>NC_140666.1:83082500-84282500 GCF_054131305.1 Coturnix japonica | reverse complement strand
GCTGGTTGTTATAGTCATTGTACACCATGGGAATAAGGTGTAGAGTGGTTTGAGTCCTGTGTTCTGTATTTTTTTTTCTCATATCCCAGCAATCTCTACAGGGGGAAGGAGACAACCCTGGGTCAGTCCAAGGGGCTCTGCCTGCTGTTCCCATCATGCTCGTGTTGCCGACAGGATTGAAGAACTTCTGTTACATGCATCTGTGTTTCACAGCATGATTAAATCAAGCGCTTTGTGCCAGCACAATTGTTACAGTACAGAGATGTGCGAGGATTAATGCATCGCGTAATAAGAGAAAGCTTAGAGCAAAGTAAGTTGTAACCAGTAAAAGACAACATTGTCTCCTCTGTCCCCATTGGCTGGGAGTTTGGGGTCAGATAAGGCATCCTGGACTAGTAGAAGAAAGGAATGAGTATAGTATTGCTTGGGATAAACATCAGCTCTTCTAGAAAACTCATTCTCTTGCTGTAAAACCTGCTCCTTGGCAAAAGAACTGGAACAGTGCATCCGCTTACAGGGCAGCAGACTCCAAATATTGATACCTACCTCTTCATGTTTTCCCCACCATGAAACAAACACACACACACAAAACAAAACAAAAAAGAAAAGTAAAGAAAAAAGAAAAAGAAAACCTGCTGCCCAATCCACTTGGCAGAGCTGAACCACATCCTCCTGGCCTTCTGTCAGACATGCTGGCTGGGGTACCATAGTGGACAATGCTGTGAATGTTACATCTGTGCCTTGGGTCTGAAATGCTGTTATATTGAAGGAAAATTTTTTCAAGCAATGTTTTCTTCCCTTGAAGTAATATTTACTCAACCTATCAGTTTTGCAAACTGTTAGTCCTTTAATTTTAATATGACCCCTACTTGGTAAGTCCTGAATCACAGGACTGGTAGAAAAGTCCAACCTTAATGATTCTATGATTCTGTGTACCTGCCTGTACTCAGTCCAGTTGAGACCCACTAGGACATCTCCCCATCTTATTTTTTACTAGTGCTTTGCTATCACTGAAGTTTCTCATGGCCAAAGAAAGTAGTGATTAATGGTTAAAGTTTTTAGCTTTTAAGCAACTCCATAAGGCACTGTTGTTATTGCTGATTTGTGGACTGTGAGGTCTCCTCACTACCAAGTGTCACTGCTGTGCACATTCGTCAATTACAGGGTACCAACAGAAACCTCTGGGTATCTGTGGGTAAGAGGTAGGGGCATTATCTACCCTAGTTCTATGTTTCAGGGCAGCTAAGGTGACTTGATGGTCCCAAACTACAAGGCAATATTTTATGAGGACTTACTGTTCTATGTGGGTGATTTTGCTAGGCGAAGCTGCCTCTTGATGCTTATTGTAAAAATCAACTGTTTTCAGCTCTGATGGCCTTATCCAGACATAATCCCTCTTCTTTGGCTCAATTTGGCTTTCTTCATAATTTACTTCTTCAGAAGCTCTTTAGAAATGCTCTCTTTTCCTCTCGAACATAAATCAAAGCAGCATTGCTTTCAATAGTATCCTTTGCATGTAAGCTTTTCTCAATAAATGGCAAATTTTTGTGCAGCTGAAGACTGGTTTTCCTTTTTCTTTTTCTTTTCTTTTCTTTTTCTTTTTCTTTTTTTTTTTTTCTTTTCTTTCTTTTTTTTTTTTTTTTTTTGATGTTAGAAATGCTAATGTGCTACCCTGCAATAACTGCTATTTGGGTCCCTTATACACACATTTGCCTCAGTCAACCAGTCTAGCTCAGATTCTCTTTCCAGTGATACACCACAGTCTTCTCTCATGATGTGAGAAAACAGTTGGTTCTGGGAGATAAAACTTGGCCGAGCCCATAAAAGAGAATGGGGATACAAAGGAAAGGATCTGAAACTGCTACCGTTTGCCATGGAAAGTGAGCCGAATCTAAACATTTTGCTTTCAAAGTAAGTATTTGAATTATGAAGGATTACTTGGCATCTTCCTCAAACAGTAGAACTTTCACAAATAAATAAGGAAAAAAAAATACCCTTCAACCCCCAAATATCTCACAGTTACTTTCCCACTTTTATAGGTGGAAAGCTCTGATGATTGCCTTACTTATATACTTGAACCTACATATGTGCTAATGTGGCTTTGCTGATCGGGACCTCAACATTTTGTGTGTTGCAGAATTTATACATTTGCTCCCAGCCAAACCATACCATATAAAAGCTGGATTATTAGTAGTAATATTGAAGCAATTGGCTAACAAGACATCCTGGATTCTGCATGATGCTCTTTACAGAATAAATGCTCTGTGCTCTGATGTGGCAAATGAGGTCATTTGAGTGCACTTACTCTGGTCTCCTCTCCCTGTTCTGCCTGAAAGAGATTTGAATGTGAAAAGGTTTTGGCACTCGGGGCTCCATGGTTTGGAACAGCTTTCAAAATTGGAGGCTTAAAGGTCATTTTTTCTCAGAAGATTTAAGGAATACAACCCCTATACTAGCCATCAAAGAAACTCTTAAAATGGTTTAAGAAACACATTGGGTAGGGATGTAGCTGTTCCCAATAAACACGCGGGACCTCTGCATTGGAAGTATCTTTTATCCCTGCAGCATGACCGCGTCTGTCAGATAAGGAGAAGCAGTAAAACAGGGAGGATGTGGTCACTGTCTTGGAAGCTGAAAAATAAACTCAAGCTTGGAAGGGTTGTTCTTTCTCCCCTAAAATTAAAACCAGTATTCCTGTTAGCTTTCTAAGCTGTCCAAACTCAGCTGATTCTCTGAAAGAGAAAAACAAGATTTCAAAAGCTATTTCGCATTTGTCAGTGGTGACAGCTGGTAAGGAGATGCTGATGAAGGTATGGGAGAGTAAGATACTTTCATGCAACCTTTACCCCCTACCCATAATGAACTAAGGGATGTGCTTGTCCCAGGGCACTGAGGGCACCTTAAAACGAGAGCCATGGGGTGCTCATTTCTGGGCCAGAGGGAGATGCCTGACACAACCTGCAATCCACAGTGGCACATCCTTTCAGCCTAAAAAGAGCCTTTCTCACTGCAGCAGAGGCAGGAGGATCTGCTCCACGCAGTGCCATCTCACCCCTTGCTTTATACTAAAAAGCCTAGTTGTTCTCACAGTTCTAGTTTCAGATTCACATCCTTTCTATGTCTGATGCAGAGTGGGGATTTGTACTGCACTCTCCTATTTCTTGTATTTGTAACCAACGAGTCATGGACGTACTTGCTTCTTTTTGCTGTTCTTTGTTCACCTTTAGGTCTAGTAGAACAAGTTAAGAAAATAATGCCCAGTCTGGGGAAGTCCCTTGTTCGTCAGTTGAGACACATGGGCATAGCACTTCATCAGCTTAGCACCAGCACCCACATCCATGTCCCATGTGATAACCGATGGCCCTTTGAAGACCCAGCTCCCACACATCTTCCTTGCTTGACAGACCTTCACTCACACTCAGGAAGAGGTACTGTAAATAGCTCACTGCTCTTTAAGGAGTGAATTGGTGGTATAGTGAGGAAAGTGTTTCTGAAGCCCACAACCCTTTTCTATCACACACCAGCTTGTACCCCATTGGGTGGGCTGAAAGCACATTTCTGCATTCAAGCCTACCGCACATAAAGCTGGTTTTAAATTTCCTGCTCTCTAAACCATGCTGCAAAATGAATCAAAACACTTTCATTAGAGGGATGAAAATAAATCCCAGTGAGGCTGGATTTTATCATACAGATCTATTGCAGACCAGGAGACCGGGTTATGTGGGGTTCAAGAACGTGGCCATCAGCCACAGGAGCCAAATGTGAAGCTGTGGAGAATCCATGCTGCATGCCCAGATAGTAGACTCAGCAACCATTGCCACCACCTAAGAGAGTTACAACTGGCAGGCAAACACTCTGCCATTTGGTTTTCGGGAAACCTTAATTTTCATCAATGAAAACAGATTTGGCAGCTCATAAAAACTGCTTTGAATTAGACTGGATTTACAGAACTAAAGCAACATTTTGATGCTATTTCTACTTGGGATTGCCATTCAAACGCCTTGCAAATGCACATTTGAGAAGCAGGGCGAGTTTTCTTGGTTGTGTCTTTACATCAGGGTTAGCACAACTTCTATCTGGAGAGCTGCTCCCAACCTTTTCCTTGCCTCCATGGAGAACATGATCCCAGTTAGCTGGTGCCCCAGCAGGATGAACTGCCTGGAAGTATCTACTTCCACTTAGCTATCTATCTGCTACCACTCCTGGTAAGATTTGGGTTGTATTACTCAGCTGCTAATGACTCTTTCTGCAGTGTCCATCTGCTCCAAAAGAAAGTGGTCCCAGTGCACTGGGACAGCCCGATGATGCATAGAGCAGTACACACTTCATGGTCACATCAGAAGAAATAACCATTTAATTTGGAGTTTGGGTAATCTGGGGCTGACCCAAGTAGCATCATAGATGGAGATGTTGCTGCCTGCAAATAGGTTTTTCTGACCATACAAACACTGTCTATTCACAAGAACAATTTCAAGATACAGTGCATTGTTCCTAAGTCAGTGACTATTTGTTGTTTCACCAACAGAAATGCACAAGCATGCATACACAAACATATACAAATGCATATTATTATGATTTGCAGCTGTCAGAATCATTCCTATCACTAAAAGAACTAAATTTAATTACCAGTCTGGAACAAATCATGGTCTTAAAATAAAAAAGAGCAAGCTGTTTAAGTGTATCCACATTCTTTCATTATAGATCACTTGCCAAGAATAGATGGCTAAATCCTCAGTTGTTGTAGACTGGTGTCAAATTCTGACAGCTAAATCAAGTCAAACGAAGCTGGTTTTCCTAATGGTGCTAGCTGCAGATCTGATTCTACACATTTTCTTATCTATACACCAGAAGGCCATTCAAATGCAATGAGAATATTATGATGGTGATGCTTATTAGGGGCCATGTGCATCCTCCAGAACCCATTTGCCTTGGCATCTAGATAGGGCCAAGGGGCTCTGAGCTTTATTCCTAATATTTATCCCTAAAGTTCAGCGTGACCTTGAGCATGTCCTTCAAGGCCACCAGTAATAACATTTAGACCAGAGACATCAAACTTCAGAACAAAAAGCACCATTGCACAATACAAGGCTGTGCCTGATTCTATCTGCCCCAGACATGCACGTTCATAGACTCCAGAGGTCAGAGATGGCTCAGGTTTATGGTTCCATGCACTCCCACAGATCACTACCTTAAATGCATCCCCTCTCACCAGCATCTTAGATGACCCATTCTGGGCCTATCTTGGAATCTGGAGGTGGTATCTCCCAAGACTTCAGGGAGATACTCTGGTGTTTATCCTGGAGATGCTCTGCACACCACTGGTAACGCACAAGGCAAAATTTGCAGCTCACTTTTAACAACTGTGAGCCTTCAGCCTGGGCTGTCCTTACTGTGTGTTTGTACAAAGTTTCATGCACTGAGGCTCTGCTTTAAAACCAGCAATAAATAACAGCAGAACAGGACAGGGTGTTAAACCCACCGATGGCATCTGAGTCATCACTTCTCATGGCATGACCTTGGAGGCAGGCTGTTAAGTCTGAAAAAAGAAAACCATTTAGAAAAATAATTCTAAGACATCTCTCAAGTCCAGTGTCTTGCTCCAGTGACAGCAAAAAGAGTAACAGGAGATTGTTGTTTTAGCACTGTGCAGCCTTTTGAGATCTTGTTTTTGTTTTCATGCAATGAGCAGGACTTTATTGGCTTGTTTTTGCGTGCACACACCAAGTCTTTCATCAGTGAGTGTTTCGGTAACGGGCCCCTGGATATCAGTAACATTGACACATTCATACAATATCCCGCTCCATGATTTGCGGTGCTCCTATGGCTCAGCCCTATTAATGTATGAGTGACTCTTTTCATTACCTTGCCATAGATCAAGTGCTGGCCTCTAATTTTGACTGATGATTCAAATACATCTGGTTTTCCTAACTTGAGCCCATTCAGCTCCTCCAGCTAGCTCTAAATGATGTTGTTTGCCAGAGAAGAATAAACTATTTTGGAGGGAAGTACAAAAGGTACTTTGATGGCTGAGCTGTGGTCCGAGCTGGGAGCAAAAGTAGCTGCATCTGAAAGGGGGAACTCAATGGGGAGAAAATCTGCTTGTGTGACTTTTTCTCTGTGACCGTTAATGTTTTGCTGGGGAGCAGACAACCTTCACATGAAGAAAAATCAACAACAGTCCCATTTATAACCTAGGATGACTATGAAAGTTTCATTTTCTGTGTCCAGTGAAAGGTCCCTCTATCTGTTGGGATCCCCCCAGACGTTTGGTGACAAACGCGCCCCAATGCGATGCCAGGGACTGCATTTTTCTTCCTCTTCTAACATACCACATCCTAAATTTAATTGCTTTAATTTGTTAACATTATTTTATATTTGACAAGCATCCTTTCTAAGGCGCTCACTGAGCCATGGCAGCTCACTCTCCACCTTCACAGTAGTGAGAAACTGAGAGATCCCTGTTGAAGTCCGCTGCAGCTCAGCAACTGCTGCACCTACTTGAAGTAACCTATATATTTGCTTTCATAATGAATAGAACAAAATTCAGGAACAAACTCAAATAGGAAAAATATGCTTTACTTCCTCTAGAGGAGCCCCAGCCATCAGAAAACAGAGGCGTGTACCGTACCGTGTCTGTTCTTTCCAGTGTTGTTTGAAGGCTCTTCACCATACTAGAGCAGCTGTATCCAGAAGAGCTGAAATGAGCCCTTGTCACCCTCCACACTGCACCTCGAGATGGGAAAATGAATATTCATTTTCTCTAAGCTAAAGGAAGGAATGGAGCTTGAGTTTCATGACTCCTGTGAAGGGGTTCAGTGGCTGCATGAAGGATGGGTTACAAGGCCAGAGGAGGAAAGGCGTCTTTTGAAAGGGAGTGTTCCCAGCCATGTTTTGGAGATCAGGTTTCAGGTGGATGTGTGGAGGGCACAGTTCTGCATGCCATGGAGTGAGTTGTTTGCTCACTCCACCTCCCAGTGGGATGAGAGAGAAAACTGAATGAAAAAAAAACAACAAAATGACCAACAAAGTGGAACTTCCAGATTGACATAAAAACTTTACTGAGACAGAAAAGGAACAGCTCTACTACTTTCTTGTGCTGAGGGCTCTAGGCATGGTTAATTTGGTGTTGGAACTGGGGTACTCACCATGAACTGGATGAGCAGTTGTCTGAGAGGCTGAGCAATCAGCCCAGGTAGCCCAAATTAAAACTGAGCTGACCACAGCTGTGCACATTTTATTCTCTGCAATGTCCAAGTGAGATTGGCTCTGTGCAGCATCCCTGTATAGGGTCAGAGGGCCAAGTTTTAATGGTGTTCAATGCCAGCTCTCTGAGGTCATGCTTGAACAGTAAAGTCACATATCAGAACAGATAAAACAAACCCAAAACAACAAAAAAAAATCCTCAGGAATACAAAGGCCCAGAAAAATCTGGACTTGCAACCCTAAAAACTTCAATTCTTACTCTATTCAGCTTACCACTGGGTGCAGACAGACAGCATTTTACCCTGGGACCCTTGCAAGGCTCTTACCTAATGCCTAATGAGCTATAGAGGAGCTTAAACTACCCAAAGACTTTCAGGATTTACAAGGATGCTGAGGGGAAATCTTAGGTACTTAGGTAGTTACATGCCTGACTACCTCTAAAAATCCAGTGCTCTGCTTGAAGTTACAGAGAGCAGCTCTGGCCTCTTCATGCCCTGCACTTCCACTGGGGTGCAGGCACTGTGCAATGTCTTGGCCCTCTCCACCCATGGCAAAGCCTCCAACACCTGTGAGAACAGAATTCTTACTGAGCTCAGAGAGTTGGCTTGAGGTATGGCCAAAACCAGGAGATAAATATACCAAATAAAAGGAGCTAGGAGTTTCCCTATAGAAGAATAGTCTTTGCAAGCTCAGACTGACATTAAATCCAATAAGCAATAAAAGTACTCACTCTTTGGAGGCTAAACCCACTCCCTCTAATTGTCCACTAGAGGGTTTCTTGTACTTTCCACTGAAATGCTTGACACAGAAAGATATTAGAGAGGGGGTTCAGGGGTCCCAGGTGTGGTACGGACAGCCCTGGGAAATGGCAGATTCAGGAACAGTTCAGGTGACGAGGACCACTATAGGATGGCACCCAGAGATGGGGCTGGTGCATGTGAACACATACCCAGGTTTACCTGTGAGCTTCACTGACGGCAAGAGCAAGTGCCTTTAATGGCCATGTCTCCCACTGAGTCCTGGTGTTCTGTTGCCCCTGCTGTGCAGCACAGTGAGGACCCAAGCTTTTTGTTCTTTTCTGGTTCTCTCTGAAATGTAGCCATGCTCACACTGAAGGAATCATAGAATATCCTGAGTTGGAAGGGACCCATGAAGACCATCACGTACAACTTTTGGCTCCACACAGAACCACTCAAAAATTAGGCCATATGACTGAGAGAAGATGGGACTCTTCTCCAAATTTGTCGTTGTGTCCCACTGCAGAATCAGAGAGAAGGAAGAGTGAAATGGCCATTTTGAGATGGTGCTGGGACAAGTATTTATTAGGTGCCACTGTTCAGATTAATTCCTTGTTGCTGCTGGACTTACAGACACCAGTCATGCACATTTCAATTACTTCATGGTCATGAGGGCTTCACAGATAGAGGGATGGGTATGGGAAACAACGCAGTAAAGTACATCAGTGGATATTTTTACCACTGTCATAGGTACAGGGTGGCAGAGTGTCGTACTGAAAGCTTTATTAGCTCCCATGTATACACCAATAGACTCTCTACATCTATCAGGAGTGTGAGCATTTTAATCTCCAAGCACTTATGAAGCATGTCAGCATCACTTTCCCCTTTAACCAGCAACAGAACAGAGGTGGAAGGAGGTGACGTGTTTCTTTCAGGCCATCCATTGGGATAATGACAAAGGCTGAGCAGCCCTTGGCAAACACGAGATGAAAACACTATGAGTTAAACGAGGTATTTTGAGTGTGACAGCTTATTAAATGAAAATATGAAATTGAAAGCAATTTAGACAGAAGAATCAGAAAAAAATATATACATTTCCTTAAAAAAATTTAAGTAAATTATTTTGATTTTTTTTGAAAAATAAGCAACGAATGTGAATGTCTGGTTTTCTCCCAGTGCAATCTGGGAAACCTGAGGTTTTATTTCTCAGCAGAGTTGTTCTGATAGCACATTTCTGTAGGTGTGATGGTGAATTTGGGCACTTTGGCTTTGCCCGGTGGCAGATCCCCACTCACAAGCACTCGCTGGCAACACAACAAGGTGTGAGCCCATCCCCGACATGCTGCACTGGCAAAACCCCAAGCCTGGGCTGTGTCTACATGGAGAGCGCTTTGCCTATATAACCATGCCATTATCATCAGACTTGTTTGTAAAATGTCTAGCCGACACTGGGCGCGAGGGTCAGATTTTCAAAGCATGGAGTGCTTGTAATTGGAGCCAGATTTCTGGAGGAGCCCGGCTCCCATCTAAACACCTCTAGAGAGTGACAGGGTTGTCTCCCCTGGTTGTTCCCACTGCGGGAAATGAGAGCTTGCTACAGGCTGACTTCAGACCTAGATAAATAATAATGAATGAAAGTAATTAGAGGGGGGTACATTTGCAAATATTTTAAGTTTCAAAGCATTAATTTCGTTAATTAAATAATGAATTTTGTTAATTAATGCTCATAATACAACCTTGGCCTGACCCGGAGGTTAATGCAAAATCACCAACGTGGGTGAGAATCTCTCTCCTCCCACATTCCCTGGGGTAAATTAAACTTTTTCAGATTTCATCTGGCTTTGAAAGCTGAACCGGTTGAACTGAAACTTTTCTATGGGGTACATTCATCCCTCCTGTATGCCTCAAGACAAACCAGCGGCCATCAAGAAATTATAGAGCCTGCACAGAGTATGGATTCAAAAGTTAGTCTTTCTTTACAGCTTTGATCAATTCCTTTCTTCCTTGCTTTACATGGGGTAGCAGTGCTGATTTATAGGGAACCCTTGTTAGGAACCCTAGTTACTAATGAAGAAAAAAAGCAACAAAAGGAGCAGACTCTCCATATGTAATGTAACTGTGTTTAAATGTTACTGAAGTAATTCAGTGGCTCTAGTTTAATCTGTTAAGTTTTCTACAGACTTTTCTGAATGCAGTGAGAGACAGATACCATAGTACCACGTGCTCTAAGGAAAGTTTAGCAGCAATATTAGAAAGCTCCATTTAATCGAATTATGGATGTCACTGGGTTCAGTAATATTTACATGATTTTGTTTGCAAGTCCAGAATTGTAATTTCCCTTTAGTGCCTTAAAGGGGATGATGACAAATTAAGAGAAAGTATTTTAAAGGCAGGAACAGTGCTATGCCTTTAGACAAGGGTCTGCAATGAAAAGTCTACTGCCAGACATGTTGATTCACAGCTCAGAAAACCACTCATAGCACAGGCACTCAGTGGCTCAGCGTTTACTCTCGGATATCTCAGTTTTGCATAGGGAGGCTGATGATTTCCAGCAGTGAATGTGAGCTCCCAGCTCACACTGTGAAGTGTGACGCTGAGCAGCCTCTGCCCATACAGACCCCTTGCAGTTTGAAGCGTGCTTGAAAATCAGATCTCAAATGCCCTCAAGAAACAAGAAAGGGAGCGTATATTTAAACCTATGATGAAAATATTGGAGAGAAAGCCTGGCTCCATCTCCAGCCTCTTGATGTTATTTGGAAGGGTTGGAGTGTTTTGAAGTCCCTCTGATTTCTGCACAAGTACATTGCTTTTGAAGTCCAAGCTGGTGTTATTGAGCAGTGCAGTGCTAAGTTTGGGCACTCACACTTTTCTCTCCCTGGTGCTCCTTGTGCGCCATTTGACAGAAACAAGATCTGCAACAGATGATGTGAAGCTCATCCATTTAGTGTTTAAAGTCAGTGGATTCCTCTATCCCTCTCCAAACCCCCTGAAGACAATCCAGATAAGAAGCAGCTTTTGATAGCTTGTGACTGCATGACCCTTATTCTGCTCTAAACACGCGTCATATTTTCTGTGCAGCTTTGGTCTGGCAGGCTTCGTATCTGAATATAGTATTTTAGGTCACACCGCAAGCTTGATATCACGGGCCTGCAGAGGAATCGAAGACCACACTGTCTAATTGCTACCTTGTCCAACCACTAAATAGAGGTCTGTGGATCAAAAGCCTATCTTTAGTCCTTCCCAAAAAACACTGGGCCTTTGCCAGGAGGGGAAAATACTGGGAAGATAAACAGAACTGAAGAACAAAAAAAATGGCAAGATTGAGAAGAGATATTTTCCAATAGACAGCCTGTAATTTGCTATGGATGTGGTAATTTAGCCAAAATAATTGAATTCTATGAGTTTCCAAAGGGTTTCTGTTAATTCTGCTAGCGTATTTGGGTTGGATGGTTGGTAATGTGATATGAAATCTTTCATCTTGGGTTTGCTGCTCTGAGCACCACCCCAATTATCATTGATCATAAGCATCACCCAAACATAAACATCACAGTTGTTTCCCTCGGGTGGCTTTTTCGGCAGTATATTTGAAATACATGAAAGTTTCTTATTCCCAAAATGGACGAGCATGCTTTTCACATCAAAAAAACACCACTGGGAATGGGTAATCTCGTTGGATTTCAACTTAGCCAACCATACTTTGAGAGTCTTAGTCAGAATGGGTTTTAGCCAGTTCATATGTTCAATGAATTTGAATGGAAAGCTTTCCGCTGAGTGGACAGACAGCTTCCCAACTGCTTCTTAAGGGAAAATAGGAAACAAAGACATCCCAATAAACTGAAAATATTTTGTAGCTGAAAAAAATGGAATATTAGGCTGGAAGAGAGCTTGTGCAGTCAAGATCATTTAGATCTAGCCAACCCATTACAGAGATGTGCCTATTCTAATGATGGGAATTGCATTACTTGCCCAAATTCAATCACTGGCCTTCAGCTAAGAAAACTTTTTTTCTAGTGTCTAAATGAAATCTTGCTGTGCAGCACTGTTCTTGTGCCCAGAGAGACACAGACAATGGTTTATTGCCTTCCTCAGGTTGTCTTGTTTCAGTCTGAGGTGAATTGATAATGATGGGAAATTATTTGCGGCACTCCCGTGTGTGTAATGTCTTGCTGGACCACAGACATGGTTTTTCTACTTCTGTAAGTTAATGTAATCAATATGGGAGCTTGTTAACATGAAATAGAATTAGCAACTTCACTAGATACTTAAAATTACAGACTCCATGGAGATAGAGTCTCTGACATCTTCAGTTTTCCCCAGTGTTCTTCAACACTTTTTCTTCTAAGTTTTCACAAGTGATTTTGTCTATCCCACAAAGACTTGGGAATTTGCCATCTCACTAGCTAACAGTCACAGTTACCAACCATCCCTCTATGTCAAACTGT
The DNA here is from genome assembly GCF_054131305.1 of Coturnix japonica. Lineage (NCBI taxonomy): Eukaryota > Metazoa > Chordata > Aves > Galliformes > Phasianidae > Coturnix > Coturnix japonica. The sequence goes on along the minus strand of NC_140666.1, from coordinate 84,270,118 downwards.
TTTATTGATGAGCATAATTAAACCAGTCTGCTGCCTGCGCCCCTCTTAGTGTTGCTAGAGACTTGCAGATCTCATAGACTATACCATGTCCCCTATTAACCTAGGCTCCCATTTAAGAGGAGATTCACATATGAATTTCTCTGGCACTCAAGCAACTCATTGGACATCTTAAAGCTTACTTCTTACCCATGATTAGGAGAATATAACACACACATCCCCTGTAGCACAGAGAGCCAGAGTAGGTTCCTAGGCTTGTTTGTTTTTCCTTTATTAAAGGAACAAATTATTTTCATGGTCACTAATTAAATGCTAGATGCGTTTTACTGGCTACCACAAAGAAAGTGAGTGGAAGTGTGATCCTTTGGTTACTTATTGCAATGATTTTTACTTTTCTGAAGGTCAGAGGAACCAAAATCTCTGCTGATTTCATTAAGTAGCAGTTTAAAGTGACTTCGTATGGAAATAGCTCTATAAAATTCTGGATAATGGAGACTTTTGCTCAGTGTGTTGCAAGAGATGAATAGAATGAAGAGATGAGATGTATATGCCTCTTGAATGTAGCCCTGGTATCTTTGTGTGAGATGTGGACTCATTGGAGCAAATAGGAAATTTGCCAGCAACATCAATGATCTGCAAGTAATGGTGGTATGTTAAATTCATGCCTTTAAGTGTTGTGAAAAGGGGATCACTTTTACATTATTTAACCTATTTTAAACACAGCAAAATTTCACCTGTTGCCTAGAACCAGAATTTTGTGGCTGATTTTTTTCTTTCCAAATTGCCATTCTGTGCAGGCAAGTGCCCTGGGCTGCCCACAGAGAGTGCAGAGAGATGCAGGAGCAGAAACTGGAGATGGAGATCCCAGAAAGACGGGATTAATAAAGAAATAAGAAAACCACAAGAAAGAGGTATATTTAAAACAAAGTAGGTGTTCTCTAGGAACACCTCTTCTTGCCCAACTGCTGTTGTGTCATTTTTGCGCTCCTGTGTGGATCAGGGGGAGGTCCCCATTGGTGCTTTGTTGCCCTTTCCAATCTCTGTGCTACATCCCCCTTCCAACCCAATGTGACTACAGATTGTGGCCTAAAAAACTTGCAGGTGTTTAAAGGAAAAATGCAAACTACCCCAGGGCTGGAAAGGCCCAAACATGTCTTGTTGCTTGCCTGCTTCACTGTGGAACATCACTGCTCACCTTACTTGACTTTCTCTGCTGTGTGCAAAAGGAGAAGCAGGGCCAACCTTTCAGCCCAGTGCATCCCTCTGTGATGTTATCTGCTTTTTTCTTGCCTTTATCAGCTTGACCAAATGAAGTTCCCAGCAAGAGCATGACACCATCTGTAGGAGCAGACGCTATTGTTCTTTGGGCCGAGACCTGCTGGCTATTTAAATAAAACAACTTGTTATATGTGACTTCCTACTCTGCAGCCTACTGGTAATTTTGAATTGATGTCAGAACATACTGTCCCCACAATCACTTCCCTCCTGCTGGGACGTCTTTTCCTGTGTTTACCAATGTCTTTTAAGTAATAGTTAAAGCCAAGTGTCCATGCTGTGATAGAAACACATATTTTAATGGTTTAGCTTCTGTAATGCTAGAAGCATTCAGCAGAAAGGGGAGAGATCATTTAATTACAGTGACAGGCCTATAAATCTTGCTTTGAAACTACAAGGACAGACGAGAAAGTCATTTTGATAAGAACATGATCAAACTGAGCAATTTGCCTTCATCCTGTTAAGAGAATTTTGCTCCACTTGGAGAAAGACCTGTAGAGCAAACCCTAGCAAGGGGTCCCTGGGCCACATGAAATCTGCATCATCTGGGAATGAGGTGAGACACTGAAATGTCTGAAGAGTCCCTAATGTGATATAGCCATTGATGTAACAGTAGAATATTCAGTGATGATGGGGTGGATTCTGATATTTGTGGAGCCATTCCTGTGACACCAAAGACCACCCATCCCTGTCAAGTTTCACAATCTTGATAAGTCTGAAGCATCAGCATACCACAGAAACTTTCTCCCCTCAGAATCCCATTAAAGGTCTGTCTGCAAAAATATACAGGGCCATAAGCTTTTAAAAGTAAGGACCATTAGGAAATGTACGTAGAAGTTTCTGCCACAGACTATAGGGTGACTGTAAGCTCCATCTCTCTTGCTATGTGCAGAAGAAATCTACAAGTAACAGTCTCTGCCCTTGGAAATTCCCTGCATGGGGAAAATGGAGCAGGTGGTTTTGCAGAGGCATTGGATCTATGCAACTGTGCTTTGATCCCCAGGTGAATACAAATGAAATAGTGGCCAAATATGTTGCTTTTATTTCTCCCTTACTGGGGGCAAGGAGTGGCAAAAAGTCTGTTCTTTCAGTGTTGGTGGCTGAAATTCTTCACACCATGCTGTGTATCACAGTCATAGAACTATGCATTTTAATGTTAGTGGTAACCAGAGCAACATGCTGTTTCCTTTAGGCTGAACCTATGTGTACATATGAATATGTACTTCAAAGCCAGCAGTAATACAATGCTCAATAAAATTTATGTGAACATGGAGCTTAATATGACATGGATCAAGCAGTAAAACAGCAACATAGGGACTGTAAGTTGCTTTTTAAAAATAGAACTATATAAAATTAAAGCTGAAGCATGCTTTATCTCTTTATAAGAAAAGCAAGGAACTACTGACTGTACTATGATAAAACTAAATCGCATTGGCCCATGACCTTATCAAGTGAATTGTACAATCATAGAATCATTAAAGTTGGAAAGACCACTATCTAGTCAAATCATCAACCCATCCCCACCATGTGTTTTTGTTAATGATGGGCTACAACTGGAAATATATGACATTTTTAAATATTTTAAACATGAAATTTTAACAACTGGTAAAAGCAAATGCATAGAAAATCATTGTTGTGGTTTGTGTTTTTCTCCCTCCCTCCCTCCCTCCCTCCCTCCCTCCCTCCCTCCCTCCCTCCCTCCTTCCTTCCTTCCTTCCTTCCTTCCTTCCTTCCTTCCTTCCTTCCTTCCTTCCTTCCTTCCTTCCTTCCTTCCTTCCTTCCTTCCTTCCTTCCTTCCTTCCTTCCTTCCTTCCTTCCTTCCTTCCTTCCTTCCTTCCTTCCTTCCTTCCTTCCTTCCTTCCTTCCTTCCTTCCTTCCTTCCTTCCTTCCTTCCTTCCTTCCTTCCTTCCTTCCTTCCTTCCTTCCTTCCTTCCTTCCTTCCTTCCTTCCTTCCTTCCTTCCTTCCTTCCTTCCTTCCTTCACTTAAATGTTATTTCTGATAATCATCATGATGTAATTCTGATAAGGATTTGCTTTTGTCACTGTTCTTACCTCATTTCCAAGGGATTATTTTTGTTTCACATCCCAATTTCAGCAGCTCCCTTCTTATCTTGGCTCTCCATCAGCCACGCTGAGGGCTCTGGGCTTGAAGAGTTGTGAAGTAATTCTATATCCCCTGAGGCTTCAGTGAGGAAATAGTCACAGATTTACTGGGCTTTAAGGGAGACTGGGAGGAAACCAGATGAAGGCACCTTGCATCCCAGATTAAATTCAGAAGAAATCAGTGTGCTATTTTATATTAAAGATGTCACTTACAAAAGTTATTTTGGAATAAAAGTAAGATGGAGAGTTGGGAAAAGAAAAAAACCAGACAAATAGTGAAAAAAGAAGTGGACTAAAAAAAAAGAAAAATAAATGCACATAAGATTGTTCTGTATTTATTCGGGATAAACAACATCACAAATTCTTGGTTTTGAGCAAAAGAAGGAGAAGAGAATGAGAGAGAATGAGAGAAAGGAGGAAATATATTGGGGTGAAGAGCAAGGTCACACAAATGCACAGGGAACACAAGATATCTCTTTGTGATGGAGTTCAACCATGCTGTAAACCTTGGCAGGAGAAGCTACACAGCAAAGGTAACTGCTCTGGAGCAATATCTGATAGTCAGTACCTCAAAACCTGCAACAAACATGGTCATTTATCCTTGCCGTGGAGGAGGTGGAACTGTCTCACTCAAGGCTTTGGGACGTTCTTTGCAACATTTATTATGGTGGTGTGTTGTTGTTTATTTTTGTTTGTGGTGGGTTTTTTTTTTATGTATGTTTGTTTTCTTTGTTTATTTGTTTGTTTTTCATTTAAGTGACATAGCCCTGTGGAAGGCACTGAGGTTGATAGTGGTTTCAGCAAAGTTTCACAGCTGTATTTACTGCTTCTGAGCAAAGAAATGGGAAAACTGAAACTCTTTGTACCTGAACAACAATGAAAATCCTAAAGAACTGATTAGTTGCAGATTAATTTTCTGGACAAGAAACCAGACAGATGATCTAAAATGCTTTTCTACTTTGAGATATTTCTGAGTAAATATGACTCTTTCCCATGGTGGAGATTTGGTCGTGTAAGCTTCAGTGTGGCTAACTCTACTTCTGTCAGGTCACAGACATTTATCTAAGTCTGGGGCTTCTGAGATGGTTCCTAAGACACAAAAATTTACTACTTCAAAGGCTCTCAAGTTTCTATTAAACTGTAAAAAACTCAGAGTTTGGCTTCAAAGATGATGAAGCTGGCTTAGAAGCAATAAGAGTTTGAAAATGAAGGATTTGCCTTGCTCTACAAATGTGTTAGAGATACAACTAGAGTAAACAGCCATAGATCTCATTACCTATTTCCAAGGACTGTGGCTATGAGTCTTCTCCTCTCAAATACTGAGTCATGATTATGTTCTGAGAGACCGTTTTAGTTTCCTGGGCTTGCCTAAGCCCACCTGAATTAATAGAGCTGCAATAATGTCAGAAAAAGCTAAATCTGGACATCATGAGGTTGCATATAATGATGAGTATTTGGCTTCCTTTGTTGATGGTGATGAGGCAAAGAGGGAATGAATCCAGCTGGGATTTTGCAGGGCTGCCAGGATAGGAAAAATATGTGTAAACGTAAAACATCTGCTATAAAATGAGGGGAAAGATGAGGAACATGGAGTCCCAGGAGAGGTGTCTTGACAGTTGCCATTTGGAGGAGAGATGGGTTTTGCATTAGCAGGTCTTCCCTCAACATGCTTTGCTTCACTGGGCAAAATGGGTGAAGATTGATCTGCAGCATCTTGATGCGGTTGCCCAGATGTGAAAATGTCTGTTCGTACTTCGTGTAACTCCCAATCATGCCTTTAAGAAATGCAGCAGAGCTTACAGCTGCATTGTGTCCTGCTGTGCTGTCCAGGAACATCGCATTGTTTCCTTCCATCTACACTCCAGTCAGTTCTTGTTCTCTGTTATACATACTTGGGAGAAGGCTTTTTTTGGTAATATGTTCGCAGATTGCTGTACACTTCAGAGCTCCAAAGGGGTCACTCCAATAGACAAGCTTGAAGAAAGTGCAGAAATCATTCTGTAGAAAATGTATTATTTTACAGTTCTAGCACCCTGAGATCCTCATCAAATTTCTATGGCACTGGGAAATTTTTACGCTGAAGCTTTACCTAAACAAGTAAAATAAAAGTGTTTGGGAACATCCATGAATGTACGACTAACCATCTGCTGGGAACAGCTCCTGGAGCATTCTGGCCTTGCATGGGCACTACTGAGGAGAGTACTAGCTGGTACAGGGTGAAAGTTGGCAAAGGACATTTTGCCTATTTTGACAAGTGACAGCTTTTTGCACAACTTCTAGAAATGTAAGGAAAATTAGAATTAAAGAAAACAAGAGAGTTGTTTTTATGAATATCCATTCACATGGTAATGTTGTAAAAGAATTATTTTTTAATACAAAATGTAATCTTAAAAGCCAGTAGTTCAAAAGCCAGCTCAGTTTCTGGAAATTCATTGTCTTTGGGTATCTCTTAAATTCTGTTTTCTGAGTGTTTGTGGTTATGTATGAACTCTTCTCAGTGCTGAAATAATCTGTAATACATGAAGTAAGTACAACACTGGATGAAATTATTCTATTATATTCTATTCTATTATGCCCAAAGAGATATCTGTGTGCAAACTGTCTCTATTCAGTAACAAAAGCAAGAAGCGAGTAAATGCCAGATTCCTGCCTCCAGGAAGAATTTTGGAGGAAAATAATGATTCAGGTCACTGATGGCATATGAGAAGGGATTTGGGATAAGATGATATCCCAAAGTTAACTTTCTGACCAGTAATCCAACAGGTCCCTCTTCTGTTTATTCTGCGCAGCTTTCAGTCATTGATAACCACTTGTTTGGAAGTTCTCTGTAATAAAGGTTATTGCTAGACATCACGTGCCAGAGAGCATCACCACAGCTGGCACTGGCTGGAGTCTCATGATAGGCAGTATGTGCTACAAGATACTCATGGCCTGATTCATGTGAGAAATCCATTTTATTAGGCACTGTGAGTAGATACCCAGGCTCACATGTCTGATTTCTTACCTGAATGAACAAGAAAGGCATTTTGAAATACATTAGTTCCAGACAACGTTTAGCTTGGAGAAAGCTCTGAGTCTGTGCCTTTTGGATCATCTTCTGCTTGATGCTTTCTCTTAATGTGCACTAAAACTTAAGAAGTACCACTGGTTAAGAACTAAAAAGAAACAGTTTTCCACAAGCGTCAAGTTTTCTTCCTCATCAAGGTCAGAATTGGAACTGGAACATATTTTTCATTTGATTTATTTCTTGTTTTTAGCCTAAAAATGTAGGTCTGAACCAAGGAGTATGATTTATATCTTACGTATTGGCAAGAGAAAAAAAGAAAGAAAACAAAACAAAAAATCCCCAAACTTTCGAGTCTACCTGACAAAAAATTCCACTCGGGTTCTTTAATTTGGTGAACAAACTTGAACTACCACATAATTAATGCCTTTTTGCTGAGAGCTACACAAAGATGACTTCAACCTGTGTCCTATCTGGCCATGTTGGTAAAAAGCTGTGCTCCAAATTCCATATTTTCTTGCGTGCTTCTCTGCATTCTCTTTCATTCCAGAATGTACCTGTCATTGGCCTCATGGCTTAGTTGAGAAAATAAATATTTCTCAAAAATCTGTCAGCGCTGCTAAAAGAGCAGCTTGTCACAGCAGCGCAGCATTGAGCCGCCAAGCTGAAACTGTCCTTTGGAAAAATTAGTTTCTCATGGAAAATAAGCATCAGCTTCCCATAAAATATACAGATCTGGGACAAAACCCTTCTTGGTTCAGACTTGTTTAGCCTGAAGTTATGGCAGCGTGTAAGTTTTACAGAGAAACATCTCGTGATTGGTCTTTGTTGTGTATATTGAGGTTGGTTTTAATTTTATTGTTTATTTATTTATAGGATAGGCAGACATTGGCATTTTTCATTTATGCTTATGTAGCTGAGGTTGCAGTTATTAAAAAAATTAAAAAAAAAAAAGAAAAATACTCATCTGAACCCTTTTCTGTGCAATATTCATCAGCATCAGACAAAACCAGTTGCTTCTCACAGCTTGATCCTGAGGGTTTCATAAGGAAGATTTTTGGCCTTCAGTAGTATTGCTCAGTATGGCTCAGCCCGCCAACCTGCAGGACGTTCCTGGGCACCGGCCCCACAGGTCATGGTTTCCCTGGAGCTTTCTCTGGCTTCAAATTACAAAGAATTATGGCTGCTGTGACACAGCCCATCGGCAGGGCTTAAGAGAAACACAAGAAGTAAAACCAACAGAAATGCCAAAAAAGCAAAAAGAGCTGATGATACCACACTAGAGACAGCACAAAATGCTGCCTCAGCCTTCACATATCATAGCTCTGATATAGCCCTGGTGATGAGCTGTCCTCTGAGTAAATGCTGGGCATGGCTTGGCAAGCTGTGTGTCAGAAACACACTTCTAGCACTTCAGCAGCCAAGGAATGATGAGTGCTCAGGCACAGACCGGAGCCGGTCCAAATAGAAACACAGACATGTGCATGTTGAGTCTTTAGCACTGTCTGGTCATTCTACCAACACACTCCTTGTTGTGACAGGGCACTTGCTAGAGCAAGCAGAATCTTAAGAGGCATGTTCTCCAATAGTAGCAATTATCACAGTGATACCATCATTTTGATCTAATGGTCATTGTACATACATGATCAGGAGACTGAAAATGCTTTATCTTTTTTTATTGCCATCTGGTTACAGTAGTTAGAAAAGACAAAAAGCTGCTTTCTCTGAAACACCACTCTAGTTTTAAAGGTGGAAGAAAATATAACAAATGAGAATCTAGGCAGAATATTCCACATCTTGAAAAAGTGCTGTTTAAATAAAAATATGGGCAGACAGAAAATGAAATATTCAGGTCCTGAGTGCTGACAATAACAGCTTACTTGCATTCAGCTTGTTTTAATAGTGCTTGCTGAATAGCTTCATATCTCTTTCTTTATAAAAACACCAGATTGCTTAAACTTTTTGTAGAAATATAGAAATTCCTACCAAGATAGAATTCAGGGTCAGATGGAAAAGGGTTGAATTTTTACCTATCCTAGAATTTATTTATTTATGTAACATGGAAACAGATTGTCTCTTGTCTAGTACAAACTTGGTAACTTATATCACAAGTAGAATAGCACACACATTGTATTCTCCCAATGATCTAGTAGTTAGGGAGAAGACAGAAAACACACAGGGATTGGTTTACATACCATCAAATCAGGCAGAGTTTGTTTATTGGGCTCCTGCATTTCATAAATAGTGCCCTTATGCCAGGCTTGTTCTGTAGACAAAGTTCTGCTTTGCACTGCTCTGAATGATCTCTTGTTCATCACAATGTGAAGCAGGAGCTTCTTCTAAATGGCAAAATCATGGTAGGACTTAAAAGTCTCCCATGGTCAACAATTCTCTTGAAGTCAGGTTGCAGTAATTTAATATGCACACAAGGCCATCTTCACAAACCACATTACTCCTGGCACCACGCTGTCATAGGCTCAGAAGAAACCATGAGTTACAAATTCTGCGTGTGCACATAATTTAGAGCGTTCTCTGCTGAATTCACCCAGCAGAACCCACATGGTATGAGCCTCCCTTCATTAACGGGGTCCTGGCCTCGTGCTCATACACCATTCAAACCCCAGAAAAGAGTTCACACCAAGACATTTTCCCTAGAGTCCTAAGGAGCCTGATATAAAGCATACTGAAGGTGGTTATAGGCAAATGACAACAACATGTTAGAATAAAGAACAGGCTGAGATTTTAACATTTAAACAAATGTATTCTAAGCCAAAGCAAATGTTATGTGATGACTAATTCCTCCTGGTAGCTATCTGGCACTCTATGACTGTGCCTGATGGAGGGAATGCCTGGCAGCTGGAAATGAGAGGAGCAGCTTGCTTTACACCATTACAGGTTGTCTTCCAAATTATTAGATTGCATGTTCAAACATGCAGAAACGGGAGACCAGGAAGTGGCCACAGTCAGAGAAAATGAAGTTGTCTGGAGAATTAAATGAGTGGCCAAGGTTATTTGCTGAGAGGATTGTTGGAGGAGTGGAGTGGAGGAGTCTGATGAGAGTTTGAGAACATCTGGACTAGTTCTTGCAGAAAAGATAGGTTCCCTCTTGCTCCAGAGTCTGGATGACCGCATAAGCAATGACTGGAATGGTAAGGAGATCTTCAAGGTGCTAGACATGCAGAGAGAGGTGATGCAGAGCCAAGTCCTCTTTCTGAAGGACAAGAAACCAACTGTACTGAGACTAGCCGGAAGCCCCAGAAGACTGCATAGATTGACATTTATGATGATTCCAGGTAGAAACTGTAGAAATAAACAAATAAAACTTTAACAAGCTGAAGTTCGGATTTCCCAGTGAGATCTAAAGGCTTCCTCCCAAGTTCTGGGAAAGTTCAGACTGAGATCCAAGCATGATGACTCAGATTCACCTTTAGCAGCAAGATGAACTGTACAGCAAAATTCTTCAACATATATTCTCAACACTACTGCACAAATAAATCATCTTGATCCACTTATAATTGAATGTATATTTTTCACGTTTTTTGAAATGGTACTGGTCTCATTCCATACATTTCTGACTTTATGAACTCAGGCCAATTGTGTATATTAAACTTTATACTGGAAATAATGAATTGAACCTCTCTTTGAGTGTACATCTTGACTGGTGGAAAAACTGTTGCCATAATGGGAATAAGAGAGAAAACTGCATACGAGTGACCAAGAGTTTGCAGAGTGGGCACCCTTCTCTGTGTGTTTGTGGATACTGTTATACAAAGGAAGGAGAAAGGCCAAACACTAAGGAGTGGAATGAATCCTGAGAAAGTGACTTTAGCATTGCTTTATCAACCTTATCTAATAGGACAAATAATCAATCTACCATTACTCTAATGCTCTCATTGATGAGCAAAGACAGTGATTATGAGATCTGTGAAGTGTTTTGAGGTATCCATATGGGAGGTAGCTGAAAAATGCCACCCGTGTTGCCCTCATGTCACAGACAGCATGTCTTTGTAGTGGTTCCAGCATTAACATTATTCCACCTGGAGGAAGCAACTCATACACAATAATGCAGTTTTAATTCAAAATTGTAATGAACCTTTCTGTTCGTAACTGCTCAAAGTGCTACAGAGATGATAAGGGAAAAATTCTGTGACATATTTGAGCCTGCAGATTCAGAAAGAGGAAGAAAGCTATACTCAGCTAGTAGAAAATTGCTCTGAAAAGACCCATTGTTTGGAGGAGACAACTCCGCCATCACTCACCCCACCACACACCCCCAGTGAGTTCAGAGTTCTCTCTCCTCAAGGGCATTCATTTTTCACAATATTTTGTTGTTGTCTTTTCTGAAGTTTACATTCACGCCAATAGGCTCTGATAAGTTTCTCTGAAGTGTTTTAGCCGTGTCACACACATTCTAGGACAACTCAACAAGATAACAAGGTTTAACTGTGCAGAGAAAAAAGCATGGAGAGGGACTACAGGAAATATGAGGATCTTCTTATAGGACATGGGGAAATGGTTTCAGACTAACTGGAGAGATTTAGATTGGATATAAAGAAGATTTTACAATAAGGGTGGTAAGGCACTGGAATAGAGAAGTGGTAGATGCTCTGTCCCTGGAAGTGTGCAAGGTTCTCTATCTGCTGGATAGAGTTCTGAGCACCCTGATCTAACTGTGGGTGTCCCTGTCCATTGCAGGGGAGTTGGACTAGATGACCTATAAGGGTACTTTCCAACTCAAATAATTGGATGATTCTACGATCTTTAAAAGTACATAACAAAACCTCTACTCCACAGCGAAAGACTGAAGAGGAGTTTCTCTACATTGGGATACAGAAGCATTATATTCACATTGGAATTGCATGATGCATATATTATGTCCACGTGACATGCATCCCAAGCACTGAAATGCCAGGTTGGATTCACCGGATTACTGGGGTGGGATTTAGCGTGTAGGTGAGAAGACAAACATTATCAAAGCATGGAATGGAGGCACAGTTCTCAACTGCATGGTGCTTCAGTATCTCACTGCCCCACAAGGCTGCATGAGTCTCTTTGGACCCTTGGAATATGTATCTCAATGGCCTGTGCCAACCCTGGCATCTCAAAGGTCAATAAACATCTATGATTATTCTGCTAAATTATGCTACAGATTTTAACTGTTTCTGCGGGAGATTAGAAAGCTCCACATTAGGTATTCACTATATGATTTTCTTAATCTTCAAGTTGTGTCCCATTCCTGATAGAAGAGATCCACCTATAAAACTCAGTGAAAAGGTGAATTTTCTTCTATCAAGGAGGAAGGTGGATAAGGGAAATCTGCACAGAAGTTGGTCCTTGTGCCCTGTCCAGATGAAATTCCACAGCTGCTAGGCTGCTCAGAGAGAGTAGAAGGGTTACCAAAACTACAGGTCAATACCTTTCAGTCTCCTACTTTGAAGTGGGAACTGGCAGCATTCTGAAGTCTTTGGTTACTTTTATCCTTGGTGATTGATGTATTTGGGAGCATTTCCAGGCCCTACCACCAGCTGGCAAAAAGCAGCCCACATCTTGCTTCTCCTGGCCTCCAGGACAGGAAAGCCACCTGCAAGATGCAACTGGGGCTGGCATGCTTGGGTTCAGTGGTGGGGATACATCTGCTGTGCCCTGCAGGAGAAAGCCTGGGCCTGCTGTTTCAAGCCTGGCTCACCTGTAATGAGTTTAACCTTCATTGGTGAGGGAATCACCACTTTGAGAGTCTTTCATTTTGAGTCATAGCACTAAAGCCGTGCTCTGAGGACAACAGGTTCTTTGGGAGCACATTGCTTTTTCTATTGTGCAGGAGTAAGAAGGAATAAGACATACTTTACTAAGTGAGCTAAATATTTTCATACAGCATTCTTCTAGAAGACAGGGGCTCTTAGCTTGCCAAAACACCACATAAATCCTTGAATCCTTTCCTTCTTCAACTGTAATGGCCAGATATCAGCTGTTCAGCTCCGGTGAGAAATATGATCCAAAATTTTTGTGAACTTGCCCACCTTTCATCTCTGCTCCACTTGGCTTTGGAAATATTTCGCAATACCTCCTCTAGCCTGCTGACACCTAGGGAGCAAAGGGAGAAGGGTGATTCAGAAAGGTAAATATGAATTAGACCTTTTTTCTCCAAGAATCACATCATGTATTAGGGGTAAACAATCAGTTCTTGATTCTCTTTGACTTTCACTAACCCCTTGTAAACCTGGAATACCAATCAGGTGGACATGACAGAGGAGATGATAACTTGCAGCAAGAAGAAAATTCTGCAAACATAGTAGCTTCACCTACACTGATTTTAACATGCACCCAGCTTTTCTTTTAGTGTTGGATCCAGGTGTAACACAGTGCAAGTACCATTCAGCCATCTCATTGCTGTGCTCTGCATGCAGGTCTCCTGACAAGTAGCAGAAATGATGACCTCTGATACCCCATCCTTTACAGTGAAGTAATTTTTAGTGTATTATTTGCTTCCTAGGACCTTTCTCATTCATTTATTTGCCTTTAATGGCTTTCTCAAACACTGCATTTGCTTTGCCTGATGTGTTGCTAATCTTTTTTTCCAAGCAGTGGAACTTCATGGCTTGCTTTGAAAACTAGATTTGTGCTTATATGAACAGATATCTGAGTATTTTGACTGCTTAGTTATATCTAGGATTGCCATTTTCATTTTGCTTGGCACAAGAAAATCAGAACACTGTTACTAAAGTAGAAAAAGCTTTAATCCTCAAATCATTTGAGAACTTGATAAACTGGAGAAAAATGTGGAAGTCTTTTACCCTATTCTGTTATCCAACACGTGTTTCTGGCCCAGCTGTGTCTCTGGAAGAAATTCCTAGTCCTTGACTGATCATGTCTCTATCTCTACACTATTGCTATGCCCTGGCTTCTACCAGCAGATTGGAGCATGTAAATATTGCCTGTCACTTCAGCAAGATAAGCCATGTTAGCTGAGCCCAATTCAAAGGTTGACTGTATACACCCAGGTACAGATCCTACATAACTTCTACAGGACATGGAAGAAAATGTAAGGGCAGTAACGTTTTCTTATGTGAGCACACTTACTCTCTGTAATAAAAGCTGCAGTTTCTTCCCTCTCCTTAACAGCATACTGGGAGACCAGCAGATGACCCGAAGAGAGGTGGAAGAGAAGGTATGGAATGGGCTGTTGCTATTTTCCACCTGGATGAAAAGGCATGAGCTTATGGCCCTGTACACAATGGCCAGTACAATTGAGCCAGTACAGCTGGAGGATTCATCCAGGTTACTCTTTCCTGGATCAAGACCAGAAAAAGAAAAAAGGAAAAAATAAAGACCATGAATTCTGCCTCCTCATGCCCCAATTCTTCCCCAGGTGGTTTAGCTTACATTGCCTCTCCCTCCTGGCCCACAAAACTCCTTGGGTTGGGCTGTACTTGGGCACAAGGCAGTATGTTATTCAAACGAATGTCCAATTTGAGATGCCTGTGGCCTTGCTATGTCCCAGCTAGATATATTAATAGATCACAAGTTAAACCTGGGTGTCTGCTTGCTAACATTTTGAAAATAAAAGCCTGTGTTATGAGTGTTGTCAGTAAGGTCACTTATACAAGGGGTCTATTTAGTCTTAAAGACAGCAAAGCCAGATCAGTGGTTTGGGGAGAAGAAACAGCTACTTGAACTTTATAGGTTAAGAAAATTCCCAGCTAAAGTGGATCATCATTAATAAGTTTCCAGTTACATCCAAAGAACAGTCAACACCAATGTTATGTGATCAGGATGGTGAGCAATTTTAACTACTTACGTTTTTCTAGGCTTTGGTTTTACAAGGTGTTCCTGGATTGAAGCTGTATTGTTTCTTCTTGGGTCCAGTTTTCAGATTTCAAGTGCAAAGCAGAATTTCTCTTTTACTCATTACTATTTATATCTGTTCTACGTTTTAAGAGGAGTCTCAAAGTCTCTCGTTTTTTAAGCAGCAAGTTATTGCTGACAACTGTGAACTGTACACATGGTCTTTTGGGCTCAGCTGACCGTTTTAAAGAACTGAAGTGAGAGTTCATATTAAAAGTCTGCAAAAATCAAGCAGTGATTGAATCATTCCCTAATCTCTAGCTTTCATGTCTGTTGCTATGCTGAAAGACCATCTGAGGGACAACTATAGAAACACTTGTGCTTCTCTGTCATATTTCATCCTTTTAAAAATTAATTAATTTCAGCTTCCAGAGATGCAGACAACTGATATTATTACAGACATAATCAAAAACCTCACAGAGGACTGGCCAGAAGAAGCACAGAAAGAGAGATAGGAAACAACAACATAAACCATCCAGAACCCAGACCTGGGTGGATTTATCTGGGATAGCAGCCACATGAGTTGGCTATTGTTCTTATTCTTTTCTTCATTACTTATTTATCTCCATGTATCCCTGTGACACTTCACAAAACAAATCAGCATCATGCACAGGAGTATAGACACTAGGCACATTAAGGTGCTGATTTTTTGTAAGATTTACATAGACAATTAGGTCAAAGATGAAAATATTTATTCACACCAATGAACCAGTCTTGGCTTCCTGATGGACTCATCAAAGGGGCATAATTACTTTCCCTGAGACCTTTCAATCTCCCCCATTCTTACAGCTGGAGGAGGAAATTGCTTTTCCATCCTGGGAAAATTTAGAAGATTTTGATTGCTTCCTCCTATTTAGTAGGATCTTGGGGATGTATCACATTACCAGCTTCCACCGCCTACCGCAAGGACTCATGTTAAGAGCACAGAACGCCTGGCAGGTATGTACTCCATTCTTCAGCTGGGGTCTGTCACAACAGGGCTGGACTAAATGCAGATGCTGCCACCTCCAAAACAGTGGAGAAAAAGCTGTTGAAGTGCTGTGGAGCACTTTTTATTATTATTTTTTTCCTTTCTCTGAGATTTAAGAAACTCCTGAGATGGGAAAAGACTTTCATCTTCTCCAAGGCAGAGAGTAACAAGAAAGATAAGCAAGCGGCAGTTTCCCATGCAACCCCCAACTTGGGAAAGCAGGTGGAGTGGAGAGGAGAAGCCACCTTTCAATTGTGTTTTAATGAAGAAGTTGTTTGTTCTTCTGTGTCCTTTGATGAATGGGTGTTTTCCTTCAAAAGCTGACGTTTGTCTTTCATTACACACAGCATATGCTCTACTAGGCAGCACCGTTTTTTCTACTCTAAATAAATAAACATGAAAATGAATTTATCTCATAGAAGCATGTTCTCTTTTAAGTCTGGCACAAACCCGCCCTCTCCCCAATAAATCTCTGGGTAAGCCCTTCCCTTTACATCAATTAGACATATTTTGTAGGCTTCCATCTCTGCATGACTCAGGAGAGCTGTCACTGACCTCAGAGGCACTTAAAGGCAGTGATTTAACTACAAGTCTCCGCTGAATTTGAGAGCTCTTTATCATAGAAAGAAAGAAAGAAAGAAAGAAAGAAAGAAAGAAAGAAAGAAAGAAAGAAAGAAAGAAAGAAAGAAAGAAAGAAAGAAAGAAAGAAAGAGAGAAAGAAAGAAAGAAGCTTTCCTCAAACAAAAAATATCAAACCTCTTTCCCCAGTGAGTGGCAGATAACATGTTGGCCTTCAAATAGTGGGGATGATCTGGAACACCACCGCCTTCAAGCTGTTGTGTCTAAGTTGCGTAGTATAGTGATATCTTCATACTTTGCTGAAACTCCCAGTGTTGTCTTTTACAGACGTTCTCAGTTCCACTTAGTGTATCTCTACATGAAGTTATGTATGCAAGTTAAGTGTTTGCTGATGTTCCACTGGTATGTTCTCTCCTTGAAGCCAGAAACTATGGCTCCTCTGCAGCCAGTTAAGATCTTCTCTTTAAAAAGCTGCCTGCTCTTTTGGTTAAGAGTCCTGTATATATAGCTGACTGAATTATTAAATGTTACCCAGTTTCCTTCCAATCTTAGTCCTACTTATTGTTTTGTACGTTATTGGTTCACAACCTGATCCTGGACATAGTTTAATTGTTTTTAGATGTGATAAAACATGTTTAGAAATTGCAGTCCCTGAACTTGACTGCCACTGTGAGCCTTAAACTCACTGCAATGTATATTGACGCTGAAGTATATTGGAGCTTCTGGTACATATTCACTTTCAGTAGAGCTGTGCCTTTTGAACCAGTTCAGACAAAGATGGATGATATTCATTGATAGCTGTGGACAAATAATCATGTAACCTTATGCCAATGAAATTTCTGCAGTTTGTCACTATTTTCACAAATATCACAAGTAGTTTAATCAAATGATGGCCTTGATTCATGGAAGCAGTTAAGCATGTGTTTTACCCTAACCTCATGTTGATGTCTCCTTGAAGTCCATGATACTGACAGGTATCAGTAATTATGCATGTGTTCAAGTGCCTTTGAGTGCTTAACTACCTTGAATAGGGCCAGTATTAGTCATTCAGTAACACCTATTACAGGAGAGTATAAATAAATCATGCAGGTCAAGCTGCCTCTTAGCTCATCTCTGAAACATGTTGTGATGGCAACTATCGAGCAGTGCAGCTCCTCAAGCAGGCAGTGCCTATTATAGTCACAGCCCTGATGTGTGGGAGGTGGAGGGCAGTGCAGGTCTTTTTGAGAGGCCTGACTTCACAAGAAGATGTCCAGACTGAGTTATTCGATCTGCTTCTCCCACTTAGAATTTTGGATCCTGAATTCCAGATTCCTGAATTTCCAAAAAATTCAGTAACTTTGATCAGGGTTTGTGCTCCTTGAAGCTTTCAAGCTGAATAGCAGCCAAATCTTTTCTGCAAGCTTCTGTTGAGTTTCATCCCCCTTGATTAAAACACTGAAAACAACTCTACATTGCAGAGCTTAATGATGTCTTGGCCTGGGACATACCTCAGTCTTACCCTATAGTGGCATCATTGCTTGGTTTATTTGTACTTCAAGGGAGAGAGAAAATCATTTGGCTAAGGCAAAGCTTAACTGAATCTTTTCCCATTAGAGAAGAATGAATTTGGCTGTCTTGCTGATGATTTCTTTCACAGTAACAGTTTTATTGAGAATATGAATGTGTTAAGCTGTGTCTCACTTAGCCTGTGTCTTGCTCTTAACTGGATTACCATACAAAGAATGCTACAATGAGGCTCCAAGGTCTGCCAGGTCAGCTTGGTAAATGATACCACCTCTTGAAGCTAAAATGGATGAGAGGATCCTTGATAAGATTTGACACTTGTACTATATGAGCTGTCACAGCAGACATTTTCCTTTTTTCTTGATGTTTTTAAGACCATAAATACTGGTCTCTAATGTTAAGTATGCAAACCTCACATTAATCACGCTGCCAGAGGGAGCAAAGAGCTTTGCTCATAAACTGAAATGGAGCACAGTTAATCTATCAATGTTCTGTAATGAGGATCATTATAACAAAGTATTTAGGTTGATTTACTGATGGGCTACACATCTCTGCTAATGATCACACATCAGTAAGAGAGCAAAGGGACCATCTGGATTGCAAGTAGTTTGAAATTTATTGAATACTCCTCTCTTTTCTCTACTGTACTGTTCTTAAGTTCTGTATCAGTCTACTTCCTCATAATCAAACTATGTGCTGGAGCATCATCTGTCAGAGTGCTGTGCCCAGTTTACATCTCTGGGTACTCTGGCCTCTAAATTTCAAGTTTTTCAATCATTGCTATCATTTCAGACACAGTACAATAATAGGCAAAGCTGCTTTGCTTGTCTGAGAGCCATCTCAAAATACAGTGAGCCAATAAAAATTAAGCCAGCCTCAACAGTACTTTTATTTACTCTTTAATAAATCTATGTAGTCTGTGCCTGGCACTCTCCCATAGATGTCTGATACCCATCAGGTACTGGTGCTAAGTAGAGAAAGAATTTATCTGCAGTCTTTATCTTGGGAACTCCAAATCTAAACGTAAGCAGATATTTCATCAGAGGAACAGTCACAGTGGAGGAAGTAGGAGCAATCTCACATTGTTTTTTTTAGATTCTTGCAATAGAAATGCCTGTACCTGATCTACCTCTTCACACTTACCAATGGACACCTCTGGAGCTCTTTAAAGATATGTCCACATGACAGCAACTAAGGGATGCCACATCTTACAGTTGCATCAGCTTTCCTCCATATGAAGAAATGCTGGCATATGGTCATGATCCTAGCCCAGGCAGCACCAGACAGCATGCTGCCCAGTCTAGAATCATTGAATCATTAAGGTTGGAAAAGATCTATCAGATCATCTAGTCCATCTGTCCACCTTCCACCAGTATTACCCACTAATCCATGTCTCCGTGTTCCATATCTCAGCATTTCTTGAATACTTCCAGGCAGGGACAGTGACTCCACCATCTCCCTGGGCAGCAGTTCGAATGCCTGACCACTCTTCAAGATAAGCTATTTTTTCTAATATTCAATTTAGACCTCCCCCAGTCATTCCACACTGTATGTGTAATGCAAGGGAGCCTGCCTAAATTCAGGAGAAAGGGGACAGGGCAGTCATTACTTCTAAGAGGCCTTCAGTAATACAAATAATTTCTTAAAAGACTTGTAATGACTTCTTAATCTGCACCTGTCACCAATTCCACAGGAGGGATGGGCATGCACACTCTTGTCTGTTCTTTGCTTAGCATCTAAATACACCAATAGTTCTGAATCTAAACCCCAACTCATATCTTTGTTTCACAGCTTCCCTCTTTGTCTTTCTATCAGGTGACTCCAGGCGCAAATACTCAAACTGGTGGGGGAGAAGAGACACAAACTACATCTGAACCTGTGTGTTGGGATTCAATGCCTGCTCTAGTTCTTGTTTTTATCTTCTGACTGGAAGAAAATAGTACTGCTCATTGCTTCATTTGAAGTTTTTGGACTATAGAAAGGGCAGTTTGGTGTGAAAAAGCTAAAGCATAAAGCAGTTCTACCTGAGCCCATTTCGATCGTAGGTAAGTATGGTACCTTTATGGTACCTTTACCCCATCCACTGTTTTAAATCCACTGCAGGTTCCAAACACACTTTAAGTAACAATTATCTGTACCAGAGTGACATCTAAGGTATTTGGTTCTTGTGTCTACCTGGCAGGAGATAGAGATAGCTAACTAGACACCGAAGAGCAAAGCAGTGTTAAGATAGCTGTGACTGATAACGATAAGTGGTCAACAGCTCTCTGATACCTACATGGGTCATGACGAGGTCGAGGTAAGAGCAGGACTTAGGGGAAGGGTTTGAAGGTGACACCTAGAATTCCTTCCAGGTGTGAACACAGAAAAAAAAGTCAAAGCCAGTTAACAAGAAACTAAACTAAAAGGTGAAAGATATTTGGAGAATTTACATCCCATTGCTTAGGTAATCTGTGAATTGTGATAGTAGTGGAGATACCTGGACAATCCCAGATAAAAACACTATAGTTGCCTCTGGGTTATTTGCAAACGTCACCTATGAGAGCAACTGCAGGAGATCTGTGTTGTTAAACATGCTGCTGTTTGTTGGCCGGTGATCCTGACAGAAGATTTTTGTAACCCATTTTGGAAAGACAAACAAAAACATTTTGATTGTCCCATTTCAAAGCCACCTTGGGTCCCCAGCAGATACATTTAAAGCAAACATTTCTCTCTTGGTATAAAACACCTGTGAAGCCTTTGCTTATCTCAAAGGGGCTGAGAGGGTTAACAAATTGTTTGTGAAAATGCCTTGGCCTGGTAAATCTGTTACATGTTTAGTTATTTAGGCAAGGGAAATTGTCAGTTAAGATGTCCTTCCTAGACGACAACAGGAATGAGGAACCTCCAGAAGATGCAAGGCAGACCACTCACTCTCTGAGCCATCTCTGCAGATCACAGCAATGATGTCAACTGAAATGGTTTAGCTTGGGCATTTCAATGGAGTAGCTAATTTTATAAGGAAATGAATCTATGTGAAAATGCTATATTTACTTTTCAGTAGTGTCACAACCAATGCAGTACTTAGATATGCCATCAGCACCTTTTTTCTAAGTTGACCTAAACTAGATGTTAAATCAGTGATGTGCTATTGGTAATTATGATTAATATAGTTGAGCACCTTCCAGAAATTGCTAATTTGCAGGTAGGGATTGCTGGTAATTAGGACAAGTATTTTACCTCCTGCAGTCTTCAGTTGAAAAGCCTTGTAGGGAAGACAAGGCATGTTATACTTTTGGCAGACAAATCATCCTGGAAATAGATTCGATATATTAAAATAGCCTTGCTTGGATTAGGTTTGTTCAACAAGCCTGGAAGGCTGGAAATAGCTCAGAGAATATATGGCTAAGTATGGACTGCCATATATATTCTATGCTTTAGAGACAGATTTCTCCTCAGGAGTCACAGCATGTGTGCTCTCCAAAAATCTAACTGTACCCTCAGCTGCTCTAAATCAGGCAGTTGCCCTGGGGTGTAGTTTGATTGTGTATTCAGGCAGTACACAGGGAATGAACAGATAGGAATGTTGGACCCCATGTTTCATGAAAATCCTAACCATGTTTTCCTACAAGTTTCTTCAGGCTGCCCAGCACCCCTTCATTGTATAAACAGGCTAATGAAACCCTGAGGAGCAGAGAAATATATTCAGGGCCCAAATTTGGAGTTATGTACAACATAGCCATCAGAAAGGGTGTAAATCTGAGATGGAATCCCCACTTAACCCTGACAGGGAGGTCTAATGAGCAAGTATCCAGCCCTGGCTTTCTTCCGAGCGGTGCTCCCCATGAAGCCCCATGAGGCCCTGCACCCCCCTCACTCCTTTGCACAGTGCCTCTGTATAGATGCAAACTGTGATTTCTCCACCTTAACAAACAATAAAAGGAGACGTGCAGTGAAAACACCTTGAGAAGAGCTGGGCCTCTCAGGGTGGTGAGAGGGAATGGCCAAGCACCTCTGTTCCTCAACACCTCATGAACGCATCTTGCTGGCCCTATGCAAGTTGTCAAATGTGAAGGTGTCAGTGAGGAGCAACGCTTGTTATCAGCTGCAAGGGAAGAGAAAGGAGACATGGCAGCACTGAGTGCCTTGATGAGCTGATGAGCAAACACTGGCAGCAACTGCTGTGTGTCAGCAAGCAGAAGGCCCTGTTTGCCCAGCACTGGGGCAGATGGGGATGGGAACACCGGCTCTGTTGTTATTATCATGTTGTAAGGAGTAAGCACACTGGATTCTACATGCCTGTGTATTTGATCAGGAGAACACCACTGACAGAGGATAAATAAACAGAGATAAAAACAAGATTAAGCAGGTCCTTCTCCTTATCACTGCCTCTTTATCCCTATTGATCTCTGCCCAGTCCCTTTTCATCTAGCCTGGAATTCCTCAGATGCTTGAACCCTGAACTGTCACATCTAATTAAAAATGTGGTATGAGGCTTTGCATACAGCAATGGGTATTTTCCAGCGCTGGGCAGCTGTGTGTTCATTAGGGCCTTCCTTTGCTTTTCTCGATGAAAACTCTTTTTGCCTACGTGAAACCCACCTGGGCTGGAAGCCAAGGAATGGCAGAGGTGAGCAGGAGAAAAATGGCCTGATTTTTGGTCCTGTCTTCTTCAGAACAGATCCAGGAGAGAAATGCAAATGGTGGCCACCTTGTCTGAGCAATGTAGGTCTCTTGCCTTGGAGACAGAAGGTGTTACTTTCACCTCTGCTTGTGTGGTAGGGATGATCCTGCCTCTTTGGGAATCTCTGTTGCACATGAGCCAATGTTAGACATAAACACATCCATTCCCTGTTTGCAGGCTACCACTCTCCATCTGTTGGGATGTTTCCAAAGAAAGAGCGGTCAGCTGAACAAGAAGTAATGGCCTTAAGTTGCACCAGAGGAGGTTTAGCTTGGATATTAGGAAAAACATATCTGTAAGAAAGGTGAGACACTGGAACAGGCTGCCCCAGGAGGTGGTGGAGTCACTGTCCCTGATGGTATTCAAGAAACATAGAGATGTAGCAGTTAGGGGTGTGTTTTAATGTGTGGTATTGGTAGTAGGTGGATGGTTGGACTGGATGATCTGAGAGGTCTTTTCCAACCTTAATGATTCTATGATTCTGTTATTCAATAGCTGTCTCAAGTCCAGCCCTGTTTCTGAGTGCTGCTGATTTTCCTCTGGGGCTTCTCAGCTCTCCAAGTTAGATACTACCTTCACAACCACTGAATCACTCTGGACTCAATGAATGTGTTTGGTTTTTTTTGCTCAGAAAAGTTAGAAAATGACACAGGTCAGTATCACTGAGTTGCTGTGTTCACAGAGATGTCTTTAAGGCACCGAGAGGGCCACTCAGAGCTGGGTCCATAAATGAAGGCCTAAGACCTGCCTGGATGTCTAATGACACTGAGGACACTGCTTCAGGTTGATAATGAAGTCATGTGGTGTACCTAACATTGTTAAGACAAACAAGGCTAAAATAGAAGAAGGTTACCAGGGTAAGGATAAACGAGACAGAAAACAAAACACAAATAGCACTGTTTATTTTCTGCCTGACTTTTTCTTCTCTGCATTCTGCCATAATCCATTTAAATTTCTTTAAACATTCAATAAAAGATCACTTGGATGTGGCTTTCCCTCATACTCTCATGTTCTCTGGAAACTATTAGAACTCTGGTTTTGGCTCCAATTTCTAAAATGGGCTGGTGCCTTTAGGTGAGGCAAGATTTGTAGAGAGGGCAATGCTATGTGGCAGATTGGCAGAACTAGAGAATAAAACCAGGCATAGTTATGAGGACACAGCCCCCCCAGGTCTGATTTGCTGTAGCTGTAGCAGAAGGCACCTTCATTTTCCAAAGCTAAAGCATGCTAGTAATTTTGAAACTGTGCTGAGCAATTTCCCTCCCTGAGATCCAGCCCCTCGTCTATGTGTTAGGCTGGGCACCCAAAATCACAAGCATTTTGGAAAAGGTAAATTGAGTCATTCCATTGCTTTTGCAGCTCTTTTTCCTGTCCCTATTGGTAAGACAGTTCCCTGCAGATTTACAACATGAGCCAACAGGTAATCTGTATGAGCAGAGCCTTTATTTATTCTTTCCTATGCCATCATTCAAAACCCTGCAGTACATTGCTCACTGTTAAAACAATATCATTAGACGTGAAATATATGTTGCCAGGCTCTCCCCCCCTCTCAGCTCACTGCCTCTCACTCCCTATCATTTTTTGTTTTTCCTGAGGAGAAAGGAAAGAAAACGTCTTTTCAGGATACATTGTAGGGAGTGCTCATGAACCAGCAATTTATTTTCTCCTGGGTTTGACACTGCCAGGCCCTTAGTGCTTTTATTGACTCTGGCTAAACACAGTGACAATTATTTTTGTTGGTTTCAAATCGCCTTCTCCAGCGGAGTGTGAAGTCAGCAGGTTTTTTTTTGCATGCTGAGCGTACCCTTTCAGACACCCTAAGAGAAGCAGAGGGAAAGAGGATGGCTTTTCTGCATTTTTATCCGGTTGCACTTTGGCATTCTGTGAACAAACCTTTTGTTTCAAAGCAAGGAAAAGTAAGGGAGAGTCTCATGGCAGAGGGGTGCATTGAGAGTCTGGAGGAAGCAGAACCAGGACACCCTTATCTAGTGGGTCCTGCAGCAGAAACCTGTTCTTCATGTACCCAGTGCTTGGAGATGAGATGCTTGGAGGAGGTTTTGCAAGGGAGCTCATCCCTTTTCCCCTTGCTCATGCATGACCACTCAAGGATCCAACCATCAATTTCCAGTCCTTCATCTTCCTCCTTCTGGTTCAATCAGGAGTGTGGTGTCTCCCAGGCCTCCCTGACACTTCAGTGGGTGGTGAGAAACCAGGGTGGCAAACAGTTGCTCTTTCTCAGAAAATATATTTAAGGAACCCTTGGCAGAGGTCCTCTGGAGCATTTGTGGCTTGTGGGATGTGTATTAACCAAAGCAGTTGTTAAAAGAATTTCATTTCTGGAACTGAACTCTATAATCCTTACGGGTTCCTTTCAATTTGAGATATTCCGTGATTCTACGATTCTTTGATTTTTTCCTCCCTGTGTCCACATATTTGTTCCTGCCAAGACTCAGGAAGAACCAGAATTCAAGGAGTGTAGGTGTAGAGGCTGGGAAGTGCTCTATAGGCTGACCCATGTATTGGTTACAGACCTTTTGAATGTGATCTGTAGAGGATCACTTCCCAATAAAGTTGCTTGGAAGGAAACACAAAGCCAGTCATTCAGTCTATCACTTGGATGAACAGGGCATGCTTCCTTATTGTTTCATGATGGTGAAATACGTATTTCGGGCACTATAGATCAGATTTTCTCTGCCTACCCACTCTGTGAAGAGACTTTGATCATTTTCTGTTTTCCTATGTGATACAGAATGCCAAAAGCTTCATTCAGTTTCTGGCTGGAAACACTGTAGATTAAGGTGGATCTTCTCTGGGGAGCAGATGGAGAAAGGTCCAAAAATGATTTTGTTTAAATTCATTCCTCAAATATTTTTGCTTTTTTTAACCCCCCTCTTCCAAAATTCTGAAAAATGTTTGCAACTTAAACATACCAAATTTACTTGTAAAATAAATCACCATAGTGTGCACTGCTGCTTACTTGGAAAGAAAATTTTCCTGTCAGTCAAAAAAGCATTAGTTAAAGACAGTCACCCGCATCTAAAGTTGTGACATTGAGTTAAATCATAAGTTCCCATTACCATATGAAGATTCTCTCCCATTATTATTGCTCATATAAGCAGCTTTATAAAACACATGGTCTGGAGGAGAGGTTGGCCTGAGACATCCAGCTTTTCTGGCAAACTCACTTGTTCCTGCCCCTGTGCACCATTAACTTGTGTGACTGGACAGACAGCTGTAGGCAGATGCTGTAGAGCAGATCTTTGCCTTCCAGGAAAGTGGTGTTGGGCTGAAGTCACTTAGGGAGGTTTGAAAACAGGATGGATCCTGCCTCCAAGAGGACTGGTCTTGCAAGAACCAGAGCTGAAATGAAAAAGTGAGAAGACCCTTTAGACTCATCTCTGAACCAAATCTACTCTGGCAAGGGGAGAGGTAGGATTTTGACTTGACTTATGTTCTGAGGAAATTGGAGGCACCGCAGCCCAACAGCTCTGGCTGTGGAGGATGCATCTCCTATTTCTGCATACTTTAGAAATGACAGTCTCAGATTTGGAGCCTGGGCATGTGCCTGCCTCCACTGAGGGACATGGTTTAGTGGGTACGGTTGTGATGGGTTGATGGTTGCACCAGGAGATCTTAGTGGTCTTTTCCAACTTTAATGATTCTAGGGTTCTAAAATCTATTCACAGCCTGGAGTCTCTGTCAATGGCAGGTCCTCCAGGTATAAGAAGTGTGATCAAGATGAGGTGCAGTGTCCTTGATGCTGTACAAACACATATAATTTCCTACCTGAAAGTAATAGATTTTTTTAACACCATAAGTATTTGTCATGTTTTTTTAGTTGGGCAGGATGCAAAAAGAGCAACTCTTCTGCCAAAATTCTGAAAGAAAATTGTCAATGGGATAGCTAAGAGAAATTATCACTTCCATGATACCATGAATTGAAAACTATTATTGCATCTGCTGGAATTATTTCTCCCTAAATTTGAGGCAAGCAAAGGTGATGGTATATGGAATGAAGTGTTGTACAGATCAGCAGTGTGTGACTTCTGTTGTTTTTGAAGAACACATATAGATTGGCAAGGCACAAGAGAAATACTTGGGATGTTTATACTACCTCAGCTTGTAGCTGTTTTAGCATTAGTGATTGGTATGAGCATTTACAGCAGCTGAGCTTTGGGAATTACAATTCTCAGAGAAATCCCATTCATTATCTCAGCCTACTTCACTTGAAATTCTGTTTTCCAAATGAAAATTCAAGCAGGATAAACACACATTAGAAGGAAAAAATAAATAGAAGGATTCCAACAACTGATTTTCATTTGAACATCTTATACTGATTTTCCTCCTTTATAATTATGCAAAATAGAGTGCATCTTTTCTTAATTAAATGGATAATGACTAGTTTGGTAGCCAGCAGAGCAGTGCCTTCAGAGAAAAGATAGTATTTGAAAGGAGAGGTTACGCACAGAGCCCTCTCAAGCAGATCTTTGTGCCAGAGGCTTTGTTTTGATACTAGAAACATTTCCACTACAGCAGCCTCTGATGGCAGTCATGTGCAGGATTAGGAACTGACTCCATTCAAATAACAGACAGCTGTTTGGAATGAAAACTCGTCTCTGTCAATTTGCACTCAAAGAAGGCAGAGGGAAAGGGAAAAAAAAAAAGACCCTGGGCCTGGGAATCATTGTAGCTTAATCCCTCCTTTGGCAGGAGATAAAACTAGGGCTTTCCAATGCTCTATAATTTCTTGCATTGACCTGGAAAGAGATTTCTCTATTCACTGGGCTGTAAACCTCCTTTTTGATATTTACTACATGATGTACAAGAACTGAATCTCCAGCAGAGAAAACATGCCATGTTGGGCTAGGAGCCTGGGAAGAAACTTAGTCTCAGTTCAAATAACTGAGTGCAGCGGGGACACACAGTAGCTGTTAAAACCACTTAGGGATTGTTCTTTTAACTTCCAGCTGAAGGTTTTCCCATTTTCTGCAGAAGTGGCCAATGATTTATAGCAGTCATCTCTTTGGATACCAAATTTCAAACCCTGGAGCACAGCTTGATTTTTGGGATAGGGTACTCCCCAGCATTCCTAGCCATTCATGCAGAAAACTAACTCACTCACTAGCTAACTAACTAACTAACTAACTAAACAAATAAGATCAGAGGAAAAGTAGAACTTCTGGAATTGGGAACTGCCATTGCAGCACAGCAAAGAGGTGAGCTGTGCTGTTGCCATACAGCACGTGGGTATTTATGGTTATTTTTATGCTTCCTACCAGCAGCATGAACAGGCTCCTGCAAAATATGTTTGTTTTTCAGAAGAAAAAGTGGCTGTACCAAGGGACATCCCTAAGCACAACAGAATGATTGGTAAGGCTGTTATCAGGATTCCGGTGTGTGTGTACCCATAGCCATTCCTTTTCACTTGTCTCCCTTTGCATAATCGCATTCTAAAAATCAAGAGAATGACATTTAATCCATTAGAAATGAATTTCTTTAGGAAATGGAACTCCTCTGAGGACATTGGGGAAGATTTGATGGGGGTCTTTCATAGTGCTGAGTGTCATCTAAACTGAAAAGTTTTGCAAAGTGGTTTGAAAAATAGAAGGAAAGATCTGAGAGAGCTAAAATGTGGTATTTTGACACTTCTTTGGAGTTAAATTTGCTTTTGCATTTCTTTTGGAAGTAACTTTGGATTTACAGTTTCTCTTTCCCTTGTCATAGGCTCTGTGGCTATCTTGTGGTCATCACAAGGCTGGTAGAGAAGTGTTAGAACGCATGGACAGAGGTTGGTGTTACACAGGGTTCTCCTACCACCTCACCCACAGCTGCCTCCCATGGAGACACTCAATGTCATAATTCCTTGAAATAAAATATTAGGAGGAGACCAATAAAGTGCATTTTATGTATTTATTAGTGTGTTAATAATTTATATCTTATTTATTTGAATAGAGTGGGGACAGTTTCCTTCGTGGTAGCTTGTAGAAAAGGCCAAATTTATTTCCCTTGTGGAGCAAAGCCAGATAACAAAATACTGAAATTCTCTGTGCAACAGAACTTCTGTCCCTGGGGGCTGCAGAAGCCCACATGGAAGGTGTCCGAGCAGGCAGCTTGCAGCCAGGAGAAACATCTCCTGTCAACACGACACAAGGAGAAAGAGTGGCAAGGAAGGGGATGGAGAAGTGATTTTGCAAAACATTTTCCCTGCTTTGTTTGGATTGGAAGCCTGTTTCACCATGGCCCAGCAGACAGCCCTCAGATTGCTTGGAAATTGTGCCCAGTTCACTCTTGCATAGAGGCAAAGCTGGGACTGTTTACTATGGTCGGTGCCAGCGTTCTCAGCAACTTACAGGAAGGAAGGTCTTGTTCTTGAAAAAAAAAATTCTCCAAGACCCCCTTGATCTCAGGAGCAACAAGACTGAATCTTATCCCAAGCGCAGTGCTCATACTGGGTGGCCTTGGACAAGTCACATTGCTGACTCTGTTCAGCTCTACCTGAAAAAGAAGGATGAAGTGCAGCAGGGGGGTGTCGCTCCCTGGTAGAAGGAATGCTGCACACCAGGAGCCACTGGCAAAACCCCTGATGGATAAAATGAGCTTTGTAGTTTTGTTTAATTCCCCTGCTGTTGTGTCAAAGTCAGTGTATTTGGGAATTCCTGCATGGTCCTTTGAAAGACATCCCAAAGAGATGGCATGAATTGCTGCCCCACAAACCAGTTGTTGCCTTGGGGCAGGCTGCAGGCACAAAGCTGTTGTATGCACCAAAGTCAGGAGCTCAGTGTGGACACCAAGTTCCAGAGCCATGTGGACAAAGCTGAGGATGCTCTGCTTTGTGCCTAGGCATGAAGACACAAAGAGTAAGGTTTTCCATTGCCTCATCTGAGTTTTCCAGTATTTGGTGCCACAGATTGCATGCTGTGTCATCTAGATTGCTCACACTGACAAATAAAATTACTGATCATCTGCCTGCAATTAAGGCCTATGGCAGGAAATGCCAGATAGCATCCTTTGCATGGAAGCCGGTATTACAAAAATGGCAAATGGAAGATGTCCAGGCTCCATTAGGAAATCTGGACCCTTCTCATAATGTTGGTGTTTTCTCTGTTGTCTTTAACCCTGTATACCTTGCTTGAACAAACTCCCCAGTGTGAGGTAAAGGAACTTTTCTTCCATGAAATTCAAAATACAGTGATAGATGCAAGAGAGTCACTTCAGCATTTGATTAAAAATGAAACAATCTCAAATCCTGCTCTCCCAGACTTTCTTCTTTTAGTCTGTGGTTTTAAAAATGGTCTCTACATTGGAAATGCACAGATAAAATGATGCATAACCTACACTCTATAAATTCTAATATACTGAGGATGCTTTGAATATCGATAATAATAGAGCTGTATATATATATATTATATAGTATATACTGCATATAAAGTATAGTATATGTATATAAAAATATTAATATTACTATGGTAAAAGAATTTATAAGAAAAGCACATAAGGGAAAAGAGAAAGAAGGGAGAAAAAAAACCAAACCTCAGGCTTGGATATTAAGCAATTATCATTTTAACAAGGAAAAATGGGGACGGAGACTAGGGAGAAGAATGGAAAAAAAGAAACAATCCCACAAAATGTTGATTTTATGAAATATTTTCCATTAGATTTTCAAACCAAAATGGGAGACGATTGAAATCTTGCTGTTGAAATATTGATTTCTTTTATACCTTCCAGGCATGCACATTCATGCTATAAGGCATTACTGGATGCCTGGAACACTGCACTCCTTCATCCACAAAACCATTCATACATCCACAGATCCAACATGGTGGAGGTGGAGGATTTTGGCTGTTCCTCTGTTCTGTGCTTGTGTCGGGTCTCTCTTATTATTTTGCTTGGATAATCTGTTTCTGCAAGAAATTATCCCATCCACGTTTGATTTGGGGAGGAAGTCTGATCCAATCAGAGAGAAGTCAAACTCATCCTCAGCACAATATGTCTGTATAAATTGAGCTGAGGGGATGCTTTCTTCAAGGAACCATTTATTTATAAGGATGCTTTCTAATCCACACAGCAAGTATTGAAGCCTCATTGTAGACTCTTTAAACTGTGAAATAAAGGGGGCTCATATGGCTGGTACTTCCCCACGTAAGGCTCATGGATTTATCCTCCCACTGCTGCCAAACATTGCACTACCAAGCCCTGTGCACATCTGGAAGTAAAAGCCCAGAACAGCATGTGTTTGCACATGATGGAGCTATCAGAATGTACACAGCTCACTCAGTTTGGACTTGTAAGCCACGAGGCTCCATGAGGAACTTTGTCAACAGATGGAAAGCAATGGGCTTAGTCTGCAGATCGTCATATATCTGCTGCCTTTGAAACTGTGCTTCAGCTGAGGCTTGAAGCTTAAGGGCTGGATGGCTCCCACTAGTTGTTGTCATGCTACCTTTTGGCTCCAAACTCAGAGTAAGGAGGCCTGTCCCATCAGCTAAAGCACCAAGGCAACGCTGAATTACATTGATTTGGTCTGGAATATTCCTTTCCCCTGTATTTATGTCACGCAAACAGGGGCTTGGCTGTGTAACCTGCTATGATATATTATTAATATCACTACAATATGCTGGAAGTGCTCCCTTGGCCTCACGTACCCCTTGAACAATATAAGCAGAAAAGCATACAAAAGCAGAGAATTCCTCAAACAAATAACTCCAGATCTTTAGCACAAAAGACAACCACTCCTCTGCCAGGTTGACATTGCAATAAGATTATTTTAAGGTGTTCATAGTTTTTGTATGATCTGCTGAAGTCAGTTGAGTGAGGACATTTCAGCAGCCTTTCACAATCAATAAAGTCATTTTTCTTTTACACAGTGCTGTGGTTTTATAGAGAAGTACATAGTACATAGTTACTGTACTGGGAATGGTGTTTGTTGAGCTGGATGCTGTTATCTCCATGCTTCATTTTCCATACGGACAAAAACAAGGGTACTGATGCTTTCCAGCTCTGTTAGCTCCTTTGAACTCTGCTGCCAAGAAGAACTAGATAATAGTGGATAGCATGGTTACCATGAGCTTTGTTGCTCAAACACATCCCTGGGGGAGGACAAATAAAAACAAACAAACCCCCTATAAATAAATTTCTTACATTAGATAAAAGCAATGCTCTGGCAGCACAGTGCATACTGCCTGATTGCTGAGCAGTTGGCATCTGTGTGCTCTCTGAGGGAGAGAAGTGAAGGAAGGTTTGCTGCCCGCTATTCCATTTGTTGGTGGGGTACTACTACAGGTGGTTCTGCCCTGTGGAGAGGGCAATGCTGAAATCCAGATCACTGTGTTAAGATGAGAAGATAGTACTGAAATGGGTTGCCCGGAGAAGTCATGATGCCCCATCCCTGGAGGTGCTCAAGGCCAGATTGGATGGGGCCCTGGACAGTCTTATCTGGTAGGAGGGCAACCAAACCATGGCCAGGGGTTAAAGCTCAATGATCTTTAGGATCCGTTCCAACCCAAGACACTCTACAACTCTCTAAGATGCATGGAGTTGCTTTGCTGGTGCTTTCCTGTGGAGTCTCCTCCTCTGGAGATATTCAAGACACTCCTGGATGCCTACCTGTGCAACCTGGTTTAGGGAATCTGCTTTGGCAGAGGGGTTGGACTCAGTGATCTCTGGAGGTCCTTTCCAACCCCTATGATTCTGTGATTCTGTGATTCTATTGACAGACATAAAAAATAGATGCAAATTCATGTTTAGCTGCTCTGTGAACATAGTGTTCTTTCATGGAGCTGAGCTTGGAGGTGTATGGCAGGAGTCAGGGCCCAAAGACCCCTGGACACCTCCACATTTTGTGCATGCTCCTTCAGTACCGCTGAGATATTCTAAGATGTTCTGTCCTGCCAGGAGACATCCTTGAAGAGAAAGAGCAGGCAAGCATCAACTCAGTGCCAAAGTTTCAGCTTTCTAAAATTGTGTGAGATGAGCCCCCGAGCAATGTCTGGAATAGGAAAAGAAATGCTTGGTGATTTAAGTATTTTTTTTCTCCATTATAATAATCTGTGGACTCACTGTCTTTCTTTCAAATATGCAAACTTTGGCTGGCATGATGAAGTATAGGATATATTTATTTTCCTTTTATGATCTTTATTTTCCATTTAACAAGCACTTTTAGAATCGGAGGGAAGAGGTAAACAAACATAAACTAAAACCAAAATAAGACTAAAGTTTTATTTGTATCAACAATCTGACAGTCTAAAGATTGAGAAAGGAAGCCTATCTTAGTTCATTTACCCTCTGAGTTAATAATTGTAGCTCCTAAATAATAAGACATTCTGTAGCCTGAAGTCCTCATTCTGAGTATATATTTATATTAGCAGTTAAGTATACTTTTCATGGGCAATTAAGACATTATTCACTCCTAGCTATTCACAGACATCTCAGGAGGCAATGGGGGGAGAAGGAATTATAAAGTCACAAGGATAATAACAGCCAAAGACCCTTTCCTCTTCTTGTGATATTGATTTTCAGAATATAAACAGAGGCACAGAATGCTGGTTCTTGGTAATACACCTATTTTAAAAGCCAGTTGTTGAGTAAATAGACCTCTGTGGGGATATGTTTGTTTGAAAAGTCCTGTGGGATTAGGGAATATTAGCCCAGCATTCAGCCTGAGACCTATTTTGTGAGGCGTCTTTGTTACTTTGTCAGCTTTCTAAAGCCCTTTATGATAGGTCTCAGCCCTGGTGATATTTATTCAAGTAAACCTAAGAATCAGAGTTAAGATGCAGCTGTTCCAACACTGTGAACATCTCTGAGCCTCAGTGCAGAACATCTCAGAACAGACTAATAAAGTATTCACACTCAAGCCTTTAGCATGCCACTTAGCCATTTTCCACAGTCAATACCTTTTACTAATTAATTCTGGCCATCATTTTTCTTGAATACATGAACTAGAGAGTTATTTACCTACCAGTGGCTTGCACACAAGGCTCTGGCTTTTAACAAGGCTAATCCTGGTGCTCCTGTTTGCAGCTCTGCATTTTGCCCTCCATGTGAGGAGCAGAGGGTTCATATTTTTGCATTTGCCATCTGAAGAAAACAAAGTAGTTCTCTGTCAGCAGGGCATCCATTCGGTGCTCACTTCTCAAATTTATCTTTGCTTATGCAGCTGATAATGTGGGAAGAACATTCCTAGGCTGGGCCCATCTTCCCCTACTGCTATCAAACCAGGTTACCAAAGCCATGTGAATTAAGTCACTCTGAAAGAGTAATTAATAAAAGGCAGTTTTAAGTTGTTGGCATCATGTTCCCAACATCAGAGGGATCTCAGCATAAGCACCTATGTAACCCAAAACTCTGATTTTCCTCTGCCGTCAGGAGCTTGTGATGTCTGCTTCTGGGGTGTGTCTGGTAAACGAGTGCTTGGAAGGCAGGATGGACTCCCTGTGCAGAAGGAACTACCCACCCTGAGTGTTATCATGAACATCCAGCCTCCTGGCCTGCATTTCAGAGAGTGTGGTGTTTCATTTTAATAGCAAACCCGCAGCTGCAGTGCTGTTTGTTTCCACAGGTGGACTGAAGTAGATGCCTTTTTAATCACTGAACTCAACCATGAGAAATCATGGACCCCTGTTCCAAAGGCAAGATCTTCCACAAACATGGGGTTTGCTCTGGGAAAGCATTTCTCTGGACAGAACACAGAAGGATTGTAGGGACAGACAGAAACCCACTGTTAGTGAGTCCAAAGAGAAAAACCTGGGCAGAATCCAGAACTTTACTCAGGTAAATAAAAATGTACATTTCTATGAAAAGCATTAAGAATAAGCAAAGATTTTATTTTAATTATTTTTTTTTTTAAATAAACCCTTTCTGGAACTTGCAGCATACGTTATTCTCTTTCAGGAGTGATAGCATAGGACACAAACATCAAAGCTTCTGTATTTTCTCTGAGTATAGAAAATAGATACAACTCAGACTGGGCTGGAGCTGGAATATCTCCAACCTATTCTGCTCTGAGTGATAACCAAGTATAGAGTGGGGTTCATCTCCCTAAACTCAGTTTCCTTCAAAATCAAGTACCTATTTCTAGCTGGCTCCTTCAGCTCACTTTGTAGGCTTGGCAAGAGGCAGATGGTGATCTTCAGTGTGATGTACCTGTCTATGGGCATCTCATCCCTTTCCATTGGCAATGCAGGCAGCCAAATCACAACAGTCCACTGAATGTATAGGCAGAAAAAACTTGGGAATTCCACTCAGACTGTACTCTCCCTGGTTCTGAGGCCAGATCTGTGCTCATTCATTCAAGAAAAACATATGTAAGTAGCTGTTCAACATGAGCACATACCTGAAACTCAGTGGAAATTAGGTGGATGAGGAAGTGTGCTGCTTCACTGCACAGTGCATGAATATGCAGGGTAAGGGTGGGAAGAAAACCAGACTTTTTACATTCATTTAGGTTGAAACATGAATTTGGACTTGACCACAGCCACTTTCTGTGAATATTCAAAAGCTGAACTATCTAAGCATGAAAGATTGTTGACAGCCAACGTTCAGCTATTTGGTGAAGGCAAATTTGCGAGTTTAAAATGTGGGATGTGCTCAGAATTCATGTTACTTTCAGCAACCAGAGCTGCATGTTTCTTCCTCTTTGTACAGAACTGAGCCCCCTGGCAGTGCTGCCAGAATGAAAGAACAGTAATTCTTTCATGAGATCACCAAGTAAATATAAGTATCGTATTCATGGACTATTCATATAGCAAAAACATAACAATAATTCAGGCTCTGATCATCCCCAGTGTAATTAGAGCTCTGCACCTCCCAGCCACTGCCTGTCAGGTCTGACCATTTTTTGTGCATATTCTTTACTGGTGTTTACATGAGAGAGAATTCTCTCCTTGTTGGTCAATAGGGAGAGCTAATTAATAAAAATTAATCCAACCTTGGGAATTAAGATTCTCCTGTCAGTAAGCTATTAAATTCAACAGAGTCATCATTGTATGTTACAGTGAATTCCTGAATGCAGCTCTGAATAGGCTTTGTCTCAAGAACATATCTCAAATATAGATAATGGTTTCTTCCACACTGTTAAATTGTTTTATATCCATGTAGAAGTGCATGCCATAACATAGTGATAATCCCTCACTAATATATTAATAATCCCAGGCTTTTCACCATGGTTGATAAAGACAGTGGAGTGCAGAGGATGGATTTGAATGCACCTCTCAGTCTCTTCTGTAATTACGAAGGGTCCATGTGGGACAACCACACTCCTAATCACTCCACCAGACACTTCAGTATGATATATAAAGCAGATACTTTCCTCATGAAATTATCAGCCAGCCTCCTTCATTTATCTGCTTGGAGTTCCCCAGCTCCCACAGTCCTCAAAGGACAGATTTGCAGGGGACTGTTTTTGTAGATAAGAGTGTCTTCTTCATCACTTTCCTAGGACAGAGGCTTTTGGCTTCCTATAGAGTGCATGAAATATCCCTTTCCCAGATGAGGCTGAGTGATGTAATCCCGGAGCAACTTCACTGAAGCCAACAAAGAAAAGGAATCAAGTTCAAGTCAGGCCCCTTTGAAACAAAGAAGATTTATTTACATTAATGTTTACACCTAATTTTTATAAATTACTTCTACATAAAAGACCTGCTCAAGTAGACTCTGGAGTGAGACAGCAAAGCATCATGCTCAAAATTGCAGCTAGGAATGAACAGTTGTCCCAGACAGATGCCCAAAGCTCTGAACCTTCCAGGAAGGAAACCATGGGCATAATTCTCCCCATAAAAATATTAAATAATCAGACATGGATATTGCCATGGCACATCCACAGAGCAAAACTCTGAGCAAAATAAGGGTATATCAGTAAAATATGTAAAGTGTACCTGTATGTGGATTCAAAAATGATTCCTTGTGGTTTTAGAAAATGCTTAGTTCCCTTGCTATACACTATTATAATACATTTCTCATCGAAGTGCTCTAAGAAATGACAAGCTGGGATTTCACTTGACGTACGAAGAACCATTATGAGATGCAATTAGGCCTTGCTGCAAACTTCCTCATCAGAGTGAATTTTTTGCCACGTTTGTTTTTACTGTATGTAGAATGTAGTGAGTGAGATCTTTTATAAGCAGCACATATATACATATAAAGCGCAATTGCCCTGCACCCAGCCAAGCCCTGATGTCCAAAAGCAGTCGCATCTTTGCAAGTCATCCTACAAGCTCAATACAGCAGATCTTCTCTTCAGAGCTGCAAGAGGAGACGTTGCTTGCTCCTACATGGATTTAAAGGTGTTTGGATTTGCCTCTGGAACAGGCTGAGTGCCCAAAAGGTCACTTACCGCAGTTTTGCTCCAGGCAGCAATTCATTCCATTGCACCGTTCTCTTTGCTTGAGACTGTGGGAGCAAATTGCCAGAAGCGTTTTACTGCTGCACCTTATTTCAGAAGCCTTCCACAAAGTTTCTTGTGCACTGTACCCGATTTTTATTAAAACCGCTTTGGTTGGAGCTGAACCCATTTTACTTGATCAGGTCAAATCAATAAATTACAGGGCAGTTTCTGACAGCTCAGAAGAACGCATGTGGGAAATGTTCCTTTTTGAAACATTTGGTAGGAAGTATCCCAGACACACAGATGGAGAGCATGTGTCCACTGAAATTAAACGGAGCTGGGGCTGCATACCCAGAGTGAAATTTTCAGCCCTTTGGTAGTGGAAGGCCATTAAAAAAGCTCGGTGATGGCACTCATGCAACCTAATATCTCCACTGATGATATACACTTATTTCAACCACCTAATGAAATTGGGTAGTTTTATTTTTTATTACTTTATTGCTTTCTTGAACTTAATAGCAAATGAAAGAAAAATTAAATGATCATTTTCTCCATGATGGAGTCTCTGTTTTCAATTGGTATCTTGTTTCATTCATTTTCTTCGTGCTTAAATGCTGTTTTACCCTCCGACACAGGGAAAGTTTGAACAAATATAAAACCCACAAAAACTTAGGAAAAGGGTTTCTGGTTTCCAGTCAGATCTTATAGAACCCAATAAAAAGCCATCCTATGGAATGATTCAGGAAATCTCTTAAGCATGATGGTCATGTGTCCATCCCAACTCAGAAAATCCATTAAGTAAGTGTGTGCTCAGCTCAGCTTCACTGTGAATGATATCAGTGCTAAAATTGTTTCCTGAAAGAAGCCCTCTCTTTCTTGCCATCCACTTGGGGATGTTTGGTGTCTTCCTCGCTCAGCCATGTAGGACCAAGTGTTGCTATGGCAGATACAAAAGCACTGACTGATTGACACTTGAAGACACAGTAAGGGTCTTGAGGTACCTAAATTTTAGTATTAAAACTGTGAAGAGGCCGAAGGTTTACTTCCAAACTGTGTATCAACTTACCACAAGCAAAAGGAGTAGGAAAAATAAACAAAATTTTATTTGAAATATTGAATGTAGCGGAGGTAGTAAAAAATGAGACACCCACTGC
The DNA here is from genome assembly GCF_054131305.1 of Coturnix japonica. Lineage (NCBI taxonomy): Eukaryota > Metazoa > Chordata > Aves > Galliformes > Phasianidae > Coturnix > Coturnix japonica. The sequence goes on along the minus strand of NC_140666.1, from coordinate 84,232,705 downwards.
CTTTCCCACTTGCCATATTTGACGCTCATAAATGTTAAGTGCTCCTGAAAAGAGTCACCTTTCCACTTAGGGTGTGCCATAGCAGTGTAACTCTTCTTTGTCATTGTTCTGAGACAAATCCTTGCTGTGTCCTGTCCCACAGGTGAGGATACCTGATAAATGTAGATCACCTGTTCACCTTCAGTTGGCTGAGGAACTATCATAATGCTTAAGTCCAGGAGACGACAGATGATTCAAAATATGTGCTATCTTTGTGCTGCCAGACCTCATGACTTTCCTCCATCTTACAGAACTACCTACTCCTCATCACTGTCAATAGTATCTCAGATTGGGGCTTCAAGCTCCGCTGTACCTAAAGGTTCAAATGGGCTATTCCAGGACAAAATACTTGTGTAACCAGCTACAGGAGAGATGTTGTGTTTCTCTAAGGTCTGGGTATTTTTGCCCACTTGCACACCTCAGGGGAACACTAAATCCATCATTAGTGCCACTGCACATGTTTCAACAATAAAGTACTTAATACACTGCAGTAGCAGTGAGAATCTAATAGCGTTAAAATCAGTTTGTCACAGAAGGAACTGGCAGGGTGCCCTGCTTAGTGAAACAACAAATTGACATCAGTTGTACTCACAATTAAATGAGTCCAACAGCCAATGGCTCCCAGAGGCCTGAGTACAAGGTGCTGCTGTGAACTGGCATGGGCAGGTTATTGATTAATTATCATGGGAAAAACACCAAAATAACCAACACCTTGTAACCCTTAGCAGTATTCTGGAAAACGTGATTCTTGTCCACCCACAAGATTTTGGGGCTGTATTTGTAAAGCTGGAGGCCAACTTATTCATAACAGTGGGTGTCCCACAGGGATCCTGATCTGAAGGTAGGAAGCACTTATTCATATAAAATATGCTAAATTAAATCCATGTGGGAGATCTGAAATATCTCACCTCTTGGATACCTGTCTCAGGTGACTGAAGTTAGCAGGGGAGGGCTAGGACAAGGAACTACTAAAATAAGCAGTATGAACAACAGTGCCAGAGCTATATCACTGGATACTCACGCTGAAAGCAACTAGATTTTTCTTACCAATATCTGTGTTGTTTAAGTTTGGAAAAATAATACAGTAGCGCTCCAAACCAAAAGCAATATCCCAAGAGATAAGTGGGCTCCTTGTTTTCATTTCTCTTACTTCATGTCTGTCTTCTCCTGCTTTACAGTCTCCATGGGCAGAGCTATTTGTTTGGTGTGAATCAGGCATGGTTATGGCTCTTTTTTTTCTCCTGGGCTGAAAGAAAAGAAACTGAATTAACATAGACATATCTAAAAACTAATGTTAGTCCTTCCTATGGACTATGAGCTGTACACTTTCCACTTTCTCTTTCCCTGTGTAAAGGAAATAAGTTAAATGCCTTCTGCATATGATGAGTTTGAAATTGATTGTACATATGCAGTGTTGTTACGTGGCATGAGCCAAGCCATGGTAATGAGTGGTGTGGGCTTTCTAAAGCTGTTGATGACAGATTAAATACTTTGGTTTAGGACTCTTGCTGAGGTTTAAGCTCATGTGTTTTATCTCCTCTTCAGCTGTATCAGAACAGCGTACACCTGTGCTGAGTGATGCTCCATTCAGAGCAGGTGTTAGAGACTGTGTCTTGGTAATTTCTTAACAGAAATAAAAATGAAACCTTTTATGTATGCATCAACTTTTCAAAACAAACACGTCCTTCACTGTTGAACCCTGGAGTGTGGAAGGCCCTCAAGAAGCCAACTAGTCCATATCTGGCTATCCAGAAGCAGCTATAACTACGTCATTCACCACAGGTTTGTCTCACCTTTTCTTAATGACAGAATACATACAACTTTCCCAAACAACCCTGATCAGCACAATTTCACCCTTTTCCTTAAAATATATATATATATATATATATATATATATATATATAAACATGACACATTGTCTTGACTAAATTTAATTTACACCATCTCATATTCATCACTGTAGTTTTGAAGAAATTATATCATTGCACAACAATGTTTCGTGTATGCCTTTCCTCTTTCCTTTTGTAACCAAAGCAGTTCCTTTTACATTTATTGTTATTATAATCATATTATTCTTATGTTTTTTATTATTTTGAGATAGAAGCATTACCATCTATTAGGACCTGAACCCGTAATCACAGGTTGGGAGACCAATCATGCATGAGACCCCTGGGACTGCTACTTACAATTCGTAATTTGTATTTGTAAGATCTGTTCAAGTTCCCATTGTGTCAGACTCTCTTGAGTGGAAATTATACTATTGGATAAATTTTTGTGTTAAGGAATTGAGGAATAATCATATGCTCATCTGAGTCATGTAGGTTTATCTTCTTAGAGGCAGTGAAACACGATATTATGCATACAAGTTCATTGGTGGTAATATGAAGAGGATACCAGTAGGATTATTGCTCCTTGTAATGTTACGTAAGTGAGAAAAAGTGATCTGCTTGTTTCTACAACCAGGGAGTGTTGTCCATTTCCTCATTCTGGTGCCAACTCTGTATCTGAATTCCAATCGTATTGTTACAGTCCATTAATTTTCATGGACTGAAGCTGTTGCAGTGTCACATAAGGCAAATATGCAACACAGATGTGTTTGCAGTTATGATTTTTTCTCTTTCTTTTAAAAATAACTGTAATATAAAATAAGAAAAATACTCCAGACAATCCATGTTCAGACTAAAATTAAATCCATCTTGTTCTTTGCCCGGTGGCAGAGCTGTAGCTCTAAACGTGGGACCATTTCTGACACCTTCTGCAAAGCAATTAGAGTTCACTTGAAGTCTGATGGAATTTTGTTCCTATTCCAAAGGGCGTCAGTTGCAATAAATGACTTTCTTGGACCAAAGAAGAGCTATTCAAAAAATTAAAAAGCAAAGGGCAACTATGCTGCAAACATCTGAGAGGGGTCTAGCTTGCTCAGCTTTTTATAGCAGGAATGAAACTGCCATTAAAAGCAGATATGGAGCATTTTCTCAGAGGTTCTTTTCCTATAAAGTGCTCAACTTGTTGCAGTTATTCTTTCTCTCTGTGCCACTGATTTTTAACAGCAGGATAAAGTCATTTGGAGGACTCTATTTCACCACAGCAGACACAGAAATATTTACGCCGGAACAGATCCCTGCATTAGGAGGATGAGTTAAAAAGGCAAAGGGCCAGTCTTAGCTTGTAAAATTGACCCTGATAGTGCAGGAGTTATAGAGAAATACTATTGAGTCTTGAATATGATCCTTTTGCCACACAGCCCTCCCACTACACCATCATGAATGCTATTTTCTGGAATGACACTGCATACCAGCTTGTCTCTGCCAGTATTTTCCATTGGTATTCACTGCATCACATCAGAAATCTGTGAATTCTTCTATATTCTTCCGAGATCTTGGATGACACTGCTTTATGTGACTGTGATATAATTTTTGCCTGGTCTTCAGTGAGCGAATGATTAGGAATAAATGGAATGACCTTGGCAAATTTCAGTTCATCCTTCAAGCCAAAAGAGTGTTTTATGTAAGAATTAAGTATCCCTCACAATTAAACATCTCTCACAAACACACAAGACAGATGTAATCTATTTAGCTTACAGCCATCTATGAGCTTATAACAAACATACACCTATAAAGGTATAACTGCCAGTTAGTACTGAGTTAGTATGGGAACCTGTAGGTAAATACATTTATTGAAGTAAACATTAATTGGCAGCCTTATAAATTTAATATGAAATAATTCATCAGGCTCCTCCATAGCTAGCAGGCATCAATTTATTATACCAGGAAAAAGCTATATACACTTTTCAGGTTCCCCGGTGTTCTTGACATCCTTTTTCATACACTTTCATGCATTTTTTCTGAGTGAAATTTCATTCAATGTAGTGTAGGAAGTGTTGTCATCAGTGTCCCAGTGACTTAATAGGGTCCTCCTTTTGTAGTGATGTGCGAGTATGGCCAGGGTTTATTAAAAAATGATAACCAAGTGTAGAGTCTAACAGGATGTAGATATTACACTGATTTTCCACTGTACTGAGTGAAGTGACTGACTTCAGCAAATACAATCTCTTCTATAGTCACTGGGAAATGCTCACTCGTCATCAGAAGTAATGTTCTTAAAAATGAAGAATTTACCATAGTTATGAAAACTGCAGCAATAAAGCTAAGAAACTTAAGAGGTGGTGAAATAACTGGCCACAATTCACTCTTATGAGAAGACAATAAAGTGAAGGAGTCAAACTGTTTCTACAGTTGTACAGTGGACGAGAGGCCATAGAAACAGCTTCAAACTGTGGGAATTCCAGGTAGATAATTGGAAAAAAAACACCACCACACACTATGAGGGTAGTCAGACATTCCAGTTACGTTGTGCAATACCCACCCTTGGGGATATTCAGCACTCAGAATAGGTCTTGAGGCACCTGATATAAACTAGCACTTTTTCAATAAGAGGTCAGGCTACATGATTTTTGAGTCCTTTTCAACACACAGCTATTCAGCTTCCATGACTCTGCAGTAAGATTTACAAAGCTAACAGGAATAAGGTAGCTTTGCTGTATTCCCAGTTCTGAATCAGATTTCTCCAGTGGTGTTGAGGAAGCTGCAGAAGTTCTCTGCTTCAGTTTTTTTGACCAAAAAATTGGAAACTAAAATATTCATCTAATCACAGAAATGTTAACATAGTGTACACCATCAGTTTGCCAAATGACTGGACAGGCTCTGAGCACCTTGAATGAGCCATAGGTGTCCCTGTTCATTTCAGGGGAGCTGCACCAAATGGCCTTTGAAGGTACCTTCCAATTCAAACAATTCTATAATTGTTAGTTCTTATAGAATTATTATCATATATATGTTTAAACAGTCTGTGAATAGTTATTTAATGTTAAGAGCAATACTAGAACTTGCTTTTAGAAATAATACTTGTCTGTTGGCAAATGGCTCATAATTTCTGCAACTGTGCTTGTAAGTACTGCTTGGAGAGCTAGAGAAGCCACGGCTACCTGTGGCTTGTCTGTAAAGTCTGTACTATTCAGAAGAGGTGACTTTCATGCCCATTCCTGCACTAGCATTTTGAGCAAGCCCTGACCTGAAAAATTTCAGTTGTTAAATGAAGCCAAGACTGTTCTTAGATAAGCAATAAGGTTCCTATTATTTGGAGTACACAACTGACCTCTAAGTAAGTTTATTTTTCTTTGGGCCCTTGACCACAGAAATGCTTTAAAAGCTGAACATCAGTAAGTGACCAGCGATGAATCCCAAATAGGCAGCAAGAAGGAAAGAAAGCACGAGTTTTCTTGCGCAGTTACCCTGTGTCATTTCTACAGTGAAGGTATTTGCACAGGCTTATCTTCACCTCAGAGCAGAAGAGGCATGGAGAGCACTTGAGAACTACTTAGACTCTTAAGATAGGACTTACGTGGGACTTAAGGGCTGTTCTGGCCATCTATAGGGGTGGGAACACTACCCACAAAGAGCAGCAGGACCCGAACAAAGACCCGTTCACGGGTGAGCCCACAGATAATGAGAAATGAGGGGTTTAAACGAGGCTGAGATGTAGAGCTGACCAGAATAGGAAAGAGATGTTCCATGATCTGCAGGATTCTGCATCCGGAGCATTATAATTGTGCTTGTGTGTATGTGTACATACAATAATACAGAAAGAAGAAAACACTTGAAAAGCATGCATACACACTAATTATCACACTAAGTGATTATTATGATTATCTTAGCATGCTTGGGAAGATTGAATGAAAAATAATGCTAGACTTGTTCTGCATTTGGCTATGGAGGACAGAAAGCACTGCTGCTAATAAAGGAGGATTTGGCAGCTGCAGAGCCTTGGCAAGGGTACAGAGTTCCTCCACAAGCTACTGAATAGCTCCAGCTGTGCAGAGCTTGAAACATATCTTGAAAACACTGAAAGACAGCTGTCTTGCTCCACTGTCCCTCTTGCCTGGCTGAGTGAGGATGAGGGGCAATTAATTGTAAGCTTATGCCGTGCTTTGGGTTCTTCCCCTGCCCATTCTCCCTTTCCCTGGTGCATTGATATGAAGGGAAGGACTTCTCCATGGAACTGACAGCAGGCGCAGTGTGACATCAATCAGCCCAATGTAGGATAAATGGCATAATGGCATCGCAGATTTGATATAGGTCTTGCTGTTGAAAGGTCTTATATCTCTAGAAAAAAAACAAAACAAAACAAAACAACAACAAAACATTGCTATTTGATAGGAGAACAGTCCTAAAAGGCATGGCCATGTCCCTGCTAGACTGGGAAAAGCCCAGAACCATTCCTGCAAAGCCTTTCAGGGTGTGTACAGCTTTGCATGAAGTGCAGTTGGGGCATTAGTCATATAGTTAAGTTAAATATGAGCTCAGCTGCTGAGGCTAAATTAGGGCTTAACACTTCCTCAGTCAAGTGGCAAATATATTGGCCACCAGTTAAGTTTTTCTCATACTCATTCTTTGTCTAAGTGGGTGCAGCCTTCTGCTCTTGCTGCCATCCCAAATTACAGTGGCAGTCCAACAACCTGTGTGCCTTCGCTCTTTCCACTGGCATGCTGTTGAAAAACCTCAAAGGTCAGATCATTATAAGTCTTCTAATTTCCAGACACAAGCTTATTTACAGCCATTTTGTAATCTTCTATTCTTCAGCCAATTTGCTTGAAATACCTCTTCTTCAAGTATTTCCCTGAATCATTTTATCCAGGTGAGCAAATGTGTGTACATGTGGGTGTGTGCACAAGCACTGAGAGAATCCCGATATTTCTGTAGAGCTAATCCAGCCCTTCAGCCTTCCCTGCTATGCTTAACAAGGCTGTTGAGTCTCTGCCCAGTTAGACCTTCCCCTCCTGTATTTGAAGTCAATGAATAGCTGGCCTTAAGTGAAAAACATTTTGGTGACTCAGTGGTTGAGAAAGCACTCAGTGAGGTGTATGGACATCTCAGACCTCTGTGATGGGGACCATACAGGACATCTTTTACCAAGCACTCTGGAATAACTACAGAGGCCCAAATGTTTATCTTAACTTAGATCAAAGTGGTAAACTTTGGTTATGTTGTTCATGAGAACTCTTAGCCAGGCTTTCCATCAAGGAAAATAAGTATCAATGTCATCAAGCAAAAATATTAGCTATTATTTTCCAAAAATACAACAACAACAAAAAGATTTCCTCTTTCTTTTTCACTGAACCTCAGGGTAAAGGCAAACATATTTTTGTGTCTTAAGAGATCTCGATCTGCAAGATCAAAACTAGGGTTTGTTTTTGAGCAAACCCCAGGTAGAAGTAAGGGTCATGGGATTAGTGTCATGGGGAAGAAAGATGCAGTAAGCTAGAAGCAGTATTGCTGGGAGATAAAACAAGGAGATGATAGGAATCCTAAGGAATGGGCCAGTCTGATTAGAATTCTATCAGGGTTGGTAAGAAATGCATTAACAAGTTGTTCCTCAAGCATTGGGACTTAGGGAATATTTATTGGGCTTCTTGTGGCTCCTTTCCATGTTGACTCTCTCATGTTTAATAACTATGCTGAGCTCACACTGTGACCTTTCCCACTAGTTTCTTTCCTGTACCCCACTGGTAATTTTTCAGAATATTTTAAAACATAATATTGTGATGCCTTCCCCTTTCCATCAAACTGCACTGAAATCAGCTAACTGTCCTAATAACTTTTGAGCAGGGGGTAAACCTGATGGACAAACAAACAACTACAGCACAGCTGCATAATCCTCATTTCCTCAGGAAATCAAGTAAAATATTACAAACAGTGTCCATGTATTAAAGCCATGTAATATTTTAATAACAAGGATGTAGATGTTCTCCCATTGAGACATTATTTGGTTTTTAGGCTGGCCTTTTTGTCTTCCTTTCACCTTCCTCTGAAGATTAAGAGCTTGATCACAGCTGGAGAGGGGACACAGAATATATCTAGCTATATCAAATCACCCCTGAGGATTACATACTCTGGATTAAACTTACTGCCAGGTGCTGGATCCAGGAGGAATTTCTTGATTTTCTTTGCAAGGTACAGCCTTTCCTAGATACTTCCATGTGTTTTTGTTTCAGGAATTCTCTGGTTTTATCAGGTCATTGCTCCATAGACTTGAAACACCAACACTGAGGTTTTGTTACCTTTTGGTTTATGTTGGTAGGGACCTTCTGGACCTGTAAGTTGCAAGATAACCTGCAGGAGCAAGGAGGAGGACTCAGACTGCTCACGATTTTTGTGGGGTAATTTACGCTGGTCTCCATGGTTTATCTATTCATGCTTTAAAGTTAATGATGATAAAGCATGAGCTCAAACCCTCTTCCCCAGCAAGTGCCAGGGATGTTTCCCTGTAAGTAATTAAAATCAGATGATGGATTAGGTGAGTAAATTGATTACAAGGTGACAGTATTTTGTGTTCCCCTCAAATCATCTCCATATCTTTTGAGATTCATTTGGTTGTATGCTAGAGTTTACTAATATTCTCATCAATCATTTGAATTGCAACTAGGCTCAATAAGGTTGTGATGTTTCCTGGAAATGGAGGCAGGTCCTGCATTAAAAGCCTTATTCTGAAAGTGATATGGTAGAGAGAGAAAAGAAAACAACACGTAACATGTAACCATCCTGTTAGGATATAAACAGAGTCCCCAATTAGTAGTGTTGTGGCAGATTATGAGAGCTACAGCAGCCTTATGAAACACTTATAGAAGATGTCATGATGGTGACTACCAACTCTTCATTTACATAAAGGTAAGAGTCTGGTGTCCCTGGCAGGCATGAAGAAGTCATTTCATAAGAAAAAATAGTATCTATTCATTTTAGCATATATATGTGGCTTTCAGGTTTCTCAAGAAGATATCTAAAAGTTCTATGTTTTGTAACATTCCAGTGTTCAAGTCTGTGGAAGTTAGAAAGCAAAATTTTGTCACTAAATACAACATCCATCAGACTTGCCGAGAGGCCAGAAGAGTGTTTTCCAGCATCAGATGATGGGCAGCCAGCAAATACAGCCAGCAGTAAATGACTTGCTGAACAGTCATAATTCTTAAATGAAGTTGAGTGGGACTGAGGGAGATAGCATCTTATTTGGAACACCCAGATCACGTGTCCACAGTACATAGTACTGCATCAGCATGTAGTCATAGCCTCCTCCTTTCTCCTTAGGAGCGCAGTACACACCGTATCTGTCTCTGTAGCATGCTTAAAACAGAGAGGGGAGAGGATTCAGCTTATTTGCTTTAGTCATCAGATTTTAAAGTTAACCCTTCTTGATTCAGACATGTGAACCAAGGTGCAAATGGTACAGAGGAGAGAAATCAAGTCCTGCAGAGGTTCCTTCAGAGGGGTGGCCTGTATCAGCTGCTCTGAAACACTCTCTGGAAGAGTCATTCTCTCTATTGGCACAAGGTGAATGCTAATGAGCTCAGCCTATTCACTCAGGCACACAAAATAGAGGAGGGCAACAGATAGTGTGAACATCTCCCAGAGGAGGTAATTTGGAGTGTGTCTGGTGTCAGAAGGCAGTTCTTGTCCGGGTCCCATGGCAGCCTTGATCTTCTTCCACTGTGTGCATGTTACATGTATCAACCTATGCAAAATTCTGTTTAATTCCTCTGGTTCCACCCAGGTAACAGCTGGTTGGCTTCTGGTTCTTTACAAAAGTTCTTTCCAATGTGTGGATTTGCAATTTGCTTGATCTTAGAAGGAGAAATGGCAAAAGCCAAAGCTAGGATTCTCATAGAAGCACTGTACTCATCTGTCTTCTTGCACAAGCAAGTGTTATAGAGACATAGAGAGACACAAATGCCATCGCCACCAAGTAAGTTTTGAGACATGGAAGTGTAGAAATAAAGTCTAAAAAAGAGTTGGAAATTATTGGTAAATTTATATGATATTCATTTCTAGAACACTGTGGTGGTAGAACATGACTAAACCTATGGGTTCATAACAAGCTGAAACTTTCCTATTTTCAGTCTACCAGCTCCCTCTTCAGAGAGACCCCTGGTTCACCTGGCCCAGGACAAAAACCAGTTTCTATCAACTGTGAGTGCTACTGTAACTATGGAAATAGGAAACCAGACAACAGGCAAGAACAAAAGGCAAGCTGGTGAGATTGAAGCAAAGTGCTGGGTCATCATCAGCAAGAAAATGCCCATTTTTTGTGTGAAATGACTCTGCATTTTGGGCTTTCTGTTGTTCTAGTTGCTTGGATATTTCTATTGGATGGCTTCACACTGTATCTATTTGTCAGTAACACAGGAAAGCTGCAAAATCTGTGATTCTGTGAGATGGCAGCAAGTTCTCTCTGTGCAGTCACTCCATAGCACCAAGATGTCAGACAATCATGACCTTCTGGCAAACTTTGTGAAGTATGCAGTCAGCCAGGAACCAGTAACAGTGGTATCAAAACCACCAAAAAAGAATAACTCAAGACAGGATAACTCATATTGCTTGTGAAGAACTCAAATTAAGCCAATTCATAAACCTAGACATTCTTATTAAACAGCCTAAACTAACACATCTAGCTATTTCTAGTGTTCCAGTACAGCATATATATCCTAAACCACAAGGCATAGAGGATGGGGATTCTAACCTCATTGGCAGCATGTTTTTTATAATGCCATACAGTTCATAAAAAGCTTGGCATGCATTGCAGAATTCATTTATATCCATTAGAGAAGGCCAGATGAGCTTGACAGTTTTATTTTCACTTGAAGATTTCTGGTGCTGTAAGCTGTCCTGATGGCATCAGGCCCCGAGTGGCAACTGAATTATTGCTCTCAAAGAGGAATCAGAAAGAGCACTGACCAAAATGGCTGGAAGCAATGGTGTAAAATTGCATGGAATTTGCACGGAAAGAATGTGCAAACTAAAGCTACAACTTCTCTGTCCTTGAAACTGGGCCAAAGGCCTGGGAGGATAAAGGAAAATGTTCCCACCCAATTTCAACAACTTCTGGCTTGAGCTTTGAAAAATCCTCCCAGGATCCCCAGTGTCACTTCTTCAGGCCCCAGTGGCGGTCCTGGTTTACAGCAAATCCTCTTTCTTCTTTTCCTGCTGTCTGCAAACCCCACTAAGACAGTGCTGAATAGTAACTGCATTAAGTGCAGGAAGGCTCAGTGCAATTACTTTGTTGCTCTTAACTCTTAATTTAATTCTGGAACCTATAGAGATCTCTTACACCTCCTGATCCCCTGGAGTAGAGGGAAGAATGCAAAATTAACTTCATTATATGAGAGGAAGAATATAGTCAATTTTTAAAGGGATGCATTAGAAGATGACTTAGAAGACATGTTTAAAGACACAAGCTGTAACAAGGTCAGGTCTTGCAGTTTCCTCCAATGATTCCAATGGGAGTCTGTGGGGTAAGGTCTCTTAAATGAAAATATCAGAACCTGATAATTCAGGCATAGTCTGTGGTCATTAAGGTTGTTACTAAAATTAAGAAAACTCTTTTTGATGGGCTGAGGCCATTCTTAGATATGGAGTTAGGCTTTGTGCTGTAAATTTAGGATCTTTTGTTCCCCATTCTCATTCCAAGAGTTAAACGAACTCTTTTAGGAGTTGGACTAGGTGACCCTTATGGGTCTCTTCCAATTGGGATATTCTATGATTTTACCTGACAAAGCTGCTGAACAATGACAGTGACAGAGCTGCTTTATAGTCAGGCTAGAAAATAAATAGAATAAATAAGAAAATAAATCAAATTCTGAGCTGCTGTAAGTGAACATCATTGAGACAGAGTCAGTTTAGAGCCCACTGCAGCTCTGGACCAATTACTGCTATTTTCTTTGGGTAGGTTATTTCCAGTGATTAAATGGTTATGAGCTGTTTGCCTACCAACTTCAGTGACTTCTGGATTCTATCTTCTTTCTTTGAAAAAACACATATTTCAGGTAGACTTTAATATAGGATATTACAGAGTTGCTGTGATTGTGTTTGGAGAGGAATTCACGAGCTCATATAGTCCATTCCCAAGAGAGAATCAGTCCCACATAAAGTCAGCCTAATATTTGTTTATCCAACCTGTTTTTAAAGACTTCCATTACTACAGATTCCACAATGTTAAGGCAAGTGGCAATAAATAAAGCTGCCCTGTAGAAGCAGGGTGAGGGGGATTTTATCTTAAAAAATCATGAGTTTTCCTGAGTTTTTGGCCACTCTAAAGTTCTCATCTATTTGTGGGTTTCACTCTGACTCTCCAGAAATCATCATCCATCCTCAACCCAGACTCATTATCTTGATAAATTTCTGATTCTCTCCTAGAGATTTTCTCCCATAGTTCTCCCACAAAACCACAGATAAATTCAAAGCCCTTCTTTGCCTTTGAACATGGTATGTTGGTTAGCAGACAGGACAAGGCCCAAGATCTTCATAACAATTAATTTTTTAAAAGAAAGAAAGCAACACAATAAAGGCCAGAGGAACTCATTCCAGGATGACTGCACAGGCTACAGTGAATAGAATAATGTGTATGATTTTCATGCCAAAGGGACTTATAGGTCTCAGAGCTGTAGAGGGAATGAAAGGAAAGCAGGTGCTCAGCCTGCCTGAATGCTCCTATAAATATTATCCACAGTTACATAAATATGGAATATAAATGAACTGTCATTCGGGAAGGGATATTTGTCCACAGTGGGCAGTGGATTGGGAGAAAATGGTAAACATTTTCCACTCCTGTTCTGTCATTCTACTCCTTGTAAAAGTTTTTGTACCTTGAGATGCTCACTTATCACAGGAGTCTTCTGAGTTATTGTGGCTGAAAATTGAAGGTAACCTAAAATAAAAGCATCTTCAGGCATCCACAGACAAAACTAAGCTGGGACTTACAGACTGAGAACACACCAGCAAAAACAAGGCTGAGTCAGACACTGTTGGTGAATACTTGGGGCAGTCCCACTGACCACCAGGGAGCCCTATAAATGTCAACATTTAGGGTTTATCCAGAGCATACCAGCCTGCATCTCACTGGCAATGCCAGGAGCTTCAGAAGATTAGCATCAAAGGCACATCTTCCCATGGTTTCTCTTTGAATTAAGAGCTGATTGTTCTCTTTGTAATCTCTGTTTTTGCAAAGCTGCCTCTCCCCAAAGAGCTCTAAAATATTTTGCAAGCCAAAGGCCTCATTCAGATCTCTCTTATATTGATATGAAAGAAAATTAACCTGATGGAAGATCAGAATCAAGCCCTTTGTGTAAACAGCATTCTTGAAACTCAGCCTTCTCTTGGGCAGAAATCAATCAGCATGCTTGTTTGGCTTTAACCTTGCTGTCATAAGCAATAAACTTCTTGCAGAGGGAATTGAATGTTCATCCAGTAATGACTGTACATGTTTGAAGCTCCAGGGTTGACTGGGCTGATGGGTAAAATTCCTCAGGACAGGAATGGCCTCTCACGGGAGGTCAGCAGCTTCAGACATCATAAACACAGTGCAGAAGGGGGGTGTCAGCCCTAGGGTCTCTCCTCAATTTCAGTGTAGGTGACCTTGCAAAGTCACACCTTGCTATAGTGGCAACCGAGCATTTTGATCTGCATATCCTTATGCATTTTCTCACAGATGCACAGGCCTATGTGTCAGAAACGTATGCCTCTTGACAATAGGCTTTCAGCCTTCTTTGAGCAGCTCATGAGTCCAGAAGGTTCTACTGATCTGCAGGTTGAATACTGTGGCTCAAAGTAATGTGGTGGAGTCACTGTCACTGGAGGTGTTCAAGAGCTGTGGAAAAGTTGTACTGAGGAACATGAGTTAGTGGGCATGGTGGGGGTGGGTTGGTGGTTGGATTAGGTGATCTTAGAGGTTTTTTCTGACCTTAATGATACTACAGTTCTAAACCACCAGTAGGCAGCTGAGTGCTAAGTTCTTCTACGTGCTGTTGTAATGAAAAACAAATAAATAACTTGTATGTGGAAAGGAGATGAACCCCTGTGAACAAACTGACATGTCTACTATTGAGCTTTTGTGCATTGGCCTTCACTGGTGCTTGGAAGGAGAAAAACCCTAGAAATAGGTAGTGGTCTTTTCTGCCCTCCTCACTTTTCCCACTTCACATAACCCTTAAATTGCACCATAAAAAAACACTTCCCATGGGATGTCCTGGGGCATTGAAAGGCCTCATTTTAATTTATCAGTGTTTCTCAGATAAGGCAGAAAGCAAGCAAGGATGCATGTGCACGTGTGGGAGGATTTGTAAACAGCAGACGGAACCTGAGGAAACTCCAGAGAACAAAACAAACAAATAAATAACAACCTGGTTTTGCTTTCAAGGTGGGAGCATTGCCAAGGAGAGAAAGTTTGCTTACAGTTCCCTGTGGGGTCTTGCTGGATTTTGCTCTACAGAAACAAGGCACATGGAAAACATCGAGAGAAACAAGCTCTCACCCTGCGTTCACATTCTTCTTCCTCTGTAAACCTTTCAGTTAAAATACCCCCACCTTGAAAGCACAGAGCTCATTTTGAGGCCCTCAACGGTGAGCTCAGATCTCTCTTTGCTTTCTCCCCAAAAAGGGTTTCTTTAAACAAATAATGATGTGCTGTAAATAAATCCAGGGCTGTTTTCCCTGGAAAGATTTCTGAGGAGCCTGGGCAGGAGCAGAATGAATGTGGAGGAGTGTTTCAAACCAAAAGGAAAAGATATGCAGAGCTTTAGCTAACTTACACTGCTAAATCAAAAGGGCAAACCTAAAAGGTCCTTTTAGATCTGTAGTAGTGCGTACAAAAGAAGTAGTTCTCTTTGTAGGTGTCATTACCACCAGTTGCTCCATTGCTAGCCTCCCCTCCTGACGCCTGACTGAGCCTTGTGACATGAGAATAAACCCCGAGCTGTCGGGACTTGTGTTCATTTAATAGCATCGACCGTTTTTAATTATCTGGCTGCAGTTAGGCAGCTCTGCCTTCGTGTCAGACAGTCCCTGGAGAGGAACGCTGACGCCTCGCAGCCCCGTCAGCCGAAGCCGCATCCCCCCAGTGCTGGTGGCAATGACACAGCTACCAGAGGAACTCAACCCATCTACATCTGAAAGCAATAAAGCAAATGAAAACTGCGGGGAAGCACAAGTGGCAGGCGTCTGGGTGGGAGCAGCCAACATGTTTGGTTATATGGAGAGAAGTCATTAGCAGCCATTTTTTATTCCAAAAGACATCCCGGTCTTGGAGATAAGGTTCCTGTTGAGATACTTCCTTGTCATTATTGGCTTTTGATCTCTGATTTTCATTTTTATTTCAGTTTGATTGTGTTCAGATGCCAGATGCCTCTCTTCTCCCTCTCACCAAATGACTTTGCCACTGCAACCTTGCTGGGGACCCAAAGTTTCTGCCACTGCAAGGAACATGCTTAGCCACTCCAAATATCTCCATTCCTGCAGCAAAAGGATTTATGTTTTCCTCCTGCCAATGCGCAGGCCGCCCCATAGGCCTCCCCACTCAAAGCACATCCATTGGAGAAGCATTTAGGCGTCCTATTGCTTCTTTCCAATTGCTGCAAGGATAGCCAGCTGTCCCAAACAAGTTGGTCTCTAATGTTTAGCCAAGGAGGTTGAAAGCAGTCTGTTCGGTGATGCTACTTCTCCTTTGCTGCACTGAGCATAAGATAGGCCAGGAATGGGCTGGATGTGCTTGACCCAGAAGATGCTCAAAGGGAATTCAAATTAAAGGGAGTGTGGGCTTTGTTAAAAGAAGAACCCCTCTCTTCAGAATTTAACACAGTTTGAAAGTCCTCTATATACTCCAAGACTTTCTTCTTAATTCTCAGGGATGCTTTGCATGCATGTCCACACTAATTAAATCATTCCGAATAATTGCATTGCTTTTGACGACTATCTGTCAAATATATACATATATATATAATTTGTAACTTACATGATCACAGTAATACATCAAGTTCCTGAAAGTCATCGAGTCCTGCATCAATTGCTTTCAGTCCAAATTGTTTTATTCTATTCAATTGGGTTATAAAATCTTGGCCACCTAGTGAATCTGGTAGCAGCTATAAATCTCTGCAGCTGGGAAACTGGAAAGCAGCCCTGCTTACCTTACAATGAGAAGAAACCCTGCTTCCCATTCCAATTCAGTTGTGCCTTCAGAGTACAGCCTAAGCAAAATCCTTCAAAAATTGTAATAGAGAGCTGAGGGGAGCCCAAGGAAGAACACATAATTATAGATGTTGTTTGGAAGGCTCCGGTGTACTTTGAAGGACATTTTGAAAGCCACAGCATTAATAGAATGAGATTTTGCTCTGCAAGAGTATGCAGGCATCCCGATGCAAGGCAAACTGACAGCACACATGCAGTATGGCCATACTGCTGCCCAGCTATATCACTTTGTTGTACCCACTGCTTACAAGGCCCCTAGAAACCCACTGAGCTACAGTGAATGTTGCTGAACATCTATTTCCCAAGGCTATTGAAGTGGGATTTTTTTTGTTTTTTTGGTGAATGGCCAATGAGTAAAACAATTCTGACGGAAGAAAACCAGCCAATTCCTGGCCTCTGTGTCAGGACTGAATAAAGAGGATCAGATCAGCTCACACGGTAGGCAAAAAGGATACAACACACTTGTGATAAACTGATTGCCTTTTATCCATTTTCTATTAACTTCCATGTTTCCATCTTATCTTCCTTCAAAAAGTTATTATAAAGCCCTTTATAACAATGAGGTCAAACTAATGTCTCTATAGTTTGAACATCTCATCCTCTCTGCTTTTCTTACTTACCCATTGAGACCAAATCCTATTTTCCAATTACATGAGCTACCCATGACTGAATGAATGCATCATTACTGCTGGACTAGCCAATTCACATGCTTCTTCTTCCAGATTCTGGGGACAGAGACTATCTGTCCCCAAGTCTCCCTTCCTCCTCCTATGTGGTCCATTTCTATAGCTTCGTCCTCATTTGCTTTCACTTGCAAATTCACCCATGTCCTTAATCAAAATGAAGGTGGTGCTTTCACAAGCAGCTGAGCCACTCCAACACCACACAAGCTGCAAGGGGAAGATCCTGCCTCTCTCCTCCCTTGTCTCCCCTATGGTTCCATTCAGACCATGAACCAGCTTGGGAACTTGTAAATTACTTTCCCAAGCCAAATCAACTTTGTAAAATGGCAGAAAAACTGGCCCTGTGGATAACTGGAGTGGTTTTCAAATGAGTGGAGCTGGCACAAGGCATGGGGTGAGACAGCTTGACTGTGATGAGGAGATGGGAAAGCATAGCAGGGCCTCTACTTGCTGGCAGAAGTAAAAAAATCTCTTAAGCCATCACAATCCATCTCGCAGAACTGCACCCTGAGTCAAAGAATTTGTTCACTTTTGGTGCCACATTTTTAATCTGTTTGCTCTCATGGATTTTTTTTTTTTATCTTCTTGTTCTACTTCTGGTTTTTGTTTTAATTTCCTTTTTAAGACTTAATTCAACTTCTTGTGGTTCTCATAAGCACTCTACACTTTCTGACCTCTATATAGGCTTCTTTTGCTGGTCAGATCTGCTCTTCACTTTCTGTAACACTTTCCTCTGCTCACCCTGAATGTCCTTTTTGAAGTGGACTCAGTGTGGAGCTTTCTTCACAGTGCTGGTCCCTACCCTGAGCAGGGCACGAGAGCAAAGGTGCTGTTGCATCCTAGTCAAAAAGATATTCTCCAGATCTACATAGCAGCCCCAGAACTCTACAAACCAGTTGATTTTATAGCTAATTCCTCTAGTTTCTTTCCATCCAACTCTTCAAGCCTGATTTGAAGACTCCATTTATAATGCTTATCTCCATGATATCCTATCCTACATCCTGCATCTGTAGCTCAGTTTTTCCATTTTATTGTTAACATCTCTTTAATTAGTAGATAAATTTTACAGTGTTTTTTAATGGCCAATATCAGCTTTCCACCTGCATTAGGCAAAGTCTATTTGTTATCAAATTGCCTGTTTGATTATTTCTTGCAGCAATAAATATTCATTTCACAGAATGAATTCTATCAATCATCTCACATCTTAGTATACACCATTTTTCCCCTTAATGCACTAATGCTTGTCTTCCTCTGTGCTGAATCCAGGTGTGAGGATTGCAGATGTCCCTCAAACTTACTCTCGCATTTCTCATTTTCATTTTCTCATGAGACCTTCATATATGCTGGATTTAATCCTACAATTCTATCCTCTTTACTGAGATCAAACCACTGATTTTGTTTTTCACTAGTAATTCCCCATAACCAAACATCTCAGAACCATCCTTTCTGATGAATATTTCAGGTTCTTTTTGACTTTCACATAACAACTTCACCTATATTTTCCTAAAGCTGAAAGAATCATTCAAGAAATCTCTGCTAAATGGACATATGTTTTCGTGATTTCCTTTAGGGATTCACATTCATTTCCTTAGCCTCATTATGCTTCTCACTCACTCTGGTTCCTTCCCAATGACAAGTCAGATAGTTTGTCTTGGGAAGGACCTTCCCACCTCCTGCATTTCTGGGGCTGATCAGAACCAATGGTGTTCTTTTCCCTGCCTGGAGATAAGTGGGTGAATAGGTACTCATCTGTTCTTCTTTTTTTATCCTTCTACATCTTTGTAGCTTGTTGTGTTATCTCCAGCGTAGCTCCTGGATAGTTCAACTTTCTCTTTTTTTTTTTCTGCTGATTTCTCCTCTCCATTCTACAATGGAGTGGACTTCTTCCCCAGTGCTGCTGCTCCTCTGCTAGTCCCCAGACCCAGATAGCTGTAGAGGCTCCGTTCATCAGATACAAGCTTTTACTTCCCTTGAAGATCTTCACTGCTTTTTCCATTGATAGCCCAGATTTTGTATGTCCTCTTTTTTGAGGAAGCTCAAATGTCCCAGTATTTCTAAACCAAGACACATCCAGCATCTTTTGTATTCACCGATCTCTCCTCACTTCTCTTTCTGCTTCAGCTATTCTCACTATTCCCGTTATTAATGAATAAAGGATAGCTATGCTCATCTCTTTATTAAATTTTTCCTTGTTTACGACCCCTACCATGACAAAATTTCTGCGGGGCAAGGTAACTTCACCCAGCACTGTGTGTTTAATGTGATGTTCCACCTACTGAGCTGAGGCAATCATTGTAAAATATCCTTATTGTAGATCCAACAAGAACATAGTTGAGGATCTACTAAAGAATGGCCTTCAGTATGAGCAAACAACCTTATTATGTACATGGAGAAGCAGCATGGAGAGATTTCGCCTTCAATGTGTCTGCCATGTGGGGATAACTGGACAAGCCTACTTCCTCCTTCTTGCAATTGAGGGACCTAGGGATGACACTCTGGCTTTTGGAATGAAAATCTGGTTTTAATCAACATAATATGAACAGCAAAGTAACACACTACTCCTACCTAAGGACTTGGGTTGGAACCACATTTTCAGTGTTGGGAGAAAAGCTGCCTCTGAACAGCAGATATCTAGTCTCTGGGTTTTGGATTTGATATTTATAGCATGAGTTACTGCACAGAGATTACAGTGTTTAGCAAGGTTTCTGATCAAACTATATTTTCTTTGTCATTACTATCTCTCTGTGCTTCTCAGGCAACAGTTTTCAAAAGACCTGTAGTGGCTTAATATCTTAATTAGTTAAAACTGGTTATGGGCCTGAGTAGTAATTTAGGAAAAACCAGCAAAGACACACACATATGCATACAGCTTCACAGAGGCACATACAAGTCTCAAGCACATTAGAAAACCAGGCAAATAAAAGGTATTAATATTTATTCATCTTAACTAAGCACTGACAGCTGGACAATGTACTATCATTGCCAATCTTATTTTCACTTGAATGGTTTTCCTTTTATCCTCTGTGGTGTTTAAGGTCTTCCAAACGAAATACAAATGATCATTGGAAATGAATAGCTGGTTGTGCACGGCTGTTGGGAGAGTGCTGAAAATGGTCTTTCACTCTGCATTCAGTGAGAAAGTGAATCATTCTTACACAAAGCTTGAGCCCCGAATGCAAGGGGAGAGAATGAATGCAGGATGTGATTCGGAGGTGACATTTGGTGCTGTTTATCTAGTGGAATAGTGCATAGATGTGATGTAGAGGAAACACAGCATCTCACTACTGGGGAGAAGTTGCATTCATTTTGAAGTGATCTATTAGCTCTCAGGTCCTTTAAGAAAATGGCAAATAACATGAGAAGAGGCAGTAAGGGGGGCTAGGGAGGGAAGGTGGGAAGTAGAAAGAGAAATAGGGCCAGGCTGAAGTCTTCAGGAATCTGTGGAGGGTCAGAAATCTAGGTTTAGCAGCTGCTGTCTACCCCAGCCATGCCTATACAGATGGTTTAATTAATTATTGAATTTGACAAAAATCTCAGCCTTGTATAAAAGTAGAGTTCCAGAGCTGGAGATAAGGGATATAGGAGCTAGCCAGAGGCTTTTAGGCTACATGGGGTTAAAACCTACCCCATACTTATACTTTCATCAGGGATGGGCTTAAAACACTGTCAGCTGTGTGGAGTGTGTGTGTGTATAGATTTAGTGTCCTTGAAAACTGAAAGTGAGTTCAAGTGCTGCACAGCAGATGTGCTGGATGTAATTGCTTCCCTTCTTCCTGCCCACCCTCCACTCAGCTTCTCCAGATCAGCGCCCACCCCTACAACTTGCTGGTGCTTCCAACATCCGTTAACTAGCCAAGAAGGGCCCTATGTGCCCCATGGAATCTGCTCATCAACTGCTTGGAGGCTAATATTTTGTGTACATAAAGTCTGGTTTCTTCTGGGTTCAAACCTCAGATGATATAGATCCATGAAGCTTCATTGATTTCAGCTCAGCAAAGCTGGTTCCAAGAGACATCAGCACTATTTGCCTCCTTTATCTCACTAATTTCACCACAGTCTTCTCGGGAAAACACCTCAATGTTCCTGCATTGAATGAACAATGAAAAAGCAATTAATCAAAAGCCAGATAAGTGTGACCTTGAGGCGAGATCTTTTAGCAACTGCAAAGAGGAGCAGATTCAGTGAAGCATTGGAGCAGGTTGCCCAGAGAAGTGGCTATTACCTCATCCTTGTAGACATCCAAGATCAGGCTGGACAGAGTTCTGAGAACCCGATTGAGTGCCCCTGTTCATTGCAGGGAAGTTGGTCTATATAGCCCTTCCAACTCAAACGATTCTGCAGTTCTATGATCCTCAGTTTGTAGGAGCAGACAGAGCTGAAGAGTAGAGTGATGTCCACCTACATTTTCTGATCTCCCCAACTAGGGCAATGAATGGACTGGTAGGGGCACTTCTGAGATGGTGTTCAGCACAGGGTGTGGGGAGAATAGTGCTGGGATTTTAGGAAGAAAGTGAATAACTGTCCAGGGCTGGGCACGTATCAACACATTCATTTTGAAGTGATCAGTTTTAGTGTGTCTGATCTACCTGAGTCACTCATCCTGACTGGCTTTCACAAAACCAAGCATAGCAAAGCTATAGAGGGTTTGGCTCCAGCACTCCAGCAAGGCCTATTTAAATTAAGCACTTATTGTAATTTGTAGTAAATTTGTAGACTTTAATTACCACTGGAGTTTTGTAGAACACAATTACTATGTTCTCGGTCCCTTTATCACTGGTGCAATGAATGGTTATTGGCATTTTGTCAAAGGTATGTACAGCATCTGTCCCGGACCATCCAGTGAGAATAAAATCCAGCAGCCTGCTTTGTAAAGCAGTGATTTAACATGACTGTCAAAGGTGCTTTTGCCGGGTCAGAGTAGGAGTGAGCACAAAGGCATCTCACTTTTACTCTTTTTGGTGGCAGTTTCTGGGTGGTGGCTCATTATCAATTGTAAATTAGAGGAGGATGGAGAAAGGGATGTGAATGACAAAGTTCAGAAACAGCATCTGCTGAAGAAAAACAAATGAGGTGGGGGGCAAAGCAGGAAAAAACAGATGAAACACTGTAATTGCTTGGCAACAAGTTGCTATTGTAATTTAGAAAATTGGAAGCATCCGTTCTCAAACTGTTCAAGCTTTATTTAATTTCTTCTTTATTTTTGACTGCAGCCCTTGTTTTGTGATCAGCTGTGTCCTCCTATAGGATTACTGGCTCTCCTCACATGCAGCAGTAATGGACCTCTGATGTTTGGTTATGGGCCATCGAAGAAAGCATTTTGCGATTGTTTCACAGTGCAGTCATTTAACAAGATTGGAGATAATTTACCCGTTGGAATGCAAAACTGTTTCTACAGGTGCTTAAGCTTCCTGGCTTTTGGATTAGAGGCCTCATTTTGTTTTGTGCCATTGCATTCAGTGAGGTCTCCAAGGACTGTAAATAAATGAACAGCTACCCTCTGCAGCTGTGAAACTAATTTTCCAGCCCAAACTACAAGAGTTGCAGCTTACAAAGCTCCGTGGATGCAGATAAATATGTGCATGCTAATGTATTAAACGCGCTGATTAACTAATACTGACTGTGCCTGAATGCAAGTTGTTTGCCAAGTGGGAAACACCAGAGAAACAAGGCTGCCTAGGGAAAAAGGAAACTGCTGGAGGCAAGCAGGGCCATTGGAGCTGCGTGGGGTGGTAGAAAAGGTGATGACCATTCACTCTGTCCTAAACAGGTTTCCATCACACTTCCCTACCTCCTTCTTTCATGGGAAAGAGAGAGAGACCTGAGCTTTGGCTCTATCCAGGAGGACGGGAAGTCTGGTAGACGTACACTGAGGTTGGGAGCCTCAAGGATGTAGGGAAGCCATGGACTCCTTCCAAAGGAAAGAAGAGCCAGTGCATGCTCCCACAGGGATCCCGTGCTTGACATCCAGCTCTGGTCCTGCCAAATAGATGTGGTCTCTGGAGCAAACTGAGAAGGCTTATGGATCCTTGGATGAAGTTGGTTTGTGTGTTTCTTCCTGGGGATTGGAGGAAACCTCATTCATTTGTCTTCTCTCATTTCTTTCTTTGTCCACCCCTTTTTCTTTAAACATTTTTCTTTGGGTCCAGTTTGTATATTTGAGCTGTGAGGTAACCTCGACTCATGATATCAAAAACTGTTGTTTGTGAATTGTTTAATTTTGTTGTTGTTGTTGTTGTTTTCACAAGTTGGTTTCAGTTCAGATGTAGAGTGAAAGTCAAACCTTCTGAAATTCACAAGAAGAAATGTCTTTTCTCTGCTCAGTCTTGTGATAATTCTCAGTCTGGGGAAAGTCTAAGGGAAGACTGGACGGGAGCTGTTCTGCTTCAGACACACTTGCTGCCCTCTGCACAATGGCTCCAAGGGAAATTCCAGAGCCCCATGTTGCTGGGACTTCTGAACTTGGCAGGCCCAGGGTGCCCAGTACCCTTCCAAGCTTGCAGTCGAGCACACTGGGAAGGGGTTGAACCCTGTCTGGCAAGTGCAGCTTAAACAGGAGCACGTTTTGTGGCTGGCAAAGCCCTCCTGAAACTCAACACCTCTATGGTGTGCTTTAATCTGGGTGATCAGCAGCTTAAGGGTCAATAGATATTTTGTCATGATCAGCTTTAATTTCTCCTTTGCAGATGACGGGTGGCAGAACGCTACGTACAATAGGGTATTTGCTTTCTGTACTTTTCTGCTATGCACTGAGCATAGCAGCTTCCTGCCTCAGTTCTGGGGGGATGACAAGTCCCAGGTAGACTGGTGCAGGTGGGACAGGCAAAAAAGGTCTCTTCCGTTATTTCAGATAACAGTTATCCACAGGGAGCTGATAACAAGGAGATACATAGAATCTATTGCCATTGTGGTTTGAAGCCATTATCTGCTCAAACATGATGCAAAGGCTGTTAAGAGTTACGCTGAGGATGTATGACTTCAGTGGTTTTCAAGACAAACTGAAGTAAAGGGTCTTCTTTTGCTTTGGTACCTCCTGTATTTCTATTGAAATATCACAGACAAAAATGAACAGTCATCTATTAAAAGTAACATAATGTTTAACAAGCAACAAAGTAAAGTGAAACTCTCCCTTCTAACAAAGCATTTATGAAAAAAAAGTTTTGATTATGGGTGGGATACAAAAGAAATGTGGTAAATATTCATTCATTCCTGTTTTCCTGCACTATTTAATTTATTTAAAGGTGTTCTGAGTCTACGGACATTGAGAGTTTGACAGGGAAAAATGATGATCAGTGGTTGGGATCTAGTCCAACAATTAGAAGATCGTTGCTTAGGAACTTGCTTTACCAAAGGTCTTCTGACCATTTGGAACAAAATTCTGAAACTTATTTAGATGCCTGGGGATCAGAGGTCTTGAACTGCCTCTGGGTCTACAGAAGGAAGTGAATTAGGTGAGATCTTAAGACTTTAGCTATCTTCAGGCAAAATAAGAACGAAAAAGAAAGATTTTTTTAGAGCAACCAAAGATCTAACAAGCTGCAAGACACCACCAGGAGGGATGACTATGTTCCAGATCCACTATTTCTTCTTGTTCCCACCTTCCCCAAAACATAAGGTAGTGGTAAAACTTTGCTAGTACTTTGGGTAGGACCTTATAGTGAGGTCAAATGAGCACTGACACCAGGCAAGAGAAGTAACAAGATTTAGTAGCCAAAAGTGAACATGACCATTGTTTCTGGCAAAAGGTGGTCCAGTCAGCTCAATTAAATTATGGAAAAACTCCTAAAAGCTCAGTTTGGCTGTTATTTTCTTCTTGGCATAACACATTATTTGCCACTAATCCAAGAGATTTAAGAGAACAGACAGCTTCAGTTGATCAGAAATGCATTTTTGGCAAACAAAATATTTGCGCAGAAAAATTTGCCCAGCTGTATTCAGAGGAGTTATTGAAGGCTTTTCTCACAGTTCTTCATCTATTAAAGCAGCAAACTAGGACGTCCTTGCTCGACACAGAGATTGCAAGAGTAAATGTGTTGAGAAATGTGATTCTCACACAGCGGGAGCCAAAAAGACAGGCTACGTAAATTGTATCCCTGAAGAAATAATAACAATAAATAGTTTCAGAGCCTGACATGGTATCCCATGAAAATAGCAATTTCCACCGAGTTCATTGCTTCAGACAGCTGAAGCCCTGAACTTACTGATGTGCAGTTTGGTACCTGTCTTTTGCGATGCTCCCAGCTCTCTACTGTGAGAGCAGATATGCAGAGGAGGCATTTCTACAAGAGGAATGACATTGAAATTTCCTACAAATCTCCTACAAGCCACCAGGCAGTCACTTGACAAGTAGCAAAGTTCAGGCAGTAGCAAACCAAAAAAGGAGAGGAAAAATCAAAGGTAGTACTAAGAAATCTGTCCAGAAACCACAATCAAGACAACCGGCCCTGCTAACTAGACAGCCACATGGAGAGCATGTATACCTTCAGAGCAAGGTGATGCCAGCAGGGATTGGCCAGGAATAGACTTTCCAGATGGCTGCATATATTGCTCAAATGCTGTGCAAATACCATTTATGTGATTTTAACTGCTTGTGTACAGACATCCTGGTCATCACCCATATGAATTCCTAGGGAAAACAAAGAGGAAAAATATGATTGGAGACACACAAGTATATAACACAAGTATATAATACATCTTTATGTGACTGTTTGTGGATATCTGATAGCAGGCATCAGCAATCTCTATTCTGAGCAGAGCAGACTGCCAGATTATTTGTACTCTCAGGAAATGCAGTCTTTCCTGCCCCAGCTCAGCCAACTGCAATGCTTGTAGGTGAGAATGTGCCTAGGTAGCATATTTAACTGGGGGTTAGCCTAATGTATTCTCATCTAATCTCTGGACTAACCCCTCTGCTGAACTGTTAATGCAGCTGCATACATCCCTGAGCATCTATAAAATAATCCTGTAAAACACAGCAAACCAGCATACTACCAGGTGGGTGTGCAAATACTTATAGTGCAGCATCTGAACGCTATGCGATGATTTGGCCCACATCAAGTCACCTCCTCTCAGAGGAAATTTTTCCTGAAGCTCTGTCCCACACATCACCAATTGCATCCAGACCCAGTGCATGCACATGACTTCAGGATTTAAATGGCAAAGAGTGGGAATCCAAAAGGCTGCTCTGTGTCCTGGAAAGGACATCTATCATTTCACCAGTAGGAATTCTACCTTTCATCCACTGGGGCATCTCATAATCTTAGGAAGGTCTGAAAGCAAATTTGTGCCTTGTCTCTGTATTTGCTCTGCACTGTCTTCACCAGAGAGGCAGCGGCATATGAGCAAGTCCTGTCCTCAGGGGAGACACCTCGGAGCTCTTCCCATTGCACTTTTCCAAGGGGAAGGCAGATGGGCCAAGTTTGGTTTCAACGCACGTAATTTCTGGAATGCATTGAGGCATCTGTTTCAGGATACTCTTTCTCCTGACATCTCATTGTCATTCCTGGAAAGGGAGCCCATCTCCTCCAGAGAGTTTTCTGTACTGATTATATAGGGGCAAGACATTTCAGCATACTGGTGGGTACCAGATTGGGCTGGACAGCCCTCCCCGAATCCCCCAGAGCAAGGGGCTTGCTTCCTCCAAGTAGCATGACCAAGTCTTTTAGGGCAGGTTATTCTTCCTGGGAGTTGCAAGCAGCACTCATTGACCAGAAGGCCTGAAGAGCATAAGTGAGCATTGTTTCCCTCCCATTGTTCCCTGGCTCTCCACTTTTCCCAACTCCTTCTTACCTCATCCTCCCCTTGCTGGCTAGAGAGCTCTAAGCTGCTGATTAGCACTTCATTTGACAAACAGGAAGTCGGGAAGAAAAGCATCATTTTCAGAATTAGAGCCTCGGAATGAATTGAAGAAAGAAAGGGGGAAGAAGGAAAAAAAAGAAAGCGAGCCCTGCACACTTTCCTAATTGCTCGTTAGAACCAATGGCCTTTGTGGTTCCTTCCCCCTGTGTCTTCTTTATAAAAGCATTTGCACAAGACATTGCTATTGTCTGCCAGACAGCCTCAGGGAAGGACAAAATGAACTAATTGATTTGCAGTTATGTCGTGGTGAATAGTGTTAAACATCCATCTGCGGATTCCTTGTGAGGAGTGATTAATAATTTGTACTCCTGGGCCGGGAAGCCTGAATACCCTTTTTTCATGTAAAACTGAAGCATTTCATTCTCCCAGCATCACAGATATCTCATCTACTTCGCGGGTTACAAGGACGAGGTCAGGAATGTCTTTGCTAGCAGCGTTGCATAGGCAGTTGCCTTCCTATGGGTGAAACCCAGCACAGTTGTGGGATTAATGGGAATTTGTAAAGCTGACACATGGTACTGTACAGCATGCCTGCTATGGCCATTCTCATTGCAGATGTTCCCGGTCTCCTGTAGTTGTTCCAGGGATGGAAGATTTTGCATGTGTTTTCAAAGGGAATGCTGGAAGAGTTAAAATTGATTTCAAACACAGAACCCAAATTTAGACTGGGGATTTGGATTCGAATTTCAGGATTTTTTGTGAGCACCACTTCTGTAACATGGGAGGGAAAGACCCTAATGCCAAACACACTTAAGTAGTGAGGAATTTAAAAGATCATTCCAAACAGCTTCACTCAAATATTGCCTACATGTTGAGTTACATGCAAAATAACCTAACCTGGCTGGTAACATAGGTTGTCAGCAAGGCCTATCCACAGGAGTTTCTGCTCATTGACCTTCTTTATTAGGGCTCCAGAGACATTGCACTGTCCCTACAAACTTGCAACCACTGCAAGAACTTCCCACATTAAATGGTGGAACCGTTCCTATTTGAGCAACGTCAGCTGTGACCATGTGTGGTTGCCACCCCTTGCCATATCTAATAGTACTTGTGATTACATCCCAAACTCCACAAGTCAGTCCTCTCCACCTGGAATGAAAAGCTTGTAGCTGCCCTCCAAGCCATTTCCTGCTTCCTAATGAAATCTATTGGCCTCCTGGGGGAAGAAAAACACTGTCTCAGCCAACTCTTAATGAAGTCATCTGTTTTCATGGCGTTACCTAGTGCCCTCTAATCTCCCAACACATTAAAAAAATTAACAACCTTTGGATGCATCTAAATATCCAGAGATGAGATTTATCTGGTCAGTATAAATTACATTCAGTGAATAAACATTTTTCTTTCCTTTGTGACTCATTTTTATGCTCTTCCTATAAGAAGAATGCATTCTATCCCACAGCTAGAGCATTTTGTCTGGGTGTATCTATACTGATCAATAGATGCCTATGGAGCCTTGACTTGTTCTTATCTTGTCCCCCCTGTCTGGTTTAGACTATTCCAGCCAACTACCAACAAAATCAAAGTGTTTTCCTGGAAATGGCTCTCCAGGAACTGGTCCAGTACCTCTGATTATAGAGTGTCTTGAGTTGGAAGGGAACTTAGAACCCATCCAGTTCCAACCCCCTGCCATGAGCTGGTTGCCCCCCATCAGATCAGGCTGCCCAGGGCCCCATCCAAGCTGCCCTTGAAAACTTCCAGGGATGGGACATCCACACTTCTCTGAGCAGACTGTGCCAGGATCTAACCACCCTCTGAGTGAAAATTTTACTCCTCATATCTAATCTAAATCTCCCCTCTTTTAGTTTAAAACTGTTCCCCTTGACCTATCTCTATCAGACTCTCCAGACTGAATAAACTCATCTCCCTCAGCCTTTCTTCATAAGTGAAGAGCTCTCTGATCATATTCATGGCCCTCTTCTGAACCTGCTCCAGCAGCTCCTCATCCTTCCTGGAAGGGGGTCCCAGGCCTGCACACAGTATTCCAAATGAGGCTGCACAAGGGCAAAACAAAGGGGCAGGATCACCTCCCTTTCCCTGCTGCTGCTCCCCTATTGATGCAGCTCAGAATACCATCGGCCTTTCAGGCTGCAAGCACACACTGCTGGCTCATGTCTGGCTTTTCATCCACCAGAATCCCCAAGCCCTTTTCTGCAGGAGTGTTCTCAATTAGTTCATCTCGCAGTCTGTACACTTATCTGGAATTGCCCTTACTGAAGTGCAATACCTTATACTCGTCCTCATTGAACCTTATTTGGTTTATCTGGTCCAGATGAAGCAACTTCTAATTTTCACAGTCCTGCGGACCTCTCTCAGCAGGTTTTGCATCCCTAAAGGCTCTCTCCTGCTCTGCTCTGTGTTCAGCACTGATCCTATTAATGTCCCATGCTATAAAAGCCATTCTGTTGGGCTGTCCGTTTCACTTAGGGACTGACTGCTGTCCTTCAAGCGAAGTGTGGAAGCAGCTTATTTGTCTGAGGCAGGTTGGCATGAGGTATAAGACAGATGTATCTGATTGTGCCACATCTGAGTCTGGTTGCTTTCTTGGAAGACTTGGATAAAGTCTTTGCAAGCACTTCTTACCTGCAGAAACACTAAGGACATAAGCAGACAGAGGTTTTTAAAAGAGCACACCCACCCAAAACATTTCAATGCTGAATGAGACAAGAACATTTAATTAGTCAATTTTACCAGCCTCCAACAGTCAGCATGGCAAAGCCTGGTTATTTTCCTCTGCTGATAGATAAGAGCTGCTAAAGAAATTAGCTCTTCTGAGTGCTACACCGCAGTGTATTAGGTAAAAGTAATTACTGTAAGTGCTTTGCAAGAATATCTTCAGGTAATGTATTTGATATAGCTCTGAAAATTATTGTGTGAGGAAATAATGAGCTAGGAGAATAGAAAGCATCTATTTCAGAGAACTTTCTTATAACCTCCTGGGGGTCACAAGCTCTGGCCACTCATTAGATACAGTGGGAAAGATTTATAAATGTATGGTGCTGTAAGTGTAGTGAGATTAGATTGGCTGAAGCTTTAAATGAAAAAAATATATATCCATTTAGAGAATGTTTAGAGATTCAAGATTGATGGTCCTGGGGATTTTTGCAGACCAAGGGGAAGAGTAAGGCTATGGGTATATTGCCATTTTCTGTCTTTTCTTTTTCTTTCTGGAAGGCTGTGGGTATTTTAACATACTGCAGCACAATTACCTGAGCACAGACAGATAGAGTAGACAGGTTTGAGTGCTTCCTGGCAATGCGCTTCTTAAAGACCCATGGTCTTGAAGAAGGAGGACAAAACAGAACAGAGATGGATAATGACTTTTCTCCAAGGGCTGAAGGTGAAGAAAACCTGCCAGACTTACTCAGATGAAAACAAGCTAAAGAAGATGATCCTTTGCTCCATGTGTGGTTCAGATGTGGAACCTCTTAATAAAGGCAGAGTGGATGAATGAAGTGAGTTTATAAAGCATTTAGAGGGAAAACAAGTCCCTGAGGACAATTCAAGAAGAATACGTGAGCATTAAAAAAGAAGATCTCAATGTCCCATCTTTCTGATTGTTGGAGGGTAACAGGATGTTTTGGGGTAGTATCACTGTGTGTTGCATAATACTGTATGTGCTCCTATCTATGCAATCGAGTTAGCTGCTGATGAAGGGGGAAATGGGGGAAGGGGGGCAGTCTGTGACAGAAGAAGGATCCAAATCCACATTTTTAGTCCTTCTTCATTTACTCATATGCAGAATGGATACACAAAGTCTGGGCAACGTTTAGTGAGACAAAAGACACCAGTCCCTGTGGGGACCCAACCTGGTTAACCCATTGGGTTTGCCCCTGCAACACAGCCAGGAGTGTGGGTCCCGCACCAAGAAGGCCGTGGGACAGCATGGGAAGCCCACCATCAGCCACCAGTTAAAAACCCTCTCATTTCTCCCAGCTTTCCCGTGACTCGGTGACATTTGGGAGGGAGGAGGAAGGTGGTGGCCCTCTCTCACTCCATGAAAGCCCTGGCGTCTCTGGCCACTTCAGACAGAGCCATTGAACTGTGCATTGTCCCTTTTCCAGAGGGCTGCCTCCTCTCCATTTGTTTACCACACATCCTGTCTTCCTTTCTGTTTGTTTCACACATCATCGCCTTCATTAATCGTCTCCCCCCCCAACCCAGTCTCCCCATTTGGGCCTTTGGATTTTCAGCTCACTATGGGTAATTCTAATTACCTCAAGCATAAAAAAATAAAATAAAATAGGAGCTTAAGTAGGTGCACTTCATTCTTCAGCTGCCTTTTACAAGCAGTTCAGTGCTGGCTACCAAGGGAATCTGATTAAACTAATTACCCTGATTGGCTTGTTTAATCAACTGCTTGGTTTAATTGGGCCTTGCTAATGCGGAGTGGTGGAGTCCATGGTGCGTAATGTGAGAACCAGGAGACCCGCAGCACCGGCGGTGACACCACTACAGAAACCAGCCCGCATTCCCAGCTTAACGGGTGGATTTTAATAAATGCAGACCTCAGCTGAGAGCCCAACTGTATTCTCAGGAGCCTGAATGGGTTGGAGGTTTTAGTGATAATTAAAATTGCTAGCAAAAAAAAAAAAAAAAAAAAAAAAAAGGAAAAAAAAACCCCTTTTCTCATTAAAGGACTTGTCCTTTCCCCTTCCCCCCCCCCTTCTCCTGGCTCTGCCCTCCAAACTTGAAGCAATATCGGGAATCCTGTCTGCCTCTTTCAAACAACACTTCAATTCATCAGAGCAAAGAATCCTCCTCCTTCATCTCCCCCCACCCTTGAGGTTTTTCAGCCCCATTTAGAGCGTGTACAGCCCAAAGCAAATGCACAGACAAGGGGGTTACAAATTACCTTGCACTAGGTAAATCCATTCTGAGTAGCTGGGGAGGTTTGTGGAATACAAACAGCTTCTGTGTAAGCATCCTGGGAATAATGGGAATTACTATAGCTCTAATTACTGGAACAATAATAACCTGGAGAGCTCTGTCTTGCCTGGTCCTGTCTCAGCCCTGACCTCTCTCTCCTTTCCTTGCCCTCCACTTACTCTCGCAGCGTGTGGGATGGGGACGATGAGCTGAACACACGCCTCATTTTGCAAAGTTCCACTCATCTGGAGGCAATGTATTTCATGGTGACACACAGACTGAATTTGTTACTCTCCGAGGATTTTCTTAAAGCTAATGACAGACAGCAGCCCAATGCACATGGACATGAGTGCTGAATCCCTGAGTTCAACATTTTCTTCTAGCACAACGCTTCTCCATTCCACAGTGAAGGCCACTTGGGTACAAACAAATCCATGCCCTGTTGTCATAACTCTCTTTTTTCTTTCGTCTGTAAAATAGAAACAAAAGAGCTGTTATACTTTGAGGCTGAAGGAGTGTGAGGCCCTTGGAAGGATGTGGTAGACACAGGTGCATCTCCCCACAATCATTTTGGCAGTTCCTTGAGTTCTCCTAGTTCAGGTTATGGAGTTAGTATTACCATCTTAAAGATGGAGGGTCCAGCAAGCTGACAACATCCAAAACCCAAATATTTATTTTGGATTGTACACAAAATTGACTCTCTTCTGTAAGAATGGACATTGAGCTGAAGCAAAAGATATTTTGCAGGGAAACCTGTTAAAATTTTCCTAGCCCAGATATCCTTTGCACTCCACATTGGGACAATATGAGACACTATACCTGTCTCCTAGGTGAATACGCATGACATCTGCACCCACCTATCCATTGCACTGGACTGAGCTCTTCATCAGGACTCATTGCCTTCTGACAGACATATATATGTGAAGAAAGTAGGACCAAGCTATGGCAGGAAGCATCTACTATGTGTCTCTCTGCTGCCATCCAAACACAGCAACTTCAGATACATCATGGACAGATGGTGCAGCATTGTGGAGGTGCTGTTCTTTCTTCTGTCTCTCCATCTCCCAGACTGCCTATCTACATCCAGTGGAGCCAAATCTGGCTAAGAGTGAGCCGGTCCTACTGCTAATCTCACTATTTTGACTCCAGTTGAGGGATGTATATAGTTTCCTTGTTGAGATTGGAGTTTGTTGGGTCAATGGATATCTATGAGAACAAGAAAAGATCAACTTAAATTTCAGTTGCTTCGGTCCTTTATCAGATTGAGGCACCACAGAGAGATTCACCACACCTAACTTTTGCCTTGGAAGATATATATTACTTGAAGTAAGCATTACTTGCAGTAATGGCTGTAGTCAGCCTTTGTACTCTGTAGGAATGGGAAAGATGACAGTTCCTCCAGAGTCTTGCTGAATTCCTGCTTTAGCCTACGTACCCTCTAGTTACTGTCATGCCAAATCCCCAGTGCCACAGGGGTTGCTTTACTATACACACCTCCCAGTTGTCACATTTTCATGCTGATCAAAACCTTGATCATCTAATAAAAAACGTGTTTGAATTCTGTAAAAATTCAAATGCTTTGTTGGTTTTGGATCATATATTGTGGACGTTTCCTTTTCATTGTCTCACCCCTCATCCACAGTAAATGAACATTGTGGTTCATAAACCCTGCTATAATTGCCCTGGAGAAGTCTCTCCTTTTAATTTTGTGGTTTGCTCTGGGCCAAGAAACATCCATTATAACTAAGTAGGTGAAAGCATTTCAAAACCACAGGGAGCCCCAGTGTTGAGCTGGATATGGAATCAAAACTTATCTTTTTATGAACTGGGTATGTTTTATGTCCCAACTGGCCCTAGAGAAAAGATCGTGAGGCATCACCCATCTGGGGTTATCACAGCAACTGTCCCAAAAGCACCAGCTGCTGGACACCTAAATTACGGTGACAGCAAAAATCAATCCAGTTTTTACAAGAGAGAGCACAGACTGGAGTATAGCTGGTTGGATATAAAATGAAGAAATAAAAAGCAGTAACCATTTGCTAATATTTCTGCTCTTTTAGCATCATTTGGGATAGTGGTAGGGTGATCTCCCTCCCCATCCTTCTGCCTGGAGGCATCCGTCAGGGACACCTAATGAATGATTGGTAAACATAACTTTTCCCAGCAAGACAAAATCTGTTTCTGACTCATGACCTCCTGACACTCATTCATTATATAGCCATCTTCTGAGAGACAGGTTGTTTAGGAAAACTATTGACCATCTACATGCTCCATATAGCCATTCCCTAATTACCAGAGAATCCCTACTGGTAACTGTGTGATCCTAAAGGGCTGCCAAACAGATGTTATGAATAGAGTATCACAGACACTTAGGGAGCAGCTCAGGAAAGTGCTTCTCCAAGGTGATGTGGTTCCATGAGACTTGTTGCAGAGGCTGTGAAGCTCGAGAAGATATTCATACTGACTCTCATCGCAGCAGAAATAGGGTTATATTTCACCAATATCTGTCCCTCCTATTATGTAAGGATATCATCTAATGCCTTTGAAGAACAGTGGAAACTTTTTCATTGTTTTGTGTTTTTTTTTCTACACTGGGGATAGGAATTCTTTGAAGTATTTTGATTTACATCAGTTCTTGTTAAGTGTTTCATATTCATAGCCTCTGACACTGTCTTCATTCAGGTGCAGTGGAAAGTCAGGAATGGAGTATTCAGAGTCCTCCCTTCCTTCCCAGGCTCAGTTAAACATGCCATTGGTACAAAGCAGCATGCAGTGTTGTTCCCGTTGTTCAAAGAAGAGGCTGGAAAGAAAAAGAGGCTAAAGAAAAAGATTCTTCTAAAGCTGAACACTTCATCTAGATCTTCCTTCCTAATGGGGTGAATGGCATCACAGAGAGAGCTGTAGAAGAGACGTTTTCATTTCCCGCTCTTCCCACTTAACTCTTGGGAATTGACACAAGATAGAGAAAATGCTTGCTTTCCTCTCCTTGGAGAGTTGTGGTTTATCTGATGAGGTAAATCATGTCATCATTCTTACTAGGTTTAGCTTAAGATCTAAGTAATTTGAAGATACTGCAAGTTTTACAATTGTTTTTTCCAAAAACAATTTATATACCAGTTTTTAATCTTTTGTTTTAATCTTTATTTTCTTTACTTTTATTTATTTTTTTTTTTTCGGTCTCAGGGATGTGAATTAAATACCTCATTAACAAAAGTGTCTAACAGCCTGTATCTATATCTCTATCCCGATGGAAGGATTCCAAGCTATCATTATGTTCTGATTGCATTTTAACAGTCTTCACACTTCAAGAGCTTTCCACCTTTGCATTAGTAAACACACGAAATCCAAGAACTGTTAAAGTTCACACCAATCCCTGTGACCCTTGTGTCTCAATACCAATTTCCTAGTAGCATGAAAGCAAAGCGGATTTGACCAAGGTCAAATTGAATCAAAACAATGGAAACACAGACAGTTGGCTCTAGAGCTTTGGCAGTGCCATAAGTAAATAAAACTGCTCTGTGTTTATCATTTCATTCAGCCCAGATGGGTTGCTTTCCACATGCAGCAGTCATCATCCTCTATCAATACAAAGCTCTGAATGACATTTCTGTAGCATGTTGCTTCAATGAAGTTGTCCTAGATTGGCTGTACTAGTAGTTTTGAAGTTGCCTCTGCATGTCTCATGTGGTTAGGCTTACAGATGTCTTCTGTGGTCTCTCTTTATCATAGTTTCATTCTCATGCCTTCCAGATTTCCAGATACCTCCTGCCTGTGTCTGCTTGAAGGAAGGCTCCCTGTAAAGCCCTCCCATGTATTACAAAAAGATCTGCTTCTGGTTTTGCTTCACATAGCGCAATGTATGTTTTGTGAAAACGTAGGAACTGACAACCAGATTATTGATCACAGCCAGCAACTCTGGCTCCACTGTGTCTAATCCTACACCCTCCTGGAAAGCAGTTTTAGATTTGTTGAATGAATCTGCAGCTGATGAAAAGCTAAGGTCAATTGTTTAAGCCTAAACCAGGCAAAGTATGGAGAGGAACGGATGTTATTTGCCCATCTAATTAGACTAAGTCACAGCCTGAATCTTTCCTGCAGCTCAAGTGATCAGTCTGTCCAGAAAGAAGCTTTTATCTGCCCAGATCTGGCCCACATTCTACACATGGGAAATTCAGGGCAGTGAGCACGTGTATATCTTGGAACCATGAGAGGTCCAAGTGGACATAAGTTGCACATACATGGTGAGATTTCAATCTGACTCTGCTCCCAGGTAGCATTCCACTCATTAGTGATAAGCAAGAAAGCAATTGGCTTTACTGTTATTGACAAAGGTACAGAACTGTCACTGGTGTGTCTAGACACCAGTTGAAACCAAGCAAAGACATGTGGGTCTGTGTTTGCTCCTAAAACAAGCCCTTAGTGCTATTTCTGCCATTCACAGAATCACAGATTTGCAGAACTGTAGGAGTTGAGAGGGATCTCTGTAGATCATCAAGTCCAAGACCCATGCTAAAGTAGGTTCCCTGCACTAGATTGCACGGGGAAGTGTCCAGGCAGGTCTTGAATATCTGCAGTAAATGAAACTCCACAACCTCTCCAGGCAGCCTGCTCCAGTGCTCTGTCACTCTCACAGTAAAGAAGCTCTTACTTGCATTTTTATGGAGCTTCCTGTGTTCCAGTTTCTGCCTGTTGCCTCTTACACACACCACTGAAAATAGTCTGGCCTTAACAATTTGACTAAACAACATGTCCTTTATGGATAATAGAGTTTGTAGATGCTTTTTAAAGCAACTAGTTATCTGACCACTCTAAAGAGCTAGCAGAAATCAAAACTATTGGATAAAATGATAAAACCTTACATTGCATAAGGCGAGCACAGTAGCATCATACTCCTGGAGTCTCTGATCCCACAAGGGAACCTACATCTCAAGCCAGTTTCAAGGTGTTTCCTCTCCAAAACCCCTTTTAAAGAGCTGAGTAACCTCATGGGCTTTTCAGAGGGCCCTTTACTAGTGTGTGCAGGGCAGCCAGGGTATAATTCAGTACAAAATATGACCCTGGCTTAGAACAGTCGAGCTCTGGCAGAGCTGTTCACAAAGCCACAGAGCCTGTGTGAAAATGCCCTCAGTCAGGCTCATAAAATGTTGTAGTTTGCAGCTGAGAAGGGATAAATTAAACTAACAAGCATGACAGCTATTTAAAAATAAGAAATCATGTTTCATAGAGTAAAACAACATCTGAGGCCCCAGAGAGTCTGTACTTTGTATTTTTAATAGTCCTTTCACTGCAACAACACTCTCCCCTCCACTTAGCTGGGCTGAAGGCCTCAAGTTCAAACGCTTCCCCCTGCTCTCTCCCTGGTTTCCTGCAGCTCTCATCTTTACTATCAGTTTGGATAAATTTCTTTGCTGAGGAGCGGGGCTCATTAGCTAGGAATCAATAAACAAAGAGGCGAGTGGAAGTGGAGGACCCAGCTCTGCTGAGCAGCCTGTGATGGCCAGTCTGCAGCCAGGCCTCCCACCCAGGATGGCTCTGCACAGCCCCCAAGCCCCCAGCTGCAGCCTGTCTGCAAACGTGTCGGTGGATGGGCTGTCAGAGGGCTGAGCCATCACGGGTTGGCCTTGTGGAGGAATTCTGGGCTGAGGATATGAAAAATATCTCTTTCAAAAGGCTCAAAAAGGGTGAGGGTGGCTGGTCTTGTGGGGCCAGCATCTAGTGGGTTTTGGTACCCAAGGTGCCTCTGAGGTACCTTTGGGTTTTAGTGGTAGCAAAGGCTCAAATCCTTAACGGCATGTGAACACCAGTGCTTGGGATGTGGGTACTTACCTTGCACAGAAATTCATGTGTTTTTGAAAAAAACATGAAAACTTGCTGTTCTGAGATAGACTTTAAGCATTACTGGAGTAATTGGTCTTCCACCCAACTGAGTTTTGATCTTGAGTTTGTCCTGACCTTGCACTTCAGGAAAGAACAATAGGATTGTATGAGAGGCAATGGCCTCAAGTCATTCCAGGGGAGGTTCAGGTGGAGTATTAAGGAAAAAAATCTTCTCCACTTCTTTCAAAGAGGTCAAGCATTGGAACAGGCTGCTGAGGCAGGTGAGAGTCACTGTCCCTGAACATGTTCAAGAAATATGGAGATATGTCACTAAGGGGCATGGTTTACTCATCATGGTGGGTATGGTTTGATGGTTGGACTTGATGATCTCAGAGGTCTTTTACAACCTTAATAATTCTATCATTCTGTGATTTTATGACACTCGTATCCATCTGTGCTGCTTGTATGCTTTCAGCACTTTGGTGATTATAGGAGAGTTAAAAGTGAGTGAGAATGCAAATGAAGTTAAAAGTAGCTTTGAAGCAATTGGGCAATTTTCGTTAATGGGTAGCTTCTTAAATGAAAGATAAATTTCAGGATAAATTCCCTGTGCAAGCAGATAATCTGCATCAGGCTTGCATCAAGGAAAAGAAACAATCACAGAATCACAGAATCATTAAGACTGGAAAAGACCATTAGGGTTATCTAATCCAATGATGAACTCATCACCACCATGCCCACTAAACCATGTCCCTCAGCAACACATCTCCACGTTTCTTGAACATCTCAAGGGACAGTGACTCCATGTCCTCAGTCAGCCTGTTCCAATGTATTAATACTATTGCAGAGATAATTTTTTTTCCTAATATCCAACCTGAACTTCCCCTGGCACAACTTAAAACCTCTTGGCCTATCATGCAACATGACTCATTATATTATATTGTATATTATATATTATATATTATATATTATGTTCATTCAACTGCTATTTCTCCAGATGACCAAATAATTTTATTTCATGTAGTCCTTAGAGCTGGCAAAGGTAAAAGATATTAATGGTATTTAAATCAAACCAGAAACTTTTCAGCATAATTTTTCACATGGTGATGAACAGTTGGAAAGCTGAGACAGGGAAGTGCATGGAAGGAGTAAGGAACTAGTTACAGTGGAGGCCACGATTTGTTCATATGCCTAAAATTCTCAGGTAAGTTTATGATTTGAAGCTACCCAGATTGAAAGCTAATAATCTTTTCTGAAGTTCTAGTGGAAGAACTCAAAGTAGAGTATTTCTCTGTGACATGTTCTGTCAATTCACAGAGCCCCAAAGACATGGTTAAAATCAAACTTTGGATGATTATCCTGCTTGCTTTAACTCCTTCCCTAAATAATAAAAAGGTTTAGACTGTTGGTATAAGGAGAAATTGAAGGCAAGTTGCTCATTAGACTGTTTGATATTGCAATCCTCTCCTCCCACAGGACAAAAGGAACATCAGGTTCTGAGAGTCCAGAGCGATCAGACTTGGCCTCAAAGTGGATGGGTGGGTTGCCAGAGAAAAGTGCTTGGTGAAGCTGAGCAGAAGCAGAGCTATCTACAGCTGTCTTCTTTCTGCAAATACCCTCATGCTGCCCATGGATTAGGAAGTAAATTTTCCAGTGTAAAAACTGATTTTTGGTCTGATGACAATCTGCACGTGAGTTGAAATGGAGCTAAGCTGTGTGTTGCAAGTGTAAGCTAACTACAGCACAGCTTTCTGTAGAGCTCAGTGGAACATCTTTCATAAACAAAGTCTGCTTTTGATAAAAAATAAGTTCACAATTGTGATAGAGTGTTTTCATGGGAAATGTATCCTGGTGTCAAAAAAGTGAAACCAAAGTTTTTACACTCTAATGCTGGTTTTTATTTTCCTTTATTTTTTTCCTTTATCTTCCTTTCCTACAAGGAAAACCACATTTCCCTTAGATTTTCTGCCTTGCAATGTCTGTCATTCCTCTTCAGCTGAGAAAAAGAAGAAGAGGTTCAAAGAGAAGAATAGCAGACAAACATCTTATTTTTCCTGAGAAGTTATAATCAAGCAAAATGATCTGTTCTATTTTCAAATTACTCCTTCCTTCCCCCATTTTATTTGACAGTTAAAAAGTTAAATTTTCTCATGCATTTTAAAGATATTTGGCCATTTTTTTTTCTCTTTAGGACTGATCTGACTCCTAAGCCACACATTTTTTCTTCACTTCTCTCACTCCATGCTTAGAGAAATACTTTCAGCACCTGCCAGGGGACTGACTGGAGTAAATCCTACATTATAAAGTAGCACAGGCACTGGGAAGCTCAGATGCAGTTCAGATGCCACTTGTGCCAATGTGCAAGGGTTGAACAACCCACTGATGTGCCATTTTAAAATTAGTCAAATCAGTTCATCCATTCCAGCAATAGAGTAGATGTTCCTGTGATCAACAAAATCCTAAACATTATTAGCAGTCTCCTCCTGCATAAGAAGCTGTTGGTTTCTTTGGTCATGCAGGTCATGAAGGGTTACAATACAGTGCTGTCAACAACGAAAAAGCAGTAAACACCCAAAGTAAGCAGCCTGTCAGACACACTTTTGAGCTACTCCGTAAAACACTGTCAGGTAGCTGGTCTCTCACAATATGCATTGCCCTCTCCTCCTCTAGCGCTAAATGAACACTGCTTGGTGACTTACAAATCTCGCACTGCTTCAGTTAATAATAAATTAATAATAATGGAAGAGAAGTACTGTATTTAGGGTGTTTATGTCACTCTTCTTTCCGTTCTAATACTTAACTGTACTTTCTCAGAACTGCATTGGTAACCATGGAGTTAAAGTGCACTAATTATCTGAATTGTGCAATCAACTTCATATGTTGCCAAAAAGTAGCAGTCAGGAATATGATCCCAAAGGGTTTTATCAATGGGAATTGTTTGTGATATAGATGCTGTAGGAGTTCCCCTTATCAAAACAAGTTAACAAGCTTTTATTGAAAGTTGGCCAGTCTGAATGATAAAAAAAGGGTG
Organism: Coturnix japonica; assembly: GCF_054131305.1. Taxonomy (NCBI): domain Eukaryota; kingdom Metazoa; phylum Chordata; class Aves; order Galliformes; family Phasianidae; genus Coturnix; species Coturnix japonica. The sequence continues at coordinate 84,192,353 of NC_140666.1, read as the reverse complement.
GAAAAATGACTGTGATCCCTCTGTTATTTGTCACTAAAAAACTCAGTTCTGAACTAAAGGAAAACCTGATACTCTCAAAGGATGGGGCAGCTTTATATTCTTGGTTTCTAGGAGTTACCAGTGCTGTCTTAGTTTGCACAGATACCTCAACTTTCAGTAAATGTTCTAGCCTACCCCCAGCCCAAATCTTTTTAGATTCATCATTACTGATGCCATAAAAAAGGACTGTAACTTAGTTAAAAGTGGTTTTAAGCCCAACATTCCTATGCATAATGTAACTCCAGCCAAGATGGTTACTGCTTACAGATGCTGAGATTCAGTTGACTGAGAGCCAGTGCCAATGTGGCCCATCCAGTGTGGTCCCTCAGGAATCAGCTTTTGCTCCTCAATGTAATAACTGAGACACAGTGAGGCACATTCCCCATGGGCTATGGCAGAGCTGCCTCCCAAATCCATCCCAAAACAGACCAACAGAGCAAGGCACACATGCAGAACAGCAGTGTGTAGGAACATGCACACAGGCACATGCACACCCTGTGAATTACGAGGCGTTAAACCCCTCACAGAACTCCAGTGACTTCCTAAACCACAAAAATGATGAAATTATTTCTGCGTAATGAGAAATGTTTCCATCTTTTAACTGTATATGTGGACCAGGAAACCTTGATTTTTTTCTCATTTACTCTTTGGAGTCTTCCAGAAGTTTCTCTTCTCTCTCATGCACAGATTATCTCACATAGTGTCAGCTTTTTCTGGTACTTTCACATGCACCAAGATCTCCCTTGTCACCCGTACCCACATTGCTCCTGAAAAAGTATCTCCAGGAGAAGAAAGGTTGCAGCAAAGAGACTTTCATTCCCTACTATTGCCCATGGTACTTCCTCATCTTCTGGTAATCCTCATGAAGAGGAACTGCACATTAAAATCAAATTAAAACAGAGGAAAGAAACATTTACCGTGCCTAAGTTTGTCTTCATGTGGTTCCTTACTTAGAGCCAACAGCTGAGAGCTGAGTAGCAGTATTTGTTTCTTTCATATTCAGCTTTCTTTCCTCACTTCACCTTGTCATGCTTATGCCTGTTTAATTAAAGTGGACTGAACCTTTGCATATCCATTGCTCTTTCAGGAAAGCTGTGGTTCATGATCAAGGTACCTCCTAATCAACAGGCTGGAATAATTTAACATATTCTAAACATGCATAAATTAGGCATAAAAATCATGCCACAGGGAATTTGGAACTATATTGCTGAAGTAGCTTAGTGCTGAATCTCAAATATTAAATGTATATATAAATATGTATATTTTAAAAGTTTAAGCAATTAAAATACCATGCAGACAGAAACTGCAAACTATATTTCGCAGCACAGGCTTTTGTTGAGCTCACTTTGTTATGGACTTTACGGTGGTGTCATTTTGTTTTGTTTGGACATTTCCTTAAACCTTAAAAACTTAATTTCCATCAGTGTTGTTGCATGAACCATAACCACACAGAGGCTGGGCTCTTCATCAACAGCACATGGCCACTCTGTACAGGACAAGGAAAATCCTGCAGAAAATAAAGCACAGTTTTACATTTCAACTGATTCCTTCTTCAGGGTAGTAGTCAGCACAGAGACATGAATACTGTGAGTCACCTGCTCCATCATTGCCACCAATCCCTAAGGACCCACGGCACCTTGGTATGAAGGGATGAAGGGCTGCCCATCATGAGTAACTCCGATTTCATGCCAGTTATTCAAAGACCGGATTTCTCTGCCAAGATCAACAGATTGCAACAAAGTGTAGTTTGCAGAACATATTGTTTCAAAAGGACAAAGAGCCTGAAGGAACACAGTGTTTCATAACTGAAGTTCATTTAGATTTCAGACATAACTACTCTCCTCTGCTCCCACTAAGATGCCTCCAAGCTTCTTGCAGTTTACAGTCAAGTTTCCTTTCATTCTAGTTTGATCTAAAACTGCCAATTTCAAGTGTCTAATTTGAATTGTACAAAGCAAGGAGTGTCTCTGAAGGCTAAAATGCAAGTAGGTCATTCATTAGGATTGGGCTGCATGTTGGCATAAAGTGACACCCATTCATTAGCTTTCACAGCAGCTCAAGAATACAAATTCACTGCTAATAAGAAGGGGAAAAAATATGACTAGGTATGCAAGTGTCAGTTCTTAATCTGCTTCTTTCAAGATTACCAGGAGTGAGCGGATTGTTCATACGTTACTCCTTAGTATCATTTGAGGGATCGAGGTTTCTTACATGATTTGCCATGTGTTCATCACAGTAATTGGTTAATTGCATTTCTTTACTGGTTATTTCACAAACCACATTTAGAAATCCTAATGCCAGAAGTGGTAAGGTCACTTCCAAGTAAATTTTGGGAAGCAAAAGGCAAAAATTAGAACAAACCATTAAAACACACAAGCCTAGTACCATATATTTTCAAGTACTACTACTTCCCTTACACTCATTGCTGCATTATGAAAAAGAAAAATCATTAGGATGTGGTAATACTTCTGTATGTCACACAATTCCTATTCATAACAGAAGATGGATACATATTAAAATCAATGGACGATCTTCATACCCAAGTCATGCACTGTCGACATGTCTGTATTTTAGCCAAAGTCCCTTGAGTGACAGGAACGTGACAGTCCTTTAGAACTCATTTCCAGTTATTTTTGTTTCTAAATAAGCTGAGGTCGTTAATCAACGTAGCTTGCTTGAACCAACAACAGAACCTCTGCTTTGCTTAGCTGTTTCTCTTAGAAGAGGATTACAGAACTATTTGCTCTAGTTTCAGTTCATATGAGTTCTTCCTTGGAATTGCATGCTAAGCTTCGGGACTGAAAAAATTCTTCATCTGGTTTCATGTCAAAACCATCTGAAGTCACAGAACTCTGCACAGAATCAATGCAGAAATGTAATGTGTCCAACTTTGCTACAGATTGACTCAGTCGTATTTGCTGGATAAGGGTGGGAGTTGGAGGAAATCCTTGAAGATATGTTTTAAACAAGCCAGGCAAATCTTACACCATTTCATGTTTCACAGCCAACACATTTAGAACATTTTTCTCTATCTTATAGTCCAGAAAATGGGACCATGCTCATACTGCTCATCAGCAGTACAAGGGAAATGCATCAGTTTTCCCATGTAAGTGCATAAAGTTCTACATTTTTAAAATCCACAGTAGCTATGTTGCTTTGTGTTTGCTTTCCTAAGCAGCCACACATGCAGACTGGTAGACTCGATGTGTCATTTCCTGCATTCAGATATTCAGGTTGGGTACAATCACAAGTAGATACAGAAAACAAAGGAGGATATCATCATTTGCCAGGACAATCCCAAAGCTAGCTAATGTGCTGAGGATCAGAGAATGAGATAAACAACTATTAATTTCTCATAAAACAAAACAAAACAAAACCTCTGAAAAAAGAATTTAAAAATAAAGTTTATATTTGACAAAGGAATATATCTGAGGAAACCACAATCTGATTTTGCTAGCAGAGAAAGAAGAAATTAAAGTATATATTATTGTAGGATAAATCTGCTTCTCCAAATTCTCACTCATCAAAGCAGTGTTCAGCCTGTTTAGAGATAAGACTGTATAAATCCTAAATTATTTTAAAGAGTGTTATTCTTAAGAATAGACGACTCCTTACTCTTATGTGTTCCTTCATTTTCAGATGTTCAATTGCAATGCAAGAGGATGTTATTGGACGACAATGTTCTCATCTTCCTGAGCTGCTTCTTCTGGACCAAGTATAACTGTCCTTTCCTTTCAATATAGAATAAAAAACAATTGTTTTAGTTGTATCTCCTCCTGGAATAATTTGTATAACTGGAAAACCAAACCAAAACAAAACAAACCAAAACAAAAAAGCAACAAAACCAAGTAACTTATGGATTTTATGGGCAGGAGTTTTGAGTACCCAAAAAGTGCATTTAATACTTCAGTTGTTAGACACATTACTGACCAGTTTGTTCTCTTTTGATTCATCAGATTACCATCAGTCTTAAAAACTTCCAGATAACATTGCCAAGGAGCAGATGTGTTCAGGCATTGCTTGCTGTAGCTCACCCCTACAAAGATGATAGGAAAAGCCTGAAAACTGTGTCCATGACTGGGTTGTCCAAACACAGTCACAGTGTATTTGAGACATCATAGGTTCTGCAAGACATCAACATGGACTTGACCAGTTTTACACATGACCTACTGTTCTTCTGGAAGGGCAAACAGGGCAAAGTGGAGCAAAGGCACATAGTTTCCACACATGCATCACATGTAGAAGCCCACTGATGTTGGAGTAAAAGTCTGTAGAAGAGGCATAAAAGGATGGTCATTTACATATACCAATTCAAACTGAATTCATCTGGAAAAATAAAAATAAAATGCCACCAGAGAAGTGATATAAAACACTCTTCCTTTCCTCCCAAACCTTTAATAAAGAAACATGTTATTGAGGTGTTGGCAATGAGATATTAAAGGTTCAGATTCCTAGACAGAGATATGTGCAGGGTGGCGTGTAACTCCAGTTATTATTGTGCCAAACCAACTGGAACTTAATTTGAAAGAAAGCAGGAATCTTCTAAGTGCTGAGATCCAAACCCAATAGAGTGCTTGGGCTCCTAATGCTTATTTGGGCACCTAACTTCATACTGAGACAAACAGGAACAAACTGCTGGTCCCATGCCCATATGATCTCTGGATACCACAAGTATGTCTGGATGTCTTCACTCAGTTCGGATAGTCACTCAACAAGTGACAGTTCCAAACTTTTTTTTTTCAAAACCTCATCTAAACCCTGAAACTTCCAGGAACAGGAAATGTGATCAGCATATTCTACGGTTTGTAACTGCCTGAGTTAGCTAGTAGTGACACTGGTCTTCCTAACACTTCTCCAGACCAAAACTGTGGTTCTGGTGTACTCCCCCACAGTGTGAAATCTTAAAAGTCCTTGGGGATTTCCAGTTCTTGAGTTTAGTTTGGAGACTGAAGCAAGCCTCTTTCCAGCTACAGCTGCAGCTGGTGTCAAAACTGCAAAACCCCACAAGATTTTGCATGATATTCATGGAAATCACGCTACCTGCTGTATGCTCAAATCTTAACAAACCTAAGGGAACTTTTGGACTTAGAACAAATTCACTTTTGCTAGGTCTGATTTTCTTTAAAGCTCTCCTGCAGCTAAATCAGAGCTCTTCTGTCCATGCACACCTGCATATCTCCTGCTGGGTGACTGTCAGTATTATGCAGCATTGAATTAGCCTTGTCCTTTTACAGTCTTCACTAATTATAAACATATCTGTTGAAGAGCTGTTGCAGCTGTTTTGTAGAGGGATGATTCTCCGAATGTCAATGTGTTTGATGCATGTGTTTGTTTCCTCTTAGAGTGAGGATGGGATAAATACTACGCTAAAAACCTGCAATCTTCATTTCTCTTCCAAACAAATGTAAGAGGGAGAACATAGCTGGGATATAGAAAACTCCCCGGGAAGAAGAGAAAGCCTGAAGGTGAACCTGTGAATTTTTTCTTGCCTGTTAAAACTGATTTAAAATAAAAATGAAATTTGGACAGGGTCTTGCAGAGGTCCATGCAGAGGTCTTGCACCTGGGATCAATAGGAAATTGCTGTTCCTACAGCATCAGCAGTATCTGAATGTGTATATCCCTTCACACTTTGTATGGTTGAGGGCCATGTGTGACTGTAGATGGTGTCTTTTTTTACCTCTTGAACTCTGACTTGAATCCAGCCTCATGTTTCTGGCACTGTGAAAGAATTGCTTTCTCAGAAACAAGTTCGTGAGAAGTATGTGTCTGTTTATCTATTTAAGCAAAGAAAGCATTGAGAGTAGACAGGTTTCCATTTCATTTACACAATTTTCTTCTTTCACAGTAGACTGTCTCAGCAATAAGATCTCTTATTCACTGAATGGTTTTAATATGCAAACAAATATCACATTACTACACACAATGGTACATAACTGCCCAGTGGTCTGAAATCCTATGTCCTGAACCTTTGTATTAACATGGATAAGGACTAATGTTCACAGAGACAGTAGGGCTGTGCTGGTGTCACAGTCAGCTGATATGGGGATTCTTTGTGTGTTTGAACACCAGACTGCCACAGAATCTCTGCTGTGCTTCACACCAGTCCCTCCTTGACCCAAATACTTCTTGTCTCCCTTAATATGGCTCTCATAGTCGGTTAAAAGCTATCAGTAATGGAGTTGCTTCTCCAGAGATAAGTTATCTATTAGCTTTAGGTTCAGTGAGCAGCCCCAGCCCAATTTCACTCCGCTGATCCATCATTTATATCTTGTATTTTCAATGTGTTTCAATGTGTGAGGTCTCACAAGTGACTGCCACTATAAGCAGTGTATTTCTCCAGCCCAGAGCTGCTATTCACAGGGTTGTGACAAGCCTGTAAGCAATCAAGGGCACTGCTGGCTGCACCCACGATGGTAGCAGTGGGCAAAAAATAAAATGGGCTGGTATTGTTTCATATGCCATACAAAAAGTCACAGATCTCCCACTAGGTCATTGCATAGAGACCAGCAGAGGGATAAACTCAGTGACTCAGGTGATGTCTCCGAACCAGGTATGTTCTGCTCCAGTACTGAAACCATGAAGTTGGACGTGAGCAAGACTGCTGTCTGGCTGTAAAAAAAGAATGAGTTAGAGGAAGAAGAAGCACTCCTGATACTATCTAGACCTCCAGACTATATCTTTAGAGATCACAATGCAGCTTATTCAGAGAAGGAAGAAAAAACTGTTTGGTTAAAAACTTCTTACACATCCCTATGCTCCACTCCCTTGTGAAAGTGTTCTTAGCATAGGACTGCACCGTAGTAATAGTATGCACTTCTTCAATAAAAAAGCTTGAGTCATGGCTATGCACCGGAGATAAAAGAAACCGTAAAAACACTAATCCAGTATGCAAACCAGCAGAGTCGCTTATCTTTGAGGAATATTTTAGTGTTTGTCTTGTTCTTCCAGGAAAGCTGTGGGAACATTTGCACATTTAAATAGCCTCAGCCTGTAAATAGGTACCTAAAATATCTTTTCTAAAGCTGGCTGTGCAAAACAGCTCTAAAAGAAGACTTGATACAGCATTTAATAGAGAATTCTTGGCTTTAGCACCCATCGTGTTATGTTAGCCATATCTTCCTCCTGCATAAATGCAGTGGTATGCAGGCAGAAGGAACTGCAATCAGAGAGATGCTGACAGGGTAAATCTCTTCATCAGTGTGAATTCCAAAGGATTAGTGGTCCCACGAGTAGAGCAACTAAAGCCCAGCTTCTGGCTCTTATCTGCACTGTCTTGCCTCATTCAGGTGAGTCCCTTCAGGTCCTATGTCTGCCTGGAGCCACAAGCCATTCCCTGGCCAGCCTTGTCCCCACATTCAAATGCCTTGGAGCACTATGCTTGGGGACCAGTTTGGTGGCCCAGGAATGCAATGCCACAGCCACTTGATCTCATCTTTTGTCTCTCTCCCAAGCCACATATCTCTCTCATCCTCAGGTCTAACTGAGATGTGGCTCCTGGAAAGGACATCTCAGTGGCTTTTGTGGCCATTTAAGGTGATAAAACAAAGTATTGGAAAAGCCATCAGGGGCTGCACTGAAAAAGAAGAGGAATTTGAGGATCCATGAGGCTGAGTACATAATGGATTGGAGCATTTGGGGCTCTCTAATTGTCCAAAAAATCGAACCTTCTGAGACTGCAGGCATATAGCTAACCATGCATATATCCTTACACACCCATTCTCATACGCACACAGATACAACTGTTGCTGTTCTTCAGTGTGTTGAAGAACACACTGTGTTGAGGTTAATCTCAGTTAAAGGATGTCCTTGAATGTGCAGGGACCAAGAGAGTGGCAAGAGTCCCTGGACCTTGATGATGTTCATTACAGACAGCAGTATAGCAGACAGAGAGCTTTTATTAACCTTAGCCCATAGCACTCCTAATTGCATATCTTGTTCCACAGCTCTTAATTCATGTAAACTGTGCTTTAGAATATTCTGATTTCAAATTTGGCCTTTTGCAGATATAAAATACGTGTATTACTGCTCAGGAACACAATACTCCCATTAAGTGTTCTTGGTCATTTATACTCCTGGAGCCTTCAATTTTCACCAGCTCCTCTACACCCAGCAGTCTGAGATTTACTAGAAGTCATATCATCTTTTTTTTTTTTTATTTATTTTAATTACAGTTATATTTTCTGGTGCCATCCCAAAGCTGACCATGCAGCTGAGTCTGCAAGAGAAGGAATGAAGGTAATTTACTGTAATGGGATTCCTGTAGACCTGGCAGCAGTAACTCAGTAGGACTGCAGAACATAAGAAAGCCATGAGCTTTTAGGGGGGCATCCCCACATCCTTGAATGTTCTGCTGAAACATGAAACTCAAATCCACCCAAACAAGCTTGCGTGAATAACTCTCCATCATACATTGTTCTAGATATGGAGCTGCACCAGGTTTGAGAGAAATTGAAGATATATACGCATCACTGGTCAAAGTTACTCAATTTGGCTGCAAAAAGTGGATGTCTCCTGGAGGTCATTTAGGAAGTAGAGTTAGGAGGCTGACCAGGACTGCAGCAAATGCAAAAATAATTAGGGATCCCAGAACTGAAGTTAAGCAACTCACATAAGCTGCCCACCCAGCTGACAAGAACTCTTACAAACCTATGATCGTCACTGTTTTATCAGAGCTGTGCAGAAAGGAAAAGATGATTCTCCCACAATTCAACTCTCTTCTGAAGGGTTTGAACTTAATATATGGTGGTGCCCTAGAAACAGTCCACACAGAGAGGGAGACTCATAATCACCTTCAAAGCAGCTCTGCCAGCCTGTGGTCTTGCAGGGGTCTGTTGGAAAATTGAAGCAGGGGCCATTATCTAAAGTAAATGAAACATGGAGGAAGTCAGACCCTGTGAAGAGGGGAACATTTTGAAAACTGTGTTCCACTTCTTGGACCTCCAGCAGAAAATCTGCAATGAAAATCTGGTACTCATAGGTATAATCATGTCAATTCTGTTGAGACGCTCCTTTAAATTAGGTATTAATTTCCCCACCCCAATAACCTTTCTGTCACTGCCATAATGTTGAAGAAACTGCACTTAATGTATTCAGGAAACGAGTAATCACTGTCAGGCTATGACACGCACATACCCATTGAGTTGTTCTTCTTCAGATCATGTTGTTACATTCAGCATGTGGATTCTGGAGGAGGAGGTGAGACCCACAAAAAATGGCCTTTATTCTGGCCCTGGGGGGACAGTCTGGCACCTCGGAATGTGGCAAGTCTTCTTATGCCTCGGCAGAATTTTCCCTTGTAGCAGATATCTTTCCATCCATCCATCTTTCTTTCTACTTGGTCTATCTTTCTTCTCTCTTTCTAACTTCCCTTCTTTTTCCCTTCTTCGTTTTTCCTGCCTTGGTATCTTGGCTTGCCTAGCTACCTTCCTAATACAAATCCATTCAACTTCCAAAGTTTATATCTGTGAATAAGATCTTCACATGCACAAAGAAAGTCACTTTCAAGCTTTGGTGCTTGCAGGAGTTGAGCCTGAAGTGTTAAAGTACAAACACTTTCTGCTCAGCCATTCCCTTGATAACAGATGGCCCAATCTATGCTCCAAGATTGTCTTTAACTCTGTCTGACCCAACATACAACCAAATGTTCATAAACTGCAGTTCCCCATATCCCAAGATGTCCATTTTTGGCTGTAAATCTGGAGTGCATGCTGTTATTCGAGATTCCGAGCAGTCATGTGTGATACAGGGAGGTGTGTTAGCTAACTTGGGGGGAATCTAATCAACAGAGGCAAATCAGTGCTCCCTCCAGCAACTTTAGCTTCCCAGAAACTGTCTCTAACAGTGTTTTCAATGCCACACAGTTATATTTTGTTTTGCCCAGCAGTACCTCACCTTATATCTGGAGCATTGTATCAAAGCTAGACATAGGAATTGCATGCATTAAAGACTGTGGGAACAACACTGTCCTTGTATAGTAAGGTGCTCCTTTTATGACACCAAAATTTGGGTACAGGATCTGCAGCAATGAATGAAGCCTCTTCATATAGCATTAGTTCTGCATCAAGGGCAGGACAGCACAGATAAAATGCCAGATACAGAGCCCATAGAACCTACCTTGGTGTTAATGACTTACGAGCAACCAAATCACAGCTCAGATATCTGTCTGAAACCACACTTCCCCAGCACTCATTCAGCGTAATGGGTTGTAGTTGTGTTCTGCTGCTGTGAAAGAGCAGTGAGACGGCTCTGACTGGATACTTGGCACCCACTGATTTCAGGAGGAAAAGGACTGGATTTCCTATTTTTTATGGAGTCTCAAATTTTGTTAAGAGTAGAAACCGCCTTTTCCACATCCTCTGAATTTTTTTCTCCTCCTTCAAAATAGGAGATAATTTGTTCTTAAAGAGTCCATAAAATAGACAGGTGTTCAGGTTGCACTTATGTAAAAAAAAAAAAAAAAAAAAAAAAAAAGTCTTTTCACAGGCATTACTTTTAGTGGGGCAAGGAGAAGGGGAGCTTCTAATCTGTTTATACTAGGATTAATATTAAGAGTGAGTTAGTTTTTCCAAGGTGCAGTAGAGCATGAGGGTGAAAACAAAACAAAACATATTTTCAGGAATGTTTACCAATGGGTTCTGGTCATGATTTGTGTTTCGAAACTTGGGAGGCCAGTTTTTGAGCCTCGCTGTTAGTGTTTAACTTTAGGATTAGGAATTATTGAGTTATGTTCATTAAAATAGCCAGGTTTTGTCCTGTGAAAATTTAAGAAAACACGGTGTAAGCCTTGGAAGCAAAGTCTCCTTCTGAATAACAACAGAGTCATTCAGTTCCAAACATATGGCAGTCTTTGTCTTAGAAATCTGTGTGAAAGCCAGAGTAGCACCACTCATTCCAGCAGAGTCATCAGCTCTATTCTCAGGAATTCACATTGCTGTCAGTGACTCTGTTTTAAAGCCTTGAGAAATCAACTGAGATCCTGGTATATTAAAAGTACTGTAAGGGTCATGGGGGTCATTTCTTCCCCGAATTTCATGTTCAGTTCCCAGTTTGAAGAGGCAAAGAAAAAAGAAAGAAAGAAAGAAAGAAAGAAAGAAAGAAAGAAAGAAAGAAAGAAAGAAAGAAAGAAAGAAAGAAAGAAAGAAAGAAAGAAAGAAAGAAAGAAAGAAAGAAAGAAAGAAAGAAAGAAAGGAAGGAAGAAAGAAAGAAAGGAAGAAAGAAGGAAAAAAGCCTGAATTAGAGATGGGATAAGGCTGACAAAAGGCTTCTCTGAACTCTCTGAGATGTGTGATGGATAAAGATACTGAAAAATCTGTTAAAAAACAAACCAAACTTCCAGATGTCAACATGAAGATATCCTGTGGGAGCACATGAAGAAACCAAAACCAGTTATCCTGGTGTGATAGGCTATTCTGCAAAGGACAGATTACAATCTTGTGCCTGGCACAGGACAAAGGTTCTTTTGGGCCAGACCTTGAGCTGCGTAGTCCCTGAGGCCTTGTGCCTGCTGCATGGTAGGACCTCAGCTTATTCTTCTTCTGTGGACCCAGTGCTGCCTTCAGCCACTTCAATGTAGCTGAATTCAAAGCAGCTGCCCCATTACAGCATAAACTAAGGCTAGCCCCAACTAGTCTATGTGTGGTTGCACTCACAAATGTCCCATTAATTGAGACCAGTCTCCAGCGGGTTTTCATTTCAAGAAGAGTTTTAGAAGTTTGGGTCACTGCAAACAAAATCGTGCTTTCCTCCGTTTTGGGTGTTTTACAGCAACACTTGTTTTAATCTGCAGCCCAACCAGCTGACTGGAGCTGGCAGGGAGACAACGGATCCATTTTACGATGACTTTCAAGGTTTCAAAATGTGTTTTGGATCTGCCTTGGAGTAAAAACCAAACCTTCTGAGCTTTCTCATACAGTGAAGTGATGTCAAGGCCGTTTTGCCAGTGAAGGTTTTCAGATGGCCTCCTTGATGTAGACCACGAAGTCAGCTTTGTTCTTGTTGCTGTTTGTCAGGTGGCTGCTTATGACTCTAAAAATGGCAGCTCAGAACTACAGATAAACCCTGATACCTTCAGCAGGGCACTAGACTAGTCTGTTCCTACTCTGGGTGGTTTCTTATGGAGGTATATCTGCTGTGTTTTGTTTGTTTGTTTTTTCTTGGGAAAGTTGTGGCTTTTCCTGATGGTATAAGATCTCTTGCCCTTGAATTTCCATGACAGTGAACCAGCCATGAGCAGAATGGGTTGGGACCTTGGTTCCCAGACTCACATATCACTTCTACCGATACCACCAGCTTGGAGATAAAGATAACACTCTTCTCATGATCCTTCACTTAACAGGGTAAGATATCACACCCTTCAAGAAATCAAATAATAAAGAAGTAAAAACAAGAAAGAAATAACCTTATCAGTCTCAAAACCACCTCTACTTCCTTCCTTGTTCTTTTCCTTCTTCCAGCTGCTCTGCTTCATTCACTGATTAAGACAGATAAGCTCACTAACAAATGCAGGCTCTAGTACAGAAACTACCAATTCTCTGACCATAGTAGGAGACCCTGACTACGTTGGAGTAAATGCCTTATTAGTGCTCAGTGGTATATATAATCTCTCATGTAGATTCAGACCTTCCTGGCATTACATCAGTGCAGGATTATGACATACTTCTTTCTGAAGAATAGGATAAACTTTGCTACTGTAATCGTTATTTAAACCATACCCTCTTGCTTTGTGGGATGGCAAGATTCCTTTCACACATGGCACATCATGTACAGACTCTTTTTTTTTTTCCTCCTGTGGATTTACTTATTTTTGCATGAAAAACTGCATAAAAAGCATGCTCGCATCTAGAAAGAAGGCAGAAGAAAATGGTAACTTGTATTCATTAATCTTTAGAGCATGGAGGCTTCCTGTGAGTCATGACTTTGATGTAAAGTAAGAAGCAACCTGCTTATCAGGTAAGCTATTAGGGCAGACCTGTCACCACTTATTCATGAAAATGCATTGTCTGTTTTTCATCCATGATGACCATGACATTCATGAAGCCAATGTGGTTTAGCCATCCTTCCAGACATTCATTACTCGCTCCTTATACTTCACATGCACTGCTGTAAAGCTCATCTTAACATATAAGATAATACATATTAAGATAAACTAGGTGGGCAAAAGTGGATGCAAACCTGGTGCCCAAACAACTGGACATTAAGGCATTGTCCAGAAAGCTGTCTTTGAAGCAAGTAAACACCAAACACTCAATTCTTCCACACCTTATGATATCTTTGTATTTATATTTGAAGAAAGACATTTGTAAAAAAAAAAAAGTTACAGACTCATGTAAGCATCCAGTGAACTTGCACAGTTTTCTTCAATGTTTATACTCACTTATTGTGCCCTGCTCTTCTCAAATAATTGCATAACTATCCACAGTCATTTTAAACAGCCTTCAACCCACATCAGCCTAGCATATAAACATTGGTGCTTTATACAGTCATTTTGTATGAAATTTGTCTGCAGGGCAGCAGTTTGCTGTACTGAATTCAGTTTGTGAGATGAATTGGGCAGCAGTTAAGACTCAAAGTGCTTTTGGTTTCCTTGCAAACAGTCTGTCTGCTTTCCCAGCTATCTGTAGCCCAAGATCTAAGAAAGAGTTGCCCAGTATGGTCTGTGTCCAGAGTTCTGCTAATAAATCACTATGCTGCAAATAACAGGCACAAACAGATCCCAGGCATCTGGGTCCCTCAGTGTAACTGCAGGCATAGGTCTTCCATCATTTCTTTCAAACAGGTCCAATTTCATCTCAAGCACCAAGTGAGCTAAAGCTCAGTGCTAATGGGTCAGATGCTGCAAGGCTGCATTTTTATGGTTCTGTGCCCAAGCTGTATTAATTTGTATTTCATTTTGGGTCATTAGCTTGGGCTCATCTGTGCTCTGATCATAAATGAAAGAGGTCTGAGTCTTCATACAAAGGCTTGCTTGCTTTCTGTCCTGTGAGGAGCAGTCTCGTGCAATAAAACAAGAGGTGTAAACCAGATCACTCCAGAAAATGATGCAGGGCATCCTAGCTCTCATAGAGAGAGTTGGAAGGGGCCCTTAAAGGCCATCTAGTCCAACTCTCTTTCAATGAACAGAGACACCTATGGCTTGATCAGGTGCTCAGAGCTCCATCCAGCCTGACCCTGAGAGTCCTCAAGGACAGAGCATCCACCACCTCTTCAGGAAATCTTCAGATCTGTTCAAAAGCAAGAGTTTGGCTGGAGCAGAGTGGATAGAACAAGTCATGATCCAGTTCCCACATGGCTTTCGGACAGGGAGGATGGTGGAGTGGTTCAATACAAAACGAGAGATGTGTCTCATCCTGGTGAATTTGTTCACCTCACAAAGTGAGAAATGTGAAGGAGGCAATGAATGCAATTACTGTGAGCATTTAGGCACCATGGGTAAGGAATAGCAGAAAGCGCAAGTGCCATATAATTCCAATTTAAGCCCTTTTAAAGCATAAATAAAGAGACACTTCAGCAAATTACTTTGATGTGGTAACAGATTCACATATCTCCACCTTCATCTGGAAGAGTGCAGCAGTATCTGAAAGGAAGGAGGTTACTGCACAGCTCCAACCCATATTCTTGCTTGAAATAGAAGCAAAAGGAAAAAGATCCAAGGAAGTTGCACATATTTCTTTTAAAATATGAAGAAACTGTTGCTTCTGCCTTTCCCTTTCAGGATGGCTGTACTCTGTTTTTTTGAAAGGGAGAAAGATGAAAACCTCTAACCTGGGTGAAGAATAATTTACTAGAGGATGTCTCTTTCTCAGTGACACATACCCTTATTGCACACACACACACACGCACATGCACACACACACACATTTTCTATTTCATTAAAAAAACATTCTGGTAACAATCAAAGGCAGCTCATAAATGTCATATTTTGAAAATCATAATGCGCGATCCCCTCTTTAGGGCAGCTTTTATGACAAACAGTATACCCATGTTTGTGTATCGTTCCTAGGACTATAAAATAACTTTTTATGGCTCTTTTAGGCTGATAGCTGAAAAGCCTGGTACATTTATTTTTTTTTATGAAATTTTTTTTTGCAGTACTCAAAACACACAATACTCTGTGTCAGTCCACCCTCCCTCCTCTCCTTCCTCTTTTTATGCAAAATCATGTGACAAAAAGCTAAGTGCTTTTAAGAAACATACCTCTGGCATAGAGCCAGTCTCTTTTTCTTCCCTCCTCACCCCCCCTTTTCTTTTTCTTTTCGGTTTTACCCGTTGAAGCTGACAGATATCTATAGCAAACAGTTAACATATATAAACACGTCAGATATAAAACAAATATACTTTGAAAGGAAACAGATAGCTGGAACAGTTCGTGTTGCAAGACAACGACAGTGCAATTAGAGGGAGCAGGGTGTGGGGTCTTCAGGGCGCCTTTGGCAGAGCTGCCCAAGGTGGGAGTACCTTTCTTCTTCCCTCTGTCAAGGTCTTTGTGGATGGCATGGAAATAAGACAGACCCCAGTGTCATAGCCACCATCTGGTATGGATGAAATGAAAGCATAGGCAGTTTTTTTATGGTGATCAGTAAGGCGATGCGTGCATGAGACATCTGCAGGCGTGTGTTTCTGGAATACGTTTTGCAGGCTGAATAAACTGGATGGTAGCTGAAATGCAGCCACTTAGAGGCTTCATCCTGCCAAGCTTCTGTCGGATCCTGAGCCCTCTGCCCCTGTGAGACTTCCCTGTGATGTTTGTTAGTGCAAAGCACTTAATGTGATCGTTAATGATCAAAGCTGAATTAATTAGTTAGGGAAGAAAAACCAAGCAGCGGTGTATAATGAAGCTGTGCCCTGCGAGCTTGTCTTGCTGGTATACCTCATGTGCCCACTCTGCCAGCAAGGAGCCACCACACCACTGTAGTCATCTTTCAGACCTTGGGATGTTGTACCAAGCTGGGACAGAAATGACTAAAGGACAAAGGAATATATACCTTGCTTGGGTATGCTCCTTGTGAGGAAAGCTATTTTATTGTGACTGTCAATTCAATGAGTGGGACAGTTCAGGATGGGCTTTGGTGTCCAAAATACCATGGGACAAATCAGTGCCTCTGTCCAGGATCTCTGTCTTGGTGGGTCCTATATAGCAGCTCTGCACGGCTCAGACGCTGGCGTAGTACCTGGCTGCCAAACCCTAACAGTAGGTTAAGAATAGACTAAACAGATAATTAAACAGATTAATTCAGCTCTCAAGCAGCCTAGCAGCACAAATAAATGGACTCGGATACTTTAGGCAGCGAAAGATGCTGCTGAAGGGGGTGTGGTAGAGATCATGATTAGGCTGGAAAAAATGTATAGTATGTTTGCTATCTGACATAGGAACTAGGGGATGTCAGATGGAACAGGTTAGTGGCAAGTTCTGAGGAAAAAAGAAAAGAAAGAAGAGTCATTTTCCCCAGTGTGTAGTGAAGAGGGGAGCTCTTTACCACTGAGCTACCAGGTGCATTCATGGAATGAACATGATTTTGGGGTAAATGAAGACAAAGATGCTCCCCTTGGCTCTAGGGAGCACTGAGTGAGGGCTCTTGTGAGATCGCTGGTCTTGGCCCAGCAAAACAAAGTGCAGTTCTGCTTTGTGCTGGAGGAGCTTGTGGGCTTATGACCAGCAGGCAAATCCCACTGAAACAGTTTCAAATGTGAATTTAAATCAAGTTGAAAAGGCTAATGCAGCATGGAGGGGAAGGCATACACTTCCACTTGTTCAGAGTCCTTTAGAAAACTCAGCGAGAAATACCTGAACATTCTGGGAGCTGGGTCCCAATAGCAGTTGGGATAAAAAGGTATTTGTCACTCTGATGCCTGCCAGGGCCACAGAATGACATCATTCTTTTGTGAAAGATCAGCGGCTGCGATGGGTGAAATACAAACACTTTGTAGGTTTTGGGTAAGTTTAAAACAAGTTTGGGTTGAAGCTGAAGTGGGATACAGATTTCAGAAATTGCCTTCCATCAGAGGGATCTCCCATATTGGCAACCCTGTCCATGGTAGGGGGTTGGAACTGGATGATCTTTAAGGCCCCTTCCAACCCAATCCATTCTATGATTGTATGATTCTGTGTCTCAGCTCACTCCTATGTTACGTGCAACTAAATAAGGATACTAACAATGTTTCTGGCTACAATAATACTTCAGATGTGATTCACAAAAATGAAACATTTTGCAGAAAAATATGTGTTATGGTTTCAATTAAAAGAGAAAAAAAAAAAAGAAAAAAAGGAAGTTTTTAAAAGCTATTTTTAAGTTAGTTGGACTTTTTCTTAGCTTTTTTCTTTTCTTCCTTCTTTTCTAATTGCTACATTTTTTTCAGCTCATTACTCCCTACTCCTGCTCTTGAAAAAAAGATGAAAAAGATTTTTAAATCCTTAGAGAGAACTGCTGTTCATTTAGAACTATTGAAAAAAAAAATTAAAAAAAAAAAAATAGAAGAAAGAAATTTAAAGTGTGAAACTACATGGTGGGGAAAACAAAGCTGGTTTTTTTTTTTTAGTGCCTTTCAAACAGAAATAAACAGAAAAAGCACACGCAGAAATACTTTGGAAACTGGGATGCTTCTGTTTTTGCTTTCTTCACTTCAGGCATGGGGGGTTTGATAGCTCTGACTCAGTTCACAAAGGGGAAACTGAGACATCATCTGCTAAAGGATAATGTTAGAAGGGCCTTATTCCTTGGCTAGATCTGCTTTTACAGATGCTCAGGAAGTGTGCAGCAAGAGGTGGATTAGGAACAAGAATTAAATGAGTGACCTCTCCCACCCCCAGACCAGCTTCTCCCATTTCTTTCTCTTTCCCAGCAGAATAAAACGTGCTGTTGACAGGGATGGTCAGCAAAAGGGGAGGCAGATCCAGAAGCCACCAAGCTGTTCTGGGGAGATGAAGCAGATGCTGCCACCCAAAGCAAGAAGCATTACAATTTTAATTTTGTATTGCTTAATATTTTTAGAAATAAGAATACCCCTGATTGGGACATGCAAACCTTCTGGGCAGCTCAGAAGGTTCCAGCGGCAGCTGTGTATCCTTTTCTGGGTTTCTGCCTTCATGATGACCATCCCTCTTTGGGCCAGATCCTGAGCCAGCACACACTGAGGAGATACCAATTGATACCAGCTGAAGATTGGTCCTTCGAGATCAGCTGTTAATTTTTGAGGTATTTTCCAAAGTGCCCATTTGGTAGGAAAAAAAAAATTGCATAGATGGTTTTATCCATCTTCACCACATAACATAAACAAGTTCACTCTCCTATTTTAATTCATGAGAAAATCACCCTCCAAATAATTAAAATAACCTTCTGTCGCTTCAGCATAGCAGCCTGCACTGTGTGAGAGCTGCTTGTAATGAGCGCCTTGAGAAGAGGCTTCAACCCCAAGGCAAACATCTGTGGAAATTTTATGAGAGCCTAGACTAAGGGAAAAGCCAGCATCAGACATTTGTAGGCTTCTTTTGGACTAAATGCAAGAGATCCCACTGTCTATTGGATGAGGAAAGACTGGTGGACTTCATGGGATAGTGGGGAGGAAATCTCACAGCTCCCTTAGCACAAACACAGTTGCTCAAGATTTCTGCTTCTTCCAGGTTCATCATATTCTTACATAAAGTGTCCTTAAATAAGAGGATGGTCGATTTGTAAATAGATGAGCTCCATTTCTAGTTAACTTAGTCTTATTGTGTTGTGCCTTAGCAATATTGTATTGGTGATAGCTGAACTGAACTGGTCATTTAACACTCACAATAAAATGGGATGCTGAGATCATAATCATGTCTGGTGCCACAACATAGGAAGCTGCCCATGAGCCAATGGTTGGCACTGGCTGAATGGGCTGTGAGTTTGTGCTCATTCAGAAGGTAGGATAGTGAATTCAAGGGAGAGAAAAGGGACGTGTTGCTGGGATGGGACCACTGGGGCCACCAGACAGAATAATTCAGGCTTCTGAAGAGAAACCACCCCTGAGAAACCCCAAGAAACTGAATACCATTCTGATGTCCTGTCCCTGGGCCAAGAAAAAAATCAAGCAAGCTAGAACATAATTGCACACTGTGCTGTGCTTTTGTTTAGTTTACAAGCATATATGTGACCAAAACATCTAATCGCAGCCCTGAACTCCTATTCAGCTGAGCTGGAGCCTGCAGCAGCTGGGGGAGAGGAAATGAGGTTGTGCGGGTATTCAACTGCTGGTGTCTTTTTTCAGCTACAATTAATGTCAATGGTTGTTGATACTACAGGTCACTTCCTGCCTCCCTCGTTAAATCTAGAACTTCAGTGGATTTCCCAATGGTAAAGAGAGGGCTGGCCAACTTTTCATCCAGCTTTTCAGGCTTAGTTCTCTTCTAGTGAACTCTGGAGGGTAGTCATGAAGCACACTGTAATCCGTGCCATGCAGAAAGTTCAGAAAATAGATTTATAGGGCTAGGAGAATGTGGTGCTATTTGTGTGGAGTGTTTCCTACACAGCAAGTAGCAAATATCATCTGTGAGTAGGCAAAACAAACATTTCTGATGTTATTCTTGGAACAAAATGCTCCCAGTTAAAAATCTTAACACCAGGTATTATGATACGATATTATTGAAAAAGACAACAAATTGTTCTCACACTGTTGCATTAGAAACTGATATTGGCCTCATCTTCCACAGCTGTTCAGACACCCCTGGACACAGTCCCCACTACTTCCTTGCTGAGTGATGCTTGTGGCCTTTTCACTGTTCTCACTCTGCTTCATGGATTTTCCTCTTTTCCTCCCCAGTGTCCATGGATATATTGAAAAACTCAGCCTGAAGTACCTGACTGAGGTGGTTGATCCTGTGGCTCCCTAGCTAACTGGGGCAAGGTTCACCTACGTGTTATGTTATAGCTTCTGCTCCAAAAACTTTCTCCGGAGAAGAAATTTCTTGGGTGGGGGGAAAGCTGCTGTCCTGCAGATGTCAAAAGGACCAAAGTTTGCTTGGGACTGAGAGGCACATGTGAAAACACAACTCTTTCTGCTGCTTCCTTTGTTCCCTGTGCTATGATCATACAATGAAGGCTGGGTTCTTTCTGTGCCAGGCACCACTTAAAAAACCAAGAGGGGAAAGTTTTCTCACCCTGGAGTTGGCAGTCTGAACAGACAAAGGAGCACTGCAGAGCACTGAGCAGAGTTTGGCTTGCAAATATTATGTTAGCTCCCCAATTTCATCATGGTTGGTTGGGCTGCAGATGTACTGCTTTCTTTGAATGGTTTGGGAGGGGACTCATGCACGTTTGGGAGGGGAACAGGATCTTGTCTGTATGGTGAGTTTGGCATGAGATGTTCCCAATTAAGTCTGGGCATAATCAGATGAGCTCTCAGTCCTGGCAGAATAATTTCAAACTGAATTGGTTTAATTTGCTACATACAAAAGATTGTGTTCATTGGAAAAACCCTTTTATTCCAGAATTAGGGCATCTCCACATGGAGTTTTTCAGGGAAAACTATTCATTTTCAAAATCACCTTTTCCCTTAATCTAAATTAACTTCCCTGGATAGAAAAGTGTGTGTATGTGTAGCACAGAAAGGGCCAGGGAAAAGCAGGAAGGGATTAATTGAAAGGAAAAACAAAGGACGGGGAGATATTGAGGAGAAGGGTATAATTTGGCTGGTGAGAAGAAAGGAAAAGAAACAGCATTTGGAGACAAGAGGCTTAGCAGTCCAGGACTTGTGTAAAAAGACCCTTGGGCAGCCTAGAGGGACCTCAATGTCCCCCATTAGTCTGTTCCCCAAGAACTTAAGGCTTCTGAGGACCTTTTGCTTGGAGCTCGGCTCTGGGGTGGTGGTTGTTTATTTTCTTTAAGTAAATGAAGAATCTCAAATGAAGGAAAACAGGATTTTTTTGGTGAATGTTAGAATTACAGAACTGCCATCAGAAGCCCAGTGCCATTGCCATCAGAGCTGTGAATATTCCTCAGGTGAGTATAAGCTGTAATAATTATGGTGGGATTTTCATTCTTACCTCTGTATTTCTCCAAGTGTGCTTGTTAAAGAAGAAACAGGAGGATGTGAGGCTTGCCGTAGCCTGTAACACCTAACATCCAGGGCTTTGTCTAAGTAAACAATACCACTTGACAGACCGCATTTCCTGCAAGTGGAAACTGTTTGGTGTGATGCAAAGCACAAAGTTCAGAAAAAGAAAATAAGAGAAGGAAAGGGAAAAATAAGATGCTATGTATGACATCACTGTAATACGCAATGAGGCACAAAGCTGTTGAGTGGTTTAAACAGCAACAATGTAGAGTATTGAAGTATTGAAGCCTGGAGTACAGATCTGACAAGCTTGCTTCAAATGCTATTGCAGACTGTTCTGTCATATTTTCTTGTGCTATACACAAGGATTTTCATCCAAAGGGAAGATTTTTCTCAATAATCTGATTTTGGAAATGTGGAACATTTGCAAAGGAAAAGGAACTGAAAAGTTTCAAAAAGAGAAAGCAGGCATCAAGATTGTTCAAAAACAAGAGCAAAACTGCAGTGAAGAAATCTCTCCATTCAAGCATCGAAATCTTCTTTCATCAGTAGTCCAAAGAAGGCAGTGTCTGTTATGGCCAGCATGCACAGTCCTGGTAATGCTAAAAACAGAATAGAAAGATTCTTCCTTCTTTCCTTCCTTTCTTTCTCCATTCCTTCCACTGAAGATTTAGTTTCCTCTTCAAATGCAAGATCTAGTGTAAATTAGGACTTTAATATTCAAGAGTCAAGGTTTATTAAGCTAATTTAGATGCTGATAAGGCAATTTACAATCACAAAGGTGATGCAAACATTAAGGTCATCTGTCTCCACCAAGAATGCAGCAGCACCTACTGCTTCCCTCAGTGCTTACAGAGTAGGGAAGTCTTTCGGAATAGGAGAAAATTACATTCAAATCCTTCCATCCTTAGAAGATTCATCCCACGTGTTTTTTTTTTAATTCAAGATATTAAGATGTTTTTTCAAGATATGAAGAATTTTCCTTTACTAGCATTTCAAGTATGGAAAAAACTTCAACCCTCTCTGTTCAAGTTATGTCACTGCCTCTGAAGAAAGATTTTGCAGGACAAGAAAGCAGTGTTTGTGGCTGTTCAGACCCTTCCAACTGCACCTTCCAACTGCGCTAGAGAGTCCCAACTTTCTTCCAAAACTGTTCAACACTAAAAGAGCTCTTGAAAGCCCTTGAAAGGACTCACTAGAAAATCTTGTTCTTTCTTGGTGTGGTAGGACACACGTATAGACATATCATATGTACATTTTTATATAAACATAAATACATTTTTATGCATATATAAAATACACTTTTACATATATACACTTCTCTCTATATAAGATTTCAGGGTCTCTCACCAATTAAATCAAATACGGTCCCATGATCATGTGAATGCAAGAATTAAGACTTCCAAAAAACAACCAAAAACATAATCAAAAAACCCACCATGACTGCTTTGATTCACCTCTATGTTGGATATTCTGAATACACAGTATTCTGAACCCCGTGCTTTGCTGCTGCTTATAGCATGAGGTGACAAAAAGGCAGCAGTACAGCTGTGGTGCATGTTTACTTTCAGAGTCAGCTTTACAAATTGGGTCAGGGAAATCTCAGAGGTGGTGGTGATCCCTTGTATCACTCAGCTGAAGGGAGGGTGATGCTCTAGACCTGCTCCAGGAAAGCAGAGGACCGTATCCACAGCCAGGAGTTCCCCCAGAGCTGCAGGAGATGTTACACCTCACAGGTTTCACTTCACACATAAAAAGAGGTTTATATTTCCTGACAGAGTAGTTCGTGCTCCTGAGAGCTCAGGTAGTGTGTGATCTGCTGGAGATCCTAAGACACTGTGTTAGTTCAGCCATTCAGATGAATTCTTTGAATTCTTTGAATTCGATATCACATTCAGCAAATCTGAGCTTCCTCCAGTTCTCTTGAGGGCTTCCTGTGTGGCAATTGGCAACGTGTTTATCCATCCCACAACTCAGTTCTCCTTGCCTGAAAAAACGGGAATTGTGTTATTATCTCCCAAGGGGCTGAGAGGTTAAACACTTATTGACTGGGAAATGCTAAATCTGAGGGCCAATGAAGGAAAAAGACGTTCTTTCCATCTCCGTCTGTGTTCTGCGAGCATGTTGTATGTAAGTCAGCTGCTCCTGTCCGTGTAACAGAAAAACAGATGTGTGAGATGTGCAGCTAAACTTTTTTTTATGTTACTTTTTACTGTGCCCGCATTTTTCTTTTCTTTGTGTAAAATTATGACCTTTTAAATATCAAATAGATTACATATTATTACAGAACAGTTACTTGGTTTCTTATGAGAAACAAATATGTTTTTCATTATATTCACCAGGTGCGTTCTATAAAGAGGGCGTTTATGGTAGAACCGTATATATTTCAATAAAGGCTTAGTAGTTTTATGTCAGAGAGAGGTAGCCCTTAAACCAAAACCATACATTTCAGCTTCATTGAAATTGCTTTTTTTTTTCTGAAATAAGGTAAACCCTCAAACACGAACAAAACATATTGGGCATTATAGAGATTTTAGAGAGAGTTACTTAAGAGTTTAGGCTGAGAAAAAGAAAGGGGGGGGGGGGGGAATAATTTAGATGGAATTAAGGAATGTTGGAAAACATAATAAATAAAAATATAAACATAATAAATAAATAAAAACGTAGTAAAACCCTGCAAAAACAGGCAGAGTTGTATAATGCTACAAAACATGGAAACTGATATCCCTAGCCCACAGCTTTACTATTTGGAATCTTCTTAGGGAAAATGGCTAATTAAAATGAAACCATTGAAAAGGTAATGTACTGCAGTGTCTGGAGCAGAAGCCTGAAACGGTAAATTCTGGAGTAAGGCAAAATTTTGGAGAGCTGCAGCACAAAACTACCACACAGACACCACTGGAAAAGCTCAGCTTTTGCTGTCTTGCTTCTATTAATCTAGCATCTCTGTGTATACAGTTCAAACCATTTTACAAATATTTATCATTTGTAGGAGGAGCTGTTGCCAAGACCTATCTTAATACTGTGACCATAAATAAAGCATCCCAACCCAGAGCTCTGGATGTAAAACAAACCATTTGGAGAACGTGGGGACAAACAATCTCTTGTGAAATATGAGTCAGCCTTCATTACGCCGTACACAGAAGGAATCTTTGACATTGAAAAATCTAAAGAACTTGCGGATATTTCAGTTTCCAGCTATTATCCATGACATTTGCAAATGTTTTCTATCCTCATAACTTTATTCAAATATCTTTTTTCATCAAGTTTGTTCACCAGACCTATCTCTGTGTCTGCATGCTTTCTGGGAGAACAATAAAAAGGTGGTTAACATGTGCTAGGAGTGTTTTGTTCTCACACCTCCCCAGCATGAGAAACAGGCCAAACTGTCTGATGTCAGGCAGACTCCAAAAAGACTTACTCATAACTTATTGGGAGCATCCACAGCATAGAATCATAGAATTATTAAGGTTGGAAGAGATTACTAGGATCATCAAGTCCAATCATCAACCCATCCCCACCATGCTCACATCATAGAATCATAGAAGGCAGCAGTTATGAACCAAAATACTTCTTTTCAGAGGGAGTGCAAACTACAAACCCAAGGAAGAAACTCCCACTAGCAAATAAATGTGAAGCTTTTCCTATGCATAATTTATTTCATGAACACTTGCTGTACCTTTCTTGCATTTTCCCCTGTAGGTCCTGGAATGGCCAGCTGTTGGATAGAAGACAACCAGAGATATGTTACAAGGCACTGACCTTCCATGGCAGAAGTATTTTCATTAATATCCTGGACTGTCTCCTTCAGACAGCTGAAACTTGTAAGCATACAGCCTTATGTTTGATCCGTGCCAAGGATGAGATGCAGCCAGCACAGAAGGTGATGCCTTTGGAGAAGAAAAACCTGCACATTGGCCATTTATCAACCAAAGGCAGAGCCTAGCACATCTACATGACTTTTGAGAGCAAATCTTGGAATAAATTACTCCCTCAGGCACACCCTGGTACATATACATATATATATATATATATGTATGTATGTATCTTAGTGCTGGAAAATGATGAAAGCCTCTCCAAGTAGGAGTCCAGAAGAAGCCACCACGTGTTTAGTATGAACAGTCAGAAAACAGAGCCCTGGGGCAAATGAAACCAAGGGAATAAAGGGAATATATGCATTTTTTTTTAATTTTTTTTTTTATTTTCCATGTGTGGGCTATATTCTGCCTTCTGATGCTGTCCTGTGCTCATTCTTTCTGCTGATTTCAATCTCTGCTGAACTGAGCATCGTTTTTGGGAATAGCTTGTTATTGCACATCTGCAGAAATGTTGCACAATATTAACTTTCAGCAGCCTTGGGCCAACGTGCCCTTTGTGCATATAGTGCATTCTGCTGGCCTTGAACCACGACTGCAAATAATGAAGCTCTGTTGGCTCAGGGTTTATTTCTGATAAATCTCAGATAAATCTCAGCCCCTCCTCCCTCTTTTTATGCCTCATACCTAAATATTTTCTCAAGCTCTTTGGCCAAGCCACATCCAAACAAAGCGTCTCCACAGTGTTAAAAGTGTACCAAGTGTATTTCTATGAAAGCGGTCAGCAGCTGAGGAGAGCGGTCACAAGATTGTACCATTGTAATAGGTAGAAAAATTGGTGTGTCAGGTATATTTCTGGTATGTATTTCACCTGTGCTCTTTTCTTGATTTGTTTAGTTCCTGTTGGAGTTGATGCAGCTCGGACAGTCTGACCACTGGCAACCAATGATGTACAGGAGCAGATGGACCCCTTCCTCATCCCACAGAGTGCTTTGTGCTGGGGATGCTGACTCACCACAGGACAGATGCTGATACCCTTTGTCCATGTTCTCTTCCACCCTTGCAAAATTAAGGGTGTGAATCAAGCTTGTGCTATGTTGGACCCACTCCATTGCCTGAAATAGTCCAAGCTATCCAAACTCGAGTTTCTTCCCTTCCTTTTCTTTCCCCCATGAAAAGATCTGTTCCTCCCATGAGACACAAGAAAAGATCCTCAGCCCAGCACAGGTCCACACAGCCATGATTTATATCCAGTGCTGCAGATGCACTTTTTAAAGTAGGCTTAAAAATTACTCCCCTTAATAGAGATTAAATATTGATTACCTAAGTAATAGCTCTGTCTGCAGTAGGAAATAGATGTGGAACAACCCCTGCTCATCAATCACACATGAACTGAGGAAATATCATACCAGAGGAATGGCAGAAAGTTTTCAGATTTTTCTCTAAGACCATCTTCATCTTCCATACACATGCATGCTAATGTATATACACACATTTGTATACAAACATATACTACCGATCACACACATCCCCTGACTTTTCCTGGAGCACTAGCTTGTTTAACTTCCTAGTAATTACTTAACATTTTTCATCACACTGTTAATACATCTTCTGTCATTGCCTGGCGCACTCTGTGTACTTACCAATTTGGAAAGCGTGTCAGGTCTTATCTGGAAAAGTGAGGCTTGCCCACAGCATGCCATCCACATGATGTGAGTTTGCCCCTGCATCATACGATGTGGCAATGTCATCAGTGTCAGGTCATGCAAAGATGGGACGGGAGAGGGGGATGTGGTGGGAAGTGACAAGAGACAAATAGTGCTGGGGTGCAGAACAGCAAACCCCATGTCTCCTGTGTGGCATAAAGAACAGAAAGGTCCCTGAGGGAGAAGATCTAGACCCTTTCCATCCATCTTCACATTTGCACCTCTCTGATTTATGAGTTTGGAGTCTTCAGCACTTATAGAATCATAAAAGTTGGAAAAGATCGTTAGGATCAAGCCCAACCATCAACACAATTCCACCATGCCTTCTAAACCGTGATTCTCAGTTCTTTACTCCGTCATTCCCAGACTGGCCCTCAAGGCTCGAGTTCTACAATTGCTTATAACCTGGATGCAAAAATGGTCATTAGCCTCACATAGCTGCCTATGAACCATGATCTGCTCACTCCAGACATCACAAGTTTGGCTCCTCCAGAACCACCAGAGTCAGAGGCCTATCCATCCTGCTGCAGCAAGCTGACTTTAAAGAGGCAGTTTTCTTTGCCAACTAGTATTGCAGCACTTTGCTTATCATCTGCTCAATTTGTTGGGAAAAGATAGCAATTTTCCCTGACCTTTCCCTTCTGAGATAGCATCAAAGCAAGGTTAGATGTTAGATAAAGCCCAGGGACATGTGTCCTCTATTCTGGTTTGCAGCAGTGTGTCTTGTCAGCAGAATGCACGGCATCTTTGGAACAAATAAACATCAGAGAGAAATTGGAAAAATGTCTGTAATAGTAGTAATGCTCTAGTTACTCTGTTCATATTTCACCTTATGTCCAGGCTGAACAGCCTCTCCTTGTAGGAAGAGGCACTTGCCTAAAACAGCATACCTGGCAGCAAGGTGCTCAGAGCAGTTCAGAATCTGGAGTAATGTTCCAGCAAATCCAACGGATCTACAGAACTCCCAGAGTGGCCAGAGATCTTAAAATACCTCATTGATTAAACAAAAGGTTTTGAGGCTATTGCTGTAAGTATAAACACGATCATAGCAGCACCTATTGATCCAACCACTATCTGTATTACCAAAGGTCATTTATTCCAGACACTGGTGACCAGGTCTAGACTGCCATCTTCTACAGAGTCCATGTGGGTAACTGCGACTGTGGCCACAGAAGGACAAAGGACTACAGAGACTGCAAAGTGATGCAAAATCTATGTATGCCCAAGCTTGTACATAATGAATGTGATTTCAAAAGCCAGGCATAAAAGTATGAGCCCAAGATGAAATAACAGTCTTTCAGCTCAACATGTTTGCGCATATGTTGACTCGCTGTGACTCTGGCAGTACAATGTGGCAGCATTTGTACTAATGTGCATTTATGCCGAGTGAAGTTTTATTTTTTCACACCCTTCAGTGTCACTGCAGGCCTTCTAGAAGAGCTCTAAGCATACAAAACCACCATCTCCAGAGCTACCAGAGTGTGTGCTGAGGTCAGCGGTCTGCTAGAAAACCTCACTGATCCAAACAAGTGCATGGCAGCAGCATGCCAAGAGATTCTCCTCTTAGTATAAGCTGCGTGAAGAACACCTGTGGTTTAACTTTGATCCAAACTTTAGCAGGAAGAAGAAACTTCATTATGGTCAGATGTCTAAAACTGGTGTTTCATTAACATATTGTCTCTGCCCCAATTCATTAAAAGCATATATTCGTCTACATTGCATTAATCCTGACTGTGACATCACAGCTAGATTATGAATCTGTCATTTGATCTGTCCATTTCCTTGCTTTTAATATTTCAAAACCATCATTAAAAATGAATATAGACAGAAATTTCAGTCTCAGATAATTATCACTAACCATTAATTGGTTTTCAGCTGGTATATTGTGTGCAAGGTGAAAGAGTCATAAAAGAGAGTTTCCTTATTATACACTTACTAAGAATAATCCTGGTATTTTCAGTAGAATTTAACTATCAGGTTTATGCCCTGTTCCACCTCTAGCTATAGGGTTTACTTTTCAACTAAATTCAATAAAATAGAGATTTCTGTGGAAAGTAGGAACCATAGTACAAAAGTGCTCTACCAAAAAACCTAATGTTCTACTGAGGGAAAAGTGTTCACTACAGTTTTACCGAAGCCTTTTATCCTCACAACAATGTGCTATCTGCTAGCAGAACTGATGAAAATTATAAAAAGAAAATAAATAGTTGTACTGTGCATACTTATTTAAAGTGAGATTTAGACAGAGTGAGAATATAGCTTGAGAAGGAAGCCCAGCACCAGAAAGAAACCAAGCCTGCTTGATATTTCACGTGCATTTAAATAATATCAAACACAAGCAAACACAAACCATAAGGAGTGAACAGAAGTTTGTCTTTTAAGAAGTATGGAAATTAATCAGTAGGAGGAAAACTGAAATTGTGACCAATCCTTAGTTGGTAAGGATGCTTTTTATTCTCATGTGTGTGTATCGGGTGCCCTGGTTTCTGGTTGACACGGTTGCAAATTGAAAGTGACTTATAGGGGAAATCGCCTGTTACAGACTGAGAACAAGACTCAGAAATTTGAACAGATTGCACCAATGTATTACAGAACAGACCTTTTTGCATGAACACTCGTAGAAATTGTCTGAGTGCACTTAGTTTTGAAGTAAATCTGCATAATCAAAAACTTAGATAAGGCATTACACAATTGGATTCTATGAAGCTCAGGGTGCCTTCTTATCCTGCTCACATTTCCAAGGACCATCTAGTGAGAGTTGCCCAATGCAATCAATCCAGGCACAGCAAATATCTGCAAGAAGACAAACAAGAGTTCAGCAGAAAAATTCAAAGTGAAAAATGCATCGGTGGAATTTAATTTTTCCTGAGAATTTGTCAGATTCACAGACAAAGGGCTTGGCTGCAAGGGAATATGGAGAGAGACAGTGAGATCCCTTCTGAATGCGGTGGTCCTGTCTGTATTTATAGCCACAGAGAATTTGGCCTTTCTGCGTATTGATTTTGGGCCCAGCCCTCTGAAGGCAATGCTCTGCTCCTTAAATCATGACAGTGATGAGTAGGAGCAGATTAAAACCGTCAGGATTTGGCCCTTTGTAGATTAATAAAGGCGTGCTGAATGGGAATTTTGTCTTTGTGATTTTCTTGGAAGTGAACGAATAAAGTGCTTTGATCTATAAGGCGAGTGTGAAAGGTCACTGGCTAAGCATGTGTGCTGAAGTGCCCTGAGCTATCCAACACGATCAGCATAAATTAGAATCTGACTGCCCAGCTTTATTCATCTTTATTGATGTCTATATAGCTGCAAAGGCAGACTATAGCAATTCCAGCCAGTGCAGAGAACTAACTGGGGCATGCAAAAATCCATAAAATGTTTAGTATTTCCCAATGGGAGTAAATATAGGAGTATGTGTTAGTGATGCATGAGCCCCATAATTTTATCATTTGGGTTTTGTTTGGACCTGGATCTAAACCTTTGGAAGCTTATCTGAAGTTTCCAAAACTACTTGTGCGTGCAAAACTGCAGCCATGTTTAGGGAGCTTATCATGAGATTTTTCCATTGTTTTGAGCCCTGGCTGAACCAGTAGTAGTCATTGCCATCAATGCCTAATGAAGATCTATCAATATAATATGGGTGCAAACCAATTGCAGCCCTGCAGAACAAAACACTGCACACAGCTGGGCAATGCATTTACAGAAGGAAAGGATTATGATGTCCAAAATCTCTGCTTCAAGGTCACTTTTGGAAGCAGAGATATTTTACCTGAAAAAGTCTCTAGATGTGTAGATTTGCCACCATTCAGGCATGGCAGGAAAAGGCAGATTCAGCTTTGCGTTTTGAGCTTCAGTTTTGAGCACTCATCTCAGTCCTGCAGTCAGTCATTCAGCAGTATAAAATCCTCCATGACCACCCCTATATCCACAGAGGACCTCTATGCCACCAAGCTATCAGGATTTCGTCTTGGTTCAGACCCCAGAAACAAAAGCATTTGGGTTCAGAGGTCCTCAGCACAGCAAAAGCCACATCACCCCCTTGGTGAATGAAGCCTTCATCTTTCAGAAGCACTGCATCAGTAACAAGAGACAACCTTTCATTACCTGATTTCCTCTCAGATGAACAGTAGGCAATTTTTGAGGCCCAGTGACTGGCAGAAAAATGTAATCTATTGAAAGCTGGTTGTGCACTGAACATCATGAAAATGACATATTTCTGCTGAAGGGTTCCTATGGTCAAGGCCCAGAAGCCATGTTCCAAAAAAAAAAAATGTCCCTAAGCTAAAAATCCTATGGTCAAAATGTTAATTTTGATCATTTAGTCTGACCTCCTAAGAAACAAAATTTAACAAGCAATTCTTGCCTCAGGCCTGTAATATTAGGCATATATCAAACCAAGCTACAGTGCTGAGTTAAAATATCAAATAATGGGAAAATCCAACATTTGCATTGGCATTTTTTTCCTAACATCTACTAGTTGATATTGCTTAAAAGAGGAATTTTCTGTTTCTAGTTGTACCTACCATCAGGGAGCAAATATTGTCACCATTGTGTAGATCTGAACACAAGAACACACTGAACTCATAGCTGCCAATTATTCAACTGTACTGATTTTCATCTTCCCACTAGAGAAATATTTCCCAAATGGACAGTGAAATAGCATAGTTACTATGGATGCTGAAAAGAGTGTGAACAAAGCACTGAGTTGGATTTTTGTTTTTAAAATTTGAGGGAGAAAAAAAGAAAGAAAGAAAGAAAGAAAGAAAGAAAGAAAGAAAGAAAGAAAGAAAGAAAGAAAGAAAGAAAGAAAGAAAGAAAGAAAGAAAGAAAGAAAGAAAGAAAGAAAGAAAGAAAGAAAGAAAGAAAGAAAGAAAGAAAGAAAGAAAGAAAGAAAGAAAGAAAGAAAGAAAGAGCTTATATTTACAACACATGCCTTTGTTTCCCTTTAAGCTGGAAACACAGTATATAATTTTCAGTAACCACAGTGCCTCTATTTTTTCCGACCACAAATTAACCATAATTCAGTGCAGTGAAATGGAGTAAGACCAATGGAATGCTTCTGCCTAAGGGATGACTTACCCCTAACAAAAATTATGCTTTGCTTCCTATTTGTTGTGTTCAATAATATTGCCTCTCTAAATACTTTTGGTTCAGTACTGACACCAAATGAAGAGGAAAGCCTCCAGAATGTACAGACGTGTAGGATTATGTTTCGTTTGTCTTTGCTCGTTGTCCTAATTCAAACCAGTCACCCAACCGCTGACTTGTGACTCTAGGAGGCATATTGTGGGGCTTTTAAAAACCAACCGAACTCAAAGGGCAGCATTTTGTCCTCAGCTACACCCCTTCAAGAGCTGCAAAGTTTATACATCTGCGCATGTACAACAGAAACTTAAAAAGAAAAGCAAATCCAATGCATCTTATCCCTTTTAGTTTGTTACGTTTGAAAATGCAAATGATTTACTCCAGACACGCATGACCAGTTTCTAAAAGGGACCAATAAACAAAATGCAGGTACTTTTTACACCTACCAGAAGATTAGCATGTTCTGTTGGTGATTACTGGAAATCCACTCTTTGGGGATTTGTTTTCTCATCCACTTGTTTAAAGAGACAAAATTGTCTTATTAAACACAGTAAACATAGTGAAAGGAAATAAAATTCAGCCTTTATCCTACACTCTCCTCCATCAATTGCATACCTGTCATAAGAAATAGTTCAAAACACTTTCCAAATGTTAATTAAAAATCACACTATCCATGAGCACGATCTTTTGGTATGTATTTAAATGTAGTCTTGTAGCTGGTGAATGTATGTAAGAACTGAAAAAATATCCCTACTGAAATCCAATACTGAAAAAGACCACCATCAGAAGACCTGTCCTAATGGCCCTTGGCAGAATTAGTGGCTGAATGCATCCAATGCCTGCCATGCTTTTCTGCTGTGACTCTGATTCTTCTGCCGGTGAGCAGCTCCACTGAGATTAACGGGAATATTCAAGCAAACAAATATGCACACCGTGTGGTGGGATCAGGCCAGTAGTTGGCAAATCCCTTGTGGTTACAGCTACTTCTTTTTCAGATTTAGCATCTGTGACTATTTTGGAGTTTCCATTACTTTTTACCCCTTGCATCCCATCAGAACAAAGGCTTATTAATACAATAACAATAATTAAGAAGAACTCCTGAAAAATAAGCTCTACTATGCACAATGCCCCGTAGTTTGTGAAATAGCATCTGTCATTATTTTATTACTGCCAGGTTTTAGCCACTTTATTTAAAGTTTCATTGAAACTTACCTGCTTGAGTCTCCACTAAGTTAAAACAGTGACATTTTTTCCTTAACATGTAGAGGAAGGAAAACTTGTAGAATTTGTTCGAGTTGTCCACAAGAGATTTGAAGAAAGAACTAAAATTCAAGAACCCTCATAAGGAATGGATCTCATCTAATTTTAATCATCTGTAAGTGGGAGTCTAGCCTAAACATGTTCTTTCATGAGTCTCTGTGTCCATTTCAAAAACAACTGTGGAAGATAAGCGAAATCAGTAATTCCCTGGAAATGATTCTTTCCGCCTGTAGGAAGATCCAGGTGAGCTGCGATAACATGTATGCATTTGTGATGAAATTTGATATTCAGCTTTCTTTATCATCTCAGAGACTGGTGCTGATTCTTGCTCACAGACAGCTTGTGTTGATGCTTCAGCTGCAAACCTGGCCAATTTCCAAGCAACAACACGGTGGTTGGCTTCACCCTGATGATCAGACAGAGGAGGCTACAGCTTGTACTGCTCCATGCTACAAGAAGAGCTGAACTCACAGACCCAAAACACATTACATAATCTCAGGAGCAAACTTCAGAAGAATTTCTGTTTCAACTTTAAAATGTGCACCCTTCTCAGTGCTTCTGCCAGTCCTCGGCTCCTAGACAACATGGTCATTTGCAGTCCAGGCATCGCATGGTCCTCAAAAGAATTCACAGAATTACTGCTACAGATTTTATTTAAACACTGGACTGATGCCCTGCAAACATCTGGAAACACTGCCTTTGTCAGACAGACTTGCTGGTGTACTTTTGTGTTCATACAAAACATGCAAACAGAATGGTTTTTTTTACCATGTTTTCTACCAGTTTGACTTTGTTCACCAGACACCTGTTTTTCTGAAACACAAGAGATTATCTCAGCTTCCTTATTTCTTTGTATCTGGGATTCTACCTACATCCAACAGGACTAGAAACAAACAAACAAACTGAAGTTTAGGCAGAGGTGTAATAGGAACAAGAGGTTTAAATGCACTCTGCTCAAGTGATTCCATAAATATTTGTGATCTGATGCAAGGATTGTGCTACTGGTCAGATCAAAGATCAATCTGGCAGAATATACTGGATTGGGCAACAAATGACTGGGAAAAGGTAAAAGAAGAGGTGAGAATACAGCAGTAGGTTCCTCCAGATGCTTTCCAAGCACCCATTGACTTGTGGTTCCTGAATCCAAAGTTTGTCTTCTGTCATTTAACATTCTGCAATAAATTTCTCTTCTGTGGTGCTGTCTAGTAAAGAATTGACCAATGTACTTTAGCCCACGTAATACCTCAGCACACAATGTTTTCTGGAAAGAAACTCCA
This sequence comes from Coturnix japonica, assembly GCF_054131305.1. NCBI lineage: Eukaryota > Metazoa > Chordata > Aves > Galliformes > Phasianidae > Coturnix > Coturnix japonica. The sequence goes on along the minus strand of NC_140666.1, from coordinate 84,158,163 downwards.
GAGATTTATTACCAGCAACTTCAGTCTGCTACCAATGTGCTCCACCTGGTTCCATGTTTAGCTGTTGTACTAAGGGACATAATTTAGTGGGGAAATATTGGTGGTAGGTGAACGGTTGGACTAGATTATCTTAGAGGTCTTTTCCAACCTTGATGATTTTGTGTGGTCCCCCTTGGTGGATGGATGATGAACAGGTGCTCCCTTCACATCTTCTTCATCACACTGTTGATTCAATAATCCACCTCCACGTTTTCTTATTCTACATAAAGATATTTACTCAATTTGTCATTTGTACAGACAGTCGTCCAGACTTTTGATAGTATCTATTGACAAAGGTGCTGGCACACTATGGATGTATGATGGAAGAATAATATTGTCTGTTATTCTCTCTATTTCTCCCTTAATCATTCATAATACCAATTTTTTTATCTTCTCAGAATGAGTGTTGAGGCATTGGACAGGCTGCCCAGAAGGTGGTAGAGTCACCATCCCTGGAGGTGTCCAAGATCCCTGGAGATGTGGCACTGAGGGACGTAGGTTAGTGGGCACAATGGGGACAGTTTGGTGGTTGGTCTGGATAACCTTAGCAGTCTTTTCCAATCTTAGTGATTCCACGGTTCTGTAATGTGTCACCAGTTCCTACGACCTCCATCAAGAGTTGTGTTGCAGTATATCCAGGAGCTGCTGAACCCTGGAAGGAAACCAGTGTGTCAGCTTTGTCCTCCTGCATCTCAGGTCCCTACAGACCAGAGACAAGTGGGCACACATCAGGACAATCTGTTGTCTGGGGTAGAAGTGCCTTCTCCTCCTCTTCTTGCTTTAGTTTGAATCATCTTCAGTGCTGCCATGAGCTCCCATATTGTGCTTCCAGCAGCCCCTGCTGCAATGCACTTCAGCTTGAGCTGAGGAAAGGGGCAGGAGGTGGAAGGAGAACAGAACACCCATGCTCTTCTGTTTTTACAGGATGATTTTCCATTCATTCCCTGCTGAGTATTCTCCCCACTCAAAATGACTTGCATTCTTTGAGCCACATTTTTCCTGACAAATCTCACAAGTAGAAAAGACTGAAGTGCTGCAGAGCTTGCTGCCTCACTAAAAAGCACGTTATTCCAAGGCTAAGATCTTATTACGATTCCCTTACTACAGCAACACATTTTTTCCACTCCTTTTCTAAACCTCAAATGCTGTTACGGCGTCAATGGTAAAGAAGTTTAAGCTTGCTTGGATTTCAGTTTTTCTGGCCTTGGATGGAGGGGAAACATTATTTCATATACATATACATGAACCCTTATACACACACTCACACATCTTAATACCCCAATCTTGCAACAGGACTGGCTCATGCACAGCCTCTGGCATTATGCTGAAATCAAATCAGGCACATCTAACAGCTTGGGCTCTTGTAATGCAGTGCTGCAGTGATGCTGTTGCTAATGCACACCAGGAAAACAGCAGTATGCTTCAAAGCAAGACAGGCAATGGTTACATTTAAGATGAAGATACTATAGAGCCAAATGATGCTGCATGGACTCTGTGAACCTCTGCCTTTAGACTAGTGGGAGAAAATATAGTTCACAGTCTTCATTGCAAGGCAGAAACAGAAGAGACCCTAAGTTCAGGCGACGAGAAGCTCCTTCACCGTGGCACAATGTTTGTGAAATTCCCACTTCCACCTTTCCCAAGTCCTTTGAGTTTTTTCTTCTAAATATCTTCTATGAGGGATTGGGTGGCATGGAAACTGGGGCTGGATGCTGGGAGATGTCTTGGGACTGTTGGTGTCTTGGTCTGCTGTGGAACTCACATGCAGCCCCCTGCTGTGGGGTACAGACTAGGGCAAATGGATGGGTCTGCCTCATTTCCAATATCAGTGAAGAAACCAATCCATTCATGCTGGCTTCCTCAGCACCCAAGGCATCTGAGCACACTACTGGTCTTCAGTCCCAGGGTAGGAACCTCTATTTAGCACATGCAAATCGTGGAATTATAAAATCACAAAATCATTAAGGTTGGAAAAGTAATCACTAACCATGTCCCTCAGTGTCACATCTCCACACTTCTTGAACATTTACAGGGCTGGTGACTCCAGCAAACATTAGGTATGCAGAGAAGCATAGAAAAAAGGCTACAGATATTATACCTGAAGATGCAGATATTCATCTGAAGTAATTTGGAGACATACAGAGGCATTTCCTTCCCAAATAGGCTTGATCCAGGTCCTACCACTGGTCTGAATGTATGGCGTAGAAAGTGGGCAACATTTCTAACAGACTTGAGATTGTCAGCCTCCCCCTGTCCCCCCCACCTTACATACACCAAGTACAGCTTGTTCTCTACCACTGAAAACTGTTATTCTTGCACTACAGTTTCCCAAGTTCTGTTTCCAGCGATGTCTGAACACAGATAAGACAAATGTAATCTTAATACTCATATCTTGGGATTTGTTTATCCAGGACCAGCTAGGCACTGTTGTAGGAAAAGTAATATTACATTTCTTCCTCTTGCAATACCTCCCAGTCTCACTTTCCTAGTTTTCTTCAACTCCATCCTAAATTCACAATAGCACTGAAGACCAATGGAGCAGGGTTAGGATAATCCCCCAAACTGTAATGGTGAGGCAGGTGTTAACTGTCCACCAGTACATCCAGGCAGCATCTGTGGCCTCCTCCCCATCACAAAAAAGAGCCTGAGAAAAGGCATTGTGGTGCAAAGGACAAAATTCAAGTTGTACTAACCTTGAAGGAAAGTCCAGGCAGCATTTGTTTAATGCAGCCTCTTGGCCTGATTTCTGACAATTGGAAAAAAAAAAAAAAAAAAAAAAAAAGCCCTGTGAAAGCTGATATCCCTTTTATCTTGAAGACAGAGAGTCATTATTGCTTCTCTGATTTTAAGTGTTGCAAGCAGAAGGAGCTGGGAAGAAAGCAGACTTTGCTCAGTCACACATCACGGACATCAGCCTCAGCCAGCAAATGTGCATCTCCCACCCAAACATCCCTCAGATATCTGCTTCCACGACAGTGTGCATTTAGCCCTGAACTAAGCCATGCACTCTGCAGTCTGGACAGCAGTAATGGTTCTGAGATGGCAAGATGCCCATATTCAAAAGCCAAACTTTGGCCTAGGTAGTGCAGGTTGTGAGAAAACCTGAGGAAAGAAAAGAAATGGAGAACCCGGGAGAAAAAGCATGTTTAAGGGTCCATAAATTATATTCTCCCCTGATCACTTCTTAGTAGACCACCATGTTCCCTTAGCAGTCAGATCCCTTCTTCAAGGCTTACGCATCTGCACTGGTGTACACCATCTGGCCATTTGCTTTGGCTGAGCCCCTGACATGCATTGCTTATTATTGCCTCCAACAGGTTTGATAAAGCACCTCAGACAAACTACCAAGCTGCTATTAGCAGATGTCAGTCCTCCTAATCTCATCTTTGGCCTTGAGTGAATGAGGCCAATTTTGTCATGAGTGAAACACACACCAAGAACAAGTGAGTTTTGTGAGGAACTAAAAGCAGGCAACAGGACATATTTGAGGAATAATAACTCTCACTACACTGATGCATATCAGACCTGGCTTTCACTGGATGGCCTCGGACAGGATTTCAAGTCAACAAAAATCAGTGTAGCTCCACTTAAATGAATGATTTTCCACACCAGCTGGAGAGGTAGCCAAGATACCAGAGATGGCTTCATCCATCACTGCTTCTGGATACATCCTGTGGGCTCCAAATGCTGCTGGGAAAGGCAGAAACCACCTGATAGCCATACCCAAAGCATCAAATTATGAGTGGTCTTGGATGGGAGTAAACTTCCAGGTTTCATTCCCATAGAAGAACTGTCATCAACAGTCCCACTTCAGAGGGAACCACTGGTCTCCTGTCTCTGCCTCTTCACTGTGGTCACATTACTGACTTGCATTTGGTCTTTCTGATGGAGGCCACAGCTGCTTCCTTTTTGGAAAGCTGAGCTGAACTCATCCGTATCACTGAAAAACAAGCAGGTGGGCTAAGAGCTTGGAGTGATTTAGCAGCTCAGTAGCAAATGTTACTCTCCATTAAAAATAGGTGACTTGTGTATGGTAAGGAAGCCCAGTTCCTACCAAAGCAGGGTTTTATTAGAAGCAGACTTAAAGCATAAGTCTTTAATAAGGTTGGATACAAAGCGAAGACTAATACAGTCATGTCTCAATGGAGCTGCTTCCCAGATGCTGACAAATCAGACAACTTCTTCTTTGGCTCAGAGATTGTATCAAGTAGTAAAACTGCTTCCACATGTTCATTATGCACGACTGCTTTTGTGGTTATTAATGCACATACTGTGCAGAGCAGAGACCCTGACCTGCTTGAAACATGGGTCTCCTCTCACTTTTAAGTGTCTGTCTTCAGCAGCGTGTCCTCTGATGTGGAGAGAGAGCAAAGACTCAATTTTCTACTCTATGAAATGAGTAATAACTCAGATTCTTAAATCACTTCCAAACATTTTGTAATCCTTAGATTTAGGACATACAATATTCCAACTTAGCCAGAAAAGGTCTGCAAAGTTTAGAGACAATAAATCAGAAGACGGAAAGAAGGATAAAAAGTGAATTAGAAATGTAATATAGGATTTGAAACAGTCAATTGACAGCTCTGAGCAGAGAGGATTTGGTGACAGTTTGACAGAGAAAAGCATTAAGTAACAATGTGCAACTAAACCCACTTGTTTCTTCCTTTTCAGGTGTTGAATTCTGCATTAGAAAAGTCGTCATAACTCACAAGCAAATGTGCCTTCAGCTGTGACAGTAACTCAGTCCCAGCTTATGGCTGGCAAGCTATGTGCAGGGTTTGTGATAAAAAAATGTATACCTGGCTGCTGTTATGAAAGCCAACCTCAGTTTTTCATACACCTAATTGCAACGTTACTCATCAGCCTGGGCAAGTCCCGTAACCTATGTTCCTCAGCTCCCTCTTGTGCTGTGCACCTGTGACAATAATGGTGTTATAATTCAGATCAAAAATATATATGAGCATGAAGGGGCAGGAGGTGGAACTAGGTGATCTTTGAGGTCCCTTTCAACCCAAGACATTCCATAATTCTGTGACTATGATTCTACAACCCTACAATTCTTTGGTTCTGTGGGTTCTCATTTAGAGCAACACCTCAACCAGGAATGGTGTTCAACCTTCATGCACCACTGGTTGTGAGAGGAAAGGCTGTATGTGGCTGCACACATGAATTTGTTAGGAGGGCAGAAAAGTGTTTCTGGTTGCTTTAGATGACCGTATTCACAACTACAGGTCAATTCAGTCAATGAGTAGCTTTGGCTGGGGAAAAAAAAAGAAACAATTTGAAAAATAGTCGTTCATATTACAAGACACTTAATTTGAAAAGGAAAATTCAGATGACTAACTGCATTTTTTAATTATTATTATTTGATTTTAAAGGTTAAATATAATGTCAAAAAATGAACATTTAATTTGGGGTTGGCTTCTGAATCCTTTGACTCTGCTTTGAGCAGACCAAATATTCTTTTTCATTTTATTTCAATCTGAAAATAACAAAGCCAAGACTGTTTCAAGACTACTCTGACTTATGTTTTATACTCATTAGTTCTGTGACCATACCAGAAAAGCTACTACTCAGTGATTTTAATTATAGCTGTATCTGCAGCCATTTCAGCATCAATAAGAAAATAATCTCTTGGGCTGCATTGACTGGCAGTACAATAGGAAACTGGTACTGCATATTTCTGATTTAGTTAACATTACTTTTGTAAATCTATTTTGCCTGCTTCTCTGCTGTTTTCACAAGTGTAACTATAGTGCCCTACCAGAGCGGCACAGTTGTTCATGGAAGGAGTGAGGGAGTTTTGGAGACTCAGCACATATGGCCCGCTCCATGCACAAAGCAGAACCCAAAGAAGCACTGGCTGAGCAGATTTATACAGTCATCCTTATTTAAAACATCTTAATAGCTAACTGAAGTTTCTCATTTCCCAGCCATCAGCTGCTCGATTCAGAGTTTATATTAACATAGTTATACACACACAAATCTTAGGTAGAAAAAAAGATGCAATTGGCTTCCAGACCTTATACCCCTACATTTAGCTTCAGCCCCCTAGTCTGTATTTAAAGGTTTTCTGGGCCCAGCTGTCAGCAGTCATGATATATACATTGGGCACCTCCATTCAGAGCTTTCTCCTGGGTCCTTGAAACACTATGCAAAGGTAAAAACCCTACAAGTCTTTTGTCATCTGACAAAGGCAGAATGGGATTTCAGTTCTACATTTAGTATATAATAGTCATGTTTTTAAAATTTATATATATTCTGTTGAAGGGGAGTGAAAGAGAACATCTCCAGAGGTGACTCAGCCTCATCTGAAGTCACTCCAAGCTACTTGGTCCACAGGGACTTTCCTACCTGGTGATCCTCTGCATGTGAAGTCTTAGCTTCCAGCAAACCCGGGTGCAGTGTGTATCTGCCTTATGTGAATGACAGAAGCTGTAGCCTAGAAGTGCTGCAGGATCCCCTTGGTGGTGCAGATCAACACCCACACAGCTATAAGCCGGTTCCAAAAAACAGCACAAAAAGTAATGCTAAAAGTTGAGCATTTGGGGTTCCTCTTCATGCCCAAGGATGGGCAGAAGAATCCTGACTCCTTCAGGGAATTTAAGCAAAAAAAATTGTATATTTTGGTACTGTATTATAAAACCTGAGCCAAACTAGTTTTTCTTTTATTTTTTGGTTTATTTGGTTGTTGTTGTGGTTGTTTTATAATTAAAACAGTCATTGCAGAATATAGTCTTTTACTTCTCACGTATATTTGAGTTTTTAAATACTGTGGATTGCCAGTCAGTTAAGGTGTTATGGAATGAGATATTTATTTGACTGTGAAACTGCTGCCATGTGAAATCCCTGACAGCAAGATCTATGCAGTGTTAAGTGTATTTATGTATGTCTGTGTGTATATTGGACATGGCTGTTCTCATCCATAACTGCTGGATGCACAACAGTTTTTGGAAGCGACACAAACCTTCATGATTCAAGGCTCTCTCCAGTTATTCAGTTCAGGACTTTTTCCACAGTAGTTTTGTTCAGGAGCAGTTAGTGCTGGTTGCCATTGGATCTAATGGCCAGAAAACCTGATCACCAAACTAGCTGAATGAGGTCTGGTTGTTTGGCAGTGCTTCTGTTGCATATGGTCATGTTTCATTTTTTTCCCCCTCTAAACATCTTACTGTGGGAATCTCTTGGGGGGCAGTATTACTCTTGTTTGGGATGTTGCAGCAGAAATCCAAACCCACTCTTCCAATCAGTTTTTAATTCTTCATTAACATAATAGGGATCTTCCTATGCTAAGAGTATTTTGTGAGAGACTGTTAATGTTATTCAGACCCAGGATAACAGCAAAATTTAATCACTATTTTAATTATGCTATTTTCCTGAGTAGGGTAATTTCCCATCATCCTGGCTGGCTTGAACAGCCACAGGCTTGAAGCACTGATGATGGAATTTCCTGGGAACAAGTTAATGTGGAAGCATTGAGACATTATAGTAATAATGTACTGAAGGAATGTGTTTTTTTACTATATCTCTCATCGTATCGATGTATATTTTGGCTAATGCCAAAATGCAAATGGATAATGTGTACTATGCTGTGTCCTGTGTTTTCCTGGCCTCTCTCAAGCCAAAGTGGGAAGCACTACTCTAAGTCAGTGACTTCTGAACTTGGTCCTTCAGTGCTTTCCTACAGAGGCAGGCATCCCACTGATTTCCAGAAGGACACGTACAAGTGAGTGCTGCAGGATTTCTGTCCCTGTCATGGTAAAAATAGACAGTTACTTGCTTGTTTTCATTAAAATGGGGGAGAAGGAGAGCATTATATAACAGGAGGGCTTTTTAGGGGAGAACTGTTTTATTTAAACCCTCCAGTGATAGCCTCTTTCCCTGACAGGAATTGGCTCCACAGCAGGGCATGAAAGCTGGGCTCTTGCCATTGCTGGAGAGTTGTACTCTTTTCTTTATTAGTAGACAATAAGCCACATTCAAGACATGCTAAGGAGCTGGGAGACAAGCAGCCAAAGCAGATAAATTCAAAGTGTGGGCTGGTGCTTGGGATCTGGGTGTTTGCATATGCCTGCAAGGGAGAGGCAGACACAACTGGAGATGGGGCAGCTCTTTGCCAATGCTCTGGTTCCTTGTGCTTGGGAGATTTGGAGGCAGAGATGTTTTAATTGCTACCTATGCTAATCGTCTGCCCCTAGCCAGACTACAGGAGCAACTGTCCCCTCATGCCTGACATCCAGGTCTCACCTATTCAAAGAAGAAGGCTAAAAAAGCATGGCTGGCCCCCTTAGGGTAAGCCCAATGCATGGCTTCCTGTCTCTGTCTGAGGCCAGAAGATGTCTGCAGAGGATGAAAGAAGGACTTGTCTAGTGTGCCCTCATCCCCAAAAGTTACCATGGCTATTTTGGGGTCTCCTGGTTTGTGTCTTTGTAGTAGAGGCATGAAGATGCCACAGTCCTCACCTGAGGAATCACACCAGAATCCTTGTGCTGCAGCAGGGGGTGGGACTGTATGGTAGGGTATGATGCCAGGGCTCAGATGGCGCTGTGCTAGCTGTCCTCAAAAGGCCTCATACTAAAACATGTCACATTGTGCAGTTGTTTATCCGAAGCCCAGCTTTCCTATTGTTTTCTGTGGCATTTAGTTTGGGCCACAAGGCCCTGAATCAACACAGCGCTGAGCCTGGTAAATCAGAGGGACTAAAGCACCTGATTAGCACAAAGCATTTACTTAAATTATTCTCTGCTTGGGGTCTTAGATGAAGTGTAGGGTTAGGGTCATGAGGAAAAAGCAGGACCACAGCAGTTCCTGAAGTGCTTTGCAGAGTACCTGGTTGTAGACCCTTAAGATAGACCCTATTCCAAATGAAATGCAGGTTATTCTCTCAAGGAACACACCGGTCAGTCCTCAAAATGTTTTGAACTGATATCGGGGTTCACAACATGCAAAGGCAGAGGGAGGTGGCAGAATCCTGGCTGAAGGCCATTTGAAAAACCTTCTTTCATAACAGAAAAAAAACAAATAAATAAATTACAGCAACCTTACAAAAATGTATTTCAGCACTGACACATTAATTGTCAACACTGAGCCAAGGAGCATTTCTCACATGTCATTTCAAATCTAAAAAAATAGAAGAAGAAAAAAAAAAAGAAAATTAAATGCTGGCACAGCCTTTGCTGCAGTGGTTCCAGAGGAGTAATTAAACAGGAGCCACTCGGAGCCAGCTCCAGGAAAAGCATACGCTGAGATCTCAGAGGGGGAAGGACTGCGTGCCTGCATATACGCATGTGTACAGGCAGTGTTTTCTGATTCTTCTTAGCCATATCAGTGCAATATTTTACTGTACATCCATGGCATCTTGCTTCAATAGTTTGGAAGGCATACGCTGTAGAGCGAGAGGGAAGGAAGCTCTCCTGATTTTGTTCTTTTATCTCAATGCAGGCTTTTTAAAAATGTTGTTCATTTTGGCATTTTATGACTATCCTTTGCACTTGGCTGGTTTAATTTATGAATATTCTATTGATATGACAGGTTCTGCAAAGGTGACCAAGATGTTAAGGAGACAGATGTCTTGAGTAACACTCAAAGGTAAATACTTGACTTCTACTCTGTCCCAGGTCTCAGTATCGTGGATATGTCATTTATTTTTTACTCCTTTTTCAGATGGTCTGGATGAATGCTAACCATCTTTTTATCACTTTCCTTTGGTATTGGAGAAGATGCTTCATTTTTCTTTGATCCTACATGAGACATGCCCAGCACAAGACAAAGAAAGGGGAGCTGTGCCATTGCTCAGAGAGCACAATAGCTCTTGAGCTTTGAGGCTGACTCTAGTAGTACCGTTTCAAGTGGAAAAACACTATCTTGGACCTGAAGCATATCAGAGCACATGAAAGTGTATAGAAGCATCTCTAAAACAACTGAAAAATCTTGGGGATTTGTTTTCCATTCAGTTTTGCACAAGAATGGGGAAAGACTCACAATGCATAACATCATTTAGGCAATGGATGGCCATCACCACAGTGTGGCTAGGGAGGGAAGATGGTGAGCGATATTGCCTCAGCATGGATGGAGACTGATAGAGAGACTCACAATGACTGATCTCAGGATCACAGAATAGAAGTTATATAAGGCTGGATGTTAAATAAGGTTGGAAAAGACTTCTAAAATCATCCAATCCAACCATCCACCTATCATCACCAACTTAAAACTCGTTCTATGATTAGAAGGATCAAAAGCAAGGACAGAAGGAAATCTCTGATATTCACTTCTTTGCAAGCTGCTTCATAGTATGAATCCCTGTAAAACTGCCTGAATCCACCCCATGTAAGAGACTGCACATCCAGCCCAGATCCTGCTACACACTTGGCTCCAGGGCACAGTTCAGATGTGTATGCAAGATGCATATCATGGGGCTGCTCTGGGCTGAGCACACCGCACTTTTCCTCCCAGATGAAACTCCATATCCTTGCAGGCTGTGTCATATTTACCCCTGTGAGACTGTCCCAGGAAGATTGTTTCATCTTTGGAAAACTCTCTTTAGCAAACTGGCATTGTGCTGGGCTCATCTCTCCTTTCAATCTCCTTCCCAAGGCAGTTACTTGTCTGCTGTAATTTACTCTTTAATGCAGCACTTTCCTATTCTGTGAGACAACAATCATGAAGCATTTAAATTCCAATTGAGTCGGGCTGGAGTGCAGAGGGGCTGCGGCTTGCACAGCCAGGATAATGGGAACCTGAGACAGAGGACACCAGTTCAAGGCCCCCCAGGAAGGAAGACTACGAGCTTCTCCCTCACATTCCCATCTCCCTAGAGATGTAAATCAAGAAAATGAAGGGAGGGGAAGAGGAGGAGGGGGTGTTTATAGAAAGAAAAGGGAAAATGAATTGAGTTGTGCTGAATTCTAAGACAAGGATCAGCTACACAAGAGAACTATTGAATAGCTGTGAAATCTGGAATTGAGCCATCAAAAAAGCTGCTGAGCTGCATGTGAATCAGGTTGATTGTTTTTGAGAAGCACCTGATTTTTTTCTTTGCCCCCTCTCCTCCCTCCCCTTTCCCGGCTTCGTGCTTAGCCTTGGAATTTGAACATGACTATCGATGTGCTGAACTGCTTTTCCTCCAGATAGAGACATTTTAGGAAGCGGGAGAGGAGGGAGCGCGGGGGGCTCGTCTTTCTGAATGGGACGGTCCCTGCTGGACTGGGTAAAATGAATGGCAAAGCCCCAGTTTAGCACTGCACTGATAGTCACTGTGCTTGTTCCTCCCAGAGTGCTTTGGTGGGGTTATTATTTTCTCGGCTGCTTTCAATAGTGAGGGAAGCAGAGCGGAGGACTGCTAAGATGCTGTTTTCCCAAAGAACACTGTGATTCCAGAGAGCCTTAAAAAGGCACACTGAAAAAAATAATAGTAATCAATAAGAGTAAGTCTGCTTCTAAACACCCAGCAGTTTGCCTGGGGTTATGGAATGAGTGGGTATTGCAAGAGTGAAACCTTGCCTTTCCTCATTTGGTATGGCTGAGAACCATCTCTGTTCTAATTTATTATTATTGTATTGCATTATTGTGCAATTTTATTGCATTAAAAATCATGTGAATAGCACCATGGTGCTGTACAAACAGAGAGCAACACAGAGTCACAGCTCCAAGGAGCCTTATTAAACTGCCTCCAGATTTGACTCAAGAGACCTATACTCTATTACCTTGTGCAGAAAACATCCACATTGTTGTTTTTCTTTCTCTGTTTGTTTGTTTATTGAGCATGAAGGATAACAAGTGCCAGGGCAAACTTGCACAGACATGATAGATCTGTCGAACTTCACATCCTCTGCATGGGATGTGCTTGTCTGGCCCCTTCCTCATTATCTTCCATTGCACTGTCATCACTAAGGCTTCTCCAATGAACTAAGAGCCACTTCTAACTCAGTTCTTGGAGATCTGTCCAGACCATCTCTGCCCATAGATTACCTTTCCTATACTCCATGCCAAGGGATGAAAAGCTCCAGGGTTCTCTCCCCAGTGCCACCTCCACCCAAGAGACTCCAGCTGTCTCCACTCTTCCCTCTGCAGCAGCATTAGGACAGGATTTAAAGCTGTTGGCTACTACAGCAACTCAAAGCAACTGAGCTGCTCCTATCCCAGAGTCTGCAGAAACTCTGTGTACACCTGAATGTACACCCATGGGCACCAAGCTCAGTCCTGATGGGGTTATTCTTTTCCTTTCGATTGAGGGGATGTAATATGTTCACTGCTGGGAACTGGGGAAGGAAATGCCCCACTGTTCCCTCTTAGTTCCAGATCTGATCTTTTGCACATGGTCTCTGAGCAGTGAGGTCCTGGCATGGAGAGCTGTGGGTGCCCCATCCCTGGAAGTGCTCAAGGCCGGGTTGGATGAGGCCCTGGGCAGCCTGATCTGGTGGGGAAAACAAGCCCACAGCAAGGGAAGGGGCTGGGTGGGCTTTAAGGTCCCTTCCAACCCAAACTATTCTATGATTCAATAATTCTATGGTTTTATGATTGTATGATTGATGGACTTTGGGTTAGATCCTCAAGAGCAGCTCCACATCCCCTAATGAAACAGTCCCATAAGCTGCAGAAGTGCTGAGCTACCCAGGCTGAGCAGCCCTGCAATACATGCAGACAGCATCTTCCAATGGCAGTTGCTAAAGCATCTTGGAGTTTGATGAGCAACTTCTTTTCTTTTTTTTTTTTCTTAGGAGAAAAAAAATAATTAACCTTCAATTCAGGTCCCAGCTCGCATAACCACAGTTATATTCGACTAATAATTTGCTTGCTTAAGTGACTCATAATAAACACTGTGAGTTTACTTTTGCTTTGAGAGCAGCTGATCTTTGGAACAAACTGCCACAGGCGTAAAATCATGTCACCCATTTGCTGGTTTAACCCTCTGAGTGCACGTGTCTCCTGGCTCTGCTAAATTGCTTCTTGTGGGAAAGCATGGAGTCTGCTAAGTTACATCATTAGACATGAAATAATATCCAGGGAGGGAGGGACTTAACCTATTTCAGGTTAGGATGCTTTCCTCAGGTCAGTGCCCCCACATATGGGTGCAAGGAAGTGGGTGAAGGCTGATGACCCCATCCAAAATTGCTGACCAGCAATTCCTGCCTTTTCTGTGGTGACATTTTTTTCTGATTACAAGTTCTTCTGAGAATCCTTTTACCCATTAATTATATATGAGCACACTGTCATCATTCCCGTACATGCTTGTCTGAGCCCCAGCAGTGCTAGAACAGAGTGTGGAGGGCACTGAAACCCAGCACCATGGCCTCAGGGAGGATGCCACAAGGCACTGAGTTGATGCCAGTGTCAGAAGGATATATCTCTGCTTCCCAGATACAGACTGGGAGAAGAACTCATTGAGAACAGCCCTGCAGAGAAAGACCTGAGAGTTCTGGTGGGTGAAAGACTGGATGTGATCCAGCAGTGTTTGCTTTCAGCCCAGAAGGACAACTGTATCCTGGGCTGCATCAAAAGAGGGGTGGCAGCAGGGAGAGGAAGGTGGTTGTCCCACTCTACTCAGCTCTTGTGAGGACCGACTGGAGTACTGAGCCCAGGACTTTGGCCCCCAAGTTATGAAAGACATAGAGCTGCTGTAGTGGGTCCAGAGGAGGGCCACAAAGATGCTGAGAGGTCTGGAGCACCTCTCCTCTGAAGAAAGGCTGAGGGAGTTAGACTTGTTCAGTCTGGAGAAGGCTCAAAGAAGACCTCACTTTTAGTACCTGAAGGGAGCTTACAAGCAGGAGGAGCAGACTTTTTACATGGTCTGATAGTGATGGGGCAAATGGGAATGGCTTTAAACAGGGGGGATACTTAGCTTAGGTGTTAGAGATCAAAGGTTGATGAGGCATATGAGTCTATGCTTCCACGAATCTATTAATCTGTGAATCTGTTCCCAATAAAAGAGCCAGGACCTTCTTCACAGAGCTAAACTTTTTCCACCTCCAAAGCACACAAGGCCTTAGTTCTATGCTTATGCCCAAGGTGTGCAGACAGGAGGAGACAACAGGCACACCAACTGGGTGTGCAAGGGCAAGCCCCAGCAGTGACACCCTGGCACACCCTCCCAGCAGTCCATCTGCAAAACACAAAGTGGGAACGCCTTGTACCACACCTACAGTATGGCTCTGCAAGTGGAGATAACGGAGTCTGAAGGGTTTCCCCAGGGCCATACAGGAAAGTCCTGCCACTGCCTGCTGTGCAGCGTAACTCAAGCACCAAATATCAGTTCTTGGGGCATGAAATTTCTCCCTTTCTTTGCATGTGTTTTTCCCTGGGCATACAGTGCTCAATGCAAAGAAGGTTTGCAAGTGCAGCAAGTTGGCTGCAGGCGGCTGAACAGTACAGCAGCCTTCTGTGGGGTCATTAGACTAACCCATTTTTGGAAGATAATTTTATTTCTGTCCATCCCCAGCTTATGGTTTCAGCAAGTAAAAACCTGCTTGACCTAATTTCTCCACCTTGTTGATCAAAGGTCATGTTTTGCCAGGATTATTTCTGTCTTCACTGTAGGCACAGCTGGTAAACAACATGCAGATTTTACAGTATTTAACTTTCTGATAGATTTATGGAGGCTCCCTGCCTGACTTCTTTTGCTTCTTTCAAAGCTTTTGCACTCACCCTCCAGATGATGCCATGTACTGTGCACCTTCAGGCCAAAAACCCATGCTGAGCCAGAGAAAAGGGACACGTGTCAAAGATTAGCCACCAGCCTTTCCCACCTCATCACCTACTTCCAATAAGTGCTTGCATTGGATTAGCAATAGCTGAGACCTGCTCAGGTGCAGAGATGGCATCACTAGGCTGCCAATCACAATGAAAACAGAAAAGGCGCTGGCACCTTAACTGGACTGGAAGAGTGTATAGACTGGTGCACGGCCTGGTACAGAGAAGCCATCACTTTGCACAGTGATGTTTGAGACAGGGTCACCTGCTGTCCTTTTGGCCTCCATCTCATAGGCTCAAGAAAGAAAAGATTTGGTGTCTCAGTATATAACTAAAGGAGTCTGCAACCTTGGCAGCTGTAGCACACTGCATGGGAGAAAACTAGGTGTCTCCATCCAACAACAAGCCTCTTCACATTGAATCAATGGACAAAATGGTGAAGATTTCCCAAGCTACAAAACCTCTCACTGTTTGGATTTCAGGGACAATGTAAGAGTAGTGAAGCACTGGCACAGGTTGCCCAGAGATGTGGTGAATATCCTGTCCCTGGAGACATTTAAAGTCAGGCTGGATGGGGCTGTCAGCACCCTGATCAAGCTGTAGGGACTCCCTGTTCCTTGCAGGGCAGTTGAACCAGATAGCTGAGGGTAACCCCTGCATGTGCTGGGGTGACACATGATGGCAGAGGTAACAGAAGGTATCCCAATGGTATATATCCCACCATCTAGAACTTCCAGATTCCTGCTGTACCTTCCTCAAACTGGATTTCACATCACGGAGCGTGGTTTGGGAACTCCTGCTTTTGCCAGTACGTTTGTGCCAGCAAAGAGATTATTCAAATCCTCTCTTCTGAGGAGTCAATCAAGGGGAAGCTGTGCTACGTGCAAGTTAGAGCCTCTGCACATCAACATTGATCTACAAGCAAAGTCAGTGACTCACAAGGAAATACTACTTCACCTACAAAACAATAGTCTAAATATATGGTATTCAGCATATTTTATCTTTTTCCCATCAACCTTCACTGGGCAGCATATCTTATTCAAACATCATGAAGTCATTCTTCTCTGGTACAATCATGTTCAATTATTTATTAAACAATGGAGCTTGGAATGGGTTGAGACCTGCAGTGGTCAAACATTTCTTTTTCTAATTGAGTCAGCAAAATGTGGCACAGGTGCTTGGGATTAACAACACATTTTCTGGTACTGGAAATGTTTCAAAACAGGATCTCAAAATAATGGCACTGCCATTTTCAATGGCATTACTACTACTCTTGCTAAAAGCAGAATATGTGAGGCTTTGCTTGCCCTTTTATCCCATGGAAAATATGCGTGTTTGCAATATTTCACCTAAATTCACCCCTAATGATTAAGAGGTCTACTCCTTGAAGATCTTCAAAAGCCACCTGGACATGGCCCTAGCTCTAACTGGATCACAACACAAAGCCCATACCCACCTGTGAATCTCTTATCTCCATCTTTCCTCAAATAATCCTCACTCATAAGCTGAGTATAACTTCTGTGTTTCCCTAGACAGCTCTGACACCTGCCCATAGAATCACAAAATCATTAATGTTGGACCTCTAAGATCATTAGTCCAACAATTTGCCTGCCACCAGCATTGCCCACTAAACCATAGAACCATAGAATCCTCTAAGTTGGAAGGGACCTTTAAAGATCATCTAGTCCAATTCCTCCTGTCCCAGCCTTGTCTCAAAGTACTACATCTACTCTTTCCTTAAAGGGATGGTGACTCCGCCACTTCTCCACCAGCTCCAATGCATTATCACTCTTTATGAGAAGAAATTCTTCCTTATATCCAGTCTGAACCTTCCCTGGTGCAACTTGAGGCCATGTACCCATTCATCTGCCAGAACATAGATATCCCCCCCTGTCTGGCTTCAGAAAGAGAAAGAAATGAGACACATGGAGGGGACGGGTGGGAAGGGGGGGAGGGGGAGAAGAGAGGGGGGATGAAAATTTCCCCCTTGAAAATTCTGGCCACTGATAATTAAAACAGTTCTATTACTAGAAATTTCTGAAGTTTTCTGTAGTGCAACCAAAAAGCACATCCAATTATTGCAAAGTGTCTTAAAGCTAAGATATTTATAAATCTGGGTTAAATAACCTCCTGACTGCAATAGTACGAGTAGAGATGGCTTCAGGAGACTGCCCTGATTTTCACCAGGAAATGGTGTGAATGAAACTAAGATGTAATTTGTGGATAATTGAGTGATCGGTGACAAATGTTCCTGTGACACACAACAAGCTGTCATGGAAAAAGTATGCTGCTTTAGTGACGTGTCACATGTGGTTTTAAACTGATTATTCTAAATAATCCAGTGTCTCAGCTCAGGGTTTGTTAAAAAAAGATTCCCTAAATCTGACCTTTGTGAAGTTTAAAAGAAAAATAAAAATGCAGTGGGAGATAATTCAGAGGAGGTTTTACTGCATACTCCAGGCAGGATGCTGAGAGGAGTATGTATGGGTAAGATGAGATGCCCTCTTCACTTAAAGAAATATCATGCAAACAAACATTTTCAGGTCAAAAATCCGAGACGTGCTGGTTGTAAGATAATAACCTGGTGATAGAGCTAGTGTCGCAGCTCCTATTTGCACAGATAGGCTGAGGGGAGCCTAGAATCACAAACCTGAGCCTCCCCAAACATACCCTGTTTAGAACATTGTGCCACCGAAAATTAATTGCATTCCAGCTCCAGGGAGCATTAACACTTTTCTGAATTCAGGGCCAGCCGGAGGAATGGCCATGCCCTAGGCAAAGAATTCAGCCCCCTCCGGCCTTTGCCCCTTCCTGCAAGAGACTGAAAAGGAAAACTTATAATACATCACAGCCTTTAGAGACCCTTACTAACTGGAATATAAATGTATAAATAGGAACAAAATGCATTCATCCCAGCACTGTGCCTTTTCTTCCCATCTCACTTTCATTTCTTCTTCCCTTTCTTTCCCCTTTGTCCAGCACATTCTCTTCTCTCCACCCCCTCCCCCTTGCCTTCCTCTGTTTTCCCCCTTTGTTGTCTTTTCCTTTCTAGCCCCTTTCCAAGACTCTCCTTTCTCACCCTTTCTATTTCACCATTCCCTATTGGCTGTTAGATCTCTTTCCCTCTTTCTCAGCACTATTTTTTTACTCTTTTCTCTTTCCCAAGAATGTTCTGAAGATAAGAAAACAGCCCTCTACTGAGCAATCTGCATCTTTCATAGATTGCACCCTTATCACTCTTTGCTTTAAAACAGCAGTTTCCATGTAAGATACCTTATAAGTTTTCTCAGGACAGGCATTTAAACATAAAAGAAGCTGGATTCACTGGTTTCCTTTGGAAGGTTTAGTGTATATGTACTCCTTGCCAATAGATGATACATTACTTAGAAGAAAACTTGGTTTCCTTGTATAAGATTTCTGGGGTTGAGGAAGGTTTGAGCATTCAGATAGTTAAAAACTGATCTGCACCAGCGGTGACAGTCCTGCCCAGTTTACATTGTGTTATTCTTACAAGTTTGATTCACTGTGAGTCATGCAGAGTGCCAGAAGTAAAAAAATAAATAAAAACAGCCTAATTCAAGATCCTACTAGCTTCTCTATTTGTATGTTTTATCACATTAGCCATCTAAATCTCTCTAACATGATCTAACACCCCCAATGGGGAATGGATTATGGCAGTATAAAGTTGCTTGTACTGCTATTGTTACTCCATCAAGGGAAGGGAATGAAATATGTACGTACAGTCCATTTATGTTGGGATACCTGACTCTGCCTAACCAGCTGCAGCTATGAAGAATCTCATACTGCTCTAGCAGTACAAAAAACTGTCTGTAATAACCTGATAATGAGGAATAAAAACTATTCTGTGAATGAGCAGATCAGCTGCAGAGAAGCTGAGCAGGTTTTCCTAGAGGTTGTGGTATGCTGTTGGCATCTGAAGCACTGTACCTTCATTGTATCAGTGACTACAACACTTTCCAAAGGGAATCATTTAGCTTACTTCTTTCCCTTGAACTCTCTCTCTTTTCACACCTGCTGACACCAGCTTGCTCCATATCTTCTCAGCACTTGCACTGTGTAGGCATTGTTGAAATTGAAGAGGCAATTTCTGCTGCCAGTTCCTGACCACATCACAGCTGGGATGAGAGGCTAAAATGCCCTGCTCTTGCCCACTTGTGCCCATTGAGAGGAGCCTCAATGGAGACATCAGTGGAGGTCTGGGAAATCTGACTTCAGTGTTTCTCATCATTCCATCACAAAACATTGACAATGTTGATTTTCCTGCTCCAATGCTCGAGCAAACACCCCCCAAAATGATGTGTGGGATGAGGCAAAGGTATGATCGTGTAGCATGAATGATGCGTCCCATAACAATAACCTCTGAATGTAAAATCACCATGCACATAGAAAGGGTAGATGATTCACACATATTAGGGATAAAAACAGTGATCTTAATGACTTCATCTTCAGGAGCTGCCCTGTTCTCTTTATCCCTGTTCCATTAGAGTCAGCAGGATGCTTTGCCATCCTTTGCAGCAAGCAGAGCTGGGAGTGAGACTTCTCACCAGAGTAAAATCCAAACACAGAACTGCTAACGAAAACAGAGAGTCTTGTTTAAAATATTGAAAACATCTTTATTTCTCATCTTTGCTCCTTATGTGGCAATGTATTAATTATTTTAATGTTCTGAGTAAAGGTGCATTTTTTCCCACAAGATGAATAAACTTAATTGATCCTTTCATTTTTAACTGCCCGGTGGCAATTGGTCACCTCTTTGCAATAATATCTGCAAAGAAAATAATCTTTCCAAGATCAGATGAAAAGGTGGAGAAAGAGACACAGAATTAACTGGCAGAGCAATCTAGTTGTTGCCCTAACATATGGGAATAATAAGTGCCAGCCAGATAAAGCCTGAACGCCGAGCTTTCATTTTGTTATTCTAAGCAGAAAAATAAATATTTTTATGTCTACATGTAAAGAGTAAAAGCAAATAGAGTTAATATGTAAAAATATACATTTTTCTTCATTATGTGTAATAATACATATTGATTTCATTATGATATTTTTCTTAAAGATCAGTTGGCCTGGGAATAGTGTTCTATTCCTAAAATGCTGTCTGCTTTTTTCTTTCTAAGGTGTTGTCCTAGTGTAGAATGAAAGAGGAATTTTAACTAGGCTGTATTATGAAGTTACATATTGCTTTTTTTATACTTTTCAAAAGATATTTGAAAAATGTGAACTAAAAATATTTTTATTTTTGCAGTTGAAAGTGTCTGCTTGACTCTCAGTCGAGGTCTACTACAGGCATGAAAGAAGATACACAGAGAGAGGGAGCTCACAGTAGTGCTCTAACTGTAAATCTTTTCGAAGGTTAATGTGCCAGGCAGCTTTGTGCCTAGATACTGCCAGAACCTCTATATAGAGGGGAATGGTGCTGCTGCAAGCCAGGAGCTCAGAAACTCGGACCCAGGACAAACAGGGCAGAACAATTTGCAGTTCTGTCCAGATACAGGGAGGAGGGAATCTGCCCTTCTTTGCATGCAACATCACATCGGTTCTGGCGGTTCCCAAACACTGTGGCTCTCACCTTTACTCTGTGTATCTCAGATGATGATCGTAGGTCATAAAGACCTGGTTTAGTGGACATGGTGGTGGTGGGTTGATGGTTTGACTAGATGACCACAGTGGCCGTAACCTTAATGATTCTATGATGTTATGATTCTACAACTTGACTTTTTGCAAGCAGCTCTCTATGGCCTTACACACTGGTCTGTCACCAGGAGCCCAATCCTATGTCACCTCCAGCCACCTACCATCCGAGTTAATTCAGTGGATAGGATGATAGGTCAGCAAAGTTGGCAAGTGAGAAAATGCCAGGCTCTGAATTTCTAACTGTGTTTCGTACACGGCATGAGAAGTGCTGGAAGAAAACAGCCAGTGTAGCTTAGAACAAGGACAATGAACTTTAGAGACACCACTGCTGTTTTATTATTCATGAGCTAGTTTAGTCCGAGAGAGAGTCATAGAATCATAGAATATCCCGAGTTGGAGGGAACCCATAAAGGTCATTGAATTCAGCTCATGAGTGATATTTATGTAGATCTTGGGGGAACTGGTGCAATAAAGAGACAGAAAATAGCAAAGCCCAAAGGCAACCATCCTGCCATGCCTCAAGGCACAAAGTTTACAGCACCTGCCATGGTTTTGCTGATGCTGAAGCTGTGCACTCCTCCCTCTGATCACGTTTCTTCATTTCACACTCCACTCCTTTGACCGGCTCCACGTTTCTTTGGCCCTGTGTTCGTGCAACAGCCCATCTGTCTGTTTGAGCTAGTATGGGCAAGTGGTCTCACCAGTGTCATATCCCTCTATTGATTTTGGTCTGGGTTATGACACAGAGGTTAAAGATCAGCATATAAGTACACTATGCAGACTCCAAGGAGTGCTGACATGTGGTGCTTGCAACAGCGAGAAAGTCAAACTGGAGAGTACATTCAAAATGTTAAACAGCACATCTTGGCTTTGCAAACATTAGTGCTGGCTGCATATGAGAAACTTAAGCTTTCATATCCAGCTTGTCTGTTCTATCAAGTATCACTTAGTCTGTGGGCTGATTTACCGCACTGCTCTACAAGTGATTTAGCAGATATGGATTCTTTTTAAGAAATGTGCTTATTTGTTTAAAATCCTGTTATCATGTTGTGGATTTGGACTGCAAAGGATGTTTTGTGTTTTGTTGTTTTTTTTTTAATCTAGTGAGTGGGTGAGTTTGGAGAATTTTTTAAAAATCTAATGAGTAGGTGTATATATTGCAAAATATTTCTGAAAAAGCGGGCAAAAAAAAAAATGATTACCACAGATTTCAGTGTTCCAAACTCTGAATAAATGAAGTGATATGTCAGCATTTGTTTTCTTAAGGAAGCAAGTCAATTATGCCTCCTAAAAGAGTAAAACAACATGTAGGTTTCCATTCGTTACAGTCTCATAACTAGTCAGAGAAACCCTTCGTAAGCAATACATATGCCTGAGAAAAAGTGTGATATTCCCAAAGAGGGTTGCAGTGGTTAAAAGGAGAGCCAGAAGGGGAATAGGTAGACTCTGAAAGTGAGGAAATTTGGGTTGACCCTAGGAACAGAAACCCAGGGCTGAAGTGCTGGGCCCATGAGGCCAGGAAGAGATACAGTACTGAATTCACTGCAGCTTTAGTTTCATGCTGGAGTTTTTTTACAGATCTACCTGAATGCCTGGAATCTGCCAAACGGGTTTGAAAACCATGAATGGGCGATGTAACCTCTGTCTTTTCATCTCAGCTAGAATTCCACTTGGGTCGTGCTGGTTTTTCTTCCAATCTGAGAGTAAACCAAGCATAACCAAGCATTTTAAGAATTTCCAAAAGAGCTGGTTCAAATATGATTTTAAGAATGGGCAAAAATGTGATGTGGTTATTTTATGTAGAGAATACTCTTACAGTCTCTGAATGGCTGATGGTGTTAAGGAGGCTTTGCTTATTAGTTAGGCCCCAGTGACTAATTTTGGCCTTTGTTGTTGTTGTAGTTGGTGGAATTGGATTTTAATTCATGTGGGGGTGAGTTGCTCACAAAATGTATTGCTGAGACAAACTTTTCTTTGAATTTACTACTGAAAACAGAGTGTAAGCTTTCTGATTATTCCTATTGCTAAGGACTGGTCCAATAAGAGGGCCTAGAAGACAGCAGAGCAATGCAAGACTGCACTGGCCTCTACCCACCTTTCTTTCTCCCTTTCCTTCTCCCTTAAAAGTTTTCCTTACTTTGAAAGCTCTTTTTTCTCCCTCTGAGCTCCTTCCCACAGCTTCTTCCTAGCCTCTTTGCTCTGGCTAGCTGTCCTCTGAGCCACACACAGGTACTCCGTGGTCTTTGTTTACGCTATTTTCCAGTTTGTTTCATGATGTAGTCACATCCTTGTGCAAGATGTAGGTTTTGTTTAAAAGCACGCTAAAGACAAACAGCAGAAAATATCATCTGAGAAAGGCAAGGAACCTGAATTATTTTTAATCTCGTGATCTTCGCTTTGACTTCATTGTTTACTAATGTCTATTTGAAATAATGGGAGAAAACTGAGGCAGAATTTTGGCTCTTCTTCCTTATTCTGCCTGAGTTTTATGTCTTCTTTCATATCATCTTATCCTGTCTCCCCACCAGATACCTCTTTTGGAAACATCCAGCTTCATGACCTCATGCCATGGTTTGTTTACTCCACATTATACTACTCTTGTGCAAACTTTGGTGCAGGGACTTGCTAGACATTGGGAAAGCTCTGCTTCTGCATGACTTCCACAACGAAGAAGCTTTGCAAATAAATAATCTCAGACACTTTTGCAAATAGTGAGATGGATAATGCCCTTGAGTGCATCTGATGTAAGGGTCCCAGTTCTGTGCCAGAGAATGCTGAAGTCAAAGGAGGTGCATCCATTAATAGCAGCCATGACAGATGTGTTGATCTAGGTACTACATCTTTTCTCAGTTGGTAGGGGATGAATCACATAAAGGCTATCTCCATTTGTTCATGTTTTTCTCAAGTTGCCTAATAAACCACAGTTTGTTTATCAGCCTCTGTGAGCCTTCTTTGAGGAGACTTGAAGGGTTTTACCCTTGAATTTTACTGGTGCACATATGAATTTTTGCCCAGGGAAGATAGCATTCATCAGATTGTACTGTCAACTGGAATTAATCAAGCCCAGCAAACGTAGCAAAGTTTTTACGCTAGTGGAGACAGTGGGCAATGGTCATCAGAAATTGGATGCAGTAATCTGTCTACACAAAGGGCTTTGTGGGGGCCAATGGCAAATATCCCATTGGCTTTCCCAGAGCTCAGGCTTCACCAAAATGGGCATATGCCCTCCTTTTAGGGCCACAGATACCCTACAGCTGTTAGCAGGTTAATGAAAGCACTATCCTTAAACTGCTCTAAAACACATTTGTGGTCATGCATGCAGCTATTGGGACAGGTTTTATCTGTACTCATTGTTTGCTGTGTGTTTAGCACAAAGCCTCAGGACACAGCTTGGCTGCCGTACAGCATTTTGTATAAAGCTGACCCTTAAGCCAACCACAGCTAAGACGCTATAATTTTCATAGAGACATCATGTACTTTTTATGCTCCTTAACTCGACTGCAGTCACAAATCCCTCTTTGTATTGGCAGCTCCTGTGAAAATAAGCTTTAGGAGCTACTTGAAAAAAAGGTACCTCTGTGACATTTAGCTGCATTGCCTGAGCTTGTCTACTCGCTAAGTGCAGCCCTGCAGAGCCTTCCTTAAATACCTGCACCTCACATTATGTGGCACACTGTGGAGCCTGTAATTCTAATGAAAGATATATCAACCTGCTATAAAACAGCTACAAAGTCCTTTTCTGAGTGCAGTCTGCCCATATACTGGCAGCTGATAATCCTTACCCCTTGCACAGCTTTTCATGATGTGACTGTGTTAAAAAAAAATTACTACTTCCACAAAACCTTCAAACTTCATGCTAGGAGGATCAAAGCCATGTTCCCTGCCTCAAGGAGCTTTCAAGCAGACAGAAGCCTGGATGCCTGCCCCGGCATCAAGGCAGTGAAGAAGGCAAAGGGCAGTTGTGTGCCACCAGCAGCTTCCAATAGCATGTGGCAAGCCTTCATATACGTACATGTTGGGCCTCCTAACAGAGCTCACTGAATAGATTCACTGTCCTTCTTTAGTAATTTACTGTGGGCTAGATATATTAGATATAAGATTAATTAACCAGCTAGCTGATTCTTACAGATTTATTACCTACATTTGTTGTCATTTTTTGCAAATAGTGCTCAAATAACATTCAATTATGTTACAGCAGGATGCTAGCACAATGAACTTGACTCCAGGTTGTACAAAGACTTCATCGTGCTGCTCCAATGGTCTAAAAGCAGGCACAACCTATTTTCTGCCCTCTGAGGCCACTCTATAGCACCAGCATGTAAGATTTTGCTGTGAGTCAGCATCAAGGGCTGCAAAGGCCATGACTTGCACAGCTGCCTAGAAATGGGGATCAAAGAAGCTGGCCTCATTGACTCCTATTGGCCTGCCATTACAGGGAGAGCCCCAGGCCACGCAGTTGGTGTTGGTATACACAGCCAGCCAGAGCAAGTGGAGGTCAAGGGTTTTTTTCCAGTCTTAATAATTGAGCTGATTTTGCCTGCATTTCTCCTTCCCAGTTCTTGCTCTGTTGTCTGCTGCCCTCTGCAAGACTGGAGCAGAGCAACCCAAATGTGAATCAGAAATGGGTCTGGGGCTGAGAAAGAAGATTCTGAAATATCAGCAGGAGCTGGATGTCTCCAAGCTAGGGGGATGGGGGATGGGGGGTGGATGCTGATGTGCACAGGAGGAGCAGCAACCTGGACTAGAGTGAAGAAAGGTGATCTGAAACACCTGAACAAGTCCCGTGGGGCATCCTGATGGCAGTTTAGGTCAAAACACTTCTGGTTGCAGCTGTCTCAGGCTTTTCGTATAAGTTCTCACTGCATGAGTGCATTGGTTTTCTTTCTCTCCTTTTTTTCTCCATTTAAAACTAGATCCTTAATGGAAGGAGCAATCGGTACCAAATCTCCTGTGTTCTGCTGAAAATGCAAGCTTGCCTGGAAACCTGTGATTCATCCAAGAATGTTTAATCTGCCTTAAGTCTTGTGCCATACCCAATTTGGAAAACACCTTTCCACATGATTTTAAGAAGCTTGAAGATATTTCAAGTTCCGCTTTGTCTGCCCAGTTACCTCCTGAGAAATTATAAAGCAGCAAATACACTTTCCTAGGGAGGGCAGAAAATACACTGCTGACCACTCACCCAGGAGTCCCTTCAGCTCCGTGGGTTTTTCTATCTCAGCACAACAATGTGTAATGATTATGGTATTACTCTACACCAGAAGGTATGACTTGCTGTCTGCTCTATTGTTAATCACTGGATTTTCATATTTTTTTCCAAAATACTTCTTTAGGGAAAAGAAAATGTGCAAATATCATTATCTTCAGATCTGGAAGCTCGAATAATTTGGCCCAGATGTACAGAATGTCTTCAAATTTTTCACCCCACCAGGCAGTCTGAATCTTTGCCCATGATTCCGATTGCTGAAGGAATGACAAAAATGATAACTTTGACTCCTTGGTCTCTGAAATGCTCCCCCATCACCTTACTGTTGAGCATGCCTGGATCTAGCCTGTCCATATCTGTACACAGCTAATGAGAGGAAATTCTCTTGCGCACCCTGCACCTCAGTTGATGCTGCTTTGGGTTTGAATTTATTGTGCGGTCTAATGCCTGAGTATTGGCTTACATGAAAACAACACTGGATAAGGATATGTTGTAGTCCCGGCATTCCTTGTTTGGAAAGGACCTATATCCCAGGCTTATGTTTTGGGGTGAGGAAAAAGAGTCATGTTTTCCAGAAGCACAGCAGAGCCATGTACTTCCTTCAAAGGGGTAAAGATAAGGCCTCAGTCTGCTCCTGATGCTAGAAAATGAATTTGGGTAGCTGGAGCAGAGCTAAGAGCATTCGCTGCAAGTTCCAGCCTGGGGAATAAACCTCCTTCTCCATCTCCAGCCATGCTCACAGGAGGGGCAGTTAACTCCACCAGTACCACCTTTTTAAGAGATCTTGCTGAAAAATCTGTCTTTAAAATTATCTTGACCTTCTGCCACACATATAGATTTTTTAAAGGGAAACAAAATGAATCTTCTCTCTATCTATTCCCCTTGTGAAATATAAACAATTCCTGATAGATTTGAAGCTTACACTAGGAACTGACAGCTTGCGAGTTGCTGGCATGATTGCTTACAGTCTGGCAAGCACCAGGCAGCTGTGATGCCTACAATGTGCAATCCCAGAAACGTGGTGTTTTTCATTTCTTGCTGAAGGCTACATCATTTGATCTGCTCAGCAGCGAAATAACTGCCCAGGATTGAGAGCCAGCAAACCAGAGACTGATCCCAGCAGAAAATCTGGCCTCAACTGTTGTAATTAGGGGTGCAGAACTCTTCAGAAAATTTTCCCTAAGCCAAGGGTGCTGAGCACTTGGAAAGCTACCCCTGAATTTGCACTTGAGCAACCTGGGCTTTTTGTATATGAACAGTTAAGCTGACCCTGCCTGCGGCCCATTTTGGGGGAGTTGGATGCCTCGATAGGATTCTTTCTGAGTGAGAAGCTAAATCGCAAATAGATTGAGGACTGACTGGGCACAGCAAATAAAATTCCTTATTTGCTCACATAAAGGCTGCATTCAAAAAGGACGGCACCACTATTACGTGCACCTATTCCCATCCAATTAACAAGCTAGAGCTCAGCTCGCAGCCAGATAGCAACTTGGGAACCTGCTCAGTTTTAAAGCAGGAAAAGCCTGTGTGGAGCTGAAGGCACCCTTTTGCAGCAGCCAAATGGAGAACAGCCCCACTTTAGAGAGCTTTTTTTCTGAAATAAAGGTTATTTCAGCACACAGGTGCCCATCTGCCACAGAGACACAGCTTAAACCAAACCTTCACCCAGGTGGCATCCTCTTCTGTGGGACCATGCAACATGAGTACAACAGTGATACAGGAAAGCACGAGAGAATTGGGATCCTTGGTGAGCCTAGTGACTGCCAGGCCAAACACATGCAGAACACCAGAGTCTGGCTGCTCATGGCAACTTGATCTAGCTGTACATATACCTGTTTATTGCAGGACAGTTGGGCTAGGTGACCTTTAAGGCTCCCTTCCAAGTCAATTCTATGATTTGATGACTGTGCACATCATGTCTGTTGCAGGAAAGCTCCAGCCAGAGAGACAAGACCATTGCCTGAGGACGCATAGCCGGCCCTTGCCCTCATGAAGCTGAGGTGATGTGCTCTTCTATCAACTGGGCACAAAAGGCCAGGCAGCCTTCCAGCTGGCTGCCACAACCACCACCTCTGGGGATAGCTTGCTTCATTGTTTAGGGGAAAAAAAAGTACAAAGGACACTCTTGATGAAAAGAAAAGCAAAACGTTTATGTCATGGGGCAGTCTGGGCCTTCTGCCCCCACCCTGCCTGGAAAAGGTTGCAGGTCTCTCTCCAAACTCAGCCTGGCAGCTCTGTTTATAACAAAGCAAACTATTAAGAAAGCTTATAGGAGCTAAAGCATGAGAAAAGGAGATGATGGGGTATGGGGTGTGGGGAGGGGGTGTTGGAGAGCAGGCATTATCCTCTCTTTCCTGGTGGAAGATGGAAAAAGGAGTTTGTTCTTAGTATGAAGCTCTGCAGGTGGGAATAAAGTACAAGATCATAAAATCACAGAATAGCTTGATTTGGAAACGATTTAAAAGATCATCTGGTTCCAACCCCCTGCCACGGGGATCAGTGATAGCAACTGGCTTTTCTTCTCAAAGTAACTGACCTGGAAGTGTCTGTGCTTAAAGTCTGTTATAGAGAAAAACCTTCTGGAGACTGATCTGCGCAGAGGCTGTGGGTACCACGTCCTGCTTGGGAGATGCCCAGGAGATTGGCAGGAGGTACATGAGCTAAAGAAAGCAGCTCCTAGAGGGCACCATCTGTGGGGCACTTCAAGAAACATTCCCTCTAAAGTTCCCACTGACCCACGGCTGTGCCATACCACTCACAAATAAAAGGTTTTATTTTCCACGTATCTCCATTTTTTTTGTTGATATATGATATCTTCTAACAACAGAGTGTATGCCAGCTTGCAAAACTTGCTTAAGCAGACTGTGAGTCATCTGAACCCTTTCTGTGTGCCTGTGTCATCTCCACACACCACATGTCTTTTGAGCAGTATTGCACATATATACAGGAGGTTTCATGTCATGCCAGCATGGTCATCTCTCCTTTCCAACAACTGTATTTCACTGTGGCTTTGGAGAAAGGAACAAAGGAACAATAAACACAAGTGGACAATCTAGGAATAGTTAATCCATGAAGGAATTTTCTTTCCTATGCTGTTGGCTTGCACTTGGCCTGCATCCTAAAGCACGAGTGTTTTGACTCCTGATTCTCTCCAGGCAGAGAATCCAGCTTGCCACGGGGTTATTGTTACCAACCAGCAGGGTAGGCTCTGTCCCAAGGTGTCAGCTCGAATTTGGGTACTAGCACAAGCCATTTAAGGCTGGTTGGGAGAACGCCACTCCTTGGTAAGGACCCAGTGGAACGGTTGTGCGCCAAGCTCTGAGGATGCAATTCTCTCCTAGCTCTCAGTCCTTTTGTAATCATAAGTGATTTCTGTACTGGAAACTTTCAAAACAACTGCCTAGTTCAGATGACATTACAAAATTTGAATAACTATTGAAATCATGGGATCCTAGAAACTAAGGGAAGAACAAAACACTGTGAAATCTCCCTGTATCGCTGACAAATAAATACAACCTGTTCCAGAGAGGAAGATGTCATAAGACAGTTATTTCTAACATGCAAGCATATTTAAACTTTTCCTAATATCCACCCTAAATGACTGGGGAAAAGTGACTGTATTCCATTACAGTTCTCTGGAATTCAGATAGAATTATTTTTCTTTTACCAACCAAGGCAAACAGAAGTAAGTTTGTGCTCAGTTAGGAAAATTCAGGGATAGCAGGTGCGAGTTCCTTCTGGGCCCATCCACAGGGATCACATTGTCCTCCATTACCCACGTCCATGGGCTGTATGATCCTTTCCAACTTTATAATCTAGAGTTATTTTGTGTTCTTTCCATGTTTTCTAAAATTGGGCATCGCCATTTCTAAGCAACGCGGTTTATATAACTAAGGTACATGAACTTGGTTAGTGGCCTCTTCAATATTTTTTCCTCTTTATGGAGTGGAATAATGAGCAAAGCTTTTAATCCTGGAGAACAGTTTTTCTTGACCTCTGCAAGAAATCTGGTTTTCTGATAAAAGTTTTTAATGAATTGCCGTAGCAGTCTGAACACTTGACTGGGTCTCACTTCTGGCTCTGATCTGACTTATTGATTTTGACCTGGATAAACAAACAAACAAACAAAACAAAACAAACACAAAAAGCACCTTGAAAATTAGTAATCCTCATTCAGTACTAAGGGTGAAAAAAAACAACAAACTGTTATTTCAGCTCCTACTGATGTTAGTCACATCAATTCACATCATCCACATATATGAGGTACCATTTTGAGGGGGAATGCTAAAACACCAAGGCATTTGGTCTCTTTTCAACTTTCAGGCTTGATGGCATCTTCCAGTACCTCTGCGTGCACTTTTCCAAGAGGTCCCTTACTTTGTTCTCCCCCGCTCCTATTTAAGAGTTGGAATCCAGAATATGTCTTTGCAATTGAGCTACTAAAATTAGAGGCCAATCCATTTCCTGCTGATGTTTTCTCCTTGCCCTTCCCCTTCCATTTGTGTCAACCTCATGATTCCAATGTAAATTCTTTGAAAGAACTGTATTATAGGTCTCAAAAACTGCATTTCACAGTTGGATCTTGGTTTGTGGATAAAATTATGGTAATTCAAGCAATATGTTACAAGTCACGAGCCCTTATCAGCCTTATAAAGGAAAAACAACAAAGTTGAGTGCATTTTATCACATAAATGTGCCATTCCAGCATCACTTTGTCTAGCAAACTGTCAATTTGCAGCTATTGAGAGCACCCTTCTAGCCTGTAATTTCTAACAGCTCAAGCAGCATGTGCTGGAGAACTTCATTTTTGTCATTATTCTGTGCTTTTGTCTTGTAATCTAAATCTCACCCTCTCCAGCTACAACTGTCCTCATCAACAAAGGAATGTTGCTCACACTCCTGCCTGCCTTCCAGGGGTTCCAGGACCACGGAGCCCCAGCTGAGAAGTCACTCACTAGATTGTTCCCATCTGAGAGCAGTTTAACACAGCAGTGCCAATACCTTCCCTGTCACTTCCATGACAGCTTATGGTTGTGTTAAACATGGCACTATGTGAAACAATGGCTGCAGAGCTACTAGAGAGTGCTTTACTATGTCCTCTGTGAGTTCATCTTCATTTGTGGTTTCTTAAATTTGCCATGACCTTAAAAACTGGAGAGAAATTTGATGCTTTGGCACCAGTACAAAATGCCAATGAGGTCTGCATACACCAGAGCCCAGGAGCTTTTGTGAGTAACGGCTGTCAAGCTCTGTTGACTGTTTTCATGGAGAAGTATTGTCCTTTGGTGTTTTTTAATGTAGTGGTCAAAGCTGTTTTGGCATTGCTTACTGCTGGGGCTGCCAGGCACAAGTACAGAGATACTGCTGACACAAGCCAGGCAGTGTGATCACAATGAGCCTGAGACCAACCTTGTTCCTTTACGGGCCTTTGTGAAAGTAGGGATGCATTTATTGTCTTGGCACTCAAAATACACATGGTTGATAGAGAGGGAAGAGAGAAAGAAAGGAGGAAGGAGTAGCTCCATGCTTAGGTCAGTTAGGTTTGCAAAGAGTAAATCACTGCAACATGAATGGATCCTCCCAGCCAGACTTCCCATGTGCAATGTAGCCATCAGTGTGCATCATCTCAGACTCTTTTCAGTGATGTGCATTGAAAGGGCAAGGAGCAGTGGGCAAAAACTGGAACACAGAAAGTTCCACCCAAGTATGAGGAATAAAATCTTTACTGCAAGGGTAGCAGATCAGTGAAATGGGCTGCCCAAGGTGTTGTGGAGTCTCCTTCTCTGGAGATATTCAAGATTTGACTGAATGCCTACCTGTGCAACCTATTGTAGGGAACCTGCTTTAGCAGGAGGTTGGACTCAATGATTTCTAGAGGTGCCCTCCAACCCCTGTAATTCTGTAATTCTATGATACCCTGCACTCAGCTTACCTTGGTGAGACTCACGTCAGAGCTCCTGTTTCTAACTCTGATTAAAGTCATACAGTGACGGAAAACTCAGAGCTGACAGTTCATTAAAAAGCTTCAGTAGCCATCAGGACATGGAGTATCCATATATAATTACACACCTTAATTCAGTTACAGTCCTAGGATCTTCTCAGCTACCTGTCTTGTCACTTATCACGTGTGTATTTTTACCTCTAAACATGAAGTGTATTCATGTCTTGGAGACTCAGAGGTAAACAGCCCCCACTAATTTTGGGGACTAGCTTGGCCCCTGGAAGCTGTAAGCAAGGTGGTGCAGTTGGATGTCAGCACTGGATGCCTCAGTGGAGCTGTGTAGGAGCTGTGCTTCACACCATTAGAGCAAATTCACACCCAATTTGCATGCTGACCTATTACATCTACTTATCTAAAAGTGTCTTTTTCTCATGACAAATGTGCAAGTAATTGCACACTGAGGAGGCTGCTGGTATAGGCAGTTCAGTGGAGTTTTGAGCTTATCGGATTCTTTTGTGTCTTTTTTTCATAAAACAGACATAAAAAGTGAAAAATGAGCTGATATGACTGGTTTTATATACTCTGAAGCAGGAACCATGAGCAGTTTCATATTTTACTACCATCAATCAGGCCTTTCTCCCCAGCTGAGAATACACTTGGATTCAGCTCACTGAAAGCACTAGAAAAATAAATAAAAATAAACAAACAGCAAACCTTCACGCCTGCATCCCAAAACCTACTGTCTATTAGCTACATTTTGTCCTTACATACGTTCCCTTTGTTATCAGCACAAGTTATTCTGTGCAGGGTGCTTTGTACAAGAGACACGATAGATATGTTTGTATGCAGCAGACCCTTCAGTCATGGGAAAACGTCATACAGGTTGGCAATCAATAATGGAAGGCTTTAAAATGCTCTTAAAGAAAAGCAGGATCTGTTGATTGTTTTTACTAATTTTATGTGTCCATATGGATACAGATGTTAAGTAAGGATCCAGTGCCTGAAAAAAAGGATAAGAATCACAGACACAGATAAGAACCACGGCTCATTATATTCTCTTATGCATTTGTTACCTCACTCAAGAGAAAAACTTCATATTTAAAATAAATAAATAATAATGCTGAACTTCAAATAGGAATAAATTGCTTTTATACAATGGCTCTGGGTGGCAAAAAAGAAACTGAATAATTTCCAAGTGTGACCAGTAACAAACAGAATACACCATGTGGCATACATCAACCACATGGGGGGCTGTTTTATTATAAAGTTTTTATTGCTGCGGGTTTGGGTTGTCTGCATGACACATTAAATGACAGGAACACAGAAGCCCCATAGGCTCTGACCAACGAGAGCCATTCGAACTTCATAGCAGCACTCAGAGCTGCAGACCAAGAACAAAAAGGGATGTGTGGGAAGATCGTTTCTCAACACAAACCAGCAACAACAACAAAAATAAAGGCAGCAAAATTTGGAAAGGTTTCAGAAGGCTTACAATGGAAAGAGTGTATTCTATGTAACTTCTTAACTTTCCCATCAAGTTCTTATTATTTACTTCAGTAGTGAGTTATATGCAGAGAAAGGCCATTCCTGCCCTCCAGAGATCATTGCCAAAATAGATGTGATGAGATAAATGGGGTGGAAAAGCCTCATTTTGTGGAGTTTTGAGACAGCGGGAGAGACTAAAATCTAGATCTGAGAACTTATTTGTGTGTCTAAATATCCTTCTAGAAGAAGGCATTAAAGACTTGTCTGCTTTTGCACAATAAATATGTGGGAAGTCTGAACCTTTGCAGTAACACTTACTCCAAGGAGGCAGTGTCCTGGTGCATCCTACCTCCTCAGAGGATGACTGTGCTGGACATCCTTCCAACACATCTTGCAACATCTTCAAGTTATTGCCTTTTGTAACCTATGGTATCAGCTCTCTAAGCTCTCCTGGGGAGAATAAAGTTGTGATTTTTCCTAATTCCAGGATATCTGAGGAAGGTGAAGTCAATAGGAAAATTATGTTCCTCCTTGCTCACATCTCTCACCTCCTGCTGTCTGCAGCCTCGTCCCTTCTCATGTCCTCTTAGATCATTTGAAGCGGCATTGATTAATTAATAACTCGTGTTTGTGTCTAAGGTCAATTGGACAGTAGAGACAAAGCTTTTCCTTTGTTAATCTTCCAAGCTCCTGAGAGAGCATCTCTCTTGCCCTTTTCAGAAAACATCTTTTTTTAATTAACTGTTATTATCGAGCTGTTTAGAAAAATCAGAATTACAGAGCTTCAAAGATACAATTAGCATAATGTAACAGTAACATCATTAATGTGGACTGGCATGCATTCACCCAAAGGGGAATGATTACACAGAGCACAATAGCAGCTTCTTTCTGCAATAGCAAGAAGTCCCAATCCAGGCAAACATCATCTTTGTATTGCACAAGAAGAGAGCTGCCTTCACATGCCTCTGCTCCACACAGGGATGCTGTAGCACTTGCAAATGTGAATGGCCAGCAAACAACATGCCACACCATCAAAGAGAAGGAGGAGAGAACAAACTTTTCACTGACTCTGACAGAGATGTAAATTCCTTTAGAATGGAACCACTCCCTCTGTCTGTTTCAGGGCTCTTGAGGAACCAGACCAAGAAACAAACCCTCAGATCAATGAACGAGTGCAGATTTCCTGAGTTACCGGAAGTTGTGTACAGCATAGCAGTAGTAATGTGTAAAAATAAATAAATAAAAATTATAAAAGAGAGCTAGAGATTGTCAGTCAAAGGAAATCACTAACTCTGACATCATTGTTGGCTGGAAAACATCTCAATAATTGTTTCAAGCATTGTTTAGTTTTTTTTCTTGAGATACCCTAACATGAAAGAAGCATAATATGTATAACACCTAGATGCACATTCTCCTCTTTTTTTTCTGGATTCGTATTGTGAGAGGTCCTCCTTCCAACACAGAAATTTCTGCGTGTTGTAACAGAGCTGTGGATTTTTACTGACAGCAGTACATAGTTTCCATACTAAAGCATATGTCCCAAGCAATAGGCCTCTGTTTAGAGCATGTGTTTAACTTGGAGTACTTAACCAAATTTTAACCACGTGGGTTAAACGTGCTTAGGGAGATTTCTAGTTCTAGCAGTGCAATGTACCTATAGACACAGGGACATTCCGTGGTGGATTGGTTCTATGCAAACTGCACTACTCTTAGTACAGACCACACTGACAGAGAACTTTTCCAAAGAGCCCATTGCAGTTTCCCCACTGAGCTTTATCCCATTCTTTCACTGCTTCCTTGGGCCGCCAAGAATATTGATTACTCAGTGTGAACATTCTGAACCTTTACC
Organism: Coturnix japonica; assembly: GCF_054131305.1. Lineage (NCBI taxonomy): Eukaryota > Metazoa > Chordata > Aves > Galliformes > Phasianidae > Coturnix > Coturnix japonica. Next base: position 84,123,306 of record NC_140666.1, on the reverse strand, counting down.
CATGTGCCTTTATTGGCGTTTGCCTAACAAAGAAATACGTATTTGTTTCTTGACATTTCCTTACACTGAGTGCTCTCTCCATGCCTCCCTTCCTGAAGGCCTTGCTGCTCTCATCTGACCCCCTCCACCCCAACAGAGGTGTACAATGTCAGCAGCCAAGAGCTGGATGTTGTATTTATCCATTGAATGCTTCAGACAGATGTAGAAAAATGTTGAAATCTGAAAAGGGGATTGATATGAAAGGTACTCAGGGCCCAAACTTAGACATTCAAAAGCCTATTAGCTCTTATTTAATCATAGGCATACCTAATGACATACCTAATAATTATTATGACTTTAGATCTCTCTCACCACCAAGCCACATTCAGGCTGTCTGAGATATTAGGCTACAAAGTTGTTGTTGGCAAATTTTTCATCCCAACTGCAGAAAATCCACTCTCTCCAGTCATCTTATGAGATCTCTTACTAAACATTTGGAAAAGCTATGCTCAAGGTTCCTCCCCAGTGTGGGCTGGTATTCTGTGAGATAGGATTTTGCCATGAAATTTTGGTTGCCACCAATCTGTGACTAAAATGAGATGATAGCCCGTTGTATTTGGAGCTCAGGCATCAGTTCCTGGAAGATCAGACTCAGGATTGCAGTACTCAGCTCAGCAGGATCATGCACTGCTCCTGGATGTGAGTAGGTGTCACAATGACTATTAGAGAAAACAGCATGAAAGCTGGCTTGATATCTCCCTGGTTTTCTTTGTCATAAGGACTGTTGTTCAACCTGCCGGAATTGCTGAGCTGCTAATTTTTGATGTCTTTCAGAAGTTTTGGCTGTGTGTGACTTTCGCTGGCTCATCCTTTGAGTTTCAGTCAGTGTTGCACCCACAATAACTAGTTCAGAGATTGTGCAAGGGCACGTTGTGAAAGTTGCTTTGAAGCAGGATACGTGCTAGCCGTGTTAGAATGAAAAAGTGCAGGGTTTGGAAGTTGCAAACAGAGCTGTGTATACAAAATTCATTTTCTGGCTACTCCCTTGAACTGAGAACAGCTAATCTTAACAAAACAAAAGCAGACAGGCAAGAGACACGGTCCAGAAAGGCACAGTCAACCCGACTTATCAAACAACTGTGTTTACCTTTTGACACTGTTTTATTCCATTAACAATTACTGATCTAAGACAGTTCTGCAAAGGTTTTGGAAATCTTTACAGCTCCAGGGGAAAAAGTGCATTCTCTTAACAGTTTTGTTAGCTCAACAATTTACCCTTTATTTATATTGGCTTTGATGTGAGAGAAGAAAGTGAAAAGAATGTAGAAAGTGGGCAGTTTCATAATACAAGTGTATTTGTGAAGTGAAAGAGGCTTAGGAGACAAGGAAAAACTGTAATGTGAAACACTGCAAAAACACAATTAGGAGCATAAATATGAAATTAAGTGCAGTCTATCCTGGTTTCAACCTTTGCTTGCCTGGTATGAAGGTAACATTTCTTAATGGCATTTCCAAAAAAAGAATTACCTGCTTCTAGGAAATAAGATTCAACCAGGAAACTGCACCAGCAATTGGCATCACTCTGTTGTAAGGAAGACTTTTAAACTTCTGCGATCAGCAGTCTTCTGAAGGGTCTTGGAATTATACTTATCTGACAAAGGAGGAGGGGAAGGGCAAGTAACCAGAAATTTCTAGGACAGTTCATTGTGTGGATTCAGTACAATCAGTAGCACCCAACACAAAGGTCTGTGAGCTTTGAGAATGGCTGATGCTCTCCCTCTCAGTATCATTTTGGAGACATTATGAAAAGGTCTTTTTTGTGTCATTTCTCAAGTTTACCCAATTCCTGGAATTCCGTTGAATGACTCTTCTATCCCTCCAGCCCCTGTCAGGGTTTATTTTCCTGTACCTGAGGGCAGGGGACATTCCATCTGGAACTGTGGTTATAGAGATGGGTTGTGCACAGCCCTGGCTCCATACTCTACTACTTGTTGGCTAAGTGTGGAGATTATCCACACCTATAGAATGAGTGAAGGACCGTGTTTTCCATACATAACCTCAAATGAGCCATCTGGAGATGCTTATCATGCAGGAATCCATGTGCACAAATGGGGCAAGCGTACATACAGCCACCTAATTCAAATATCACTAGGTATCTCTTCTGCTCGCACATGGGAAAACACATGTTTTCACAGCTCCAGAAGCCAGTTTGAAAAAATAAAACTATCATTTCTGGTATCTAGCATAAAATCTTTTCATTTAAAATGTTCCTGAGAAAGATTGCACCGGAACATCTCCCAGCTGATCTTGCCTAAGAAAGAACAGAATCCAAGCTGCTCTTCTTACCCTCTTCTTTTTTGTTTTCTGTGAGAGACTCTTCTCAAGGAGCAGGATATCAGATGTCCTATGTGACAAAGGATTCTGTTTCGCTTCTTAGTTTCTTATCCAGTTGTTTTCAATGGGTGAGTTTGTTTTTCCTGTATGATTGGAATAATTACCCTGACAAGGCAAAGGACTGGGACAGATGTTCTCCCTAACTGATAATAAAAGCTGTGTCCTTCAGCTCTGTGCTGGCTGTGAACTCCACAACCATCCCAGGGTGTCCCACAACAGGATGCAGGCGGTGAATACTTTAGAAAGAGAAGCGTTATTGCTGATCTTCCTTTTTATTTTATTCAGGTTGTATATTAGGAAAAATTTATTCTCAGGATGAGTGGTGAGACATTGGAACAGGCTGTGAAGGGAGATGGTTTGAGATACTGTCCCTGGAGGTGCTCAAGAACTATAGAGACATGGCACTAAGGGACACGCTTTACTGGGCATGGTGGGGATGTGCTGATGGTTGGACTAGATGGCCTTAGTGGTTTTTTACAACAGTAATAATTCTATGATTCCATGATTTCAGGAGAGGACAATGTCTGCTGGGTTAAATCAATCTGTGTGTTCACTCTCCTCAAACTGAAAAAAAAAAAAGAAAAAAAAAAAAGTATATTTTCTTTTGAAGGTTCTAATTGTTGCAGGTTATCTGCTCTTTGCAAGACAGAATGACTACAGTTCTGATATTTCATCATGAAATGGTGCTGCCAGCTGTCAACAGCTCAGGGAACAGTTAATTACATTTTTTTTTTTTGCACAGCTGTTCATAAGAGTGTAAAAAGCTGCTGTTCTCCTCCTAAAAAATTTCTGGCATCAGTTGCTTGAGGAGAATAGTTAAGAAGTGTCCAAAAAAATTGCAACTGGAAAGGCAATTCTTCATCTTCCTTTTGTGAAGTAAAAAATGCATTTCCTCTGGTGCAAAGGGAATCAGCTTTCTATTCTGAGGTTGAGTTGGGAATGGTGGTGTTTGAAATTCAAGTGAATTTGTAGCCTCCATTCCTAGAAATGCCATTTCCAATCCAGGACCAGATCTTCTCTGTCCATATGAGAGAAAGGGCAGAGGAGCAGCAGATAGGACCCAAGCAAAGCATTTGTTTGAATGGCTCACGTGCATCAGGTCCTTAAGTGATCTATGTGTACTAATCCCAGGTTGCACTTTCCTGATGTACAGCAGATGCCCCAACTTCATGCTGCAACACAGCCATAGCTACAGCAGGAAGCTGAGATGTGATTTTCTGGCAATGCTTAAAGTGCCTGACCCCATTCTGGTAAATCCTGCAGGGCTTACATCTACCTACATCATAAACTAGCAGGAGCTGTGTGTCAGACAGAGGGTTGTGAGGAGCTCATTTAAGTTGTTGATCAGAAACATTTTATTTGTGATAAATGGACTTACATTATCAAGAAGGGTTCTGTTTCAACAGATTCTGGCTCATTCAAATATGACTGGAATATTTTATTTGGATAATTTCTAAACCAAAACTTTTGTCCCCTAATTTTTAAATGAGAAAATTATTTTGACTTATTATAAATGCATATTGGGTATTTTATTTTATTTTATTTTATTTTATTTTATTTTATTTTATTTTATTTTATTTTATTTTATTTTATTTTATTTTATTTTATTTTATTTTTGTTGCTTTTCAACAGAGAGGCTGAACCAAAACAATTTGGAAATGGTTACATATTTGTATCGGCCCAACCAGATCTCTTTTTCTCTTGGAAGGCTCCATTTATGAAACACATTCTGTTTTTTTCTGCTTGTTAATTGCAGATGTTTAAGAGTTAAAACATCATTTCAAGCTGCTTCTAACACATGGAGAAAAGCAGACATGCTATTCCCACTTCACCTCAATTACCTTGAAAGATATATGCTTATTTAAGTTACTTTTCCTTTCAGCAGGCAGTGGAGAAAGATTTTGAAGGAACTACTACCCCGCAGGCTTCTTAGCTGGCTGTGAAGAGGGAACCAGCTGCAGTCTTCGACCAAATCCATTGCTCCCCAGCTCAAATTAGCCGAGAGAAATCCCAGCCGCTGGTCACAGACAGGAAGAGCAGAATACAGAATGTCAATGCAGTGCAAGACTTGCAGCTCCACAAGGCTTCACAACTAAAGTGGCTTTTGCCCAGTTTCATGTCACTGGGGTACAACTTCCTGGGCTTTTGCTGCATAGGGAACATAGTGAGTGTTCTCAGCTCTGATGCTTAATCCACTGCAAGCCATTCCAAGGGCCTGTCCCAAGGAATCCTTTCTACTCTGAATTTGCTCTCTAAGCACCCTGTTTATATCATTGTCATGATGTGCTTCTACTTCTAACCAGGTCTCCTGACTCCTCACTCCACCACCAAATCCTTAATCCTTTTTGCAACCTCATGTGACTCAATTCTACCGTGGAATTCTATTCATGTTGAAGGCCTCCTCAGAGCTCATTGCCTCCCTATCTCCCCAAAGCTGTTAAAACCAGGTGGAGATCTGTTTTGAGAAGGGCATTAGAAGGCTTTTCAGCATTTTTGCAGATCTTCAAAACAGTAAAACGTCAACTGGAAATAGCAACAGCTCTTTCTCTTTGGATAGACAAGAGGAGGTCCCTTATGGAATGACTGGAAAGGGAAATGATAAAAAAAATATTAATTAGCAGTTTTGCAAATTAAAATCTGTCCCATCCCACAAGATCCCAACTGTACAATTTTAACTTAACAAAAATCTTACATCTACCATGCAGCATTTGAAATAGTTCTGTACAGCAGAAGTGATTCTGTGAATATTTTGCCTTCTTCTTCCCCACTGGCAGTCTGATTTTTTTTCTGAAGTTAAAAATCTTAGGGTAATGTGGAAAATGTGGAATCTTTCCCAACAGAAGTCTGGTAGGGTTCTACTAGCCCATGTATTTCTTTCACTGAACATACTTCTGTTCTTGGTTTAAAGAGCTTAAGGGCAGTGATAGTGTGAACTATACAGTACTCCATGCTTTATACTGAAGTCCTTCAGAAACAAACGTATAAACACATGGTTACAATTATTCACTGTGGGATTTGGAGAATTCTCTGAAAGCTCTCTCTGGTATATGTGGATCCCTGGTTAAAAGAAAACCGGATCATGTTGGAAAAACTTTCTTGTGTCAAAGACTTCACAGGTGTTAAAGCCTGACCTGTGTCATTGTGCAAGTTCTGGATACGTTATTGTTCCGCAGATACCCATCACTGTCTCTCACACCCTTCCTTGAGTGCCATGGCTCACTCACCTTGCAGGTGCTGAGAGCATCTGGGACCATCAGTCTCCTTTTCAAGCTGAAAACACATTGCTGCCAGCACTGGAACAGACATGACAACATTGGTGTCTTATTTTCTTCCCTAGGACTATGATCTTTGCACACTGTGGTCTTCAGGGCTCTTTAGTATGAATTGAATGTAAAGACAGACTTTTACAGTGGCCCAGTGTTTCCTACAGGATCTACTTTTTCCTGCTAGAATAAAGCCCTTGCTGAGGCTTACTGAACAGCTGGTGATGGCAAATGTCTATGAAGAAGGATGGCAGGAGCATTGGAAAATGCAGCCCAGAGACGTGAGTAAGTATGCTTGGCAAGATTCAAGGCACTGATCTGTACCTCAGGAGAAGAATCAGACACCACCACAGCAATTCCTTGGGCATCACCCCACTAAATATCTTTGTAAGTCACAAGATGCACAGACACATTGGCTAAAATCTGTTCCCACAATAGGCCGTTTGAAAAGCTATAGAAAAAAGACCACGCTTCTTAGCTTTCCTTTTGCAGATAACTCCAGAATAGAGCTGAGTTATTCAACTAATGAGGCATGCCCAGTTCTACATGCTACTTCAACATTTTCTGAATATAAAGCAGCAGGCATGGTGAGAAGTTGAGCGAGTAACACGAAAATGGAAAATAAGACGAATAATTTATCATCATCAATTCAATTGTATGGAATTGAAAAGTCATTTCAGCAGCCCCAGGACATGTGAACAGCCCTAAAGAGCCCAGACATAAAAGAAAGATATTTTCCAAACTTCAAATGGATCCAGAATTTCCAAGCAGGAGGCAACTGTTTTAGCATGTAGTTTTCTAATTAAATGTTGGAAAAGAAAAGCATAGTGGTGGAGTAGCTCCTACTCCAATTTACACTGAAGCAACTGTACTGTCAAGTAAAAAATTACTCTGGGTGGATATAGCCTTGCCCAAAGACAAAACTTAGCCCAGCATTTTTACAGCTTGTGCACCTATATGATTAGAAACTCTCTTTAACTGAACAGGAAATTGTGGCTAACCCTCTCAGAACTGAAGTCAATTAGTGTTAATTTAGTTCAGTCTTTCTTGCAATAAATTGATGTAAATAAGGGATCCCCGGTGGAGACAGATTTACAGCATGCAAAACAGCTATAAAACTAAGAATGGGAAAATAGAGCTGGTCTCTGATAAGAAGGTGTGAGCTAATTATGAGCTTCCAGCTAGTGCATGAAAGTAACACATTTAACCCCAACAGATAGTACACGTCTGATCTTCCAGTTTATGATGATTGACAGGTGTGACTTGCTGTGAGAAGAAAAGAGAAGTGACGTGGCTGCTCTTTGCATTGCTCCACCATGTGTTACACTGGACAGAGCTCAGCTATGCAAAACGATGTTGTTTAATCCTGTCTCTTATCAGACTTCCCTAGCGTCCCTTTCTTTCCCATCACAAGGTTTCTTTACCACTTATGAGCCAGTTCTCTTATCCTTTTAAACTCCTTCTTTTTCCAAGCTAAGGTTTTTCTCATCGCCCTTAGTTTTGGTGTAAACACAGTACAGGTGAGATGAAATGGAGAAGAGTAAGAAAGAAACAATTAATCACATGGGCTGGAGTGCTCTTTTATTTCCTCAGGAAATGTTGAGGTTGTTCCTTGCACTGTCTTCCAATAATAAAGTGAACATCTTTGAATTTCATTCCTGATGGGCAACAGCACAGTTTGTACATTGAACACAAGAACATACAAAAGTCCATGTGTCATAAAGAAAGAGAAGTGGGAGGGAGATAAGCTGATACTGATGTTTTCTATATAATCCTAGTTTCTCTTACTGTGTTCTGTGTAGCATGATATTTTCCTGCTTTTTACGAGCTCATGATATCTTCCATAGTTGCTCACGCTTGAGTACATTAGTTCTTCCCTCAAATTACAGTCCTTCCTTTGCCCGTGCCATTTAAGATGGCAAAGGAATGTTCACTGAGCCCATCAATGCTTGGCAAATAATCACTGACTGTAGGTTAACTGGGACCAAGTGCACCTCATGAGGTTCAACAGATCCCAACGCAAGGTCTTGTGCCTGTGTCATGGCAAAGTTCACTACCAATACAAGCTGGAGGATGTAAGGATGGAGTACAGCCCTGTCAAAAACAACCTGGGGGTACTGGTGGATGACAAGCTGGACACGAACCAGACTGTGCCCTTGCAGCTCAGAATGCCAACCGTATTCCAGGCTGCTTCAAAAGAAGCGTGGTCAGCAGAGCGAAGGAGGTGATCCTGTCCCTTTACTCTGGTGAGACCTTACCTGGAGCATTCAGATGTTCCAAGCAATGGAACACCTCCCCTACGAGGACAGGCTGAGAGAGCTGGCGTTGCTCATCCTGGAGAAGAGAAAGCTCCAGTATCCAGCCTGTCAGTATCTAAAGGGATGCTACAGGAAAGAAGGGGACAGGTTCTTTAGCAAGGTCTGTTGTGACAGGACAAGAGGAAATTTTTTCAAAGTAAAAAGGGGGGATTTATACTGGATATAACGAAAAAGTTTTTCACGGTGAGGTTGGTGAGGCACTGGCAAAGGTTGTTCAGAGAGGTGGTAGATGCCCCATCCCTGGGGACACGGAAGGTTAAGCTGGACGGGGCTCTGAGCACCTGATGGAGCTACCGATGTTCCTGTTCACTGCAGGGAATTTGGACTGCTTGCCCTTTAAGGGTCCCTTCCAACTTGAGCAATTCTATGATTGTAAATGTGGAGTAGTGAAGCATTTAAAGCAGCATAATACCAGATCTTGTCACCTCCCAGCCGTGTGTGGCACTGGTCTAATTTTGCAGTCAACAGAGATAGATTGTGGCAGCCTTTGGGACTGACTGGAGCCCAACAGGCAGTGCAAATGCAATCTTGGCTCTACAGCACTGTTACACATCAGTGAAGGAGCCTTTTGAGACTGTAACAGCAGCCACTGTTCCTGGTGTTCACTACTGCAGGTTCCCACTGTGCTGCCACTGGAGGTCTCAGTAGAGACCAGGGAGTTTATTAAAAAAGGTGAGTAATTATGCAGAGCAGCCCACATATCCCCAGTACCATATGTGTACATGCTGCGACCTTTCTGGCAGTTCCTGCAGCACAGCTTCAGCAAACTTGCCACAAATATAACGGGTAACCAGACCTGCACCAGGGAGCACTTGCTGATTGCACTGAGAGCTGCTAAACAGCTCTGACAATAAGTGTTTAAAGAGCAGTTTCCTTTCCCTCTTCACATTTTTGCCTAATTTATTAGAGTGAGGTCATTTTGATTATTAACCCAAGCCCTTTGCTTTCCATAGGCAGGCGCTTCCACCTTCATGCTGCACGTTTACACACCACCTCTCTGAACGCTTTATTACTTGATTTTCCTGTTTGATTTCCCAGGGCACTTCAGTTCCTGTTCTGAGATACAGTATGTTCAGAGAGTTAGTTAAAGACTCGCAGATCTCCAAATCTTCAGGGATAGATTCTTTTCCTTCTTCTCAGTAGCTGACAGATGGTTATTCTTCAACAAATAAAATCTAAATTGTACAAGTCTGCCCTGCTGCAGAAGCAAGATCTTAATAAGCGCCTTGCTGTGATGAAAGGAAATAGAGGAAAAGTAACAACCTTGAAGCGAGGGGATTTAGAATTAAAAATAGACTCCATGTGTCCATTTGTGAGAATTGCATGGTGAAATTTCCCATCTGAAGGGGACTTTAACAGCACAGAGACCTGGTATTGGCACTCTGCAAAGAGATGAGTTATATCCATAGCAAACTCTCGTGAGTGGCAGCTGTTTTCTGAGCCAGGGGTGATGATGTGACAAGTCTGCCTCATGCAGGACCCCACATGTGGATTTACATTGAGGGAAAAATGAGACTGTACACAGCCTTGCTGATGCAGCCATGATGCGACCTGCCAGGGCTGTAGGAAAGGGCACCTTGTCAGTTTGCAAGGGGCATCAAGACTGCCCTGAGTTCATTATGCAGAAGCTGGCTCAGAGCAATCATGAAGGGCTCTCCAGTTGCCTGACTGTAAACTTGTGCCATCCAATGGCATCTTCCTGCTAAAATCCTAACCGCTCTGAAATGACTTTATAAATCTTCAAAAGCTTTTTATGTCTTTGTCTTAAAAATCCTATCCAGGAAATCTCTTTGTCACTCTTGCACAACATCATGGGACAGCTCTGGCTGTTCCTGGGCCAACTTCTGCTCTGCTTAGTATTGGCATGGGCCAATTCCTATACCAGGTTCGGGCTGATTCCATCACTATCAGCAGGACTATCGTGGTTGGGCACAGATAGTTCAACCCAGCTCTATTACTTCCCCAACATAAAAAGCATGGGTTAAGTATACTGTACATCTGGTGAGCAGCATTGTGGTGGGTAGGCAATAAGCACGACTCTATTGTCAGTATTATCACAGACCTATGGTCCAACCCATCAGCTAATTCTCCTTCTCATCCGACAACTCTTTTTCCTTACAGAACTGCTGATCCAATCAGGGTTGCCAGTCAATGAAAATATCTGTAGATTTTGCTCCTTCTCACTCCTAAGGTAAAAAACAAATATGTACGGTTGTTGGAAATGTGAACACCAACCTTGCTGCAAAGATGTTACTGCTCAGCCTGGCTGGGAAAAAGTGAACACTGGCAAGGTAATTCCACAGGAGAGTATCCTGGTACTCTGGTGTTTGAGAGCTGCTGAAAGGCATCTTCATTAGCTCATCATTAGCTGCAGACTGTGCATGGTCTGAATTCAGACAACAACCCTCAGACAGACCATTGGCTTTAGTCACTGTATTGACTGATAAAGAAAAGAACAGCCTCAAGCCAGTTAACAATTAATCCTTGGTTACTTCTTCATAATTCAAAAGCAATAATTTAGATTGCTTAGAAAAAGTAATTGTCCCTTGGATATGAAGAACAGAAGTGAGAAATACAATATCCTAGCCTCAGGTTTTTTCCCTCATAGTCTCCCTTCTGCTGCTCTAAAAGACACTCCTGATTTCACACTTTGCCTCATTTGAACTTCTTCAGATTTGTCTAGAAGCATCAACTAGGAGAAGGTACTTTCCTGCCTTGTAATTGTTGCTTCAAGAAAAAGAATTGGGCATACATGCATTTTCATTACAAATCTGCATTATCAAATGTATAGACATACTGTAAAATGTCTGTATCCATTTTTTCTCCCTATTTCAGGCCTCTGAATGGACTCAAATCCCAAATCTGCAAAATCTTAATCGTTGGCCCTCACTTTTCTCTGAGATTGCTCAAACTGAGTATCAGAGCCCTCATGACTATGTGTGACTTGTAGTAATTGATGTTCCTATTTGTTGAAGTTGGACTGCTTCATTCCTGCTCATCATCTATCTTCTTTCTGCTCTTACAACATCTTCATGTTCCCAAGTGATCATGCATTGCATAAGTATTGGCTTTGTCTAGTTATTCTGATAAAACACTAAATAATCATAGAATCATTGAGTGGCTTTTGATGGAAGAGAGACCTTAAAGCCCACTCAGTCACAACCCCCTGCTGTGGGCTGGTTAGGGAACCACTACATCAGGCTGCCCAGGACCCATCCAACCCAGCCTTGAGCATCTCCAGGGATGGAGCACCCACAGCTCTCTGGGCAGCCTGTGGCAATGCCTCACCAAATGTGCCCTTTTTTTTCTTCATTATTTATTGCTTTTGAAGGCTTGTGAGGTTTTGCTTGAAATCACCACAGTCTATGTAATAGGCTTCAATACCTCCAGTAAATTTCACCAGTTGTTTCTCCTTCTCCATTCTCTGGTTTGTTTCCACTCCAGAAACAGGCTAAGGAGTACGACTCTATCCTGCTCCCTGAGGACAGCTTTCCCAGCAGTGCCCTTTATTTGCTGCCATTCTGCCCAATTGCCTGGGCTGTACAGCATCTCCCAGGAGGTACCCAGCCTCGGCAAACCCAAACAACAGGCTTAATATCAGTCCTGGAAGGCACAAAGGGCCCCAAAGCTGCTCCTGTTTGAAAGTCTCGAAGCAGCAGTTCAAATGAGCTCTTGTTCTGCTCTGTCTGAAAGTCAAAAACTGCATTGCTCCTCTCCCCACCAGTCTCTCCAAGCACCTCTTAAATCACCTCTAATATGATGTGTCTTCACAACTCCCCTGCAAGATAAGGGCGATATCATCATCCTTGTTTCACAGATGCAGAGCCAGGGCACAGACAGAATACTGTTGCCTAATTATTTTTCTTTTATTAGAGAGGTTACCTCTGGCGGTGCCTGGTTATGTCTTAGTTCAGTATGCTCAGCCCATTCAGTAGCTGCTCTTACACAAAGGCTCATGAAGGTCATTGAGTTGCCAGAGAAGAATCAGTCCAAGAAATTTCACTGGTTGCATCACTCCAATTGTTGCTGTACAAGTGCAACTACAGAGAACATAAAGGAACTATACACATCTCTAAAAGCATACAATTAAAACCAAATATTGGTTCATTTCAGCCATTAGCAATTGTCACTCATATTGTGAGAACACGATGTACGTCCCAGGGAGATCATTTTATTTCATGCTCTAATTTGACTCCTCTTAGCAATAATAAGAAGTATTCTTACTGCCCTGTTTGGTTGTGCAATCTCTGTTACCCAAGTGGGGAAATCCATACTCATTGTCTTAAAATATGTGCATTTTCAAAATGAATAGAGAATCTACATGCCACATTATGACATGTCCATTTGACATCATATGGAAAATTCTCTCTTCTATTTACATCTCCAGGGCATAGCTTTATAATCACATGAAGCCAGATCTCTAACACATCCCACCTGGCCCTTCAGCCTAATTATTCCCGGTGCAGCTCAACACCAGACTTTGATCCAAGCCTTTCTGCATGTCTCAAACTTACATACAATATCCATTCAAAAACAAACAAACAAAAAACCAACCAGCTGAATGCTGAGCTGCAGCATTGCTCAGCGTACCAGGCTGCCTTTTTACCTTAGAAAGAGCCACCAAAAATCCAACGTTGACCAAAGCAATATTTTTTTCTATCCCCCCTGCACAGGCTCTAGCTGGCTGCTGCTTTCCATGTGAAAATGCCTTTCATTGCATTGGTAGTGATCACTGTCTTGTAGGTCTCTGCAAACACAGCCTGTGCAAGGCAGGTTTCCAAGATGGTATGAAAGTCCATGTTGCATTTGAATCATGTGTACTAAAACCTGAAGGGATATTGAGCATTACAACATAGTGGATAGGCAGCCCCCATATGACAGACTACCAAATCTTTTTCTCTTGCTCATTTTTCTTTCTTTCCTTTCCCTTCCTGGGTGAGACCTGGAGCTGTTCCGTATGAAGAAGAGAAGGCTGAAATTTATCAACGTTTATAAATATCTAATGGGTGGGATGGGGCCAGCCTCTTTCCAGTGGTGCCCAGTGACGGGACAAGGGGCAATGGACACAAACTGTAACATATGATAATAAATAATCACTGTTCCATGTGATCATGAGGAAAAACTTACCTACTTTGAAGGTAACAGAGCACTGGGACAGACTGCCCAGAGGAATTGTGGAGTCACCTTCTCTGGGGATATTCAGAACCCACAAGGACACTTTTCCTACACAGTCTGCTGTAGGGAACCTGCTTTAGCAGGGGTTGGACTGGAGGTTCCCCAGAGATGCCCTCCAACCCCAATGATTCTATGATGCTGTGATTCTGTGATATTACACCAGCTGGGGAATGCTGGCCTGAGGCCAGCAGGAATAGGGAGCAGCTGAAAGTCGCTTGGCTGATTGCTCCATGGAGAGCTCTCAGCAAGTTTTACATGGACAATGAACAAAGTGCCATTTCTTGCCTTAAAAAGGCCAAAAAAAGAGGGGGTGGGAAAGGAGGACTCTGCAATGCAGATTTCCTGACAATCCCAACTTTACAGAAAGGCAACACAGATCAATCTTGAGCTCTCTTAATACAGGACAGAAAGCCAAAAATCAGTCATCACGTGGCCTGGCAGGTGCTGAGAGCCACCCAGACTGACAGTGTCTCCTGTAGTATAAACAAGTAAACTGTTTGATTGCAAGCTCAGGCTACTTTGCTCAGATACCCCTTGTTTACTAAGTGCTGAATAGCACTCAGCATTTACAGATGTAAAGCCCCTGACTGGGAAGGTCATTAAAATTGGCGGGAAGATTGGGTAAAATCTGAGAAAATCCACAGGGGAGCCCAGCTAATTAATTATAGTTTTGTACTGCACCTAGAAGAACAATGTTTGGATCTCTGAGCTGTTTGAAGGGTCTGTTTAAAAGCAAATTAAGGCAGAATATCTACTGTAAATGCACAATTGAGCTGTATGCTAAATACACAGGCAAACTTGTTTACCCTGCTCCTGAGCCCTCTTGAGTGTGGTGGGTTTGAGCGCTTGAACACAGATGTCACTGGGTTACAGGAGGCTGTGAGAAACGAAGAAGGCAGGGGAAAAGAGAAAGCTTCCATTGGGGAAAAGTGAAGGGAAGTAAAATCCCACACCAAGAAAAATAAATAGAGGTGAAAAATTGGAAAAATAGAACATTCTAGACGGAGTTGACTCCGCTGATTACCCTCTGCAAAATTTCCATCTCTCTCTGTAAAAACAATTTGCAAAGGTCAATTATTAGGTTTTTGAAGAGCTGCAGACTAGGGCTCCTGTTTGTTATTGGATTGGTGACAATGGGGCAGGTGTCAGGAATAACCCCTTTAACCTGCATCCGCCAGCTGGGGACTCCCAGCCTGGAGTCCAGTGAGAGCTTAGCAAAGATCCATGTCAGGTTTGGGGGAAGTGGTGGCACTCTGGTGACCAAAAGCCTATCAGAGTGTTTCTAGCTACCATTACATCCAGCCCATATTCAAACTATTGCTGAACTGTCCTGGTGGATGAAGCATCTGCCTCCTATCTACTGTCCTCTCTCTTCAGCAGCTTCAAGTATTTCAGGATGGGGGGAAATATAGCTCTTTCTGCTGATAACCTCATTGTAATTTGGCACAATATGCTAAAAACACCCCAAAAGATTATGGCACGTGATGCGACACAGTTGAGGATGGCTCTTTGGAAAATGCAGATGAGCATGTAGCTGTATCCTCTGCCTTTTTAAAACTGCTCCACAGATGAGGAGCAGAGGCCCCAGGGACCTCATGGATGATCGGAGGTGATGTGTGTGCATTCCTGTGTGGGGCTTGGGTGACATGGAGAGAAAAGAAGAACCATTATGTAACTTGGAAGATTATATTATACAATAACTAAAACACACACACAAAAAAGGTGTATCCCAGCCAAGAGCTTCAGTGTGAAAGATGAGATTCATAAGATTATTAAGGCCTCCTATCTGCCAAATCTTTCTGAGCATTACACCACGCGATGGAGTTGTGCTAACCCCATGCATTATTATGACTCAGCTTAGTGGGAGAGGTAGGGCAGGACAAGGCAAACTTTACTATCAGCATCTGCCTAGAAATTGAGCTATATTTACAACACTGGGGCTGATAAAATGGCTGTTGTGTTTGACTAACACTAAACATTGCAATACACAGGTTACCAGAAAGGGATTGGATTGGCAGCTACATTGTTTAATTAAGATCAAATTACCAGAGGGCTAGATCAGGTTCTCAAGATGTAACAAGGAGATTATTAGCGAGAAATGAGTTTTGCTGTAAAAATAGCAGCTGTCACCAGGTCCAACACGTAGCAGTGGCAACACCAAGCTTTGCCAGCTGTTGCCCATCACCAGCCTAGTACTGCTGCTCCGCAGGCAAGGCGATGGGCTGCAGAGTGGGATTAGATGCTGACCCCAACTCCTTCCCCTTTAAAAGGGCAAATTGTTCCTGTGCTGCATGTCCCTACTCAGGAGAAGGGCTCTCAGAGATGAGTGCTGGTATAAATGACCATTGGGGTCCTTCCAGCTGTCCTGGTAGCCATCTTTGTGCAGCATCAACCACAGCTGCCAGTGCAGGAACATGCAGAACCAAGATCCTTGCAGCTTTGCATCATTTTTATTGATTAATTTATTTTCTCCAATAAACGTGAACTCACATCACTAAAATCCTTTCTCCTTTAGGACATACTGAAATTTTTAGTAGCCTTCCTCTGAGACAGAAGAACTTCTGGTGCCTTTCTCCTGCTTGGTAGTCCATATCACTCAGATTTATTTATTTCTGCAATGTATTTCTCTCTGATGAATGTGAATAAGTTTGACCAATGGATGGAGGAGTTACAAGGGAGGGTCAGACAGATACGGAGGCATGACTATGGGCTTGTTTAAGCTTCATTTTCACAAAGAACCAGACTAAGATCCACCCACTAATGAAATACGCCCTTCTCCTGCTTATCTGGTAAGACGCTGGAGAGTCTCATAGCTTCCTGGTGCTCCAGTTTCACTTGCTGCAAAATCTCCCTGTGACCTGGTGTCACCTCTGCATTTCCCCCACTGAGACTGCACAAAGCTAGAGAATTCTAAAGCAGCTTCTAAACATAGGGACCCAAACTCTACCCAGTGTTGGCTCCAAGTCAGTGGACTTGCATCTCCAACCAAAACCAACAGGAGCTGCTGTGGGTAAGCACATCAAGTTATGGCAGCATTTCTTAATGAGCTGTTGGTTCTTTGGAGACGGTTGTAGCTCGGTGCTCAGGAGAGGGAAAGAAAGAGAAGTGTGTTGGTCTAATGCTGAAACAACTAATTTATGTACTTACACTGAGACTTAAGAAAGTTCTGCTTTAAGTGAGTTTATTAAGTGGAGTCAGGATGTCTGACAGCTAGCAGAGCCTTTGCAAATAAGACAAGGCTGTTGGTAGTAAAAAGTCAGAATCCAGTTAAAAAATAGCTCCTCCAGTTACAAGACTGCTTGAAATATTGTACTCTGGAAGTGTTTGTGCTTTAAGCTGTTTTAGTGTACAGTATAAGTCATTGATTTTTTTTCTTGGTTTTGTTGCTAAACCTACAAGGGGAAATGTTTTTCTCCACTTGCTGGACAGCATCCATGAATTGGTAATGACCAGCTATGTTTCAAAAGCGAGTGTGTATTTTAATGTACATTGAAAGCCATGTTTATCTTCTTTTTGGGAGCTAGCTGTGTTGTTAGTGAAGTGCAAACCAAGCATCATGGTATAAGGGCATCACCTTCACTTTCACAGCTTCAAGCTTCATTACTTCACTCAACCTCTCCAGTGAACCTCATTCTCTTTAGGCAGCTTCCCCACTTCAGAACCATCCCATTGTGTCCCTTATTTATTCAGTCTGCCACAGTACTGGACACTTTTTGAGGGTGAAATGTGGCACCCCTGCACTAATGAGTCACCATGAAGATCTCAGGTGGACAGAAAGAAGGTCACAGCAGCTGGGGGAAAGCATTGACAGTTTTGCTTTTCTTGATCAATATCTTCAACCAATGTGTTCTTTGAGAATAAAAGTGCTTATTTCAGAGTGATTGCCCAACTTTGTGAATGAATTGTAGGTAAGTCTGCAGAAGTTATGTTGATTCTTTTATGGAGGCAGTTTCCTTTGTTCAGGGGTAACTGAGATGGAAAGAGGATCATACAGAGGCCAACGTGTTAATTTGGGATTTGGGACACCTTGGTTTAACTCCTTCCCCAGACTTACTTGGACAAGATGCGGAGCCTCCTATTCCTGCCATTTCCAAAATGAATGTGGAAGTTTCATCAAATTGGCCTTTTGGGACAGTGAGCAAAACACGTTTTAAAAAAAAAAAAAAAAAGGCTAAGGCAATGAGGCAACATAAGTAACTCCAAGGGAGGTGTAGGTAGATGTGTGTGAAGAGATTAAGTTTCAGTTTGAGGAATCTTGGTAATGCACAAGGAGCGTAAAGGGAACCAGGCTCCCATGATTCACAGTGGTAAAATCCTACAGGGAAGTCTCCTGATTCTCAATAGCCTACTTGATGCAGTAGATTACTTTTTCTAATTCCCTCTTGTTCAATTACAGCAGTCATTTTCCTGATGACCAAACAAGCAGACAAGCAGAAATACTCAATTCAACCCTTCTCCTACAATTTTGCCATCAATGCTTTGTGGTTGCTTGGGGGGGAATTTATAGAGGTGACATCTTCACAGCTGCTCTGCAAGTTTAATCTGTATAGAACGTACTATTAATGGTAAGTACTTATCTAAGCCTTCCCTGCCTCAAACAGCAACAACATAAAAAAAACAACAACAAAAAATGGGGCCTTAAAAGTATAATGAAATTAAGTCAGCACTTCTTTTGGCTATAACAGCTCCACAGTATTTCTCTCTTTGGGTGGAACAGGATGATCTCTGAAAACCACACCCAAGTAATTCCAGTATTTCTACTAATGTGCGTATACTTTGCTTCTGCAACCTGAACTAGCATGTTCTCAGCTAGCTCAGGTATTTCTGCATGGCATTTCATGGAATAAACACGTCCCAGTTGCCCCTAGGCCAGGCTCTGTATGATGGCAGTCATTTATGCCTACTGAAAGAATTTCTCTTTCCTTCCACTTTGTCTTTGCTGAGGTCCTACTGGAGGTAATACTATGAACAATGGACGGTTAGAGCAAAGGATATGAGATGTTAAAAGGACATCCTCAAGATCCCCTGGAAACATACGGGAATACAGACAGTATGAAAAAAGATTAGGAAGTTTGAGGGAGTCCTTGAAATTCAGTAAAAACTGAAATCATTCAGAGAGACCTTGAATGGTAAAATGAGTTGCAAGATAATTTGAAAAGTTCAAGGGCACAGCCCTACAGTGATATCAGTAAAAGAAGAATCTTAAGAGAAAATAACTTTCTATAGCATCTTTCCACCTCCTGCTACTGTGAGAACAAGTTTGAATTGATTTCTTCAACTGAAAGCTCAATAGCACAGTGATCATACTAGTGATAGGAGAAGAGGTAGTGACCTTAAGTTGCACCAGAGGAGGTACAGAGTGGATACTTGGAAAACTTTCTTCTCAGAAAGAGTGGAGAGGCAGCGTAACAATCTGCCCAGGGAGGTGATAGAGTCACCATCCCTGGAGGTGTTTGAGAAATGTTAAGATGTGGCACTGAGGGACAGGGTCATTGAGCCACGGTGGGGCTGAGACAATGGTTGGACTAGATGATCTTAAAGGTCTATTCCAACAGTAATGATTCGTTGATTCTATGACCATTCCTATCATAATGGCTGTCAGAGATGTGGACAAGACTATATACAGGATTATGCAGCACTATTATGTTTAAGGAAATACTGAGCATGATAAGCCACCAATTGTGACTCTTTCTGCATGTGCAGAGTTCCATAAAGTAGATCAGCTGATTTAATTCCCTCTCTGCCATCTCATTGATGAGCCTTTCTGAGCTCTATCTGGGAAACAGAAGAGGAAGAGTGAGTCCAGTACTTGCTTCATGTGGGATCTACTAGATCATGAGGATTTTGGAGCTAGTTTGATCCCCCACTATACACATATGAATTCTGAATGATCTCAGGACTCTTAACCAGAGAGACAGTCCCAGTAATGACAGTTTTTTTGAGAAGTTCTGTGGTTGAAAGAACTGAAACCAGACTAAATCTCTGTACTTCTCGAGAATGAGGTAACTTGAGACTTCACAGTAGCATCCAATGGATATATTGATTCAGGTTAACCTTTCAGTTAGGATTAGTGGATTAATACTGGAGATTGATGTTTCACAGGAGTGTGCACATAGACATGAGTCAGCAGAGTCGTTCTAACATGCAGCAACCTGGATGCTGTATTTGTCTATTCATATCCTTCAGATTCATATTTGGTTGCTCTGTGTGAGACATACATCTCAGAGGACAGTTGTTCACAGTCCCAGTAAGTTGTCATTGTGTTGCATGTAAGCACTATGAACTGGAAGTTTCCAATATTCTTCCTCTTTCCGTTTCTAAATCCTTACCATTTTGCAAGCAGTGCATATACATTAAGCAATATGCTCTTCTGTTTCAGAACTTTTTGGCTTCCAATTTTGATTGATTAGTGTGGATGTTTTTCAGGGGAAAAAAATTAGATGTGCTTCTCTATGCTGCCAAAAGGCACATCTGTGATAAAACTCCAGAAAACAAACCAAAACAAAAGCAGTGGACTTGCAACATGGCTGGATACAACTTTTAATTCCAGTGTTCAGTGTTCACTCTTTAAAAAAGTAGCACTGATTCAGAGTACCCACTGCAGGGCCAAAAGCTAACCCACAAGGAGGGGGAGGGTGAAGGGAGAGGTAAAAGAGTTTTGCAGATGGAAGACTGTGTGCATTATTCAGACTTTAACATTGCTTGCATTCATGGAGCAATGCCCTTCTGTCTGGGACAGCATCACAAGCACACCTCCTGTTTGGCAGGATGAATGAAAGGCATCTTACAGAATCTGTATGTGAGACCATTAGCCTGACGTCCAAGACACTGCAAAAGCTCTTCTGATAAACCACACCTCTTGAAGGAGACAGGTATTCTTACATCATCAACACAAGCTAAGCCCTCAAACCTGGGCAAATAAGGCCTTGTGTGAAGGCTACTTTCCTTGCCAGTATTTTCCACAGTTGCTACCCAAGGGAAGCGAATGCAGGGAATATCTTGGGGAAAAAAAAAATAAAAAGACTCTATCTCATCATTTAAAAGGTAATTTCATGAATTTGGGTGTGAGTTTTGGAATTACTGCACTGGCCAAAACAAAGTCCCAGTCATCATCTTGCACTTCTCGTGAGTAACTCTTCGACTGTTTCTACAGTGGAGGGTTATGCTGTAGACCCTATCTTCTAGAAGGGTATATATTAAGGCATGGAAAAGAAAGGCAACTTGGTGATGGCCATGGAAAAGGGCAAAGAGAAGAGTCAAATTAAAACAATATTGCTATATTGATATCTTTGCATATAGACAGCACAGCCTCACTAGAGGATCCTTTATGCATCTATGGATGGAAACAAAATTAGTCAAGAGCACCTGACCAACTGTAACCTGATTGGAACCAACTGCAGTGTTGTTCTGAAGCAAGAAAACACAGGTTATCAATGTACTTGTTATTGTTTAACCCCACCAAGCAGCTCAGCACCACACAGCTGCTCACTCATTCTCCACATGTAGGATGGTAGAGGTAAAAGAGAACTCATGGGTTGACAGAAAGACAACATACCAGGTAAAGTAAAAGCCATACACACAAGCAATGTGAAGGATTTCATTCACTACTTCCCAATAGCAGGCAGAAGTTTGTCCACTTCAAGGAAAACAGGGCTCAACACATGTAATGTCTATTTACGAAGACAAGACTCCAAATGTCTGCTCCTTCTTCCTTCTTTATTCCAGTTTTATTGCTGGGCATTATGCCATATGATATGGGATGTCCCTCTGATCCGTCTGGGTCAGCTGTACTGACTGTGTCCTCTCCAAGCTCCTGGTACAGCCCCAGCCTCCTTGCTGGTAGAGGAGCATGAAAAGTAAAGTCCTTAGCTCTGTTCAAGCACTGCTGTACAACAACAAAGACGTTGGTGTGCTATAATATTTTTAATAACAAATCTAGAACACAGCATCATACAAGCATTTGTGAAGAAAATTAACATTAATTAACATTCCAGCCAAAATCATGTCAATCCTGAAACCTTGAATACCTATAGCCTCTGAAGATTCAGTCAGCTGCCATAAAACTAATGGATATTGGCTTATTGGTGTAGAAGGAACCATTTGCAATGAAGTTGCTTTACCATACAGCTTTGACTCTTCTAAATGTTACTGTTCATAGCTTTCTACTTAACTGCTTTGTGAGTTTGTGTGTCAAAGTCTTTTCCTGAAGCATTTTGGATTGGTAGCCCTTGAAAACACAGACCTGCCAAGTCCATCTTTGAATAAACCTCATCAGTTGTGTGGGTGTATTTGGAAATAACCCAAAGCAATTCTCAGCTGAATTGCGTAAGTTGAATGTAAAACAAAAATACATAGGATGGGAAAATTTTGTAACATTTTAGGTAAAGGAGAGCAGGGGGAAGAGTGAGTAAAAGCATGTTAAGCATAAATATGATGTGATCATAAGACGCTAAACTGAATACTGTGGATTCAGAAAATAAAACCATGTTGTTAGCAGTAAAATGGGTCTGAAAGTTCAAGCTCCCCCCTCTTACAGGATAATAGGATATTGTGGAGCATCAGGAGGTCTCTAGTACAACCTCCTTCTCATGGCAGGGTCAGCTACAAGGTACTTCATGCTGTCCTCTCCTTTGTATATCTTTATGACTACTGCATTTGAACAGTATTTCCTTGACAGCCCTCTTTCCCATGGTTGCAAGAGCAAGGAGGATGAGAATGTTGGGGAACATACTAATGATTAAAAAGACCTAGGGACCTTATTTCTCCTTCTCAAAGTCAGGATGAAGTAAATCATAAAAATTATTACTTTGGCTAAAGCAGTTCAGAAATCAGTGCCCATCATATCCAACTGGAATACCATCATTTTAATTCCACTGAATTATTCTCATGGGACCCCTGTTGTAGGAGAACACTTATCTAGGCGGTCTAGTACTTCTGCTCCACTCATAGTGGCATTGCCCTCATGTGATCCTCCCACTACAAGCTGGAAACAGGAGAACAAATGACACTTGACACTTTCTTTACTTACCTATCCCGATAAGAGAGATCATGGGTTGGAACCAAAATACCAGGGAAGGTCATGTCCCCCCCCTGCCTGGCTGCCTTACATGTTCCTGCAGCTTAAATACACATCAGCACAATCTGAGAAACCCAAGATAGGGAGGAAAGCATGTAAGTTCCAGCTGGGCTAAGGGACGCTAACAGATGTACAGTACAAATTATTTCTTAGCACCCTTGCTGTGATTGCTAATTCTGTCCAAGATTTCCAGACCAGTATGAAGGGATAATTATTCACATAACCATGAAGATTCTGGGATGAATACTCTAGGACTGTAGTTCTTCTGTGTCCCAAACACATGCCTGTTTGATGATCTAAGCCGTGGCTGGATTAGTCAAACTGCAACTTTGAAAGTATTCACACACCCCCTCGTGTTCCCAAAGGTTTTTTCACAAGCGCTTGGATGATATTTTTAAGTCCTTAAAAAGATATGATATTCAGAAGCAACAAAGCACTTTCTGAAAATTGAGCTACAAGGGCAAGAAGATCTTCTAAGATTGGGCAACCGGGAATTACGATATGCCAAACCAATCACTTAGGAAAGACTCCAAGTTCCATAAAGTGTTTGAGTTGAATATGAAAGTAGACCTCAAAGTGCAGTGTTCCTGCTAGGAAACAAGTAGAGCTTTCCACCCTGGAAAAGACAAACTGTTCTTCATCAGATTATCAAAAAGTCAACAGGAGATAATGATATTGATGCAATTTCATGTCAGTCAATTAGTTATTGTTCCTGCCCTAAATAGAATGATTATTTCCATGTTATGCTTGTTGTTAGCTAATAACTGTGGTGACAGATGTCTAGAAATAAGGCAGTGCTCAGGTGGTTTCCAGGCAGAGCATTTCAGATAGCTGTCAGAAGAGCATTTCTCAAGGTACTAATATGAAAACTAATTCACATTATTTTGCATCATATTGTTCCAGTGGTTTGGGGGGGTTTTCCTTAGCTTTGTTGTTGTGAATAATTAGTGCTTCTCTGATGCTTGCTGAGTGCAATAACAGGAAGCACCTCGTTTCCTTTAAAGGAGTAGCTCTAATTACCTTTAAGAGTATGATTCCTGTCTTGCTTTGATTGCAGTTTCTATGCACTCCACACCATCAAAGTTGACCACTTGAACATGACCATAGCTTCTTCACAAAGTCAAACATGGTGGCACTTCCACTCCCAATTTCACTTTCAGCACTGAGTGTGCTACTCAGTGTTCCATTGCCTTTGTTGGACGGGCCAAATGAAGAAAGGTTTCATTCTCATACAAGGATCCCATGGCAAAGTCATTCATGTTCTCTGTTTCAAAGCAAAGGTGTTAGCATTCATTTGCACAGACTGGACACTTTTCTACTGCATGCAATATCCCTTAAAATGTTTTGAACCCTTTTTCTTATGTTCCTCATAGAAATTGAGGGAATTCAACGCCACTTAGGTTTCAGCAGGATACTTCTTCATCAGCGCTCTCCAAAAGAGAACTATGTTACTCTTTAGTCATATAGTTGTAAAATCAAACACAAAATAATAGAATCAATCATAGAATCACAGAATGGCTTGAGACCTTATAGCTTATCCAGTCCCAGCCCTGTGCTGTGGGCTGATTGCTCCCACCAGACCAGGCTGCCCAGGGCCCCATCAAACCCAGCTTTGAATGTCTGCAGGGATGGGATGGGATAGTCTCAACTTCTTTAAGGAACCCATTCCAGTGCCTCACCATTCTCTTCTAGATAAGATTTTCCTCCTAATATCTAATTTAAATCTTTCCTCTTTTAGTTTAAAAGCATCCCCCCTTGTTCTATCACTATCTGCCTGTGTAATAAGTTGTTCTCAATCTTTTTCCCTTTGAAAAACTGACAGGCTGCAGTGAGGTCTCTCTGGAACTGTCTTGAGGCTGAACAACCCCAGATCCCTCAGACTTTCAGTTAAGTCGCTGCCTGACTCAAGTCTGACCACTTTCTTCTTTTGTAAAATGAATTGGGGGGGGGGGGGGGGGGGGGGGGGGGGGGAAGAAAGTAAAAGGAAAAAAAAAAAAAAAAAGTGAAAATTTCAGTGTGAAAAGACCAAAAAAATTTCACTTTCAGGCTTCTACTTTGCCTTCTTTTGGTGCTAATTTCCCTTCTGAGAGCTGAAAGGACTGGTTTGTCTTTAGTCTCTGGTACTGTTTTGCTTAAATTAGAGGTGATTTATTTGTGGATTTTTCATGTGGCTTATTTCCTATGACCTGGACTGAGTCCTCAAAATTCATTTTCTTTAGATATTTGACTCTAATTCAAAGGTGTTTTGGCTAAAAAGGAGAAATTACGAAGGTGGAAGGGCGTAGTTTTACATAATGCTCCTCACATCACTATCTTCCTTCCATACTCTCCATCTCTCAATAAAATGGAACTTGTGTCTCATTCTCTTGCCAAGACTGTTCCTCATTCCTGTCACACATTCCTTAATTTTATATAAATACCAAGAAAAATACTGCAGACCTTGCATGGGCAAACCTCCCATTGAAACCAATGGAAATGTTACCTGAGTAAGGTTCTCTGAGCTTGGTCCTCCAGTAGTAAATCAAAGGAAAGGAAAAAAGTCACAGAGAAACCAAAACACTTGGTGTTCTTACTTTAAAAAACAAAAAGGGTACAGGAGGTGGAGGAAGGTAGAGGTATGGCTTTGGGGTGGTTATATTTAGAAAAAAAACTATGTTTGGTGTTGCTGCCAATATGAGCACATGGAGTTTCAATTTGTGGTTTCTCTTTATGCAGTACATTTTGAAATTGGAATTTAAAACAAAATATACATCTCTGTGTCTGAATGTGTATGTAACAATTTGTCACTTCTTGGCGGGAATTTGAAACTATTTTTAGTACTCAGAAATAGTCTTCTCTTCCTTTCCTTCACTTCACCCACCATCCCCCTTCCAAACTACTCTTTAATCAACCTTACAAGATTGCTAGAACTTTCCAAATTCTTGAAGGAAGGAAAATAGTGACAGGAAATTAATAATTACTGAGGAATGGGGCTATATTTTCATTTTCTAGCCCCTTTGGAGTTAAATGTTAAGTTAAAGCAATTTGTCCAAAAGTTGAACAGAATGTTACCTGCAGATTCATTTTAACAAATTCCATTTAAGAACAATGTTCTCAAAATACATATATATCACTTAGAGGATCAGGAAATCCTTCTAAATCCAAAGCACTTGTGCTTTATATAAGTGCTTGAATAAGAAAATCCCTCCCATGAGAGAGGTCCAGCAGTGGAGATATTATGCTATTCTTCAAAACCAAAAGCATGAACACCATCATAGTATCAGGCTGGATGGGACTCTGAGCAGCCTGATTGAGCTGTAGGTGTCCCTGTTCATTGCAGGACAGCTGGACTAGGGGATCTTTAAAGGTTCCTCCCAACTCAAACCATTCTAGGGTTCTATAATGGCTAAAAATGGATGGTTAGGGAAACATGTAAAGACAAGAAATATACAATTAAATATTGCTGTTTCTCCCTACAAGATCCTCAAACTTTAGAACTTCATGCCTAATGGATTTCCTAAACCAGTGGCTGCTGTCAATATAGATAGTTAATATTTGGAAGTTTTTTCCTCTGGAATTTGGTCTGCTCCCTTTCTGAAGCCACAGCCTGTGGCAAAAATACCCACAGCTCAGCTCAATGTTGTAAGAGAAAATGCCTCCACATCTTGCTTTTAGAACTGCTACCTCCTGGTTTCAGGGTAGATCTCTTATTAGAAAAGACACAAAGTTGTCATTACTTAATTGCCTTCAGTATTTTTATGGGTCCCACGTCATACCCAAGAAGATTCTCTGTACATATTCTTGTTCTGTGTTAGGCAAGACAAATTATTTAGGTAGTTGTAATTAGTATCTTGAATCATAATTAGTTGTGTAGCTAGAAATACTAAAATGGCTTTTTGTCCCAGCACTTTCTTTACTTCCTCTCTGCTTTTGTTTAAGATTTGGGACAAGCTCAACAGTATGTTGATTCCCCCCCCTTGCCAATTCTAGCTGATTGAATAGGAAATATTATATCCACCTACAAGTCCCGTCTACACCCATTTACAACTACTGTAGATATAAGTTTTACCGTGTGATTTAAGAAGGCGAGTATGGAGCTGCACACGGATGTGTTTGTGTCACAGATTTATAAAGTAGTATAGAGATGGTCGCTGATTTTTTTACATTCTTCTCTAAATAGCTCTTGCATTCAAGCAAAGGAGTTTTTTGGACTTTTACTGAACACTAAGTTGCTTTCTATAGAACTATCTATCTTCTATCACTCCAAGATCTCTTTCCTAAAGGGTAATAGCTAACAGCACATCTCAAGAGCGTATCATTACACATGCTAATTTAGTGTTGTTTTCTTTCAGTGCTGAACTTCATCCTGCAATCTTTTTTTTCCATCACAATTGCAGAGCTGATTGATTGCCTCTGCAAATCTTCATAGCTCAGCTTTAATTTTTATCTAGGGTGGTCATGTGTCATCTGGTGAGTGAACTTTGTACTTTCACTAGACTGTGAGGTCATTTATATATAGGTTGCACAGTTCGAGTACAAGCAGAAGTTATTTTGAAAGTCTACTGACAAACATTCAGGAACTGTCATTATTTGCTACTCGTTTTCTACTGTTTAGCCAGATATATATCCATATTAAGGCCTTATCTATCCCATGTCTGGTTTAATAGACTTTCATGAAGGTCTTTGCAGATCGCACTTTAGACTTTGTTAGTCATTTCTCCCTTGTCTATGTGCTCATTGACTCCTTCAAGGCATGCTCTCTTCCTGTTACAAAAGCTAGATAGATTATTTCCAACCACTACCCTCCAATTTTATTTATTCATTTATTTTATTGATAACTGACAATACCTTTGCAACTTTCCATTTCTGTAATGCAAAGGAAAATTTAAATGAGAGATTAGAGACACACAGACAAGAGATCCATTATTTCAGAACTGCCTTTCTTTAGAGCCCCTTAATGAGCACTACGTGATGCTGCCCATTTGTTTCACTTAAATTTTCTTAATTTGTTCTATTTTTTATACTTGAAGTTGAGGCAGCCAAAGCATGTATTAAAGCCTCATGGTGAATAAAAATGAAAAAGAAAAGGTAATTTGTCTTCTACATTGTTACCTTTTCTCAATTCTCCATTCACACACTTGCTGTCTATTGGTGTGATATGTCTCTATGAGACATTCATTTCTGGGGTGGGGGGTTCTTTTTTAAACTCGGTCCTCCCCAGTGCTGTGCTCAGCTATCCTGCATACATAAACTGCTCTGAAAGTAATACCTCCTATTTTATTATCTGCTGTATTTTCCATTGAAATAAATTGGAAGTCAGAGTAGCCCTTGTATTTTTGTTTCTTTGGTCTCTATACACTACATTTTGATAGGTAATATGCATTTGATCCAAACAGTCAGTAATAAGGAATCCTCACAACTCTTTCATCTTTGAGTAATCTTTCGGCTTCCTAGTGTTTCATGCCTCAGATAAACTGGAACAAGCACGTCCCTCACCAGTTGTGTCCCAGCCAATGTAGTTTTGTAATTCTTTACTTAACTTGTCAATCTGTCTTCATATTTTTGTTGCTTTTATTTGAGTTCCTTCAAGTACTCAGCTACCTGTGAGAACTTGTATTCCTGATGGATCTGATGTTGACATTTAGCTCTCCTTCTGACAAATCCTCTGTAATGTAGGTAAGGTCTCAGCACGTTTGAATCTCTTCAGAGATGTCAATCACCAGAATGGCTCAGGTCCATGCACTCCTGTGTGTGCCACGCCACCATAAAAACACAAGAACACCTGAATCTATAATCTATCTCCAAGCACCATATAAAAAGGTATTCAGGCAAGAGTAATGTGGCCCCCAGTTGGCACTGAAACACGATCCAGATGTATTTGGTGCCAAAAAAAATAAAAATATTAAAAAACATTTAAATGCTTTGTTTCTCTGTTTTTCCTGTGTCACTTTGTCTATATCTCCCCATTCAATGAGTACTATATTATGTTATGCTTAGAAAGTAGAACAATTTCAATAGGAAAGATCCAAGGTAGAGGCTGATGGGCAACCGACACATGCATGACCTAGGCTTAACTCTCTGATCTGAATTAGGCAGACTGGAGGCCTGGATTTATGCCATTGCGAGTGAGATCTTTGACCTCCTTTGTGCTATTGGCAGTGCTGGGACATCATAGGGAGATGGGCTGGTCTCATCATTCGTTCAGAATTTCCATCTCTGGCCTGGTACAAAGTGTAGCTGGAATTTATTTTGCAAAGTTTCATATCTGATAAACTGGCATTTTCAACTGGAAAAAAGTTTTATCAAAGGCATCCTGGCTTGCAAGCAAATGGCTTGGGAAGATGGATACGGTTCTCAAGAGTTTTGAAGAAATTGCATTTAAGGCTTTTCATATTGGTTTATCCTTTGTGTCAGTGAAACTTGCAGCTCTTAAACAGGCAGGTCAGACACTGCTACTGGCAACTCACTGGATAGAAAAACCCAGCAATATGATGAAATTCACCCTGCAATATTCACAAACATAGGTCAACAAGAGGCTAAATGGATTCATAGGGTTTGGCAAATGAGATGGAAACTCTGAAGATTACTGACGGGCTAACATCATAATATCAAGAAATGACTCTTCTGAGTATCCATGGAAAGTGTACAGCAAACTCCAGGAAAATAAACTTTAATGTGAAGCAGCCATCTGTCCAAAGTCTGGATTTATGTTTCAGCTGAGCTTTATTAAGTGTTTTAAGAGCACAAACTCTGATGCACAAGCTTAGCTTCCTTCAACAGGTGTTAGCAGTGTTGGGTGAAGATACTGGGATCTACCATGCTGGATGAAGCATAGCAGCTATGAGATGTAAAATGATGGCCATTAGGATATAACCAGTTTCAGAAAGAACTGGAAATACAGGTTCTCAGGATTAAAGTTACACGTATAGCAGTATGTAATCAAACTACAAAGGCTGTTTGGTCACTTTGCAGCATCTCACACAGTTTCTAGAAATGGACTATGTATTTTATTGCTGTATTAAACTTTTCTAAGTCAATGCTCTGTACCAAGAAAAAAGAAATATTTGTGAAATTAGCACGTTCCTCAGCAGTCCTTTCTCAAAAAACAGAAGAAACAGAAGGTATTTTAGGGATCTCATTTGTTAAGAGTTCTGTTGAGCACTCAAGAGTACTTCACACTTTTGATCAAGCAACATAGATAGATTATCCCCTTGCCGTGAAAACAGGCTGTTTATGAATCAAAACACTCCTCCTCCAGATAAATGCTCTTCACAGCAGAGCTGCTTTTGAAAATTTTCACTTTAGAGTGCACGTGTTTGACTGAAGAAGTAAAATGACACCGAATTCTACTTGAGAAATAGCAAAATTAACGGTAGTTTTCGGGAAAATTATATATATCATTCACAAGAAATGCACATATGCATTTCACCGGGAAAAAAGTCAATATCCATGTGTGTGAAAAGCTGGTACTACGAAATAGACTCAAGGTCCTACAAATTCTTATGCTAGATCTTTTTCTCAGGCTTCTCCTGTTCAAATCCTCTATCAGCTTTGATTATTAAATATTATTTCCTGTCTTTAGTGAATCCTCAACTTATCTGTTGTCTCGGGGAGGCTGGAATCTTATAGATATCACACAGAGTGACATGGTTTACTAGGCAAGGTGGTGCTGAGTTGATGGCTGGACTTGATGATCTTAGTGGTCTTTTTCAACCGTAATGATTCTATGATTCAGGAGAAGGCTGGGATAAAAGAGTAAAAGTGTCACTGAACAGGATGTAAAGTTGTGCTCCCACACTGTCAGGTATCATTTCATATCCTTACTAATAGCTTTCATTTTTGTATTTCTCAGATCAGTCCTATATGTCAAGTTCCTAGACCCATATCTCTTAGCTGAAGAATAACGTATGCACATATTTCTTAAGGATATGAAAAAAAATAAATAATTGTTGGCATATCATAGAATTATTCACATTGGGAAAGACCTCTAAGATCATCTATATTTGACACTTTGCAACATAAGATACTTTGACATAAAAGATGCCCAGTATTCAGCCTTAAACACCTGGTCTGGCAAGCTGTGCTTGCTCAGAAGCAGCGTAGCAGCACTGATTTATAGGCTGTGGGAGTGGGAGTGAAAGAGGATCCTCACATCCAACACAACCAAAAGGTTGCTTAGAGCTGTGTCACTCTGGGTTTCACAACGTTGCTTCCGTCATAAATACGTCTTTATAGCCTTGTTGGATTGCTTCGCGTTAGTGCCTGTTTAAAATGAATATAGCCTCGTAGTGTTTGAAAAATCACAGTGACAAAGCAAAAACTATAAAATTAAGCATAGCTGAAGTGTTTGTTAAAGCTGGAGCCAACCTGGCACACTTGCGTTTTATTCAGCCTCAGTGCTGGAGTAATTCCTTCCAGGAGAAAACCAAGAAAAAGTCTCAACCTCAAGAGGGAAAACAATTCAGCACAGACTGAAGGCATTTCAGACAGCACCAGAAGAAAAACTCCACATGAAGGGAGCAGTTTTAAGTAACAACTGCTTTAAGGTTATTTCCACAGAGTTTCAGGGCTGCCACTTTCTGTGATGAAATGTTATTCCTGTTCAATATGCCAGTTTTTTTCAATCCTATATGCCCAAAGCCAAGCTTTTCCATAGGAGTCTGTGTTCCTGATACCTTTGGAAATCAGAATTGCTTTTGTGTAGGAACCAAAATCCAGACTTTCAGGTGATAGAATACCTGTTTGTAAATGAAGGCATGAGTTTGTAATGCTTTTCCTTCATAGGAAGGAACTTATTTTTAATACCAGGGGCCAACATCTATGAAAGTTATTTGTTCAAAAATTCAGCTCTCAAACAGGAAGAACCTAAAGAAAGGAATTAGCAGAACTGGATGTTGTGCTTTCTGACAGGAAGCCCAAGGAGGTCAAAATAAGAAGCTAATGTAAAAATACATCTATGCTTAAATAGAAATGTGTGCAGTTCCCATTTCTATCACTGCACCCTGGGTTAAGCCACTATTGTGTGACAGTTTGTAAATCCAACAGCCCTCAGCTCAAAGAGCCACCCATCTCACCATAAATTAGCCTGTATTCAGTAATACCACAGCAGAGGCATTTCTGCTGATATTAACCCCTTTCCCTTCCCAACATGACAGGGATCTGCATGAGTTTGCCCACTGATATACATTTCCCAGAGAGGTTGTGGAGTCTCCTTCTTTGAATATGTTCAAGACTCACCTGTATGTATACCTACGAGACCTGGTCTAGTGAGCCTGCTTTGGCAGGAGGACTGGACTACATAATATCTGGAGGTCCCTTCCAGCCCCTACAATTCTGTGAATCAGTGAATCCCAAGCCCTGCTTTGGGGCACCACCACAGCTGAGCTCAGCCTCACTGGAGATTTCCCTTTGTCAGGACCTGATTTACTCTCTTGTTTTTTAAGAACACAGTGCTATTCTTCAGTCTGGAAGGGAATTGTTCCCACTGCATAAAGTGAACTGTCAGAAATGCACTGGATCCCGTTTCCTGTGTGTACAAATCTTTGCCTGTGCAGACCATATAACCACAGTGAGTACCTGTTTCCTGCAGTGAGTGAACAAATGTCTTGCAAGAACAGTGTCAAGAAACCACATTTGAAAATTCAGCCTGAATGTACTGACCTGTGCTGACAATAACCTCTGCAGATGGCCAAGGGAGAGCTGTCCTTTTCTCACAGCATCTCACGGCCTCAAATATTCATCTGGCAGACAAGCTTCTCTTTCCAATCTGTTCTTTGTTGCCTGGGTGGGAATGATGCCCTGAAGGGAAACCCCTTGTTCTGAGTGTCTTTCCAGCCCTGACATCTCCAGCAGCAACCATTCTATAAATGGAAGATAATTAACAATGCTTTTGGTGAGGGATAATCCAGAAGAATTTCCAGCTCTGTGCCTAAAAGCTACATTTCCAAGGCCAGCAATATTCTACACAATGTGTTTTAGACATGCTCAGTGAGCTGTAAGCACTGAAGCATTATTCCTTATTCATTTCCACACCTCTCTATTTCTAGAGGGGGACCAACTGTTAAACTCTCTTCCACTGAAGACCAGGGTCTCAGCTCATTCAAAAAATCATCAAATCAGTAAAGCTGGAAAAGGCCATAGAGTCATCTGGTCTGACCATCTACCTGTCACCACCATGGCCACTAAACTATGTCCTCCAGTGCCACAGCAGAACCACACAGAACCAAGTGTTTATTCACTTGAGGACAGGGAGTAGAATTATGCTCAAGAAGTGTACCTGAGTAATTACCACTTCACTCATGCTGTGTGCCCAGGTCTGGGCTGAAGTGCCCCGGCTGTACACTGTGTACCCAGGGACCTGCCATGCGTGGGCAGGTAGCAAAACACAGAGCCTGCAAAACCTCCACTCTGCTCCCCACATCCCAAAAGTTCACCATTCACCTCCCTTGTACCAAAACAGGAGGAAAAGAAGAAGGCACGTATTGCTGCTACTATGGGGCACAAGGAGGCATGGCTACAGTGCTTCTGAAGCAATTGCTGAGGTGGTGTGGCTTTGGCAACCTGTCAAAAGGCACAGCAGGCTAATATAGACCCCTCTTTTCTTCAGAGCCACCTCAGAAGCAGCTATTGATACTTTCGGCAGTAATATTCATCTGGCATCTCATTCATTCCAAGTTAATTGCTTAAATGGGTGGAAAAGGAAATTTGTGAAACGAAATGTGCTGCTGCATCAGGCATAAAGGAAACTTCGTCCCTATTAAGCTGGAAATGCTTCCCAAAGACAACACATAGGCTTTACTGTGCCGAGGCACTTAAGTTCAATTCTTCAGTGGGGCCACTGTTTAAAGAGAGCATTACTAACTCGGTCACAGCAAGCTTCTGTATTTCAACTTCCCAGTCACTCAGTTTACTCTTAAGGATGGTTTTCCCCTACAGCTTAAAAATATGGCTTTGGAAAGAATCACTAAATAAGTAAATACTTCAACCTAGTAGGGTTTTCTTTCTAGATCCAAACTCTGGCATGGATTGAAATCTTTCAGCTATCTGTCCTATCTGCTAAGGATACTGCTGTTGGTATTAATTGGCATATTGTTTAGAGAAATAACACATTTTCGTGAGGGAAGGAAAAAACATTCCAAATAAGCTGTTGGTCAAACACAATTTTTATGCAAGTCAGCAGCTTGGGAAGAAGAAGGAGAAAGGAGTAGTTTCATTTTAAACATTTCTGTGAAGAAAAGTTCCAGTTTACATTGCGATGAATTTCTCTTTCAGAGCGTGTCTCATTTTCAGGATGCAATTTTGTGCTTCCTTTTCATAGCAGACTTTTTTCACAATCTATACAGCAGTCCTCTAAGAATTGACTGTTTCACCTCTCTAAATTAAGCTACTTTAGTACCTTGTGTGTGACTTTACAACCGTACAAAATTCGCCTTAACCGAAGAGATTATAACACTGGAGTTATTAATTATTTGTAGCAGTTGGCAACTGCTTGAAGGAGCTCATATAGTATTTGTAGTCATTATCCCTTTTTAATGCCTTTTCCATTTGTAGCTCCCACTGTTTTGTCTCACTGTTAAGTAAGTCTACAGCCACTCCTTTTCTCTGACTATAAGGCTCAAGAAAGGTCTGTGTAGTGTTGAAGGGCTTGATCCAGGGTACCATCTGAGTCTGCTGCCATTGGCTTGTGAAAATTGCCCAAGAGCAATTTTCTGAATAGAAAGCATTCAAATGAGATTTCTGTCCTCTGTTGAGTATTTTTGCCTCCTCAACTCTGGTATTGCTGGGTGAAGAGCCATTCAATCCTTACATCTTAGCTGTCAGTAGCCTCAAGGAGCCAACGTAGTCAATGACAGACAAAACAGAGAGCTACTGCCATGGTCCTCAAGGCTCTCCAGCTTGGTGGCAACACAGTAAGTCATGCATTGCCATCCCTACAGCTTCCCAACCCAGAGACCCAGTTCCAAGGTTTTGGTTCAGGGACTAACTAGGTTTGCTGTGAGATGGCACCATATCACTGGAGGACAAGTGCCTGTTCAGGTCAGTGTTCAACCTTCCTCTAAGGAGTCTGAAAAATAGGGGGGTTGTTTTTGTTTGTTTGTTTGTTTAATGAGAATTGCACATTGTTGGATTCAGGGATGAGGCACAAACCACTGTCAAATTCTGTGAGTTAATTGTTTGCAGAGACTATAGGGACAATCCAACAAGGACATGGTTGCATGGTCAGTCCAAAAGCTAATAGTTTGAATCAGCTAAAGATGATGAGAGTGAGAAAAAGAGGAGGAAGGAGAGTAAGAGCTAAGGATAACTATCAGAGGTTTAAAGGGAAAAAGGTGAATACAGAACAGCCAGGCTAAGAAAAGCATTAGTGAGTTCTTAAAAGTGGCAGAACCAGCTTGGTGCAGTTTAGTGGAAGCCTGTTGTGAATTCAAAGCTTTTGCTGGGGCCTTGACAAAACAGGTTACAATCCTTAAGCTCAGTATTCTCAGATACTCTGGCACACACAAACACAAAGAAAAAAACAATGAAAAACCACCTTTTACCTGCTTTCTCTGTACTGAAACACTTGATTTTACTGCAATGGAGGGAGCTAATCGCAGCAATATGGGATGATGATGGTGATATCTGGTGCCCAAGAAATGGGAATGCTGCATCCTCACCAACTGACAGTCTTCACTGATGTTTAGGAAAGCTTAACCTAGCAAAAATCTTCTCCAATCCAGTTCAGTGGGTTTCTAATTCCAGTACAGCTCCTGAGATTTGCCCCCCTGAACAACTGTTGCATTCCAATACAAAGCTACAAGTGTCTACAGGGCTCTCTTATAAGAAAAATAAGGAGTCTGACAGAAAATATTTAATAACTCTTTTTTTACCCCTCGAAAAATGAACTTGTGTTCTTCATTTCAGTTGCTCGCTCCCATTCTTTTGGCACTTTTTACACTTGTTAGTGCACTGTGTGGTTAGAAATAACTTCTCTTTTGCTCTCTTATGGACTGCACTTTTATAGGCAGGAGATTTCAGCAAAATGAACCCCACAAATATTGAGGAGGCATGAAGGAAGAGCAGCGAATTTCATCTGGGTGAGGGGGAAGTGAATCATAAGAGACAAACTCTACAAAAAAAGGCCCCCAAGAAGAAATTCTTTAAATTCACACCTTGGAAAATAGGAGACTTACTCTTTGAAGCAGAGGCTCTGCTGCCTGGAGGAAATGTCATACGATGTGCATAGCATCAACATTACTTACCAATGCAGAAATTCCAGCTAGTTATAATCAGTCTACGTCTGTCATTTCTACTTTAAGGTAAATTGGATGAGTGAAAAATGAACCTTATCCAGGACACAGTTCAATAATGTAATGGTGGGAGGTTCTTCCCTAAACTGTAACCTTGAACTCAGCCTTTCAAAGTCCCAAACCATTTTAAAGTGAAGTTTACAAGAGTGAAAGGCTGGCAGATATTTGCTCAGGAGCTCATTTGTGCTCTGGCAGAGAAAATGCTTCCAGGAATCTGTGAGTGGTCTTCTGCAGTCTCTTGTACATCAATGCATTGAGTGTTGTAAATGGTTATCAGGTAACCTCCATCTCAGAGGAAAGTTGTACAAGTTCAACAAAACATTTGTGTCCAAAGGAGCTTGTGGTGAAGGAACACTCTGAAGAGCTATTAATCTAGTAAAAAGAACACCTTGTGAGAACACTTTACCTTTCATAAGTTTTCTTCCCCTGGGGAAATGTGTAAGGAGGGAGCTGAAAGATATAGCAACACACTCGCATTTGCCTGTTTGTTTGCCTTGGTGTCAGTTATCTGGTTCTTGATAAATGCAGGAATTGTATTCACTGAGCTGCTAGGATGATGAAATTTTACTTTCTTCATCTTCTGTGGTTCTGGCAAGAGCTGAAGAATAACTAAAACAAAATTATTAGGAAAATTAATGGTTGAACCCCGGAATTTTGGAACTGTGCTCAGTTTTAACTGGCCTCTCTCAATAGGGAGTACTCACTGCACTCAGAGCTTAGTCTTAGGTTAAGTACCAGAATCCTAAATAAATGTGCAAACTCTTCCAAAGTCTTCATGCCCTTGTACTGAGGCCTTCTTGCAAGTTTCCCAGTCATCTGCCTTTGAAATAGATTAAATAATAAATGATTCTGGATCAGTCCATTTCTAAAATCCTGGACAAAGCAAGAGCCTCAAAAATCACCATAGTCCATATTTAGTTTCACAGACAAAGGAAGAAGACTGCAGGGGTCTCAGTTATTCTGCTATTGTTTTCTCTCTGAGAAAAAATAGTCATTAATACATCTGGCTAAACTTGCTCTTCTTCATTGCCAGCCTAAAAGAAAATTCTGCTGTCAGAAGTTCAACTTCAGTGTATAATAGAAGAAATGAGAAAAAAGAGACCAACAAGTTGTTAATAGATTCCAGAAATGCACTATAATGTCAATAAGCAGACACTGAGCCACTTCCAAAAATGTAAAGCATTTGCAAGATAAGATGAAGTGAAATAGATTTATCCTCTTTTGGTTCATAAAGGAAGACTTACAAGATGTAGGAGAGATTTAATTGATTATCTTACCAGAAAATCAGACTTAAAATAAGAATTTGTTTGTTATCCAGTTAAACTATAACTTTTTTTATTATTATTATTTTTAAGAAAGATTCTCTTATACACTATATAACTTGATTTGTAGTATGTTATTTCCACCAAATTTCAGCCTAAGATAAAGTACTCTTCTGATAACTTGTTTCCTAGTCTTTCATGGAAATTTTCCTCAAATGCTCATAGTTCTGCAAACCCAAAGTGAAAATAATCTTCTTCAAAAATGTGAGGAAGTGATCTAATAAGAGGGATACAACTGATAGCAATCCAGA
The DNA here is from genome assembly GCF_054131305.1 of Coturnix japonica. Lineage (NCBI taxonomy): Eukaryota > Metazoa > Chordata > Aves > Galliformes > Phasianidae > Coturnix > Coturnix japonica. Next base: position 84,086,260 of record NC_140666.1, on the reverse strand, counting down.
AGTTCTTTTGAGATTTGATGCCTGTGAAAGTGATTTTCTGACATGTTAAATGAGGAATTAAGGTGTTCTAAAGACACCTCCAGGATAGACAACAGCCAGCTGATGGGAACATGAATCTTGGACAAAGTTTCTTCTAGGGACACCTGGACATCACTTTGTCACTAATTTCCTCATGTGGATTTGAGCTTCCGGTGTGTTTGTTCTTCAGCTGAAAACCAGAGATACCTACTATATTGTCCTTCCTCACCAGCACATTGCAAGACTGACTCTGAGTAAAAGTTCCAACACATTGCTCTCAGGATCTGGGGTTGTGGAGGTGTCTGAGATGTTACTTTTCATTGTAACATCAAGAATGGCATCTGTTAAATTGTCAGGTAGCTAGAGGGAGTTATTCCTATGCAGATACTAAAAAGAATTTGAGAACACTACATTTCTGTTTTTCATTACCTTTTTTTCCACTCTCACAGGGTACCAACATATTTGAGATACAGGCTGTGTTTTTGGACTTAGGGAATAAGATTAGCTATCACCAACTCTGGATATCACTATTTATTCAGCTTGTCAAGATGGATTTTTTATTGCCTAGAAGGGAGTGTCTGCTCTTTCCATTTTCCTGGGGGGAAGAAAAAAAAATGGGAGTAAGACATATATCTGGAAGCAGCCTATAGTCGTGACATATGAGGTCACAGACCTCTGACCACACCAGACATTTCAAAGAGAAATTAAACACCTTAAACATCATGGTGGACTTGGTCACAGTATCCTACCACGGTCATTTTACACTGCTCTCAGTAACTGAATCCGGTTCTCCAGATTCTGATTACAACAACTGTGATGGCAACTTCCTTTATTGCTGCGTTTTGTCATCACTGAACACGCATGAAGGCTGAACATTTGACCAGGGTTAGCAATCAATATCCAAGAGGAAATAGGCTATACAGTCTGAAATGCAGAATCTCTTCTTGTATTGGTTCATCCATGCATCTAATTGGGTCTTCATTTCCCCCCACCTCAGTTTGAAACATCTTGCTAGGTAAATGATAAGTACAGATACCTTGTACAAGTTCATGGTGTGATTTCTGGGGAACAAAGTCCAGAATTAACAGTCAGGTCTCCAAAGTGGATTCTAGTAAAAAGAAAAAGATCAGACTGTAAAGTACCATAGTTTATAATGTCCCCAGATATCATCAGTACTATAGAATGGCTGCAGACTGCACAGTGCCTGCTGAAAATAGGAAATCATAAGTTTTATTGTAAAAGTTTTTTAATACACTTTAAAAGGTAGAAAGAAAATAGAAAAAAGGAAGAAACATTCTGCTGTACTTTCAAAAGTAAAATGTGAATGTTTCCCTGGAGAACAGTCTACTGGATGATTGTGGAAGTGGAGAAAATGAAATTCAGGTGAATATATAATAAAAACAGCTACTTGCATGTAGCTACATTATTATAATTCATGTGGGCATTGCTAACTTCTTGTTGAATTCTTACAGATGACAAAACTAATTTGTGGCAGTGGCATTAATGCTGAAATGTCACACTTGAGCACAAAGATTTTTTTATTCTCCAAACTTTTATTCACTTGCTCAGTTTTCTGACAAGACTTTTTCCACCTCTGCTCTCCCTGGTTATTACTTGCCACACCATGGGATTCTGTAAGGTTTTTTCATCTCCTATTGGTTGCTTCCTATGTATATATATATATATTTATTTATTTTTTTAATTTTTATTTTTATTTTATTTTTTTTAAGGGAAAAAGAGAGCTGCTATGGATCACCTTTCATTTCTGGAGCTGTTTCCGCACTAAAAGCCCTGGTGTCACAACTGACTGCACAACGGACACTGGCATCTTGGTGCCCAACAGCGTTCACAACCACATCCCAGGTAGGACTCATCCTCCTTGCACAAAGGAGGAGCCTGCAGGCATTGAGAATGGGACTCATGAAATGGGAAGCCTTGAGCTGAAGATCCTATGGCACTTCAGTCAAAACAAGAACTTGAATCTGAACCCTCTGGCCCTCAGGTAATACTTAATACATAGCTGGACAGGTGAGGTGGGAAATTCTCTTTCTTGCTCGTGTTCCAAAAGGAAAGACATTTTCTGGTGCAGGAAATACAATCCAGAGTTAATAAAGTCTTAATGTTGTTATCTCAGAAGAAAGCACACTTCTCCCAGAAGAAATGGGCAGAGCGGAGGATTGGGGCAACCAATTTCACATCAGCTCCACATCGAGCAACAGTGGGATTAGAACCTGATTTTCCTATTGTGTAGGTAATGATCTTAATCACTGTCGTGTCTCACTGATTTTTACCCTTTGACTGCAATAGAAATGCACTAGGTATTCTGTACAAATAAGATTTGTATTGTCCTGAAGCAATCATTTTTCCATTTTTTAATGTCAGTTTGGAAAAAAACACTTCTTCATCCTCTAAGGACCTCAGAATCCACATCCTACAGAGAGTCTGTAAGTATATTCTTAATTCTGCTCACAGTTCAGAGAAGGGATTTTCCCAAGGCCATTCAGATGCCTTGTGGAGGAGCAGAGACTTGAACCAGATTTCCCACATTCCTTCGCTGGTTCACTAAGAGACCAAGATGGTTTCAGTCAGTGACCTTCCATGGTTCCTCCTCTGGTCTGATCTCACATTTCGCAGTGCAGCAGAACAATATTTTCTGCAAGTTTGTTTAAATTTGCTAATGTTCCCACATGCCTCCTTTCCTATGGGTGTGCTGGTACTTGCATCTGGAAATGTTACCTGAACAGTTAAAAAAGGATTGTCAAAGATCTCCACATTTTGATGTCACATGTCCAGATTGGCACTTATAATAACCGTGCTTTGCACAAGCAGCCTTTCTGCAGACTTGTTGTTTTTATTCTTCATTCGGTTTCTGGTAAAATCCTAAATCCCAATTTTCTTCCAGGGTTTCCTATTTAGGAATATGCAGGACCTGCTCCATTCTCTGCTAGTCTATAGTAATTGTACTTATTTTTAGTCATCTCCAAAATATTTCCACTGGGAAAATCCAGAAATCTCTTACGTCTTGCAACTTTTCTTCGCAAACAGTGCTCTAAATTGCAGGTAATATACTTGTTTTAAAAATGCTACCAGTTTGTACAGTGAAAACCAGTACGTTAAAAAGAACAGAGGAAAAAAAGCAGATGATTATTTGTTTCTATATATTTACTGAATGGAATAATTCTAAAACCATGCATATGACAAGTTTTTGAGAGATTACAGGGACTGTCCTCATTTCTATATGTGCAGAACTGTAAAACTGATGCTGATTTATCTTCATATCACCATGGTAATTTCATCTGGGGTTGACACCTGAATATCAGCAAAGATTGTGAACATGTATATGAGCTGGAGGACAGAACAGGAGTGACACTGTCCTCCCCTTTATTAATTATCTGATAAAGGATTACCAGTGAAAAAGTATGTGCCACACTGTATTGACGTTCAATGCCCTTTTGTGCTTGAGTTGTTTCACTAAGGCTTCTTGGTTGCAAATATTTTTAGAAATTTTCCTGGTATTTTCCTAGTTAGATCATATACATATCATACCTCACAAGCTTCCCCTGTTCTCAGCTCTCCTAGATGGCAGAATTTTTAAGGACACCAGTTTATGAAACACAACTGGCATCTTTATCCCTTGTTAGAAATAACTGACAACAGAGAGATTCTTTTTGGTGGTCATGCAGAATTCATTGACTGTTGCATGAAAACTGCAGCATTCCCTCCATAAAACATAATGATGCACAAGGCTCATCATGCGAGTGGGGTGTTTTATACCAACACACATATCTTTATGTGAAATACAAAATTTGTAGTCAGTTCAACATTCATTACCAAGCACGTCTCCAAAACTGGCAGTATATAGACAGTTCCAGTGTGAGGTCTGTTGCTCCTCTACCTCAGTGAGCCTGATCAGCAGTTTATGCATGTTGGATGCTATCACTCCATTGATGCAACCAGATGTGGGTTCTCGTTGGTGTCTCTAACCACAGGCAACCTCTTGCCTGTTCTTCTGAGGCATTATGTGCCAAAGTGCCGGGTTCCTTTGGAACAACATCATGACTTGCATGGAGGAGCATCCCTGGGGACTTAAGGAAGGTTTCTGGGCAGAAGTCAAACTATTTTTTGCCCTGCTTTCCACTGGAGTAAAACCAAAACTGTGTCCCAGAAGAAAAGAAGAAGCACACCAAGAGCCTTCTGCACATGTACATAGCAGCATCTTGCTTATGGACGTGGGCACACACTGCTTGGGAAGGATCTGTGCCAGAGTCTGCAGAATTTGTCCTCATTCCCCCTCTAGAAGAGCTCTCTTTGTAATTCCTGAGACGTAGCTTAGTAGCTCAGCACAACTTGGCCGATGACGAGAGGACGCAGAGTAACTTTGGAAATACAAACTGGCACGGGAGTCTTTCTGGCTTCAAAAAGACAGAGCACATGTTCAGAGCCAGAATGTGTAAAGACTTTTGTTCACAAACAGAAATCCCTTGTGCTGACAGACTCTGAACAAGGCTGATGCTCACATAAACACAATATGAAAGTTGCCTTGCATTGGTGATAACCAAGTGAGGGTTTGCAGAGAAAAAATGTACACCAAAAATTTAGTGGTAGGAGGATGGATCTCCTTTAAAACATGATAGATTAAAATAAAATAAGGTAAAATAAGGTAAAATAAGGTAAAATAAAATAAAATAAAATAAAATAAAATAAAATAAAATAAAATAAAATAAAATAAATAATCTACATTAAAAACACTGTTTTAATCTCTCATTAAAATTATCAACTGTTTCATGAGTACGCACTTCAGTCCAAGGGTGGCTCAGGATCTGTATGATTCTGACAACTGTTATTCATACTGTGGTATATTCTATATGGTATATTCATACTGTGATATATTGTATATGGTATATAGCAATGGGTGCTACCTCTTTCTTTTGCTGAGAGACTTTCAGTAGTTCCGTGGATTAGGGAATTTCTTTCCCCACTTTTTCCACGTCAAACTGAGGTCAACAGGGTCAAACCCTTGGCCCTCAGTTGCATAGGGTGCCAATGGCCAAATTGTTCATGCTGTCTCTCAGTGATGCACCATGATGTCAGAGCCACGTCCTTTTCTGGACAAAGTCAAATAGAGCTGAAAGTTCTGTTTCTGATCAAAAATACTATATTTCACAAACTCCTATTTAAAAAATATAAATAATTCTTTTCAAAACAATTTCAGACCATTTTTGAAAAACAAATGACTCAAATGTCAATTTTCTCAGTGAATTTTCATATGTTCCACCTTCTCTAGAGCAAAACTTTGAAAAGTTCACAAAAACAAATATAGTAAAATCCCCAGATTATTTCCAACTATTTCCCTTCATTTCAATCAGATATGGGGTTCAGTGCTTCACCGGTGCTGTTTATTTCCTACACCCTGTCTCCATTAACTATTTGGAGCCAACTACTACTGGAAAAGTTTATTTACTAACCCTCAGAACCAAAGATGTGTAAGCCAAGTCTGAAAAACTAATGGCTTAAAAATTAGGAGAGGTGAAATAGAATAAGTCATTAGCCTTTGGATTTTTTTAGATATGCTTTTTTCTTTGCAGATAGCTGAACCCCAACAACAAGATTTTCTCAAGTTTGGTCTGGAGAAAAGGCCATGCAGGTGAGCTTGCAAAGTATAAGCCCATTTGAGACTCACTTGAGAATAGTACCCATGTATGGTATCCCATGAATGGGTCAAGTTCAACGTACCCTACCATCAGCTGACAGGGACAGTGCACTGAGGGTCTTCACTTTTCCAAGTCTTGAACACTAGACCTTCACACCTCCTCCCCTGTCCCACCAGGCTGTGACATTGCCTCAAGCCAAGGCAATGGATGGTGGCAGTTTTGTGGGAATTTCATGACAACAGCAGCACTGTGAAATTTAAGCCACAGTCCAGGTAAGCAACCTTCAGGCATTTTAAAAAAGGCCCTTTGCTGTTACACAGCAATGTGAAGAAGTACAGGAGGTGCCCCCAAACACCTTTTTTTCTACCTTTTCTACACCTTTCAAATGGCTTATTTTTCTTTTCATCATTTCATAACACACTATTTCAACTTGCATGAGGGATTCTACACAAAATAATCCAAGCGTGAATAGGAAGGACCCTTCCACCGAATATGTGGTTAGGACTCACAGACACAAGTATTTTCCAGCAGCACTGAAAGGATTAATTGAAATCTTGAGCCAGAGCAGTAATCATTTTACCAAACAGTGAGACGTTATTCAGCCCTCACTTCTTACCTGCTACTGATGCAACCAAGGCCAAATGGAGCCAGGATATAAAATTACTGCTGCAGTTCCCTAGTACTGTACATTTTAAAAGCAATTAAAAGAGAAAGATGCCCATGACTGCTGTGTAAGAAAGAGAGTTTTCGTTAGAGAAATGGGTGTAGTACTTGCTCTAAAGCCCTGCCACTTCTTCCCAGCAAAACAGAACATACAGAACTATGCACACTTCTGAATCTCTAGAATGACTCTGTTCACTTGAGTAGAGTTACTTCATATTTACTCTGTGAGATCAGAGTCAGACTTATTCAATGAAAGACATTAGAGTTACTTTTTCTTTGCTTTGCTTTGCTTTGCTTTACTTCCCTGAAAGTATATTTTTTACCTCTTCCTATTTGCAGTTAAAATACAAGAAAAACAATAGAATTCCAAAGAAGAAGTTAAACTGAGCTAGAGAGCAGGAAGTGAAAATATTCCATCTTCATGTTTATTCTTGCCATAGGAACAAATAGGGCTTGGTTTAATGCATAGCTCTTCCACGGTATGTTGCGTTTGATCCTCTTTATGCCAGTGAAGCTCCACTCACTGCCATGAAATCACCACCACAATGAGCAAATTAGAAACTGGCTGATGCTCAGAAGCAGAACAGACAGCAGCCTGTTAGCCTGCAGAAACTGCATCTACCAAATGATCATAGAATCACAGAATCATAGAATGACTTTTAGGTAGGAAGGGATCTTGTGGATCAAGTTCCAACGCCCCTGCCATGGGCAGGGTTGCCAGCTGCTAGATGGAGTAGTAGATCAGATTGTCCAAGGCCCCATCCAGCCTGGTGAAAACACCCTCAGGAAGGTGCTTTCTCAGATTGGTTCAACTATTACCCACAATTTGAGAGGGCTTCTAGACACATCTTGTTAGAGAGTGCAACTCCATTCCACATGTGAGCTGCACAAATGCCTTATGAAAGTCATTTGGTGGCACACTTTTCAATAGACAACACAGAGTCTCACTTGGACTTATGGAAGCAATGGCAGCTTGTAAACGATAAGATGCAGTACATTGATTCTTTGTGTCCAACCCAAACTCTGTTGAAATCTACAGAAATTCTTTTACTGATCTAACAACAATTCAGCTGGAACTGAACATAATGAAGGCAGGCCAATCTTTTCTGCTTTCATTTCATTTCATTTCAATTTCATTTCATTTCATTTTTTTTCTATCTTTCTTCCTTTCTTCCTTCCTTTCTTCCTTTCTTCTTCCCTTTCTTCCTTTCTTTCTTGATATTTCCTCTCCATACTAGCGCAACAGCAATGTTTGAGTAATTAGTTTCAGAGCTATGTTTTTCAGCTCTCACATAGAGCTCTCTGGGGTAGGACTGGAACATGTTAGGGAAGTTTGTTATGGCCTCTGTCTTGGCTGACACGCTGAGATTGAACTAGGTGCCTCCGGAGCTAAAAGCCCAGGTTATTGCAGGATGAGGGTCGGAGCCAGGCTGTGTAGCTGGGAGCTGTAACAACTCGAATCCTCTGTGGATTAGCACAGAGGGGGACTTGTGAGTGGTCCGTGTGATATCTGTTCTGGAGGTAAACAGAGGATTTTAGTCTCCTGGGCTGTCAGACTAGCTCCTTTGACAAGCCCTAAACTCATTTAAAGCCACGTAATTTGAACATGCTGTGGGGTCCAAGTCTACTTCACCCTTAATACAGAGTCAATAGGCCCATTAAGACTTAGCCAAGTTTTGTGTGGTTTGTTCACAAACAGTCACTGCCACATCTCATTCAGAGAGATAAGCACTCTTCTGCCAGAGCACAATAGGAGTTGCTTGCATAGTATGAGTCCATAACTTCAAAATCATTGAGGGGGAAGTGAAAAAAATAATTTGTGCTCAAAAGATGCTATTGAGACTTTAGCAACTTTTCCATCTTATGTGTATTTTCCCAGTCAGAGACCTAGTATGCTCAGCCTGTGACTTTATCAGCACTTGAATCATAAACACTACCTTGTAGGGTTTTCCTACATCAGCCACAAGTTTTACCATAGGATGGATCTTTGCACACAAATCCTCAGCTGAGAGAGAAATGCTTTCTTCTTTTTAAGGCTAGGAAACTTAATACTACTGTGAATACCTCTAAGTGCTGGGATGTTGCAGACCAATTCACATTTTCTGTTTTATGGAATAGGAAAGTCCATGCAGAGGAACTTAACACTGAACTGACAATTGATTAGACTCTTTTTGTTTGTTTGTGTGAAGCTTTAGCAACATCCAAACTGTAATGGTGAAAATGCAGTCGTGGCCTTTAGATTATTCTCACAGTTCTCTGAATCAGCATCAGGAACTCACTGGAAGTGGCCTTTCATAATGTAGAGATTATGTCTCATATACAATCATTTTGCACATCTGTTCCAAACTTCAACAAAAAGTACAGGCCAGACACCCTCACCTAATAATTCCTGCAACAAATTCAACCATTTGGTTTGATCCATACCAACTGCTTCAAGTGCATCATCTACGTTTATCTTAAAGATTGCAGGACTGTACTTTTGTGTATTGTCATGTGTATGAAAACTCTGATTAAGGACGGAGAAAGCAGGAAGCCTCTGGGGCTTTTCATATCTATCATGACTCAAATTTCCTTCAGGTTTTCTGAGTGCTCCTGCACACAAACCTCTTCCATGGCTCCTTGTTTCCTCTCATAACTGACTTCCCACTACCTCAGCTTAGTGGGGTGGGCTATTTTGGCAGACAGGATATAGCACCGTATGCATGTGTCATGTCAACCATGTCAGCAGGTGACTGCTTCCACTTCGATGCTATTAAGGTGGTATGGGCCACTTCCTTGCAATTCCTTACTCTAGGAAAGGAGCCATAAATCTATTTGATCAGTGAATCTCCCATGTTTGCTTATACCCCATTGCCAGAAGTTTCATGAACCAGAAAGAGAAGACTGCCCCTCATCGAAACTTCCCATAGGCATGCAATTCACCTGGCTGGGTGCAGAAATCTTCACCGATCTGGTGACATCAGAACCAGCCACTCTGCACTGAGTTGAACAATGTCATTACATCCAGAATAGAGACAATACCAATGTGACTTGAGGAAAGGGTGCCAAGGTGTGTCTCTGCTCTACCTAATACTTTTGCAGGCCTTCCTTAGCCCCCTTGTGTTGCTTTAATGTATTTTATTTTTTTTTTCTCTTTTTGGGGGGGATTCCTGGTCTTCTGCCCATTGCCTAAGCTTCCTCCTCTTCAATGCAGGGCTCTCAGGTTTTCAGCCTTCTGTGGGGAAAGGGCTATTGGTCTTACACAGAGTTAGGCTTCAGGGAAAGTGAATGAACAGAAGAGAGCACTTAAAGTCGAGATGTTGAAAGGCTCCTTACACAAAACACAAAAGAGCTTTTCTTCTCATCGGTGTTTTCAGGAGACAAAAGAAAACACGTTTTCTGAAGTGTTCCTTGGAGATATTTTGTTTTGAAGTGGTTAAAGAATTTTGAATGTGAGATAAAGGGTAGACACTGGCATGGAGCTAGGATAACAGCTTGTTCCTCCAAGGCTGGGATTAAATTGCAGGGAATGCTGGCGTTCAGCCCAATCTCAGCTCCCCCAGTCCCAGTGCTTGCTTAAAAAGTTAGAACTTGAAACATGTGCCTTGCACTCACTTCTTATCATCGCCTTCCCAACTTTAACCATTGTTCATGTGCTCTGGCATTCACAAAGCCTGCATCTGGGTTTTGCTCAAGACAGCGTTGATAAGCCAGATGATGAATGTGGAAAACTCCTCCCAGAGAGGGCTTGACTGAGGCTACCTTTGAAAACACTGGCAGACGACTCCTTTGTTGTATTTTGCTCATCATTGCCCAGCATGAGGGCCAGTCCTGTGTTGCAAAAGTCTCACTAAGTGAAGTTGAGATGCTCTGCTTGCAGGTGACCCATTATTGGGTCGATAGTGTTTATTTCTAGATTACATCAACCTTTGTTTTGAGATAACACAACACGAGACCTGTTCCACATGCAGCTCCCACTCTCTTTCCTTACCTGCTGTTCCTCTTTTTTCAGCTTGCAGATGATTGCAGTTAAACACTGAGCCAGAGGCTCAATGCAAATCACTCAGAAAAACCTCCCCTCTCCATCTGCAAGCACTGTTGACAGATACGAGATGTTTCACCTGTCTAAACCTAAACAAACACACATGCTCTCACAGCAGATGGGTGAGTGAGGACCTTTATGTACTCTGAGTCAGCACGGAGTCACAGATTCAGTGGGTCTGCAAATCAGAAAAGGCTGTGAAACCCTTTTTGTATGCTGACAGTAAGTGTCAAGCCCTGTGTTTTCCTACATTCATTTATCACAGCTTGCTATGTTCAAAAATGTTTTTCTTATTCCTTAACGCTTTCATCCGTAAAAGGCCAGGATCTTCGTGAGGTATTTGTTGCCACATTCCCAGGTCTCACAGGTTAATTGATGAATGAAGTAGAGCTGGTGGCATCCTGGTGGAGGACACCTTGATTTAATGTAGATACAACAGTGATCATCACTGGAGGTCTGGGGTGAACTGGGGCCTGGTATGCAAAGAGGAAAAGATAGCACCCTGAGAACTTTCATTGCTAAATAATGTCTTTTCTTTTAAAAGTAAGGGAGAAAGCAGGAGGTGATGGAAATGTGGGTAAGAAATATGCAGTGACTTGTCTGAGACCGTATAAGAAGGCAGTAGGATACCTAAGAATGAACACAGGTCTTGGCCATGTCTTAGCGACAAAGAAGTCAGAGTAGGTGGACATATATATGTATATATAATAATTAAAAACATAAATAAAAGTATAAAAATAAAATTGAAAGATCAGCTGCAGTGTTTGAATCTTGATCTTTCTATGGTTCATAAGGAGGCCCTGTGTATGTTTTCAGTTAGGCGAGTTTCATTTGTTTTAGTTTTTTCAAGACAAAATATGGATTTTAGCCTATATATTTTAAATAGTTGTATCATAGAATTTGGCTTGTGTTGTCTCTGACATATTGTATACATGCAGCTTCATTTAAGTAACAGCTGGGATATGTGCACATATGTCATCTATCAAAGACTGGAGAGGGAAACGCATGAGCTGGTGCATTTTTGTATACTTGCTGTCATCACATTTGCGTAAAATGAAGTAAGACTCAAAAAGAAAAAAAACTCATTGCTCCATCTGACCATGGAAATCTTCTTCCTTTAACCTTATGCCCTGCATGGTTGAGCAACTGTATGGAAAAGTTTAAGTAGATAGTACAGAGATCAAAAGGAATCCATCCATTATGAATTATTTGAGTCTCTTGCACTTCAAAAAAAAAAAAAAAAAAAAAAAAGGAGTCAGATTTTGTTTGTGTTCTTGTGGGTTGTTGTTGTTTTAACCTGTTAGTATTTGTTTCTTTAACTTCTTATTTTGATGTTGCTTGTGCCCCTCATCCAAAGCCTACGGAAATCATTAAGGCAGTGACAGTAAGCCCTGTGGAGCCTGGACCCTTAATTGGTCTCTCTTGGAGAGGTGGGTTGCTGCTCTGAGAGTGCAAATAAAAGTTGGAGATTTGGGTTCCCTTCGTGGAAGTGCAAACCTTAAAAGGACCAAAGTCCCCAGGGAAAGCTGTGTGTAGCTATTAAGGCTTTGTATAAGGAGTTTGAATCCCATTACTCTACGTGTAATATTGGTGACAGGAATGAGTGGGGAGGATGGAGTACATCTTTTAGAGATAGATGAAATACCACTTAAAGCAAGATGGTGTCTGGCTTGGAAATGATTATTTTGGTAAAATCACCTCTCAACAGAAGAACAAGGTCTAAATACTGGTTACAGTTTTCTTTAGCGCCTCTCAGACAGCAGAGGCAGCAGGGCTTTGAAATGCTGAATTCAAATATCCCTTGTTCTTCATGATTTGTTGGAGAAATCAGTGAAGCATAAGAGAAAGACAAGAAAACTGTATTTATCTTCTGTATATCACATCCATATATCTACACTTTATCTTCTTCCCCCATCCTCAGAATACAGAAGCCGACTTTTTGGAAAATACCCAAAGTTGATCTAATCCAGTTTCTTGACTCTGACAGTAGCCAGTGGCAAATACCTGAGATAACTGCTTTAAATCAAGACTGCAGGCAAATTTGTAATAAATTTATCTCTCATAATACCCATCCTGCACTGCAAGATCTAAGGAATGACTTTAGCCCTGAACCAGGAGTTGTATTAGCCCTTCAAATACACATGCTTGTATGTTGTGTAATTTACACCTTGGTATCCTTGGTATTCCTAGGAATGTGCATTTTGGAATTGGGCTGAACAGCACCGTGCAGCAGTGAGGGCCTCAGTTCTTCAGGAGTGGTACCAGGAATCATTTCATTTTACACCTTTGCCAGCTCCTCAGAAAGTCATGATGCTTTGTAAGGAATCCTTACAAATGTACAGTAAGCCCCTTGCAGAATGCATTCAAGTTTGGTTTTGAAATGCTATGAAGCTCAGCAAGTAATACCAGCTGAGTTCTGACTTCTCAACTTTCTCATGTCCTGAAATGTAGCAAGTGCCAAATCATGTCTTTCCCTTTCCAAGCTGCTGAGTGGAAAGAGTGCTGTCATATGCTGTTCCCCATTAATACCACCACCATTATGATCCTCGCACAGACTTTCTCACAGAAATCCAAGGCACTGCATGGGCTGTAGGTGGATTTCTAAGACCTGCTTTTCCCTAGATGCATTCTCATTACTCATAAATACCATTCCATAATGCCCTCTCTGAAAAGAATTGACGTGGATGCCATATATTTTTCTACATCCCTATCTATCTACCTTTTTCTGGTAATCTGCTACAAAGAGCATCATTTCACTTGGATGCAAGACTTTTCAGCCAAAACCTTAATCTTTACTCTGTGTACTGTTTCTCAAGAGCTTCCTCTCTCTTCAACACATTGATTTTATTCTTCTGTGTGGGAGATGCTGTTAAATCCATATGACTTGATTTTGCCATCATCAGCAGTGTACTAGCCTTTACCCTATTGTGGAATGCTGCTAAATCAGGTATGCTTCAAATTTTCTGGTCACCCTGCCTACAGTGACTGATAACATTGTTTAATCCAGTCTATGGTTATTAATAATATAGGATGCTATCAAAATACAGGAATAAAAGACCTTACTTTCAAAGGGCCATGGTCATTTCATAGTTGTCATTAGTGTCAGGCAACAAATAAGTAGGCCCTAAAAAGGAGAGGATGAGCTGTATGGGATAACTACCATGCATTCTGCAGTCCAGGCTGCAAGGCACAGCTCCTCACAGAGTTAGGGCGAGATATATCATCTTACACACCAGAAACAGATATCAGCATGCTGTGAACAATTTCATACCTGTACCCACCCTCCAGAGCGTGTTTCCTCTCGGCTTTTTATGTTGTATCAAAATGTCTGGGCAAATAGTGAGCGATGATTTCCTTCTATTGTTGCCGCCATCCTCCACCACCCTCAAAATTATTAATTCTAAAGGAAATTTTAAAAAGCTTTTGTTTAGAATTCCCTCCCTCTAATTGAGTGCATTGTGCAGAGATCAAAGCGCTGTTTTTAGTGGGTCTTAGTAGGCAGGAGTTTTCTGAACAGTATCCAAGTTTTTGCTGTAGAGTGGGTCAAGATGACCTTTGCTTTCTCCCCCCTCTCATATTCATATGTTAGGGACTGTTAATTCATGTTAGATGGCATGGCTTAGACTTAATTTTTAGATCAATTATGCCTATATCAATATAGTTTTCAGCCAGGGCTGGAGAGTAAACATTGCTCCTAAATTGCACACATTTGAAACACGGGGTTTTAGTTTTGCTCCAGAAGTGAGAACATACCTCTCAAAGGCTTTTCTATTTTATCTCTATCAGATTTTCACTCAAAGGACCAGAGCAGAGGGAAGTGGAGGGAAGGCTGTGACCCACTGCAAGCTGACACCTAAAAAGTCCACATTTCACATTAGGATGTCCCATTTTCCTAAGGCAGTACGCTCAGAGGTGGGCAGGAGCAAATAATAGTTTACTTTGTATTCCCGAATGCAGAACTCAAATGTTGAACTTGAACAGAAATATTCTCCACAATGAGTAACATGGGCAGTTAAAGACTTAAAAAATAAGTCCAAGTAAATTTTACACATTTTTATACAGATAAATATTACACAATTTTATACAGGGGAAAACCTCCCAAAGTGTCAGATACTAATCTTGGCTTGACTGTACCATGAAACTCTAAATCACTAAAAAAGGAAAGGAGAAGCCTGCCTTTATGTGCCTCTCAATCTCCAGCCAAAACCAGATGAATGCTTCCTCATTTAATGCTCAGTAAAATGTTTTATTTAAATGTGCCATAATGTGCTCAGTGTTTCTATTACAGTCAAATGCAATTTGGATGGTTTAAATCCTGAAAATACCTTCACTACGTAGGTTTGTTCAAGCTACCCAATACATCACGTTGCCTTCTGCTGCTATACTGGGGAGTACTTTGTGGAGAGACTTTAGTCCAAAACAGTATTCATGTCACAGTAGTTTGCCGGTCTCTGACAGTTTTTTCCCTAATTTTCAAAGACTGCAACAATCCATCTGGAATTTTACATCCACGATCTTCTTGAAGAACAGGCCTTTCTTTCTGGAAAGTTTGAAGTAAAAATGGACAAAGCGCCTTTGAGACCCAGAGGTTCAACAAATGAGGTGTTTTCAGTCTTGGAAAAGTTGCCCAGTTTGTGTTTATTTTGGCTCATCATATAGTATATGGCTGAAGCTACAGACAACTGGGGAGGATCAATGCTTTTCACCAGCTTTTGGTAATGTTTAGAGACAAGGACGAGAGGCCTGGCACAACAGATGCAGTTAAAAAAAAAAAATGAGCCAATATGCTTTACTTTAAAGCTTAAAATCTTCACAAGGAAGGTCTCTGGGTCCAAGAACCAACTAAATTACAGGACAAAAAAAAAGGACAAGGTTCCTCCTATGGTACTCCATAGTGATTTAAAAAGGGGGAAAACCGTCACATCCAAATTAAGCACAACACAATTTTTCCACTGATTCACTTTGGCCTTCCTCCCCAACAAAGTCATCTCTCAAGGCTGTAGAAACTGAGGTACTGCTGGGCTACATCTCTTCCCCTGGTGCTCCCTGTTCACCTCAGCAGTATAGTCAATGTTATGCCTCTGCAGCGGATCCCCCACTACACACCTTGAGTTTCATCAACATTATGTCAATTTTCTTCCCCTCGTGACTCACGGTGGTCTGGTTACTTTTGACATTTTTAGCAGCTGTATGTTAATTTGCCCACTCCAGCCATCTATTTGTGACTGCTTTAGTACAGTATATTTGCAAAGATGCAACCTGGCTGCGGAAATCCCTGGACCTCAAACTGGTGAATCCTATTTGCTGCTGACTCATTCCCACACACTTAGGCATCTACTACGAGCAAACTTTCAGAAACCAGATAGAGGTTAACAAAGTATTTGTTCAATCATTCCTATTGCATTCTTACAATGCACAATTTGTGCAATCCAGTAATCAGTGTAGCTTCGCATGAGTGATGAGGCTGCCTATTTCCAGGAAGAAGGATGTTTCTTCTGTTAGGTGGAGCACTGATCCATGTGTGTTTATAAGCTATCCTTTGTATCTTACTCACAAAGGAAGTGAATTTGGGACTGTCTATTCAGCAAAAGGTGTGACTTCAATCACAATAACTCAATCTAGTCAGACTCTTAACAATAGCACTGGCCAAAAGGATGACCCTGGTTTTAGCAGTAGCATCATGAGCAAAGGTCCGAGGACAATTCATGTGAGGTCTTGAGCACTATTACAGTTTACTCCAAAATCTGATGTAAAGTCTCCTGCTTTCCTAAGCATTATGCTCAGCGTGAGCTCCAGGCTAAGGGCTTCTCAATGGCTAAAGCTGTTCTATGCTTCTATACACCACTTTGTAATGATTACGAAGACACAAAATATATAAATGCTTATATAATAACAAAATTAAGAAAATAATTTTCTTTTCTAATGAAAAATATGTTTATGTAGCTGTGCTAACAACATTTGCCTGACTTTGACCAATCATCTCCAGTAAATATAGAGCAAAGTATCTCTTAGGAAGAGTTCAGGACACCAAAGAGTTTGAAAATTGCCTAAGATGAATGACAGATAAACCTGCCCTCTAAATTAAAAGCCAAGATATTGAAGGAATGCAGTTCCTAAATGTGGCACTTCACAACTGCAAGTTCACCTGTATTGCTTGTATTTACATAAACACCAGACAATTAGCAAAGCAAGAAGTGGAAGGAAAGAAAATCATTTCAGGGAGGGTATATTCAAGGCCTCTGTCACTTGATCTGCAGCCTTCTAGGCAATGCAACCATTCTTTTCAATTTACCACATGCACTGACTGGATAAAGACACTATTTCTTACAAGTGCTGAGGTACTCTGCCTCTGGAAAGTCTCGGTCACTTGGAAACAGAAGTGGCAAATGCTGGCTGTATTAGCGTAGTCATTTTTCCATCACCTATGTTGAAATTTGTTTTCTGTCTCCAGTATCTTTGACATGAATGTTCTGATTCTGACAAAAAAAAAAAAAACAAACATAGAAGTGCGTACACACAGGAATCCAACAGCAAGAAAACATGCTTAATATGCTCATTTGGGTGCTGTCATAACCTCAGTATTTTAAAGGTTAGCAAGCTGCCAGCTCCATAGATGAAAAATTGTTCACAAAGTCTCTCAGATTCCTGAGATCACCTTAAGAAATCATGAGATGGTTCAAAAGTTAGCAAGAGAGTTCTCCTCATTTGAATTCCAGTGATTAAAGTATCTCAGTTTATATTTCTCAGTTTCTTGTTTGCAACTGCCACTTTTTTTTGTTGTTTGTTTTCATGAAAGATGAATTCTTGTGTAGTTGCCCATAGGAAAACAGTCATAAAAAAATCATAGAGGTTAGTAATTTTGCTTTAGTTACATACAGTCTAAAATGTTGTAGCTTCACTGTAGGTCTTGAAATGTTCAGGTTTTACTAAAGGCCCATTGACTGCTAAAAAGAGATGTATATGAAAAAAAATAAAAAAATTAAAAAAAAATCAGCCTTCAGTTGAAAAAGAAAGCTTCTAGACATTAATATCATGCAGAAATATTCATATTTCATATGTATGAAGCTGAGATTCAGAACTTAAATGTGTGACTTTTACAGTGAAGTATAACAACTTCTGAGCAAATCCCTTGGAAATGAAGGCCCTTGAGCTGGGACATTAGAGGTGCTCCAAAACACCCAGCTGACCTGGAGAAAATCAGCTCTGCTGTTAGGCACAAAGGCATCATGCCCACTTATACATGTGCTCCTTTCAGAGAAGACATATTGTAACACAGGTCTGTCTGTCCACTTTAAAAACCCTGGGTGCTAAACAGCAGCAAGTTCAGGGAACACTGAGAACTGTCTGGTTCCAATAGTTCTGTACAAGGTTTTTCACTGTGAAGCTGTCCCATGCCTTTGCACAAAGCAAAAGGTGGGCTGAGAGAACCACGTTAACTGCTCAGTCTGCTCATGATGCTCACAACTGTGAGCAATGATGTCCTCAGTTTGCAGACCTACAAAGCAACAGAACCTACATACATCTCATTCAGTTCTGAAGCCTGGATGCTAAAGCTACCTTTTAAATAGAAGCAAAAGAGCAGTTTTCCATCAGGAGTGGTGCTGCAGTTCTTACCAAAGGAAGGATTCACAATCCCCAACAGTTGGGATTGAATCCCACATAAAGTAATCTGGGAGCAAACTGGTCCTCCCAAGTGAAAACTTAATCTGCAAATTGTGTCTTCCCACCGCTATCTGGCTCTTGGAAGAAGATAAATGTCACATACTTTTGATCCTTGCTGTGGGGACGATGGCTGTGAAAAGACAAATCTGGTGCTTTCAGAGAATCCAGGAGCATCCAGGCAAAATAACCTCACACACAAACAAACCACAGCTAAGTCCTGACCCCAGGTCTCTATAAAGGCAACAATAAACCAAAGGCTGCACCACATCCTTGCATATGAAAGTGAAGGTTCTGCAGTGTGTATAAGGGACCCACAACGTATGTTCAAGATCTCTGAAGTCGGTTTCCTTTTACCACTCATTTGAATTACCAAACAGGTTTAAGCCTTCAACCTTTCACTTCTTCCTCCTCCCTCTGTACTTGGCACTGGTGAGGCCACATCTTGAGTACTGTGTTCAGTTCTGGGCTCCTCACTTCAAGAAAGGCATTGAAGTGTTGGAGCATGTTCAGAGAAGGGCAATAAAACAAGCCTTATGGGGAGCACAAGGCTCCTTATAAGGGAAATGGGTTCAATATGGAAAAGAGGAGGCTCAGGGGAGACCTGAAAGGAGGTTGTAGTAAGGTGGGGGTTAGCTTCTTTTCCTAGGTGACAGCAATAGAATGAAAGCTGTGTGGGTGAGTTTGTCTACAGAAGATCAGACCTCTGCTCAACTCTTACCTCTTCCCACAAGAACCTCAAGTGAACTGTCTGTTAACTTATATGTCTTCCACAGGGCAGGATCTCAAGGTCACTTTTAATATGGCTTTTAATACAGCTATGAACAGCACCTCCGTATTTACTGCGGGCTGCAGAAGGTCTATGACTTGCAGTGTCTTTGGGCTGGTGCCTTAGCACATTGTTTCCAAGCTTCAAACGCAGACTGGAGCTCCTCATGTGGCCACAGGCCTGCCAGCAGCAAGGACAAATCCAGCTGCCGAGGAGGAACACAGTCAACAGCCTGAGGATGGAGCAGCCTCGATCCATTTTCCCAGACTTTTATTTGGGGGATGTTTTTGTTTATCCAGCTCACCCATTTGCATTTGCTGCTTTGGTTTTTCATCTCACAAGAGCTTGCTAAGCAGTTCTCCAGGCTGTGAGCATTGGCACGGTGCAGCCTTCCACCAGACTGGGACTCTTCTCCAGTTCTGCAGTGAGTCACTCCAGCTCTCACTCCTCCCCTTTTTTTTTCATTATCCCTTGTGCACAGAGACATTTGTGAGACACAAAAGGATAAAAGTCCTCCTATGAACTGCTGGGCGAGTGCTGACACTTCTTGCCATGCAACTGATAGGACGACATTTACAATAACAAAACCTCATAATGAAGAGTTCAGGAGATTGTTAGAACTGGAGAAGAGACATTTGCTCAGCTGGGAGTCTTCTGGAAACTTCCCCCAGGGAACCAAGTTCACCCTGCTTTCCTTCTCTTGAGCCAAATCACTTTTATTTTGATCAAAGCACGACTTCCAGAAAGGCATTCAGTGTTGACTTGGAATTGTCTTGCTTCCCCTCCGCAGTTTGTTCTATGTGTTAATCAGCCTTGCTGTTTTAATTATTGAGTTGCATGCTTTATTTCCCCTGTGAATTTGACTGCCCTGAACTTCCAGGATGAGCTTCTTACTGGTTCTTGTTGTGCTGCTCTCTGGCTGAATCTGAAAAGCCCTGTAGTGCCCAGTATCTCTGGAATGTACTTGGACACTTAATCACGTCAACTCGTTCTTCAGACTTTTTTATTGTCCTATTTATCTGGGGATGGGAGGGAAATCATGCATAGGATGATCGCCCCAGGCAAATCACAGGTCCAGCTCTGAAAGGATTGCGAGTATTCACTCATCTTTCTTTCCTTTGCAAGCCAGGAGATCCTGGGGACCACCCTGGAGAGGGTTTCTTCAACTCCTCCAGGAACTCTGGAGGATCCCTGGCCAGAGAGCATGTGGGATGTGTTACGAAGAAACAAAGTAGCAGAAGATGGTGATTTCAGCCCAGAACCAAAGCATTCATCCAGGAACCAGGGTTTGTTTTCCTAGTTTCTTTCCCCTTAAAATGGCTGATCACCCTTCCCTATTTGCACTAGTACTTCTGACCTCAGGGTCTGTTGCCTTCAGTATCCTGTCCTTCTCTCTCTGCTTTATAGACCACACATTCCTGGGAGAAACATCAGAGCGCCACTGCCTTTACACGGTACTAGAGGCACATAGAGATGCTGCATTCCCAGCATAAGATAAGCCATTTGTTGGAGGACATGTGCTTCAAGTGCTTCCTTGGTGCATGCTTTACACACATTCGCTTCCTAGCTAGCCCAGCAATGCACTGTGTAGGCTAGAGTAAGGTTCTGTGCCTCAGTTTCCCCAACCAGTAAGTGCATTTCAGCAAGGTTATTGGTGTTATTAATGGGAGTGCCTACTCTCTCAGTGGAAATGGGGCCAGAGGTTTGGTGAAGCTTTGGGCCTAAGCAACATTGCTCAGTGTCATGGTTTAATAATTTTGTAATTTGAAATATGTAATGAATATGAATATGAAATTGTAATATGAAATTGCTTTGGTTGTCAGCAAATCTTCTTCTGTATTTCTTGCCCATGATCTGTCAGCTTCATCAGATTTCATAGGCAAAATAACAGACCTTACCCATGGCGAAAAAATACACTTTTCAGCAAACGCTGAAAGCTCCCCTTTTGCAGCCTATTGGCAATGGAACTTCACACCCTTTTACTCAGAAATGGACCAGGGATTCCTTCCCTCAGTTTCTACTGCCTCAAAATCCAGGTTCGTTTGTTGAAATAAGAAGTAAACATAATGACTTTAATGGGATGATCTTGCAGGGCTGTTGGCTGACTGAGGCCACCCAGCTAGAGTTCAGTGTAAGACAGCCTGTACCTTATAAGGCCAAGAGATGAAGGCATTTAAAACAGAAAAATAAAGGATCTGAACATGTTATTTAAATCATGGTGCAGGCAATTTTTTTAATGCTTTTTTTTTTTTTTTTTCCCCTTCTGGTTCATGACAAAACCTGAAATATGCAAGTGAATGTAACGTCTAACATTTGTTAAACCCAGACTGAAGGCCAGCCAGATAGCACCGAAAACAAACTGTGAATATTTTAAATGGAGTGAGATATACATGATGGAGTAAATAAAGGGCACATACCATAGAAGAAAAATTGGACAAAGTTCAAATGCTATTTGTCTTGGAGAAAGGTTTTTGAGTAGAGCAGTGAAGCTTGGAAACACATGTGTATTATGGTCCTTTGTGGTCTGCCCGCTGTGGGGGCAAGGGGAATTATATTATTGAAATGCAAAAAGAGAGAGAGAGAGCACCCAGGTATTGTATGCTATTAGGTAATCCCGACTCCAAAGCACTAGGAAAAAATAGTAGAGTTTGGATTAGGCAATAGGTGGAAGTCGTCCAACTTGTCAAGAGTTCAGTGCTACTTCTAGGTCTTAAGCACAAATAAAATAAGAGCCTAGACTTCTGAAGGCACATGTCCAGCCCAAAATGCTTTCCATTTCCTTAGCAGCTCTTATTTTTATTGTCTGATATGACACTTCTAGTTCTACTTACCCAAGCCCAGAGATAGTCCCAATTTTTTTCTTGTTTTGTCTTTCTTTGGGTGCTTTTTCAGTTGGCTCCACTCTGAAAACTGAAATATCTGAACTGCTATTTCTGCAGCACATAATGCCACTTTTCCAACATTTAAAACCTCTCTCACTCTGCTGTGAATTCAGAATCCCATCTATAATAAAAGATAACAGGATGGGAAAAAAAAGTTTATTATATTTACCTGTAAACCAGGAGTTGACTCTGTGCATGCAGTAGGACAAACTTTATCACAAGAAAAAAATGAACATTGGTTCTAGGGAAATGCTGGGATCTGGGTTTGGAGCTATCAAATAGAAGCAATAGCTCAGAACCCACCGTTCCATCTAAACATCCGTTGGTGGAAATTTTGAGGCTCTCGGTGGAGCTGAACAAGCCACCTTGGGAATTTTGCAGGAAATTTTATTCTTGCAAGTACTTACAGATCAGCAAGGGGCCTTGACTCAGCTCTACCCAGAGACCCCTGCTCGAGACCTACTGACAGCCCCTTCCTCTAAACCTGCTTCCTCAGTCCTCTATCTCTGCCAAAAACTGACAGCTCCTGGCAGCATGGCTCCGCGTGCCTGTTGGTTTTAATCACGCTGTTTTATTTCTGTTTTCACTTCATGTTCATGTGTCTGTTGCCCGTGAACTCTGCGCATCACAAGAGCTGTTTAGATGCGCTTTGGTGTGCGAGCAGGGAACGCTCATTTGTCATCTTCCACAATATCAGGCATCTCTCATCTGTTTGACCATCTCTACGGGACCTGTTTGCAGGGGTGGAAGGCGACAATATTTTTCCAGAGAATTTTCTCTCATTCAAATGACAGGGGTCTTTGTGCTCCCTCATGGGAGTCCCTCTCACCCCACACTGCCCTTGGAATGAAAAAGCAGAGAAGCACACTGCTTAAATATGCATATAAAGCTCTGCTGCACAATGGATTAACTGCCATCAGCTTTCTATTTAGTGTGAGGAAAAACAGTAGAGATTTTTAATTGATAATTCAGAAAGACACCCCATTGAATGGTGTTAATAATTACATCTGCCTATTCTGAGCTCTTCATCTACGCAGGGGTAATAGAGCCTGGTCCCTCAGGGACTGGAGCCCAGCTGAGAAGGCGGGACACCAAGCAAAGGAGTTGTAATTTGTATTTTGTCAACAAAAGCTGCTTAATCCTCCAGAAAGGCATCCTTCAGAGAGGCAAGCCTTTGTCCCAGGGTTTTCAGAGTGGAAGGGGGATGGGGAGGAGAAAAGGGAGGGAGGGGATGGAGAGGGAGAAAAGGGAATTACTGGCCACATGTAATTTATGGCTGAAAAGGTTCATTTATAGCTATCCCACTGTTGTATGCTTAGCCTGAGACACCACTAGTTTCTCATTCTCTCATCAAGTTTGCCTTTTGTGGCTATACGAATGGTAATGATTTGAGGAGAGGTTGGTCATGGTTGTTAAGAGTCATCTAGTGTGATCAGAACTGAAGTCTCAAATTGATATTCATGTTTAAATACTTTTCAGCAGCATGAAATTTGGGATCCCTGCAGTAATCATCTAGGATCAGGCAGTCACGATTCAGGCATATGCATACATGTATTTATTAGTCGCACCTCATTTTGTTTTCAGTAAATTTCAGGTGGCATGAAGGTCTGCTGGAAACAATTAAGTGTACATGAGGAATAAATAAATAACAAAAAGATCAAAACTGGAGTCCCAAAAATGAAGTCCTCTGAGTTCTGGTTATCTTAATTTAACATTTGTTTTTGCTTTTGGGTCATATCTGAACTAGAGGACACCTACCTCTTGGCATATTATTGTATTGTATGTTGTGTTATCAGTCCACAGACAGGTGCTTGGTCAAACTGGAGTTAGTAATGTCTTTCATTGTTATCAGCTCACACAGACTTTGAGCATAAGCTGAAGAAACATCCACGGGAGAGAAGCTAAAAAAGGAAGATCCTCTTTTTTCTTCAGTATGGGAAAGCAAAGAAGTTAGGAGAAAGGGAAGTCCATATAGGCATGAGGCAGTAGTGAAGATAACATACAAGATCTGAATGCAAAGCACAGCCTTGCCAACAATGGGTTCTCTCCCTTCCATTTCTCAGGAGGAATGTGACCTTCTTCAGGAGTTCAGAGCAAAATGCGCAGAGGTTCTTTCCTTCCATCCTACCCTTCTTCTCTCCATCTTTCTAAATGAAATTGCACACCCCATCATTTATACGGATGATGTCTTTTTTTCTGCTTCAGAAGAAAACTGTAGTAGAAACTCCAAGTAATATGAAATCACCAACCTAAGTTCAAGACTAGCTGATTCGTTTGTGGGCTTCTATACTCTACATGAACTTCACGTTAAAGGGAGAACAAAAGCAGCAACAGAGTTTCTGTGATAAAAAATAAAAGGTTCTTTAGAAACCACATCAATAAACGTTTATGTGACTGCCTAAACATTAATTGACTCATATGGCATGTTACTGCTGCACACATTCAACAGGAAACTCATGATCCACGCAATTATTCTTCTGTCTATAATATAAATCATGGATGTTCGTTTGTTTTCACTTCAAGGCATTTTCTGGGAGATAGATGGGGATACACAACTGTCTTACCACTCTCATTGTACTACCATCACTGAGCACCTAACCCTTAAAGCCTCAGTGAGGTTCTGCCCAGCCTGCTGCCCAGCCTCTAACATCAGTGTCCTGATATCTATGTCTATAAGAGGATTAGAGTGCCTTTTTATCAAATAGAGAGTTTAATGCTGTTTCCACATCTCTAAACTCTGTCTAGGATTTTCTCACATTTCAGCGCAGACCTGAGCTTCATAGATGCAAACAGGGACAAATAATAGCAGTATGTGCACAAGGACAGTGCACAAATCGTTTCTGGAGTCAATCTAGTGAAGGCAAGTATGGAAGTTAAATCATTACCCAGGTAATTAATTTATCCTTTCTGCGTTATCCCTGCAGTTCAGTGAGTGTCTCTTTGGAGCAGTCAGTTGTCATGCAGCTATAACTGTATATTAGAACAGCAGCTACCTGGTCTGAGTTTTTCTAACCACCTTTAATATTTCATCTGAACCATTTGGGCCAGGTTACTACCTAGCCACTAACCTTGAGATTGAGTAATCTCTCCATGTCATTTCCTGAATCTTAACTAGAAAAAGAGATTGAGATGCATCAGGCTTGGGTAACCAGGGTGGATGCTTGGTATGCTTTTGGATGTTTGCAGTGCATACAATATTTGGTTACAGCAGAGTATTAACTGATATTGATGTGTGCTTGTGTTGATATGCTCCAGTCCCAGTACCTGGGGTTACACATCTACATACAGGTGTCACTCTTTGTTTAATCCCTTCAGTTGTTTGGTAACTATTTGCCTTACCTTTCTTTCCTTTCTTTGCTTTTATTATTAGTGAAAAGGGACCAGTACATTCTTAATTGTTTTTGGTTTTGGTTTTGTTTTGTTTTGTTTTAAAAGAGTTCAAAATGTATCTGAGAAACCAGTAAAACAAGCTAAGAACAGTATCTTGGATGAACCATCCTGTGCTTACAAAGACACCAATCACCTGGTAGAGATGCTGAGATTGGAACCTAGACCTTACCCAGTCATTTGTTGTATTTTTTTCCTAGTTTATAAACAAATCCTGAAGCAGATAACTTTTTTCCTTTTATCATTCACAAGATGATGACTATACATCAGATCACTTACAAAGCCAAAAGCCTTTCACTTGAAAGATTGGTTTTACCAAAACATGGTGCTCTGCCTCTTGCGTTTGTGAGAGGATGACACCAAACAGCACTCAGGTTCCACTCACAAAACAAAACCAGCTTATATTCCTGTCATAGTCCTGCTTAAGGACTTCACATGTAACAGACCAGGTTCAGCTGGAGGGACTGTGCCGGACTGGTGAATTCACTTCAACATTTCAGTTTGTCTAAATCAGAAGGGGAAAAAAAGCCACTTTCAGCAAGAGACTTAAATAGCTGTGCTTATTTACCCTGTATTCCTTAGGAATTGTGCCAGCGGGAATTCTTTGCCTTTGTTTTACAATTTTGGTTATGGAGAAGATGAGGAAAAAGACAAAATTTAGTTTATTCTTTCAAATGCTACTCATTGCCAACAGCTGGAGTGGTCATTTCCCAGGCTTACAGGATTTGTCCACTATAGCTTTTCTGGGATTTGCTTCATTTCAGGGAAGAAAGCATGTATTGTTGTGAAGAAATGAGTCTTAAAGCTATTCCCAGTTCTCCTATCTGCTTCCTGTATTAACCAGGAAAACCATTTTACTCCTATTACACATTTCATTATCAGTTCTTATCTCACTGGTTGAAATATTTCCAGTGGTTATTTCTGTTCCCTGAGAAGTGATTTTTCACAGAAGTAGCCTGTTCTCACCAAACTATCAGTACTGCTTCAATTTTCCATCTTTCTTTCCTCCCAACCTCACTCATTTTAAGATCCTCATGCTGGGACCACTGGTCATCTCTGTGGGTTCTGCATTCATTCCTCACATCTCAGGACATGCCATCTCTACCCCAAATTACCCAAGCACCATTTGTGCTATGCCATGCTTTGGCTTCTGCTGGAAGCCCATTTCAGAGCCACGCTGCTCAGGTGGCTGGAAAACAACTTCTAATTTCTTGACAGTGTCTATCAGTGATCACCTTATATCCATTTGTTCTCATGACAGCCCTGCCTTTTGCTTTAACAGCTCTTTTCCCTCCTTTGAATTTACCTCCCCAATGTACTTATAGGCAGCAGTCAAGCCCCGTTCATCTTGCAAGGCTTAACAAGCCAGTCTCCTTTAGTCTTCTCTCATAAAACTATCTTTCAAGGCCTTGGTTATGCTGCATCCTTGTTGCTTTCTCTGCACCTGTTCCTGTTTGAATTCATCACTTCTGATAAAGTCAAAACAGCTTAAAAACACTGAAACATCCTCCTGTCTGAAGTACTGGACTTGATTAGTTGTCACCTGGAAACATTACAGTAGGCCTTGATATCGCATTGTAAGAGCTGTGAACAACTTTTTTTTCAGATTCAGGTATAATCTAATTAGTACTCAAAGGACCAAAATACTCGATAAAGTGGCTGTTCCACTACCCTGGAGACATGTGGCCATGATTGGCGCGAAGCAGATGGTTGCTCTGCCCGCAACATTGCTCCATTCACTGCTTGGGAACAATCTATTTATTTAACTCTACCAGTTAACCTCTATTTCTTAAGGTTTGCCATATCATCCATCAAACTGGGAGGATTGCTTTTCACAGGTGCAAATGAGTCATCACATGTTTTCAAGCTTGGAAAGCATTCAGAAAATTAGGGACTAAAAGTAGAAAAAAAAAAAAAAAAAAAAAAGAAGAAGAAGAAGAAGTAAAAAGCTGAAATAAAAGAGAGAGGGCAGAAACTACAGTCTGATGACCCTCACTGGGATGCAGAAGAAGCAGGGATGGTTTTTCTTCCACCGCAGGTTTTGTGCTGCCTTCTGAGGTCCTTGTCAGCAAACGTTAGCTCAGCTAAAGCTGAGCCGGACTTGCAATGAAACAGTTATCCCAGCCTTAAAGACAGGATTAGCTCCCAGAAGTGGAGCAGAGAGCCCCTCTGCACTTTTTAACACCTCATGAAGAGATCTGGCTGCCAACAAAGGGAAAATCCTAATGTGTAAAAAATGCATAATAATAAGGACTTTGGCTGAGTGGAATTCCATCACGGATCAGATGAAATTGCCTTGTGCTACTCGCTGAGGGCTCCATGCTATGCTAAATGACCTTTGTACCATGTAAAATGGGCACTGCACAGGATGCGGGAGGACCAGGGGCTGGGCTGCTCTTTTCTTTTCCCCCCCTATGGAGTTCAGGCTTGTCAAGAATACAACAAAAACGAGAGGGAGAAAGAGAGGGGAAGAAACATCCCATTGAATTTTTCATGAATGATTTTTGTCAGAGGAGAAGGAACATCTGTGTTTATGAAGGGTCCGGGGTAGGGGGTGGTGACATGGCAAAGACTGGATGTAATTGACTGGTCCTTGGTGCCTGAGAGCATCAATGATGCTCAGTATGATATGTAAAGTGTAACCTGGGCTGCAGTTTTTAAGGTTACAAGTGAAAATGTCCTGCCCTTGCCTGACTGGGCCTAATTGCTTTGCACTTGTGAATAGACTGTCAATCTCTAGAGGATTTGGGGGTGAGGTTTTGGAGTTCTGGAGTAGGTTCTGGTGCTCAGCACACTAAAATTCAAGGTTTTAATGCCTTGCAATGATGAAAAACCCACAAGCATCCCTTTCATTGGTAGTCCAGGAAGGGCTGTTGGGTTTTTATGACTTGATAGGATCATGTCAAAAGATATTGAGGCCCTGCAGTGTCCCTTCCCTTCCCTTCCCTTCCCTTCCCTTCCCTTCCCTTCCCTTCCCTTCCCTTCCCTTCCCTTCCCTTCCCTTCCCTTCCCTTCCCTTCCCTTCCCTTCCCTTCCCTTCCCGTGTTGTTGTTGTTGTTGCTGTTGTTGTTGAAGTTTCTTCAGCTTCCTTAGAGGCACCTGAAATTGGGAAGAGGAGGCAGTGAAAGATGTGTGGACTGATTCTCCTGGCAGTACTGAATTACATGTAACCTACAAGGGGCTACACATGATATGAGATTCAGGAACAGGAATGAGCCTCCCTTAGCCTGATAGGAGCCCTCTTCCCTCTCACCTGCAGGCTCTTCTCTTTCATCTACAGTAAAAGCTGTGACCCTTATCATAACGCTAAGGGGTAATTTTACTTAACAAATTTATAAGCATCTTGTAAGATGGCTTTGGGTCTCTTACTGTAAGTCTGAAGTTTGTGACATGGAGCAGGGGAGAGTTCCGTGCTCCATAGCATATCAGTATAGCTATTGAAGGCATCATTATTGGAATAGTTCTTGACTGTAGCTTTGGGCCTGGACATATATTGCAGAGGTGCAGGTGGTGAAGGAGGACTGGGATTAGAACTGAAGTCCTTATTGCCAGTCATCTTGCCATTCTATTTGCTTCACCAAGGACTGGGACCAACGTCCCAGGAACTGTGCAAGCACACTGCAAAAACTTCTACCTGCCTATCCTGCTGCTAATTAAGTGCAAGTATAAGATGCTCCCTTAATAAGAGAAAGAGTAAATAAATGTCCAGAAGTGATGAGAAGAAGCCAAAAGCATCTCAACAAACATGTTATGCGTGTATATTGATGTGGAATATGGAAATCTGCAGCCATTTGCCCAGTGGCTGTTTATTTGATTTGGTTATGCATCAAGTTTCAGCCTTCCCAAGGATTTACCACTCAAACCGTGGTCAGATTTCAAAGTAAATGTTTTTCACCAGAGCTCACCAGGTAACAGCTGATGCAAGTTTGTTTGGAAGGTTGGTGAAGAACTCAGGAAGAAGCCAGACCATTGCAGGCACAGAACACCCAAATATCAGCCCCTGGGTTGCTGTCAAGACTTGTAGTTTCGTTGTTGCCTGCTGCTCCCAAATAATCCCACACTGCCCCACACCTACACATCCATGTATCTCAAAGTATGAACGAGCCTGAACAGGCAGTGATGAGTATCTGATCAGTGGCATCAGGTACTCAAACTCTTCCTGCCTCCATGCCTCTATGAAGCTCTTCAAAGATGCCACTAGGTAGAGTTAAGATCTCTTACCATCACACAACCCTGAAGATCAAGTGGCACAAGGAAAAGCCAGCCAGAGTGCAGAAATGGAGCTGGACTCCTGTGTGCTTTTTCTACCCACTGCACTGCCCTTGTGCATGGCTTGAAGCTGTATATTCACTCTGCCTCCAGATCTCTTTTTGGCTATCTGTGGAAGTGATTCCTGGCTGACCTGCCAGGAAATTTTCATGAGTTAATTTGGTCTGGGATTCCAAGGGGAAGAGCTGCTTCTGAAACATGAAGGGATTTTTTTTTCTAATATTATGATTATTATTTTTATTTTGCATTAAACCTTTTTCTTTCCCCTACCTCCCTCTCCACCCACTGCTCACAGCCAGAAGGTAGCTCTGCTCCTTACAGAGTGAGCAATTCCACAAACCTCCCTTGAACTTTCCTCTTGAAGGGCTACTATCAGATTCTGTTGGAGATCTGATCCATCTGGAGATAACAGGAATAATTTATCCTTTCCAGCAGTTCATGCTCTCGCCCAGACATTCTCAGTGCTGAAGCAGGGAGGAGCCTCCCTGTTGAAGGACAAGCAGGAGAAAATGCCCTGATGCTTCTTTATATGGTGATGTCAGTAACATTTGATCCTGGTCATGTCTGATGCCCATTCTCTAGTTAAGATGGCCACTGAACAAATACAGGGAATACTTGTACTGTTTTCACAACTCTTCCTTCTTTGCTGGGAAGGGTTTTGATGTTGATGCAAGGCTGGATCTGAAGACAAAAGCTAAGGGAGATGGAGATCGCCTCTACTCAACCAGTGTTGGCTGTGATTGCACACCCAGACTCAACATGGTAGCATCAGAATTCTCCACCTCTCTGATCCTGCAAAGTGGTTCTGGTACCTCCTGGTGAAGACCTAAGAACTGTTCCTCAGATCCACAGCTGGACATGAACCTCCTTTAGACGCTGTGCTAATGGTGCTGCTCTGCGGACACAGCATATTCACCCACAGTCAATGCGCCAGGCAGTGCTGCACAGCACCTTCCCCCATACCAAGCAGTCCCTGCACAGCAACCTCTTTCTTCTTCAGTTCAAAGTGCCCTGGCACTTCATCTGGAAAATCCTTTAAATCTACATTACCTCTGCCTTATTTAATCTTTTTGGAAGCACTGACATCCCGCGCATGAAAAAGAGATTTGGGGCTGAAAGGAAAGCTGCCCCTGATCACTTCTTAGGGCTAAGTTATAAAATGAATTGGAATCTGGAAAGTGAAAAGAATATGTTACCTTTTAAGTGTCACATTTTCCTCAACAGCAACAAAAAAAACAGGCCTTTGCAGAAGGAGTAGAAATAACAACAAGCTAGTATTTTCTGCTGTGCTTTGAATGCTCATAAACAGGTGCCTTTGGGTCTGGCTTTATTTGTGCAGAAATAAAAGGGGCCAACAGACATATACTTTGGCGCAGAGTTTGAAAATCTCTCAAAATGCAGGTAGGTTAACATCCATTACTCACAGCACTTCATAGCTCAAGCTAGATTCATCCTCAGCATCAGCAGCATGGGAAGGACCCATGCAATGCATTACCACTCTTTTGAAGAAGAAATTTTTCCTTATATCCAAAATGAGCTTCTAGTCTGAGTTTCTCATAGGAATTAAGCATTTTCCAGCCTCTGTCCTGGATGTAAGGTTTGTGTATGACAGTGATTGGAGGTGAGCACAGGGACACAGACAGGATCCCTATCAGATGCAGTGTTTCGCTGCACAGGTTGAAAACAGATGGAAGGAGAAGAAAGGTTTGCTAAAAACAGCTTTCCATAGCTTTTTCTTCCTTTGCATCTCAAAATACTCTCATCTTCAACTTCTGTGCTGAAGCTGTCCCTACAGCTGCACCAGGATTGTCTGGCCAGGCTTGGAATCACCAGCTCTTGAGGAACCTCCTTCACGGTGGCCATCTGCTGGGCTCCTTATATGGGCAACCCTGGCCTTATGTCTCTGAATTTAGTCTCTGATAAACTCCCATGTCTTTACACTTTTCCTTTACACTTTACACTTTTTCCCCTAAGACATTTTTTTCCTTCACACTTTTTCCCCCAAGACATTTACCTTGATTTTGACATCATTAGAAGTTATGTCCAATTAAGAAAAAGAAGGTACAATTTTGTTACAGAAAGGGTAGTCATTGTTTGTGAGTGCACAGGCTACAGGACCCTGATAAGAGTGGTATAACAGAATAATATACTGTTATTAAATCAGACAGGCTGACAAATGCTGATTATGCACGGGCATCCAGTGCTGTTGGAGATAGCCTGCAGTGTCCTTCCAGCTTCCAGGACAAGGATGGCCCAGACCCCTTTGGGTCTGATCTGTTGGTGCAACTCTTAATGTTTCCATGCCTCAGGTTGAAGTCTACAGAACTAGAAATGCCTTTTCTCCTTGTATCAAAACAAGTTACAGGCATGAGGTCTACAGCAAGGTTCTGTGCTCAAAAGACTCTGCTCTGTTCCATTATACAGATACCAAAAGCAGTTTCCAGGATAGCCCTTTCCTAGAGTACCATTTCAAAGGTTGTTGGTCTTCCTTGGATGGCTGGCAAGCCCATGTGTGTGCCTCCTCCACACACAATGAGCCCACTGAAAAGCCAACTGCAAGCAGCCAAGAGCAAATTGCTTTGTATTTATGCAACACAACTAGTGGGCGTGCAGGGTGGTGATAAAGGAAGCCCTGTTTTGGGCTTCTGAAGACTTCCCCATGTGTACCAGGTAGAGAGCATGCTCTGCATCAGCCCCAGTGCTTCATTCTGGTCCAGCAGACCCAGGTAAAGCATTGGACTCTGGCTGGCAGGAGAATGGTTTGTGTTTGCAGCAGGGTGTGGCTCTCCACACTGTATGTTGTGACAT
This sequence comes from Coturnix japonica, assembly GCF_054131305.1. Lineage (NCBI taxonomy): Eukaryota > Metazoa > Chordata > Aves > Galliformes > Phasianidae > Coturnix > Coturnix japonica. The sequence continues at coordinate 84,054,133 of NC_140666.1, read as the reverse complement.
ATGATGGATGCATGAGTGAGAGCCAAGGAACAAATGCACTGGCACAGATTGCCCAAAGAAACTGTGGATGCCCCACCCCTGGAGGCATGCAAGGCCAGATTGGATGGGGCCGTGGGCAGCCTGGTCTGGTTAGTGGCAACCGTGTCCATGGCAGGGGTTTGGGACCAGATGACCTTTAAATTTCCAACCAACATGAGCTATTCTATGATTCTATGAAATATATCCAATGCCAGGCAGCTGGAGGCAGGGCTGAGGTAATTACTGCGAGCAGCTTCTCCATCAAAGTAGACCCAGAACAAGCTGTGGTTCAGGCAGCTCTGAATCATTGGTTCTCCTGGCTTCCTCCAATGCCTGACCACTCATCCTGAGAAGAAATTTTTCCTGATAAACTGACCTGAAAATGATGGTGGATGGGTGTTCCTCCATCTGCATGGAGATGCAAGTTTGCAGACCCAGAACCGTGTCGCTACTCACCATCCTTTTAATCCCACCTTGTGGAGGAGGTCTTCCTCACACCCACTCTGAACATGCAGCTCACAATGCTCAGCGTGGTGCTGAGTAGCAGCAGACCAAAACCAAGAGACCAATGGCACACAAAAAATGGTGACAAAGCAGGGAGGTCAGTATTTGTCCCTGGAAGGGCACCTCCTACAAGGGAAAGCACTCCCACTGAACACCTACTTTCCTCTTAAATTTGCCAGTGTTCCTTAATACCATCACCAAAGCACCTCAAAAGTGCAGCTCATACCTGGGGCTGCATAAGGCAGGACAGGCTTTGCTCTGAAACCAGGCAGACAGGTGAGCACTGCTGGTACTATGACTCCTCCAGGGCAAGGACTGCCTGATTTATCTCCAGCCAAATCCTCTCTGATGTAAATTGTAGAAGCTCTCTTGGCAGAGAGCCCCATCCCCTTATATAAGCTGAAATATTGCCCTGTGAGATTTAGCTGTGACTGCCAGACTGCCGAGCTGTCTGTCTTTAGCAAGGGCCCCAGGAGAGGAGGGAGCAGTTGTATTTGGACTGTTTTTGCTTCTCAAGGTAAATAACATTGGGCATTCTAGATAGAGGTGCCTCTTCTCTGCTGTGCTGAGACTCTCCCTCAATCATGAGGAATTTCATTTGACTCTCTTTTAAAGAGATGAAGTTTATGTTGCTTACTCACACGTACACAATGTGGGTCCAGGTGAACCTCGTGAGGTTCAACAAAACCAAGTTCAAGGTCTTGCACCTTGGTGATCCTGCCTCTCTGCTCTGCACTGGTGAGGCCTCACCTGGAATACTGTGTCCAGATGTGGAGTTCTCAGTACAGGAGAGGCACAGACCTGTTGGAGCACATCCAGAGGAAGGACACAGAAATGATCCAAGGGATGGAACACCCCTCCTGCAAGGAAAGGCTGAAAGAGCTGGGGATCTTCAGCCTGGAGAAGGGAACACTGTGAGGTGATCTGAGGTGACCTGATAGTGGCCTTTCGATATCTAAAGGGGTGCTGTAAGAAGGAAAGGGACAGACTCTTGTAGAATCATAGAATTATAGAATGGTCTGGGTTGAAAGATACCACAGTGATCATCCAGTTTCAACCCCCTTGCTATATGCAGGGTCACCAACCACCAGACTAGGCTGCCCAGAGCCACATCCAGCCTGGCCTTGAATACCTCCAGGGATGGGGTAGCCACAACCTCCTTTGATAAGACAATGGGTAATGGTTTCAAACTAAAACAGAAAGAAGAAAGATTTACATTGGACAAAAGGAAAACTTTTTTTATGATAAGGTTGGTGAGGCACCGGCACAGGTTGCCCCGAGAGGTGATGTTCCTGGAGACACACAAGGTCAGGCTGGATGGAACTCTGAGCACCTGATGGAGCTGCAGGTGTCCCCTGTTCATTGCAGGAGAGGTGGACTAGATGACCTTTAAAGGTCATTTCCAACTCAAGCAATTTTAAGATTCTACCCCAAGGTAGGGTCCATATCCCACCTCACAGTACAGCTGGGATGCTCTTTTCTCTGCCTGCAATGGCAGCGAGAAAGCAAACTGCTGTGTTCTCACAGCCTTCCTCAATGAATGAAGTTATTGCAGACTCCATTTCCTCCAGGCTGCAGACAATATCCTCACCTGTGTCCTCTCCCTCTCCACCCCCAATAAATAAGTAAATAAAAGGAGGGATTTAAATGTGAGATGCTGAGCAGGGTAAACCCTAGTTTTACAGTAAAGCAGCCCCCCACCATTTGCAGTCATGTTTCTCAAGGGCTGAGAACCATTGTTAGAGAACAATGCAGCATTTTTATAAAAGAGGAGAGCACAGTTAATAAGTTCACTAACTGAGAAAAACGCAGCCCTTTAAAATCTTTCTTTGTCGTTCATGGTGTGAGAGCCAGCTGTTACTACTGGAGTGAAATTCCTTGCTGATTAGTCTTTTAAAGGGCTTCCCAGATAATTAAATAATGATTTCTCTCCCCATTCATTTCAAGTGACAGGAGAGCCTGGCAAACCCACTAAGCATGGAAGGGCAGCATGTTTTCCCAAGCCTTATAGGAGCTTAGCTATTCCGTGGCTAATCCGGTCCTTAAACCTAGCACAGATCCCCATACCAAACAGAGGGCTGCTCGCCTTCATGGTGCTGCAGGGGGTACTTGGGTTCTGCTGCCTGAAACTATGAAAGCTGGAGGCCAGGGCCAGGTTTCCAAGTACGGAAATATCACAGGAAGAATGACTATTAATGGATATTATATATCACTATCAGACCAAGGAAAAGGTCAGCCCCCCTCTTGCGTATAGTAGTTGCCTTCAAGTACTGGAAAGCCAAAGTGTCTCCCTGGAGTCTTCTCTTCTCCAGGCTGAACAAGCACAATTCCACCAGCCTTTCTTCATAGGAGAGATGCTCCAGCTCTTTGATAATTGTCATGGGCCTCCTCTGGACCCACTCCAACAGTTCTATGTCTTTTTTATGCTGGAGGCCCTAGACAACTGCATTTCCAACTTCTCATGTTGAGGTTACTGTGTATATCACACTGATCTGGATTTCCACCACAGCATAAAGGTTGAAGGAGGACTCACATGTTCACCACCAACATAAAAGACTCTTTCTTTTTACATATTTGCCAAAGAACAAAACTGTTTCATAGCTCCAGCTCTGCTGAAGCATTTTTTCCAGTGAACAGATGCTTGTATTTAATTGAAAACCAATCAGAAATATCAGCTTAGGCAGAACAACATTGACCAACCATATAAATAAGGGAAAATGAACGGGTGAGGTTTGCCCACTTGTAATTAATAATCTGTTTCCATAATTGAGAATCTGCTTAGGGGCAAGATTGGGGTAGGATGGATAGAAGGGAGCAAATATTTAGGAAGTAAATGCTCTATCAGCAACACACTGTAATAAGAATCTAGCAAAAAAAAAAGTATGAATTTTATTTTTTAACATAGAGCCATCTGGCTTTCTTGGCAAGGAGAAAAGATACACCATTAGCAATAGTCTTTCTGAAGAAGTTGTTCCAGCCTAAATGCAACCCACAAGACAAATCTGGGCACTTGGAAATGTTATAGGTCTATCAGCACTGTTACAACCATTGGATTGACAGGTAAACCGAGGCAGGAGGTGGTCAGGTGATGCTACTAGGGAACAAAATCTGTCCGTGGTAGAGGTGCAACTGTTTCCCATCTCTTTGCCCTGATGGAGAAGGAAGCATCAACCAGCCATAAGGCAACATGGAGATGGGGAGGTTCTCTCTGATGGCAGATTTTGTATGAACTCTTCCCAAACCTGCAGCCTCAGAAGCAATGGGCATGGAAAACCTCACCATGAAAGCCTGACTGGGGGAGGATTCTCCTATAGAAAACTTGCATTTAAATAGCACTGAGCATTTAGCCTGATAAAAGGCAGGAAATTCAAAGCAAAGGGTGACACTGTCTTTAACTTACATTTTTATGCCTTTTATTCCTTTCTTCCCCGCAGTGCAAATCAAGGACAGGGGGTCAAGTTGACCCCCTCGGCAACTCCCCACATGAGGCTGTGCTGCACCAGAAATGTTTGGTGGCCCAAACCAACAAATGGAAAACTGTTGTCTTCTGTAAATAGGAACCCTGGACATTGACTTGCAGATTGATGGAGCAGACACCCTGCTCTGGGGGACACAGGGCTGCCCAGCATCACGGGTCCCAATCCCATACCTCTGGAGGAAAGGTTAATGCCAGGCAGAGCTGCTGGGAGACAGGATGCTTTGTAAACTGATAGTGTTCCCTTTGATCTGAGAGTGAGGGAAGGCAGAACCTTATGCCGATAACCCGTGGAAAGAGAGCATGAAGGCTGAGCTTCAGCAGAGGTGGAAGAGGAACTTCTTTTTAAAGATAAGTGTTTCAAAATCCATAAGCTGAGCTCCCCAGGCCGATATCTCTTCTCTGCACACTGTTGTATTCCAGCAAGATACAGTTTTCACGTGTGAAAGCATTTGAAATTAAATTATAATAATAATAATAGTAAGCACAAAAACAAGGCAAATTCAAGGAATTGCAGAGCAGGTTCCCAAGAGGTTCAAACTGAAGGTCAAAGTGCTAATTTGTTTTTATTAGCTGAATCCTTAGGAGAAAAAAAAAAAACACACCTCTAAAGCATCACATTCAGCCCATGTAACACTGCCATAAGGAAGGTCCCTATCGATCTGTCTGTGCATTTCTAAGGACCCACAGAGCAGGGTCACAGTGGGGGACACTGCACCAGAGCTGTGTGACTCTCTTGAGCTGTAGGACAGCAAGAGCAGCCCTCACTGTGCACCGGTCCAAATGCAGTTGGAGACTGCTCTCTGTGATGGCTATGGAGGAAGAACTGAAATAACTAAAGACTGTTATGGTTTGTGAAAAAAAAAACCATCCCCCTTGTGCAGTGAAACACTGCTGTGATGAAGTCAGTCCAGTCTCAGCCACAGCTCCCAAATCCTGTGGCTGGTGCATGGGACACAGCTCTGAGCATGTGATGCCATCAGGTGACACTGCAAAGTCTCTTGCACAGAAAAGTGGATGTTACCAGCAGTAGCCATCTCAATGGGGAGGGATAGATTCAGACATAGCAGCTCTGTTGCCCTAAGCATGATCCACATCAGCACTGAGCTACCACTCAGGCTCAACTCCTGCATGAAAGAACAGCCAACCAAGGGGGCTTTCACACAGAAGAAGAAACTCTCCAAAGAGACTGCATTGGTTTTGCAAAGGGAGCATCTAAGTAAATAATTATCCTGGGCTGTATCTTGGCCTTTCCAGTCCTTTTGATCCCTCTTTAACAGCACCAGGAGGGGAGAGCCAGGATCACAGTAATGCTGCTCATGTTGGCAGGCAGAGCTGCATGTCCACATAAGTCTCCTTCTGTTCACCCACCCAGCACAGCCCTGGCATTGTAGCTAACACTAAAAGGCTGATTTCTGGTCCCTTCTCATAGGCAGCCTCCAGCAATCTCAGCTGGTGGCACACTGATGAAGAAACAGAACTCCAGACACAGGGGAAAGGTATTGTCTTCAGCCATGGGATTTGTGATGTGTTTGGGGTTGATTTTGCCTTTTTTTAACTACTAGAGAAAAGAGATAACCAAGTCTCTCTGCCACTCATAATTAGCAAAACAAAATAGTAGTGCAATAAATAATTAGCATAGGGAGTTTTCCTTTAACATGAGACCACAGTTGACTACCCAGGGTGATCCAGGCACATCAGATCATGCAGGGGCATTCAACAGTCCACCACAAAGGCAAAGGGACTCCTCCGCATCCAAATGTTACTGCCCTCCTTATATTGCACTATAAAACTGGGGTGTCAAAAAGGCTAGAGATTTTACACTTCGTCTCAGTGTTTTATAGTCATTAGACTAATTATGTTGGTGTTTTTACCACCTTTATTCTACCAATTAGCCTAAAAGCCAAACAGGGACATCATTACTTTACACAAACAAGCAATTATTGGGCTATAAACACACCCTGGTCTGTGTTCGGTGCAAGGAGGGAGCGCTCCTAATGCTCTCTCTGTGGTGTCTGCCACAATACCAGGCATTACAGATGCACTTGACTTCAGTGCTGTTGACAAAGAGGCCTCAAAGCTGCTGATACACGAGAGAAACGGGATATTTGTTACCTCCCTACAAACAGATTAAGGAAAATGGCAGAGTTCCAGGTTCAGCCCATGCATTGCTCTTTCAGTGCCAGGGTAGCTTGGCTTCGTTTTGGGTTGGGCTTCGTCGCGTATTTTTTCCTAGAAAGGGACAGCTTAGCAAATGGAGCCAGAGCAATTTGTTTATGAGACACCCATGAGAAATGTTTTATTTCCAAGAAATCTGGTCTCCTTGCAGGCTACTGGGTGAAACATTAGCTAGGAGTTTCCAAGACTTGTCATTGCCTGGAGCCCTGTGAAATACATCTGCTTTGTCCGAAAGGGCAGCTCTGTCCCAGGTTGTACTCCCTGGCAGCTCCTACTGCTGTTTTCTTTCGAGCTGGTTTTTCTCCTGGGCTGGTTTAGTGAATGCTTCCAAAAACCAGTGACTGCACTTTATTCCTCCTCACCGTATCTGCTGGCTACTGAATTTTGTTCTATGACTCGATGCGTTTCATGTTTTTAAGCACCATCTGCATTTGAAATCAGTCTAAATTACAGGAGGAAAACTGGCCAGTGTTAGAAGTGGTGACCACTGGCAGTAGTCACAACCAGCAAATCTCTTCAGTGGTGTAGCTCCTCATGGAAACCACAGCACACCTACTTCCATCCACACTGTGTGCAAGGGATTATTCGAGAAGATGTGTGAAATCACACATGCACACACCAATATTACTATACTGACAATATCAATGGCATCAAGATCTAATCATTTTATTTTGCCCCTGCAAGGATAGAATCATAAATCCATAGAATTGTTTGAATTGGATGGGACGATCATCTAGTCCAGCTCCCCTGCAATGAACAGGGACACCTACAGCTCCATCAGATGCTCAGAGCCCCATCCAGCCTGACCTTGAGTGTCCCCACGGATGGGGTATCCACCACCTCTCTGGGCAATATAGCTCCTCCTCAGATGAGGTTGTAGACTTGGATTTATCTTTCTATCTATGACATGTAAAACTTAAACATCAACAGTTCATTCTGTTAAAGTAGTCGTAGTGGTTCTTGGTAATCTTTGGGTTGGCAGGGGAAGACCAGGATGTTCTGAAGGAGGGATCACTGGCAAAGCTGGGAAGGTTATGGCACCTCCCAAAATTCTCTTCTGGTTCCCTGAATGTAACAGTTCTCAGTTGTGATATTAAATTGAAACACTGTGTTGTAATGAACTGTTAAATAATAAATGTGTTTCATCTGAGGAAGCACTGATCGTAGAATCATAGAATCATAGAATGGCCTGGGTTGAAAAGGACCACAAAGCTCATCTAGTTTCAACCCCCCTGCTATGAACAGGGTCTCCAACCACAAGACCAGGCTGCCCAGAGCCACGTAAAGTGCTGAAGGACTCTGAAATCCTCGTATCCTCACCGTGCCATGGGTTTTTGAAGCCGTTTCCCTGAAAGACTTCATCAGGGACTCCCACTTCGAAACTGATGACACAGTGTGGTTCATTAGAGTTAAATTACACTTGAAGTAGAAAGTCAAATACTCAGAACTTCACTAATGTTTTCTGCAGAACGACTCTGGCTGCATTTACGGAGCACGTCGGATTTTTGACTCTACAGTTCCTTGATCTAGCCAAGTTTTTGTTTGGTTTTGTTTATGCTCCATAAATCCATTTAAACTGAGCTATAATGGTTATTTTTAAGCTATCTCTGAAATGTTTCTAAGCGACTTCTGTAATAACCAGCAGAGCTGGCTGCTCTCCTTTGGAAATAAGAAACTGCAGCTCAGAGGAGAAAGGCGAAGTGAACAATGTCTCCTTTAAGCAGCCCCGAAGCACCTCATTTCCAACTAAAAGGGAATTTACATGTGTTTCAGCATCAAAGGTGGATCCGACCCCATCATCCAGGGACTGTCATGTTATCTAAGCGCCCGCATATCAGGCGCACGATAACATTGTGTGCTTCACAGCCGCTGAGGGAACGACATATTTTCTGAATTAACCTAGGTTTGGATTTATACAAACTGCCCGTGATAACATCTGGCCAGGACACTCCTTTGAAAATGCACAGAGATCCTGCCCTGCTCCTTACTGGAGCCTGCAGGATTAAAAATGAATGAGCGAATAAATAAATAAATAAATAAATCAAATCAAGTCAAAACAGGGGTGAAATAAAGAACTAAATAAGGGCAAAGTGTGCATCTCTCCCTGGGAACCTTGCGCTTGGTCATGGGATGCCCATCTCACAAAGCGTTCAGCAGCGAAGGTAGAACAATGAAGATGTCAAGCGGCTTCTCCGGAGCGAACTGCTATGTCTTGTCATGCTCGGACATGAACGGGGAAAAAAATGTCTTTATTACCCAGAATGGTAACCTTGAAGTGCACCGGCTGCTTGATCCTATAACTTTCCCATTAGAAGAGGGCGCCCGCAATCCTAATGAGGCACAATAAGTAGATTATGAGAGTGCCTTTGTTTTGCTAAACAGCAGCTTTTCTGCACAGAGCATCACAAAGGTGTGCGGGGGCCTGCTGCTCGGGGCCGCTGTGACCGATACGCCGATTTGTTTGTAGGGCCGGGGAGAAGAATTGAAGAAGACAGCACCAGTGTGCAGAGGAGCCAAGGGGGGCGGGTGCCAGAGTTGCCGAAATTAGACTCATCGGTACAGAGGTTCTGCCCATTGTATCTGAGCTATAAAGCTGTCAGAGAAGAGCCCGGCTGAATGTTCCCTTATTCCTTCTCTGGCGCTTCCTCCGCTCTCAGCAGAGAGCTAAGCCCCAGGATCTTTTGTTTGCATGAGAAACCACTGGCATCTTACATTTATAAGGAGTTTTAAGGCTCTGCTCCGAGAAATAACTTTGTCTCGAAAATACAGGGGATTTGGTTGTTGTTGGGATTCTTGTAATTGCAAACCAGAGAGTGAGCTCGTGTGCTCCTTTGCACAGAGGACAGATCATAGAACCATTTGAATTGGAAGGGATCTATAAAGGCCACCTAGTCCCGCTCCCCTGTAAATGAATGGGGACACCTATAGCTCCATCAGGTGCTCAGAGCCCTATCCAGCCTGACCTTGAGTGTCTCCAGAGATGGGCCATCCACCACCCCTGAGCAACCTGTGCCAGTGCCTCACAACCCTTACTGTAAACAACTTACTCCTTATATTTAATCTAAATATCCTCTTTTAGTTTGAAACCATTTCCTTTTGTCCTATCACACCAGACCCTGCTAAAGAGTCAGTCCTCTTCCTTCTTATAGCCCTTCCTTAGATACTGAATGTATCAGTGTCATTTAACAGGCAAAAGAGAGCTTTTGGCCAGACCCTAATCTTGCCACCTTCCATATTCATTTCAGTGTCTGGATGAGGAGACTGCTCCAGGGGAAAAAGCAGGGTCTGATTCCTATCTCTGAAAAGGGGCTGGCTGTGGGGAATAGATAAGGGGTAAATGTGCCCTCACTGCCAAAATGGGCTTTGTAGCCATGTTCCTGCCACCATTGGAATAGGCTGTGCAGGGTTGGTGGTGGATTCAGCATCCCTGGAGGTTTTCAAGAAAAGGGTAGATGTTGCATAGGGTCTGGAGTGGTCACAGGCATAGCATTCTGGTTGGACTAGATGGTGCTATTTCTAACCTTAATGATTCTGTGATTCTATGATTCCTGCACAGGATGGATGAGGAGAAGGTATCAGCAGTTGTTGAACCAACTTCTGTACACAGAATTGTATTCTTCTCCTTGGCTTAAATAGTGCTTCCTGGTTTTTGAGGGTCGAGCTTGTGAAGCTACAGGTCAAATGAGGACCTGTTTCATTGCTGTTGATGTAGAAGTAAGAAGGAGGAAGTTTCATCACAGTCTACTCGGATGTCCATTGGCTGCTTGTCATCACTTCAGTGGAACTGGAGATATATGAAGAAGAGTCTTTTGTATTTTGCTCTGGCATCTCCATGTGAATCTGGTAACAGTCAGGAAGAAAATACAAATCTTGGGAAAATAAGTAAAAATGGCTGGGTTTTTGGCTGTCTGGGAAGCTTTGGTTTGTGTGACAAATGTACTCCTGGTGTATCTGGTACAAGGTTTCTCAGCCCCATGAAGGAGTGCTGCCTCTTCTCATCCATGCATGGTGAGGCACACTGGCAATCTCTCCTTGCTATGAACCTCAGTGCCCAGCATCTGTTGTGCAAGTTCATCCCACACCTCCTCTGTTCCTTGGGATCAGATCACAAGGGTCTGCCAGGGAATAAAGTCCAAATGCTGGGTGGGACTGATAAATACTACACCAGTACTCAGTAAAACATGCTGATTCTTTAGTCTCTAGATTAACATGACTACAGGACAGGCTGTGCCCATCTGTGGCAATCCTTGTATCACCAGCCAAGTACAGAGAGCTTGGATGCCAGGCTTATGTAAGGGATTTTTTCAAACTAGAATGAAAATTACATGCATTTGGTTCTTTTGATGGAGATCTAATTATTGCTGGGAAGTTTCCCTGCCAGTCGTTGGTGTAGAATTACACCTGGAATTATTTTCCCATTGATTTAATAATTTCTAAGTTTTCTAACGCCTCAGAACTGATGCAAACAATGTTTCAAGAATGAGAGGAGGATGTTCAATCTGCAGTTTGTCACTGAGCATTCCTTCTTGAGTATGTACATTGTTGTTTTAATGCTGGTATTAACCCATAATGAACTAAGATCCCAGTATGTGAACTGCTGGATCGAGGCAGGTGGAAATTGGAAAGCTAGCTCCTTTCCCAGAAAGGCTCCAATTGCCAAATACGAAGTCAAGTAACCAACTGTTCCACCTTCAAAAGCAGACATTTTTGTATCTGGTCATTTTTCACCACCCAGGGAAAAAGACTTGAGTACTTGATCACATCGCTCAACAATTGAACCAGTGGCTGACATCATCCCTGTCATCTGAAATAAAATAGAGCAGAAATGTAATGGAACTGACTAAAGTTATATCAGAACTGATGTACACATTGAAATATTTTAGATGTCACATTTCTTCGGTCTTCATAAAACAGTCTGTGTTGGAAGGGACCTTGAAGGTCATCCAGTCCCAACCATCCCGCCATGGCAGGGACAACCAGGTTGCCTAGGGCCCCATCCAAAGGGGCATTGAAAACCTCAGAGATGGGGGCATTTACAGCTTCCCCGGGCAGAATATTCTCTGTATTTATTAAAACCAAAAACAAAATCAAAGCCATGCTTTCACGCCTGATTCAAGCAGCTAGTAATGCTTTCTGTCAACACCAAGGCATGCTACAGGTGTGCTGCTGGAGCTTGCCAGTCCTATGTTTGCTTGCTGCAGTCTTCATTTGGACCCAAGTTGAAATGAGTGGCTGAAAAAGCCTTTCTAGGCATATCTTAAAAAAAATGAACTCCATGGCCTTTACTTTAGACTGTATCAGTGAGATTTGGAGGCTTTTCCAGATTTTCTCCTTGATGTCTGCAGTCTCTGGATGGTTTTACTTTTTCTTCTTCCCCACTGCTGCCCCCTCTTTGCCTCATTCCAGCACTTGGCCAGGGATGAGGGCCGTGGCTCAGCCTCTGCATCTTGGCAAACGCACTGCAGAGCATCACAGTACAGGCAACAGCATTTTAAAAACCTCTTTCCATGAGATCTAAAGAAGAAAATAAAATACTGCAGCCTGATATTGTGAAACCAGAGCTGAACTCTTTGATGTTAGGATGCCCAAGACCATCAGCATGAGCAAAGACACCTGCATTAAACTACCCTGTAGTCTGCACATCCTTTGCTCTTGAGAGCTCTCCCTGGATCCTTTGACAGAGCAGGAGCTGCTGGCATCTTCCAACATAACCAAGTGCTGCCTCAGACTTCCATTCTCTGTGGAGCACCTAGGGACGTGTTTAGATAAAAGATATAGTGGAAAATAAATCTTTCTTGTTTTATTCTTGGCAATGGGTGGGTTGTTGGAAAAGGGACTGCAAGAGAACAATTCAGAATCTGTGATGTTGGCCAAGGGAGAAGACTATTGTCCAAAATCAAGCATAAAACTTGTTAACAAGCAAAGAGCACTATTGGATTCAATTGCATCAGGAGTAGGCAAAAAAAAAAGTATGACAACTTGCTCCAATCACTCTGAAAGCAGCCCTTATATACCAGAACCTTTTCAGCATGTCATTGTATTTCTTTCCTGTTTTTCTATAATTTTTTTCTTTTTCACTTTTTTTCTTTTTTAATGGCTTTGTTTTATTTTTAGCAGTGATCTTGGGGTTGGTTTTTCTTTTTTTTCTGTTTTTCTGATATTTTCCTGTAAATAATAATTGGTTCCTTTGTGGCAACATTTCCATGCTGGCAGTGGTGTGTAGTGCTTTCTTGGAGGTGGCAAGAAAAAAGGGAGTGATTTGTTTGAATGGGTTATTGTTGAGTGAATGCAAATATCTGCAGCCACTGGAGCAAATAGGAGCAGGGATTAGGCGCAGGAAGCGAGCTGAGTGGCACAGGCCATCTGTCCTGGTCCTGAGAAAAGAGGAATCTCGTTTGCAGTGTATGTTAATTAGTTAGCTGATTGGCTCAGCTGTCACCCTCGCAGAGTGAAAGTGCAAGGACACAATTAAATGCATGTCTATCTATGTTTATCAAAGCACGTGCTTTTAGGCTGCATTGGTTTTTAGGTATAATTTTGTCTTCTCGGGGACCGCAAAGATTCTTTGCTATTGTGCCCACAAATGAAGGAGTAAAAAAAAAAAAGAAGAAGAAGAAAGAGAAAAAAGAGAAAGAAGAAAGAAAATACCTTAATTAAGACATGAGCTGGATTGTTTGCTGAAGCATCTCTGGCTGCATTCTTTAATGCACTTGAAATTACCCATTTGCATCAATAGGCGTTAGCTGAATTTATTTCCATTCAAATGTATTCCCTTGATGTTTCAACAGAAAGTGGTAGGTTTGGAAATACATGTATGGCAAGTTTGAGCTCCTAAAGGTTCCCCCCATTCAAACACAATGTCAATATCCTACACTTAAAAGGGATCCGTTATTCAAAGTAAAATGCTCCCTGGTTTGGGGTGGGTGTTGTTTTTGTTTTCATTACATTGACATCTCCAAGGCAGCGTCCCCAGTAACTTTCCTTGGGAATAAGTTGTCTGCTCTCGAGCCCCAGGGAATTATTTCCCATGGTGTCATTTCAATTATTTTTGATTTATTTGTTTACTATGTTCCAGTCCTTGTCAATGCACAATGGGCCATGTCTCCCCCTCCACCAGGGCCCTGCCTGCAGGGTTTTGGGATGCTGTTGCAGTCACCAGCCTCTGAACGGTACCTTGCCTGGTGTAGGGTGTCCTGAAGAGACGGAACGCAAGGAGAGAAGGCAAGTCAGGGACAAGGGACCCTCCTCTACAGAGGATGCTGGCACTGACCTTCATACTGAGGAATGAAAGAACTGCTGAGGTTTCCAGTCACAGAGCTGAAGGAACAGCTAGGAGCTGCACTTCTGAGCTGATCTGCAGCAATGGAAGATTTTTCCTTACTTGTCCTTAGAAGAGGAACCTATCACCCAGCCTATTTGGCTCAGGCAAGTCCCAGGGAGAGAAACTGCACAACTAGGTCGTTCTCACAGCCCTGACTTCTTAGGGCTTGGCAAGGAACATGAGAGGAGAAAACATAAACACTGCTTACTGTCCTTCCCATTGTCTGGTTGGATTTGGCTACTGTTCCCCAGGCTATATAACCAGCCAAGGGGCCATCTCCCCTTGGAGATCATCCCTTTGCTGAGCTGTGCCCATTGCCTGCATGTGTTTGCCTTCAGGGACTGCCCAGAAGGCAACAGGCTGATTCACAAGGGAAAAGAATATGCCAGGCAATTCCTCTATAGCAAAAACAAGAGCAAATGCACTTAAAGGTCCACAAGTCAGAAGAAGGGGAGATTGTCATATCCAAAAATCGCAGCTCCCAGTTGTAAGCCTTGTAAAAGGAATACCTGTACATCAACAACTTATGTCTTGCCTGGGAAAATGCACTCTGTAGGAGCTTGGAGCAAGGCTATAGGGAATCTGCATGGTGATGAAACTGTTCCAGCTAATTTAACCAATTTAAAATCCCAGGATGTTTGAATATGTGTGAAGAAATTGCTAAAACATGTAGCAAACTCCGTGAGAATGCACGTGATACATTCTTTTTCTGTTTCATGGGAGTCACATTTTGATAAGCTGTGTGTTTCCTTCCTTCCTTCCTTCCTTCCTTCCTTCCTTCCTTCCTTCCTTCCTTCCTTCCTTCCTTCCTTCCTTCCTTCCTTCCTTCCTTCCTTCCTTCCTTCCTTCCTTCCTTCCTTCCTTCCTTCCTTCCTTCCTTCCTGCCTCCCTGCCTCCATTCCTTCCTTCCCTATGTTCAACCATATGTAGTCTCTCTGTCATATAGTGAAAAGCTGACAAAATCTGGGATGGGTAAAGCCACTCTTCTAGATGCTGGATATCCCCTGGGGAGACACCTAGACCATGTCACCAGCACAACCTTCAGTGGGTAAGGAAGGCTTTTTTGGAAGGATGCTCAGTTCCTGGCAAATAGATTAGACATACATACTCCCTTGGATATATTCATCCTTTTCTGCATGATTATGGATGTCTGTTTTCTCTCTGTGAAACCACCCAGGGCCTCCATTGCACACAGAGTGCAGGAAGTCATACGGATGCCATCATATCAGAATCCAGGTACTCCTGGGTGTCCTTGCAGCCCTCCGAGAGCCCTACTGATGATCAAGGATGTATTAAAGAGGGGAACAAAAAGCTTGGGTTTGGGTTCAGCATGGCAAGGTAGACAAACCCCTGGGAGCCACAGTTTGAAAATAAAGAAGCAGAATGGTGAGGCTCAAGAAGGTAGATCCAACCCTGGACCACAAGCCAGCAATGAGGAAGATGTGGAGGAGAGAATAGATGGGCTCAGATCATAGTCCCAGAGATGTCCAACCATTGCAGGACTGGGATTATTCCTTTTCCCTTAACCACTTTACTCCATGTATCCTGACAAAGGGATTCACATCATGATGCTGCAGTACTGTTTTCCTGTCCATGCTGGCCTGTAACCAGTCTCAGTTCTTAAAACCCAGTGAGCACTTCCACCACTGTAGACATAGGGTGTGACTAAACAGGCTCAGAAATTCATCAAAGGGCCAACAAAAGCCCTAATTAGGACACATAACACCATGTATTCACATCACCCAGGCAGAGCAGCCACTGGGACTTCCCCCTCACTAACACAGCAGGTGCAAAAACACAACTTGTCCTCTCTCCAGAAGGCTTTAGGATGCAATAGCCAAAATGTTTTAAAAAATACACTTTTCCTTTTAATTTAAACCAGCTTGCTGCATCAGGTTGCTTTGGAGTCAGAGTTTTTACAGGCAGAGTCCAAGACCCTGTTTTAATAAGGGGTTTAACTGATGGCAGAAGACCACATAACAGACCAGCCTGGCTTTGGGGCATGGTCCCAGCACCCACTGCGTGACACCTCCTTGCCTGCATCCCACTGAGGTGGGAGGAGAAAGTGCATCTCCAGAACTAGTCAGCCCTTTCTGATCATTAATCTTAATTGCTCTATAACTCAATTCCAGACTTCCAGAAAATTATCCTGATTTTCTGCTGCCTTTCATAGACATTTATATTAGCACAAATTGAGCGCTAAGTGGGTGTAAAACAAGACCAACCCCTGAGCTGGGGTTTCTGGAATGGCAGCTTTCCCATACATTTTCTGTAGCTGTAAAGGAGACAGTTCTTCTCTCCCTGACATTACCTGCAGGTCTCCTAGCAGGTGGAAGAGGCCTCTTGCTCCCCTCTGCAGTGATGCAGTGTGGGCCTGCTCACCCAGCAACCCAGTCCTTTCAAATGAGCACACTGCACCTCGATAACTGTATTCACTTTGAGGCTCTTCACTACGAGAAGGATATTGAGCTGCCCAATTGCATAGAGATCAGTGAAGCTGATGAAATGAGTTGTGAGGAGCTGCTGAGGGAACTGGGGTAGTGTGGTCTGGAGAAGAGAAGGCTGAAAGGGAACCTCATCACTCTATACAAGAAAATAGAATCATAGAATCATTAAGGTTGGAAAGACAACTAAGATCATCCCTGAACATTTTCAAGAGATGTGAACGTGTCTCAAAAGGACATGGGTTAGTGCTGGGACTTGGTAGGTCGGGCTGATGGTTGGACCTGCTGATCTTGAAGGTCTTTTCCAACCCTGAATATTCAGTGATTCTAAATGTGCAGGTAGGGTGGTCTTATTGCACCCAAGAAAAACATCCTGCATTTAAACTTCTCTCTCCATCACAGGACAACAGAGATGTGCGGAGGTCTCCATGGGGGCAGCCAGAGAAGGAAACAACCAGACCATGGCTACTGCAGAAAGAAACAGGCATGCAACTATTCAGTGAATTCTCGCAAATGATGATTCTGTTCTCAGAAATCAGGATCTCTCTACATATGCCTCACAAACAGGAAAAAAGAAGGCGGAGAAGGGGGATACATTCATGGGGTAATTTATTCACGATGAATAATTCAACCAGCAGAAGTGACTACTCCAAAGACCGGGTCAAAAGTTGAGTGCTTGAATAAATGAATTGCCCTTTCACAAATATAAAAAGTAGGAATCTCAATATTTATCATTTGCAGACACACAAATATTCCAGAACAACATTTTCTAGTGAAGTGGGGAGGGGTGTTAATAATAAATTCTATTGATAACAGGAGTTATAAAAACAAATAATAACTGACTGGAACATGTTTATGCATGAAAAGTGACTTTTCAAACAAACTGTCAACAGTGGGCTGCATTATAAGGCTATTAGGAAATAGGAACTCTGTAAATAACTTGCCGACCCAGGCAATTACTGAACCTACTGCCAGTAAATAAGCATTACCTTGGAGCATGAAGCAAGCTGTTGCAAGCTTGGAGACATATGGCGCAAGCGCAAGCAAAGTGGTTGGAGATCCCCAGCTGAGACCAGATGCACAGGCAACCAAAGCGATAAATAGGAACCCTCATAGGGCTGGAGGGTGGTCCTGGTGTTCTGGTGTCGCAGCTCTGACCCTTCCTTGCCTGAGAGCAGGCAGGGTTTTGTAGCTCTTGTTGTCCAAAGACATGGAGCAACCACCCTCCAGCCCGGACAATGTGGCCATCACATTCCCCTCTTTTTCACCAAGATCAACCACATCCAGGTTGTTTTTACCTGGGCAAACACATATCAGATGATAAACTGTAATGTGTTTTCCCCATCTACTAACCATTGCAGCAAGCCTGCTCATTTCTTCTAATTATGAGTGCAAATCAATACAGAGGTCATTTCACCCAAGTTACTGTCAGTGATGCTTGTTCATAGCTGATGAACATATCCATTCCAAGCAGTTCTCTGCTACTTTGCTGCCAGCAGTGCATCAGCTTCAGTTAAACAAAGGGGAATGATGTTCAGCACAGTTTGGGTTGATCAAAATGAGGGTGCAGGTCCTGTGGACTTAGTCTGATGCCTTGAGACTGCATGAAGGCACTAGATGGAGAGTGAAATGGAATTCCCAAAGTGGGGAGTGAGGCTGACATGGGAGGCATAACCAGCTTGGGTTGCAGCTGAGGTGCCCCCTCAATGAGGGTGCAGTCTTAAACCCTCCCAAATTCTGCCTTCCTAATACTTCCCCAAAGAGAAGCCACCTCCTTCAGTCACCCCTCAAAACCAGCTTGGTTTTACTGAACTACAAAGAACTGTGAAACACCACCCAGATGGTTTGACAATGCAGCCAGGGTTTATGGCCTCGAGCAGGAAAGAGAAGCAACTCTGCTGGGATGGGAGCCTGGGAAGGCTGCTGGGCTGAGCTGAGCTGAGCTGTGCTCTGCTGCCAAAGACCATGGGCCATAATTTGGTCACTAAGATAGGACTTTCATCCCACCACTTCTGCAATCACAGCACAGTCTCTCTGTCTAACTGCAGACCTAGATTACAAACAAATTGGCTTGAATATGTATATTTTTTATTTTAGTGTATTTATCAGTTAAAATACATAGATATATGCTTTTTTTCTAACTTGGCCTGAGGAATAACAAACATACCAGTATGAGAGCTGGCAGCCTTAATTTGTGGTTACATTTCTACAGCATTATCTCAATAAGGACTCTGGATAAAGGGGAGGCAAATAGTATTCCTACCCTATAAAAGCAGTACAGGGGGAAAAATGTGCTCCAGTAATTATAGAAATGGTCTGGAGTCAGAAGGACTCCACTATGAGCAATTAAAAGGAAAATTAACTATAAGAAAAGTTTTCTTTTGGTTTTATAGTTAAACCCACAAATAGAAGAAATACTGTACACTCTAAACTCCAACAAACAAGCATGCCTGATTTTAATGAGCAAAATGAAGGGCATGTTTTATGGGAAGTGTAACATAATAGTCCCATGGTAAGGGAGCCTATTTCTCCTCTGCTCTGCACTGCATGCATTTATTCCAGGCAGCGTGAAGAGAATGTAAGATGCTACTGAAACTGAATCTCTTCCTTGCGTCTTCCCCTGGCCATATTCTTCAGCCCTTGAAGCTTCCATGAAGGATCTACAGGCACCTGGGGTCTTCCCACACACATTGGGTTTCCAGCTGCATGAGGGTCATGCAGCACCAGCCACACAAGTCAGCAGCTGAATCCCCCACCATCTCTCCCCATATGCACTGCTCATTTACTGAGCTCTCACTCACCAGTCAAAAAAACAAACGATGTTTACAACCCACCCCCCCTCCACCCTTTGCCCCAGAGACTAATCTGTTCTTGCTTGCTCAGACTTACTGAAATGAAAAGGCAACTTGGTATTTATAAATGCAAAACAAAATACATAACTCATTTGCCAGGGAAAAGGTCTTAGGTCTATATAGAAAAAGTTAGTTCTAATTGATGCCTTCCACCCCATCAGTTTCAAAGAACCAATTTGTTGGGGACTTTGTTGCATCATACAAAGAAAAAAGACTTCTTTAAAATTCTTGTTCTCGTTTTTCAGTTCATTCTTCTTGTGGGCAAGAACAGAGCAGAGACCAGAGCAATATAGAACAGAAGAGAGAAAGGTCTGAGCAAAAGCAAAAATCTTCAAAGCTGGCTTTTGTCTCTCAGAGCCTGTATGATACAAGACAGTGATCTTAGTCAGATCCAAACTTCTCCTTCATTCTCCCTCTCCTTTCCTTCATTTTCTCTCCCCCTTCGTCCATCTTCTCTTCAGTTTTCCCTTTCCTTCTCCTTTCTTCTTTTCTCCCATTTTTTGAGTATTATCAGGAGAAGCTGTTGTGTTTAGAAACACATATCCTGAAATTGCACCCCTCAGCTTGCTATGACGTTCTTGAGCATCACAGACAAGCTTTTCCACCTCTTGTTGGAAAGATGCATTTGGCTGCACGACAAAGTGGCACATCAACATGTCCAGGATCAGCTCCAAGCAGCTTACGTCACAGGGTGTGAGGGCCACAAGACATGTGTAAATGGGTTCATAATCATAATTCTTGTACCTTACAAACTTGCTGGAGTTGCTACTCCTCCATGAGATCAACCAATCATAGAATCATAGAATTGTCAAGCTTCGAAAAGACCACTAAGATAATCTGGTCCAATCATCAACTCATCCCCATGATGCCCACTAATCCATATCCCTCAGTGCAGCACCTGCATCAATGATCTCACTGTTTCTCCCTTCCTATACCCGATGGAAGCTCCTAACTTTGAGCTAGTGAGCAAGATCCAACACCAATGGAATATGCTGGAGACTTGGATTGCTGTGTGAGAGGACAGTAAAGCAACACCAATTTGGCACAGCGAGTATGCCAGAAATCAAAGAGTTTGGAAGATGAAATTCAGATTGCAAATTCAGGGTCATCTGAGCGAATAATTTCAGCCAGAGGGAGAAGCAGAGGGGAAAAAAAAAAAAAAGAGAATAAAAGCAGGAGGGGAATTCTGAATAAAAAAAATAAATTGAAGCATATTGTTTCAACATCTTCTAGGCAAAATGGATTGTTTTCTTTCTCAAACACAAAGATATTTCATTTCAACATCTTCACATTCATATCACAAAGCAGGTTTTTTTGTTTTAAAGAAGAATATAAATTAAAAGAAAAGAAAGCTTGAATGAAAAGGTTAATAAACCCCCCCAAAAATACATGGGGTTTGGATTGAAGAAACTATTTGAGGGTTGACCCTACAATAATCTTTTCCACTTTTATTTTTTTCTATTTCCCAAGAAAACTCAAAGGATTTGCTTTGGTTTGACACAAAGAAATTTATCGTTCTTGGAACCCAAAATCAATTGTTTACATAGAACAACACATCATCTCCCTGACACCTTTCTCTTGGGGCAATTAGGAAGACCAAGAGGGTTAAAGAAAATCACATTGTGTTGGCTGTTAAGGGGGTTGAAATGGGGTCTAGATTTTCTTATCACATACAGGATGGTTTGGTGCCACTGTAGCCACAGTGCCCTCAGGACTTCAGCCAGATATGGGGAGACATGGGAGCTTCTATTAGATCAAAATAAAAGATAATTAATCTGCACACACAAGACTTACTTTGCTCGGAGGGTGAAGCATGGTCACTGCTGAAGCACAGCTCCATCCCAGAGGGCATCATAGCATCCTCGACAATTCTTTTGACATCTTGGAACAAAAAACAGCAGGACCAGGTTCCTTGGCTTGCTTTCCTCTTGGGAAAACAAGGAACAAACTCCATTCCTACCAGGCCTATTGAGGATGTCAAGCATCCCACCCCAAGTATGGTGATGACGTGGAAGCCCCAGAAATGGGACCCAGCCCTAGGTTGCACTCCTTGCTTTGCTATGCCAGGGACTCTTGCATACATGCTATTCATTTTGATTGCGTAATGCTGAGCTGTAAGATCTCGTCAGCTGCTATTCATTACACGGGCACAGCCCTTCTTGAATAGAAACCATAGCAGAAAATAGATCTTGGGATGCAAAAACTGACATCTTGAATTCATAAACTGAGCGACAGCATTTTTGTTTAGAGTCTGAGGGTGGCCTGTTCTGAACTTGCCTACCAGATGAATCTAACCTCAGAGTCAGGATGACTCCAGCAAGTATCATTACCCTCAAGCGAAGAAAAAAACATGACTCAAGTTGACATGCTTGAGTCGCTACAAAGCGCCCAAGCAGGGGACACCAAGTCTGATCCTGCCATCCATCCAGCCCCATCGTCTCAATCTCCTCAGTCCCACAACAGCAGCAACAAATGGTCTGGGCTGCAGGCAGGCTGCTTTGCTCACACATGCAGGTTTTCTCACTAGGGAAGTGATTTGGAAAACCCCAGCTGCTATGAAAAGGTGGACAAATAAACCAAGAAACTGCCCACTTCCACCTACCCTACAATCAAACCAGCTCCGTGCCTACTCCAAACAGCCACCTTGAAGCGGTTCCAAGGCCAATGGCCCTCTCTGCTAACACAAGGCTGAATAGCAGGTCTAGTGACACAAGACCTTGCAAAATTGCAGTATCTGTCAGCAAAGCTGTGACAACTCCAGACCCATCACTGAAGTTGCCTCTTCTTTGCTGCTCTGTAAAATCAGATAAAGGAGATAAATCATTTCTCCCCAGGTAGCTAGAAGCTTAGCTGCAGTTTTCAGAGCATAGTTGGCATGAAGGAAGAAAGGCTGCAGCAATCAATATCCATTACCTCCTGCACCCAGAGCTGTGCAAAAGAGAGGGGCAAGCGAGCTGATTTTCATCAGGCAATGGAAGAGCTGGAGGAAGGACTCAGTGATCTCTCAAGGTCTTTTACAACTTGATTTTTTACAGTTTTATGAAAGTGGTTCATTAAGCCACAGGTTTGGAGAGATTCAGGTATTATGCCAGATTTCCTGTATGAGCCTAGACAAGGTATCTAACCTCTCCCTGCCTCTGCCAAACCAGGATAATGCATATTGATAGTCCCATTCATGTTACCTATGTTTTTCCACAACTGTGCTGGAGACATACAGCAATGTGGGTCCTTTTCTCACCTACTTGGTAAGAGGGAAGAAAGCAAATATACACATAAAAACACATCCCGTGCAGCAGCCTGGATTAAACATTGTCACTGGGGTCTGTCTATTTATTCTTTATCGACTCTCTTTACTAGCTCCATCTTTCCTCACATATTTAAAATCTGTGTCTAATCCAAGTACTGAAACTATTTGTTTTCTTAATGCTTTTATTCCTCTGAACAGTGTTTTTATGGTGGGTAGTCATTGCTGCAAGCACAGTGCTGAAATGAGGCACTTATTGGCTGCAGCTCCAGGGATTTTAACCGGATATCTGCCTTTGTTTAAATTAAGTAAATCAGGATGTTTCCTAAACACCATACGGACAGAAGTTCAGACTTCCACTGAAATCAGCTTTTTGACCTCAAGCCAGCAACATTTCAGTCAAGGATATTCCCTGCATATATCCAGGGAGCCTGAATACCCCCATCAGCAGCTCCCTGGAGCTCTAGGATTCCCCTGCTGGAGACACCAGTCTCGCTTCCCTTGGAGGGGATTCCTATCCCTACCAATGTTAAAGAGACTGCTCAAAGATGAAATTGTGGTCACTCAAGACTGACTGAGATATATTCTACCTTTCAATTTCTTTAATCAAATGCTTTGGTACAAGACTAGTTTACATACTTAAAGACATACTCATCCATACCCTCGGATGAAAAAAAAACACTGCAGTTGTGATGGGGCTTCAGCCATTGTTATAAACACAACTTTGATAAGGGATTTGATCAAGCTATGTGCTGGTGGGTATTGCCTTCATTTTTTACTTGGTGAGGAGTTTCTAATTGCTTAAAGCTGTACATAGTAGGAAGTCAAAATAAAATAGAGATTTCTGAGTCCTTTCTTGCACTGGTATCTTTCTGGAAGCCCAGAAGTCAGCTAACATCTATAAGGAAGAACAAATGTCAGATGGACAAATCTTCCAAGTAAACCCATGGCCTTTAGAGACTAGAGAGAGTCCCAACAACTTTCCAAAGGATCTGTGCATTCTGGGCCATGCAGTCTGATTTCCTTCAGAGTTTCAGATTTCCTTCAACTGCAGTGGTCCAGCCATAGTCCACAGGCGCTCAAGTGAACCAGCTGGGGAGTCTCAGCTCACCCAAAGGAAACAGAGGCTGCTTCAAATATCAATGAATAATTCCTATCAGAAATTGGCCAAATTATTGGAAATGCTGACAAAACTAAATGCAAAATAAGCTACAGTTGTGCCCAGCACTGAGATGCTCTGAGCCAGCAGGAGTTTTAGTGTCCTTCAGCCAGAGGCCACTGACAGAGAAAATAGAAACTGCTGATGAAATTAATCATTAATTGCCTTAATTAAACAACCAAGAAAGAGCTTTGTCATCAAATGTCTGCCTTTGTCTTGTTAAGGAAAGCTAACGTTTGTAACACAAGGCTGGGAGAAGAACAGTCTCCCAAGGCCAAATTTAAACAGGCTTCTCAACCCTATTCCTATTTGAGCCTTCAAGGTGCTCAACTCAGTTGTTTCAGTGCTTCACTCTCAAACTATTACTTGAGTTTTAGTCTTTCAACCACTTCTTAAAGTTGTCTGGTCTATGTATGGCACCAGGTTCTTCTCCTTATGGATGATGTTAGTAAAATATGACCATCAGTGCTTACTTTAGTGTACCTACAGAGATCACTTGGCTTTGAAGACCTTCTTAAACATGGTTTATTTATCTCAGCTAATATCACTGTGGTGATTCAACCTGGAACACGTCAATGTGCTCCTCCATGCCAGAAAAATGAATGAGCATCTTTAATGCTTTAAATGATGGTGCAGAGTTAATGCCAAGTTGGGCAAATGCTTTCACACAGGCACTGACATCACAAAATGATGTTTTCCTTCACCTCTCATCCTTGGAATTGCCCAGAAAAAAAAAAAAGAATACATAGATACAACCCAGGCTCATTGCGACTCCCCAGTAGCTCTCTATATTGCTTAGGTTTTACTAGCAGTGCAGTTTTCTAGATGAAAGCAGTACTGACATATAAGCAGAGCTCAAAATGTTGTCCAGATCAGCAAAAAAAGAAGATTAAAGAATTAGCTATAAAAAAAAAAGTAAACTTAATGAGAATCCAGGTAATGCCTAACTCAATGTGATGTTAGAAAGCAAAGGAATCACAGTGAGTCAATTTACATATCTTGGCAGCGATGTGCAGCTCAGTAGGAATGTCTGGAAGGAAATCACATCCACAGTCAGCACAGCAGTGTTAACCAAAACGTAAGCCGCAAAAATCCACAGCCATAAGACCCACCATCCTGGCTCTGTTTTGTATGTTATCCCCATGTTAAGAAATGGGTAGAAAACCAGAAGAACCCTTCACAGGTCAAGCCAGCTAGTCCAATGGCTTTGGATGCAAACCCCTTGGGAAGAATGGTGTACCTGATTAACTGAATTTACTGAAGAAAGTGCGAACTTGATCAGAGCCTCTTCTGTGGAGGAGATAGCCAGCCTTTAAACATACTAAGCACTGCATCAACAGCAGCCTAACCCAGTAGCATTGGGCAGTAACTGCTCACATCGTTACTATGTTCTTTGGGTGGGTTCTGCTACTGTTTTCCCTACATCTGCTGCTATGAATGTCTGGTTTGAACCTAAGGCAGAAGTGTCTGCACTGTGCTATGGCCAAACTTATAATGGCAGAGGGGACCCAGAGAATTCAACAGAATTGAGTCTCCAGAATCACTCAGTAAGAGAAAAACATGCAGACAGTGTATGCTAACACTGAAGGCAAAGCAGTGGCTGTCATGCCATCAGACAACTGGAAGCAAACCCAGATGGAGGTCACTCTAAGCCACTCAGCAAAACAAGATGGGAGGGAACATTTATGGGGCTTGAGTAACTCAGAGGTCATGCAAAGAGCTGATCAGGCTAGGCAGAGGTGACCAAGAAGTTGCCTTAAGCCTCTGCTGTTAAGGGAAGCATACAAATTCAGATTTTTCAAAGTCTTGTAAGTGGGCAAGCAGAAGAACTAGAGACAAAAAGAAATAATTCACTTTTTGGCTTGTTTCCACTACTGTCCTTCAGTGTTTTCTGAGCTAAAATTGACTGAAGCTCAGCAGGATAAACATAAATGAAATCCAAAACCAGCCTGCTTTATGAAAATGTCCCTGCTAGCCTCTTGTTAGCAGCTATTCTGATGCTCAAGCCTATGCTGGATTTTTAAACCTGATCGACCCAGAGACAGGGAGCAAAGGGCTTCCCCAGCTCAGCACTGCCCTGCATAATGGCCCTTGAGCAAGCACGCTTTCAAGGGCAAATGCCCTTTTTCTTTCACTTCTTTAATCTTATCAGTACTGCCTAAACCTGGTCTAACAGGCCATCCAGGGGACAGCAATTGCCTTAGGGATGGACATGCAACTGGTGAGCACCAGCCAAGTATGCAGATGGTTGTTATCTGTAACAGCCCTGCTGTACAACAGGCTCAGCCAGAACTCTCTGGCCATCTCCTGAGGAAGAGTGTGCCCCAAGAGCAAGGCATTTGTCTTCAGCATTTCGAATTTGGCCTCTGCAGAGACTGCCTTTGATCAGATCATCACCGAAACCTTGCCAAATGAAACTCCACCAGCCAGGCCCTCAGATGCAGCAGATCAGTGTAGCTCCCCTGGGTCAGTGGAGTTATGGTGTAACCCCCTGCGGAGGATCCAACCCTGTATTTCATCCAGCTTGAGCACTAGTGATAAATACAGCCCGTTTTAAATGCCTTTGTCCACTTCACTGGAAGAATGCTGATTGTGAAATGGGAATTTGCAATGCTAACAAAATCCTGAGAGTGGTAGAGAAAAATAACTTCAAACACACCAAGTCAAACTGTCTCCTCCCTTAGAAAATCTGCAGCATCCCAAGGAGATAGAGAGAGCATGTGAATCCATCTCGTTGCTTTAGGAGGAAGATACATGGGCAAAGGGCATTTGGTGCTACAGAGGCCAACTGCTCTTCTAGACTCTGCAGCACTGAGACACAGCATCAAATTGGTGTGTGAAAATGATTCCTTGTAAAAAAAATATGCTTCTGTTCCTCAGTTCTGTTTTCTTGCACCTTCTCTCATTCCTGAGAAACTTGCCCCAGGCTCATTTCCTCTGTCTGCAACATCTTTCACCTGGAATTAAAAATGGGGTTGATTCTGGCAATTCCTTGAACTCAGCATGAATATGAAGAGGTGAGAAGTGAAAACTAGCTTCCCATCGATTCTAGCTCAAACAGCATGGATCTTACTTGTGCTTTCTGCCTGATTGAAAGGGCTCAGCTAAAGACTTTGGTGAAGAGTCAGCTTCATTGCTTGGTCACAGAGGTACATTCCTCAGGCTCTGCCCTTAAAGGTTTTGGCAACCTTGAGAAGCCAAAGTAGTAACATAGACCAAGGTGAGACACATGGAAAATTACAAGAACAGGTGATCTGGACAAGGTAAGTTCTAGAAACCACCACATTCTTCCACAGATCTCAACATGGAGATCCCATACCTCCTCCCCCAGGTCCTCTCTCATAACAAGCCTTTTGCATCCCACAGCATGGGGCAGGTGATGCTTCCTGGCATTTTTTCACCCAAACAATGTATCCTCTGACTTATATTTCCAAACAGATCTTTTAAAGTTTTTGAACATCATCAAGGAAAAAAAGACAAACACACTTGGTTGCAAACAATGCGGCAGCCATGTTATAACATGAAAACCTCTCTGCCTGCAAAGTATACGGTGTAAGATGATGAAAGACACCCCTGAGGTCAGCATTATTGGAAAGGAAAGACAGAAAATTAGGATGGAGCAAGGGATCCAATGGCAAGCTATTATTAGTTCCCTTTTAGACCACCATTGGCCTGATCATGGCCCTACACTGTGGCTTCCACCTGGATAAGCCATTGACAAAGAAGACAAACTATTTGCTTTGTGTAATTCAGGTATTTTATAGCATTACAGAATCAATGAATCATAAAATCATCATCATGATCCACAACACCTTACTTTAAAATATGCTTGCGTTGTACTAATATTTTTATTTTTTCTAATCATTCCATGAAGTCTTTCACTGATACAATTGAAACAGGTGTTATCTCCATGTTCAGCCCCAACAGGACCAGGATTTACAAGGTTTCTGAAATCTGCCCAAGTCTATTTTCATAAAGAAAACATATTTTAGAAAGCTGTGGTAAGGTAGGAGAACATATATTTCACATATTGTAAGAGACTGAGAGAATTAGAATTTAAAGCTGGAATGTGACTTCATTTCCTAACACAACACTTGTGTATTCTCTTATCCTTTATCTGATATTCTTCCTGCAAAATGACCCATAACCAGCCACTGGTCTGACTTCAGACCTCTCAATAATGCATATAATTTCCTCAACAGTCCACATTTATTTTCCACTGGCTGAGTCAGGCTACAGCAAATTTATTGGCTGAAATCAAAATTTAAAGTTGGGTATTTTGAAAGATAATGCATAACTCTGGATGAAATCCATAGTGCCATGATTTGTTTGTCAATAGTAATAATACGTATGACAACAATTGTCATCAGTTATTGTGCTTATCCCTCAATTACAGAGTTATGTCATATATTTCTGCACAGCCAAAACCCATATTTTAATTTTTGAGCTGTCTCACATGAAAGAAATGTATGAGAAAAAAAGTAGCATACTTTAGTCATCTAGCATGTCTCTCCATCGACCTTATCTTTCTTATCTTTAAAAGAAAACTATAATTGGATAATCTTTACTTAATGTAAACTTCTGAAAGCTGGAAGCCATTTCAAGATTGCTCAGATTAACTGCTGCTACCTGTGAGAACATGCTTTGACATTTCTATGAATTCAGGGAGGATAAAACCAGGTATCTCCAGCATTTATGAAAATATTTTGGCAAAGAAGTGACTGGAAATTTGTCACAAAGCCTTCAAGAAAAAATGATAATTTTTCTGTAGTGTCCTTGTCTTTCTTATTATCTCGTGAGCTGCTCGATTTGCTAGGAGCAAATACTTGCTCTCTTCCTCTGCTGGTTTGCAGATGGTTTGCATGGCTCCCAGGTTAACCCCAGCACAGAGAGGAAGATATTTTCAAATCCTGGACTGTTTGATTGGGATATGTGTTTTACTCAGCAGATACCTCTTGTAGCCTGGCTGTACAGCAGCATGGAGAAGTCGAGCTGGTAGTAGATGGTCCATCCCCCCCGTGCTGTGTAATGAGATACAAACTATTACAAATATTTTCATATTTCTATGGTTTGAGGCAAAAACAGCCACAGAGAAAAACTGCCCTTTTCAACCAACTTCTTACTTGTGTTCTCAATTGTAAGAGGAGCTAATATATTCCTGGCAGTATTCAACCCTTTTGTCTTAACTGTGGCACATTACTAATACTATGCTTGAGTTTTGGAAAACAACACGAATTTGCCGTCCCAGTTGGGTGACTTGTATGAGCATAGTGGATGCTGCAGCTGCTCATCGTTGCTCTTTCTGAAGTGCTCACCTCCATATCCTTCCTCTCTCCCACAGTGAAATCAAGGCTTGTGCTCCAGAGCTGGGCTGGAGACATTTGTATGATCTGCAGTGTTTGCATGCTGACTCTCATGAGCCTACCAAGAGCAATTAAGAAGCAATTAAGCAGCCATTTCTGTGTAAACTACATTAAGTCTTTCAACAATTACTGCTATTCTCCTGATTCATTTGAACTCTTCTACACTGCTTGCATCAAGTTAGGCAATAAATGATTAAGTGGAGCGACTTGTTCATTAATGTTCCCAGATAATGTCACAGTTACAGTCCACATAGGGATGTCACTAAATCAATTGAAAATACATGAATAATATTTCGATTATCCCTTAGAGCAAGCTTCTGTCCCCCTCACCACCATGCCCACAGATTCCAGACGCTACAGAGGCTGAAGTAGACAGTCTGTATAAATACACGGCCAAAAAAAAAAAGTCATATTTAGTTACAGAAGAATAAATATATAGCAGTTTTCAATCATTTTCATTGTAGTCTGCAGGTCTCCGGGGTACCCTGACTTCTTCTGAATGGTCTACAAAACTTTACAAGAAAAATGAGCCTATTGTCAGTAGGCTTCAATTTAAGTATACAAGGGGCTGAACCTCTGCTGCAAAAAATGTCGATGTCTGCAAATGAAAAAGATGGAAAACCACTGACTGAAAACCGCTGGTTATTCTGGCTGCATTTTTTGGTTTTGTTTTTAAGGAGGACTAGGATTTTGCTGTAGAAATGCCTTCAGATGTACCTATTTGCCTCTTGGTACTACTGAAGGCACACTTGGGTATGATTTGCAAGGAAACTGATATTTTTCAGATTTAAAGATGCGGTACTGATGTGAAATAGCAGTGGGCACTGAGATTGACCTCAAGCAAGCTTGGAGTAATGAAGCTTTCAGTGACAGCAGCTCGGAATCAGAAGGACAGAGGTGACATCTTCCCCTCTCATTCCCAGCTCTTTTCCTTGCTCATGGCCTGATCCTTTGGCTGTTGAGCATCCAGGATCTCTCCATTATCAGTTTCTAGAGACAGCCACTATGAGAACCAGTTTACTTCAAAAAATCATACACTGAAAGCATCTCTCTCTCTCTGTTGGCCATAGGGATAGCCTAGGTCCATCAGGTTCCTAACTTCATGCTTTAGTAACTTCACTTTTCCAACTTATGCAGAGAAGGGTGGCAAACTGTTGCAGTGTCAGGAGACTCAAAGAGGGTGTGAAGCTTCCAGAGTTATGCAGTTAATAGTAAATCTGGGAGTAAACTGTGGGTCTTCTCCATAAAAACAAAACCCACCTTTGACCAGCTGGTCAATCGTTGACAAAGTTCTCAAGACAAGCAGTACCTGGCATCCCGTGTTCACGAATGCTCATCAATGATTCATCTGAGCTATTGACTTAAACCAGAATCAGTGAGTAAAGCATGGCAAAGACTCACAGGGCTGATCTCAGAGATACATTAGTCCCTCAGCACTTTTCTGGTCACTTTTGAATGACTCAAGTGTTTATTTTCAGAACAGATAGAGGTGATCTGTGTCAGCAACACATGCAAATAAATAAATAAATAAAAGGGGCAAAATCCAACAGATGAAGGAGAACAACCACCATGTTTAATTCCCTATGATCGTAGAATCACAGAATCATAGAATGGCTTGGGTTGGAATGAACCTTAAATATTCAACCATGGCAGAAGCCATGGGTCAGGTTGCCAACCACTAGGTTGGGCTGCCCAGGGTTCCAACCAACCTGGCCTTGAACACTTCAGGGATGGGGCAAAGGATGGAGGGATAATCCAGAATAGAATTTCTCAGGAGGAGCTTCCAGCATTGAGCTCACCTATCTTCCACTGTGCCTGCAGGATAATCTGTGGGGACAAAATTAGTCCTTTATTAGAAGTAGCCACCTGCCTGCCTCTAGCAGTTCCACCAGGGCACCCTCAGCAGCCTCATGGTGTGGCATGCACTGCTGAGGCTGCTCATGCAGAGTAAACCCTTATATAGCTTGAGCAATCAGTTACCTCCCTAAGAAACCCGCTGCTCGAGCATCGCAGTGTTCCTGAAATGTTTGTAAATACTTGTCAAAACACGACTCTGGTTTCATTGTTAGTTCTATTAACATTCAGACATCTCCCTTGTTGATTAGAGGCACTGACTCCACGCAACATCTTGAAGTCAATACCTACCTGCCTTCTATCCAATTTCTTATGTAACTGCTACTTTCCACACCACAAATATTTTTCTCTTAATGATGAATGAAATGATTTCAGCCACAAACACTACATGGAGGCCTTTCAGAAATGGTGGAGGCCAAACCCCCCCCCCCCCCCGCCAGTCACAGGTTGCATTCCTTACTGTGTTTGATCTGGGCATCCACACGCTGTGGGAAGGGACCACATTTCCGTAGCAGCACAGGGTCCCTGAGCTCAATATCACTTTTCTAGAATGGAGCTGGACATGATCTTACAATCAAAAGCCACCAATGAGGAGTTGGCTTTCAGGAAGGCTGCTCACTCTTCTAGGTTTTGTAGTGATAGTTTGTGATGGGGTATGATATTCAGCCATCCCCAAGAGCAGCTGCAGGAGTTATCTCTGCTTGTAAACTGTCCTGAGGTCTTCAGTTGCTTTTCCACTGCAAAGCTGCTGGATGCACACATTGGAGCTCTAACACGTGCACATGTATGAAGTTGCTCAACTCTACAGGGCAACCTGTATGTTGTGTGCAGCAAAAGCTAGAGACAGAACAAGAGATAATGGCTTTAAGTTGCACCAGGGGAGGTTCGGGTTGGATATTTGGAAGTTTCTTCGCAGAGTGATAATGCACTGTCACAGGTTGCCCAGGGAAGTGATGGAGCCACCATCCCTGGAGGTGTTCAAGAACTGTGGAGATGTGGCTCTGAGAGACATGGGTTAGCGAGCATGGGAGGGGAAGGCTGATCTAGGTTATCTTAGAGCTCTTTTCTAACCTTAATGGTTCTATGATTACATGAATATATGCCTGATCCAGAGTGCTGTGCTCTTTGGAATAAAGCCACGGCAGGGACTGCAAGGAGATGGTTGTACAAGTGGGCCAGTCAGTGTGGCAGGGCATTGTGTCAGCTCTGCCTAGTGGAGCACACAGGCAGTATTAAGGCAGTGCAAAGAATGACCAATTTGTCCCCATGTTGCAGTCTTTGCCTGCAGTGAGACAACACACCATCCCTGTCTCCTTCCCTCCAGGCTCCAGAGCATTGCTGTGGTTTACTCCAAGGACTGGGAAAACCCAGCGCTCAGCATCTCAGAAGCAGGGATGCTCACTGGGGACTGGCCCTGCTGAGTCAGCAGTATTTGGGGATCAGCTGGAAATCTTGTGCTTCTCACACCCTCCTCAGGCTCTCTCCAGGCTTTTTCTCACCGCTCCTCCAACTGTTTGCTCTCTAGGCTGCCAAATTACTGTACCTCTGCCAGCACCTCCCCGTATGCAATTCCTGCAGCAGAGACGTGCATCTCTCCAGCTCTCTCTTCTTGCTTCGCTCCAAATTTCTCATCCCGATAGGATTCAGACTCACGTGACCACAGGTCTCCTTAATTCTGATCTCAGTACATTACATTTTATGTTACAGTTTAACCCTCCCCACTTGTTTGCCCCAGCTCACGTTGATTTAGGCGCTGCTTTCTGCAGCATGCCCTCTGCATGCCATCCCCACCCGCATCAGCACACACCAAAGAGGACTCATTAGGACCAAGGGCTTTGGGACATCTCACAGCCCATCCTGTCCCCATATTCTGGATGGAGAAGAAGAAGGGATGGCTCCAAGCACTCAAAAGGCTCTCAAAGTCCCCTTCCCAGGACGGTGACAGGCTCAGACACTGAGTACATCGCTATCATATGGCTCATGGCATAAAGTCCTAAAAAACGACAAAGCATTCCCACTTTGTATCAGTTCTACACGTTGCCCGGCAAACCTGAAGTGCTCCCTGTACCCTGATACCCCTTTGATTTCCTGTGAATATCAGAACTCAGCCTTGTTTGTCCAAAAAGCCACCTCGGTGACGGTGTCATCACCACGCTGTACTTTGCCGACTGCTTTTCCCTCCTTTGTTGTCCTTAAAGCCCGCTGGTGACAGCGGTGAGGGTCTGTCTGACATGGAGCATTTCCTCCCTGCACTCACACAATGCGGTGCTATTGAGATGTCAGACCCCCGCGCCTGATGAAGGTGTCAGGACAGAGCCTGGGAGCTCTGAGCTCTCCCCAGCTCCGCGCACATTGTCGGGACCTGATACAGCCTGAAGCTTAGCTGTTACACTCAGTCTTTGGTTCATTTGGGCCCCCGATGCCAAGAGTTCCCAGCTCTGATATTTGCATCTATTTTTGGTGAGCGTGCTGCTGCGTCAGGGGATTAGAGCAGCGCTGTGATTTCTCCTAGAGCAGCGCTGTGATTCTCCCTGCGTGGAGGCAAAGAGCGGCGTGCATCGCTCAGGTTGGGGCGGCTCTGATGGTGCGGGAGATGCCCACAAAACCACCACCCTCCTCCATGCGAGCTGTTCACACACCGGTGACACTGAATCCGATTTTGCCACAGCGCAGAGCTCGAGTAGGTTGTGATTCCTCCTGCCGGTAACAAACTCCGTGTCCCTGGTGGGTGAAGCAGTGCTGGCGGCTTCACTCTGGGTACAGTGGGTGAGTTCCTTCTCACCACGTTGCGGATTGCCCCGACCCACAGCCCCCAGTCCAGCTCTATCCCCCCTCCTCCCTTTAGAAAGCACACCCTTGCCGTTACAGGGCCACGAAACAAAACCAACGTGTGTCCCGGCATAGAACTTCCTCGGGACCCTCATCCAACCCACTGCTTCACCCCCAGACAAAAAGCGAGCGCTCAGCTCACCCCTCCCGTTCCCACCTCCCCCCCTCGGGCCCCCGCTGGGGCCGGGCGCGGAGCGGAGCGGGCGGCGGGTGCGGCCCCCCGCGGCGGCATCGGGGCGGGGCGGCGGGGCGGGCGGCTCGGCCCGGCGGGCGGGGACAACGCGGCCGCCCCGCTCCGCTCCGGAGCCGCCGCGGGCAGACACAGGAGCGCCGCGGCGGCGGGAGGGAGGCGGCCGCGGAGCTTGCGCAGGTAGGGAGGGCCCCGCCGCGCTCGGAGCCTCCCCGGGCGCTTCTTGGATCTTTTACTTTTTAATCGCTTTTTTTTATCCTCCCCCCTATCCATTTTATTACTTTTTTTTCCCCCCTCTCACTGCTGTTCTTCTTCTGTTACTATTTTTTCTATTACTAGTTTTCTTGTAGTACTTTTAAAGTGCTATTTACCCCTTTTACTACTCACTTTCCCCCTTTGTCACTTATTTTCCCCATTTATCACTTATTTTCCTCTTTTATCGCTTACATTCTAGTTTTTAATCACATTTTCCCCTTCATATACCCGTTTCCCCCTTCTATCCCAATTTCCCTCCTTCTATCTCTATTTCCCTCCTTCTGTCCCCATTCTCCCTTTTTATCACTCGTTTTCCTTTTTTTCTCACTTCTTTCCCCCTTTTTGTCACTATTTTCCCTTTTATCTAATCCCCATTTCCCACTTTCACCCCCCTTACCTTCTTTTACCCCCATTTCCCCTTTATATCTCTATTCCCCCATTTATCCCCATCTTACCCCCATTCCCTTTCCTATCCCCATTTCCCCTCACCCTCCACCACTCCAACCCCGGGGAGGACCGTACCGAGCTCCTCCCGCCTTCAGCTCCTCTCTCCCTCTCCCGGCAGAGCAGCAGCGGAGCGGAGCGCTGAGCGGCGGCATCATGCGGCCGGGGGATGTCTGAGTCGGGCGGCGGTGCGGCGGCGGCGGCCTCGCTGCCCCGGAGCCGCGCCGGAGGGATGCGGGCGGCCTGGGGCTCCGTCTGGTGCCTGTGCCTGGCGGCTGCCGTCGGAGCGCTGCCGTCGGCTCGGCGGCGCGGAGCGGAGCGGAGCATCGGGCAGGCGGCAGGTAAGGAGAGCAGCGTTCGTAGGGCGGATGGGAACGGCCGGAGCGGGAGTTATGAATGAATTGCGGCGGGATCGTGCGTGGTGGTGGTGGTGCTCTGAAGGGAAAGTGGTTTTTGAACAGTTGTTGAAAAGGTTCTAGAGGTGCTGAGCGCCCTTCGGGGATTTGTGCCTCCGGTTCTTCGCGGTGCTTGGGGAGGAGGGTGCTTCTTAAGCACCAACAGTCGCGACTCATTGACTTAGGGACGAGGCGTTGGGGAAGGAGCCGCTAAACGCCTCCTCTCGAGGAAAAGCCGGACAAAAGCTGCTTTAAGGAAAAAAATCTCTTCGGGTGGGCTTGCGACTTCTCCTTGATCCGCCTCAGCTGCTCCCTGAGCCCCTGTTTGTTTTTCGAAGCCCCCTCGCAGCCCCCCGGCTCCGGGGTTACATGTACCCGGCAGAAAGTTTCCATTGTTCACCATTGGGTTTCGGAGCCCCCGTTGCCAAAAAAGTGACAGGGGAATAAATGGGCTTCGCGGAGGCCGGGGGTGGGGGCATTACTTTCATACTCCTTTTGGTTAAAGCCATAAATCATGCCGGGGGTTGGTTTTGTTTTCGAGAAAGTGCTAATAAAACCCCAGATTCTTAGTGTAACACGTTTGGCTCATTTTTCACAGCCATAAGAATTGATTTATGGGTCAAACACAGCAGTGAGCGCATCGAGGTGGGCGTCCGGGTGGAAGCGAAGGGGCAGGGAGCGTGTGTCAGTCTCTGTGATGTCAATTGGAAGACAGTTTGGAGGGGTTAATCTGGAGGGATATCACTGCTTTGGGATTTCCATTGGAAATCATAGGACTGTAGAGTCACTTGAGTTGGAAATCGTTGGGATCAAGGCTCTCTCACTGCTGTCGGTGACCATATGGGTGTCAGTATCAACCTGACAGTGGCCATGTGGGTGTCACTGTCAACCCCAGGGAGTGGAATGAGGCTCTGAGCTCCCCGGGCTCCGTCCCCTGTGGGCCACCCAATGATGTGCCCAAGGGTGACACTGGCCACGTGTGTGGGGATGTGAGAAGCCCAGCATCACCCAGCCTGCAAAGGGGAAAAGGTTGTGCAAAAGTAACTGTAAAGAACATAAACCCTCCGAGCCGGGTTAAAACACATTTTGCTTTTCAGCCTTTGAATGGAATGGTAAAAAGCAAATTCTTTCTCCTGGTCAAATGGGCCATGGGGTGTTGGCTCATTACTGAGGGTTGTTGTTCGCCGGGCTTTGCATTTACAGTCTAAGGCCTTATTTTCCATAAAGGGGCTTGGAAGGATTTTTCCCCAGTGATCTAATTCTCCACACGGGGCTGTGAAGGCTGTAACAGCTACTGCTTTGTGCCTGTCCCCAGCTCCATAAAACACACATTGAGGGGAGGCGTTCTGGAGGTATGTGTGTGTTTGCTAATACGGACGCGCGCTGCTGGCGGAGGTGGAGGGGTGCAGGTTTTAACATCTCCGCGGGGAGGTGTTGGGCTGCTGGCAGGAAGGAGGCAGATGGCGGGGCTGTTGCTGAATAGAAGCTCAACTCAAAACACCGGGGGCCTCATCTGGGCTGAGTTTCTCCCCTCTCCCTTTCTCGAGGCTGCGGCAGGAAGAACAATGTCAAAATTTTCCCCCCTCCCCGTTGTGTCTTTTCTCTCTTTTTTTTTATGAATGAAAGCGGAGGGGCAAGGCAGGAGTGAATGTGTGTGTCATTCAGGGGCTATGGCAGAGATGATTAGGGAGGTCAGTGAACTCCTTTGCAGCCCTGAGCATGCGGTCACTCTATTCAGCAGTCACAGAATAGACATCCCTATAAAAAAAGGCCGTCCAATTTGCATTAGTATTCAGATAAAGATATTACTGGGTACGATTTGTGCATGTCAAGTGACGCTGCTTGCTCTGAGAGCAGGGCTGACCAGCGACAGCGTTTTGCTTTCCAAAGCTTGTGATACCCATCCCGTCTCCCAGAACTGTATACAGGAAAAAAAGGGAGTTTCTGGGATTCCTGGTACTGGTGCTGTGGAGCTGCGTGTGTGCATTGAACTCTGAGGTTTGTGCAGAAAGCTGAGCTCTGTTAGGAGCCAGGACTGATGGTCCCTTGGCTGTGCTCACATTATCACCAAGCAGAATGTTCCAGCCCGGCAGAAGCACACAAGGGCTCTGGTGACTTTCCCACTTGGAAATGACTGGGGATGCACTAGTTGGGACTGATTGGCTTTGTGCAGACGATGGCAGAGGTTCAGGCTGCTCTGCTGAGCTTTGTGTACCCAGATGTTCCAAAGTTCACCCTAAATTGCCCTTGTGCTGAGTGAGTGCCGCACGGCACCGGAGTGGTTCCCTTCAGGAAAGTGTTCTGAAACCCTCTATAAAGGGCCCTTTGTAAATGGGTAGTGCTCCCAGTCTTGTGCCCAAGACCTGAAATCCTTCAAATTCAGTGTCATGAGTGATACGGTGCTGAGATAAAAAGCTGATCCATTTGTTCTCTAAGAATAGCAGCAGAAAAAAGTTAACAAAGTCCTTTATGTTGAGTCTAGCATATTTGATTGAGGAATGAAATAACAGGACAGAGGAAAAGGTGGTGAAATATGGCTTTTTTGTTGTTGTTGTCCCTTACCTAGCAAATAGGGAACCAGAGAGCAGGTCCCAGTGCAGGGACTGACTCATTACAGCACCTGATAGCGGCTGTATAGCACTGCATATTGACAGGGGTCACTCCAATTAAATCCAAGGGTTTTTTTTTCCCTTTTAATTAAGACTTTATGAACAGCCACTGGGTAGGGAACGTGATGAAAGTGAATCTGAAGACTGGGTAGCAAAGTGCTGATCTGCTAATTAGATCCTGCAATTAAACTAAGCCACTCTGACCAGCACGTTCACTTTTATGACTTTCCCGATCACATCAGCACTTTTGGGAAGTGTCCCTGTCCAGCAGCCCCAGGATGGGTTTTGGGTTATGGGCTGCAGCACCCACTGCCCCAGGACTTATCCCATCCAGTCCTCCTGCCTGGACAAAGCCAAAGTGTTGTGTGAAGCTTTGAGAGTTCTTTTTCCCATTTATAACTCTGGGAAACAAATTTTTTCTTCTTTAGTGAACTGCGATGGCCAATTGGATGACATTTAAGTGGACAGGACCCAGTGCCAGGGCTTCAGAGAAGCAGGAGATGTGGCCGCATCATCCTCAGTGTCGCTTTGTAGTTCATGTGGATACTGATCAGGAATGCTACAACTTTACAGTAGCTCTATTAAGGGATACAGTGAAATCTCCATCTAGTTTGGTGACTTTTTCCCAGCTAAGCTGAACCCAGGCATCAATGAAACCCACTTGATTTTTGTTTCCTTTCCCATCTGAGAGGACTTCCATTTTTCCCAGCGTGCTGTATGCTCGTAACTTTCCCGTGCCCTGCCAGTCAGATGGTCTGGCTCTGCATAACGTTTTGTCGGCTTTTTGAAGCAGCCTGCTGACTCAGCACCCTCCAGAGGAGAAGTCCCATAGCACCCCCTGAGCAAACCGCTGGCCGAACCACGTCTGAAGCCACATATGAGGCCTTTCATTGCCTTTTTCTCCTGGGCCTTCTCCATAGCTTATCAGCTTACTGTTGGCCATTCTTGGGGCCGTTTATCTCGTGATCTGGTGAAAAAAAAAGGTGCTTTTTCTCTGAATTGGAGCTGCTGGCCCTGGTGCCCCCTTCCTGATAGCTCACAGCTCAGGTTGCCGAGT
This sequence comes from Coturnix japonica, assembly GCF_054131305.1. NCBI lineage: Eukaryota > Metazoa > Chordata > Aves > Galliformes > Phasianidae > Coturnix > Coturnix japonica. Next base: position 84,015,942 of record NC_140666.1, on the reverse strand, counting down.
GGCAGAGATAGGATGTAGAGCCCTGAATGAGTGGAGAAAGGCTTCTATTCCTGCGGTGACGGCACTGTGATCCCAATGTGTGATGTGCTTTCCCCTGAAGTATCAGCTCCTTGGCTCGAATGACCAGGAAGTTTCCATAATATCAAAAGCAAACAAAAACTGTGCGATAGCAGCGGAGTAAAACCTTTGGTAAACTTGGTAGTTAAAATGTGAAAGGTAATGAGACGTAAACCTGCCCTGTATCACCGTGATAAGAGGGAGTTGCAGTGCCCAGGTGGATGGGGAGGTTAGATCTTTTTTTTTCTGCTGTGACACTCAGGTTACACAATTTAGCAAAGCTTTTTTTCCTTCCTTCTTTCTTTCTTTTTAAAGAATCCCAGTGCAGCAAAGCGAGAAAACACTTCTCCAGTAACTGCTTCAGTTTCAGATGTATTCATCTAAAAAAGGTGTGGTATTCGTAGCGGAGGGGGAGTCAGCTTTAGTGAGCTGGCATTGCTTTCCCAAAGCCACAGGAGGGGGGGAAGATGAAGACTTGATAGAATAAAAAGGTTCTATTAAAACTTGGAAGCGCCTCGGAGTTTCTTTATCACACAGAACCGTATGCAAAACAATTACCATGTGCTTACACGTTCAGCATCTGTGAGAGTTTGGGGCCCTGCCATCTCCACAGGTTGCGAGGGGTTAAACGTATTAATGACTCAGAAGCAGAGGCTTCCAAGGCTGCGGGTGAGGGAAGGACGCAGGCTGGGGCTGCTCTCTGTGGCTGCAAAGCTTTGTGCACTGCCCCGAAATGAGTGCCTGCACCCGGTCCTAAGAGTTGTGTAACACGTTCTGGCACATCACAGGGAATTTTTATTTTTGTTGCTTTTTTTGGGGGGGGGTCATTTTCCTTGGGAAAAGCCAGATATGCATCCATGGAGGCTGCTATCTGGGGACAAAGAGATGTAGAAAATGCTTCTGCTGCCTGTCGTCCTGTAAAACTCATACCAAGGTCTTCATCTCGTGCCTATTTAATCCCAAGCAGGAATTTCCAAGGGAGCAGGTTGGAACCCTTCACAGGTTGTGGTGGGAGCAACTGTTGAGCAGAAATAGAGATTGTTTGGAAAGTTTGCTAATGATGATCCAAATGAGGAAACTCAAGTGGTGGGGATATGCCTGGCTCTACATGGCTGGGGCTTTCTGCATCCCATCCCACCTTCGCTGTATACCAAGTTTTTGTCTCCAGGTCCATCCTGGATGCCAGTGGGTGGCATCACGGTGACATGATGTCATCCTGTGGGTGTGCAGGAGAGCAGAAGCTGGTGGCATTTATGGCAAAGCAGTGGGAATTAGCAGTAAACCCACTAGGAGCTTCCCTATTGCTGTGTGCAGGCATGGAAAACCACTTTTCTCAGAGGATTATTGTTGTGTTGTGTTTTTTTCCTCCTATTCCGCTCCCTTTCATGTGCAAAACTCAAGAGCAAGAAATTCCCTCCCAGCAAAATATCTTAGCAGCTTATTCGGAGGCTGCAGGTCTGGAAGTGAGCAGTGATTGGATTTTTTTATTTCCCCTTGAATTTTGTTAACCTCTCTGTATAGATCCTCAGGGCGAGAATTTTACTGCTCACCAGTTTCAGGATCTAGGCAAGATGAGCATACTGCTTCCCCACCATGTGCTTGGGGTATCGGAGCTAAAGATGAGGAGGGAAAGCAGTTGCAATGGGAAGATTAAGGAGTTTGGTGTGTGCTGACAACTCACATGTGCAACCCAAGATAAACCCTGCGTGAGCCTGTCTTTAATTAAAAGAATGATCGGAATTAAGCACAGCACCATCTCTGCTGATCTGTATCATGCGCATCCCTATGAATAAAGCATTTCTGGGGAGAGCAAAGAGGAAAACACCAGATTCTCATCTTCCTTTGCTAGCCTATAGGTCCGCCTTTTGAAAGGGCATATTCCTCCCTGTCTTGGAGTACCCGGTTATGTTGACAGTAAACAACTGTCACTTGGCAGTTTATGAAAGAGGGGGAATGTTGAAGAAAACATGTCCAGTTTAAATAGTTATGCTAATAGGCTGAAGATTCATGCAGGAGTGGGGCGGGTGGTAAATGGAGGTGCATAACTTCGCTGGTATTTACTGTGTAAGACATGAGCTGCAAATGAATACAGTTGGAACGGTAGGGAACGCTTGCAAAATCAAATAAAAAATGCATTCATTTTACAGCCAGCGTGTTACGCATGTTCCCACAGCTTTGCATGAAAGCATGTGGGCTTTTTTTTTTTTCGGTTGTTTTTCCAGGGAAAACTCAGAAAGCCTCTTTATATGCAGCACGGTGGGTTGGGCGCCTGGCGAGTGGAACCACAGGGCTGGGAGCCCAGAACTCCTTGGCCATCACCTTCTTTGCTCCTTTCAGCCTCCTTCTTCCTAAGGCTGAAGGAAGAGCAAGCTGTGAGGAAACTCGGCCTCCCACTTTGCAAACTGATAAATTACAGAAAGGAGGGGGGGAAAAAAGAGGAAAAAAAAGGAAGAAACAGCAGATGGTGTCTTCTCTGCATCCCTACCTGAAATTTCTCCAAATCCATCACCCACCTCCTTCTTGTGAAAGGGGTGAGTGATGATTGAGCATGAAGCGTTCCTTCCTGGTCAGCCCAAAGGCATCAGTGTCAGCAGTGTAGTGGGTGAGTTCTCAGCATTGAGCACTCAAGATCTGTAATCAGGCATAAAAATAAGTTTTGGGCTTTCCAGGCTTTTCCCTGCTTTGGAAGCGATGGTGTAAGCTGCTATTGGAGTGTGCTGATGTTGGCTTTTGGATACACTGTAAACCCATGTTACTGTCCTGACCCTCCTGTGCCCCTAGCTTCCAGCCCTGCTGGGATACAGTATAAATACAGTAAATACCATAGAATTTAATTGTAGATACTATGTTATAGTTCCCCCATGTTTCATTTAGTGTTGGGTATCTCAGAGGGGGGCACCTTGCCCCTGGAACATTCTCTTGCCATCATTTCTCCTGTGTGACCCCAGACAGCATAAATGCTTTCTAGGATGAGAGGTAATGGTGTTAAATTGTTCCAGGGGAGGTTCAGGTTGGAACCTGAACTCAGGAAGAGTAGTAAGGCATTGGAATAGGCTGCCCAGGGAGATGGAGGAGTCACCATCCCTGGAGGTGTTCAAGAGAGATGGAGATTTGGCACTGAGGGATGTGGGTTAGTGGGCATGGTGGGGATGGTTGACAGTTGGACTAGATGATCTTAGAGGTCTTTTCCAATCTCAATGATTCTGTGATTCCATGAGTCCATGCATCTGCGTGCTTTGTAAGGGAATTGCTTCGGTGGAATGTGTTAGTCCTGGCAGAAAGCACCTGAAAGCTTCTCGGGTGCTTTCATAACCTGTGTAAATGTTTGAAGTGAGATTTTCATCTCCTCTGCTCCCCTGCTCTCAGTGCATAGCAAATGAGGTGCGAACAAGTGATGCAGTCTTTGCTGGAGTGTCTTCACCCATTGCGTGTGCCTGGCCATTTTGGGGTGAGGAAGAGCATCTATAGAAGTAGCATGCAGCAGGGAGGAGGGCATGACTTGAATTAGCTGCTGGTCCTCTGAAAGGGGCCAGAGTCCAGGTTTTGGATCACTGCACTCAGTGGCCTCACTGCTTGTAGGTACATGTGTCTACATGAAGAAATAGGTGAAAATATGAGGGGCATGTCCAACTTTATGATTGTGAAAGCGCTGCTGTGGTGGTTCATCACCCAACACATCCATTCTGCCCAAGGCAGCCCACACGGAGCTTGCCATCTCTGCTTGACTTTCAGACCAATCCAGGCTGCTTGCTTTGGATTTTATCTTCCACATTTTTGTCAGCAGAAGAGAAACAGCTGTTGGCTTCCTCCTTTCCCATGCCCATTGCAGTGTCCAACCCTGCTGCTGCAGTATCTTCTGTCTCTCAGGGAGCATTGGGCACTCTTTCACAGAGAGAAGGAGGTTTTAGATGTGTTTTTTGTAGGGAAAACATAAAGAAAAGCTGGGAAAGTCAGACTGTAGAGGTTGGGGATGGGGTCAGAGAGCCTGAGGAAGGTCCCACCGGCAGTCAGGACTGGCTGTGCCGCAGCACAGGACAGCCTGCAAAGCATGCATTTCCTTACAGCAGCATTAAAATAGCTGTGAGTGGAGGTGTCAAACCTGCTGCTGGCATATCTAGAACCCAGCATGGCTCAGTATATGGAGGACATTGATTCAGGAGCATTAAAACTGTTTGAAGAGAGTGGGAACTGAGGCATGCATGACTTCCTTGAACTCTCCCTTGATTTATGATGTGCAGTCCAAAACCTGCTGTAATAGATACGGTTGCATGAGACCATTAAAAGGCCCGTTCTGCTGAACCCGATGCCCTGCTGTTGCTGCTGGAAATGATAAAACACCACGCTCAGGCAGGATGGTATGCAGCCCTGTGTGTGTGTGCCTATGCATGTACGCTGGTAAGTCCTGCTAATTTAGGGATTGTTTTCCAAGTCTGTTTTCTATAAGTCCGTAGACTTAATACAAATAAAGAGCTGAGCAAGTTTCCTGTGAGAAGCACGGAACAAATGCTAGCGTGGGATTTGAATACAGAGAGGTGAAAACACAAATGTATACAGAAACAGCAAGTCAAACAAGCTGAAAAAATATAGTAACGTTGATTTAACAGAGCAGTGAACTTCAAACCTTCGACTCCCTTCGGCAGCCCACTTCACAGAAGAGAAATAAAAGAATTTTTGATATCCACTGTTTTTACCATCTCTGAAGGGTTGGAGTTGAGTTTAGCACAGGGACAAAGCGTTGCAGTATTAATGAGATGTGCTTTCTAAATAATAAAGTCTGTGTTTGTTGCTCATGACTTCAGATTGAACTGGCTCAGACTTCATGAACAGAAGATTAGCTTTGGGCTCTTGCAACTTGGGTACCTGGCACTTCCATCCCGCTTCAGGCACTGAAATAACAGGCTTGGGTTTGAAAGATGCTGAGCCAGGTCAGGCTCTGCATTTCAAGCTCTTAAGCACTCTTAAAATCTGGTTATTCATTTTGATGCCTAGATATGGATTTCTGGGCTTAATCACCGACCTTTGCATTTCAAATGTTTGGCCTTTGTTTTCTTTGCTAAGTATGCAGACTGAGTGGCCCCCATTTATTTCTTTTTTTCCCTTCTACACAGCTGAAAACAGCCGGCAGAGAAGCCTGGAAGTTCTGTGTCTTATTACTGAGAAATAGGGATCTTTGAAATACGCCATTTGATGTAACTCAAGGGAAGCTTACAAAAAAGGGGAGCATTCACTTTTTCGTGTAAACATGATCCGTAATATATCTAAACCCCACAGTCTGTTGGAAAAAAAAAAAAAAGAAACAACACCAAAACTACCCTAAACCTTTGCCCTCTCTTAATCCATGTACAAGAGGGGTTTTTTTAGATGTGCTTTTTTTCCCCCCTGAAATAGAGGCAATTGATAGGCTCATAAACAAATGCCAAACATAAAGTCCTAATCTCCATATAGAGGGGCCTGACCCTTTTTATGGAGAGAGAGGGTAGAGGGAGGAAACAGGGCCAGGAGTTTGAGGTTTAATGCTTATTAAAGTTTTAGTGGGTGGGAAAATGCAATCAATAAATTTTGTTTAATGCCTCGAAACTGGTGTTGGCTTTCACTAGCTATGCTGGAGAGTAGTTTTCATTTTGAAACTAGGACACTCGTAGTTGGAATGACAATTAATGTGGAGTGAATATGGTCCCAGTTGGAAGCCGGTTTTTGAATAGCATGGAAACTCCCCCCACCTCCCATCACTGGCTCAGGAGTATGGTAGCTTCCGTTTTTAATTAGCGGGCCAGGCAAAATTTAGCTCATTGTGTCATTCTGCTCTTTTGGCCAAATGGCTAGCTTGGGTTTCTCCATCTTGCTGTCATGAGGCTGTTCTTTTCATTTTTCTTCAGTTTTGGTGTGGGGAGGAAGGGGGGTTTCAGGATCCTTAGGATTAAAGTCATTGTTCTGGGGTATTTACAGCCAGCTGCCTGCATTAAATGAAGATTAGAGGAGCGCACATTGGAAGTGGAAGGGAAACACGGAGGAGCTGGGATTTGGTCGCTGCATAGCTGTGAACTGAAGGGGAAAGGTTGGAGCTGGCTTTATGGCAAATTTTTTCTGCTGCCATGTGATCTCCAGGCGCACTTCAGGGACTCATTGCGAGTGACCAGGATAGAGTTGTAGCGGTGCTCCTGTTCATTGTGCCCCTTAAAAAGTTATTCTGCGGTGAACCTCAACCAGTGGGCCTGGTGACTACTGAGTGTGTCAGAAAACTGATCTGCAGAGGTTCTAAGAAGGTGGTGAATGCTTGGCTAGCATTCACCAAATTCTAGAATTCAGCCAGAAAGCTGAAGACTTACTCCAAGCTCAAGAGCTTCATGCGCGATACATTTTTAAGGGTTTAAGGAAGGAAATAAAGCTGGAGAAGAGGAGCCCAGGAGAAATAACTCAATGATTTTTTAACAAAACTTAAAAACATTCCTAAAGATTCAGTTTCTGTCCTTTCTTTGTGCCTCGTGGACCATTCATCTGTGTAACATGTAGTTCTGGCTGCTGATTGCCTACTGCGTGTCACCTGTAAAACCCAGCTAAGTTGGCCTCCTCTGGAAGGGCAACACAGCATGTTGATGCTTGCAGAGCATGAGTTTGCTCAGGACCTATGCTCCATGGGGCTTTTGGTTATTTTAGCATGTTGCTGGAAACCGGTTCTGCTGAAGTGCTGGCTGGAGATGAGTTTTGCTCTGGCCATTGGGAAGCATTAGCCTGAGCCTCAGTCTTCATAGGCCTCTATTGGTTTGAGAACAAGGTTATTGTGATTTCTTAAGTGCAGTGATGAGCTTTTTGAAATATCTCAGGGATGAAGAGTGAAACCCCAACCATTTTGTGATGGGATTCATCTACTGACACCAGGCTAGGACAGCCTGGTAGCCCTGTGCAGCCAACAGTTTTGCTTGGCCGTCTTTCTCCCTTACAAGTTTGTCACTCTTCATCTAAAAGCAAAGGCTGCGTTGGCCATCACTCTTGAGTGGACGAGAGGAAGGCTCCTAGGGGTCTCCTGTGCTCCTAGAATTAGTGCAGCAAGTGTCCCATCACTCTGCATTGCATAGGAAGTGGTCAGGATTGATGGAGTTTGGCCACTGTGGTTGAGTGGGGTGGGCTGGTGGAGGACATTTCATATTGGTTTTATTTCAGAAACAAAAAAAGGATTAAAAAAAAAAGCATGCAGAACTATGGGAATAGACATGGATTGTAATTGGTAGTTGCTTCTTTTTTGTTTGTTTTACATTAGAAACTAATGAAAGTCTGGCCTAATTTTAAGGAAAATACCCATCCTTGTGTGTTCCTTTAAGCCAGAAACTCACAGCTAAAAGCTGTCCTTGGGACAGCAACCAAAGCTTTGTGTTCCTGGGGTTTTGCATTCCCATGTTTGTTGGATGTAGCCGGGAGACCCCTTTGATTCGTTCTCTTTTTCACTCCTTAGGGCTTTGCCAGAGGGAAATCCTCCTGGCTAAAGTGTTTTTGTAACTATTTTAGCTTTGTGACAATTTATTTCTCCTTCTAACTCTCGGCATCTGAATTGGGTGATTTGAGAAAACAGTCCATTAAAAGGAGGATACTGTAGAGTCTCGATGAATCCTGTTTTCTACTTGGCCGGTGGAACAGAAAGCTAATTGCCAGTAGTAAATCCATTCAAAGGAAGGCTGGAGGGAGGGAGAAAAGCTAATATTCCTCCTTGAATGCCATTTAATCTCTGAAACCTTTCATGCAGATGTAAATTAGGATTTGCACAACAGAGTCAACAGTTGCTCTGTAGATAAGGCAGATTTGCAACATCTGCTTTTCCATTTGAGAAGCCCTTCCAAGTCGCTGCTGGGGATAGCTAAGCTAAACACTAGAGATTTTTTTTTTTCTTTCTCCCATAATCTCTTGCTTTTGGGGAAAAAAGGGGGAAAAAAAAGCATATGACTTGAGAACTAACCCTGGTCGTGGTTCTGCATATTCTCTAGGAAAAAAAGTTTGCTTTCCTTGTATTGCACATACATACATACACATAAAAACAACCCTGGGAGGTAATAGGGTACAATGCACTTCTTAAAGTCTTTGGAAGAAATATTGACTGGTAACAGTTGCATAGACACTGCAGTGGTAATACTGAATAAACCTGTCTATTTTTGGGAAAAACTGCTTTAAGCTTTTCCAGGGGAACCCCTACCCCACACCGGAGCAAACATACACAACAGGTGAAGGATAAATTGACCCTTTCAAATGACTGAGGCAAACTGTTTGCGGATATGGTTTCCTAAAGGCAATTTTCTAAATCGCAGCTTAGGTTTTTACGGGAGGGACCAAGTCAGTTCACTTCCAAAAGTATACAAACTCTGGGGAGAAAAAAGAGATTGGTTCCCATTTCTGGCAATAGGGCTTACTCCTCATAGAATCATAGGATCACAAGGTTGGAAAGGACCTACAAGATCATCTCATTCAACTGTCCTGCCATTACCATTGCTACCGAAAGCCACTAAACCATATCTCATAGCTCCTCATCCAGACACTGCACAGAAGCCCTCAGCTCCCAGTGTGAGGACACACAAGTAAAATGGCAAATGCAGATTGAACATAGGAAAATATCAGCTACCAGAGAGCCTCTTGGTCCATGTCACAGAAGAACCTTCCTGAGATTCTCAGGGGCACGTGAGGGATATTCCACTCAGAGCGCTGAGTGTGATGAGCCTTGAGCCCTCCACCATGGGAGTGACAGGGTAGTCAGGGCCATCTGCTTATCAGATGCATGATGAATGGCTGTGCCCCAGCTTTGGGATGTTCCCTTGAGGAGTCAGAGCTGAAAAGGATGTTCCAGAGCACTGGGATTTTTCAAAAGATGAAACTGTAGGAAGATATTCCAGTGGGAAAATCATAAGTGAAGAAAAGAAATAAAGGAATAAAATGTTCTTGAGCTGGGGGTGACTGCACTGTGCAAGGTGGTGTGGAGTCCATGAGCATCCCAAGGCTCCATCATCCCTCACTGCCTGCAGCAACTGTCATGCTTCTGGCATAGCACCTACAAACAGTCCCCAGCAGCAGGGCAGGCACCAGCCAAAGTGCAGGAAAGTTTAAAGGGGTTTGCTGCTTCCCCACCGTGTGGATGGTTTGCTTAGGACTCAGGACTGATAATTGGGTGATGGGTGTTGTAACCTCTGTCTCTGCTTTTGCATTTGTCATATTTGAAAGCTGGATGAGGTATAATAATAGCAAATCTTCATTCTCTGTCCCAGTTAGGCAAAATACTAAAGCACATTCAACTCTGTGGACGTTGTCAAGGGGCAGAGAGGTCAAAATAAGCAAGAGATGAGGTTCCTTTCCTCAGAAGAAGCTGCAAACCCCAATTGTACTGAGTTGAATATGAATTTACTCTTCATGTTGGTATTCCTTTGCGATGTTTTATAAAACTGCTTTACTGCTTTGTCATTAACACGGATTCATTATCACTTTAAGAAAAAGGTGACTTCCTTTTAAATGACTAAACAGCCTCATTTGATTTGTATTCAGTCTGGGCTTGTTCCTGTTGGTAGGTTTAGGGTACAAAAGCCAAAATACACAAGTTACCAAAGGTCAGGGAGAAGTGTGCATTTTGTATGGAGGAATGGCTTAGCTGCCTGGGGTTTGTTTTCCAATAGGTTAAATTAGCAACAGCTTCCATTAGAGTCAGCAAAGATCAGCACCCAGCATTGCGTGCAGAGCTGTATGAGGGACTTATAATATAAAGCCAAAGTTGGTGCCATTGGGAAAATGCATGTGATACAGAGAAGGAAGGCTGTATCCTGAAATCAGCAGCTGAAACAGAAAATGCTTCTTTACGTGGTGCTGCAAGTTTCTTCTTCTCAACTATATATCCGCAAGGAGCTCCTTGATGGGAAGAGGCAGACCATGGGCATGCACAGAACTGCTGCAAGAGCTGCTCTGTAAGGAGAAAGATTCTGATGCTTCTTCAGCTTCCTTTTTTTTTTTTTACTAATAGCATATGCATTTGGGGAAAATATTTTCATTAAAAATAATAAAAAAGAGAATTAAAAAAAAAAAGAAAAGAAACCCTTGTCTATATGAACACCACAGCATTCTGGCCAAACCCAGAAATATTTGAGTTGGAGTTGCTGCCAGAGTATAAGGGAAAGGTGCTTCGTGACCCCAGTGTGTGTGGGCTTTGCCTGCTGTGGGATGATACCTCCCATGAAATACCACATTTTCAGGCCCTTAGAATTCATCAGTTTCACCATGTAAGAATACTGACTGAAGCATTTTTATATTTTTAAAGTTCCACAAGAATGAAAAGTTGCATGACAAGGGGAGAAAAGCAGTATATTTTTCTTTAATTACCTCCTCCAATTCTTTCACTTAATAGCAGAACAACAACTTGAAGACAGTTCATCATCATAACACCATCCTCAGGTGTTCTGAGTATCACATTGGTTTCACAGTTAAATTCTGATCTATGCATATATGTGAGCAGCAAAATTAAGATCTCTATTCATATCTGATTATTATCAGAGGTAAAATTGGGCCACCTGAGTTTGGATCATGGGAATAGATTTGTTTTGCATTGCTTACTTCTTAATTATATAATCATAGCACCAGAGAGTCTTTGCTATGAATTAGGATTCCATAGTGTACAAAACCAAGAAGACTTATGCCTGGCAGAGCATAATGTCTCATAGCTGGTGTAAGCTGGAAGAAACATGAGACATGTAATGAGAAAATATTGGCTGGCGTAGACAAGGCAGTGGTGCTCATGCTGTTGGAATAACTGGGTTGAGGGCAGCTATGGAGGACTGAGTCTTCCTTTACAAGATGATGTAAAAGAGGAAGAAACCGCTGGGAGTCTGAAGTGAGTTTATGCATCACTGCAGGATGAGTCTGAGGACTGTCAAACCATCGTGCCTTGTGTTCCTTTGTGGGAAGCCTTCTGAGCTCAGACCTTTCCTTTTGTTATTGCTCACCTGCAAAACAGAACTGTGCAGCTCATGACAGGATTCACTGTTGTTGGTGTGAGAGGCTTCTGCACATGTGAAAGCATCTGTAGAGCAAATACAAGTTACTTGTTAAAATACTCTTTCATTCTCTGACACGTGCTCTTATTTACTCATTTCCCTCTCTTTCCCTTTGCAGAATACTTGAGGAGCGAGACCGCCTTTCTGGAAGAGTTGGTGTTTGGAAGTGGAGATACCATTGAACTTTCCTGTGACACCCAAAGCTCTTCTGTGTCAGTTTTCTGGTTTAAAGATGGCATTGGGATTGCACCTTCCAACAGAACTCATATTGGACAAAAACTGTTGAAGATAATCAATGTGTCATATGATGATTCGGGGCTGTACAGTTGCAAGCCAAGACATTCCAACGAGGTCCTGGGAAACTTTACAGTCAGAGTGACAGGTATGTGCAGAAATAGAGTTGATTTGCTGGTTTTTCTGTGTGTGTATTTTTGCCCCTTCACTTGTTCAGCATAGCTGGTGTTCTGCAGGTTTTTGTCCCTTCTTGGTCAGTCTGTACCTCCCCAGCAAGCCCTGTCAGTAATCATTCTGACAAAACATAAAACAATCAAAGAATGCTTGCGTGTTATTACCAAGTGTTAACAGCTTGATGGTGAGACTGAGAGAGACTTGGAAACAGTGCTCGTCAGATTAAGCCCCCGATCCCCCTTAACACTCAAGTAGACAAAATGCCTTTGAAATGTGGGTGAGCGAGCTGTGACTCAGGAAGGTTAAATGACTTATTTTTTTTTACTTTATGTGGCAAATCATTGACAAAATTGGATGTAAAAACTGGAGATTTCTGAAACTGTTTCCGTATCTTAGAATGGCTTGTGGAATAGCTTCAGTTGGAAGGGACTTTAAAGATCATTGACCATCTCCTCCTTCCACCCTAGTTGTCACAAATTACAGTTGAACTGTTTCAAAAGTAGCTTATCTGCAAACTGTATATGTAGAATATGTGCTTCATCAGAGGAACTCAACTGCTAACCGTGTATTATAGACAAGTGGTGCATTAGCAAAGCACTTGCTGTCTTAGTGTGTCTGTACTTTCCATAAGGACAATAGGACAGAACAGCTACAAGCTGTACAAGCCTGTATCACTCTACAGAAGGTGCCAAAAAGAGCTATTATTCCAAGATAACAATTAAATAATGCTACGATCATCCTGATTTCAGCCTGCTGCATTGGTACAGTGCTCATCATCGTGAGCTGATAGAAAGCCTTCTGACCACACAGATTCAATGCCTGAATTTTCATGGGGGTTAACCTCTCTAAGGTTCTGAAAACTTTCCTTCCCCCATAGGTTCTTACCTTCAAAAGCTGAGTTCCCTCAGACAGCACCAAGCTCTATTTGAAAAGGTTGTGGCAGAGTGGGAATCAGTCTCTTTTCCCCAGGCGGCTAGAGGTACGATGAGAGAGAATGGCTTCAGGTTGTGCTAGGGGAGATTCATGTTGGATATTAGGAAGAATGTCTTCCCTGAAAGAGTGGTCGAGCAGTGGGACAGGCTGCCCAGGGAGGTGGTAGGGTCACCGTCCTTGGTTCAAGAAAGGTGGAGATATGGTACTGAGGGGCATGGTTAGTGGGCAGTATTGATGGTTGGTGAATGGTTGGACTAGATCATCTTGGAGGTCTTTTCCAACCTTAATGAACTGAATTCTATGAAGACTGAACACAGAGGTGTCTGTCATAGCAAATCGTGCCCGTACCATAAAGTTCTTTTTCCTGCCAGAAGTAAAATTCATGTGAGAGAATCAAACCATCGTGAGAATAAAAGCCCGTTTCAGCAGCCTCCACCAACATCTGCTTTTCATTGAGTGTTACCGGAGAGTGCTGTGAACGCTTCAAGGTCATATCAATTAAATGGTTGAAGAAGTATTTGGCCCTTGAAAGGCTTTCTTTAACTAGGTACGATTACTGGGACTACCCAAGGAACTGCAGGTTGTTAGAAATGTTACTCTCTCTCTTTTTTTAAGTGACATTAAAATGCTTTTGAGTTCAAGGGGCAGCAGGGAGGCAGAAGAGGGCAGCTGGTTCCACATTCAAGTGAAACAGCTGCCAGCCCCAAAAGTTTGTAAAGTGAGAAATTGTTTTTAATAGTGGAAGGGCTTATAATCCTCTGCTTTTTAAAAGTTTAAGCCCCTGTGTTTTTCCTCTTCACTAATAATAGCTAATAACAGCTTAAGAACAAGCGAGTAACCTGAACCTGCTTTCTGACAGCATTAGGAGTCTTTGATTCTATTAGCTCGCTGTCATTACCATCCAAGTGCTGGCAGTGTGGGAGTCTCTGTCTTAGCTGTCAGCAGTGCTCCTTTCGAGCTTTGAAGCCCTGCTGTATGTGGCAATAGTGGCGCCTCTCGTGCACAGGGATATTTCTTTGTAATTATTATTGATTGCTCTGTGTTCCGCTGCAGAGAGGAGATCATTATCTGAGATCTGTGGTTTGCGTTCCCACTTTGTGAAGGTAACTCCAGTGATGAGCTTGGATATCTGGTTGGGTGTTTATGTGGTTATCTGATGATTGGAGGTGTTCTCTGTGTTAAACTGGATTAAATCTGTACTAATGAATTGGAGTTGCTCCAATCTGTGCTCCGATGTGAGCAAAAGCAGGCTGAGTTGACAAGGTGTAATGCTGGAAATTGCCGGTAGGCACTTAAGTCTCTTTTTGTGAGCTGTTTGCAGATCCTGGCAGGGCAGCAGACTTGCTGAACACACTCTGGAAGCCCTTCTGAGGTTTGTGACAGGGATGGAGCGTGTTGGTGAAGGATGGGCTGCACAGGGCAGGTGTTGACATTAGGAAGCAGCCTGTACCTCTGGAGATAGAAGCTGCTACTGCACAGTGAAAACTAGTCTGATGAGTAACAGGGCTTGATTACTTTAGAATGCCTCCATTGACGGACATGGGCTTGATTGCTTTATGAGTTTACCAGATGAAACGTACTGCCCTCTTAAAGCATGGGTGCTTGGTGTGGATCACAGATAGGGGCTGCATGCCCAAACTGATCTGCTGTTGACAGAGGCTCTGTTTCTGCAGCCATTTCATACACTCCCTTGGGATTTAGTAGCTGAGCAGCACTCCTGCATTGAGCAGCAAAAAGATCTTTCAAGGTACCCAAGACAGAATTCCTTCCTGCTCATAAATAGAGCTCTTTTGGAATAGCATCCAGTAATTCCTATTGATGCCAATCCTGGTTGTCTTTTGGAAGGGAATACAGTTTTTGTAAATGATTAACAAATAGCTCATAGATTTTTAGTCACTTATTGAAGAAGGCGACATTTAATAACCTAAATAGGAATGTAGCTCTGAGCAGGGGATATTTTGTGTTAAAACCTGTGGGTTAAGGTGTTAAAAGGCTGCAGCTTCCCTGCAAAGCTCTCATGTGAAGCACAAGCAAAGTCAAAGGGAACATGGAGTTGGACTCTATGGTTCTTATGAGTCCCTTCCAACTCAGGATATTCTGTGATTCTGTGATTCTCTCCTCTGATCTTGTGGAAGCATTTTGAATTGATTTGAAGATCGATTCTGCTGTTTTGGTCCTGATTGGTTCATTTGAAACCAGAAGAAAACATCAATGGCATGTTAATATACAGGTAACCAAATCGCAGAGCGAGGGTTGAGAATGTACTCGTTCCTCCGGTGTTGGTGGGTGTTTGGCAGGGCTTCTGCCTTCGTCGGGACTTGAATAAACCTGCTGGTTCAGCCGAAACGCCTCAACAGACACTTCACTCTCAGCAAGCCCCATGGCATTTCCCCAGTGCTGTTGCCAGCAGGACCTCAGCTGCAGTGTGTAGTTGGGTATGCGCTGCAGGGCCAGCGCCTGAGCCAAGGAGAAGGTGCAACGCATGATGCGCAGCCGCGTGTTGATGGAGGGAGATGATTCCTGGCTTACTGCTCCTATATGTGGTGAATACATTTGGAAATTCCCTCCAGATTCTGCAGAGAAGCGATATTTATTATTACCTTTCCCCCTCCTTCTGGTTGTTTTTTGTTGTTTTTTTTTTTTACCTCCATGTTTTTTTAACACTTGGAGAAGGGTGCTCAGTTCCCCAACCAAAATGCAGTGGATCATGGAAGGAAGAAGCTCTGCCTGAGTTGGCCTGAATCAGTGCTTTGCTGTTCTGGCACATTTTAAACACTCATAAAGTTTCCTGTTTGCTGCTGTTTCATGCCAAGTGCTTTTACCTCTGTCTCAGAATATAAATGCTGTTGCCTTCTTAGCATTTTGCCTTTATTTAAAAAAGAAATTCCTGGAGATTATATAAAGTCAGAAGACACTAAATCTTCCAGACACTGAATTGTGCTAAATAGTGTCAACTGAATCAAACACTAAGCTGCTGTTTTATCGTGGGATTCACATCTACAGACTGAAGCTTCATTGTGCACAGCCTGGAGAAGGTGAGATGTTAGATCACACTTAGAGAATGAATACAGAAAGTTTTAGAGATACACTGATGGAAAATTCCCACCTGCTCACCTGGATTCAGTTACAGCCTCAAGGTTTATCTGTACAAGGAATATAAGCAAAAGGAGCTGGTTCACAGAGCAGCCATCAAAATGTCTGTCTGGAGAGAGGTTCAATTTCAAGGGGAAGTTTTAAAAGCTTTAGTTGAGTCGTTTAGCAAGGAGTTAACATGGGAGGATGTAGCAGCGATGTATTGAGTTAAAAGAGTACAAAATGAGTTGGAAATGCTGACCTGTCGTTCTGAGACTCAGTGAAACAAAAAGTCTCTGAGTGAATGCTAGGGGAAAGAAAAAGCGGGGGAGAGCTTGTTCTGCAAAAAGAAACCTCCTCTTTTTGAACTGCCTTTGTATTTAGGAGAAGAGCTCTTTGCATATCGAAAAGTAGTTGGCACCAACCCCTGCTCTGTCGTGACAGAGCACTGGCCAACTTGTTTCACTTCTCTCCTTTCAGAAAGCTCCTGGCTGCTCACCCCAGAGTGGTGGAGCAGGAAAGGGGATGTCATCCACATGTCACCCAGGTCCCCCTTCAGTGGAGCCCACTGTGGTATCCACAGCATCATCCAGCCTCATCTCCATGTGCTGTCTTCTTTCTGTTTCATGTCTTTCTCCTTCTCCTCCTAGATTCCCCTTCGTCAGGTGATGATGAAGATGATGACGATGAGTCAGAGGATACAGGTAATTTGTTTCTCCAGCATACAGAGAGTTGTTTTTTTAAACAGAGATGTGGCTGCCATGTGGCATGGCTCAGGCATTTGCTTCCATACACGTTGAAATGGGAGCCCTTAGGACAGGAGTACAGACTCCTGGGTCCTGGTACCAGAAATTTAGAAGAAGCTGCCGAAGTGGTGTAACTTGATTTTTTTGGTCACTCAGTTCTATGAGTTTGACTTGAGCTTGGGTTATCAATTCTCCTTCAATGTAAACTCCAGAGTAACTCATTCTGTCATCATGATTTTTTACTATGCTGAAGTTACACCTTGCAGTTACACACTGCAAACCTCAGCCTGCTTTGGTTTTGTTGGGTTTAACTCTGGTTCTAATGAGCATCTCAGCTGGAGGCAGAGGCATCTCAGAGAATAAAATTGACGCTAGCCAAGCACCAGATTTACAGCTGCCATAAGCAGGAGCTGTAAGCAAAGCCCCTCTGGATTTTCTTTAACTTGTATGGGGAAGGGAGCCCCAGAAGAGAGCCTCTATGCTTCCACACTAAACCTTATTCAATCGCAGAGCTTGTTTCTCTAAGTGCAGTATCATTAATCAGGATCATTACATGCTTCATAGGCGTTGGTGTTGTGTTTTATTATGCTTTTTATATTTCTGAAAAGCGAGCTGCCTGTGCTTATGTGTTTTTAATAAATAAATGTCTTACATTTGAACTCCAAATCAGCTATGTACGTTGGCAGAAGTTCAGCATGACTGGAAAATTTCTCCTGCCCACAGCATTGGACATGGAGGACTCTTTAAAACAGGTCTCCCACTGTAATAAATTTGTGCCGCTGTGTTGTGCAGCGTGTGGACAGTAATTGTGAGGTACGGTGCCAGGCAGCCCATCAGCAGCAGTTAGTGGTTTTCTGATAGCCTTTAATTAGGCGGCTGGATGCCATGAGTTGAAGAGCACCTTTGCAGAGGTGCTCAGCGCTCCTGGTGCCAACTGAAGCCCATTGGAGTCATGGGAAGGGGCAGCTTTGCTCAGGGTTTGCTCCTCTGCAGAGCAGCTGCTGGTGAGCACAATACATCGCTCTGTGCTTTTTAAATGTGATTTGTAGTAAACTCCATCTCTTAGCAGCAGGTATCACAAAACACGAGCTGTTTTACAGTAGAGAAAGACACGTTCTTCTTCATCAAGAGGGAAAACACGTATTTTACCACATGTATTTATAGCTTGTGTTCTGGGTCTTCTTGACTTCAAGACAGTCTCTTTTTTTAGATCCAGAGGCAACCACTGGTTTTGCTTAAAGCTCTCACTATAAAAAGTTGTATTCTCTTTTGCTTTAAAAGCTGTCGATTAGTTTAACATACCAGAGAGGTGAAGCCCCATGTTGTGAAGTGACATGAATGTGCTTTATGTTGCTTTGTTTAATGTCAGACCCTCCAGTTAACACTGGCAAATCTTCTTTTGAATCTGAGGAGCTGTGTGTTAACCCCAGCACCACCACCACCACTGGGACATCTCACTGGGGACAGAGGCTACTGGGTCATCCCAAGCAAGGGGGCATGTGGCTACCGCCAGTGCCATGTCCCAAAGTCCCACGTCCTTCATCTCTTGAGGCAAAAAGCACTCTAATGAGCACTTGCCTGGCCACCAGACATCACCACGGTCAGCAGTTAGAGGAGTGAGGGCAAAAAATTGCCTTTCATGCGAAAGCATGATATAACCCAGAGTTATTCTTATGCAGAGAGAGATAATATGTCCAGGACTGACTTCTTCGTGCACTGCCTATTTCGCACATCACTGAATAATAATATATCCTGTTCTCATGTAACACTGTGCGTATTGTCTGGCTTGTTCCCATTATTCAAGAGTTTCTTACCCTCGTGTTTATAGAGAGGGGCTCGGAGAGCTGATATTAATAGTGTCATGAGTTTGAAGCTAGTCTCAGTGATTTTGGAGATTACACCACAGATTGCTAAAATTCAAGCTGGAATTACCAAAGCCAGGGTGGTAAAAGGAAATTACACCTAAAGGAAATAAGTATTTGGTGCATCTCGGAGAGCATGGAGACAGCATCCCATAGAGACAGGCAGCTGAAGGGTGGAAAGAGGAAGCTCAGCAACTTCATATTGTCCCATTTGTTGCAGCCTTGTCACAAACTGTGATCTGCCTTTGCAAAAAGAGGCTTCCCAGTACCTCTGTTCTTTACAGCTGTTTTTCCTGGCTGTGGAACAAAAAACCAAGCTCCATTTTCACACAGTGCTCTTCTGCCCCAGTGCTCCCTATCCCTCTGTATCTGTTTGTTTGGAGCCCCTGCTGTGTAGCCCCAGCACCTTCAAAGAGCCCCTATAATCTCCAATTAAATCTGGCTGTGTACTCAGAGGCGTCAGCTGGGGAAATTACACAATTAGGGTTGATTCTGTCTGCTGCAAAATTTTGTGGCTGCTCCTAATTGCTAAATGAGCGCTTGGCTGTATTAATTATTCCAAGTACCGCTCTTGGTTTTTTAATTGGTCATTCCAGGTGGATGGGTGGCCAGTGTCTGACAAACAAAATGGACCGGCAGGCTTAGTGCTTGATGATGGGAAAGGGCTGGCGACAGTCTTTGCGGGTCCCTCTTTTCACACCTGCGCACGCAGAATCGTTGCTTGTCATTAATTCAGAGCAAGCAGCTCAAAAATAATTTTTTTTTCCTGTCTTCCATTCTTTCTCACTCCCAAAGCACTGTGGAACTTCGCAAGCTTTGTGTGAAAAGAAGAGTTAAAATTTTCACCCCCTTTAAAAAGCAGCGATGAAAGGACTCTTGGGGCACAGTAGACCAAGTGCTGATGTTTTGTTTGCTACTCCTGAGAGCAAGAACAAAGGCACCGTTCTGAATGCCTTGGCACTTCTTGCCAGTTCCAGCTTGAAATGTGCTGTGCCCTGATTGGTGTGTTAATGTGGGGGTGCTGAGCCCTGTGAGCCCCAAATCACGTGGGAGAGAACCCAAATGGCAGAGATGCACTTGGGGAAGAATCAGTGTTTAATGACTGGGGCCCATTTGGAGAAGATCCCTGAATACTCAGTAAAACAGTGAGCAGTAGGTTATAGAATCATAGAATAATGTGAGTTGGAAGGAACCCGTAAGGATCATTGAGTCTGATGCCTGGAAGAGCTTGTGGGGCTACTCTGCAGCAGTGCATGGGAATGTCTCCATCAGCGCCTGGCCTCTCCCTGAACCCACTCTGTGTTTAAAGTCCCTGGGAAGTCAGGATGCACTGCCAAAAGGAAGTGTTTCACTGAAAAATAGCAGGAAGAAGGACAGGGATGGGTCTGTCTGTGTACCCACATTCCTTTGATGCATGCAGGTTACTGATGGGTTCATGACATGTTATGTGAGGGGGTCTGAGGGCAAATGAAAGCCCTTAATAGTGAATTTTCACCCCTGCCAAGGCTGTGATGCTACCAAAGCACCAATGTTCAGCAGCCTGGCCTCAGCGATGTAAAAGCAGATAAAATACAGAAGCAATGCACCCAGATGCCGAAAAGAAACCAGGAATATGGAGTGTTATCAGCAGGTGCTAGAATGGTGCATGTTGGAGCTGAGCTGCATGAGCGTGCCTGAAGCATCCCTGGAGCTGAAGCTAGACAAGGTTCTGAGCACCTGATGGAGCTGAAGGTGTCCCTGTTCATTGCAGGGGAGTTGGCCTGGGTGACCCTTAAGGGTCCCTTCCAAACAAATGATTCTGTGATCCAATGAGTGGAATCCTCTGGGAGGCTCTGGTGTTGGTCAGGCCTACTTCTTTCAGTCACGTTTGTCAAAGGCTTTCAAAATCTGTAGTCCTTGTTCATTCCTGTGAAAGCAGAATGCAGTGATGTATGAGCAATGTTTGTCATGCATTTTTTGTGTAGTTCAGGGTGGGGAGGCTTACCTGGACTCAGTACAGGATGCAGCCAAACACATCAGGGCCGGCAGCGTGGAGGAGCTCATGAGAACGTGAAGAGTTCAAGTGCATCTCAGACCTTGCACACCCTTGTAATGAAGGGGGTCTTCACTGGGGTGGAATTTCTTTGCTGTTTTGCAAAGCAAACACCATGTGTGCCCATCTCCCTTTGGCCGTGGCTGAAGGTGCCTCACCATGGCAGGGGAAGATAGCAAGCTCAGCTCTGCACTGCTTCCTTAAGCAGAAACGAAAGTTTGTTTTTAAAGCTTTCTCTTTCTTTCTGTCTTTCTTTCCTGTGTAATAAGTTTGCTGCCGTTGCTGCCCTAATTTGGAGTTAATATGTAATGTCTGTAACGGTGCCAAGAAACATTGCTGTACTTTAGGCAGATTATAAAAGTATCTCATGCTAACACTGGTATTTTAAAACTTATCCCTGTTCAAAGGTAACATGAATCTTTAAAAATAAAATCACTTGAACTTTCTGAACATAAACGTGATAAACCAGTTTGGCACTGGCTTCTTTCCCTTTCCTTCCCTTAAGGAGGCTGCACTACATTTGTGCTCACAGAGAAGCAAAACTTTCCAAAGCACTCAGCTAATTCTTTTTCTCTTCACTCTCTTTACATTTCCAGCATCTTTCTGCTCTTCATGCTTCTTGGCTACTATTGTCCCAGTGGTACATCTGTATCTTTTTACACACTGAAGCCAGATCCTCACTCTGTTAGCTCTCTCCCTGTTGATTTAAAAGCAGCTACTCTAGATTTATACCAGCATTACTGAGACAAGAACCTGGTCATGAACCTTTCATCACAAACCTAAAATGCAAACACCCTGTCTATGTATATAAGAGTCGTTTAGCTGGAAAGCATTTCTGTGTCATTTATCTTAACTGCAGCAGGTAGCAATTTAGCTGTCACTCCACACATGCCAAAGCCTTTCAAATGCATCTGCTCAGCAGCTGATATCCTCTACTGCATAAATGGGCTTTCTCATCTTGTCTTCTTTTCCTCAGGTGTCCCCTTCTGGACCCGGCCAGATAAGATGGAGAAGAAGCTGCTGGCAGTTCCCGCCGCCAACACTGTTCGTTTCCGATGTCCAGCAGGTGGAAACCCAACTCCCACCATCTACTGGCTGAAGAATGGCAAAGAGTTCAAGGGAGAGCACAGGATTGGGGGCATCAAGGTAAGGCTTTGGCTTGGGTCTCTATGAGAATTTTTCTACCAACTGTAGGAAATGGCATTTTGCTGTGATGAACATTGGTACATGGAAGAGCATGTTTTTTCCAGCTGTGCTGGAAAAGGGATGTTTCTGGCAGTCCTTGCAACTGTTCAACATGGAAGTGTTAGATAGGGCTGCTGTCCATTGGGATTTAAGACTAGTTGCCTGAGAGTTTGTTTACATTGGCTATTCGTGGATGAGATAAAAAAAAGGATGAGTGTATTGGGTGCATTGTGGTCAGTAATGAGAAACTGGGGGCAGAAGCCTCTGTCTGTCTTCATGGAGATCAGCCCAGTACACTGTGCAAGACCCAGATTCCAAGGAGAAATGACTGTTCCATGGGAAGTACCTCACCAAAGGGCTGGACAGCTGTGCTTGTGGTCATTCATATTCCTGTGGCATAAATCATCAAGTGCTGGATCCCCCTGTATCCACAGTAATAGCAGTCTGCTACTTGGTTTCTTCCTTCTCCCTTTTTCCTTTCTACCATACAGTGTTCTGGAAAATTCTCTGGCTTGGGTGCACACCAAAACCCAGTGCATTCAAATGACTGAATTATCCAGAAGTTTCTGTGCTACTGTACATGACAAATAACAGGATTTTAACTAGAAAATCAGCTGCTACAATTTTTCTCTTGTTTCTTTGTCGCCTGAAGGTCACAATCAACACATATTTAGGCAATGGCTGGATATAACAATATCAGACTCTGAGCAATTATTTGCAGCTTGCACTCCGCCAGCCCTGGCATCTCTCTGAGATAGTTCTGAGGAAAGAAGGGGATTTTTCAGAAGGCACCTTCTCCAGTACCTTAAATAGCTCTGTGCTGATGCTTACCACATCTGTAACTCTCTGAAAGGGGCTCGGCATGCAGAGCGTGCAGGGTTCCAGAAACCAGAAAAGGATTTGAAAAAGCATTCCCTCCCCACCGTTTTCGGACTGTTTCTTTCCTGTTAGCTCAAGCCCATTCCTGAAAGAGCCCATTGTGGTCGTTTCAGTAAAGCCTTTGAAGGTCCCTCCTCAGCCCTGTCCCCGTTCCAGCCTGGATGAGGCTCAGGGCACTCTCGGTTTTAGATCTGAAAACTTAAGGAAAGCGAAGATGTGGGGAAGCAGCTCTTGTCTGTATGCAGTCTTATGAAGCACAAGCATCTTTTACTAATTGCATGGTGTAAAAATCATCATGAAGCCATGAAATGGCTTCTTGCAAAACTATGTGACATCAGCTGCACTAAATTATGTTTGCAGAATAAGATGTAAAGCTGAAAGCAATCCCCCTACCCACTTTCCAGCAGTTTTAATCTATCCTTGAGTTTAAATTGACACATTTCATCCTCTGCAACACGGTAGTGAGTCTTTGGCATCACTGTGCTTTGTTTCTCTAGGGGCACCTTACAGAAACAAACCAGTGCTTACAGAGCTGTTGAACGCAATGTCAGGCCAATTACAGCAAGACTGATTTAAGCTTTCTGTCTAGTTGTAGTTCCTTGTCCTTTTCATGATATAAAGACATCTTTCTCTCTCTGTAATTTTCCTTCTCATATTTGCCTGCTTTTGCTCTTGAGCCATAGTTAGCTGTAAGTAGTCTGATGTAAATCTCATCCAATATAAATATACTGATAGATATCAGCTGAGATTTGAACCAGAAGAAGAAGTTGAAAACCTGCTCAGTATCTCCTGTATTTAAGATTTAAATTCCCTGTTACAACTTCAAGTCATAAAAGGATTAGGCAGCTTGAAAACAATTGGCAATATCCAGAGCTGGCAGAGCTTGGTTGGCTCACTTCATCTCAGTATCTGGTCTTAACCCAGAAATTTTTGAGCTGAGAATTTTTTCATTTGTTCTCAATGTGCAGGAGAATTTAAACATTGATTGTGTAAGGTCTGCAGCCAGCAGTTGGAAGTTGACCATCGTTCCACTTCTGCCTCTCACAAGTGGCACTTAGATCCTGTGTCAGAGATTGTCAGAGCCCTCTGTGAATTCTGTAAGAGAGAAGGGCAAGTGTTGAAAACACTTAAACTGGGTTAAACTGGGCTTCTTACATTTCATCCTTAACTGATAGAGGAAAGAAATTCATATGACTTATCATATGAAATTTCCCAAAGAGCATTAATGATTAAATCCTTGTTGGAATCTCTAATATTGTAAGCCTGTGTGTGTTAAATGACCCTAGAAGGAAAGATCCAGGGGGAGGGGAGGTAGGAGATTATCCCTTCCCCAGACCATCACACTGACTTGCATACCAGTCTGGCAAACACTCACTGAGTTTCCAAGTGTGTCTGCAAATGTTTGTTTCACAAGAAGCCAAGAATGACAACACCAAATAAACCAGAGGGATTTCTAGTATCTCACCAACTTGATTAATGGCTGTGCTAAATCATGTCGTGTTTCTAGTGTTTTATCAAGGATGGCAACCATCCTAAGTTGGGAACATCCCTTTTTATAATCTACTACATCTAGACCTTAAAAAAGGACTATTGCTTCAAGTTTTCTCCCAGAGTTTGTGCCCCCAGGTTCAGATCTTTGTTTAGAGTCCAAAGTCCCTGTCACAAACCCAGTGATAAGAAGATCCTTGAAAGTAAATACAAGGCATGCTAAGAAAAAGACCTAATTTGGACCTGGTTCTATAATACATTTTAGACTAGGGAGTTAGCCAGGTGTCTGGAGTCCCAGTTCCTTGGAGTAGTTCCTTCAGCTTCCATAGGCAAATGCAATGCTGAAGAGTGGATTAAAAGAAGTCTTTAGATACAACTAGGAGATAAATCATTATGAACATAAGCTACTAAGCAGCCTGACCAATTCTGAAATGAAATCTTATATTCACACATCTGAAAAGTAGGATTCTCAGCACTGCTATTCCTAGGAACATAGAGATGTACAAAGCACAGGGCTTCATCAGAATGGCTTTTTGCTAAACAAGCTGTTTAAACTGTTAGGTCGTATGACTCCAGACCTTCTCTTTCCAAAATTCTGTCTTTAATCTCAACTTGGCCCATTGAAGGAAAGCATGTGGATGCAATTTACATGGAGTGAAAGAGGTTAAATAGCTTCATATTTGAGTTCACCTGCTGCAGCAAGGAAACTCCAGGAGCAATTACATCCTTGTTTTTTTCCACGAGCCTTTGACATTCTGTAGCTCACCAGTATTGCAGTCTCCAGCTTCTGTGTCCTTGGAGTCACCTCCACAATGTTTAATGAAGTTAATTGTCCTGATCGGAGTGGCAGAAGGCATCAAATGAATACTCAGAAATTTGGAAAGCTTTTATCATATGCTGTGCGTCTTTAAGTCATCTTCATTTATGTTGGTTGCTTTCTGTATTAATTCAAGGTTTACTTTTCATATCCATTATTTCCTCTGCACTCATTAGAAACAATCATTCTATCCAGGAGTACAGGGCAGTGGGTCAGACTGGAGACGTGGGTTGTGCTTTCCCTTCCTGCTGCTGCACAACCAGTAATTCTGGACATAAATCACATTCAGAAAAAACAACTAGAATGAAGGCTTAGTGCAGAATGAGAAGGACTGACCAGACGTGAGGCTGAGCATATTTTCTCCTCAGTTCTAGACAGAAAACACTGGGGGCTGACTCATTTGTAGTCAGCCATTTCTGTTCTGACAGCTATGCTGTCCTCATAGCATAAACATTCAGAATACAGGGTGAGAATTATAAGCTTTATTGTTCTTAGTTATCTGTATGAATTATGTAGCAATTGCTAAAATTCTGCAGACAAGAATGCAGTGTTTTGAGCTGATGGAGTCTCTGGATCTGAGTGGTCTGGCAAAGGGGACAAGCACATTGAAATTAGATGGTCATTATGGTCCATTTCAACCCAGGCCACTCTATGATTCTATAATTCTGTGATTCACATCAGAGCTGTCTCAACAGATGCCTTCTAAACCCATTATTCTAGTAGAGGTGCCACATCCAGTGCAGCAGTCAGCAGGTTTCATTGCTATTATTGTGAAAGCATCTACAAGTTCACTGATAGTTATAGGGTCTGGTGACTTGACCATGGAATTGATCGTTTCATTTCTTTTTCCAGTTGCGGCACCAGCAGTGGAGCTTGGTGATGGAGAGCGTCGTGCCGTCAGATCGAGGAAACTACACCTGTGTTGTGGAGAACAAATATGGCAATATTAGGCACACGTACCAGCTTGATGTTTTAGGTGAGATTTCACTGTTTCCCCTCAGCAGCTGATCTGTGGTGATGCTGAACAGGCATATGACAGGAAGCAGGAGCTTGGTTTCTTTCCCAAATAACTAGAGCCGAGAGGAAGCCTTCTTTTGACCAGCAATTCATTTTCAGATTGTGATGCATAAATTAGGTGGCAGCTCTCAAGAGAGGCCAGAGAAGGAAAGGTGTGAGCAGAGCTGAGATTTCTATTCTGTTCCTTGTGGTTCCTCCTTGTTTGGCTTGAAGAGCACCAGCTGGTGAGGACACCTGGGATGGCACTCCTAGTCTGCACCCTTTCTGCTGAAAATCAAGGAGATTCCTCATCTGGAGCAATTCCTGCCAGATCACTGTGAGCTGCTACCACTGAGCAGCATTGATTCTTTCCGTCATTAGCACTGATGGTTGCAGAGAGGAGTCATTGCTGGAAGAATGGATGAATTCACATTTTCTTCTCCTACGTTTTTCAGAACGGTCACCTCACCGACCGATCCTGCAGGCAGGACTCCCTGCCAATCAGACCGTGGTGGTTGGGAGCAATGTGGAATTTCACTGCAAGGTCTACAGTGATGCCCAGCCTCACATCCAGTGGCTGAAACACGTGGAAGTCAACGGCAGCAAGTATGGACCTGATGGGACACCCTACGTCACAGTGCTGAAGGTTAGTGCTCGCTCCTTTTTACTCTCAGGGCATCTCTTCCTCTGGCTTGGTCTCAGTGTTAGAGAGACCAGCTACACTGTGGAGTTGCTTCTCAGAGAAGCCTACTGTCTTGTGGCAAATGATATTAGCGCTGAGTAAAGGTTCTTGTCATCTATAGAAGCCATAAAATTTTATAGATGTGTTCATAAATAAGGCCTAGAGTAGCAGTGCAGGGAGATCCAGAAGCTCTCGACAGACTATGCTCAATACCACAGTTCCTAGAAGGGTGTTTATTATTAAAATCAGATTTTGTGAGCTCTGGGTTTCATTTTATATGATTGTTTCATGTCTATGAGAAAAAATACTGAGAATAAGCCAAGGACCACTATTGGGATTGCTCTTTCCTTTAAGTCTGTGCAGTGGAATACTCTGCTTTTGGAGGGGGTACAGCAAAAATGTCCTAATGTCAATGTTCCAGACTCTTCTGTTTGCCAGAGATAACACAACTACTGTAGTGGCACAGATAAGCAAAGTAGTTGCAAGGGCTGAGGCAACTGTGAGAAATGCAGCATTATAAAAGGGAAGCTGTCAGATTGCATTTGACCTAAAATTGGAAAAATAACCCTTTTTTACTGCTTCAATGGAGGTATTTTCAGGGCTTATTAAAATGAAAGGCTCCCAAGTAAAACACATTCTTTCCTTTTCCAAGTAAGTACACTGCAGCGCACATGTACTAAATAATGCTCAGCTCCCAGCACCTGAGAGCCAAGAGAGCCTTGTTCCAGCCACGAACATTAGTGAGCCGTGCTGTTATCCATGCTCAGGAAAGCCTATATTTTATTGAGCAAAAACTCACTTAGTCAAACTCCACTTTGCAAATGCTTTCTAGAAAGGGAGTTTCCAGGTTGCAGGCAGAACCAAGCCAGCAGGTCTGGTTTTTCCTGAACCAGTACAGATATAAAAGTAGGGAAAAAAAACACATGGGACTTATAAGTCCCCCTCCCCCTCTTTTTGTTTGATAATTGAAGGTATCCTGTGCTTGTGTGTATTAGAATAGTGCCAAATCCAGTTTTTCTGCCTCTGGAAACAGATTCTGTCCCTGCAACGTAGAGCTGAGGCTGTCCTCATGGACATCCCCTGTGCACATCCTGCTACACACACCCTTCTTTCCCTTTGTATGAATTTATTATTATTATTATTATTATTATTTTAATCTAAAAACAAACTTATCAGACAGCATCTACAAAAGTGTATCTCAGCCAGATGCATGATAATAAAAGCCAGAGACCCTGGAAATAATTACACAGATTGAAATAACAGATTGGTTGGAAGAAATGGCTGGAGACAGCTCTTCAGGATTGGCAGCAGGCGCTTCTCGCGAGTTGATAAAACTTTTCATTTTCTGTCTGCGTCTCCAAATGTGTTTGAATTATGCATATTTGAATTTCCCCCCCTGGTTTCACAGCCCAGCACCACACTCTGAATAGCTGCCTGTGTCACATGCCATCTCACATAGTCTCCAAGCTCTGTGTGTGGTCCCCATGGGATAAAGTGGTACCTTTTGGAAGTTCGCAGAGCCGCTGCGAACAGTGCCTTGTGTCACAAGCACAGGCTCCCATTTTGCTGTGGCAAAGAACATATAAATAGTCCGTATAAATAGCGTTTTAAAATCATGTTGGAGCGGCACCGGGGTGGCTAGGTAATTAGAATTGCCAAATACCTCCTCTTCTGTGGGCGCATTCCTCGAAGGGGAGCACAGGCAGGCGTTTAAAAGCAGAAGTTTTGTTTGGTTTTATTTTTGCTGAATAGGACCAGCACACGTCTATTTACTACTTCTGGTTAATCAGGAATGCTTTGAATTGTGTTAATGCCGGCATCAGCACTGGGGCACGGAGCATTTCCATTTTGGGATGCATCTTTTGTGTGCCAGTCCTGAGCCTCCACAGAGCTGTAGCGGGCCCGGTTTTGCAGGGATTCTTTTCTGTTGTTTTTTTTGGGGGGGTGTATGTGCTTATTTTTTTCAAAACTAAAGATGATCGTGCTGTCATCTTCAAGCCTGTCCTTTGGCTGCATGGACTTGTTGACCTTACCTCATGCAGCACTGTTGCTTTGAGGCAGGATCCTCTTTAATGGCCTTAAACAAAAAGAGAGGAGATTTATGTTAGATGTTAGGAAGAAATTCTTTATTCAGAGGGTGATGAGGCCCTGGAACAGGCTGCCCAGAGAACTGTGGGTGCCCCATCCCTGGAGGTGCTCAATGCAGTGTTGGATGGGCCCTGGGCAGCCTGATGCAGTGGGGGCAGCAAACCCACAGCAGGAGGTTGGAGCTGAATGATCTTTAAGGTCTTTTCCAGCCTTTGCCAATCTACAAGTCTGTGATCCAGGCTATGCTGCAGGGTCCTGGCAGCGGTCCTTCTGACCACAGGCTTCTTGGGAAAGGGCCCCCCACTGCCCAGCAGTATGGCGCCTGCAGGGAGATAAGGCTTTTTTATCAACCCGCTCTTCCCTCCTGCTTTTGGGAGATTTACTGGAACTGCTATGGGGCAGTTTGTATAGGAGGAACATCTCAGCCTACATCAAAGCAAGGAGAGGTGTCCAGCATGTGAAATTTCTCCATGAATCTAAATCGAGGACAAAACCCACCCCAGACCAGATGGATAAATTGAATGCTGTGCTTTCAACCCATTTTTTTTCAAAAAGCTCAACAAAACCAAGCCATCACCTGCACCAATTCCTGAAAACCAAGGCTCATTTGTGATCAAAGGCAAGCCCTTGTTCTTTGCAGAAGAACACTAAATGCATTCCAATTTTAGAGGGAGGCTGGCAGCACGGTGCCCAGGCTTTGTCAAAGGCTAAATTGCACGTTCTGCACTGAAACATGCTTGGTTTAATTATAAACAAGGCAGCAATAGCAGGCAGGCACATTTCCCCACTGGTCAGGACAGGCAGACCTTGTAGCATGTGAACCTCAGAGATGAGATCAGGTCAAACCCAGTGGTGTTTGCCATCAGGCATGGGCACAATGGCTCCATGTTGATGCCACCTCTGGATTTGGCTTCCAATAACCTATGAGATCCATCAGCTTCATTGATTTTAATGGACTTAAAGCCACATTGGCAGGATCAGGCCCTGAAAATGGAAAGCACTGAGGTGGAGCTGGAGAGCATAAGAAGAAAACTGAGAAATGCAGTCTGTTTATTTTCACTTCCAGGACTGAAGCTGATACTTTTCTAGACTTTCCCCAATCTACTACTGAGGCCACCCAAAATAGTTGCTTATTTTTAATCAAAATACAAACAACTGTTTAGGAACAAACTGATGTGCAGTTGTGGCAGCTTGGAAGAAGAGAAATAAAACCCTGCTTAACAGTCCGAAGCTTGTTTGATTTATGTGCGCCACTTTATTTAGTAAAGAAGAGGCTCCTATAAGCAGTGGAAAAAATTACAGCTAATTTCTGAAAGGCAAAGTCAGCAGCGAGTTTCAGACCGCCACTGCTTATATTTTGTTTCCAAATTCTATTTTGGAATCTGATAATTGAAACAGTATTTGCGGAGCTGAGTTGCAAACACAAATCTCTGCTTAAGCCCTTTCTCTGGTGCTCCTGTCTGCAGTTATTAAGGAACTGCTGTAGGGTCTTTAGTGTCAGATGGAGAGGTGGGAAACTGTTCTGTTTTGGGAAGAAATGGCATGTTCCAGCAGCAGGAACACCAGTGAAGGGCAGGAGGGTGACCTGTGTGTGGTTTGGGGGCTTTTCTTCTTTGCTCAGGTGCTGGGTAGGTTGTTCATCGTAGGGTGATGTGGGGATGTTGCTACAGCCAGAAGGAAAACAGGCTTGAACAGTCAATCCTAGCTAATGTAGGTTCGATTGAGGTTATTGTTTGGTTTACTGAAGTTCAGGTTTCTGTCTATTCCTGCAGTCTTGGATCAGTAAAAACGCTGAAGCCGATGCTAACCTAAATCTGTTCAATGTGACAGAACAAGATGAAGGAGAATATCTGTGTAGAGCCAACAATTTCGTAGGCATAGCCGAAAAGCCATTTTGGCTCCACATTCGCAAACCAAAACCAGGTAAACCACAGACTCTGTCCCAAGGCCCTGGCAACTGCAAGAATGAGCTATAACATTTTAAGAAGCTAGTGATTAAAATTACTATTCATTTTGTATTACACCCTGTCAACTGACAATGAATGGCTTTATCTTATTTTCCTGCTTTTTTTTTTTTTACAAGAATGTAACGCCTATACAGCAATTGCTGTGGAAAAATTCCCACAATAAAATGACTGTCAAATTTTGCTATCAATCCTTCATGCTTTTATTCCTTTCCCTTCCTTTCCACTGAGTGCTGATAACAGAACTGCATGCTAATGACCTGTGACGTTCAGCTCTGTGGAAAACCAAGCTGTTGTAAGGTTTTTGCGTCCAAAACTGATGTAGTCATTATGGACTCACTTCTGTCCCTTGGAGAAGTAATTGGGAAATAAGTCATACGTTGGCTTGTACAAGCAAACACATTAAGCAGAGAGCAGCATGGCGTGTTGAGCTCTCTGGTGCGACTCCAGCTCTTGCACCCCTGGAGGGTCTGACACGTTCTTGTGATCAATGATACTGTGGTATCAGAAGCTGGATGATGGGTTTGAAATGCTCATTCTTAAAATTACTTTTAAAAAAAAAAAGAAAAGAAAAAGAATAATGCAGTATTCTTCAATGAACTCAACGTTTGTATGTTCATCTGATCAGCACTTGAGTCTTTCCCCACCACCTCTCCCCTCCTGTCTCATTTCCTTCCATCTTTCCCCATTACTCTCTCTCTCTCCCACCCTGTACTCACGCTACTAACCAAAGTCAGTCATATTGTGGGGGCAATTTTTCATTTGGATGCTTTTGCTTGCATGCTTCTTTAGTGGGACAGAGTAAGAACCTGGTGAAGGGAACTTTTTTTGCTTTTGACTGCAGGTTGCAGAGGGGAATGAATGAATATATATGGAAGATGGGCCAATAGAAAAACAACAACAACAACAAAAAACACTTTAATCTGCTTTTGAAATTTGCCTGTGGTGTCCTCACACTTGCTGGGAATGTGGCTTATTCTCTTGTTTTCCCTCTTTCTATATGTGTGTGTTTTTTTTTCCCCTGTAGACGGCAGGTGTTAACACAACGGATAAGGAGCTAGAGATTCTGTACTTGCGAAATGTTACTTTTGAGGATGCTGGGGAATATACTTGTCTCGCAGGGAATTCTATTGGGTTTTCACATCACTCTGCTTGGCTGACGGTGCTACCAGGTATTTCCTTCTGTGCTGGCCTCTCCTTCCCTCTCCAGGGTGCTCTGACATTTGCTTTAGAGATGCCAGGTTCCTGCAGACATGTTACCCAAGGAGGGCCCCCTCTCTGATTTGCTGTACCAGTGACAAATTGGCACAGCAGAAGACCCCTGTTGCATACTCACAGCTGACAGATTTTGCATTTCATAGGGACATTACGGTTGGAAAGGAGCACTAAAATCATCTGGTCCAACCGTGAGATCATCTAATCCAGCCACTTCATCCCAGGATTTAAATTCTTACTGGAATAATGATACAGAATGTTGTATATCTTCTTAGATGGTGCTCACAGCATCTGCATTAGGAGGCTGTCGTTAGGTACCAAAATAGACACTTTGGCTTCATATGCTGCCAGTGTACTCAGTGGGAGAAGGAAACCTCATCAGATGGTCCAGGGCATCTAAACCCTGCACATACAGTGGATCATTTTATGGAGATCTATTCCACCTCGTATCTCAGCCTAAAATCAGATGTACAGCTGGTTGGTAAGAGTACACATGTCCACTCATTTAGCATTATTTCTGCTTCATGGATGAGCGGGCCCAGACAGTGATCTCGAACAGGGTCCATCAAAGTCATCCATGGTCAGAGCCCAAGAGCCCTGGCTCCTAGGGCACCAAATGCCATAGCTGAAAATGATGAGAGTTGTTGTAGACTTCAAACCTGAGGCCAGAGTGACCTCAATTTTGTGATCCTTTCATGTGCAAAGCTCCCACTGACAATGAAATCAGCACGGAATATGCAACAGGAGAGATCTGCCTTCAAAAGGGGTTCAGGGCTGTGCCTTTTCCTCTAGCTATGGGGGCAGCCCTGTAAACACTAGCAGTGTTAACATGGAAGCTAAGTGGATGCTGTGCCTTGCAAAGGCTGCAGCAGCAGCTCTGGAGTATGTTCAGTAGGTCCTTACTGAAAAGGCACCCAAAATTCTATACCCCCTAGTTTGGCTCACCTTGTAGACCACACCTGTGTCTATCTCACAAACACATCTGTCTTGGGATGTGTTTAACAATCAGGAACTTTGGCATCTCTAATCTTGACTTTATCTGTGTGGGTGATTTCATCTTAAAATACTTCTCCTGATTCTCAAGAGGGTTTCCTCCGTGCCTGACCCTCTGCAGGTGGGATCTGCTGGTCTTTCCTCTGTTCATTTGCCAGCTTCAAAATAGCTGATCTGATCCTGTTTCTGCTTCTGCCATCAACTGGATGAGAAATCACTTAATTTGGTTAGAGCACTAATATCTCTGTTATTTAAGAATCTCCTCATCCTATCTCATTCAACCATTAGACTGCTTTTAAAATACATGAATCCATGCCTCCTATTTAAGCAAATTAAAATGGGAAGGAAGAAAATCACCTGAACTTCACGATGAAGTCAGCCATGGAGAGAAGGACAGCCGTCTGTGCAGCAGCAGCAGGCTCCAAAGCACTGCCCTCCACAGTAAAAGAGGAGCAGGATCCAGCCCTCCCGGGGAACCTCTGCTCGTGAATCCCTGCCCTCTCTGAGGGAGAAAATGGAGCAGAGATGCTGTGTTGCCAAGAGATCTGAAAACCCTTCCCTGTAGGAAGAGATCGCTGTCCAGCAAATGGGGTGCACATGTGCTGCTGCAGCCCCCATGGTCACCTATGGCTGTTTCTCCATGTACATCCTGGACATCAAAGACCTGATTTGGAGCCTGCTGCTGCAAGTGGAAAAGCTCCCACTGACTGTAAAGCATGGATTTAAATTAGACATTAGGAAGCTAACCATGCTGGCATGACTTCACTGTAAAGTTTTCCATTGCTGACTGTTCCTCTGATGCTGATCTGCCTTTAGGGGACAGAAAACTGATTCCATCATGGCCCTCCCTCTGTCCTGAAGTGAGCAAAGTGCCTGTCCTGAAGGGAACAAGTTGAAAATTGCAGCTGAGCCTTGCTGGTCCCAAAAATACGATGGTGGAAGGTGACCAGACACCACTGATGAGCTCATGCCATTACGTTCCTGGCTCAGCCACCTCTCCAAGCCATACCCTCCAAAAGAACTGAATTTTCACAGAATGATTATATAGATATCTGTGAGACTTTTTCATTTTGTGGTGCATTATCCCTGGGTGCCCTTCAGGCCCTTTGGTCCTTCAGAACAGGCACTGATCTGATAGAGATCATCACATGAGGTCCAGATGCATTCATCAGAGGGGCCAGGTCAGCAAAGGGCAGCAAACCCCCATCCTGCACTCCTTGCACATCCAAGGCACCCCATAACATGGTTTGGATGTGTGGAGAAAGCAAGATGTGGTTCAGAAGGACAGATGCATGAAGGTGCCTTCAGTCTAGAGCAGTGGTTTTCAACATGTGGGCTGAAGGCTCTACAGCATTGCATCAAAAGACAGTAAAAGTATCCCAGGAAAAGGCAAACCAAAATCATATTTTAGCTGCAGCTGCATGTGGAAAACCACTGGCCTAGGAGGGTCACCTCACAGGAGTCGGTCAGAAAGTTTGTGTGGGTGAGCGGGTCCTCCCCACATTCTTTGTGCTGTGTGTGTGTGGTTGAGGGCAGGCAATGCTGGCCCCACCTGACCACTGTCTCTTGTCACCCTGCAGCAGAGGAGCTGATGGAAATGGATGATTCGGGCTCAGTGTACGCTGGCATTCTCAGCTATGGCACTGGCTTAGTCCTCTTCATCCTGGTGCTGGTCATTGTGATTATCTGCAGGATGAAAATGCCAAACAAAAAAGCCATGAATACCACCACTGTGCAGAAAGTCTCCAAATTTCCACTCAAGAGACAGGTAACAGAAAGTAGATACAAGATTCCTATTCCCCCCTATTTTTCCCTTGCCATTTTCTTTATAGGTGAGTTACTCTACCAGAAGGGCATTGTCCAAGAGCAACATAAGTTAATTACAGTGTAGGAGTTTACTGGCCTTTTATTCATTTGTTTCCATTTCAGTGGATCATTACCTGGTGGCAGCTGCTTCAGGTTCATGAGCAGCTCCCAATGTTCACAGTGCACTTGTGGATGTCACAGAAAGCTGATCTTGCAGGGGAACGGTTTGATGGTGCTAGAGGGATAATTTGGGGAGCAAGAGCTGTTGTCACTGAGGTCACTGGCAAACTAGAAGTCATTCCTCATAGAGGAACCTCTATGAGGAATCCTCCATGCGGCTAGAGATGCTCTGCCACTTGTAATTGCAAAGGGGCTGGAGCAAAAGGCACTGTGTAAAACCACATAGGGAAGTATACAGATGTCCCAGCTTTGACTTCAGGCATGTGGTGGCCAGTTACCATGCCAGAAGAGAAGTCACCCCATAGCCTGTCACACACACCCAGACGTGTGTGGAAGCAGACAGAGCATATTAATTCATTTTTAGGCAGCTGCTAAGAGTCTTCTATTCAGGAGAGCCCTGGCTGACCTGTCCCTGCTTTCCACCAGTGAACAACCTGACCGTGTTTGCCTAGGTTAGCAAAATTTTGCAAGGGTGGGGGGCAATTCAGAATTCCCATGTAGAAATTACCAGAAAGGTATCAGTGTACAGAGCTACTTCAGAACCCCCCATCTTGAGCATATTCTCACCCGCTTGGGATACAGTTGGCAATAACACTTAATTTGCTCTACCCAAGCAGGTGTCGTTGGAGTCCAACTCTTCCATGAATTCCAACACACCCCTGGTCCGGATCACTCGTCTCTCCTCCAGCGATGGGCCGATGCTGGCCAACGTCTCTGAGCTGGAACTTCCTCCAGATCCCAAGTGGGAATTGGCACGTTCTCGGTCAGTCAAACTCACCAGCAGGGTCCCTGTGCCTCCTGGGAGTGTTGCCTCCTCACCACCTGCTAACGTACCTGCTTGTTCCTCCCTCTAGCCTGACCCTGGGGAAGCCGCTTGGTGAGGGCTGTTTTGGCCAAGTGGTGATGGCAGAAGCAATTGGGATTGATAAAGACAAGCCAAACAAGGCCATCACCGTGGCTGTCAAGATGTTAAAAGGTATGGGGAATCTGAGGAGGGTGGAGCATCATATTGTGCTGGGGTTTCCTCTCTTCCCCTGTCTTTTAAGTCTCCTTTGTAACAAACAGATCCTGTAGAAGAAAGCAAGAAGACCCACTATTCCACTTCACCCTCATAGCCTCGGGGTGAGGGCTGTCTCCTTGGAGAGGATGTAAAGGTGTAAAACCCATCAGGAGAAGGGAATGGGAATTAACTCAGTTCTTTGCCAGAGGGTAATATAATCACAGAGAAGGAGGGGAAGCACCTTCACTTGTAGACATTTCCAGGAACCAGTCTGCTCTTTACTCCCCCCATAACTAAAACTGGCTATTGTAGCAAAAGCTTATGCAATATGCTCAGCTGGAGTTTACAGAAACTCATCTGCTAAACTTCTGCCTTCTCACTGAATAACCTCAATCCAAAACTGCTGAAAGCTGAAAGGGAACCCCAAATGGGGAATGCACAGGACACTGCTGTAGGAGTCCTTGTTCCCTGTACATAGACAAGATCACCAGGAGTTCCAGGAGTTCAGCAGGACCAGACAAGGCAGGCATTCTGGCAATCTGAGGTTACATGGAGTGACATTTTTTACACAGAAATACTTCTTATCAGAAAAAGATTCTTCAGATTTCTTTCAGTCTGTTCTGAAGTTGTTTTTGGAAGCAGGAACGTTTCCACCTCTTCGCATCAAAGCATTCATTTGAGGAGATTTTTCACCCATTTTTCTATTTCTGTAGAAAATGTGCAGTTTTCCATGCAGAAAAATAATCACTGTCCCCCATCCCATCTTTGACTTTCCTGCATCCTTAACTCTAAGTCCCTGGACAAAAGAGAGAGTAACAATCATAGAACCACAGAATGGTTTAGGTTGGAAGGGACCTTTAAAGATATCTCATTCCAACCCCTTGCTGTACAGGGGATACAATGCAAGAAAATGATGCCAAATACCCCAACTGGCTTTTTTTCTTTAATATTTGTTAGGATGAAACAGAAGATGAACGGTATTATAGTAGTTTTTGTTCTTGGGACTTCTTACCAAAATAGAATAAAAACAAAGAGTGGCACATTTTGGATTATCATTCCCCGTCAATCTCTGCATGTCTCTGGCACAGTTGTATTAAATGCTTAACAAAACACTCATTTTGTTCCTCTCTTGCTTTCTGCAGATGATGCCACAGACAAGGACCTTTCAGACCTGGTCTCTGAGATGGAAATGATGAAAATGATTGGGAAGCACAAAAACATCATTAACCTCCTCGGTGCCTGCACGCAGGATGGTATGTACAGGCAGGGTTCAGAGTGCTTTATCACATTCCTGCATCTACAGCATTGGTCTTAGTCTTCTGCATGGCTTCTAAAGCTGTTCTTGCCCTGAATCGGACCAAACCACTGTATTTGATCAGTGCTGAGAAACGTTTCCTCCCCCCTCTGGCTTGCTCACAGATCAACTGTGTGAAACTTGTCTGGGCCCTGCTGATGGCCAAATAGCTCCTGCCTGTTTCTGATGTGGTTTGGCTCAAGTTGCACCTTTTCCTGAGGTCCACATCTGTGTCTTTCTCCTTTTCTCATAAATGTACAATTATGTCCTGGAGTTTTGTGATTATTTCTATTTAATTGCTGCCTGTCTGTCCAAAATGACCCAAAAAGATGAGATGTAGGGGTCAGCCTAGCCCTGTGTCTCTTCTGGCTGCTGATGGTGCTTTTGCTTGCAGGACCACTCTACGTGTTGGTTGAATACGCATCGAAGGGGAACTTGCGGGAATACCTCAGGGCACGTCGCCCACCTGGCATGGACTATTCCTTCGACACCTGCAAGCTGCCTGAGGAGCAGTTGACATTTAAAGACCTGGTTTCCTGCGCCTACCAGGTGGCCCGGGGCATGGAGTACTTGGCATCACAGAAAGTGAGTCGAGAAACCTCAGTTGATAAAAGCATTGGTCGTAGAATCACAGTATGGTTTGGTTTGGAAGGGACCTGACAGCCCACCCAGTTCCAACCTCCTGCTTCAGGCTGGTTGACCCCCACCAGATCAGGCTGCCCAGGGCCCATCCAACCAGGCCTTGATCACCTCCTGGGATGGGGCACCTACAGATCTCTGGGCAGCGTGTCCCAGGGCCTCACCACCCTCTGAGTAAAGAATTTCTTCCTAACATCTAACCTGAATCTCCCCTCTTTTTAGTTTAAAACCGTTCCCTTTTGCCCTGTCATTATCCACCCATGTAAAAAGTCAGTCCTGCTTGTAAGTTCCCTTTAAGTACAAAAAACACAAACAGCCCAGACTGTGGTGCCCACCCTCAGCAATTCAGCATCAGCCACTTGTAGAATCAAGTTTATTTTCAGATGGGGACTCAGCCAGCAGTGGTGAGGGTGAACATTGTGCAGAGTTGTGAGCATTCACCTTGGGAAGCATTACTTCAGAGTCAGGAG
Source organism: Coturnix japonica (assembly GCF_054131305.1). NCBI lineage: Eukaryota > Metazoa > Chordata > Aves > Galliformes > Phasianidae > Coturnix > Coturnix japonica. The sequence continues at coordinate 83,978,127 of NC_140666.1, read as the reverse complement.
TTCCATGCACTCCTGATTTCCCTCCCCATCTCCCTTGTGAGATTGCTAAAGACTCAGGACACCCAAGAGGAAGCCAAGATCCTTGCTGCACACATGTTTGCGGTTGCAGCCAGCACGTGTAGGCTCATTGCAAACAGAGCTGGCAGTGGATTTGGCATATCCATGCCCAGGATGCTCCCTGGGGACTGCTTTGTTGGTGTATGACTGCAGTTCATAGTGGTGGCTCACAGTGGCTTAAACTCTTCCCTTTCTGCACACTGCTGGCTACTTTAACTTCTTTTTCAGTTAATGACTACGATGTATTTTGAGTAAATTGGGGATATTTTAATTAGTTTGAGGATTTTTACTGCAAATATCAACCATCACTTCTCTTTGTGGAGCAGATGCATTTGAGACAAGTTAGTATACCAGTAGGTACCAACAGAAGAGGAAGGTTTGATTTCTTACCCATGCATCCCCTTTGGAGAGAAACGCTGCATGGCTGTGTCTGTGCTGAGGCTTCTGATGAGGTGTTGCTAAGAGGTGGCTCCCACTGAGCATGCATGATGAGGCGGTGACACAGAGAGCCAGGAATTAAGCAGTACTCACAGCTTTATGAGCTTGAGAGTCAATGAAACGGCAGCTCATAAACCACACGTTGCTGTTAGATCCAGGCTCAAGCAGCTAACAAGCCCTTATTTATTGACTTGCTCACCTTTCACAGTGCATTCATCGTGACTTGGCAGCCAGGAATGTGTTAGTCACAGAGGACAATGTGATGAAAATAGCTGATTTTGGCCTTGCTAGAGACGTTCACAACATCGACTATTATAAGAAAACCACCAATGTAAGTACTGAATTGCCATACACATGCAGCGTTCTTTCTCACAAGGAACTGCTGTTGCTGCAGGAAGTGGCCCTAGCTCCACATCTCCCTTTCCAGAGGGGCTAAAGGGGCTTAGGGGAAAGAAATCTGCTGTAGCCTAACTTGGTGAAGAGTCATAGGCAGGCTGGTCCCAGGCATCTACCCACCATTCATTTTCTTCCTGACAGATGTTGCAGGTGCTAGCAGCTGGTTGAGAGGTTCATATCTCTGTCAGGCAGACTGTAGGCTAAGAGAAGCCAAGATTTTTACCAAAGAGAGCCTTTCCTAACCTGTTCATAAAGGTCCCAAGGAGCCAACCTCTGGCTCCACCAGAGCCCTTTTTACAACAGAGCTCCATGGTTCCACTACCAAGGGTGAGGAGATGGTCCCAGAGCAGTTTAGATTTTCTATAGAGTTTAGGATTGAAGAGAAGACATCTGTCATGGTTCAAAGCTCACGCAAAAAATCATGGTAAAACCAGTATTTGTTGTCTGTTTTCTTGCATGGGACAGGCATGTTTATAACCCTGATGCAGAATGGCCCCCTGGAAACCTGGAATTAGGGCTATTTTTCACTCCAGTGGGATCAAGATTTGATTCTTGGAGGATCTGGCTCTGGAGAACTTTCGGAAGTTCACCCTGTAGTTCAGCCTAAGCAGGATTTGGGCTGTGTATCACATTGTTTCTTCCAGTCAAAGAGATGAAAAGTGCTGTGCCATGCTTTGCTTCAGTGCTAACTGCATATGTGAGCAATCGGTGCAGTTCCCATGCTAAGATTTAGATGCTCTGATATGTTAAACCTGCCTTGGCAAGGAAGTACAATTCTCTGCAGAGAGCATTTACCGCAAAGACTGTCAGCAAAGATCCAGGGATCAAATGCTGTAATCTGTTTATATGTGGCCACTACTGCTTTGCGCAGTGACCGGGAAGACAGATGTGATTGTTAATGAAAATGTTTCAAACTGGATTAGAAAAGAAGATTCAGATGGTGCCGTTGTGGCTGGGGGAATATGCTGATGGGGTGTTCCCATTGTCTTCCTAATCACAGGGTCGGCTGCCTGTGAAATGGATGGCTCCAGAAGCATTGTTTGACCGGGTCTATACTCACCAGAGCGATGTGTAAGCATTATCCACATTTAAAAATAAAATAATAATAAAATGACAGCAAAATAAGCACTCATATTATCCCAAAGACAAACGTACTGCTAAACTCAAGCTCTGTCCAGGGCATTGGGGGATGAAAACGCCGATGAATCAATTCCAGGCTGCAGCTTTGCACACGTGGTTTTGCTTTACTGTTATCTGGTTGCTTTTAACAGAGGATCTCTAGTTAGCTGTTGAAAAATTACTGGAAGGCAGGCAGGTATTGCTTGTGTGGTTTATAGATGAGGAGATTCATTCTGCAGGCTGCTCTCTTAAAGACTGCTCTTTCGTTTTCCTGACTTGAATGGAAAGCAGAACAGTCTGGGAAGCAGTTTCAGCAGTTTTCATCGCATCTGAACTTCACAGGGACCAAAGTAGCTCAATATGCACACGCTTTTTATTTCAATATTTGGTTAATAATGTTTTTTTTACAGTAATTTAGCAGACAGGCTGCCTGTTCCCCAAGGCTTGCCGCTTGCAATTGGACAAATGAATCATTTCTATTTCTGTAAATTTCACATACTTTGGCTTTATTGATCTTAAATCATAGTTTCCATGCTTAGGTAATGCTGCATTGGGCATGACAGATAAATCAAAGCTAGAAAACAGGAGAGAGAGCATTCCTGAAAGAGAAACAGAGACAGATAATCCCTGTTTTTAAAAAGAAAATGAAGAAGGCAAAAGATATTTTTGAAAAGAGGACTTTTAACCAGAGCACAGCTGCAAGAGTGGAGTGTGTAACATTAGTGCTCTGCTGATTTTTTGTTGGGGTATTTTTCTCTCATCTTGGCCAGTGAAATGAGTGTTGTAACAAGCAAGTTTTGGTATCAGCTTGCACAATTAGTGGCCTGTGGTTCCAAGCCTGCGATTCAGTGAAGCTGTGCATGAATAATTTGATTTGTTCCATTCAGTGGAGCTGGTGGAAGACCTAACAAAGAGCTGGGGGTAATAGATGGGCTGTCACCTATCTGATTAAATGCTCATTTCAATTTCAGACTTGGTGCCTGGGATTTCTTTGCTATTGAGTTGGATCAGCGGAGATCTCCAAGTAACTAGTAAAAATGGCCTAGGCAATTAGTCATGCTATTGATGACTTTGTTAGCTATGCATGGCTGCACAGAAATAAAGCGGAGCAGGGAGAAGGGGATACTGGGGAGATGGGGTGGGGAGGGAGGGGGAAATGTGGAGGAAAAGGAAAAAAAAAAAAAGAAAAAAGAAAAAAAAAACCTCATTGAATTTTAAAGATCTTTCTTTGGTTTCCAGCTGGTCTTTTGGAGTGCTACTATGGGAGATCTTCACTTTGGGAGGGTCTCCATACCCAGGAATTCCCGTTGAGGAACTCTTCAAACTCTTGAAAGAAGGCCATCGGATGGATAAACCTGCCAACTGCACCCACGACCTGTGAGTGGAAAGGGGTGACCCTTTCTCCTCTTCCCACTCCCCTTTCCTTCTGTGGCCACAGACCGCCAGGGCCATGGCCAGGCCATGCTTTGGGCTGTTGGGGTGTAACCTTTCTTCCTCATTCATTGGGTGGCAGTTTGGTGTGCAGATCTGGCATCTCATCCTTAGGACAGGCCCTCATCCTGCTTTCAGAGCACATGCATACATGAGGTGAGGTCTCCACAAATCCCTCCTCCTCTCCCCAAAGTGAGGCTGCAATCCCACACCCTCCTCACCCCACAGCTCAGGGATGACGTCTTTGGAGTTATAGCCACAGCCCATTTTGCATCCCAGAAAATGACATAATTATACTCAGTTCCTTCCTCATTACTTCAGCTCCAGTGACTCCTCAAGCCAGCCTGAGTGGAGGAGGCTGTGCCTGCCCACGCTTGGAGGGGAATTGCAGACATCCCCTCAGCACTGGGCTGCCTCCCTGCTGTTCCTGACATGGCAGTTGGGGGGCTGGGCTTTGTGGCTCCCCTCACCCATAGCTTTTCTCTCGGGCAGATAGAATCCTAGGAGTGAGCCTCACAGAGAGTGATGAGCACTGCCATGGGTGACAGCCAGTCTTCCCTGTCATCTTCTTTCTGGAAAGGCTGGAGAGTTGGGCAGAGAGGAACCTGATGAGGTTCAGCAAGAGCAAGTGTAGAGCCCTGCACCTGCAAAGGAATAACTGCATGCATTGGTACAGATTAGGGGATGACCTTCTGTTCAGGAGTCCCATGGAGAAGGACCTGGGTGCCCTGGTGGACAGCAGGTTGGCCATGAGACAGCAGTGTGCCCTTATGGCCAAGACAGACATTGCTATCCTAGGGTACATTAAAAAGAGCATGGCCAGCAGGTCAAGGGAGGTGAACCTCCCCTTCTACTCTGCCCTGGTATGGCCACATCTGGAGTGCTCTGTCCAGTTATGTGCTCCCCAGTTCAAAAAAGGTAAGGGGTCATTTATAGGTAGTCCAGTGGAGGGCCACAAAGATGATGCAGGGCTTGGAGCATCTCTCTTATGAGGAAAGGCTTCAGCCTGGAGAAGAGAAGGCTGAGAGGGATCTCATAACTGTGTCTAAAATGCAGGAGTCAAATGGATGGGACCAGTCTCTTTTCGGTGGTGCCCAGCAACAGAACACGAGGCAATAGGCACAAACTGGAACTCAGAAAGTTCCATACAAAATGTGAGCAAGATCTTTACGGTGGGGATGGCAGAAGCCTGGATAGGTCTTTCTCTGAAGGTTTCCATTTACCACCTAGACACTTTCCTGCTTAACCTACAGTGGGGAGCAGGGGTTGGATTTGATGATCCCTGGAGGTCCCTTTCAACTCCTGTGATTGTATGTCCTGTAGGTACATGATCATGCGGGAGTGCTGGCACGCCATCCCCTCACAGCGACCCACCTTCACACAGCTGGTGGAAGACCTGGACAGAGTCCTCATCATGACATCCACTGATGTGAGTGTGGTGTTGATGTGGGAATACAGGGAGGGATGACTTATCCCCAGGCACGCTAACAGGTTTGTCCCCCTTCAGGAGTACCTGGACCTCTCAGTACCATTTGAGCAATACTCGCCCGCTGGCCAGGACACCCACAGCACCTGCTCCTCAGGGGACGACTCAGTTTTTGCACATGACCTGCTGCCTGATGAGCCCTGCCTGCCCAAGCATGCGCCCTGTAATGGCGTTATCCGCACGTGACAGCTCCCCTGGACAGACGGATGGACAGACAGGCAGAGTGCCCAGCCTGGCACAAGCACAGAGCGCTGAAGATAAACCCATAGTGAAGGATGTTTCCATGATATTGCTCGGTGATGCCGGAGGATTCTTCTTGTTGAGCTGTTCAGGGTTTAAAAAAAAAAAAAAAGAAGAAGACAGAAAATAGAAAAACAAATCTTTTTTTCTCTTTTTTTTCTCTCTTTTTTTTTTTTTTCCCATTTGCTGTATAAAAAGTCAAGAAGCACTGTTTGGCCTGAAGGAACTCATCTCTTGCCAAGATGATCTATCGTGTATGATTTTCTTTTTAACTTCTTTTCTTTTTCCTAAGCAGAATGTTAAACCTGAGGGCACTGCCCTCCCGCCTGCGCTTGCCGAGCGCCAGAGTAACCAATCTGTGCCTACAATACAAAGAAGAGGAAAAAAAATCTTCCTTTTTCTTTTTGGGTTTTTTTGTTTGTTTGTTTTTTAAGAAAAAATGAAAAGCTAATGAGAAAAAAAAAAGTGTAAAGAATGTAGAAATTCTTTGCTTATGCAATCTGTACATGAACCTTTTTGGTGGAGCTGAAAAGCCACGTTGCCTGCAGGGATTCATATATTTATAGAAATATCTATATTTTTGTTGTCGTCGTTTTTATAGCTTCGTGACCTTATTTCCCAACTACATAGAAGGAATCTTTTTTTTTGTTCAGAAGAAGAAGAAATATAAGTAAATAATGCGCAAATCAGCATGGAGGAAGAATTAAAAATAATTAAAAAGAAAGACAGTCAAGTCATCCTATAGGAGGAGAGCACCGCCCAGCTGCTGGCTGTGTCCCATAGGGATTGCACACCTATGTGGCATCTTGAGCTGTGTTCCAACCTGCAGGACGAGCCAAACTGGGGAAAATCCTGCTTTTTGGAGATGGGGGTTTGAATACTTTTGCTTACAAAGGGCAAGTTGTAGGGGAGGAGCTCCTCCAGCCTTTGGCATGAGCGGTTTGGTTTCAACTACGTGCAGTGACTTGGAGAAAGAAGTTACGGGTACCTGTAGGCAAGAGCCTTTAACTTATATCAAAAAGGTTTATTCCAGAGAATCTGTGTATATATCTATAAATATATCCTGTATATATATAAATAAATATATGGGGGGAAAGAAAACAAGAAAAAAAAGAATAAAAAAAAAAGAATGTATAATACTAATTCAACATAAAGCAGTACTGAGAGAGAGTCTCAAAGTATGAGCATTGCAATCTAGGATATACTGATCTGGGTGAAAGAGAAGAGTTGTGTTTGTTTTATATCTTCACAGTTTTGTTTTAAAAATTGTATGTTAACGTGTATATTTGTAAAGTTATTTATAGACATTAACATATCTGTTCTCCGGTTTAAATAGCGTAGCGTTACTGTAAACTTTAAACTTCACCGAATTTTAAGGGTGGGTTTTTTTTTGGTTTTTTTTTTTTTGTTTGTTTTTAACTTATTAAAAATGGAGAAAAAAAGTATATTAATCAAGTTTTTCTTTTGTGTTTATGGAAAATATTGAAAGAATGTATAGATGTACAGGCCTTTAACAAATTACATTTAATGTTTTTATATATATATATATATACTTACATATATATATATATGTATTCATTAAAAAAATATATATTAGTTTATCCTGGATTGCAGTGAGCAAAGGTAAGTTTATTTTTCAATACATCACCAGTGGTTAAAACCAAACAAATAGCAGAAAGATGTTTTTTTACGTATTTCAGAAAAAAAGAGGGCCAATATTTCTTCCATCACTTTAACCACTGTGCATTACAGGGGCGTGGGTGTTTATTTTTCTATTTTCGAATGAAGGTATTCTTTGTGGTCCAGTCAATAAGAAGCACGCAGCAAAGCAACGTGTTGGCTTTGGATGACCAGCATTAATTTCTTTTTTTTCCCCCTGTGCCAGTAATGTTGGGTTTAAGAAAAACCATACGGGCAAAACAGCGAGAGAAGCGATATTGTTTGCAGGGGAGATGCAACGACTGCATATTTCTTTTGCATTTAACACATTGAAAAATGCCAGTGATGCCTAGTTTTCTGTTTCCGAAATGCTGTGCTTTGTTTGTTCCTGAATGTTAGGCATCAGTTAAAAGCACACAAGTGAAAAAAGAACCTTCACATGGCTCAGCCTGACATGGGGGGAGGTCTGGGGTGGCCTTTTTTTGTTGTTGTTTGTTCCTTTTCTTGTCCAGAAGACTTTATCTGCTACCACAAAGAGGCAAGAAGAATTGCATCCTGAATTCCTCCTTTACATTTTTCTCTAGTGCATATTACATATCAAAGTGTCAAAACAGCAGGATGGCAGCATCTCATTTTTAAGGTGTTTTGTTGTTGTTGGGTTTTGTTTTGTTTTATTTTTTTTTTTCCTTCTTAGAGCCACAAAATCCTTATCCTAAAATAAATAATTTATAGTTTTGAGGTTATTTCAATGGAAGTTTGAGAAGGTAGATTTCTATAGAGTTTTGTTTTGTCGGGATAAAAAGAAATTTTTTTGTATTTTCTTACAAATGTCTGCTAATTGTGTACATTCCAAGTACTCGAAGCGTTGCGTTTCGTGTACTGAAAAAAGAAAATGTACAAAACTGTGCATGATTTCAAATGTTACTAGATATTATAAATATATATATAATTTATTGAGTTTTTACGAGATGTATCTGTTGTAGACTTGTTGACTTTTAACATTTCTTATTCAATGCTTATATAGTTTTATAGCCTGGACTATTATCTTTAAAAGCTTAAAAAAAAAGGAAAAAAAATATTAAAATTCCAATTTTGTTACATTTTATACTGTTGATGTTACAATCCACAGGTTTGCATAGCGTGATTTTTCAACGAGCAACTCTGTTCAGTTTATTTTAATAATGTACTTCTGTGCCTGGCAGCTGCAGCTGTCGAAGGTGTGAGACAAACACTAAATAAAACTATTCTGCTTTTGTTAACATGGCAAACTTAATTTTACAAATAATAATAATAAAATAAAATAAACAAGTTGTTAAATTCTGGGGTTTGTTCCCAGTTGTGAGGGTCCTTCGGGGAAAAAAAAAAACAACAACAATGGAGCCCTAGCACAAGGGCAGGATTTGCTAATGAAACCTGGGTTTATTCAGAGCAGGAGCTCTACCAGGATGAGCATCTTGCTGGGAAAGAGAGCATGTGAGCACACAGAGCAGGCCTCCAGTGTGCTGTGGGATGGGCACACGGGGCCTCATCCTGCCCAGCACCCAAGGGTCAGATGCGTTTGGTTCCTTTGTATTTGGGAACGTGCAAGGTTCGGTCTGTGCTTCACTGGCAGCTGACGGGCTGCAGGGGGTTGTTGCAGCTCAGGAAGCATTGGCCATATAAAATTGACTCCTGTGAGTGATCTTTTGAGGTGCTTCCCAGAAACCTTTTAACTTCTGCATTCATGTCTTAATGGGGAGTGTCTGAGGGAGCTAGGACTGTTTAGTATGGAGGAGATTCAGGGGAGACCTTGTTGTTCTCTACAACTGCTTGAATGGAGATTGCAGTGAGGTGGGTGTCAGGCTCTTCTCCCAAGTAACAGTGATAGGATGACAGGGAATGGCTCTAAGCTGCACCAGGGGAGATTCAGGTTGGGTATTAGTTAAAATTTCCTCTCTGAAAAAGTAGTAATGCATTGGAACAGGCTGCCCAGGGAAGTGGTGGAGTCACCATCCTTGGAGATGTTCAAGAACCATGGAGATGTAGCTCTGAGCAATGTGGTTAGAAGGCATTGATTGGGGTGTGTTGATGGTTGGACGAGATGATGATAGAGGTCTTTTTCAACCTTAGTGATTCTGTGATTCTAGGTTTATCTCACTACGAGGTATTAGCAGTTCGAAGTTGCCATGCAGGAGAGCACAGTGGTCTATGCTTTTCTCTGCTGGAAGCAATGTAACCACTGCTGCTTCCTAGCAGAATTATTTTTTTTAAGAGTGATTGCTTGGTATTTAGGTCATTTCCTTGACATAGTAGGAAAAACCCTTTTTTAGCACTACCAAGGCGCTCTGCACCATGGGAGGAGAAATCTTGCTTCTGCAATGGGTTGTTTCCATGCTTTCAGCACATGCTCTGATGGCCAGAACAGCGCCCTGTCCCAGCAAGAGTGGCACGGAGTGAAGAATGACCTCTGCTCATTCAACATGGCATGGAGGTGAGGATGTTGCATACCAATGGCCATCAGGATGAAAAAGCGCAAGAGGGACAGAGCTGCACACAGCACGCCTGTGTGTTACAGCTGCTGAGAAAAGTCCTCCAAGCACAGAAGACAAAGTTTGTCTGTGGCTGACCTGCACATGGAGCTGGCGCGATGTTTGCTTTTCCTCTTGAGTTTCATGATGTCATTCTTCCTCTGCCAGCCTTCATGCTCTGCGCTGTTCGCTTGTGGGTTAGAGAGGGGGATAATGCTTTACTTTAATTGCCCTACTGTGCAGCGAGTTCTCAGCCAAGGAGGAATATTTGGCTGGCTGCTGCAGGTGATATGCATTTAGCAACTTGCAAAACAATCTGAAGGACCATTGAAGCTGCTTCGGAGGGGCTTTGTCACTGAGCGTGTCCCAGCCCGGCCATCACTGCTCATCCTCCCCTTCAGTGGCTGCAGCTTTCCACCCAAACCATGTTTCCTTTCCACATGAAAGAGGTATTTTTTCAAAACAGAACAAGTGTCTCTTTTCCTCTGCGGGTGACTGCGCAAACAGGGCCTCACGCTGGCCCTTCTGACCCGTTTCATAGCAACGTTCAAACAAGTTACTAATATTGTAATATTTTATGTGTCCTCATTGGCCGTGGCTCTGTGGTAAGCCAGGCAGGATTTGGCAAAAGGAAAAAAAAAGTCTGAAGCTCTGCAGGTGTCTGTAGGAGATGGAGGCAGCTAGAATGAAAATAGCCAAGTTTCCTCATTCCTGGTGTCATCTAAAACTCTGCTGCTGGTAGACTCCTCTAGCAAGTCAGTGCTTTCCCGAGGCTCTACAAGACCTGCAGAAGGTGAAGGTGGAGACGTGAGTTGTACTGACATTAAAAGGGAATAGAAAGAGGGTTGGCTCTGCTCAACTTCACAGAGCTATCAGCAATGGGGAGATGTGAGGAAATGGCCAAGCACTGAAGTACTTAGTGGCCCAAGACCACGGTCTTGTCAAAAGAGAAGGGATTTGTTGTGCTTGCCTGTAGCCATCCTCCAATTTCTCAGCTGCACTGGCTCTATTTTCATCACCATCCCTACGTGTTAGGTCAGAAAATCAGGCATCACAGATGAAAACTGGTGCTGAGCAGCACAAGATAATCCTTGGATAATCAACTCATGGGCTTCAAAGTAATAACACAACCTGTTCAGCCATTATTACAGACAGTTAGCTAAATTCCATGCCCGTGTGCCCCTGGGTCTACCTCACCATCCTCTGCGTTCCCTTGGGGCTTGGTAAACTGAGGTAGGAGAGGAAGTTGATAGGACTGCCTGACATCAAACCTGTCTCAGGCAGGTACTGCATTTGGGTTTACTCTGCCCTAAACTAGAGGCAACACAGATAACAGGGTAATCAGAGACCTCCAGGCATCAGAGACTGGCTTATAGAGCAGGGGTAGAGAATCATGCTACCTTTTAACTCACTTCCTAAGAGGAAACAGAACATAAAGCAGAAAATCTAAGCTAAGAAAGTTAATAAAAAAACGTCACATTCCCTGAAGACTTTGACAGACTTGTAAAACTGGGCAGAACCCAAAGATCTGCTTACAAGCACTCACTGAAGCTACCTCAGTGAACTATCCAGTTTTGAGAGTAACAAAGACAAGATGATCACAGCCTGCACAGATACCAGCACAACACCTTGAACTTCCTTAGGAGCCAACACTTGCTCCTTCAAATATCTCTGGTCCTAACAAAAATGGCTGAACTCAATTCAAGAAAAATAATACCATATCTTTCCTGGATAGCACTATGGGTATCTCTTTTTCCCCCAGTAAAGCCAATAATATGTTCAAGACACAATTATTTGTGCTGACCTTCCATCAAACACTTGTGTAGTTTGCTCAGCAAAGCAGAAAACCCATTTGTTTGATTCCAACAAGTCAGTGTCAAGTTTTCCACTTCCACACCAGTAATAGGAAAGAGGCAGGCAAATAGAACTTTCTCCAAAAGTAAAAATCAGCTATTCTGTAGAAGCTGTTTTCAAGCAGACCCTTGTATTAAACCTGCTTTAGTCATTGCCACATAATCCCTTGTTATTAATAGGCATGGGATAGAGATACCTGTTTGCAAGCTCTTGTGCCTCCCTGCAGCATTTACATCCTTCTGTTCTCTAGGCTGAACAGCCCCAGCTCTCCCAGCCTGTCTTCATAGGAGGGGCGTTCCATCCCTTGGGTCAGTTTTGTGGTCCTTCTCTGTATGTCCTCCAACAGCTCTATGTCTCTCCTGTACTAAGGACTCCACATCTGCACGCAGTATTCCAGGTGAGGCCTCACCAGTGCACAGCACAGGGGCAGGATCACCTCCCTCAGCCTGCTGGCCACGCTTCTTTTGATGCAGCCTGAGATGTGATTGGCTTTCCAGGCTGCAAATTTGCCATCCACCAGTATCCTAAAGTCCTTTTTGGCAAGGCTGTGCTCCATCCTTTCATCCCCCAATACAATACATTTCCATATACTTGTGAGTTCATGTTCTGCAACGTGTTACCATCAGAAAGGGATTATTTATAACCTGCATAAGAAATGTTCAAAACTGTGGTAGTTTGAATGACATCTTAGAGCTCTTGTTACACTGATTTCTGGTGTTTATTCTCCCTTGGACAAAAACCACATAGCCAAATCTATGCTGCAGATGACAGGGTGAATTCTAGGGCTGATTGATATGGGCGCTATAAAATACATTTGTGGAAACACCCTTGACAATATGAACTCCTACCTAATGCTTTTCTTGGAGGTTTATAGCTTGCACATGAAAAACTGCAAATCCCTCCCAAAGGTACTTTTGGTCACATTCTTGGAGAACACCTAGAAAATCAAGAATCAGACCATCTTAATGAGACCCTGCACAGTCGCACAGCCTGCCTCTTGAGAAAGGTGGTTCTGCTCAGAACAATACTTATTGCCTCGACTTGGGATGTTTAAATATCCAGTGAATAAACATTATCTGCCAAGCAGCCCTTCAAACTACCCAGTGAAATATTCCTACACTGATAGAAACTCACAAAAATTTAGATTGTGTTTTTGCAAGCATTATCACCTTCCAAATAGCCCAGGAGAGAAAAGGAGAGGTTATGCAATATATCCCTAATGACCAAGGAAATCTGTCTGGTAAAGCAAACAGTGAGGTCTGAAACCACCATACTTGGCTCTTGAACAGCCCGGTGACTACTAGATAAAAAATGCAGATTAAATACAACACACATAATGAGGCTGATGTTAAACATCGAGATCCAGATGGATGCAGGTCCTGGGCTGCATGTGAGAGATGAAAAGGACCTTCTAGCTCTTTCCTTGCATAGACTGAATGAAGACGTGCAGGGTGGAGTGAGTGGAGATGACCAACACCTGGAGTTCCTCCATGCCAAGAATGAACAGTTTTGCTAGTATATACGCTTGTAAAATCGATGCTTTTAATGTTACCTATCACTTTTACTGATGTTTACTGCTCAGGTCAAGGTTCAGCCTGAAACTGCAGGAAGTCTCAGAAGGACTGAAACATTCTGGATACGCCTCTTGTGCCTCCATTATGTCTTCACTAGTTTGTGATTTTTTTTGGTTGAAAAGTTACCATAGGAAACGTGCACAGTGGTGCCATGTTTTACCTCTGTTAGGAATTAGTATTTATTTGTGAGGATCAAATTTTTCTTTCTCAGTTTGAAGAATAAACAGGAGGTAAGAAACCTGAGCCAGTGGCAGCCTTTGGACCCCAAGTCAACTCCATGCAATGCTCCACTATCAGCTTTCACTCTTCGAGAGTGATTTTAATCACATTTTCAGGAATTAGGTTCCAAATCAAAGCTGTCATTGGATATCCAGAAAACAGAAAGGTAAGTGCTGTATTCATTACAACATTACCATATTATGTTGGAACAGAAAGACTCTTTGACTTTTCCATCAAACTTATACTTAAATATAGAATCTAAGAAATTTTTACAAGGTAGAGGAAGGACAAGAAATTGCTGGCGAAAAGAGCAGTTCTGAGGTTACAGAACCTAAAATAATTTCAGTTGGCTGATCCAAAGCTAGTTAACTTTCCTGCATGTGCCACAATGCTAAAAGGTACTAGCTCATATTTGCCTTGCGCAGATCAACATAGCAATATAGATTTTGTAAACAGGGAGTAACATAAGCATAGTGTGAGCCCAAGGAGAGAGAGCAGGTCTCCAAAAGGGATACATTTATTCTCACCATCCAAGTAAATCTGAAGAAACCATGCAAAAGGCAACATTTTAATTGTTAAATTGCCAGCAAAGCCAAGGGAAGCTGGCTTGTGTGGGAGGGACCAGAGAAGTATGGCCTCCCTGCATGTGTGAACATGTAGAACAGGGCAGAAAAACAGTTGTTTATGCAACACTGAAATTGAGAAATGAAGCAGTGAAGCGAGGCAGTGCTAGGGTTGAATGCTCAGCTGTAATGTTGCCTCTCAGTAAATAAGGTTCAGCAGCGGTGTGTTTGTATATTGTTATGGATTCGTGCAACAAACAGTCTTCTCAAGGCAGGGCAAGATCTGTGAAATGTGCTGGTTTGTTCAGTGACAAGACAACCTTTGATTAGACTGCCAAAAAAAGAGACCCAAACATGCACCAGCAATTAGCTGATATCTTACTCTAGAATGTTCCTTATAGCTGATGCACTCCAAGCCAACGGTCCATTTTTGTAAGCAAAGGGATGTGGAGTCTCATTATAAAGCCCAGGTCATCCCTCAGGATTCAGTTATGCAATACAGCCAGGTCAAGCACAGCCCATTTCATTCTAGCAAGAGTTTTTTGGGAAATCAGTGAGTGTAGCTACACGGAACAGATCCTACGTATTCTACGTGCCTTTCAAGCTTCCCAATGGATTGAATAATACTTTGCTTCCTAAGTAAGAGTCAAATCCTTCCTTATACAATTCTGATGGTTCACAGAACAAAAATATTAAGGCACTGGAACATGTTGCCCAGAAAAGCTGTGGATGCCCCACTCCTGGAAGTGCACAAGGCCAGCTTGGATGGGGCCCTGGGCAGCCTGATCTGGTGGTGGGTAACCATCCCATGGAGGGGAGTTGGAACCAGATGGGCTTTATGGTCTCTTCCAACTTAAGCCATTCTATGATTCCCGCCATATTACACATATTATTCCAAATGATCAAATCTAATGCTGTTTATTTTTATTTCCTCAATGTCTGAGTGATTCTTTTGGCTCAGAAAATGGATAATTTCAAGCAACTGCTAATTAGAATGACTGAAAGCCAGTACTTAATACCAGCCTCAAATAAGCCAATGGTTCACATTAAATATCAGATAAGGTGAAAAATCTCAATTTAGTCTAGCTATACATTTGTCAGATTTCTCTGTAGAGTTCAAGCATGAGTAAGATACAACCAATGAGAAGGAAATCAGATATCACCAAGCTCTAAGTAATACTCATGGAGCATAACTCTCTCTGTTCATCTTAGGTACACTGAAGTTCAAAGCTCAGATGAAGCAGATTTTTTTAAGGGAAATCAAATGCACATTATTAGTGAAATAACACATAAATCATCCATCTCTGTTTTCATCATGTCAAAACACCCCATAGAGCTGAAGCGAGAAAGACTTTTGCAAATTCAGTTAAGCAAGAGTAATTGAAACTCAAGGAACAGGCTGAGCTGGTGATATATCCACCAGGTACTCAGAGATGGATAGGGTCTGGTGACAAGAGGCACTTCTCAGATCTCTGAATATTCTTTTAGGATGATGACAAAGCTGCTGCCCTTTACAGATAATCAGTGTAGTTTACAGGCACAGAAAGTAAGGTGGGTATTTTTGGAATATCTGTTTTAATTTCCATTTGAGAGCTTGGGCTTCCAGTATGGTGCAAATTAAAACAATATTTTCAGTAACTATGCAGTCACACAAGACATTGCAGTAGTGTTCCTAAGAGCTAAGGCATGGTAGAGGATTAACCACTTGGCTTCTCTCAGCCCTACCCTTGCTAAGATCTGATGGCAGAGGTATTTAATATTTTTCACCACTCCCATAAAAAATATAAGACTTACAAGCCGAAAAAAAAAACCACACAAAAAAATACCCAAATCCAACCAACCAACCAACCAAGGCATTTCACTGTTGTCAAATAACACATGGATTTAGCTGTCTCATCTTCAAACACTCAAGTATGAACCAGAGAAGTGGAAGAGTCACCATCCCTGGAGGGGTACAAGAAACATGTGGATGTGACCACTAATACAGTTAGTGGGCATGGTGGGGATAGGCTGGCAGTAAGACTCGATCTTAGGGGTCTTTTCCAACCTTAATGATTCTGTGACTCGATTCTATTGACCATCTTCCTCCCCGACATTAAACCTCCCATTATTTAGTATTTACCTCAGAAAGACAAACACTGTCCTTTAAGGGAAGCTGCAAACTGGACACCGTTTATCCCAGTGTCCCATGCACAGCCATCCCCACCACTCTTCCCATCAGGAAAGCCCCATAGGCATCATTTTAAAGCTTTGGGCCTAATCCAGCAGTCATTTTTTCTGCAGTTCTGCTGCTTCTGCAACTCTTACTCTGGAGTAAACCTAATACATCCAGTTGCCCCCGAGCCAGGGCTTTACCTGTGTTCATTCACCATAAAACCCTGTTGTTCTGTGGGAACATCTGCTCATTTGAGCTCCACCCAAACACCCCACACATTCTTCAGAAATTTCTCTTTCTACAGGTCTAGTTGCTTTTTGCCAACAGCAATATACACACTTGACATGCTAAGAAAAAGTATTTAGTGGGGGGAGGAAAATGCGTTCCTCATAAATTATTCTCACTGCAGAACGAAGAATCGCAAGCGAACACTCCTGTATTTTAGGAAACCTGTTCACAAAAGTAAAGGAGCCTGAGTCAGATAAGGTGAAACAATTGCTGCTTCCACTCCATTATATGCTTCATAAAAGCATTAATGGCAGTTTACCCAGGTACTGAACTGACTGCTGGTTACTACTGGTTTAAGCAAGATGGAAAGCTATGCAACACCCCAGGAGAAAAACCCCACATATGAATCCATACTTAGGGAGAGACAGAGGAAGGGATTTCTACCCAGTGCTTCCACTGCAGCTTCTGTGAAACAGGCTGTGAGTTTGGGGCTGGTTTCTGGCCAGCTCTTGTTCCTTATCTCCCTGAGGATGATCCATCTCTGATAACAATAACTGAATTTGCATGGAAGAGCAAAAGCCCTGCTCTGGTGTACGTGGAAGAAAGCACAGACAGATACAGGGTATGGGGGCCTTAGGAATTTTCTGCCTTGATAGAACCCCACATTTACAATTTCAACACACACACACACAACAACAACAAAAAACCCATTTAGTTCTTTTCATCTTCATTATAAATCAGCCATTGGAGCTCTTTTTATTTGATTTCTCATTTTTGAATTCGAAAGGTTCTAAACTTAGCTTTTCTTCACAGTGAAGAAGTTTAAATATGATTTAATACCACGACACAGGAAGCAAAGACTTTTCACTCACAAATCTTGGCAATTTTCAGATCCAAAATGACAATTTTCAGACAAGAAAAGATGCATTAGTTTGAAAAATCTAGGTAATGTTGAGCTCTGACTGTGCTTCTCCACCAATACCACCTTGCCACTGCCGCTCTGATGGTGCTGGTGTTGCTTGGGACAACCATTAAATGGGTGGTGGTGACTGGCCTCTAAAACTCTCTGTGAGAGCCAGTATTTTGGTCATTCCTGTGCTTCACACTTGATCTTCAGCCATCTGGCCAGTCATGCTGCATTTGTTGCTAAAATTTCTTGTCCCAGATGACCCAGTGTTTTTGGAAGCTCCACTTTGTGTTTGCATTGCCCTTGTGTTTTCCTTGTCTCTATCTGAGAAGACACAGTCAGTAAGCTTTTCCTGAGCTTCTTATTTTTAGTCACACAGTTTTAGTTAAATTTCATAAGGCTGACATCACATGGCGTTAAGCATTGCACAAATGCCTGGCACCTGATCCCTGCCCTCCAAGTTACTGTTCTGGAATAGACTGAGTTAGAAAACCAAGACATAGACAAGTCAGGCAGAGAGTGTATCCTTCAACACCAAAAACAAAAGAGAAAGCCCAGCTCTGACTGGGCTATTGTCTGCAGTATTGTCACTGCAGAACCAGTGCAAAAGAGATATCCCTTTACTTAGTCCTTTGCAAAGTTACAGGACTGGTCCTTGCGTTATACAGAAGAGGCCAAGTGCAGAAACTATCTGTTTACTCAAGAGCTCCCTCTGGTTGGATGCTCAGTGCCAGGAAGGTGGACAAAGTTTCTGTAAAACCTGTTCAAACTGCAGCACTGTGCTCATTCCCTTTGCTCCTGCAGTTTCAATTAATCCAGCTTGATTTAATCTTTTGTAATTGCACAGTACGTTTTTATTTAAATTTGCCTCCAGTCTTCCATCAATTAGTACATCCATGCATAATGGATGGCAGTACCTCAGATCTCACCGGACTGCCTCCCTCACTTCTTCAGCTCCAAAAATGCTCCAGGTGGCTGCCAGAAACTGAGCGCTTCTCTCTCCAATTCTAGACCATCTTGTAAAAATCCTGTTTGCAATCACATGAGCACTGCACTGAAATAACTCCACATGTAGACAACCCATTAAATCATCCATGTACCCGTGCTTTTCCCCTGTTACCCTTAGAAGTGGTTCTCATAGAAAGTCATGCACTGATTTTGACTGGCAAGAGAAAGTTAAGATGGAATAAGAGTTATTGAGTTGTATGAACCGGGTACAAGCTCTGCCATATTTAATAACCTCCACTCATTGCTTAATTTGTCTGTTAGAGTAAATTGATAGCTATACATGGTGCTCCCTGGTATGCCTGTTATCAGCAGTTATACTGAGATCCTGGTGTGAAGTGGGTTGACCTACTAATAACTATTAGAATCATTATGGTTGGAAAAAAACAGTAAGATCATCTAGTCCAAGCCCAACCCATTCCTACCATGCCCAGCAACCAACCAACGTCCCTTGGTGCCACATATCCACAGTTCTTGAACACCTCCAGGGACAGTGACTCCACCACCTGCCCAGGCAGCCTGTTCCAATGCATTATCACTCTTTATGAGATTGTATTTTCCCTAATATTCAAACTGAACCTCTTGTGGCACAACATGAAGCCATTACCTCTTATTTTATTATTCAGATATAGTCTGCAGATGCATCTATGGGCCATCATACACCCTTGGCTTTGGTTAGGGCAAAACTTCGTCAAATTAATCTTCCAAGCCAACTTTTCTGATGCAAAGTAGAATATTTACCAAGTCCCTTAGAAGCATATGCATTGCACAAAGTCATGCCAACAGAAGTAAAGAATGAGAAGTCAGCGCACAGCGCTTATACAGGTTATACATTCACCACCTTCTTTCTATCTGTACTAACACTGGAAAAGAAACTGAGGGAATAGCACATTTTCTCTAACTCCTCTGTTCCCATTAACATAATTGTTGAGATAAACGGGTTAATGCTCTCCTCTTTGACAAAAATCTTCATGAAAGGGGATGATAATTACAATTAACAAGCAGACACCAACTAGAGATGAATCAGTTCTGTGCCCTTCACTTGTCTGTAGCTACAGATTATGCCTACAGTGGAAAAGTTCATCTTAGAATATATTTGTTTGCATGATTAAATCACCACCACCACAATATTCAATATTATTTTGCCTTTGGCAGCAACAAGGACATCTGGGCAAAACAGTATTAAATATTATGCTAGTTAAGGCACGTCAGATAATATACTTTCCAACATGAGGCACTCTCCCACAACATACAAGATGTAGAAAACCAGTTTCAGTGGTCACTGAATAAAAATCTTTGTGAGATTATATGAGATGGATCAACACCCACTCCAGCAAGAGCCCCCCATAGCAGAGGCAGTCCTATGCAATGGCATCTTACAGGTACAAACCCTAGAGCACCACACCACCAGGATCAATAGCTCTATAAACTCCCACAGCAAAGTCTGAAATATGGAACTGGGCAGTGCTGGGAGCTGTCGCCTGCCTTATCTTTGGTTTCCCAAATGAAATAACTCATACCCAGTACAAAGAACACCAGAGCAGTCTGCATCTGTGCTGTGATCACAGCCATACTCACAAGCACAACCTATCTAGATCTACCCCACTGCTCTGTTGGCCTCTCCAGACCTGAGAACACTGTCTGCACCCCAGCTTCCATCAAAATGTGCTCCTTTTACTCTTGTCACGCTTCCTCAGGACCGATGCAAAGGTTTCAGTTGCATGTTCTGTTTCATGTTATTCACCTTAAAAGCTTTCTCACTTTCAAATAGTCTTTCTCTGGAGAGAGCAAACATTGCTGTGCCTGTAAGATGTTTCCTCAAGATGCTGCTAATGCTCTACACACATACACACATGATGTATATTAGGCCAAAGACACACACATAAACGTATTAACCTGTTCAGGAGATATGGAGAGAGATAAAAGCTCACAAACGTGCATTACGAGAGCAAAGTAAAACCCCATATTCTTTAGCCATGGCAGAGATCAGCATAGGCCAGTCACTCCAGCTGCATTAGTGCAGCACTGGAGACCCGATCAATGAACATCACTCAGTGAGCTTACTGGCTACACAAAGCCAAGTCTGGCAACTATAGTCCACTGTTGGAGGCCTCTGATGGTTGTTGCCATCATCTAAACTATGTCTTACTTATCATGCATCAGAGCACAGGCAATGCTGGCACAGTCCCCAGTTATAATCTAGTCCAGGAGCTGGAAATACAAACTGTCCTGCACAGAGGATTCTCCAGTGCATGGGAACTTTTCTCTTGGCAGCTTAGCCAGTTTTTCTGGTTTGCTTTGCATTGCCATAGTGGAACATAGCGGCTGGCATGGCTGCTCTGACGTACTGACTCTTACCCAGCTGCCTAGGAGAACTCTACCATGGGAGCAGACATGAAATCCAAGGCTACAGGAAGATTTGCCCTGGCAAAGTGCCTCAGTCCACAGCCTAAGAAGTCCACATATTAGAAGTTACCTTCTTTTCACAGTTAGGATTGATTTTTAATCAGCATTTCAAACTTTGCCTTATCTGCCAGCCCTTCACCAGAAAACTTGCATTTTGCTTTCTTTTGCCCTCACTGAAAAGATGGCAAATGAAAGCAGAGGCTAAACAAGATATAAGACCAATGACTCTAAAAAAGCCTGCAGCTGTAGGAATGAAGATGGGAACTTAACTGAGCATCACGTCAGGACTCCCACACAAAATTCATCACTGTTCTACAGCAGAGTGACTGAGCACACTGCCTAAATATGTGCACGTTCTTACGTGTACCCTTCTCTATGGTCTCTCCATATACCAGAATCCCATCTGTAGACCCAACTGAAAAAAAAAAAAAGAAAAAAAAAAAAAAAGTCCTCACAAGTCTTTGCAAACTCTGCCTGCCTGTGAAAAATATGTGACTTCTGCATTCCTTGCTAATAGAAGACAAGACTCAGCTGTGTGGATACAGCCCCTGCAAGCAATTATCTCCCTTTGCTCTTTACAATTAACTCTTTTTATACCTGCAAATCCATCCCCCAATAACAGGTACTAAACCTTTCTTAGAGTTCTACAGAGTTATCCATGAGCATGTGTTCTCAGGTTGCAATGCCAGAAGACAAAGCTGATTTAAACACTCCTTGTTTCTGAAACCCTATTCTGGCTCCCCTCTCCTGGCCACACGCTTTTGCTTAATTCCCCATTAAGGGACTTCTCCAAGAGTCAATTCACAGAATCACTGAATCACAGAGTTTCCCAAGCTGGAAGGGACCCACAAGGATCATCAAGTCCAACTCCTGGCTCCACAAAGTACCACCCAAAATCCAAACTATATGCCTGAAAGTGCTATCCAAATGTTTATTTAACTCCAGCAGCTCAGGGCTGTGCCCACTGCCCTGTGCAGCCTGTTCCATGCCCACCACCCTCTGGTGCAGACCCTTTCCCTGACCCCCAGCTGCCCCTTCCCTGCAACCCCAGAGGGAGCATGGAGGACCATGGGACCACACCAGGAATTTGTCCTAGGTGAACTCTTCAGTAGTCTATTGAGGATCTTTTTGCACTGCCCAAGTTCTGGGCTGTCCTAGTAGGAACACTTGGTTTTTCCCAAGGGGTTTCTTTTCACACTCCATGTAAATAGCACAGGTTTATCATCCTATGCTGATAGCCCTATGCCAGGGGCAAGGTTTCACCTCTCAAGCTGAGGACTGAAAAGGATACAAAAAGCCCCACACTCCAGGAGTTTGCAGACTGAATCTGATATGCGAAATATACACAGTAGAGTCATGAGCTGTACCAAGACAGAATCCTCACACCGTTTGAAAGAGCAATACTGCAAGAGAAAACACTTCCCAGTCACAAGTTTCGAAATTATTTCTCTTTGCATTGCAATGAATTTGCCATTGGCAGGGGTTGAAACTCAGGAGTTAATGTACTGCAGGTTTATGGTAAACGAATGCTTCTGGAGCCATAATTCATGTTAATTGACAGAAGCTGTCTGCAACACTGTGAAATATGCACATCATAGCTGCAAAACAGGAATCCCTGTGTGCACTGAAAAACAAACAGTGCCTTTTGCTTCTAGGCTCTATGATTGCTTCTCTTTTTCACATCAAATAAAAACTGCTAGTTGCGTTCGCATCTGAAATGAGGTGTGAAAAGTCAAAGACGCATCTGTAGTGAACCAGCCAATGCAAGAACTAGAAGAGGAATGTACCTGAGAAACAGTGTACCATTCCCATCCTCTCCATGCTTTGATCATAAAACACACTGAGCAACCAGTGAGCTCAGGGCAATGAAAATCATCAGGCAATTACCATTTGTGTGACCCATTTTCATCACTTCATTAAAAAGGGGGGCCAACAGGGGCAAACTGGCTTAGCTCCATTGGCTAGAGCACAATCAGCCCCCTAAGATCTATCTGCTTGGAAACTATGTATATGTTGTGAGTAGAACCACTTTCAGTGTCTGAACTTATAGATAGATTTATAAGAGGTTCATCTCCTTAAGGAGGAAATTAGTTTGAAAGCAATGAGGAGATGTACCCAAGGACCTTTGCAGGGAGAGCAACAGATAAACTCGGGAGACATAGAGATATGTGAAGTGAGATATGAAATGGTCTGTACCAAAGATTCTTCAAGACAGCAATGGAAGCACCCTGAAAAGTTCCATTTTGTCAACGTGTTTCATCACAGTGAAGCACAGCCAACCTTATGAAGAGATTCGGGCTTGAAAGTGGAAGTCTGAGGAATCTCTAGCCAAGGGCGACATCTTAGTATGGTGTGGAATTTCTTACAAATGAACTTTTTGACCCTAACCTGATAATATTCACACATTTTCGTTTAAGAAAATATTCTAAAAAAAGTCTTTCAAGTTCCTATGAGAAAGGAAAACTGTTTTGGAGGCTATGAAAGCTATCACAAGCAGAATTATCTGTTTACATCAATAGCTATAGAGCTGACCTCAGGAAATCTGGTTTAGAACAACAAACCCAGCTAATGGCAGTTAGCTCTCACAGTAGCTGTAAATGGTTTTTCCCCATTCCTTTCCCTGTTGTGCTACTGAACTTCAGTTACTTTAAGGAAATGCATTGAGAAGCAAAGTCCACTACTTAGATTACACACAATAAAATTTCCTTTGCAATCACTGAGGTTATTCACATTTCTCATGAAATCCTTCGTCATGATGAACAAACCAATGTAAGAAGACATATAAAAATTTAAGTGTGCTCAAATGACTGCAACACTCCCAGGTTTCTTGTCTTCCAAGCTATATCCAAAGTGCTTTTCCATCACCTCCACCAACATCAGGGAAAGTCCAACTCCTCTGCAATGAACAGGGACACCTACCACTCCAGCAGGTGCTCAGAGCTCCATCCAGCCTGATCTTGGATGCCTTCAAGGACAGGGCATCCACCCCCTGTGCCAGTGCCTCACCACTCTTAGCATTAAAAAACCAAACTGCTTTCACCCAGTCTAAATCTCTTTCGGAAATCTGTTTGGAACCATTTCCCCTTGTCCTATCCCGAAAGTCCCTGCTAAAGAGTATATCCTTTTCTTTCTTATAGCCTGTTTTCAGATACTGAAAGAGCACTCTCAGGTCTCCCTGAAGCCTTCTCTTTTCCAGCCTAAAAAGCTCCTGCTCTCAACCTGTCCTTGTTGGGGAAGTTTTCCATTCCGTTGCCTTCCTCTGGATGCACTCGAAGGTGTTAATAGGGGAGGAGGTGAGAACCAGCACTACTGAACAAGGGAGATGGCAGAAGGTTCAAGAAACACAGATTATAGTACGTTTTGCTCTGAAATCCAATTTTACTTAGTTCTGCCTTTCCTTCCTTCCTTCCTTCCTTCCTTCCTTCCTTCCTTCCTTCCTTCCTTCCTTCCTTCCTTCCTTCCTTCCTTCCTTCCTTCCTTCCTTCCTTCCTTCCTTCCTTCCTTCCTTCCTTCCTTCCTTCCTTCCTTCCTTCCTTCCTTCCTTCCTTCCTTCCTTCCTTCCTTCCTTCCTTCCTTCCTTCCTTCCTTCCTTCCTTCCTTCCTTCCTTCCTTCCTTCCTTCCTTCCTTCCTTCCTTCCTTTTTTTCATTTAATCTATTTGTTTTATGCTTTGATATGCACTAGTGTCCAGTTTTATATCTTACACTCCTTTTGCACTGGGAGGAGTGGTTGGTGTCTCATTGTTCATTCACTAACTAATGGTAGGACTCCATCAGTCTTCTGCACATCGAGCTGTTCCTTAGTCCCAATATGGGTCCTGGTGTACTCAATTGAGCGCTAAAGTATCAAGGCATTGCAAGGCAGGATGCAGGAGGCAGGTTTTGGCCAAGGACATAATTACTGAGCCCTGTGAGGCTCTTAGCCCAGCCCCGCAGTCACCACTCCCACAGTTCTTGCTTAACTTACACATCAGCTCCACATGTGGATGAGGTTGGAGAATTTTAGGGATGAGTCCTCAGGTAATCCTGACCTGACCTGACTCACGAGGGGGAGGAAGAAATTTAGTCCAGCTGGCTCCAGAGGTGGTTCATCTTGCCAGAGGTACCTGATGCCAGTTCCTTTGAAAATACAGAATTAATCATCTTTCTGATTAAGTCTAGATACTTCTAGATGGGCAAGGATAAATAAGTCAAAGCTGAAGACACTGTCAAAAAGGAATGGAAGAGGAACAGTAGTTGCTGAAGCATTAAAGCTCACAATTGAGAGCTTCACTGAAAAGTGGTGTTACAGTGCAGGAGTTTGGTGTTTGTAGGTAACAGCCCACAAGCCTTTACTCTCCCACTCCAACTCAGATGCTGAGTGAGTGCAAACAAGGCTTTAAATTTGTTCTGAACCTGATCCTGCACCATTCAGATCAGCCAGGCTTTGTCATTAGCCCCACGTTCACAAATGGGGAGTGAACACAGACTCCTACACATCCTGCCTGTCCCAACTCCAACAAAAAGAGCATTTCTGAATCACGTCAGCTGAAATATTTGAACGAGCAGGTTTTCAAATCCCAGTGAGGACAAAGGGAGCTGACTTCTAGCAGGTGTTAGCTGGGAAAGATAAAGCTGCTCGGTTGAAAATCTGTCATTTTTCATTTGGAAGTGTGTCAGTACAAGCGTGTTAGCACCTTCACGCCAAGTCTGGACAAGCCCTGGAGGAGAATGATTGAACAGTGAGGCAAGGCAAAGGAGTGGGAACTCATTCTGGGGTCAGCACAGTGCTGCAAGGTTTTGGATAGAGGAGAGAGAGGAACTCTTAATAGGAGCATTTTAAAGCCAAGATTTTTTGGATAACCAATTACATCTGCCAGCATTTTACACTTGCTCCAAACAAGGTCTGAGAATAGTGCTTATGGCAGCATGGAGTTTTTTTCTGCACTAGGATTCCTAACATTGGTGGGAGATAAACCAGGCTGCATAAGCATCCAAGCTGTTGGTATTCTGGATCCTGAACGCTTAGAGCAAAATCCAGTCAAGTCATCTTCACATCTCTCCATTGATATCTATAAGAGAGGTTCAGGTGTAGGATTTGCCTGCTTACTTCTCCATTCAAAGCAGCCGCGCAGTCCCATTCACTTGGCAGTTATGTGAGCAGCTGCTGGTAGAGTCCCAGAGAGACATAATATAAAAGGCTGGAGGAATGTACAAATTCAAGTTAATGTGGAATGAAGGACCAGGTTATCTAATCCCTGAGGAGCATGAAAATATTTATTTTCACGATAGTGTTGTGTTATGTGGGGCTCCTATTGCAAGACAAGAACAGATCTCATCCCTTGGGTCCAGACTCTCTCTGCGCAGGTCTGCCCGAATGGCCAATTTTTAAGCCAGTTCCCAACTTACTTCTTGCAACCAAGTTTTGTATTTTGGGCCATATCTATGTTTGCTGCAAAGAAATGGGTATAAACACAAGCTGCAGAGACATCTAACAGCAGCAAAGGCATTGTGAATGGTAATGCTCAGATTTCCATCCTGTTTCTCAGGCACACCATTCTCCCATCCTAACAAATCCAGTGTGACACTTCAAGTGGAGTTTCCTCTTGAATAGCTCTAAAGGATTAACAATAAACATGTTCACAAGATTTGAAATAAAGTTATAAAAAATAAATGGTCATCAATGCCAGTGCCTCAGTATCTAGATTTCTAAGGCTATAACCCAATCTGTAAGCTGGAGGAACAAGCACTTAACCCATGCATGGGGAGAACAGAACCATTAGAACATTACTCCTGCAAGTTCTCTGACTATGAACATCAGCACTAATTACCATCACCATATCTGTCCATTAGCTCACAGCTTGCTGAGTGAAAGCACTGCCTGCTGCTAAGCCCTGTCAGGTCTCCCAGTCCTCCTCTCCACACTCTGTGCCCCAGGTATCTGGATCCTGTGCTAACCCCGCTCGGAGACAGCTGTAATTGTGTTGCCACAATATTGGATTAACAGCACAGAGGTTCGGAAGGTACATCACGTTTTTTACTTCCTATTTGATGAAAAAGGGGTTGCTGAAATCAAATACATTTTCATCACCCATTTGAAGCGGGTGATCAAAGCTCTCTTACCATGCATGACCTGAGCTGCCTCTTCCTTGAATAAAACAAGATAATACAATTTCCTGCCCAAATCCACTTGTGGAACACAAAGTTCAGAGACACCTGGTCTTTCAGTATCTGAAGGATGTCTGGAAGAAAGAACATGACAGACTGTTTAGCAAGGTCTGTTGGGACAGTACAAAGGGAAATGGTTTCAAACTAGAACAGGAGAGATTTAGATTGAATATACAGAAAAAAGAGTTGGTCTGGATGAATTTTAAGAGTCTCTTCCAACTTAAGCAGTTCAGTGATTCTGTCATTCTTCTTGCACCACCACATTTTTCAGGGGCAATAGAATGAGATGTACTGGTGTAAAGCACAGCAGCCACTGGCACCTTCACCCAAAACACATTCTGAAGGGAGAGGTGGGGGCTCTCAGCACCACTGCACCAGGCCAAGAAACAGCAAATTTGGATCCAGCTTCTTCCTCAGGATGAGAGGACTAAATTGCAGCTCCCACAGTGCTGCCCCAAACAGCACCTGGAGGAAAAGCCTGAAAGAAACCTCCAGCACCAGGGCTTCTCTGCAGCCAAGACCTAAGTGACAGTCAGGAATGAGAGCAGGCAAGAAGCAATCTGTCTTTAGCCTTCTGGCTGCAGCATCCAGTTCTGAAGAAATGAAAGATCAAAATAATTTACAAATCATCCCTTTAGGAAATATAAGACAGCCTCGATGTTTTCCCCTCTGGTGATTTCACTTGAATGACTCAGATGCTTTGACTCCAAAATCCACTGAAATGTTACGTAAAGGTGAGGAGTGAGGGAGTAAGTTTTTAAGACCAGGCAGTGACTATACTGGTAATTTAACCCTTTCCAGCTGTTCTGACTCATTGAATACATTCTTAGTAGGAGACAACACCAGTTTCCAAGGGCTTATAGCCCAGATGCATGCCAAAAGCAAAGCTGCGAAAGGTCTCCAGCACAATTCTTATGAGGAGCAGCTGAAGAAATTGGGATGGTTCATTCTGGAGAAAAAGAGGCTCAGGAAAGACCTTACAGTTCTCTGCAACCACCAGAAAGGAGGTCATATCAAAGTGGGGGTCAGCCTCTTCTCCTGGGTAACGGTGATAGGATGAGAGGAAATGGCCAGTTCCACCAGGAGAGGTTCAGGTTGGATGTTAGGAGAAATTTCTTCTCAGAAGGAGTGGTGAGATATTGAAGCAGACAGCCCAGGGAGGTATGGACTGAAGGTTGGACTATGTAATCTTACTGGTCTTACAAACCTTAATGATTCCAGGACTATACATAAAGGGTGAGCTTCACACCAGGATGTAGTTAGTGTAGTTGATGCTGGGAGGCTAATTTGGGATTAGTCAAACAGCAGATCTCACCACACTGTTCTTCCAAAAGTCCAAAGCCCCAAGCAGATGAAGTGAGCTCCATCCCATGAGGCAAGCTGCTCTTAGGTGTCTGGGAACAGATTTGGATATGTGGAGGAGGTAAGACCAAATCAGTGTATCAGCTATCCTGTCTCCTTTTAATGGAACCAAAGGAGGTATATTGAGAATGTAGTCACCAACAAAGCTGGGAATTTGAATAAAAATGATGATGGAGCATTAGTTGTTTAAAGGAAATAACATATTTCTCTTTTACATTCATACAGTACAAGGGATCACATTTCCTGACTGCCAAACATAAGCATTTCTGCAATAAAGTGAGAATAACAAGTATAGACCTTCTATGAAAATTGAATTGAATACTACTGCGTGTAGGCTGAGTATCAGAAGATTTTATGGACATTGGATGACAGAAAACAAAATACATCCTACATGCAATCCTACATTAATAGGCGGGAGTAGAAAATTGTATTTTCTTCTCTAGTTTCAGTGCCTGCTCAGCATTTTTTACCCAAGGGGACTATCTCTCTCTTAACATGTTAATATTAAGGCTGTATGCTTCTCTGGAAGATACAATTCAGTGAAACACGAAGTACTGAGGTAAATACAAAAGTGAATGGGTGAAATTCTTTGAGCTCTGTATCTTATAGAGGATGAGACTAAATGATCTGATGGGCCCTTCTGGTCCTTCTGTCTGTAACATCATCAATAAACAACTTTATGATTGTGGGTTGGTTGATTTTTTTGGATCCCATGCAAGTTGGTTTTGCACCTTCACAAGGGGATTTGGGGTCAGCAAACTGAACTAAAGATCTGTAGAAGAACAAATAAATAAATCTGCAGTTTTTTTTGCTGACAAACGGAGGGTATCTTGTATCAGCAGTTTTGGGGTTTTTTTTAATATTCTCAGAGAGAAAATTTCAAATACAGATCAATGCATCAGCTTTTAGTTGGTTTTAGATTTCATGCTAAGGGATTCGAAACTGAAAGGAATTCCCTTCAATCTCAAAGAGTTACCAGAACATGTAACAGTTTTAGGTCAAATTGTAATAATTAACTTGAGATAGCACGTTGACTGGAGAGGGACTCTGCCAAAAATAATTTTGCACATCACTAAATACTGATGTTTGAATTCAGAAGAGAAATTTGCTTTAGCTCACCCACAAGTTTATACAGGTTTGCACAGACATTGAAAGGGAGGTTAGTCCTTAGAAAAAAACAAGAGCTGAAAGTTGTAATGCTTTCCAAGCTGTATGGGGAGTAGTCCCAAGAGCAGGGTGTATAATGTAGAAAAAGAATGTTTAAACATATATGGGCTCATGCTGCCGTGCAGATAGAAGTGGCCTCTTAAAACTCTGATAATTAATCAGCAACAGGATCATTAATCAGCATTTCTGTGTTCTTTAGAGATCCTTGGGAAGGAGTAAATGTAAATGCCAGCCTTATTTTCTAGTAGGTAATTGATCTTTGACGATGAATAGATGTACAATTGGGAGGAAAGAGAAAAATCAAATTTGAAATTTTGCATTCTCATTAAAGATCTGCAGTATTGGAGGCACTGGGTGATACTACACAACCTGCATCAGATAAAGAGCAAAGCAATATTAATCTGAAAAACGGTAGTCCCAAAGGCTGCAAGCAGCTTGCTTTTAATCAGAAAATATCCATCTTTTGTTGATCTACAGTTGAGTAAATAATCAGAGATGAGCACAAAGATCTTCACCAGCCAGATAACTGGCCAGAAGTTACACTCAATGAATATTCCTCAAACTTCAAATCATTATTGCTGTCTAATTACCCTGCAGGCTGCTTTAGCCCTTGGGAGAAGATGAGGCAGCTGGAAAAGTCATTTCAATTAAAAAAAAAAAAAAAAAAAAAAAGCAAAAAAACAACAAAAAGCTGGCATCTAGGCTCAGATTTGAAGAATTAGTCAAACAATCACCGGGTCAATTCACATTAAGCTGTACAAAGAGCAGACAGCAACAAGAAGACGAGCTGAGCGGCTCGGTGTCCACGCCTGTCCCTAATTCTCTGTTGACTTTCGCCAGCGCCTCATCAGAGGGGGCTGCAACGTTTGACCCCCGTTCCCAGGCACAGAGAAGGAGATGGGGACACATGCGGCAACTTTAAATAGGAGACTTCTTCCCTGCATGCCCCAGCCCTGCTATGGGTGACTGCTCTCCCAAGTCAGCCTATCAGGAATTTATTGCCTCTTCTCCATTACCCGGCAAAGAAACTGTCACACAGATGTTGGCATTGTAACTCATTCAGTGTCACCGTGGGGTTCTCCGCCATTGTGTCCCCACACAATGGGACAGCATTCAGGGAAGGGCATGGAGGGGATACGGAGGTAGCCCCAGGCCGGGCCATGCTGATGCGCTCTTTGTTGAGCTCCTGCTCCGAGGGTCTTGCCTGCCCTTGCACTCCCGTGGGCTGAAGGCAAGGCCTGAAGAGAAGCCGGCAGGAAGGAAGGATTTTCTGCCTTTTGTGGGCTCTTTCTGTGTTATTTTTGTTCTCCCAGACGGCTTTTGTTGCCCAAGGTAATGATCCTTGGCCCTCATTCATATCTCTGCTTTTGTCTGGGGGCCTTTGTAGACAACGCAACATGGACAGGAGCTGCCAGGCACATCACCAGGGCCAGCCCCTGTTATCGATATAGTTACAGATATCCAGTTACAAGTTATAGAATCATATAATAGACTATGCTGGGAGGGATCCACAAGGGTCACTGAGCCCAGCTCCTGGTTCTACATAGCAACCATCCAAAATCCAAACGCCATGTCTGCGAGCATTGTCCAAATGCTCCTTTAGCTCTGGCAAGCTTGGGGCCATGCCCCCTATACTTTGGTGCAGAAACTTTCCTTAACACCAGCTGACCCTCCCCTGACACTGCTGAAAGCTCCATGCCTTTCCCTCAGGCTCACCAGTGAGCAGAGATCAGCACTGCTTCTTGTGAAGAAGCTGAAGGCTGCCATGAGGCCTCCCTTTAGTATGAAATAATCATAGAATCACCAAGGTTGGAAAAGATATAAAAGATGGGCTTCCAGGAGTGATGTAAACCAAAGCAAAACTCTCCCCTTGACTCTCTGCCAAACCTCCCAGGGTGATCCTCACCACACTCAAGACAGAAGGGTAAAATACAGACAGGGACAATCCATGCCAATGCTGCTCCAAATTGAATTCTCTCCTGATGCCCAGTGTGAGCTTTTCTCCAGCACCCTGAGCTGAGCAATTCTAGACTCCAGACCTGCAAACAGTTATGCAAGTTCTCACACGCATAATATTAAGCATATTTGTTTTTGTTTTTTTGGGTTCAAGGCCTCAGAGTATAAGCTCCAGAGGGTAGGGAGGCTCCGCACTTCAGACATCTAAGGAACCACACCCAGACGTGAGGAGGAGGATTTTATATATATATAAATTTTTTTTTAACTCTCATCCATCAGCTCAACAGCGACAGTGGTGCCAAATGAAGTCTTTCCATTCGTGCAGTTCTTGCGGTCTAAAATTCACCACGTGTCTAACCGCGACTCCTTGGCTAGTCCCTGTAGCACCCAGGTTCCCAGGTGGTCCCAGTCCCAACACCAGCCAAACCTGCAACTGTTTAGTTTCTAAGCTCAGGGCAGTCAGGCCAGAGTGGATGTTGGCCAAATATAATATAGACACACAGGCCTATATTATATTAAACACACATGCACACTTACACATATTTTTTATATATATACATATACATATGTATATAAAAATATATAAACTCACATACAATGTATGCCTTTAGAATAGGACCCCCCCTCAATCAGAAAATAAAATATTTTACTGCAAAGTGAATGGATTTTTTTTAATGCTTAAAAAAAATGTGTAAAAATATAACTAGAACATTAATGAATCCCTGCTTGAATGCTGATGAAATACAGTGGTTCTTACTGACTGAATAATTATTTTTTACTGTTTATTTATATCACAACTAATACAAAAATCTCATTTGGAGAGAAATATTATACTTGGTACAGAAGGGGCCCACCACGCTTTCCTCAGCAGCAAATCTGTGATACAGTGGGCCTGAAAGACCATGGCTTTACTGAGTGCAAGCTTGAAAATAAAAAATGAACAGAAGAACATAAAATTGATCCACGTGGTAGGCTCCATAGGATCCGATGTACTGTTCATGATGTCTGCGTTTGAAGAGAGGACCACCTTCACTTAACACACCCTGATGTTCAGTGGAAAGACCCTACTGGGAACAGGGCACCCAGCCAAGAAAAGGTTTCTTAATGGAGGTAGGCTTTGAGAGTTCAGACTTTCAAACAAAAGCCACGAATTGTGTGGGCAGGTTTTCTGAATCATTACACCCTCTTATTAGGGCATTCAGCTGGGAAGGGGAAAGACCTGGACTGCTCCAGTCACAGTTTAATTATGTTATACAAATGGGAACATCTTTAAAAGTTTTAGAGGCTGGGAGAGGCTTTGAGAGCTGGGTTTGGACATTTCTTTGGGGAAAGCAGTTTCAAGTCCCATCAAGCAGAGGAAAAACACTCACGGTAGTCTCCCATATATTAGATGAGTACTTTAATTAATGGTCTGGGTGCAGGGAGGAGGGGGGAAGTACAATATTACAGCTTTCTCCAGTTCTTCCCCTCAGAAAAGTGATGAAACTTTCTTGGGCACCTGACCAGGTCCAAGCTTTGGGGCCTCCAATAGTAAGAGTTACCTCTAGTCCATGTGGAGGTAATATCCACAGCAAACACTTCTCTGAGGTGATAAGTTTGGGATGAGGGCTCCATCGAGCTACTCCTGTGTTTAGTGGGCAGGGATGTTCTTCTCCAGAAGGAAAACACAATCTTCAAAGAAGCAAGTTTCCCTTTAGAGTGATCTGACTCTCCCAGCTGAAGGAAGAGGGATCCCAAAGCTCCAAGAAAGGAAAAATTTCTGATTGGATGACTCCAGACCCTAAACCTTGGTGTTTTCTCAGTCATTTCTCTTCTGAAATCTATTAATCCTGTCCCATACGGTGCCCAGTGTGCTGCATGGATGCTCTTTTTCCCCACATAAAGATGATTCATGCAGTGACCCTTAACTTTGGCTGGATGAGAGCATGAACATATATGAAGGCTTGAGCCAAGCTCTTGAAAAGCTAAAGGGAAAGAAAACAAACTAACATGCTGACATAGCACTAAAAGATGGAGTAATCAAGAAAAAGAGCAATGTTAACATAGCTTTAAACAATGCATGACTTAATATAATAATGACATTGAAAATGCTCAGAAAAATTGTGGGATGAATCCTTTTTCCTCTGAAAAGGGATCATATCCATCCATCTGGCCATGGTTGGGCACACTGCTCTGGGTGGACCTGCTTGAGCAGGGTGTTGAAGTGGACTCTTTCCAATCTCAATCATTCTGTAAGTTCAGAAGCTCAAGTTACCCTGGACTAGCTCAGGGCAGCAGCTTGCTGAGACAAGACAGCAGACCCCTTCCAAGTCCAATGAGTAAGTAGTTTCGACCAGCTTAACAAAGGAATTTTTCAGCATGAAGGTATTACGATGACACAGCCCGTGGAGATTAAAGAAGAGGCCTGACGTTCACAGTCAGAAAAGGCTAGTCTGAGTCATTTTGTT
Organism: Coturnix japonica; assembly: GCF_054131305.1. Taxonomy (NCBI): domain Eukaryota; kingdom Metazoa; phylum Chordata; class Aves; order Galliformes; family Phasianidae; genus Coturnix; species Coturnix japonica. The sequence goes on along the minus strand of NC_140666.1, from coordinate 83,944,806 downwards.
ACGGTGGATATATCTGAGCTCAACCAAAGATGATTTTGAGAATCCTTGTGTAGTCCTATGCGCCAAACCCAGTTAGTCGCTGTATTCTGGTTTCATGTAAGTTAAAGATCATAATCACCGTTGCAACTTGAGAAAAAATACTTTAAAACCATTTTGCCTTATACAAGTTATTTTAGAACCACAACAACTGGAGATATTCAGAGAAAGCACTTTCTTAGTCAAATTTACTGAGCACAGCTAGCATTGAATAAGTACTTCCAAAATCCCAACAGTAAGTCTAGGGTCATGACTAAGGCCATAGGTACCACTGCTTCTCATCAGTTGTTCTTATCCAGAACCATCATGCAGCCCAGATCAGCACAGGGTACAATGAGAACAAAGGAGTTCCAGCCAAGAGTTGTGTGACAATCCTCCTGATATGCTCCATCAGCGGCCAGATCAAAGACCCACCAAGTTGGTGGAAAGAATCTCCTTCTCTTCAGTGGTCTTTGGATCCCGTCCCAGAGGGAAAGCAATTTCCATCACAGAAATATGCCTGCCACCTAGTTCATTTATTGCTCCTTTGTTAAATTTACTATTAAAACTCACAAAATAAAGTTCCAGAAATCATCCAACATCAATAAGCTTCAGCTGGAGCGATTAACCAAAGCCTAGGAACTTGGAAAGCAAGCATATAAATGTCTTCTGGCCACTAAATCTTTCTTGCCAAGCAATAAAAGAGCCAAAAAAGCTAAGTAATTAGGAAGTTATCACAATAACTCCTTGTCCCAAAGAGGGTTCACTAATTGTTTACAGAAGATAGGCTGCAATGAAGAGATGATTAGAAATATGTCAGCTGCAGGACTTTGATAGCAGCAAATTTGTCTTGGAAGCAGGGGGAGGAATAGGTTACAGACAAACAGCAGTCAAATAAGCAGAGGGTGAATTGCTGGCAGCTCAACCTTGAAGGTTTCCTAGTTCTGAAATATCTACCCTATGAGTCTGTATAAAAGATGGCATCAGACGAGCCTGATATTTTGCATAATGGGAAACAAAAAGAAGTGGATGCAGCAAGGAGCCATGGTGTTGCCTCTCACACAGCTGGGATCATCCATCCAGCTGATGAAGTAGAGATATCCCCAAGAGAAATGTTGCATGCAGCTGCTGTTGGAGCCATTGCAGCCCTGAGAAACGAAGGCAAGCTCAGGCAGATCCCATTTCTGGTTTTCTGGACCCTTTGGTACCACTGGCTTCAGAGAGCATGAGGACAGCCAGAGAAAAGCTTGTGATCCAGGTAACTTTCTCAGTACCATCACTGACTACATGGTAATGTGAATTTTCAACATCACTTTCTTACATCTTGGAAAATGCAATATATCCAGTTGTTTCTTGTATGGCTGTATGCTGCTGGTGTGTATTAGTACCTATAGCTATATGCCAGATCATACATACTGGAGCATAGCACAAGTTCTCAGGTGCAGGTGAAGAATTCAAGGCCACTTCGTCTATAGTAAATATAAGGCCAACCACCGTCTGTCACTTCACCTTTCACCGTTTTCTCTCCACTTTAGCTGTGCCAGGCACCACTTGCAGAGCCTCAAGTCAGCCACCAGAAACACAACAAATCACATGAAACAGCAAAATCACATTAGTTTCCCATGATGAAAGGCTGAAAATATTTTATATTCTTAATTGTCAGCTCTTCTTAGAGCCTGTTAAACTGTAGCTGCATAGCCTAGGACTAAGGGCTGTTCACACAAGTTGTGAACAGATTCTTAAATGAGGGAGGAAGCAGGGATTGGTTGTAATGAATACTAACAGGGTGCTCTAAGGAGACCTCAAGGCACAAGTCAGTGAAGCACTCTGCGTGTCTGCCTGGCCAACCTAACCTGTGTGCCCTGCAGCGTCCTCCCAGTCCAAGCTGGTCCAGTTAAACTGGTCAGCAGAAGACAAGGTACCTCACCTGTCTGATGCTCCTCCAGACTCACAGTGCTCATAGCCAGTACCAGGAATTTCTGCCAGTGACTTCAAAGAGGGTAGGATTCAACTCATCGTTTGAAGCCCAGCCCCATTCCCTATCCTTAGGCTAGTGGGGCCATGAGAAAAGCTCAGAAACCTCAGCTGCTTCAAAGCGCATCTGCTTACCTTGGGAATCAAGAAGCACCCTAAAAACACACCTCCTTGTGCACCTGCAAAGCACTGATGACCTGCTCTCACTAACTGAGATGAAACAGAAGCCTGTGCCCTACTTTGCAGCCGCACTGTTACAAAGCATCGAAATCCCTGATGCTTCACATCATTTCCCACTGCATATTGCTGAAAAATCTGTGCTGGTTCAAAGACTTTTCCATAATCAAATGAGTAAATACACAATCACATCTAGGATGCGTGGCTTGATATTTTGACTTTCCTGAAGGCAGAGCTGGAAAAACAGCATAGAAATATTTTTTGTAACATTATGGCAATCTCCTCCTTAATTAATACTTTACTACACTAATTCAGCCTGCTTTGCTGCTTCCCAGTCATCAGTATGAAACCATTCACCCCCAAAGGTACTCATAATCTGGATGGTTTCCCACAGCATGGCATTCCTCTCTCCATCCTGTCCCAGCAGAAATGAGCATACACTCCCTCTATCACAATGGATGAGCTCTGGGAACAGCCCCGTGCTCTTGCATTCCCCAGAACACTTGCAAGATGCAGGCTCAAGGAATACATTATAATTCAGGCCAAATCTCTGCCAAGGCATTTGCTAACATTGAATCTGTGTGCATAGTCATAGGCCATTGCTCAAGACCGTGATATGGTCAGGTGTGATGGCCGTGAAGCGCAGGGATCTGCTTGCACTGACCTCATGCTGCCCCATCAGTGCATGGCCTGTTACACACAGAATCTGGAAAGAAAAAACAACTATATATACATATATATATATATATATATTTATTTATTTATTTATTTATTTTTCAGATGAAAGAGGCCCAAAGAGAATTTCAGAGGGATGCTTAAGACACTGAATGGCTCTTTGGAAGATCTGGGTCAGGATGACACTGCATGATGAGGCACATAGCCTTAGGAAAGCTGCTTTCTGTCTCCGGGCCTCTGTTCCTCATCCACCCAAGCATGTCTCTTTTTCATGGGGGTGTTGTTAGAGTTGAAACATCAAAGACCACAAGGTGCCCAGGCTCTATGTGAATGGGAACCACATGGGCACCCAACATGAGATGAAAACACACCAAAAAAGGCATTTTCAAACAGAAGTAATCTAAGTCAATTTTGTCATCTCTGACTTCAAAGATATAAGCTCTATTATTTTGTCTGTGCAGGAAATGTAAAAACATTCTTCTTGTTCCAATAGAAATTCGTGCCGAGGGTAGGCAAAAATTTTGGCCTATTGAATTAATTAACATCGTTTTTAATTGAGGTACCAGATTGCACTCAGCCTGGCTTAGGGCATGTCTACACAGATGGGCAGACACATGCAGGCTCCTTTGTCTGCCTTCCAAGTCATCTTGACTGGAGCTGGTTTCAGCATCACACTATGCTCACACAAACTCTCTCTCTACTTGAAGAGATCTAACGCCCACTACTAACGAACAGTGTATAATATTTAAGTCCAGCACTTAGTGAGTGTAGCTTCATGGCTTCTAGATGCAGCTGGCTTGTGCTCAGTTGGCTTGGGCAGGAAGAGAGGAGCTCGCATCTATTTGCATCCATTCGTGCAGGCATGCCCTTATATGCCCGTTTTCATGTTTACTGAATATCTTTTTTATTTGGCCACCCACTAATGGAAGAATTTTCATGGCAGCTTTTAGAAACTGTACAGCTTTCTGTTTTTCTATTTCATTGTACTGCACAAAGCCAAAATATTGTGGTGTTTGTGACCATCAGCAAAATCAGGAGTAGCAGCACACATTATGATGTGATTAAATAGTAACAAATTAATTGCATTTCTAAAATGTTTTCATTTCTGATAATCGCAGGTGATTTTTGCAACACAAGCTTTATTTTATATATGGGTGTGTGCAATAATCTATTATTCTGGCAGACTCTTTTAGAAAAGCACATTTGTCAGTCCTTTCTTCAATAAAACACTCAACCAGAGTAAAATCTGCTGGACATAGAAGTATCCATGGAATGGGTGCAGCCACGGGAAAACAAACCATCCCTATTTCATCTGTGTTAGGGTTCAGCCAAGCTCAGAATAAATACACACAACCACAGCTGAAACAATCTCAGAACACTTGCAATGATCAGTTTTCATCACACGGCACAGACAGGTTCGGAGTGAGCCCAGTCACTGGAAGGAAATGTTCTGGAAAGGGAATAATAGAGATTTTCACAGAGTGTACAGAGGAAAAAGATTTTCACAGAAACACAAATAATTCAGAATTCACGGGGACATAATTTATAGTGAACATAGTAATTTACTTGGGAAAGAAGGAAACTTACAGTGATTCATTTGAAGTGGCTTTCTTTGCATAAATATTGACCGAGATAAAGCTTATCAGAGGCATTCTTATAGCTTTCCTATGCAATTGCAGGAGTCCATGGAGTATTGGTTATTTGGCAGTTAACATGTGTTATTCAGATATAAAATATACAAGATAATTAATTTTATTTAACCATTCAGAGTTCACAGCTGGAAAAACGTTAGTGCTCCTCACAACACTGAAAGCTTTGCTTGTTGCATTGGTACTGTTATAACATTGCCAAGAAAATGAAAAATGAAAGTTCCTACCAAAATAATGTAGTCGTTAGGGAAAGAAATTCTAGGTTTGCAGAATTGGATCAGTTGAAAAAAAACACAAAGAAGCCCAAGAAGAAAAAACATGCATAGCAGCGCTAAGAGTGCTAAATAGCAGAGTTTTTAGGCCTTTTCTCAAGGTGACTCCTAAATTCAAGCATTTGGACATTCCCAGAGGGACAGCAGTGTTCAGCATTGCTTTGTGAACTACAGAGGTTGGGTAGATCTGTCAGTCAAAATGAGAATGGTTTTGTTGCTTGTTTCGGTGCCAGATAATAACAGTGATCAGGAGAATTTGCCAAAATGAAAGATTACAGTCATAACAATTAAAAGTACTCATGAGTTCAGTCAAAATTTCTTAAGGGAATAAATTTTCTGATCATCTACGAGAGAAGAAAACACCCTGTTCTCATTGTCATTTGCTTGTTGCTGATCATTACAAAAGAGTAGAGGAACACTGAAAACCAAAGACATGGAGGACTGTAACTAACCAGTTATTCGGGTTTGGCTTAAAGGACTTGGCCTGCAGCAATAATTGACTCCTTGTTTAAAGACAAAATGCTTTACAAGACTGAGAGTTCAAAGAGATATCAGGCTATGTGAGCCAGAAGACTTGGGGCAGTTAAACCAACAAGGTGACCACGGGGCCTGCTGTCTACACTGACTAAATCTGAAGGTAAAGGAATACCTCCAACTGCCATGGGATATCTGTAGGTTAGATAGGTTTCAGATTCTAGCCTTAAGCCCTGAATGGTGAAGTTTGATGTAAGATGAACAAAGAGGTATTTACTTTGCTAAGCTTCTCTTCTGAGGACATGTCCCTTAGGCTTTTCCTTGGGACATTAGTAGCAGCAGTATCTGTATTTTCATTGGCTTCACTGACCCTGTAGTCATATTCTTCATCTACATTTCAGCTGAGTGCCAAGTACAGACTGAAGCCACCACAAGCCAAAGCTCATCACTGCACAGGCTCTGGCTCACATTCAGGATCAAGACAATATCTGAGGAGCAAAGGCTCCACCTGCAGTGGTCGCAGTGTGCTGTGCCATCTATAGCCTTTTATTCCTCTAGAGAGGTGATTTGATGTCAAAGCCCTCAGTAATACCTGAGTAGTGCTCAGATGACTGGAAAATGCAAGTTCCTCTGCTGTTAGAGACCGCATGAGCACATGTGTTTGCAAGTCTTGTGGCTGCCACGTGGAGATGCATATCCAGGTAAAGAAACAATCCAGGGTTTGTTCCTAATGGGATCCCCACACCAAAGGATAATATGGCCTATCCTGCCTGCTCAGGGGCCACAGATGTATGAGGATATCTACCATGCTGGCAGACACACCCTCTGGACTTCTTTCCACATAAAGGGACACAAAACAGAAGAGCAGATAATGGTGTTTATACAGAGCTCTCACAAGTTTTGGCAACACGACGTTAGGAACAACAGTTATTTTGGATTAGTTCATCAAAAGACCTTTGTAAGATGGTCATTCTTTGCACATCAATAGAGAGTGGCAGGAGGATTATTTTGATGTTGTGTTTTTCTTTGAGCCTGATGTTTATCCACTATGAGAACTGGCGGATGATGTGCACTGTACCAGGTTCTGCAGGTTTTCCCAGCCTGAGTCAAAGTTGTTGTCAACCAGCACCCAACCCACACCTGCTTTGCCTTTCTGCCTTGCAATAAAACACAGCCTTGTCTCCCAAAGGATCTTCCAGCAATATTTCTGACATGTACACGTAACTACATTGTAAAAGTAACTCTCTCCTTTCTGGAACTGAGTGCAATTCCACATTCACTCTCAAGCTCTACCCAAACCTTCTGCAAGGATTAATTCCACTTACAAATTCTGGTCTGCAATTTTCTGTCTGCTATTGACATGGACCAGAAACAGAAGAAGGTTTTCCTTTGGTTTCAGCAAGAAAGCTTTATCCTTCCTCCTATGGACTCCATCTATGGATCTGAGCAAGCAGAAGGATAAGACTTGAGCTTCATTCTCAGGAAAGTAACCCTGTCCTATCCCATCTGGTCAGCTCTCTTCAGATCACTGAAGATATGCAATACTTATAACTGGAACATTCATTTTCTCTTCACGCTCCGCAGTTGCCAAAATAAACTCTCCATGAGATAGAGGCAAAAAAAGTACTTAATGGAGTGAGTTATGCCCTGATCACTGCATTCCTCTCAGCATTCCCCAGGGGCTGGCTCACTGCACAGCTCGGCAAGGAAGTGCTCTGCATGCTGGGCTCATTTTGTATCCCTCTCAGGATTTAACTCTTTCAGGATTTAATGCCTCAGGAGGGGTCTGGATGCTGAGGGAGGGGATACAGACCCAAAGTCTCACCATGACCTGAAGTCTGGATGCATTCAGGGTGCCTCTGTGTGGACCAAGTGTGCAGAACTGGCAGTGGCTGGCTGGGATGTTCACCATTCCTATCCAGACCCAGTGCTGCTCAGCTGTACCTGTTATCTGTGATGCCTCCAGGCATGGGAGGAACCAAGGAGAGCCCTATGCCAAGAGCTGGGTGCAGAGTCCTCCAGGTGAATACTTTTACTTTAAATAAAATTCTGTTCCATATTCAAAGCAGAATGAATTCTTGGCCATCCTGGGGCCATAACCCTGCAGGCTTACGCTATGAGATTGTATCCTATTGGTTTGAATTCTTCAGTGTTCAAATGTAATGAGTCTTTCCTTACTTCTCTTTGCCAACCCTGAAAGGAGAACCAGAAGCACTACCATGACCATTGTGTTCCTTTTCTTCCTTCCTACCAAGGTAACTCTTCTCAGTCTCTCTCTGAGGCATAGAGACCAGCATAAATAGAATCACAGAATCGTTTGAGTTAGAAGGGCCCTCCAAAGGTCATCTAGTCCAAACCCCCTGCAATGAATAAGGATGCCTGCAGGTCAGGCTGAATGGGGCTCTGAGCACCTGATGGAGCTGTAGGTGTCCCTGTTCACTGTAGAGGAGTTGGACTAGGTGGCCTTTATGGGTCCCTTCCAGCTCAAACAATTCTTTGAGTCTCTGCCTTGATTTTCAGTCTCTGCAGTGTAGATACAAATAGGTCAGTTTCTCTTGTCTATAAAGAACAGTCAAACAAATCACTGTGATAATTCTGGGCTTTGAACACAAAGTAATTGTAACTGAAACAAACACTTTGTTTCTCAAAGCTCATTTTTTTCTGCCAGCAGTACTTGTGAACTTAGGGATGGGGCTGCCCTGCTGCATGTTTGTAGCTTTGTGGATAGATTATGATTGTGGCTAAAATCCATTTCTACAGTGAACAGAGACAAGAATATCATATCCAGCTCTAGGATTTTTGCCCCTACCATTAAGGACAGCACCCAGGCTATTTCCCTGTCTCCACCTGGTGTGATAATTGAGGTGCGGTATTTGCTAGTGGACCTGATATCACAAGGGAAAAATACATGCTAGGAATCCAGGGAAGGTGGCTATTTGCAGCCTCTTTGCCTGGAATCAGTGCAGGTCCAGCTCAGCAAAGCATCTTCTGACAGAGCAGGCAGAAAGTAAGAATGTTCCCACTGAGTCTGATTAATCAGTATGCAAAGACTGTATAAAAAGAAAATTGGAAACCTAACCAAGGCAAACAACATGAATGGCAGATAGCAAATACAAACAAATACAACAATCTAATTTTATGTATCACAGGAAAGTTCCACCAGCTCAAATGTCAGGATCTGCATTTACATGCATTTTAAGGGGAAAAAGGGATGATTTAAGGGATGATTTTCAAATCAGTGTTCTTAGCATCACCGTCAGCGTATTTTACGCTGGGTTTTAAACTATGGCACTAAGAGTAGAACAGACTCATTAAGTTGATTCTGAGTGGCTTTGATTAATATCAAAAAACACTAAATGCAGAAGTGGATCCATTGCACCCAGGAACTGCTTGGCTGACACAGGGAGAGGTGTCAGCCTCACAAGGAGCCCAACAGGAGATTAATTCACACATGTGAATTAAGTTTAAAATGTGCTGTTTGAAACAAAATGTCAAATGTGGGGATCATTGCAAGCAAGCTCTGCTGTAGTTTCAGCACAGGGGTCTTCATTCTGGGAAGTCAGTGTGCAATGGGATGCTACACAGCTCGGCCAAAGGGCATTGCACTCTATAGAGACTATGCTGCAAAAGGAGAGTTTTCCAGGTCTGAAAAATAAACAAAAAAAAAAAAAGAAAAATCCTGAAAAGAAAAAGAACAGCAGCAGCTCACGTGAGGTCAGCCCCCATGCATGGGACGTGTTTGGCCATGATATCACAGCATCAGCCCAGCACACGGTTTGCCTCACACAGCAAAGAATGACCCCTGTGAGACAATGTTAGGAGATGAGATAATGCTTCTCTTCATCTTGTACACTGAGGAGGTGCAAAAGCTGATGCGAGGATATGGTCACAGCCCCCAGCTATCCAATATAAAGCTGCAGCTATGTGGGCCCAACTATTCAGCAGGAGCTCCTTCCCTCATCACTACTGTCCCTTCCTTAACTGAAGCCTATGGAGGCTCAGCACAAACTATGTCATTCATTACATTTGCCTCAGTGCAGGAATGTTTCACAGCCACTTCTAAGTGAAGAGCTGCACTCCACAACTTGTTTGCAGCTCAGCTCCCTGACGGTGATGTTCTTGAACCCCAAACTTACAAGGTTAGAACAGATTTATTGCATTATCCTAACAAAGACAGACACTGCTCTGCAAAGGCTATTCCCAAGCCACATTTCAACACACAAAAACAGCTGTTTCTTCTCTATCAACATTCATAGAAGGAATTATAAAAAATAATTGTAATGGGAGAAATGTTTTCTCTCTCTTTTTTTTTTTTCTATTAGATGCAGAGACAACTTAGTAATTCTTGGCTTTAGTATTTTTACACATGTATATATGCATTTTTTCCATGTTGAATACAAGCCCAGAAAAATTTCAATCCGAAAGCTGAAAATTTCAAGGAATTGCTTACTGAAAATGAGTTAGAATGGAAACGATTATGCAACTTTATCTTTGTTATGCAAATTCACCACTACGATTCCCTTAGGGCTCACATAATGCCAACCTCAAGTCTCTTATCAGTCTCTCCTTAGGACAAGAGGATCATGTGTTCTCTCATGTTAAAATATTATGTTAAAGACACACGGTGCATTTCAGTTCAGTTCTGCAGCCCTTGATCTCCAGCTCCTCATTCTGCACTGTGTTTTAGGAGAGCAAGAGCCACCAGACTGGTGTTACACAATAACTGTCTTTCCTTGTGTTCATGAGCCTTGAATAACTGCCCAGTAGCAGCAGAACATTTTATAGAGGTCTTCCTATAAAGTATTGTCAGGTCAGAAACATGCAGCGCACTGCAGTCTAAGTATTTTGCACTAACATTTCCATATTCGATCTTATGACAAAGATTGCAACCAGGTGAGAAGGAACAGGCTGAACTCAACCAGAACACCATGTGCATAGAGGAAAGCAACCCCTGCTTCACTGCTACTGTACATCCAGCATGCCTCCGTCCTGCCTCAGTGATGTGCTTGAAGCTGTGGGGGAATGCCCATGGGACCCATGTTGGAAGGGTTAGTGAGCAAGTACAAGCAGCTGTACATGCTCACTTTGAAAGCTTATCCTTTCATTTCCAGGGCTTCATACACGTCAAGGTTTAACTCATAATCCCCTCAATACTGTGAGGACATCCCTCACTGCCCTTTAAAATAACCATTTGTCATTTCATACACAAAAGGTTGATTCTTTGCAAGTGATTTAACCCATTTTCCATCCTTTTATTCTGCCTGTTGAACATAAGAGAGTTATTTCCTATGTACTGCTACACAGCTGATGAGTTACCAGCCAGGACTGATCCTGCCTGCTCAGAAACTTGCATCTGAAGCTTTCTCCATCTGTGTCCAATGTCCAGGAAGGGCTGGGTTGTTCTGTGTGCTCCCATTTCAGTGACCCATCTAGGACCACCAGGTACCACCTGTGATAATGCTGCATTAATCACAGCGCTTGGAACTCCACACACCTTTGAAGCAGTGGCACTGGCACAGAAAAGGCTCAATGATTAGCTTCAAACTCTGGGACAAAGCCATCCTGTTTCACTCATGTGAACCTCCCTACAATTCTACAACTGTTTTTTTTCCCTCAAAAAATGTCAAGTCAGCCAAAAAAAGTTTTAGAGACAATTTTTGAGAAGGCATCCAAGATAAATATGTTCATTTCAAGGAAGATACTTTGGAATAATTTCATTACAATTCCAAATACGTTTTATTCCCCATCTCTCTAACCGCTGTATGGATTCATCTCATGGACTCATATTTCGTCCTGCATCCAGCTATCCTAATAACTCAATTAACATCACCAAAACAGTTATCCTAGAATTTAAAGCAGAAATAGAGGCACTGGACGCGATAATTTTAGAGACCTTTTACAACCTAAATAAATCTAAGATTCTATGGTTCTGAGCTGGCAAAAGGATTTTAAGGTTATTTAGAGTCTCTCTTTTAAGAGCTGAAATTCACCTAGAGGAAAATGCAAGGCTTTTAAAATTAATATTAATTTAAAATATAAGAAGGAAAAATATTAATCAAGATTCCTTATAAATGCCTTAGATTTGAGGGTCTTTTTCATGAATTATGGCAGAGTAACCTGGCAACATGCAGACAACTGAACCAGGCTGATAACAGATTAGTGGAAGAAATATTACCTATGCATTTCTGTACTCTCACTTTGGAAGTGTAGCTATGAAATAGAAACATTTAAATGTTATTCATTTTACCAGGCAAGAGGATTTTAATCAGATAATTTTGTTTTGTTGGTGTTGCTTTTATCATGAAAATATATTAAAGAAAATCAGGCAAAGGTAACAGTCCACATGGTCATTCAACTCAATATATTCAATTTGTCCTGTCTTGAAATTTCCTCTAAGGCATGTCAGGCACATTATTCATTCCTGCATTGGCACAGGGCTTGGAATCCATCATTTAACTCTGTCATGTAGGATGATTATGTACCAAAATCTGTCTCACTTTTGGGTTACAAGCGCAGTATGCAGAGTATCCAATAACAACTGTGCTTCCACCACACGTGTTTGATAGGAAAAACAGAGTTGCTCAGAAAGACGTGTATGAACATACAAGCAACAGGATTTAGTCTTCCTAATTATCCACCCGCATGCGGGAAGGCAGGGTGTGTATATCAGAACATCTCTGAAGTTTGGAGAAGAGGTAATACCCAGGATTAGTACTGTTACAGGCACGTTATTTCTTGCCGTACACATGGAAATATCCAAGTTCACACCCAGTTATTTTGGAAGATCAAACTAAGCACGGATGGCAGAACCTGTCTGGCTGAATAGGGTGCCCACGTGGGACTCATGCTCATTATGTCAAGCACCTGGATGATTTTTTGCCCAATTTTTAACTCTTCAAAATTATGTTTAGGCCATACATCAGAATGAGAGAAATCGCCACTGTGCTTATTTCACCTGCTCAGAGCTTAAGCAAAAAACATCCTTCCTTACTCTACTGAGCCCACCCTCCTGCTGGACACGATAACTTCTGTTTCTGGGTCCAAAAAAAAATTGTCTGCTGACTAGAAAACAACAGCAAGTTGCTCTTGTCAGTGGAGCGCAGCAGGCAATGCTCCTTTCTCCCGCCTTAATGCAGTATTTAAATAACCCTCATCAAGTGATGGCAAGTCCTTGCCCCCTGAGAGCAGTTTTCCAATTTCCCCTTCCCCTTTTTCCCTTTCTTCTGAAGCTCAGCACTTTCTGTACCAGGGCTGATGTCAGTGCTTGCTTGTGGGCCACGCAGGAGGAATGCCAATAACATCCAAATTAAATAGACGTAATGACTCCTGCAACAGAAGTGCCAGGGCCCCGCACACGTGCTCTGCTTCTGGAACCCAACAGGGAGAACTTCTCTTCTACCCAAAAGGCAATTTTCCCTGTCAGTTATGATAAAAGCTCATGCTGGAAACAAGCTGCAGCTGTTGGCTTGGATGGTTGATACTCAGATTGGAGGAGCTACTAGTATGGGGAGGAACCATCACAGACAGACTATATCAGGAACCATTCACCAGAGTCTTCCTGATGATTGTGCTCTCATTCCTCCCAGTGCATTGTTTTCATTTCTACCTACATTTTCTCTTACATTGCTGAAGGAAAAGACTGATTTGAGAAGTCACTGTGGGAACCGCTATGGACATCATATATTCTCCAGTTCTGCCTTTTAGAAGTGCTGCTTTTAGCCTTCTTTGGTTTATTGAACCTGGACCCAGAGTTGCACTGGAGTTGTGGAGGTCTGCAGAAGAAATTTACTTCTTAGGACACTCCAGAAATAACACATGGTTATGCTGAGGACCACACACCACCATGCTGTGAAGGACAAGCGGTAGCTCCAGCCATAATACAGGTTACTGAAAGAAATGGTGGGATCAAGGAATTTGGGCCAGTTTCATTATTTTTCTGCTTTAAATGTCCATAAGTCTCCTCCTCGCCCCCCACAACACCACTGTTTCCTGTAAGATCCTTAAAAGCTATGAGCAAAAGGAAGAGGTATCCAGATGTGGGATGTGACTGAGCTGCTGGTGTGCAGCCCACACTGTGATGACACAGTGAGAGTCTGGAATTGGCCTGTGCTGATCTGGTCATTCTGAGAAACAAACTGCTTCAGACTTGCCGTGAAGAGCAGAAAGCAAACAGTAACCACAGCACCCTTCCTTCCTGGGGGATGCCCAGATCAAAGAGACAGGACTTTTGCTGATGTTGATGATTGCTGCATTGAGGTTGTGCCAGGGCCCCTGAGGGGCACCAACAGGCTAATGTGAACCAGGACAGCCCAAGGACTGCTCTCTTTAGGGCTGGGTGCTGAAAAGTGGGACAAATATCGCTTCTTCCATGTCTTCACCACCCTTTTATTGGGAGCCAGTTGGCCAATCCAAGGGCAGAAGACACCAATTCATTCTGACCCTGCTTTGAGATGGATGTTGGACTGGAAACGTCCAGAGGATGAACTGAAATCATCGAGAGATCCCTGCCAGCCTGAGATATCTTAAGACCCTATAAACTCCTGTTTACCCTTCTACCTCATGCTGTGGCCCTCTGCAGGAAAAGCCCATCCTGATGAGAACGGGGCACTTGGCAGCCCTTTTCCCAGCAGCCTGAGTACATGAGGCAGTGCTTTCATCTCAGCCCCTGCTGCCTAGGAAGCCTCATGAATTTTTATCAAGCATTAATGGCTTAATTCCTGCTCTCATACGTAGAAGCTTCACCACGAGTCTGAGTTTTTTTGGGAGACTGCTTTGTTTCTCTTTAATTTTAAAAAGAACTTTAATTTTACAAGTTCATAAATCAACTCTTCTTCCCCGCTCAGCCCCATACCTCACATCTGGGTGTGGCTTTAAGCAAATGAGACCACTGAATGAAAAAATAACTTTCTTTCCCCCCCCCCCCCCCCAATCCTTATTATTTTTTTTTTTCTTCAAAAGCTGCTCATGTCTCCTCACAGCCTCAAATATTTCATGCAGGTTGTGCCATGTATTTCACAAGTTAAGCCAAGCAAAACACCGCCTTCCATATACATGGCAAAAAAAAAAAAAAACAAAAAAAACCCTATGTTTTCCAGGGCTCAAAGCATTTCTGTCTTTGGCAGAATCTTTTCTCAAAGCACACTGAAGGGAAAGTATGGAAATGAAATACAAAGAGTGGTTAAAATAATATTTTGGGTAGAGATGAGCCCAAACCAAACCAGATTAGAAAGCCAGATACCTCCCTAGATACCATTCCCAAGATGAGGAAGGTTTGTTGTGATACTCGGAGAATGACTGGGAAACATTGCAGGTCTCCCGCTAAGTTTAATTTATTAATTGAACTTATAAAAGACTTAACCCCTACCAGCTCCCACAGCTAGTATGAATCCTACAGCAAATGTACTGCATGGTCATGACAAACAAAATCCCGCATGCCTGTGATGGAACTTAAAGCAGAGGTAGGCAAAGATGAGATATTTTTCTGGCCTTAGATACTTGATTATATTTATTCAGATGGGCATGGGGTGGGTTGTTTGGAGCTGGATAGGATATAGAGAGGCAGATGGAGGTTTTTTGTGGATCCACATGAGCACAGGGCTCTGCTGAACGTAGGCAGGAGACTCAAAGCTTCAGTGTCATCAGATCTACCATTTGGAACCAGCCTATCACCAGCATTACTGTGGAGTAATTCAGGATTTGAGACCCAGCATTTAGGACTGGATCCAAAACTCAAATGGAAGAAATTCATGAAAGTGGCTTTTAAGAGCTTAATTTGAAACAGAAAACCCTGCATCTATTTTTGCCCTGGTCTTTAATTGAATGGTGTATATATTTTTTTTAATCCCCTAATATGCCCGAGCTGTTCAGGCATCCAGCAGCAACTCCTCAATATTAAATAGGAGGCTTTATGCTGTTTGAATGATGAACGAATGACAAACTCAGCTCTGTGTGTACCCGCTGTTCTGGAAAGGTGAACAAACAGCATGTTATAGCTCGATCAGTTTACTTAATAGCAGCCAAAAGGAAAGCCAACTTCAAACAAAGCCTATCTTGACAACAGGTTTCAAAAGGGTAATTGCATCCACTAATTCATAAATGGTCTCAGATACCAATAATGCAAGTCTCAGGCTCAGAGACACCTTTCATTTTTATATCCCAGAATGAGTTCAATTCTGTAAAACTGGGACAGTTTCATCATGCAAAGTACATTTTACTCTCTAGTTTAATTTATTTATTTTTTTTTACAAACCTTAAAATAACCTTAAAAATATTTGTCCTAGCACTTGACAGGATCTGGGTTTGTTTTTCCATTGACATAGCAGTTGTAACACAGGTCTCAAAATAGAGGAGCTGGGGGAGGGAGGGTGTTTTTTAGCTCCAGAAGCCAGCACATACCCAGCATATCAAGCTATGCCAGGCTCAGCATAGTGGCACACACAGCACCTAACATTGTGAGCTGAAACCTCCCCAGTAGCAAAGGGTGAATGTGCCCTGGGCTCCAGCAAATGCTTTGGTTCATAGTGATGCTGCTCAGGGATGGTACCCAGAGCGTGAGCAATAACTGGTCGAATCCTCCAGTGTCATCAATAAACCAGTTAGTCACCTCAACGTCCACAACTCAACAACCAAGATGAGATTTGGCTGAAGTAGTAGACTCAAAGAATGCTATTCACTAGTAGGTGAAAATGTGAAATTCCAGACACAAAAAGTCTGCAGGGCAGAAGAAAAGCATTAACTTTTTACAGACTTTTTCTGTTATTTACTCATTGCACACCAGATTGATACTTTTGGTCTGCAGAGTCACGTCCCACCATGGATGCAAAGAGTTCCTAGCACAGTCCCAGCTCAACCCCAGCAGTTTCACCAGAACCTGCCCTCTCCTTCTACTGTAGGGGCAGCAGGGTACCCTACTTCTCCCAGCCTCCACTTTTGGGAACCATAGATGTCCAGGCTCAAGAGCAATATCAGAAGCCAGTTTTTCAGCAAACAATATTCCCTGACTCCATCAGCAACATCTTCAGACTCAGTCATCTTTAAAATGAACCTTACCCAGAGAACACTGCTTGTGCACACATACATGCACACACAAAAACACTTACTAGCTTAATAAGGTGAGTATCAAAATGTAACACTAAATTATCTGACATCTTTATTGCTTAGAATGACAGATTCAAACAAAGCTAACCCTTTAATTATGTTTATATAATGTAATTTGGCATAAGTCATAAAGCACCCCTTTGGCAATGCCAGATTAAATATTTTACATTTGCTCGGGCAGCGCATTACAAGATTGAGAGAGGTATTTTCTTCTGATGCTCTGGAGCAGTGACTGTGCTAGAATGGGAACAGAGGCTTTCCCTAACGGAGATCTCAATCCAGCACCCCACTGTGCGCAGTTCCCCATTGCACCCACTCACCCAGGACATCAGCACCACTGCTGCTTGCCAAGAACAAAACAAGGAGCCCAGCTGGTGCCAATGGCAGCAGAAATGCCTCCATTACTGCTGGCAGAGTTTGCCACGGCAGTCACCTTTCTGCCTGCAGTGGATCCACTCCAAGTCTTCCACTTGCAAACAGAAGTCAGGGCATCCCACGCTTTTTCACTGAAAGAGCTGACGTGGCTAACAGGATTTGGGAAAGTTCAGATCTGAGATTCTGGAGAGAGAATGAAACATGAGAAGATGTCCTCCAATTAAGCAGAGAACCTTGGCCCACTCTCAGTCCTCTGGGATACACCTGCCCACTCTGACAATAACCATCTACCCCAGTATCTGTAAATCCACCACTCCCAAGGACATGTTTGACTTCGGTAGATATTTGTGTAACAACCTGATAGACATTTTCCTTTTAAATTTCTTCCATTCTGTATTCTTCAGTGTTATTTGCTTAACACCAGTAAGAACTTCAGAGCATGCATCTACATGCTCAAACACCGCCAAGCTTCATGATTTAAGAGAATATATACAAATTTCTGTGCAAGACAAACCACACACCAAACCTGTGTGTTTCCTGACCTACACATCATTTCTGCCTAAAGCCTCTTCCATGCTTTGAGCAGGCAGCAGACACAATACCTGGATTAGCCCATGAGCCCACACTTATCTGAGCCATCCTTCTGACATAGCCAATTAACTACATGTGCAACTTAAATCCTTTTCCAGATGGCCTCTGCATCTCAGACTTTTGTCCTTTTAATATTAAGTTGTGGATGAGATTGTTTTGCCTTCTGTTTCCCAACCCCACCTACCTTACCCACTTTTACACATGGCATCTTTGATCTACATGGTGCTGCTTGGCCTTTGCCTCCTACCTAATGCAGACTGTAGGTTCCTTTCACTGCTTCTGTAGAAAGGAGGCAAGGTAATAGTCTTACCCCCTTTTTGTAAATGGTGCAGACATCCAAGCCTGTAAAGAGCCCCTTTCTTCTTTTGTACATATACCACCACGTCAAGAAAAACAGGTGAGAAAGAGAAAATATGAGTTATTAAATCTTTTCTTATGCACTCAGAGGTTAACAAATCCCATTGAAGTGGAGTTATATTGACCACACAGCTTGCAAATTCAGTGAAAGCCACACAAAAGGCTTTCCTTTCAATTATTTACATAAGCATTTTGGAAAAGAGACATACATCGCTGTGCAGAAAGGGAAATAATAGAGACAGGAGTGAAAAATAGTTTGTTGAGCTAATAAAACAGGAAGACTTCAATTTCTTTCTTTAGTCCTGTGTAGCCATTTCTGTCCCAGACTTGCTTGCTCCACTGCTAGCAGAAGTAGTGACAAACATTTTTGCTGCAGATTGTTAAAGCACGTGAGCCAGTTTAGCTTTAACTATAAGAACGTTTCCCAGATATTACTAGTGACATTGCCATAATTCATGACTTAAGATATTGATACATAACAGCAAAGGGACAGGAAGACTCCGTGATCCTGGCTATGCCACTGACTAAGTTGAATGAAAATCAAGACTACAGCAACCCCAGAAAACATGTGTTAATCTGAATTCTGGGTCTCCTGATGTTTGCGATGAGCTTGGCCAAAAGCAACCTAATTATTTTCATATTCTTTTACATGAAGTTAGCAGTACTGCCTAATTACATGAGTAATAACAGACAACAAAGCCCTGTTCTCACATATTCTGAACCCTTTCATGCAGCAAGGAACCATATATATAAAATAATTAAGATGGACATCAATGAAAACAAGAAGAGGCATGAGCTTCAGGAAATGTGCCAAAGCATTCGGGCTTCTGGCAGAGCACCCCGAATGTCTTCAATCTACTTGTTCAAACGTAAGTGTTAAACATCATTGTCAAGGCACCCTTAGCCCCTAAACATTCAGGTGAGGTGGATGAGGACAATTCCAGCATGGCTTTAGATGTAGCCTTTGACTATCAGAGTCGCAACAGCGCAGAGCTGCTCAGTACATCTGCAGTGCCAATACTGAACCTATTGACTGCCCTAAAATTTACTGAAGGCAAGGGATGAGCTTGTGCTGAGCAGGGAGGGCTGTATGCCAGCTCCCATACTGCTTCTTGGAAATCCTGGTTTATCTCCTTACTGTTAGAAAGGAAAGTAAAAGAGACAAATGGTCTGGTCTAGATTTTCAGTTATGTGCCTTGGACTGTGATCAATTATAACAGCAAGGTAATGCCTTCAGCAGTGTTGTTCTTGATTTACACCTGGTGAGATTCACCATCAGAATCACTGGGATATGGATGAGGCCTCTCCAAGTAACCAGGTGACTTCAGCATGTTTTACTTACAAACTGCACAGGGCTCCTGGAGCATTCACACTTAGGCAGCTGGAATTAAAATCAGGTCTTGTTTCCTGCTCTGTATCACACAGAGTAAATAATCATTTGCCATGTAACCAGGAGCCTGGGACAGCAATAGACCCTAGTGACAGAAATCCATACCTACCAGCATGGAAGATCTCTCACCTAGCGCGAGCATTTTAACCTTGCCCTTCTTCCTCAGCCGCCCCCCCCCCCCCCCACACACACACACACATTTTCTGCTTGCAATTATTTGCTTCATAGCTGAAGGCAGGTTTTAATCCTGCAAGCATAAATTTACACACAGCGATGTGATCAGTGAGGTTTGTGGGATTAAGTCCTTGGGTCCAGCCAAAACGTTCACAGGAGTGTAATTACAATGGGACGTGCAGGTACGTGTGCTTCTGACAGTAAGTGGTGTGTGCAGCAGCTGCAGGAGCAGGGCTGAAGGGGCTGAGCCTGCTGAGCAGCATCTGCAGGGAGATCTGCTTTCTCACAGCTCATTAATTGGCTGAAGTTGGGAGGGACCTTAAAGCTCATCCAGCTCTTTCAGATGAGTTTTGGTGGCTTCCCAGGTGTAATCACCCAGTGCTGAGGACTGCAGCTCTGCTGAATGCCACCTGAACACTACAGCCATTGCTCCAGGCTGCCCTCCAACTCCATGGCAGCAAACATATCATGGGGGTTATGCTTGCACCTTAACCTTGGCTCTAGACATCACTTGCAACCCATGGACTGTGTAACCCAGTTCTAGTTCCCTTTTGTGATGTTTTTAACAGTCATCAAGCCAGAATTTATTGCTCTGAACCCCTCTATAGAGATCTCTGCTTCATTCAGAGCATGCATGCTGAGTTTTGAATGAAGAGACTGAGCTAATCAATATTTGAGCCTCTATATAGAAAGTTTAATGATGAAACCACAAAAATAGCCTTAAATATTACCTCTGCTGTTATGCTTAGGGCAAAATTATTGCTTGCTTAAACCTCGGTTTATTAATTTCTGTTCTGAGTGGCAGCTGCTTGCACAGTTGTTCTTAGCGAGGATTTATGCTTGGCTCAGTCAGAGGAAAGGAGCCTGGAATTAACCTCCTGGTCTCTGCTACTGTTAATTACTTTTGGGCAGCATAGAGCACACCAGGCACAGAGCATCATGCCAAGGCCTTGCTATCAGCAGCAATGGCATAAATCAAGACATGACAGCATGAAAGGACAAATAAATCACCAGATGAGAGATGACATGAGGGTAAGAGCCATATGCAATGTAAGCAGATGAGTATATAGCTAACACCGACTATGCAAGGGCTGCTTTTGTTGGCCTTAGTTGAGAACTGGAGCTGAGCTGGGTTTGTGGCACTACCTGTGCTTTGTAGACAAGAAAAGTGAGGCTCAGGAATATAAAGCTGAGCATGAGAAGAGCCCAAGGCACCTTATCCTCATACAGGGTCTCCTAAGAAGGTTCCCAATGGGAGTCAGTACCAGAGTTAAAGACTGGCTTCAGATGTGTTCCAGCTATTTATATTAAGAGATGTTCTATCACAACCTTCTTTCTTCAGAAGTAATTTACAGACTTTAATGAAATGGAGCTCTTCTGCTTAAAAGTATATAGTGGAGTTGGGAGCCCGGAGAGGAAATTTGGTTTTATTGAGGGTTTTATTCATTCCTTAGAGGAAGACAAAATGAGCAGCAGAGAGAGATTTGGCTGCTGGGGTATCTCATGGCAAAAGATGGCAAAGACATCTCAGTGCTCCCATGTGAATGTTCTGGGAGATGTTGTGTCTGGGAGGAAGGTGAGATGAATACAGCAGAAATCAGCTCCCGAGGTTTTATCTTGAATTTCATTCCCTCCCTGCTCTGATATGGACTATACTGAGATTGGCAAATCCCACACAGTGCTGAACTGTGTAACCACAGCCTGGCCCCACTCAGCAGAAATGCCGGAGAACATCCAATTTCCTACGCAAACTCAAGGGAGATTTAGTTACATCCTCACTGCCACAGAGCCACAGGCACTGTACATGGGAATACCTGCTTTGTGCCATGAGTTCTTTCAGCAGGGAGGGCGTAAAGGGCAAGGGATGCCCAAGTTGAGTTACCAGTGCAGCACCATGTATACAGCCCAATACCTTGAGTCAGGGGCTATTAGAGGCTTCTTTCATTACCACACCTTGCACTTTCAGTTGCTTAAACATCCCTGTTGCCTTAGGTGATACACAGACACATCCCCAACCTTCCACAACACCCAGCGATTCAACAACCATCCCAATAAATTCACTGCATTGGTTCTCCTTCAGAGAGTTTTTCTTTGATGGCATATGGTTCTATATTTTAGCAGCTCCAGACAGATTAGTTGGGAAGGATAAAATTCTTATTTCCTGGAAAAACTGAAGGCACAGAAATAAGCTTGCTCAGCTCCTCTTATTCCAGTGTGGGGATTATCTGGCAGGTCTTCATACCATCAAGATGTTTGCTTCTGGTTTGGTTTTCAGTCCTGAGCTTGAAGACCAAGACATGCCTATACATGGCGAACAGCAAATACCAAAGATCATTACAAAGCCAGAAGCCACCTAATGAGGGGGAGGAAGAAACAGCAACGACTGGATGAAAAAAGACCATCAAAAGCTGGAAGACAACAGAGCCAGGAGCAATTAGGAAGCCTGGTGTGGGCACCCTGCCCTGGGGAGCCTTGATGGGGTTGGGCCAAAGGCACCCAGAGATCCCTGCCAACCCAAACTGTTCTGGGATGCTCTGGGATTCCTCAACACCAAAACTGTCCTCTAGGCTGGAGTCATCCCCAGGGAATGTCACATTGTGCTGAAAGGTGAGCGGGTGGTGCATCTCCAAAGCCACTTCTTAAACTATAAAACCACACTGGCTTAGTTCCAGTCTACAGAGCTTCAGACTGAGTTGTTTATCTCTAGTCTTTGGTACACAGTAGATGTTTTATTATTATTTGGGCTTTTTTTCCCCCACATTTAACCGTTATGAAGAACCCTGCCTTGAGGAACAGAAGTCTCTCTGGTAGCCAATAATATCAATGATCAATACTAATAGCTAAGAACCTAAAAGCCAAAATTTGCTGTAGAAAATTTTACGCTAGCCATGAGAGACCTCAATACTTGCACTTTAGGGGGGATGTCAGTCATTAATTGCAGATATAAGGGGCTTGCTGGCTTATAGGTAGAAGCCCATGTGATAGACATAGAAATCCGTCAGACCTGCCCAAAGAAAGAGCTCCCTATGTTTTTTCTGACTTCCATTTGATTCTGTGGAATCAAAATCCCTCCAGCTTTCTTTGCCCTTCCCCCAGTTTTTGGGGACAGAGTTGCAAAATTACAGGGCTAATAGAGCGCAGAACAGCTGCAATCTATTTGGATTTGTCTGAAGGGGTTGATACTGTCTCCTGAAATCTTATGCTCCAAATTAAGTTGGCTACAGCAGGAAAACGCTGTCATGTGGATTGAAAGCTGCCTGAGATGACAGCAAAGGCAGGAACGGCTCATGGAGACCTGCTTCCACCTCACCTCCTTGGCCATTTTTCATGGAGAAAGGGTGAACAATCCTGCCTACCTGCATGGAAAGAAGCAAAGGGAGTGCACGACACCTAATGGAAAAGTCCAGCAGACAGCGCATTAACAGGGATGTGAGAGTGATTCTCACTGACCATAGTTGGAGCCATCAGCTCACAGCAGCATGCCAGCCCATAGAGCTGCGTGCCTCCACCCCTGGTGCCAACACAAGGAGCTTGATCTGAACAGCTATTGCAGAATGAGCTGCTCCACAATAACTGCTTTGGAATAGCTCCCTGCTCAGACCACTGTCATCCACAGTAAGAGTCATCCTACGGCAGAATAACTAATGCTCTCCTCCAAAGAAAAGTAATTGCTCTGGTACATGCTCTCTTTGATCACTAAATAGAGTTCAGATGAGCAGCAGCTACAGAACAACTCTTATTCTGTTATTCTGGTCAACTGTGCCTGGTAGACAAACCTCAAAATACAAAAGCACCCAGACCATAGGCAGAAAATCCATATGGTGATGGGGAAAGGATCATTCTGGAGCCTGATGTCCTCAGGGGCATCAAACCTCATTCCACAGCTCCTGAAATCAAGGGGAATTTTGCTGTTTCAACAGGAGAAGGTTCAAACACAACCAGTTTAATTGCTTTCAAGGCAGAAAGGGCATTTTGTATGATCAGGCTTTTTTTGCATTAGGATTTTATTTTTCTTAATATCACATCACCTGAAAAGAACAACTGATTTCTACTTTAATGCCCATCCCATAAGCAGCAAACACTGAGGGTGTGAGATCCAGCCTTCTTCATCTCTCGCTGCCTAATGTGAAACAGATGCCTTCTATAAATGAAGTGGTTGCTAATTAGTAACCACTTTGTTTCCCTTCCATCAGTTTTCTGTGGTGCAGGGGGATGGGCTGTGTAGATACGCAGTCCTTGTAAAAACGTGTGACACATATTGCATATAATTTTTAGCATTATATGAGACTGCAACAGGGGCAAAAAGTTATATTCTCCTTTCTTATTAGCAGCAGAGAAAACTCAAGCAATGCTTCACCCTCAGAGCCTTCCAAGCCAAATCCACACAAGCTTTCTGTCTGAGCTGCATCACTCTGATCTGACACCAAGGCAGCCCTGTGTCTCCAGGACCAGGTGGTCAATAACCCCTCATGTGGTCCAGCAAGGAAATACAAGTGATAGCAAACATCCCACTGTAATTCCTCCTGGACATCGCTCAAGGCCAGAGGCTGCAGCCCTGCCATTTGCTCCTTTGCCCCTCCACTTGAGACTCCCAGATTCCACTCCATAACACAATGTCTCAGCTCAAGAGAGAGAGAGTATTTCCCTCTGAGCTCTGCATTTAAAAATGTGATGATGCTCATACATGATTTATAGAATAGGGATGATATTCAAGTGCTGTCTGGGTGCCAGCCACCACATTGCATCTTTCTAAGGGTTTCCCAATAGAGACAGATTCCTGTTCTGGCTGCCTGACTCTCCTTTCCCCTTTCCCCCTGATACTAAAGGATATTAGAAGCTTAGGAAGCCATAGACACGCTTGTTTTGTAATAGACTTGAACTCTCTTTTTGCATTGTCTTGAGGGGGACTTGCTGTAATTTGGTTCTTGGAAATAACATCCCCCCTCATCTAACACCTCAAATTGTAAACCTGTAAGCACTGCTGTGAGGATGGCCCAGAGCATCCAGCAGCAGCCACATGGTGTCACTCATTTGGGAACAGACTCCCATTGCATTCAGATGTTTCTCCATCACACCACAGCCTCGTCAGTTGTTGCCTCGTCATTATGAAGCCGTGTGCTGAGTCAGACCTTCCTGCTTATATCTTTGATGTAAGATTCTCAGTCGAATCTTTCAGACAATGAATCCTTTTCCCCGTTAAGGGTTGTCCATGCTGTACAAGGAAGGACAGCAGGGATGCCCCATCCTTGGAGGTGTTCAAAGCCAGGTTGGATGGGACCCTGGGCAGCCTGATCTAAAACTGGAAATTCAAGGAGTTGATCAGTATTTTACAGCTGAGAAACAAGTACCCCAGTGGTCCCTATGGCTGCAGAGTACTTTATAACACCCAGCAGCTCTGAACTGCCGAGGCAGGATTTTAACCAGCACCGTAGGGCAGCGAGACCTGGGCAAAACAGTGCAGGAATCTGTGAGTAAAAACCTCACAGCCCATTGACTTTGGACAAAGGTCTGGTGAGTTCCAGCACTGCAACACAGCAGCTTTGAACCTCAGTGACCAGCGCTGCTAAATGTGTTGAACAACCCCACACAAAAGCGCAGAGCAGAAAGGACACAATGGGAAGGTGAATGGAAGAGCAGCTTTTTTGTTGAAGGTAAATAGTGAACAAGTCATTTCTAACCTGCCAGTCCAGTCCGTACAAAATGACATAAACTTTTCAACTTTACATCTCGCAGCAGCAGGAATGCCATCGTTCTTGTCCTCATAGCAACTGCACACACAAACCACTGCTACACCAAGGTGGGGGAAAGAGAAAGGAAAACTTCCCACCAAAAGAAATAAAGATTAAGAAAGTTAATTACGATACTGTGTATATAAAAAGAAAAGGAGTTGGGCATCAGCCAGAGAGCTTTTCAGCTTGGGTCTGTAGGCCTGGGTAAGTCATCCTAAGGGAAACGTTATGTTTTTGATGCAGAGGCTCGAAGCCTCTATTTTTAGAGCACATCACGGTCGATGAGTTTAGTGCTTTCATATTTGAACCACCACCAGCCTCTTAATTTATTTGTTCAGACCTTCTACAACAGCACATGGTAGTTTGTTCACTTTATAACAATTGCGTAAATTGTCATCAGTTCCATGTCTGCCATGGTGCTGGTTTTACCCTGAATAACCCCATGCATTTGGCAAGTGAGACTGAACTGCTCCACGTTGTGCTTCTGACCTTCTTGTTTTCGTTGCTAACTCTCTTACACGCTCTTCTCCCCCAGCGTGGAGCTCACAGGAACGCAATGGGCTGGGGAAACCGAATGGGAACATCACAAAGTCATATAGCACCAAAAACAAAGTCCCACACTGGGGGAGAAGTCCATGTAAAGTCCATGCACAGGCTGCATAGAGAGCTGTGGCTGCCCCATCCCTGGAGGTGCTCAAGGCCGGGTTTGTTGGGGTACTGGGCAACCTGATCTGGCTCCAACAAAGAAAACCTATTCAGGGGCTTTTCCACCAAGCAAATTGAAGCCAAATGAACAGAAATTGGTGTTAGAAACTGTCATTAGAAACAGTTTGGCTTTTTGTTATTTGATTTTCCAAGGGTGAGGAATTAATTTCGTTTTCCTCTCTCCTTTCCTCCACAAGAAAACCCCCCACAAACCACAGAGTGATAGCAATAAACCAGTACAAGGGCTCACCAAGGGATTGTGGTGGATTCTCTTTCACTGTCAGTTTTTAAACAGGAGATTTGGAGAATTTCTTGGAAATTATGTTGTATTTCAAATAGGGATTAATTTCAGAAAGACCGGCCGCCAAAGGTTGATTTTGGTTTGCAAGCAAGCGCTGTCATGCTGTTAAAAGAGAAGGAAATGTGGGACCTGGCTTGGGATGGGAGAGGGGAAGAGCACTGAGCAGGGATGACCTACTGTGACCCTGACCCGTCCTGTCCCAGCTCATCCTCATGTCCCATGTCATCCGGATCCATCCCATCCTATCCCATAACTTGCATCATCCCAGCCCATCTCATTCCACCCCGTCCCACCCCGACCCTCGCCGGGCAGTCCCATACCTCCACCCAGCGGCCGAACCCCGCAGCTGCAGCTCATTCACCGCCTATTTCTTGAGCTCGCAGATCCAAATCCAAAGCAGCCAAAAGGATCTTATAGACAGGATGGGTACAAAGAATTTTCTAGATGAAAAGGGTGACTCGAGTGGTTTATGTACTACTCACAGGTGTGTGTGCCTCCCCTCTCCATGTCACTGCAGCTTTTGAAGATGAAGCTTAAGAGTATACCTTCCCGCTAATACATTGCGGCTTATGATGGGGCACATGCAGCTCCCGGTGATATAAGCACATGAGACTTGAAAGGATGGCACTCTTCACAGAAGCTCTCCATGGACAGGTTCTGAAGACCTGGCTTAACCAAGGCTCTGAAAACATGGTTAGAAAACACGAGGAGGAAGCTTCTTTGCTCGCTCTCGCAATGGAGCCAAGACATAAAGCAGGGGAGGGAGAATCCACAGCCGCTCCCAACACGCACAGGAGATTTGACATCTTGAACTGCTGGCTGCAGCACTCACTGAGCCATAAATCAGGCCATTCATGAAGGGGCCGGCTCTGCCAATATACATAGAGAGAAATACTAGACGGAAAGAGGCAAATCTGAATTAGATCCATCTCTTGCATAGCAGAAATCTTTTACGCCAGTCAGATGAGAGAAGCCGATGTTTGAAAACCACAGAAGGTTTGGCACATGTGAAACCGTACATGCTAATGAGCCCCCAAAGAATTTCGACCTGCGAAGGGTATTTAACTACTGAGAAAGATTTATATCCAGTAATACACAAAATGGAAGTGAGCACAGAGGACGAGGAATTAGAAACAGACTACAAACATCCTCCTGTTTGCATCGGAGTCGAGAAATCGAGAAAATACCAGAAACACTTTTCAATATACGTGCAATGAGAAAAGCAAGGTCCCTCAGCCAGGGAAACCATGCGGTATAATAGTTTTAGTTACAGTACTGAGCTCATCACCGACCATCTCACGTAAGCAACAGCCAATACTGACCAATGGAAAGCAACGGAAAGAAAAAGTAATGGACAGAGCAGGCTTCAAAATGATACATTTATTAAAACTAAACAAAGGACACAAGCTCCAATTATTAACTTAAAAACTTTATATTGCATTATGGCAAACATAGGACCGGTATGCTCAGAGCACAGACAATTTTTAACGTGGGCTGAAATCCATAAACCCAAAAGTAAACTTTGGAATAAAGAACAGAATCTTGGATCATTCTTTTAATTAAATATACCCCAATAATTTCCTATCATCAATCTGAAAGGATTTAAATACATGCTGAAGAAGCTGAAGTTCATACGATTAGGAAGGTAGGCAGACAATAAGTTCAAGAAGTATTCCGGAGTTGTATAAAAAGGTACAACATCTTCCCCCAGACAAAGCCTGCAGTGCAATACATCGCCTTGTCAAGAGAGCTGTCTCAATCCGCATGCAATCCTGCTGACAAACCACCTATTAGGTTGGTTTTCTGGTAGTTAACGTACACGCAGACTTAGTCAAATCACAGTAAAAGCCATTTTTTGAGATGACACCAGTTGGAAATCAATGCTTCAATAAAATAGGTCCTACAACCCGTTTTGATGGGGAGGAAATCATACTTTACTTCCCTCTTGCTACTGTTTTAAACTTTTCTTATCACTTTTTTATTCATTTCTTCCTTTGGACAGATTATAATCAAACTCTGACCCCACGTGAATCTCAAACAACTCCAGCAATGGCTTTGCTGATAACCCAACTCTGAGCTTAAGAGGTTTTGCCCCGCGTTAAGTAACAACGTCACACAAATCTCATACATCTCTTAATTATTTTAACAAATATTTACATCTCCTGATTAAATATTCATTCAGGAATAAGTTCTGACCGGTTACTGTACACTTGGAAGTCATCCTTTCTCTGAAAGTACTGTGGCTTCTGGGCTTTTGGTCAACACGAAAGACAAAGCAGGTTACCTGAAGCCAGTGCACTGACCTGCTCACACTGTCTGACTCGGCCGCACGGAGCTGTTTGTGAAGGTTCAAAACCAGGCGAGCATCAGCCACCAAGAGCTTCCTAAGCTTTTTAAGCTTGCAGAATGGCCATTAAAGCCTCGACGTCACGGGTTTGCCTACTTGCAACATCAGAGCGTGAGAAGAGAGGTGTCCTGCAAAACGCGCCACTGTGGTTAATGAGCGCATCAAGTCTTTAGATAACAGGGGAAAACTGACATTTGTGTCTATAAAAGAAGAATTGGCTGCTTATGGCTCCCTTCTTACTTAATTCACAGCAAATTTAAGTGAATGGCAAACACGGGACAAGACAAGCAACAGTGTGTCCTAAGCACCTGAACACCCCGCTAACGTCACACCAGGTGAATTAAAGCTGCATGAGACTTAAATCCGTAAAGCTTTGAAAACAGCTTATTCTGCTGCTTCCCTGTTTAAACTTGTATGCATTCAAGTCCACACCACTCTTCAGCTTTCGCTACTGCAATGAAAGCTAGCAGACCACTTGAGTTAGAATAACTTGATGACATCTCAGGAATGTTAAGTAAGACTGTTACACGCTGCTTACACATGGAAAATACGCACATGGAAAACTTAGTGCACTTCAAAGTCCATTAATTCCAATCTGTTAATTTATACAATGTAAGAGGTTTGAAATTGCATTTTGGCATGAATTTTCTTCATACATTTTCAGCTATAAAAAATTTTTAGCCTTAAAATGCATCTAGTGAAGTCCAACCTTCAAAATTCCATGCTGAAATCTCCAAGTAAATCCTATTTTATAGGAAAGAGAATGACTTGTTTGGTGAGAGGTACATGAATTGAGAAGTTTGTTTCAATTTGAAATGCCAGTTTTGTCAAAGCAATTTTATATAAAATAATGACGTTTCAAGGCATGGAACACCTCCCCTAAGAGACAACTGAGAGCTGAGGCTCTTCAGCTTAGAGGGGCTCCAGGGAGATCTGACAGCAGCACATGCATCATCTAAATAAGAAGGTAACAGACTCTTTAGTAGGGTCTGCTGTGACAGGAAGAGGGGAAAAGGCTTCAAACTAAAAGTGGGGAGATTTAGATTGAAGAAAACATGGTGGTTTGTTGAACTTTTTCTTCCCCACAAGGGCAGCGAAGCACCAGCAAAGGCTGCCCAGAGAGGCGGTGGATTCCCCCATCCCCAGAGAGACTCAAGGTCAGGATGGATTGGGCTCTGAGCACCTGCTCAAGCTGTAGCTGCCTCTGATCAGTGTAGAGGAGTTGGACAAGATGGCCTTTAAAGGTCCCTTCCACTCAAATAATTCTATAATTACAGTAATTCTCAGGGAGATCAGTCACATCGCTTACTGTAAGCAACCCTTCAAAATGCAGAGAATATTAATCCAACACACACTTAAAACGCTGACCCTGTTTTCTAGAGCTGTATTATACTGTACATCCTGCTTTGGAAACAACTAAATGCAATGGTCCATTATCTCCAAGATGGCCACACAGCAGATGGAGCTGCTGCCTTGTTCAAACAGAGCCGGGTGGATCAGCAGTACTAAGGTATGATCTACCGCCTTTTGTGAGTCCCCAGGGAGCAAGGATTTTTCAGCTTCTTGCATGGCCACTTGTCAAATGTTATTTAGTATTTTCAAATACAGGCTTCTAAACGTTGCTTTTAATGAAAAGGGATTCTCACGTCCAAAGTGGAGAAACAATTCTGGAAAAAGTTTTTGTCAAATCTGGCTTCTGCTAGAGCCACAGGAGTAACATCCCAATGCTTAGAATATCCATTAGCCTTTGGGCAAACTTTGTTACCTACAGCTATCTAAAAGGTGCTGCTGAGCAGCAGCTCCAGGGATCTGGTGACTTTATTGTTAAAACTGCCATGGCAGATGGACTTCCAGGACTGTACCAAAGCTTTGATGTTTCAGTACAGGGAGTCACTGTATACCAAATCTCCTATGTTGGATGTTTCAACTCCATTAAAGGATTATTACCAGATCCAAAACAAACTCTGTTTAAAGCCTGGTTGGATGGGTCTTGGCCAGCCTGATCTGGTAGGGGACAACCAGTCCACAGCAGGAGGCTGGAACTGGATGGTCTTTGAGGTCCCTTCCAACTCAAGCCCTTCTATGATTCCATAATTACTCAAGGCTCTGAGACCACCCAAACGTTTCTTTGTTCCACTAACTTCAAATGCATTTTTACAAATAATTCCCAATTGTAAGAATCAGGGAAGTTCAGGCTATCAGGAATTATGAAGATCCTACAGGTGGCATATTAGTTTTAAATCTTAAAAAATTACTACTAAGGACAGACATTAATGAGTAAACTTTGACCTACTGTCAGTACTGAGTCAAAAGACTCAATCAGTTAATTAGAAAGCCAAAGTTGCAATCAAGACACTGCCAATTTCAGGCATCACTTGCTGACTGCACAGCCAGATGACAGTATGTAAGTACTTCGAATGTACTTGGTTAGTGATGTTACACCTGAGATGACAACCGAGAGGTAAGAATTAGTTATGGCATAAGTAATTGTCATTTGAACAACAAGCATGCCTCCATAACTGCATTTTTAAAAAATACATGTGAAGAGATCACAACTGACATTTTTCCCCTTACAGTTAATTTCATTTTGCTATTTAGACAAACACGTCATCTGTTCTGAAACTACGTGAAAGGCTCCTGTGATTCCAATGCTTTAGTAGTTCATGGAACTCTGAGTAGAAGTGAAATGTTCTACTCCCTGGTCTTAGTTTAAGGCACCCGTAAGAAACAAACTTCATGGGAAGTTTCAGTTCTAGGGAAAAATTAATCCCATTTTCCCTTCAAAAGAAAACGAATTTGTAAGTGATTAGAATGTCACATTCTCTGTCAGTGAGGCAACGGCTCGGTGATATTCAGCTTAAATAAAGCTCAATCTGAAGAGCTACTACTGAAGCCACAGAATCTTCACTAACAGGTTACAAAAAATGTGATATTGTGACAGAAGGAAATTTTTGTATTAAATTCTGCAAAAGCTAGAAGGTAGAAGCACAGCAAGGTTGGGCCCCATGTAACGGTGAAAGTAAATAAATTAGAAACACTTTTGGATCACTGTACCACAACAATGAGTGCAAATACATGATTTTTGTGGACAGGAACACTGCTGAAGCAGCATATTTTGTTTTCATCTGTATGGAATGACAATAAATCACTTCTTTGATGAACGGAAATTTCATTCCATATATCAGAAAACATATCTATAATTTATTACTAGTATCAGCTCAAAACACTTTCCATAATCACAAAAGCTCCAGTAATATGTAGCCATTAGACACAAAGATATACACAGTTTTGGTTACAGTTGGGCTTTGCTTCAGATTCTGAAGCTTAATTCTTTACTTCTGCGGCTTCTTTATCATGCTTTTCCTTTGCTTTCTCCTTTTCTTCCAGTTTTTCTTCTTTCTGAAGCAGTGCCATAATCTCAGCAACCTGGCTGGTGCCAATATCAACATCTTCTTTATCTATCA
Organism: Coturnix japonica; assembly: GCF_054131305.1. Classification (NCBI taxonomy): domain Eukaryota; kingdom Metazoa; phylum Chordata; class Aves; order Galliformes; family Phasianidae; genus Coturnix; species Coturnix japonica. Next base: position 83,913,040 of record NC_140666.1, on the reverse strand, counting down.
ATTCTACTACCTACAAAAGGAGTGAATGAAATTTACAATATTTTTTAAAAATATTTTAAAATATTTTTAAGTTTCAGGACATCACTACAATAGAAAAGAAGCAAGAAAACAAAGAAGAACGCAGGGGACAACCTGAGAAAACTGCAAAATAAGAAAAAAAAAAGACCAAAGCAGGCTAAGAAGAGACATATGAAAGTACAGTATCACATAAGGAATTCAATAGTCACCTAGTATAAAACGTCTCTCAAAAGCATTAAGACATTACTTCAAAAGGAGCAGAAATGAACAGAATGGCCAAATTATCTAGCAGTAGAAGTAGCAGCTGGTAACTCCAAAACATACATGATCTGAGCTCAGTCTCAACAAAAAAGTAAGACAGTGGTCTGATGTCTTTCAACCATAGGAAATACATCATAATCAAATATTTAAGGTATACATCTATAGTATTACTGAAGTCTTAACATATAAAGTAGTTCTTTCAAAACTCCTTTCCATCCTCATATTTTATAAATAGTATTTATCATATATGTGTATACACACACACCTTTACACATGCATGAAATACCTACAGCTTTAAATCCTTGCAAAAAACAGTGATATGAATTGATATGAATTTAAGTCATGATTGTCACAGGCACAACATTAAAAGAATGCCTAAGCTTATTTTCTTCAAATAGTCCACAGACTTACCTTAACAACATTATCTATATCAATTTTGCCATCTTTGTTTTCATCTAATGCCTCTGCAATCCTCGTTAGTTTCTCCTCTGGAATCTTCTGGATTTGTTTCATTGCATTAATTAGCTCAGCAATACTGATGAGATTCTCCCTAGAGAGGAAGCACAATCTGTATATGGCAAACAGTTACTCCAAAGGAGTAAAAGTCACAAAAAACAAGCAGTGAAAGTCACTATGTTGCAGGTAACTTGTAAAACATTAAACAATCATTTACAATCCTGAACAGAATGCAAAAAAACTGAGAAAAGTTTAATTTAATCATTTTTAGTTACAGAAATCCTTGAATGGCATGGGCTGGAAGTGACCTTTAAGACCACCTAGCTCCAAACCCCAGCCATGGACAGTGCTGCCACTCACTACTATCAGGCTCCTACAAATTTAGTGTTCCTCCCAAAGTCATTCATAACATTAAGTACGACAACGTTTAGTGCAAACAGCTGCTGTATTTTATTTTTAATTTACGAATTAGGATGGTTTTGATTAACAACTCCCTGCAGCACCTTTCACATGGCCTCCTCAATCTCATACAAAATCAGACACGAATGACTGCTTCCCTGGGGACTGGAAGAAGACAGTTTGGATGGAACTGAAAGAAAATCCTTATTTTTGTTTGGGTTATGTTTTTTGGAAGCTGAGAAGCAAACAAACTAGATGAATACTGCATTTACAAATGCAGATTGAAAAATTCTGTCACAGTTTATCTGCATCTCAGTACTCATAATGAGTAACATATGACTGTGGAACACGATTGCTTGAAAGACCCTCCAGTAACATCGACACTTCTACAGGTCTTCATAAATTACATTTGAAATGAAAATTGTTAGATTTCATTTAGGTCTCTTATCGTGACTAAGTCTTCAGAAAGAAACCATGTAAAATTATTTCCTTTAAATGTACTCACATCTCTCTTCAAAGAGTCATCTCCTTACACCTGACAAAATGGAATTTATTGCCATTTTTCCCCCCATATGTTCACTACTGAAGCAGAACAAAAGTATGTTCAAACTGTTGCATACTCTTTCAATTAATGACACGTGGCAAACTCACTGCCTTAGTAGCACAACTGAAGGTGTGATTTCACCTGCAGCATCATTAGACCTACATGAAAAAGATGGGGTTCTGAAAATCAGGCTGTCAAACATATCATACCATCAGGTTAACATCCAAGCAAATCATACCCATTACTTTTTCACTCTTATTTCAACCATATCTAACACATTTCAGAAAGAAGAAAAACATTCAGTGCTCCCAAGTCACTTACCCAGCAGGAGAACTACCACCTCTGTCAAGCTTTACATCCACCGTCCTTTGATTTGTCTCTAACTCATTAATAATCTTGTCTATCTGTCCAATCATCCGGTTCACTCTTTTGGTCAGTCGCTTGCTCGCCTTTGATTCTTCCACTACTTCTTCCTGGCCAGCTTTAGAAAGTTCCTTTATTTCTTGCAAATCCTAAAAGAAATGGTCAGGAAGAAAAGTTTTTGTAAGTCTGAATTCTCAGTGATGCTGCAGCCTAGCCTACGAGATGAGCATTTCAAGAGAGGTGCCCTTTGTAAATGAAATCTAAATGAAAAGACATACAAAGCCAAAGTGAAATTAGAACCAGTTCTTAACAGTGTAGTCATTTTCATAAATTCTTTAAAATTTTCCACAATCACAGAATCACTAAGGTTGGAAAAGACCTCCAAGATCATCCAGTCCAACCATCTGCCCGTCACCAATAGTTCTCACTAAACCACATCCCTCAACACATCTAAACATTCCTTCAACACCTCCACAGACAGTGTCTCCACCACCTCCCTGGGCAGCCCATTTCAGCACCCAGACACAACCTTCAAGAGACTGAACACAATTCTTTTAAATTAACTTCACGTCAATATTTTAGATGCCTTAAGTTTGTAAGAAAGAACTGCAACATGTTCAAAACTTGTTAGTCTGGTCACACAGGGAATAAGAGTAAGAACAGGACTCTCTTCTGAAGAGAACTACCCCAATGATTTTAACTACTTGTTAAATGTGTTTAAAGCATAAAACCCTGCACTGTCCTCTAAAGCAGTATAAAACTCAGCTATCAAATACAAGCTAACAGACATCCAAGTAAGATCATCTTTAAGTACATGGGTCATTTATGCTAAAACTGAACAAGCACAGATTTTATTAGTAGTATTTAAGAAAACTCACTTCATTATACTCCTGGATATCACCCTTCAATTCCTCAAGCTCCTCCTTTTCCTTTGTTAGTGCTTTCTTCTGTTCCTGCAGCTTGTTACAAGCATCACTCAGCATGTCAATCTCCTCCTTCGTTATTTCCTCACCCTGTAACAGAAAATACATGCAAAGTAGTGAGAGACATGTATGTCATTTTCCTAAAAACCACAAGATAGAAAGGACATGCTTCAGATTCTTCATCCATGTTCAGAATCAACGCACTATAGACTGGCATTCTGAAGCTCACACAGAGATCACAAATACTACGAGAATTAGCTTGCCATAATACTTTTTAAGCACGTTAGTAACAAGATTAGGTACTATGATTCATTACATGGGTTTTGGCTATTTGAAATCCTGTACGTAGCTGTCTCATTAAAAAAAAAAAAACCAACATGTTCTACCTCCTTCTCTGCTGAATGGAAAACCTGAATAACTGAGAAATGACTCAGACATCATATACAGGAAATATCACACAGAAGATTTAGAAGAGCAAGTTCAGGTTGTTGAGTTGAAACAATAATAAAACTGAACCCTCCCTCCCCTCAACAGAATACAACAAAAATACAATTTCAAAAATGATTCATAAAAAAAAAAATGCTAAAATCCCATGACAGCAGATCCAGCTAATGCACAGCATAAATTCTACCCAGATACCAGCTTTTGTTCTGAAGGAAAGAGCTCTGAACAGTCATAGGAGCACAGCACAGAAAGGTGTGTAAAGAAGAATGCAATGAAACAAACAGAAGGACAATATACTTCTAAGAAACAAACACAGAACTTCACAGACTACATTCAGCTCCTTAAACAACTCAGTTCCAGTATACTTCTACCTATACAGACAAATGCCTTGTTTCTGATTTTAAGTGTAAAAACCCTCACCCCACAAAACAACTCAACAACCAGAAGTAGCTCTGTTTGAAGAATTCCTCTGCCACAAATAAAATTAAACATTGTCAAGAAGTCAGTGGTGTAATATTCACCCCTTCCCCCCTTGCAACAGACAACATGGCATACTGATGTGGAAAAAAAAAAGTCTGAAGCAAAATGTTTAGTTCCCTTAATTATCCAACACTGAACAATCTTTCAGTGCTCCTCAAATTATGTTGTTACCAGTAGAACCTGTTCATTAAACAAATAAATACAGACAAAGGAGATACTGATTTTTTTTTTTACGTGCCAATTTCAGTTGTTGCATTGGTGATTAAGAGTTTGCAGTCACATTACCTTAATGCCTTCTAGTACGGGTGCTGTATCTTTCAGTGTTTCCATATCTGCTTTTGCCAGCTCTTGTTTGCTGTCTATGGCCACCTGACTTTCTTTAGCTTGCAGAACCGCTGGTTCAAGATCTACTGCTGATTCCACTTCTTTCTAAATTTTACAGATGCAAGAAGTTTAATTAAAACAAAGACACCATTACCTGTATTAGCACCAGCAAAGAATGGTTTCTTAAAATACAAGTAACTGCCAAAGGAGACGCAGACATTTTAATGATAACATTACAAACTTTCAGTGGTTTCATACTAAAATGCCCAACTGCACTTAATGGACCATGCAGGTGAGCACATAAAGCTTAATGCATGTAATAAGCCAGGCCAGCAGCATTTATGCTCAAGCATTATACCAATGATACTACCTGACTAATGGAAAAAAGAGAAGAGCCAATAGGTAAGGACAATCATAATTTACACTAAGGAAAATGCAAGAAAACACACCCAAAAATTAAAAAACAAAATGAACACAAACCTCAAACACTTTTGATAGGAAAGTTTTATCACTCTGATTAAGAGGAATCAGAGATATTGAAGACAGGCAGCAGGGTTTCACACTGAACCCTCCTTTACTGCATCTTGTTTTAGTACTTTCCCCCATTTTCTGTAAGTGGATTTGAAGTCTGGTTTCTTACAGACAGCACCCAAAACAGAGACAACATGCTAATTTATACTGCTAACATTTATTTATCAGCAGCTGAGAACAGAACTTACCATGGCTGGAACTTGAAGAGTTTCTTTGGCTTTCTCTGCAGCTTCAGTTATTCTTTCCATCTCTTTTTCTTCATTTTCCTTTCTGATGGCTTCTTCCTCCTGAAGTGTTGCTTCCAGTCGTGCTTTGTTATCTACTTTTTCACCTTCAACTTCTGCCACTTTGACCTGAGCCTCTTTTGCCTAAAAATAATGCAAGAAGTATATAAAAGTCTCCGTATGTTGATACAATGCAAAAAAGTTCAAATATTGAGACAGGTAGTATAGGAATGCTAATGGACAGCTAAAATTGCAAAAAAAGTTGTCTTATTTTTTCATTTTTTCAGAAAAATTCTCTTTGAAAATAGGAATTTTCCATTCTGAAAATGTAATGTTTTCTTCATTCTCTCAAGAGCACCAACACTTTTTTTTCCAATACACAACATGAAGATATTCATCGTAAAACACTGAATTTAATGTATTTTTTGAACTTGTCTGGATTACAAGTTTTGCTTTTGCCATTTCTAATTTGCAGTTTCTAATTCTATGTCCTATGTAAGTTTGGTTTATGGCCTCTAGGTTGAGGAACTAAATTAAGATGTTAAATGTGCACAACTGCTAGCTGAGCCTAACACTGAATAAAATACAGTTTTTATAAATAAGATAAGCCAAGAAAAATGGTTCTTTAGTTTGTTATATTTTTTAATGTGGTACTCCAATAAATACATCTGGAAACCCCATGAAATGTTCTGTTTCTGAATTATAAGAAACGGACTAGCACTAATTTCAACATTTTTATGTGATAACTACCTCCATTATGATAGAAAAGAAAGACCTCTCATTAAAAAAACCACCCAAATCCACAAGTGAAAATGATTTATTTCAGTAGATCTTTCTTCCACAAACCAAAGGCCTGAACAGTAACACTGGAAAAATAACTCAGAAAAGAACAGATCTGGTGAAACAAAAAGCAAAAAATCCAGAGTAATTCAAACTTCACTTCCATCTCTTATTAAAAATAATTAGCATAGCAGTAGAGAGCCTACGAACATTCTACCTCAGAACCTTTGTATTGCCTACAACATAAATAGGAATAAGAAGCGTATGCTGTACCTTCCTACACTGCTACTGTCTACCCTGTGTAACAAAATACCACCTTTCATTTGCCTGATAAAATCCATCCACTGCCCATTGCCATGTTTTAACATCATCCATGTAAACCTCTCAGACATTCAGTGATTGTACTACAAGTTAGTTACAGATTGTATAAATCACACTTACAACGCTCTCTGGCAGTGTCTGAAGTGTTGTTTTGAGCTGATCAGCTGGAGAAAGCGTGTCTGGAAGATACATGGCTCTGGATAAAATGAGCAATGAAGTAGGGATTTCCTGGTTCAAGTGCAGATCTAGCCACTGTAAATGAAACACATAAAACAGATGCCTTCAGCTTTTGGAAGTCTTTTTCTTCTTACAAATTAACACATGCATACAAAAAAGTGCAAACTCTGATTCTTTTTTAACCTCTAGTTATTGACAAATATCCTAACACAGGAACTACAGTCTGTAACAGTAAAGAAATACAGTGATTGCATTAAAGAAGCACCTGAAGAAAAACAGAATATTTTGCTTCATACGTATTTTCTTCTGAATCAGGTAACCAAAAGATAAGATTTCTTTTCTCCAAGATTTACCAGGAGAAACATACTTTATGGATTAACAGAGATAATTCACAAGAAAAAGAGGCATAACTGAAAACATTTTGAATATGTTTAAACATCATCATCAAAACATCACGAGCCACCTAAATAACCAGAAGTCTACCACTATTATGTTGTTACAGGGAACACATCACAAATGCTTATTAAAAAGATTATTTTAGCCAAGTCTTCAATGAGAGTAAAGCAAAATGATTTCATCAGAACGATAACAAAAATCACAGCTATTCAAATTAAGCCTGTGTATACAGTCTTGCAAGAACGTACCTGTTTAAGCTGTTCCTTGAGACGCTCTTCTGTCACACCAAGGGCTCTCATTCCTCGTGCACGACACGCTGCCTGCAGCTCTTTAACAGTCAGACTGTCAACTCCTTCTTCAGCAATCATCTGCACAAAGCATAAAGCAAACTTCAGTACATAACTGCTTAAATCTGAAGAATCACCAACGTACACTCAGAAGTCTGTATTTTCAGAACAGCCCACTAGAGGCTGCTGTGGTAACACAAAGCAGCCTCCCCTTCACAAAACAGCACCAATGTTCCACTGCAGTCAAAGCTCTCCCCAAGTTCTCATTTGTTCCTTCACAAATGATAGTTGTGTAGAAACGCTCTTTGTTATATGATTAATTTCACTGCAATTCAATGGTGGATAAAAAGGGCAGGCTTATTCTTTATAATTAAGGAGAGAAGATTTTGATGACGTGTCTCCTTATTTCAAGAGGAAAATGCCTAGAAAAACTATATATACACACTTTTCTCTTCTTACACAAAAACATTATTAACCAATACATATCTAGAATGACTCACTTTGTCATCTGCTTTTATAGTTCTCAACCTCATAGTCAGCTGGAAGCGGAGAAAGTTATTTGTCCCAATTGACTGAAGTTCCAGTAGTTTACAAAGTGCCACCAACTGAGGCCTGGTTAGATTGTCCAGAGTCAATTCATCTTCAAATAGTTTTGAGAACCTCAGGATCTCCTCGTTACTGGGTCTTTCACCAGTCTCCCTGATCTGTAAGAAAAGCAGAGATACAAAAAGCTTTTCAAAACAAATCTCACAATTGAGCAGTAAAAACTGCTCTCACTCGTCAGGTACTTTGCACCAGTTCTACTAATAGGAAAGAGGATATAAGGAAGTTATGGAAGAATTTTTGTTTCATGAGGTACTTTTTTTGCTATAAAAGGCAAAAGAACATTATTGATGATATTATATAACAGTTTCCAACAGCAAAATATAATACACATGGCTTGATAAAACCCATTAAAGCTAACAACTAGATGCATGTGTACACTAATGAGTAGCTCTCTCTAAATTGGCACTGCCTTGAGATAACTCAATATATGAGAGGATAAATAGTAGCTACAGAAGTCACACAGGCAACTGTACTTCATGGCACCATACTTAGTAAATATAAAAGTGCATTGGAAATACCTCTCTCAGAAGATATACCAAGAAGCTCGCTGATTTCAAATGGCAAAACTTCTGCGACCTTTGTGTCCCTATGAAACGCTAATTTTCACCTACCCTAAGCTCTCTCCAGAACTGCATTTGCTCCATACTAAAAGAGAGGAGATTTAGATTAGATAGAAGAAAACTAGTTTCTTCATCTACCATCTCTCTTCTTTCCAGGGAGGTGATGGATGCACCTATCCCTGGAGATGCTCAAGGTCAGGCTGGATGGGGCACTGAGCACCATGGAGCTGTAAGTGTCCCCGTTCATTGTAGGAGGTTGGACTAGATGGCCTTTAAGGGGTCCTTTCCAATTCAAATGATCCTATGATTGTACAGAAAAGGAAGAAAACCTAAGAGTTGACACAAACTTCATCATGAGTTCCAAAGCCAGGCAGTTAAGTTCTGGAATTCTGAAGGAAACATGTTATGACTGTAATTCACGGCTTCTGGCAAATACTTCACCTCAGAAGCAGCATAAAAGAACAGCAGAAAGGTGGGGAAACATTTCACCTTTCTTCTGTATTTCTTATTACAGTGAAATGACATCAATAAGGTTCATCTCTGTGGCACAAATGAGAAAGCTACGGTCACAAAAAGCACACCCACACATACAGAAAGCAGATCCTGAAACTACTTTTTAGTCATTTTAGTCATCACAAGAAGGTGGAACTCCCCCTAGCAAAGATGGAGTGATATACGTTAATTTCCATAGAAACCAAACTTTGAATTTAAATTCTTAGTAGCTGGTTCAGATGAAAATGAAATGCTCCAAATATGAATCACAGCAGTGGCGTGATCCCCGGATTCCACAGACATAAGGAGTAGAGGCATGCTTCAGCTACTAGTCATGGCAACTAACCAATTGAGATCTTCTGCACATGAAAAAGAATTGAAACAAATGACTGCAAATAAGTTTGCAAGTACCTGTCCTTTGCAAGCAGATACTTGCACAACCTTTCAACAACACTACCATTATCTGAGGCAATACAATTTGCTGCCATCAACTTACCGCCTCACCTTCTAAAAACTTCATTGTCAGGAAAAGCTCAAGCTTGAAAAGCCCAGGTCTAAAATACCTGGAGTTTTGAGCCTTTTTCAGTGCTTAAAACTCTCAGCATCTGGCAGCAGTAAATGGTTATTGTCTTGACGGCCCCATGACTACAGAAACTAGAAATGTGCATGGATAGAGATGAATCTTATGCTGATAAGATTTAGGAAGGTTCCTTTATCTCCCCAGAAAATAACTTACCTCTAACTCAGTGAAAGGAAACACTAACAACCTAAAGACAGTCAGTTTTGGAGGCAGATATCAGACATTCAACCTTTTTTCCAGCAACTGCTTGCTAATAGAGAAATTCTGTACCAAGCATATCACCAAAATCCCAAGTTCTAGTCATTATCATGAAGGATTTCAGCGGCACAGCAGCACATGTTCTTCTAACATTTTTATACACAGGATTTAATATATAAAAAAAAAAGGAGGGGGGCAGGGGCAAATTTTATAATTCCCTCACAGAGTTTTAATCAGGTAATTAAGAAATATATATATATATTTTTTTCCACATTTTATATCCAATGTTCATAAAAACAAGCCAAAAACTCCATGAACTATCAACTGCACTTGTTGTCTTTTCGATGTCTGAATTAACTAACAAACAAAGAGAAAACATGAAAAGAACGCCCCCTTCTCTGGAAGCATTCAAGGCCAGGTTGGATGGAGCTTTGAGTAACCTGGTCTAAAGGGAGATGTGCCTGCTTATAGCAGGGGGTTGGAACAAACAAAGAAAAACGCTTTAAAAAAGGACAATTACCTTTTGAAAGAATGTTGAAAAATCTTTTGTAACATTTCCTTTGGCTGCCTTATTTTTTAAGGCCATCTCCTCAATTGTATCTTGAAGGAATTTAGCTAATTCAAGCTTTACTCTCAGTTGTTTCTTCAATCTTTCCTCCTGTTAAAAACAAACAAGCAAAAAAAGTTGGCTTTTAGGTTTTACCCAGAAACGTCTGTACTAAAATACAACGACTTTTGCCCTCAGACAAGTTATTTGTTTCTGAACTTCTGCTGTAACACATAAAACAAGAGGACATGTACTCAAAGATCACCACATCACACTGAAAGACAGGCCAAGCAGCTCCACAAAGCTGGAGGTGCAATGCCAACAGGGAAGTATATCTTAAGACCTCACCTGCTACTGCTGACATGCACCCACCAAAACAGCATGAAGACAGACAATAACATTCACCAATACTTTGATTATAGTCATCTTTAAAAATGACCTAAAAGAAGTGCTGGATGCAGCTAAAGCATTATTTAGGTCAAATACTAGAATATAAAAAGTACTCAGAACACAGTTAGGCCTATACTAGATCATTTGGAGTGATCAGCATTAAAATCCCTCTCAGTCTTAACAGAACACATAGCAAGTTTAGTTGCTTATAAGTAACTTCTGAGCATTAGTTCCCACTTCAAAAAATAAGCAGCTTTTTTGGTGTTTATATTTAACAATTTTCCCTATATTTGACAAAACACAAAACTGAAACACTATTAAGCAAATATTGAAACAGTTTACTTTAAAATCCTGACTGCTGAAGCTCACTGGAATGCATAGCTACCAATAATGCCCATGTAGATTTCCCCATTCCCTATCTCTTGGTAACTCATGTAAAGTTATACTTTGGCTTAAAAATATATGTTTATTTAGTAATAGTATAGTATGACTTTATACAACAACGTAAAGCTTTACACATCATTAGAAGAGCTCAATATCAATTGAATGCAAGTTGCCAAATCTTCTTGCAACTACATAAGCTTAAGTTTCTCCAGTCATCTTCCTGGATCACAAATTCAGACTCACCTTTTTAGACTTAGTCTCAAACGTAGACGGAAGCATGTTAGGGAACAACTTCAGAGCTACTGGAAGCAGAAACTCCATAAATGGGACAACAAGAAAAACAAGGAAAGGAACCAGGCGGAAGAGATCAGCACATATTCGAAGGAACTGGAAGATATAAAATAAATGTACAGATAAGCAAAGTTTCATCTGTTTATTTTAAAACATTTGATGTTCTCATCTGCCTTACCACTAGCACGTGCAGATATGTATTTGTTAGAAAAGAAATAGAAAATAACACAAAAAGAAAATGTGAAGATGTCAGTCAATCTCTGGTATATTTTTCTTACAGTTACTGTATGCTACAGAGCACAGTGTCACCAGTTCTCAATACCATAGAAAGCATTTCAAGACCTTCACTGTGTCTCAATAGGATTAATGAGCAACTATCTCATATAAACCTCTTAAAAGCACCTGAAAACAGGAGGTGGTCATTTGTTGTTGTTAAAGCTGCTTAACCTCTTTTATTCATCTTTATTTGGGCTCCACCACTTCTGACATGCATGAGCTGCTGCGGACTGAGTAATCAAGAGTAAAATGAAAGACTCCTACCCTCTGCCTTCTAACAATTGTTATATACATTTAAATCCAGGGTAATGAGCTCTGCTTTGTAGAGGGATTTTGTTGTTGTTGTTGTTTTTAAATCATGGCTTTTCTGGAGCAGTAACCCTCTGCAGCAGGCAGATGCATTAGTTACTAAACTGCAAATGGCCTGAAATAAATAACACCCTTTTGATTTGTGTGCACCCACAACTGTATATATTAGGCTGTACAGTCTATAATCCAACTTTTACAACTCTGAAGCTTAATAATTTGGTTTATATTGGAAGAGTTTGCTGCCTGACTAATCTCGTTTTATAATGTAAATAACCAGTTCCTGGGAATAATGTCAGTTTCTACATCAGAGACCGAAGGCCAGAAGTGCACAACTGCCCCAGCACTGTCAGTCACCACTGTGCCTTAATAAACACAGTTATGACTGGCAAAAACCAGCAACAGAAATGCAAGCGCACAAGTAAATATGTTTCAGCCTGCATCCCCTCCCCACAGCTTGTACCAACTCAAACACCAAGGGCAACAGGCTGCATGTTGCTACAGAACAAAACCAATACAGCTTTAATCCATTTTCTCAGCATAAAACCATCCAGAAGGATTATATGCAGTTTGAGCACAAGCTTTGCAGATGCAAAGGCCGGCATTTTAATTTGAATATTAAAAAAAGAAAGCAGTTTCCCAGCAAGGAACCTTTGTCCATTGTTTATAGACTCCAAGGCATTTCCATTCACTCCAACAATAGCAGATAAATGACAACCAGAGAGTTCAAAAGGATGTAAGAAAGTTCAGAAGAATGGACATTTTCCCAGGAAAAAAAGACTTCAAAAATACACAGAATACAATATACTGCTCCTATTTCTACCCACTCTATTTTCAGGCACTGCAGATACTCATGCAGGATGAAATCCAACCTAAGGAAGCAGTTTTACAACCAGATTAAGTTAACCTGCTATATTAAATGTGCACCAGCAGGCACAGTGCGAAGGCACACACCCGGTCCAGCTAAAACTAACCCATAAACACACACACACACGATGCAGAACAGTGAAAAACAAAAGTGGACGGAGTAGTCAAGGGGGTGAACTTGCATTTAAGCACCAAGCCAGGCTGCAGCAGCACAGTCCTGGATCAGCTTACATAAATCACAGGCCTGCACTAAGAGCTCAGCACAGAAACCAAATACAATGGTGAGTGATTCCAGACATTGCTTGGCAGCAGCATGAAGAACCTGTGATTGCTCCGTATCTGCTGCTACAAGCCCATGTACTGCAGCACTCAGCTCTTTACTTCTCTGCAGGACAGAAGGCAAAGACAATAATATTTGCAACAAATTCTGTAGCATTCAATGCCCTGAATTTCCCTGCTGCAAAAAGCATCGCTTAGAGATAATAGTTTTAAACCAGTCAGATAGTATTTTACACATTAAGTATTTCCTGACTTATCTCCTAAGTGTACATAAGTGATGCTGTTGAATCTAAAGCCTGCCAGCAATTGTACAAGCAGAATTTTGTAACTCAGTTTTGGTTTACATAAGCAATAGCTCCCTTGCATTAACCACGCTGCAATTGCTTGTTAATGTGGTTAGATTACTCAGATATCTTTCCATTATTGCCTCCAAAGAGGAAGGAAAAGGCAAGCAGAAATAACTCATTTGTCAGTCTGAGTAAAGATAAGTTTTTTCTAGGACTGTTGGTTCATACATGGCTCATTACATTTAAAGCAGTACATACTTGAAATACTAAGAATTTCAGGCACAACTCTTACAAACCTGGCATCAAAGATTTAAGACCTCTTAAAAACCAATCATCAGGGGGTTTGGAACTACATGATCCTTGAGGTCCCTTCCAACCCGGGTCATTCTGTGTGATTCTGTGAACTTAAGGGACGATCTGATTTAAAAGCAATAAAAACCTGTGCTGAAACAAACCTACATAAGGCTTCTAAGAAGCACGTGCAAAGAGTTTTGTTCAGCTGTAGACCTGCTTGCTCTTCCCTGACTTGGGTTCAAGGCCTACCTCAACTTTGCCATTCCAGAGTCAGGATATCTCTACCTCCATATGAAACTTTGAGATGGAGAATGTAACAGCTATAGTTCTCAGAATTATTTGTTCCTACAATTTGCATGCTGGACTGCCCTTAGATTTCATCATTAGAGAAGTTTTATCAACGTAAAAACCAACTTCTATCCATGCAAGTAACTTCTATTTAATTTTAAATAAGACAATCAACAGTGGAAGCTCTCATCTGCAATAAATAAATCAAATTCAGGAAGGCCAAACAACTACACAACTGTAAGAAAGACAGTGCTACGCTCACTGGACAACAGCACTGAAGAGGAATGTAGTGAACAAATTCCTCTATTGACTGGATAGCCCATACTGATCCAAAGATAACACACTGCTCCTAAAGGTTCAAGCCTTCTAGTACAGGCTTCTCATCTTTCAGCAGAAATACTTCTGTGGGATTTCTCTCTTTCCTGTCTGTGTAATTTCTCAGAAGTATGGCTCAGCAGATCTGAATTGGGTAGAAACGCCAGTGATTCCAATCCTGCCTTATGGATGGCTTTTGTGAATTAACTGGTTTTGCTTGGTCTTTCTGGTACTGCAGAGCTCTGAACAAGAACTTCCCAAGGTCCTGCTGTCCTCATTTCCCCTGCTCTCCTCAGCTGCTCTGTCTTGGCACTACATAATCCCCTATCTTATGTCAGCATACGCTTTTATATTTATTGCTGAGCAACGCTTCAGCTGGCTCAGCTGTCAAATACACTGTCGCACCAGCATTAAAGACTAGAGCAAAAATAAGTAGTGTGAAGATGCTGAAACCAAATGCCATCAACCACTGCTGCCGCAGAGAGAGCCTGAACATAATAAATGATGAAAACTGCTACACATGCCTTCCTGTCATTTGTCTGATCTGGTGGATATACAAGAAACTGCATAGTTCACTGTTTTCTAATTATCCATGAAACTACTCGATTACGCCACTAAGCTTATCAATAAATCATTAAAGCATTCATATATTTGAAGCTTTAGGACCATTTTTAGACATGCAGATGTAAATCTAACACATTGCCTTTGCAGTGTACAATCTGCAGATGTTTACACTTCATTACCAGAGGCACCAACCATCCTGCTGCCAGAATACAGGCACGTTTAATACTCCAACATCTCATCCACTGCAGTTTTTTCAATGATAGATGAAGTGTTTTGTGCTTTAAAAGAAGAGATTTGATTATCTGTATAAGCTGTTTGCATATATCGTTTACAAAAAGCAGCCAAACGAGAACTAAATTAGTGCCTTTCATACATTACCAATGACCTGGTGAACTTGAATACCAAACGCATCCAGTTTTCCCCTACTCCAAAATTCTTTAAAGCTTTTTAATAATTATCAGTCATTTTTACATAGTTCCAGAGACTGGAAAAGCTGCATGGAAAAACAGAAGCATACAACAAAGACTTCTCTCAAGTTATCTGTTTGGAGTAGGATTATCTCACAAACACGCTTATAACTCAAACAGAATCGCCATCCCTGATTGTGGTTAAGAGCCGTTTGGATGTGGTGCTCAGGGATATCATTTAGTGTTGGGTTTTGAGTTAGGGTTCTAGTTAGGCTGCGGTTGGACTTGATGATCTTCAAGGTCTTTTCTAACCTGGGTAATTTTATGATATCTCAATATTAGCCATGAAGTTAAACCACATCTTCTACTTTACTTTCTTTTTTTCGGTTTTGCTTTTAAAACCAAGTGAGCACAAACCAACCTTTGCTAGAAGCGTTTTGCTTCCATCTTTCCAGCTAACTAGGCAAAATAGAGAAAGTAACTGTGTTCCAATCCAGTTACTTGAGTAAACATGAAAAGAAACCACTGTTGCCACTCACAAGCCAACACAGAAAAATCTCCTTTTCTATCTAGCAAATAAATTTATCTCCAACTTTTTTCTTCCTCCGGACACACAGCAAGAAAAGATGCTCATGCATCATTTAGAAACAGAATAGTCACATTTCTAAACAACGTATTGTGTAGTTTTAATGGCAGGTTCAAAGAGCTATACCAGGGAGCAAGACTTTAAAACAGCTGGGAATCAAAGTCATTTAAACTCTAAGAACAAAACACAACAAAAGGAATGCCTTTGGGTTAAATAAATGGAGCAATCAATAAGGATACCAAAATGAAATTGGAATTTACTCAGTACCTGTCTCCTTTCTCGACGTGACAGAGTATTTCCATGCAGTATTCTCCAAAGCATCCTTGCAGCTATTTTTGTGTCAATCCAGAGTAATCGAAAACCGTGGTAATAGTGCTTCAGCTCATCCACAATCCTCTGTCCAATAGATTTTTTCACAACTTCCACTTCTGTTGGACTATATACAGGACCTCCTTCTTCCAACTTCTTGTTTTTGTCCTTTAAGGACTTCAGGGACTTTTCAACTATGGAGTCATCTTGAAGAGAACGCGAAGAATGCCACCACCTAACTGGAAGATACTTGGGTCCTAAAACACCCATGGCTGCCAGGGCAGTCCATGAGCCAGAAGGGCTCATAAGAGTAAAGTACGTTCGTTCCGATCCTTTAGTCCAGCAACAGTAGTGATCTTTTTTGGAGTATGAGTAAACAGGAGCGACACTAGTGCAATATTTAAAGTGTACAGTCCTTCAAAAGAAAAGAAGAAAGAGCATTCAAAAACTAATAATGTTTGGTGCACCATTTGAGAAATATATATATATAAATACACTTTCACTATAAGTTGTTGGACACAGGGCTTCCTTCTAAGCTCTCCTCAGTACTGGTATTACTGGAGTCCCCTGCTTTGGATCTGGGTTGTGTGCAGGCATCAGTTTATTTTATTTTAAGGAGCAACATCACTTTAACAGCAGCATTCAGCAAAAGAGCTTCTCAAAACAAACCAATGTTTTGTATCAGACACACCCTTATGATAAAATAGAAACTTAAACTGAGGAATGGTCACTGTTTACTGAACAGTCAGACTAAATAAACAGCCAACATATTTTAATATTAAAAAAAAAAAAAAGCAATAGAAAATTCATTTCCATAAATATGCCTTGTTAGACAGGTCAGAAAGAGAATGGACTCTCTCATCCAGCTCCTTACGTGACATAAGAGCACAAAACAACTGGATTTACTTGCAAGAGACCATAATCTCCTCGATGAGCCTCAGTCAAGGCTGTAATGTACAGTACACTGCCTTGGTTTGAACAAGATACAGCTCCAGTGATTAAGTTCCTAACTGATAATTTTAATCATTCAATTAAAGCTAGTTTGAAATAAGAGTCTATGAAACTCCACAAAGAAAGGATGCATGAAACCCAGGATATGCCACTATGTCACCTGGAATCAGGCAAGAACAGAAAAATAATACTCTATTCCTTTCAGATCTTAAGGAAAGGAAAAGTGAAAGTGGATAAAAAAGGAAAAGATGCCACTTTCTTTCTCCCACATACAAGCAGGTGAAAAGAATTATTCTCAGACTTCCTTATATCTATCAGTAACAGGATAAAGCTGGTATTTTCACATTTTGAGTACAGAAGTGAAACCAGTGTTTCGTTATAGCGTAATAACCAAGAGTTTGGTACAGCTTGGAAAAGAGGTTTCATATTTACTTACATTTTGTTTGCCAACCTCAGGGACGTACAACTAAGACAAGCACGATCTCCCAAGTTACCTAGAAAAACACCAACTATTAGCATTCATTCTAAACTCAGAAATACATTTATCCATACAGTGAACTGTACACAAACGTGATTTTAAAAGACCAGTCTTACTAAGAAGCAGCTACCAATAAAAACATAATGAACTGCTGTTAAGCAATTAGATTTTTATAGTAAGCACATTCAACCTTGGGATGACTGTTCATCTTAAACATCCAAGAAAGAGGAGCTTTGGACAAGTAACTGCAACTCTGAACAACCTCACTGAAAGCAAATGCTGTTTTTGAATGATTCCATAACAACACAGTATTAAATGACTCAGATGGATTACCAGCTTCTACAATAATTCTGGTCAGTTCCAAGAGATGGCGAGGTGTAAGAGCCATTTTCAAGGTTACTGGTCAACTTTTCCATCAACAAAATACAACAAATAAAAGAAACTGAAGTAGACGTGGTCATACCTGAGTACCAAATCTGACTGGCAAAAGCATTTCCCAGCAACACAGCTTAATTATTACAGGGAGAGAATCTCCAGCATCAGGAAGGGGAATCAAAAGGCACAGATGGAAGAAGAGGGGGGGAAAAACAAAAGAGAAGTTGACCTACCAAAGAACACTCTCAATAATCACTGGATGTACTATGCTAAGTGGGCTTTGATGTCATGGTTGTAGGTCCATTCCAACCCTGTGATTCTGATTCTAAAAATGAGAGTCCTACTGGCAGAGGACACACAGGTGCTCACAGAACAAAGAAGGATGATATGGAAAAGATCAAAGTTGGTTTTAAGTTTCTTCGATAAAACTCAGCAAGGGCAAGAGGCTTTCATTTAACTTTGTCTTCCAGCTAGGACTCATTAATTCCAAGGAAAAGGGCAAAGAACAAAACTCCATAGTTACCATACAAAAGAAAACACGCTGACTCCAACAACTCTTGTCACATTGCCAAATGGGCACATGGAAATATGGATGTCACCGGAGCATTCTAGGGAATAACTTAATTGGATCTTGTCTAGTTCTGACTACAAGAGCTCTATATGTTACACTGAATCTGTGTTCAAACCACAGTACCTGGGAGCAACCCAGCCCTGAAGTGAAATACCTACTTTCTTCAGAAGAGAGCAAAGTCGATGATTCTGGCTGCTGGGGTTAGGACAGAAATGTGTCCAAGCAAGATGGAAACAGCTCACCATGATCAACACTGTTAATTTAAGAAACTTACATATAAATAGGCCACATATATATACATAGGATTTATATATAAATAGGATGAGTTGCTTGGGAAGTAATGAAAACAAGTGTCACAAAAGACATGTGTAGACATATTCCTCATGGAAAAGATGCCATGGGAAAGTTTTAAATGTAATAAAACATTAAAATGAAAGCTCTTAATGTGGAATAGCTGTGTTCTGTTATTGTAATAAGAGGTTTGCTGACAGGAAGCAGGTCCCTACAAAGCGTAAGCAGCTTGATCTGTACAGGAAGAACATTTAGGATTCTTAGAAGCACTTAGCTTTAACTTAGATTAACTTTAATCTTAGATGGCCGACATGTAAAGCAAAGGAGATGAGGTAAGTAAAGCAAAACACCACATAAAAACCAGTCTGTGAGAGACACGAGGCACTGGAACAGGCTGCTCAGTGAAGTGGCAGGGTCTCTGTGCCTGGAGATGTTCAGGAAATGGGGACATGTGGGACTGAGGGACACGGTAGGGATGGGTTGATGGTTGGACTGGACTACTTTAATGGTCTTGTCCAACCTTAGTGCTTCCATGAAAAAAAATGATGCTATAAAATACCATATTACCAAAGGATTAACGCTCCATTAAAAGTACCGAAGACACCACAAGCATAGAGCACTACAGCACAAAAGCTATCCGATTTTTCCACAGTATTCAAGCAAACAGGTTTTCCTCCGGGATGAGCTTTGTAACAGGCAGGAAAGCAGTGCCAGCTGAGCTCTCACACCACAACTAAACCCTCGCAGCTCCAGATCCTGGACGTAAAAAGCAGGCGCGAGGCTCACGGACGTCACAGGGCATCAGCTGCTCCACGTCCTTAAACCGCACCACGCTGAGATATTTCAACTGCCAAGTTATCTCAGCAATAGAAACCATATCCCGCATATGGCTAAGCTTCTTTTTTGTTTCACCCCTCCTTCAAAGACACTCGGATGAAATCGAAAGAACAACGCTTTTGTAACATAAGGTAAGAAATGAAGGGTGAGATGTGAAGGGCAGCACCCCACAGCTGCCAACGGGGCGGTAAGGGCCGCGGAGCGAGCATGGCACACCCGGCTCGCCCTCAGCCCCCGACCGAGACAGCCGCCCTCAGCACAGGCCGCGACCTTTCAGCCCACAAAGCGCCTCTCCCGCTCCATCCCTCGCTCCCTCCTCACCCCTCCGGCGACACAAGGCCTCACCTAGCGGGGCCTGGCGGCGCAGCGCTCGGGGCAGGCGGCAGGCCCGCCGGCCGCAGCTCTGGAGCAGCATGGACGCCATCTTGGCGCTGGGCGGCCGGCCTGCTCGTGTCCCGGCCGGTTCATCCGCATGGCACCACCCACACGGCGGGGCCGGGCACGATGGGAAGCGTAGTTCTATTGGGGGGCCGGGAGATGGAGTGACGCTTATGGGGGAGGGCGACACTGAGGCGGGGCTCTCGTTGAGGGGAGACGCCGCTAAGCGAGCCCCAGTGGCTGAGGATAAAACTAATTAGTGCTCAGTCGTTTTATTGAGTGCATGTGTACCTGAGTTGGGATATTTTAGAGCTAAAATAGTACCTAAAGCAACAGGCAGCAGCGGTGCTTTGCTAGTGATGGATGTAGGATGCAGGGTGGATGCTGTTCCACAAGCACCGGTCTGTGAGCATCTTATACCAAATACAGCATAAATCGTGCCATTCATTTTGCTTTGATCACAGAGATCTAGGGAACAACCGGGATCATACAGCAGAAGTGATGATTTAATAAGGCAATAATGCAGTTATTGTCATGTTAAAGAATAATTAAGAGTGAGGTGCGTGACGTTTGGGTGGAAATTCCTTTTGAAAATGGGGGGTTAAAACCTGCTGTGAGTGTTGCTCAACAAGATGGCCGACACCACTGGCAACAAGATGGCTGCCACAAGGGCAGCTCTGAACAGCCACAGAGGTTCCTCTCCTATGGACCTCTGGCATTTCCCTTCTGTTTATGTTGTTCACCTATACACACACTTAAGCCCTAAAGAAAACAGAGGTTCTGTTTCTTCATCTGCCAAAAAGGCCAATGGTGTCCTGGGGTACATTTAAAACTGTGTGGCCAGCATGGTGATCCTCCTGTAGTCTGCCCTGATGAGGCCACATTTAGACCCCTGTGTCCAATTCTGGGCTCCCCTGTTGGAAAAAATAGGGATCTCTTAGAGTCTCGTAGAAAAGGTAACAAAGGTGATAAAGGACCTGGAGCATCTCCTGTGTAAGGAAAGGCTGAGAAACCCTGGTCTGTTCTTAGAGAAGATAGAGGATCAGATCAATGTTTGTAAGTATATAAAGTGTGGGAAGCAATTAGATAAGGCCAGGCTCTTCTCAGTGGTGGATTTGTAGCCTTCTCTTGTTATTCTTTTTTCTTTCTGGTTGGATGATAACTAAGCTAAATGAAGTGTGGCAACTAATGGCGGTTCCTTTAACAAAGCTGCTTAATTATGTAGAAACAGTATATGAAGTCTATAGAACGAAAAGAATATGCTCTGAAGTCATTAAACTATTGACAAGAGCCTTCAGACAGCAAACAGATGATTACAGTGAACTCAATACACTTAAGCAGACGAGTAATCAGACTCTCAACAGTTTCATTAATTCCAGTGGGATGCAGCACCCCAGACAAGCCTTTCAGACCTGAATCAGTTATGTTTATGTACAGCCTTTTGTTCCAGATTTGTTTATACCTGGAAGCATAAAGCTATAAAGAAAAGCATATTCCAGTACATTCAAACAGCCTGCAAGCTCACAAGAACAGAATAAGACACAAAACACATTGTTACTGGGGTTTTGGTTTGAAAAACCTTAAGCTACTGCAGCCATTTTAGAGCAGCTTCTTCAAGCAACCATGTTGTTTGGAAAAGCTGTCAGCCATCTTGTTGAAAATGATGTGTTTTCTGGCAGGAATAGGGGGAGACTAAAAGGAAGAAACACAGGCCCTTCTTTTTAGATGGATTTAATGAGGATCAGAGAATGATGAAAATAAATGCAGTATTTAAACAAAATTAAGGTTATTATTTCTTATTAAGCAGCAGCTCCCCCCCCCTTCCCTCCCCCCACAAATGTTAAATAGCAGCATTAGAGCTGGCTAAACAATTACATAGTTGCTCCAAAAGTAATGCCTTCTATTTATTACCATGGAAACCACAACAAAAACAAAGAGCATAACCCAGTGATATGGAAAAAAGAAAAAAAAAGCAAGAATGTTTTATTTGTTTAAAGAGAGATGTACATAAGATTTATGAAAACACATATCATGCCTACATCCATGTTTTGCTGGCATGGACATGAAAAGGGTGCAGAGAAAACCTTCAGTTAGAAATTTGCCTAGAAACTGAGGAACACACATGAATATGAACAGGGAGCAAAACCAATACATATGGGGAACAGGATTCCCCTGTGGCCTGCTAATAAATACTGGTTGGAAGGAGCATCCCTCTTTGCTTTTGGAGATTGAGTAGCAGGTAGAACCTCCACTCCCAGGTTCAGATACAGCTGGCCCTATAGCTTGTGCAAGTGGCTGTGTAGCAATAGGAAGTCTGGGACACTCCTGCCAGGACCACATTCATTTCACAGACATGGCCTCGGTTCCCCATTGCACCAGTGACAAGCTGAACTGACAGCAAGGCATTGGGGAGGTAAGACTCGGTGCATGAAGGGGAAAGAGGTGCAATTTGTGATGCTGTGGGCTGGAAGTGGGGGGAGGTGGGAACAAAATTAGCATCTGATGGGATGAAAGACAGACTTGCTGTTTCTCTGATGCAGAATCATTTTTGTTTACACAGCCTGATGATACGCTCTGTAGTGATCTAGGCCTATATATGATATTTTAAAGTAGAATTAAGGTTTTAGTCTGCAGAAACTGTTTCTATGGCAATTACCGGGTTGTCTCATTGAATAGATTCAACAATATGGAATCAACCTCATCTGTATTCACCACTGTTCAGCATAAATGAGAGAAAAAGACCTCACTGCGTAGGCAGTTACACTAAGTTTCCACTCGAGGGAGAAAACCAAAGGATAATCAGTAGTTCTTTAAAAATACTCCCATTCATAATCATAGATATTTTGGATTCAAAGCCCATTGCTTTCTAAACGTTAAAACCCAAAGGTAAAAGTTCAAGTGGTAGCTGGATTACAGACTCACTCTCTATGAACATCCAGGTCACAAGTTCACTCCTGTTCCTTATGTGCCAAAAGCAAACAGTAGTGGCTACACATTAGCAACAGCATAGAAACAGTGGGAGCTGCATGCAGTGCCAGAGAGATTTCCATAACAGTCATTACCTGTTGGTAATTGGCCCTGTAAAATAATAGATTCGGTGGTCATTAATTAAATTTTACCTGTAGGCAGACACGAGGACACCACTGGAAGAATACGGATGTGGTCTGTTTTCAAAGTGAGGGATAAGGAGTATTAGTAGGTCGCAGTGAAAAGTCGTAGAGATTCTAGCTTTAACCACCAGGTGGAGCTTATGTGAAAGAAACGAGCTGAAAAGATGCAGAATCATTGCACAAAGCGGTGTTTTGGGTCACTGCGGTCTATAGGAGTGGAGGAGGACATGGGGAAAAAGCTAGAAGGTTCTGGGCAAGGCAGGAGCCAGCAGAGGAGGGAAGTAGGCAGTGTTGAGACTACACACGTAGGGGGGAAAAAGAGATATAAAATAGCAAATAGCTGTGATGTGTAAACTGATTGAAACACTGACAAATATGGAGGAAAAAAAGGATAACAAAAGGAGTCTCTGATGTGAGAAATGCACCTGCTAGTGCCAGCTGATATGAAGGAGGCTGAGATTTTGTTACAGTATTACCAGTGCTGTAATTAAAATACCTTCCAGTTCATCAATTTGATTTTATCAATTACAGGCTTTAAAAATATGCGTTTTGAGTTATTCTTTGCCTCCAGGTTTTGTTATGTTTTGTTGGTTTTTTTTTAGTCTGGAGCGTTTGCAAGTTCCTGTCTGCAATTAGAAACAGAGGAAGCTGACAATCTTGTGCCATCATCTGCTTCTCAGAGTTGGGTCTTTAAGAAAACACCAAATGTTGTGTTACTGTCAATAAAAGCCTGAAATCTGCCACCTCTACTTTCAGAAACCCATCAGGAAGCAAGGCAAGAAAATCCTGCATACATGGAAGGTCCCCCCCCACCCAATCCCAGATTTAGTGGACCTGATCCTGCACGCCTTATAGATCTTAAAACTCCTGGTGAAGTCAGCCAGGATTACAGGAGTGCTGGGGAATACGAAGGTCCTGCAAGCCAGATACTTTCTAGTCTGTGTCCATTAAAGAAACAGCAGAAGGGCTGCGCACCATTGTAGGAGAACTGTTAGCTTTGTATTACAAAAGACAAATGGGCTACTTCCAAGGGCCGTTTTAGTAGCAATAGCCTAACTTTCTTTAGCAATTTGGTGAAGCCGAGGCTGCTTGTGATAAGCACTGCTTTAGAAGAGAGAGGATTACAAGCACACGTACGCAGCTGTACCACTGGGTAGCAGGGGAAATGCTATGTCTCATTGTCTCCCAGGCATATTTGGGCTTTGTCTGCCTGAAAGGAGGGAAGAACTGAGCATTTCTTTTAAAAGAACAAATAAGAAAGATATTGAGGATGGAAAGGTTGATTTGCTGAAGCCTGACGCAAAGAATTCCTGTGTAGAATTTAGCCCTCTTGGGCCTCAGCTATTGTTACCTCTTTCTTGCTGGTTTTGCTGATGATCCTATCAGTCCTGGCCCATATATTTTTTCCTAACAATCAGTCTGAATGACCCTACCAGAATATATTTCAGCCTTTGAATCACTCTCTCTTGTTTACCTTTTCTGGTTTAAACTCGCTACCTTACATAATCCAGACCGAGGCTATAACACAGATCTCACACTTTTTTATCCTGTTCTCCTTGACCTGACTAATACTCCCATCTTCTGTGCTGCCATACAATGACCTTCCCATTCCAGTATGCGAGCCCACAGCCCCTCCTTTATTCAAGTCAAAGAGCTGCTTTTCTCAAGAGGCCTCCCCACAGAGATAATGAAAAGCAGATTAAGAGATTTAAGAAAGGAGTTGGTTCCTTTGGAATGGTCAGTGAGCTTTCCCTTTCTACAACCATCCTCTAATACTGTAAATTTTCTAAATCAGTGTTTGTCTGAATGTCTGTGCCTTGACCTCAGCAGGACCTAAGCTGCTGGGCCCCAGTTTTATGCATGCATATGCATGTCATGTCCCTTTGCTATTAGCAGCATTAACAGATACGGTGTGGTAAGGGAACAGGCACGGTTAGGTGTTTGTAGGATCAAATCGTGGTACTTGCAGATATCATGAAAGTATTGGAAAGGGCTGAAAATAAACATTTTCTAAATCTTTGTGTGATACAGGAAGCAACTTCCAAGGCAAGCAAAGCACAACTCTGCTGACATTTGGTTTGGACTGATGTGTAGGTATATAAGAATCGTGAGGGGAAATACCTTGTAAAATGTGATGGGAAGCTATAGAAAAATAACAAAAAGCCATCAAGCACAAGTACATGCTAGTGGTGCTTTGCCTGTATCCTGCTTTTCTCCTATGTGGCCGAATTTCAGTCATCAGAAACAGAAGACGCTTTGTCTGGGTTTTCCCATGTAATCAGCAACCTCTCTCCTGTGTCTTAGACCTCTATTCACTTTACTACTATTATAGTGTCCCCCAGAGACAGCCTAAGGAGGCATTCACCCCCAGACGTCCTGTTACCTTAAAGCTATTTTTGTTTTTCTTCTCAGTAATGCATTACATGCTTTAATCTCGGCTATGTGATTGCACAAAGTGTGGCTAGCAAGTTGTATCTGTATATAAGGAACCACAAAGTTGATGTAAAAGAGCTTTACTGTTGGATTTGAATAGTATACTGGGGAGGTAAAGTCCCCCAAACCGGAAACTCTTCTCTGAAAGCAACTTCAGGAGGGAGCTTTGTGTGAGAGCCGAGGGCGCAGCTGGGGCCACACATATCTCGCAGTTCATCAGCTGCATTGGATACAGCGAGGGAAACTCGGACTAATCTGAGCAGCAGGTAAAAGTCAGCCATCCAGGCTGCTTGTCAGCCAGGATTACAAGCCCCACACTCATTCCGCTATGACACATATCTCTCATTTTCTATTTTTTGTATCACTAATCTAACAGATGAAAGAGGAAGTATACCAACAGATAGCAGAAAAAAAAGAAAGATTCCATTCCCCTTTGGCTCAGGCAACAGAGCTTTCTTGTCATGCTAAGGGAACAACCTCCTCCCCTTTCCGAGGCCTCTCCTCCCAAGGAACAGACATCTAACTCTCTCTGAGCTGGAAGCCTCTTTCACTGTGCCAGCTGGGAATCAGGGCCCTGGGCTGGATCCCAGCACCTGTGCCTAGTTTTCTTACAGAGCGAGGCCAGCTGCTCATCCAGGTCCATAAATGTCCTGTACACCCTATTTCTTTTCCTTTCTGTACATTGCTTTGGATTAGCAATGTTAGCGTGTTGCATGTGGATTTTTGCAGATATTCTGTTTTAAAATCCCTTTAGCCTGCTTTGTCCTAAGGATTCTAACAGGGCACCAAGAAACAGAGCTATGGCATCTTTATAATAGTCCTCAAACTAGGGCTGTTGTAGTGCCCTAGTTTGTGCACAGTAGTGCCCAATATCCCTGTGCTATGTCTCATGGAATCTGAAGATGAGCAGGATATAACTGCAGGCCACTTTGGAAACTGGTCACATGGTGTTTGAGAGGAAGAAGTGTTTTTGATGGCTGGTGTTTGTCACAGAACTTTTCTGGCATCGGGGAGGGTAGCAGAGTGTAGTTGACCCTGAGGGTTCACATGCATTAGATAATTGCTTTGGCTCCAAGTTGGTTGACTGCACGTTAGACGAGTCATTTCTATCTGTGACACCAAAGTATCTACTGCAGACTTCCTGTGTTTCTTTCTTTCAGTGTGTGGAAATAACTATGAGTCTTCTCTGAGTCTGCATTACGTACTTATTTATCCAACAGTTCTTATGCAGTCTGCTGAGAGAAGACTACTGTCACTACTAATAGCTTAACATTGAAAAGCCCTCATGTCATCCACAAGTCATAGTATAAACAGGGGCAGGCTGGGACTTTCATTCTGTACTGCAAACACAGGGAGATACACAGAGGTCTGGAAAATAACAAAGGTGGGAGGAAAGCAAACAGAAAATGGTTATTACCGCTTCGCAT
Source organism: Coturnix japonica (assembly GCF_054131305.1). Classification (NCBI taxonomy): domain Eukaryota; kingdom Metazoa; phylum Chordata; class Aves; order Galliformes; family Phasianidae; genus Coturnix; species Coturnix japonica. The sequence goes on along the minus strand of NC_140666.1, from coordinate 83,886,435 downwards.
AATACCATCTTAATTCGGTCTATCAGGGAGCAGACTTTAAAAAGAACAGGAGGAAATACATTTCGTATGAATTTCTTGCCACAGGATGTTGTAAAATCCCAAGGTACAAATAAATAGGTTCAAAAAGAAAAGAGACAAATTCATGGGAGCTAAGCTCAACAATGTCTCTGACACTTGCTTATCTAGATATATCTGTGTCAGGAAATCCCTAAACTACTGATTTTGAGAAGTGTGTATGACACAACCAGAGAAGGGCTAATTTTCCTATGCCCCATTTCCAGTTCTAGACATACGTTACTATGTACTTTGCTTCTTGGTTTTCCTTGAGGAGTGGACATGGCTGAGCTTGCTTTTAAGTTTAAAAGCCATTTTCATTCTGCAGATAAAGAGAGGCAGGAATAAGAGACCATAAATGATTCCCCACAGGCAGCTAATGAAAACCGGACGAATTGAGTTGTAAATTGCAACTAAGGAAGAGGTGTTTGAGGTGAACTGCAGGGTCACTGTTGGTAGGTCTCAAGCCAGTTGATTTCAGGCCCGTGTGACTAGCCACTGCTGGGGGGCTGTGACAGGTCCACAAATCCCATAGAGCACGTTGATAGCACACTGTTTCTGCCATCCTTAGCTCCTGGTGCTGCTGTCACCAACAAGAGAACAAACAGGCTAACAGAGATTGGGATTTTATGAACAAAGGTGTAATGAAAGCAGGCCAGAAGGGTGAAGGATTTAAGTCCAATTGGTGACTTTGCACCATGAAATTCTACTGTGGTAGGGAACTCGCATCATCTTTGGCATTCATACTATAATGCTTCCTCCTTCCAAATCTTGGCAAACTTCAAATTCTACCACAAGCCTCATGGCTACGAGTTACAATCTATCTCCCTCTAGTGGGTAGTAACCTGTGGAAGCAATAGGAACACACGTGTTAGAAATTTGCTTTGCACTTGCTTCCTCTTATCTTCTTCCTCAGTTCTTTCTTCTTCTGTGCTTCATGATCTTTTTTCTTTCCCCAAATCATTCAGTTTTCTTGATACCTTCTGAACATCATATCTTTCTCTTCCTTGATTCTTGTGTTATGTGAGGATTTAGGCTGTTGAGGGTTTTCTATTTCACTTGGATGTAAGTGGCAGTGAAAAAGAAGCTGACCAGTAATTAATTTTAAACTAAATATTCCAGAGATTGTTGGTTTTTGCACAGACATGTGTGTAGACCCCAGTACTCCAGAGACTTAGGAATCTGGGAAAAAGAAATCCCTAGGATCCAAGGTTTATAATTGATTTTTCAATCTCGAGCCAGTCAAAAGACATTTACACTTGAGCTTTCTTATCCTTAAAATGGACTTACTTGGGTGGAAAATCTGCTGGATTCTGCTTAATAGATTATTTACTTACAATTTGCTGTTCCATTACCAAAAATATTAACAGCAAAATACATAAGCCAGCTGTGTTATGTCTAAAGTTAGCTCACTAACAGCAATAGTTAACTACCAAAGAGTATTCCCAGAGCAGAGCTGACGTTAATTGAGAAAGATAGTGCTCTCAAATATGTCGAGACAAGATGCTATAGAAATTGATTTAACCAGAGCATGCCTTTTGTCATGGAACTGCATTTCTCTCCTTTGCAATCTATTTAGACTAAATACTATTGCTGTTACTCTATTCAGATTAATGAAAAAACATTAGAAATGAATCTCAAAGGTGTTTCACTGCTGTGACTACTCTGAATTTCTGTCTGTTTAAGCACATTTCGAAAAACAAGATGAACAGGCCAGTGTTCTCCAAATGGAAGATGACAGATCTGGCTGGGAGAGATTTTTGTATCAGGCTTTGATAATAATGCTTTTCTCTAGTGGTAGTAGGCTTTGTAGTAATCACTATCTGCCATCCTTTTGTTTAAAGCTCTGAATTATCTAAATAAAGGGGCAGAAACAACATTTTGCTCCAACACAAGTACTTTCACAGATTCCCTGATGCACTGACCTTCTCACTTCGCTGTGGTAATGGTGCTCCTCAAAAGTTACTAATTAGAATCCCAACAGAGTCTTTATTATGGCAAACTTCAGTAACACAAGGAGGATCGGTAAATGAGGATACACTGGAGTCTAACTGAAAAAAAACAAAACACCAAACAAAACAGCGTCATTAATCATTTGCTCTGAGCTAATTCAGCCCTTACTAATACCCACGTAACTTGTGTATTCTCTGAAACAGCATCATACAGAAATAGTTTTTCTATATAGCGTACCAGGATTGTCAAGTGTCATTTTACCAGCATAGATTAAAAAAAAAAAGTCATTGTCGCTCCCTTTAAAACTGAGATAACAGAATTAATTTCATTTTACCGTAAAATAGATGAAGTAAATTCCTGTGTCGGTAACAACACATTTTTATTCAGCTGAGACATGTCATAAACCTGTTGAAGGTAAGAACTGTCGATGCTGCTGAAGGCAGGCAGAAGATACTGCAGAAAATCACAGATTCTGTCTCCAGAGCTTTATTTGCATTGATGTACAGGAAAGCAAGCAAGCAATGACTATCAGCTTTCAAGATGAGCTTGTAGTGCTGACAGTAAGAAAACGTTCCTTTGCTTCCAAATTGAGTACATTTGTTCTGGAATTTATTAAGACACTGTAAACAAAGAAACTTGCTGTGCCACATCCTGTTCTTTATTTACAGTGGAAGAGAGCTTTGTTGGGCATTAGGGAAACTAGAACAACTGTACTGGCATAGACCAAAGGCCTATGAGTCCCTTTATCCAATCTCTGATCACAGTCACAAACGAGTGCTTAGGGAAAGAATATAGGAAATAGGGCAAGCAGAGCACTGCTGCCATTAGCTTACTCTGCCTGCAGCAGTGGCTGTTGTATTTCATCACTGCTGATGACACAGAAGGTAGTCTAGTGGTCTGAGTACAGAGCTGGAAGCTATGAATGTGCATTTCAGTCCTGCTGCTGTCACCAAGGTTACTTCTCTATTGCTGCGTCCCAGCTTGTGTGCATGTGCGCTTGTGACAAACCTGTCTTCCAGCCTCTGCACTGCAGAGGCACACACAATCCACGCTAAGGCACCTACACATTCGTGTTGTAATTGGCCAGGTCTGGTATTACCATTTAGAGACTTGTGCCTCACTAACGAGCTGCTTAACATGTGTGATTTGTTTCCTGCAAGAGCTGACTACAGTCCCACTGCACTTCTTATTGTGCCCCTTTCACTCTCCCCTATTCTTACTAATTCCTTTATTTTTCACATGGTTATCACCACCAGGCCTTATAGTTCTTGTGCTTTGTCTTAAACTTGTCATTCCCCAGTTCCTTGGCTCCAGAAGACATGCTTAGAGCAGTGTAAAGACTCTGTAAGTGTTTTACCTGGACTGCTTAGCCCTAGTCAATCTATGAAGTCAGGTAAAGAGGTTGACTCCTGATGTCCAGCTCAAGCAGCTGATAAAAAGGTGAAAGTTATATTTCCAGTGTAACCAGAAAGATAACATTTAAGTAATCTCCATAAAAATTCCTGTAACATTTTTTGTTTAAAAACATGCTTCACTTTGCTTCAGGACTGCTCTTCAGCATTAGATTATTCCTGAAGTGTTTTCTTCCAGAAACATCATGTGGAAGATGCAATGTGCTGTTCAGAACATCATGACATAGGCAGGTAGATGGGAATTTGCCTGAATTAGTTTCCATCTTTAATCTTGCAGCAGAGAGTCATTAGCAGTTTAGTGCATTATTTACCCCATTTAGCCATTGGCTGTACCCTCCTTTTTGCAAAGCTGATTCGAGCTGGCTGGATCAAAGAGCAGTTTGGAGGTATTTCTCCCTAAATTTCTCCTAAATTTCTCCTCCAGCTGCTTGCAGCTCAGCTTGAGCAGAACCCTGGAGAGCTCCTCATCTTCCTGCTGCCTCCATGAGCATCTGTGCGGGGCATGGGGCCCGAGGGTAGGGCGAGTCAAGTGTACATCAAGGTGACTGGTAACCCTAAGTGTCTGAACAGGGGAGCTGGGAAGCGAGTATGGCCATTAAAGAGGATACAAACCCTCGTATACTGGCATATCAGTGGAAGGTTGTGCATAGTAAGTTAATAAATACAGGTGTGCATGCTTTAGCTATTACCCCAGGGTAAAGTGAGTAGGATTGCATTCAAAGAACAGTATTTGCTTCACACTGTCCTGTGAGATAGGTTCAATACACACTGAAAAGTATTTATAGGTTATATGCAGAGAAATTTAGACAACGACCTAAAGAATCAGCAGCATGCACCAAGTACTAACAGTCTGATCCTAATCTCACATTCCTTACTTCCATGTTACAGTTCCACAAGCAATTAAAATGGCTGCTTAGCTACATAATAATATTAGATATAATTTGTCAAGTACTTAAAATATGAAAAGTGATGCTAACTAATACTAATCCAGTATTAGGAATGCACAATGATATCCCATTAACTTGTTTAATATTCTAGCTTTGAAAGTGACAAGTGTTTTTCTTTCACATTTCTGCTACAAAAGCTTTGTTATTCTTTTGATCATTAAAATTCTGCAATAAAGGTGATTCAGTGATTTTACAAACCAACCTCATCTCTAGAACATTATAATTCGACAATTCCAAGATATTTCAGCACAGTACGTATGTCATATATCGCATTGCAGATTTCATTCAATAGCAGAAAATGTACTCTGAATGCAATATCATCTTATCAGTATTCCGGCACCATAAGCTTCACACTGCAAGCAGGGCACTGTTCGTTACAATGGAACTGAAAATGGAATAACTGAAGGGTTGATTTATATGACTTTCTCTCAGGAATGTTCTAATTCTGACATGATCTCTCTGACTGAAATCATTAACACTGTATAATCTTGATTTATTGCCTTAAAAAAAAAATGAAGCTTATATAGATTGATCAACAGACTACCTAGCATGAAAAACACTAGTGCAACAGTTCAAGAGGACGGCTAGAAAATGCATGTGAGTTAGTCCAAACATTGTCTCAGCCAGCAAATCCAAGAACAGGGCTGAAAGCAGCAGAAAAACATAATGCAGACACATTTTCATAAATCCACTCCATCGCTCAGGAATCTCTCCCAGGTAAATACATGTTTACTGCAGTGATAAGAGCATCTTAATAAGTAAAAAAGATGAAACAATCTATTTATTAAAAGCTGCAGGAAACTTTCAATAAACAGATAATTTAGGGCAAAATGGCCGTCTCCCGATTCCCAGTACACTACACAAAAGGCTGAAAAACTGCTTTACCAAGCAGTTCTGTTTTACTCCAACTCCAGCAGAATAACCTATTATATGCTATTCTGTGCAAATATCAGCCACGGGGACCTAGGAAAGACTTTTCTATGTGGTGAGGGTTTGTTGGACCTATTTCTAACTGCAAGCAGGTTAGACTAGCACATCCCTTCAAAATAATAGATGTTATCCATAAACCAAAGTAGTTGGATTTAGAACAAGTAAAACTCTTATTAGACTGAGAGGTGAATCAAGTTGGATTCTTTAATTCTTGGTTTTTTTTGGGGGGGTGAGGTGGAGAGAGAACTCTCCAGTCTGTCAAGCTCTTGTTGAATGGCAGCACAGCCTTTTGGTGTGTCAGCCACTCCTCCCAGCTTGGTATCATCAACAAACTTCCCAAGGGTGGATTCTAGCTCTACATCCAGGTCATTGATGAATGTGTTGAACAAGACCAGACCCAGCACCAACCCCATGGGGAATACCACCCGTTACAAGCAAACTCTGTGCCAGTGATAACCCACCCTCTGAGTTCGGCCAGTTCCCAATTCACTTCTAAAGAAAGGACAAACTATCCATAACAAACTGTTTGATAATTTAACAGTACAAGCCCAATGAACACATCTTCAGTATCTTACAGAATTAAAATCAACAGGTCATTTAATTATAAGTGAACTAAGAAAAATCAGTCCCCCATCCCCCCCTTTTCTGTTCATAGTATGCAGTGAAATGAACGTCTGCATCCTTCCCTCCCACACACTCAGCTCATAGTTCCCACTTAGCCACTTCCCAGGCCTGTTTTGGACAAATCTTTATCTTATCATCCTTCCCTTGCAAATCCTTCTGTAGAGCACTTAACATCCTCCTCTTTTGCAAATTCTACCTTCTACAAGTGGTGTCTAATCTATCTTACTTTATGCTGTCTGGAAAGCAAAGGGCTTTATTTTAGAATTCTTTTTCTTCAGTGCATTTCATTACTGATAAGAATATTTTGTTTAGCTTTCACAGATGGTAGTTTCCTCAGTGCAGGAATATTGTCTGCTTCAGTGTATTGCACAGTGCTAACCCAAGCATATTATTCTCACCTATGAAAGGGCCTGTTCCTTATTACTTCCAAAGATCAAATATTACACAACACCTCCAGTATTAGCTGCATATGGACCGTTTGAGCTGCAGGTAACGCAGGCACTGCAAAGCCACTACGGACTGAAAGAGATTATTCCTTCCTTCCTGAATACGTTAGAGTGGATATAGCAGGAACTAAATTTGCGCTTAGAGCATAACAGGAAGCGCTTGATTCTTTTAATGTATCTGTGAACAGAAGAAGGGAAAAAAAAAATACAAAAACTTGGAGGGACTCAAACTTGAGACTTTTGTTCCCTTATGTAGTAGAACAAAGGAGAAATCCACATTTTAATAATCAGTTAGTACCATATTTGTATATGGTACACATCAAGAGGTATAAATATGGACAAAATTTGGACTTTGTGTAAAGTCCAGTCTAGAATGCCTGACTTACAGCATGAGTTGTTTATTGAATTCTTAAATGAATGTATTTATTGGTAGGAAAAAAATCAAAACAGCAGAGGAAGTAATATAGCCTTAGATTTCCCAATGGTGAATTCATTAACAGAGTCAATTCTGAGCTCAGCCTGGCATCTTATCCACCAGACAACACTCACTTTCCTGCATAATGACAGATGATCACAAAAGCTTAACAATGTTTTGCTATGCTGGTCAAGCAAATAGGGATGAGAATGAAGAAAAACCATGGTATCATCTTTGACCAATGCCACAACATTAAGTATGAGAGATTAAGAATTAGACTTTGATAGGATGAATATCATCACCCTCAGCAACTATAAAAAGCTCCAAGTCAAATGGTTCTGACTCACTTGAAGAGTGGGAGCATCTGCAGAGGAAATTCTGGGTCTGGGCTGTCACCAGTGGCTAATCCATCTGGAACAGGTGCACAGTGGTTTGCCAGTCCCTCTTCATTTCAGGGCCAGGAGCCAGGGGATGCAGCTCATAGAAGGGATGCCCATTTGGAAAAGAAATTGAACAAACCAAGAAAGGGCACTACCTGCTTTGTTATCTCTCATGAGTGTTTTCTGCTGGTAAAATTATGGTGGCTTAATGGAATTTGGAAGCCTTTCATCACTCAGTGTACATTAGTGGTAATAGTCTACCTGTCCTTTCCCAAGACTGAGTTCTCCTGGGCCACAGCAGCAACCTCTGGTTCAAGTACTTTTACAGCCAATATGTTTATGATTATAAATTCAGCTGATTTTCTGTAATCTGGTGGTTGTTAATATTTAAAAGCATAACTAGTATATATAAGCAGCAGATCAGTATAACCTAAGACCAAAGAACATTTATTGAGCCCTTTAGAAGAGAAGGTGGAAATAGTGTAAAATTGACTTTCAAATTAACGAACAAGGAGCACATACTCAAAATCTCAACTCTGGCAGATGCTGAACTCAGAGTCATTTGATCTGCAGCAGCAGCTGGATGTATCTGAGTAGGTCAACTGGAGCAGAAGGAAATCTTTCTCAGAAAGTACTGCTTATAGCTAGTCCCACTGGTGGCTTCTGAATAAAACATTTTAACTTCATTAAAATTATTTCCATTGATAAAAATACACCTATAAATAAATTATATTTTATAGAGAACTTTACAGGTAGGCCTGCATCAGACAAACCAACAGACTCTCTGAAAGGATTCATTCAATACCTTTGTTTTTTTCTTCCAGATTAAGTATGTCCATTGATGGAGAGTCTACCAGTCACAGCTAGCATTAGATATGGAGGTTGGTGGCCCTGCCTGCAGCAGGGAGTTGGAGCTTGATGATCCTTGAGGTCCCTTCCAAATCAAGCCATTCTATGATTCTATGATCTTTATTATAATTTACTGTAGAATTATTGCTATATTATTAACCTGACCAATAAAAGCTTGAAGATGAGTAGTTATTATTTAGAGAACAATGCAAAACGAAAAAACAAACAAGGGAAATTAAGCTCATAAAGCATCTTGCTCCCATTGATTGCCAATAGCTTCTAGTGTTAAATTAAGAGGTATGTTATTGTCTTCTGCAGCCAAGCTCAGCCATATTCCATTCAATAACCAATAATTTAGGTCTTTGAATTAATAATTATAAAAAGTTTTCCTCATTTTCTCACACGCTGTGTTTATTTTAGGATGTTAACACAGCAATCCAAATACAACACATAAGGCTCTCTCGGGGCTTTCTGTCTCGCATCCCAGACCTTCTGTTTCTTTCTCAGCTTTAGCAGCCACAGTTGTTAAGAGATATAAATAGTCCAAAGCACAAGAGAATCTCCCTTCCCTGACAGAATCTTTATTTACAAGCTGTACAAACCTATGCAGGTCAAACAGTCTCTCGCTGGCAGGTTAATAAGGCCCACCTGCCAAATAAACCCACCAGTGAACTCCACAGAGCCTACATAAATCCAAGAGGTTTGGACAAGAGAAAAAGATTTGCTCCCTAGGAATCATGCCAAAATGAGATGCTTACAGTTCAAAAGGGGCTCAACTTTCAAACTCCAAAGCTTCTCTACCTGGCACACACTTGTGAGCGTGCCAAAATCTTACCAAACACATGGTTCATACTTCTGAAGACACCATTATTTAGCATTTATATTTCAGTATTGCATACCGAACACCAACACACAGAGAGCTCCTGTACCAGAGCCTTGCAAACATTACAAAGATTAAGTCCCAGCTCTGTAGAGCTTTTAGAAGGCAAGTGCAGTTGGGTCATAAATCAAGTCTTAAAATTAATTTGCCAACAATGCCATGAAAGGGAAATGGAAGACTAGAATAACAGATTATTTAAGCTGACCTAGAATTTATTTCTTACAAGCTACAGCACATATTTGAGTTAATGCAGGTAAGACTCCTGAATTCTCCAAGCGCTGTTTAAGGTGCTTACCTTCTTCTTTGGATACCGTAAACAGCTCTTTCTTGCCTTGAAGAGCAGTTTCAAATCCAAAAGATTCACATAACCTCAGCCCTTCAGCAAATACCATACGCCCAATGGTTATAGCAATTTCAAGAGGAGAGGTGCCCAACACATGATAGCGTATGCCTAAGCCCAACACCTCCAATGAGTCCATTCTTAATCTGAATTACTGTTTAATTCAACTGCTGTAAACACAGCTGAGACAGAGCGATGTCTTTGCACTCCATGTAAAATGCATGTAGACCCAGAACTGGAGTTAGAACTGCCACAGTGGAATCACTCTTGCATTTAGGGTTGAGCTGCTGATAGTGAACCACATAACTCCCGCAGGCAGCTCAGCAGCCACCTTGCACCTCCTGCTAGGGCTTGTTCACCAAGCGTCTGCACTGCATTTGCAAAGTGTAAGCTCTGGCTCATTAACAATAACTGAAGCGAATAAATATAGCTTAGAGAAGCCAGCATATCAAGCTCAAGAACAGTGTAAGAACACGGTAAAATGTGCAAGAAACACATCCTACTCCTTTCAGTTTTCACAGCAAAAACAGGACAGGTGATAATTTAGTGGTTAGGTCTGCATTTGCAAGTCTGCTCATCCTATGGCTTAAATCCAGTTGTTTCAACCCTTATTTGTCAAGCACACTTGAAAGTACCCAACATCAATATAAAACAAGTGCTAGAAATCTTATATAAATTCACAATCAGTTCTCAAAATTAGCGGATGTTTCTGAAAATGTCAGTGGGCATTCTTCTCAAAGCATATATACTGAGTAAATAGCATGTGATCACAGCTACAGCTTCTCAGCCCAGGAAATTGCCAGCCACCAACATAATTAGAAACAGTTCACACGATGAAATTAATCATTCAAAAAAGAGCAATTACTGTTAACAGAATAATGGCATGCCTTAAAGAAGAATGAAATTAACCTTTAGGACTGACATAGTTACCCTCACCATTCTGCATTGAGGCAGCAAAGATTAATATATGTGCAAAATAAAACACTGCGTTAGAGTCTGCTGAAAACAGAAGTAGCATTATCTATCTGGTCTATTCAACCCTTAACAAACTTTACTCTTTGGCACTGGCATAGAGGAGAAATATCACTGGTCACTTCTCTGCCAAAATGAAGAAAGCTTCAAGACATTAATATAAAGCTCACCACTTTGTGCTTATCACTGAACAATAATTATATGGAGATTAAGCACAGAGTCCTAAATCTGAACTGTAACAGAGTTAACAGTAAAACCTACCAGTATAGGCTCCCAAAAGCCAAGAGTTAGAGATGAGCTTTAGTTTTAAAAAGCTCAGATCTAGAAAATTATACTCAATGGTAATTCCACTCTAAAGCTAAACATTAATTCTGATTATTAATGAATTTCAGTATATTTCTAAAGGACGTTATGTTTATGTACATAGGAGTGTACTATGCAGGCAGAGAGAAGAGTTAACATTTTGAATCAAGCTGTGTATTTCTACATAGGTTTATTTTATTCTAAATGTCAGCAATGTTTAAATTAAGTCATACTGATGTTGAAGACAATTAGAGGCATATAACTTCTATAGATAACTTATCAGTACACTGAAGTTACTTATATTAGGTTGGATCATGTTAGCTACTTCTAACTGGTATACAGCTGTTTTTTATCATCCCAACACTGGACAGCAGCAGGGATATGATCCTCAGTTCTCCTTTCTCCTGACCTCTGCTTTCCCCTGAAGATGTAACCCACTCTGTCATGCCTTCAACATTCCTCTCCCTTTTGCTCCCTCACTGACACTTCCCTTCCTTCTGCTCAGCACAAGTGATGCAAACAGAAATAGCTTATTTGCGAGAGGTGACATTTACTCCCATTATTTTCCCCACTGAAAAATGAGTCTGCTGAACAGACTGGTGTATAACTCATGGCACGAAGAAGATCCACATTTAACTGTCTGTTTTCACTAAGGTTTTCATTTCTTACTCTGAACAGCATTGGAGCTACAAGGTACAGTTGCACTTCAGATGTCTCTCATTTGGATAGACTAATTATGTTAGAAATTCTCTAAGCAGATTATTTTCTTCTTCCTGAAGAATCAACTTGCAATTAAAAACACTATGACTCCATTTTTATGCAAAAATGCAAAAAAAAAAAAAAACCATGCAAAGAAGTTTAAAATAATTTTAAAATGGGTAGGAATTGAGTTCTAACACTTCAGAAGTTCTAATAGATAAGTTTCCCAATGAACTTTCATTCAAATTGATCACCAAATGTAGACTCTTGAGGGTTCATTTAGAACTACAATTTTAATATTACTGTGCTACAATTAATGTTGACTATTTGGAAACACTGCTTTAAGTCATTCTTAATTTTACATCAGCAGCTTGCTCTCTTGGTATTCAGCAGAACACAGTATATTGCATGGCTGAAGACAAATACACACGTGCTTAAGAAGATTTTTCTCTGCAAGTCTTGATGACACGTGGACTGACATACTGACAGATCAGTGGCTCTATCTATACCTACGACAGCTAAGGATGGGTTCAGACAGGGTTCAGGGCAGGTTGGAAACAACCATTATTCAGTGTTAATCCTAAGAAAAAAAATCACAGACCGCTGGCTGAAGCCAGAGCTCAGGTGATGGGTTACCAACTGACAGCATGAAAGAGCAGTAACAGTGATGAAGGGTGACACTGGGAAGATATCTCTGCATCAATGCTACCACAAAACACAACAGGCAGCATTAACTCTCCCAGTGCATTCACGTTTTTATTAGAACTACAAATGTATTCAGTGTTTAACCTTAAAAGGTGAAGAAGTGATACAAAGCAGCAAAACAAAAGATACCTCCATTTGTGGGTTCTAAACAGCCTGTTAACATCTCTTATCTCATTAAACACCTGTAGAACAGTAAAAACTGTGGATGGCCTGTTTTACTACAGGTCTGATTAATTCGTCAACTCCCATAACTGAAACAAAAATAAAAAGGGATTTGGAGAAGAATTTAGAGAGCAATCAGTCCCTAGAATCTGTACAGGACATAAATATAAACTCGAAGCTCTTACCACAAAGATCTACAATTAGATTAAATGTCCTTGCTAACAGCACCTTTGTTCTGTTCGGCCTTTGGCACGAGAAAGGCGAAGATTCAGTACAGAGAACGCAAAACTCCATTATTTCTAATAGTGAAAGATGCCCCAAAATGTGCCCCATCCCCTTGTTAGCAGGGCTGACCAGACTCTCAAGGGAGAGATTTTTGCACTGTTGCGTGGAATAGTGCCATGCACATTCAATTTGTTTCAGAGCTCTGGCTAATGCAGTGAAACTACACCAAATGCAGCACAGGCCTCAGCCTTTCAGGCACAGCCTGTCCCTGTGGTGGCAACAAAAATAATTATCTTCCTTTGCTTTAGAACCTCAGAGTACCCTAATGCATGCCTAAGGCCAAGGGCACTGACTACTGTTATTGCTGAATAAATAGTGGAAACGTTCTTGGAAAAGTGTTTAAATTGCAAATTATCCTTCAGCCTAGAAACTAATTAGTAATCTCTAATACATATAAATGTTTCTAGAACGATATGCAACTGCTACATTTATTTGAATTCATTTGCAGTGTTGAACAGAGATATTGATCTTGATACTATTTGTTAACAAAAGTTAAACGTAAAGAGCAATAACATTTTAGGTACCAAATGAAACAGGACTCAATAAATGAGTACTATGATCAGCTCTGGGTATAGATCATTTGGCTTCAATGACCTGTTCTGCTGTCTGAGAACCATCAAACTGCTAAAAAACCACCAGCTAATTCAGAATTATAAGGACAGCTAATGAAAGTGTAAAACCCCCCTAGAGGTTCGGTCTGGAAATTTGCAACCAGCAAAAACAGATTAGGGGATGTTAACTTCAATTATTTCAAGGCCATCATTCAAAAACAAGGCGCTGCGACTCCTGTGTGTCAGCATAACCTCACTCTGCAATACACGTGCAGTCACTTGCACCTGTGTAGCAGAATTAAGACTGTTTCCAAAAGCATAACAAACATCTACTGTCACAGTATCAACCTTGTTGTGTACTGCTAAAGAAAAACAGACTTCAGTATCACGGCCCGAGTTCAAGAAAATTGATGAAAAGAACTGGTTTTGTGAGTTCTGAAATTAAAAATATGGCATATGCAGTTTATCTGTAAACAGGCCTTAACTTATTATTCACATCGATGCCTACGTACAGTGTAAGTCAGTGCCATTCCAGTTAAAGACGCTGTTACATGGTTGCAAACCTTAATGTCGCAAACAAGGCCAATTATCTGTATGAACTGAAAGGTGAAGGAAGATTTTATGTCATCTTGACCATGGTGGCAAAATCCTCTGCTTCAACCTGCAACAACAGAGGAGGCAAGCATGAGAACTGTGTTATCTGGAGGATCTCGTAGATTAGAAATAAGTACAGAATAAATAAATCTGTTTCCTTCTTTCTTAAAAGCTGTGAATAGAAGGATTTCTATTACCAAGCCTGAGCACAGAACTTGCTGCCAAGAGAGTAGAGAAAGCATTCGTGACATATCAGTTATTGATAATTAACCTCGTTTCTGACAAATTCTTTCAACAGAAAACAGCAGCTCTCGAGCACAAACCACACTTGAGGCTTTTAGTATATTTTCACATTATTGCTCAATACAGAAAAGCACTCCTATACATGCCATTCCACAGCAAAACCATAGGATCCACACACTCATACGTCTATTAATCTGTACTGACACTTAACCTTTAATTAGAAAGCATCTTTTTTTTTTCCCTCCTGCAAACATAACTGAACTTGAAGAAACAGGAAACTTGCCAACGATGTTCAACTCAAATTTGCTGTTTCAGAATCATTGAACCATTAAGGTTGGAAAAGACTACTAAAATCACCTAGTCTGACTGTCAGACTGTTACCAATGCCCACGTCCCTTAGTACCACCTCTTTTCTCTCTTCAGGGAGAGTCCACCACCATCTGGGTACCTATTGCAATTCTTATCTCTTTCTGAGAAGAAATTGTTCCTAATATCCAACTTCTGAGACAACTCTTTTTCTTTAACACCATACAATAGATACACAGATGCTAAACCCCACAAACCTCTCACCTTGAAGCACGTTTGGTGCTTCTTTTTCCTTATGGACAGGCTGTAAGCAAGTTAAACAACTCTATCATCACAGATATGCCTCCTTGAGCCAATTAAGAGTTTCAATCAGCCCATGATTAACACTCTCATTACTAAGCAATTAGCACAAACTGTTTGGCTGCTAACTGCCAGTCTGAGGAGGGTACATACAACCATACAACATATCTGCTGCCACTGGGAGCCTCTCTGGGGGCACAACCGCTCACCCTGGCAGGTTGGGTTTCTTTTATCCTTTCCTAAGATACTCATGTAGGGCCATTGGGGAAGGCACATTCACCACACAGCGTGCCATGAATCACAGAATGACCCGGGTTGGAAGGGACCTCAAGGATCATGTAGTTCCAACCCCCCTGCCTGGCAGGGCCACCAAACATACACCTTTACTAGATCAGGTTGCCCAGGGCCCCGTCCAACCTGGTCTTGAACACCTCCAAGGACGGGGCATCCACAACCTCCCTGGGCAGCCTGTTCCAGGGCCTAACCACTCTCCTAGTGAAGAACTTCCCCCTAACATCCAACCTAAATCTTCCCTCTTTCAACTTAAAACCATTTCCCCGTGTCCTGCTATTGTCAGCCCTTTCCAAGAGTTTACTCCTCTCATGGATGTAGGTTCCCTTCAGGTATTGAAAGGCTGCAATGAGGTCACCCCGCAACCTTCTCTTCTCCAGGCTGAACAAACCCAACTCCCTCAGCCTGTCCTCATAGGGGAGGTGCTCCAGCCCCCTGATCATCTTCCTGTCCCTCCTCTGGACCCTTTCCAAAATCTCCATATCTTTTTTTGTACTGAGGGCTCCACACCTGGACACAGTACAACAGATGGGGCCTCACAAGAGCCGAGTAGAGAGGGACAATCACCTCCCTATCCCTGTTGACCACCCCTCTCCTGATGGAGCCCAGGTCCCGGCCCTCCCTCCTCTTCCTCCCCGCCGCCTGCACCTCCTGGCCTGTCCCTGCCGCTCCCGCTGTGTCCCGCGGTGCCGCTGGTCCATGGGGCGCCGTTCGGTGCCGCGCGGTGCGGGCGGCTCCGTGCGGGGGGATTTGAAACAGCCGCTCCGGGGGCAGCGCAGCGGAGTTGGCCAATCAACGAGCCGGATTTTTCGCGCTGGTTCTGGCCGGAGGAGGGGGCGGGGCCGGCCGCGCAGGATCGCCGGAGCCGCCGTTAGTTACCGCCGTTACCGCCGCCGTTACCGAGTCGCTTCGGCTCCCGCCGGTTTCCCGGCCCCGAGCTCACCGCCCGACTCCCAGGGGATAAGGATGCGCTAGGCCACAGGTCGGTGGGGCCGGGAGGGCTGCTCTCCCAGAGGAAGGGAGGAGAGGAGGAGGAGGAGGAGGAGAAGGAGGAGAAGGAGGAGGCGGTGGCGGCAGCAGCAGCAGCAGCGGCGGGGCACACGGTCCCACAGGCCCCGGGCGGGAGGCGGGAGCGGCGGCAGCGGCGCCCGGGGTGATGCTGTAGGGGAGCGGTGTGGGGCCGGTGTGGGGCTGGGGGCCGGCACACGCTCCCCCCCCCACCCCCCACCAGCCCTGGACCCCCTCAGGGTCCGCTCCTCAGGGGGACACAGCTCCGCTATCCCCGTGTGATTTGGTATATTTTATATATATATATATATATATATAATCCGGTGTCCCCCGCCGCCCCCGGGCTGCGGTCTGATCGCTGTGTGGCGGAAAGCAGCGATGCTGTTCTGCCTTCCTCCTCCTCCTCCTCCTCCTCCTCCTCCTCCTCTGTGGGCGCTGCGGGAGGTCGGTGCTGCATAAAGCGCCGCGGGCCGGGGGGAGCAATCAGTGCATAGAGAAGGACGGAGAAACCGGGGGGGGGGAGGGGGGGGATTGGTGAGAAGGGGAAAAAACACACACACAAAAAGCCTTCCGTAAGAGCCTCACCCCCTGCCCCTTTGAGATGGGGGGCGGCTGCGTTGCCCCCCTGGCTGTGGGATCGGGGAGGTGCCCCGTGCCCTAAGCCGCGGGTAGGACCGGCTCGCCCGGCAGCGGGAGTGCGTGTAACTCGGGAGATGTATGGAGGGGGAAGCAGCCATGTTTGATTTATTCCTCCTCTGAACGCTGGTGCGATGATCCTGCTGCCACTTCCACCCTCCTGAGCTCCATCCTGCACCCCAACACACGGGAGGAAACGCTCCCGCGAGGGCTGAGGGCTCCTCGTCTCCATCCTCAGTGATGAGAGGATGGGGCTCCAACTTGAATTGGTATTTGTGTGGTAAAGAGCCTGGGGAACTTGTATTCCCAAGGCCATAGTTACAGCTCATCTGCTGTGGCTTTACCGCTCTGGGGGGTGGAGGAGGGAATTCGCCACACTTCTTGAATGTATTTCTGCTTGCATTTTGGTTTTGGTTTTTGTTGGTTTTGTTGTTGTTGTTTTCTTTTTAATAACGTCGGGTGAAAGGAGGATTACGGACTGGTAGAAGTGCAGGGATGGTAAACACTGTGTTTCAATAGATTACAGAGAAAACAGGCCTCTTGCTCCCAGCCATTAAGCAGTCAGGAGGCTGGTATCGCTCATTGCCCGTGTATTTTGTGTTTCCTTATTGACATTTGCATTCAAATCGGTTTATAACGACTAGATTTAGGAGCTGGTGCTGCTTGGCGCTGAGGAAACTCAACGAGTTCTCTGTGTTTATTTGCCTTAAAAACAACAACAAAAAAGGAAGATGTGTTTGGCTTACAAGCATTTTCAGACGTCTAAAGGTAACTGTAAACATGAAAGGCTGGCAATGAAGTTTGTAACAGAGCTTGCAAAGAGCCATTGCTGCTGGTTTGTATGCGCTTGGATGTTCACTGAATTCCTTAAACATGGAGTACGTGGCTTCAGCTGAAGGAATCAATGGGTTCCTCACCCAAACCTGCCTCCATTTGTAGGATCTCTGTGAATGGATTGTGAGGTTATTATTTGCTTGTTTTGCTGTGGGGATTTCGCTTAGGAAATGCAGCATAGCAGCCTTAATAAACTCCTCGATTTCCAAGCATGGATGTAATCACTGAATAAAACCACTGTTCTGCAGGGCTGTTCTGGGCTCCATACTCCCCACGTCTGCAGCATTTTGCTTGTTGCAGTGGGTATCTATATCCCATTTATTAGAACACGCTGAGATTGCCATCTTGTTTGTAGCCATCAGAATAATATGACAATTTTCCACTGAGCTGAAATGTAAAAGCTCTGGCTATTCCTGGATGTTCTATGTTGTGATTACAGGAATTTCACCCTCCTGCACGTTGATAAAAATTCAGATATGGGAAATACAGCAAAGACTATTAATTTATCACACGTTATTTGAGAATGTCAGGAGAAAAGTAGGCCGTGATATTTCGAGGGTGTGGAATTGAAGTCGTTTATCCATTCGGAGTTCAATGTAAATACGTATTTCCTTTTAGTAAGAATAGGAAAATAGCGTGTTTGACTATCAGTAGGGCTGCGTGCTTTCGGTGAAGCCTGTGGTTGCTGTGCAGATGAGCATATTGCATTTAGATTAGGGCTGCATGCAAAGGACTGGTTATTACAACCTTAAAAAACCCTATTTATTTAGATTGGAAGCAAAAATGATTGGGGGGGGGGTTGGGGTGGGTGGTTGCTTTCTAATATTTGGATGGTGAAACTGATCAGTGTGAGTGTAGGCTTGTACATATATGTGTATGTGTGTTCATTTCCAGACTATAACACCAGCAAGGCAGGATAGGAATGGGAAGAAGGGGTTGTTTTTCAGTGTCCTATTGTTTGTGGCCCATTCACCTCTCACTTTTTGCACTGAGGCTGTTTTTTGTTCCACCGGTGTCGATATGCTCACAAGGCAAGGCCTTATTCCTGTGGGCTGATAAATGCACGTCTTTCCTTGTGGTTGATGAAAGCCTATTGACTGCACGGTAACCGTGCATATATAAAAGTTCACCTGCTCTGGGCAGATGAATGGATCAAGGGTGCGGGTTATGAAGATATAAGAGCAGTTTTGGTCACCTCTGGTCATTCCTGCTTACGTAACAGCAAAATATCTCTTAGGTTTTAAGCTCAGAAGATGGTTGGATGTGTGGAAATTGCAAGTGTTGTTTTCTGTGTGGAATGAGGCAAAACACTGTGTCTTTTCTAAGGGAGGATTTTGCACTGTGCTGCACAATGGAAAGCACCATTAAGTGGTGCTGCTGGAAGCAGCAGATACCCCGACTCTAAACAGGCATCCACAGAGAAACGCGTGATGGAGATAGTAATAAAGCCAGAGATGATGGCTGCATTTTTTAATGCTGTGTTTGTGGCTTGCTGTTTGAAGTCTTTCATTTTCTGCAAAGACAAATGCTATGGCTTTATGGTTGAGTAAATATGATCTGGTATAATTCTTTTATTCAGCCTCTGGGTGAAGAAAGAATGGAGATACTGAAGTGGATCTAAGTGGATAAGTAAGTCCGTGGTTCTAGGAGGCATCGCTTTCCAGTTAGAATGTAGCTTTGAAAAACGCCTTCCCTGAGGATGTACCCACGTGTTGGTGGTGTAAATGAGAAGGTGGAGAGGGAATATGCCAAGCAGGATAAGTGGAGTAAATGGAGCCATGTGGTCAAGTGGAGAGAGAAGAAATTTCCCATCGGAGCTTGGCGCAGGAGTCCAGATTTCTTCTGGCAAATAATTGTGGAGGATTTGGGGGCAGGGTGAGGAGATCCTTGTTGGCGTGTCAGTTGTCACCCTGCAGCTTGTAAATCCAGCGGCCTTTTGGATGGCTCAGTTAGTGATCTTGTAAAATTAATGGTTACTGGGAGGACTTCTGAGAACATCGTTAAAGGACAAGAGAGAAACTACCTGAATTAACCCTTCACTACAGATTAGCTTCTCTGTGACTTGCGGTCATTGCAGGTGATAAGACAGCTATATAAATGTACTTAGAATTTACACTGAAATTACAAAAATGATATATCAAGCACTATTTTTAGGCATTTTGTCCAGTTGATGATGGCCAGCATAGGGTTTTTTTTGTGTTTTCTAGCATCAGTAGGAAGTACTTGGAACATGCTATAAAGGAAACAGATCATACTCTGTTCTGCTGCCCCTCTGAGGATCAGCAGACTACAAAAATACCCAAGATTGCTGGAGAATAAACCATCTCTGCTTACAACATGAGTCTGGTGATGAGAGGTTAATGCATATAGTCCACTGTGCATTACCGTGCTCACAAGCAGCTCTAAACGTTAGCACCAGGTAATCTACTGTCTCTGGTATGTCTGGAAAGCTGCTTCTGTCTGAGGCATGAAATGGGCTGTTCCAAAGCCTCTTTTTTGTGTGCAGCAAACAAATCCTGTTAATCATGGTTGGACCAAGAGTAAGGTTTTTCTACTCTTTGACAATGTTAAGGGCAGCTTCCATTGTGATGAGCTACGTGTGGAAGGAGATGTTAGAAAAACTTGATTTGAGTGTTTCATGGCATGGAAATTAAATTGACCGAGTATGGAAAAGTGAAGTGCTGGCCCATATGTACCTCAGAGTATCCTCACTTTGGACATCATTGTTACAGATACTAATATTTGATGTAATTTGGAGCTAATAAAATACATGACTTAAAGGACGTGTTAAATTACAAGGGTTACTCAACAGGTGATGGTTCAATTTCCAGTTTTGTCCCCATCCTTTTAACTTGTCCTATTTTTAACTTGGTGCAAGATAGCAATTCAGTCTTGTTTTGAACTTCGTTATTCAGCTTCCCAGCACTAATTGGAGCTGTTTTATATTCATCCATATTTGGGGTGAATCACTGAAATACTACAGGTTGACGCGCTCCTTTCCTCCTACCTGTATCCTTTTGCAGCACAAACACATACAGAGCTAACAAAGGGAGAAAAAAAAACAACAGCAGACCAAATATTTCAGTAATTTTAAGGCCTATTTACATTCTATATAAGGAATTCTTACATTGGAGCAGACTTTCATAGCAGGTTTAACGTTTTTCTTCTGCTATCTGTGAAAGACAGCCAGGTTTCCACGTGACTCTTTGAAGAAGCACAGGGTGATCTTGCTCTGTTGGCCAACAGAGATGAGCATTTAACTGTCTTTGTGAAACCTTTCCTGTTCTGCACCTTGTAATTAAATACTGATGTCTTCCATCTGTGCTAAAACACATAACAAATTAGGAGAGCTGTATTTTAAAATAATTATCATTAAAAATACTTAGCCTCGAGGGCTAATATTGGAATTCCATCTTTTCTTAGCCATGATCAAAAACATAATAGAGTGGATGTTGTCCCGTTCTCCAGGTTCTGCCTTGCTAAATAATAGATACACCAAGGGACAGAAGATGAATATTATGTGTCAAGATTATTTTCAAGAAAGAAAGCTGATGTTAGGTAAGATTTGATTAGAAATATGATACGAACTCCATATGAAATGCTTTGAAAAACTAGTGATTAAAAGAAGCAATAGGAAGAAGATGCAGTAAAATGGCATCCCATCGCAGTGTTTGAGACCCGTTTCATTTATTATTCATTGTAATATGTTGAAGTGTAAATGTTCCTGCTGTGGCATGGATTAGTCTGTGGAGCTGAAGTTCGTAAGATGATGTATCAGATAAAACAATTGTGGAACTTGCCAGCCTTGGTGGGATGCCATCAGAGCACAGAACCTGGCTGTGCTGGTACTCATAAACATTCTAAATTGGGGAGGTGTCTGTAGTAAAGGATGCCCAGATTCTAGTCTGGTAATAAAGCCAGTGGGATTTAAGCCAGAAGACTAACCTTGGAGAGCAGCGTAGGATGAAAGATATGAATATGGATAATTTTGCTATATGGAATAGTCGCCAAGAACTTTCAATCAGACTCTTCAGAATGAAATTAAAGATACGATTTTTCTATGGATGCAAAATGTAGTTTATCAGAAGCTCTTGGATAGTAGCGCAACTGAATAAACTGGAAACCAATTCTGCGATCCAGTCTGGAAAATGACTAGAATTCAGCACTAGTACCAAAATAAGGTATATCATTGAAGAAGTAAAATGTAATGGGCTCAAAATGTAGAGTAGAAAGTGTGTGTGCAGTATCTGTTCAGTAGTAGAAGGCCTGGCTCTGAAGTGGTCATGGTAGTTGAGTCTTAAGAACTTTATCAACTAACGACAGCAACTACAATTGCTTAATATTTCTGCAGTCAGAGCTCTGGGTGTTCTGATAAGCAGTTACCTCAATTTCTCTAAAAAAACACCAAACAACTAAATAAGACTAATGTGCAAGAACTAATAGTATACTAAATAAAAGGAGAGCAAAAACAGCCAAAAATACCCGATGTACATTCCTCAATGCAGTGTTTGGGAAGTAGGTAAGAAGGTTAAAAGAACTGGATTGTTGGACAGGAAAGTGCTTTACCTTTCTGTCTCCGTGTTCAATGGGTAACCCACAGTATATCTGCGGAAACCTAAAACCGGCTTCGAATTGTGCTCCCATTAACTGTAACAGTCATACTAATCCCTGCTCTGGAGACATTCTTGATGTGGATTAAGTGTAAAAAAACAAAAGTAGGGAATGAAGAGCCATGGGAATGATGGTAATGCATTTTGGTAAGAGTACATTAACGCACAGGGAAGTGCTTCATACTTTAAATGGTATCCAACCAGAAGGGCCACTTACTAGGAAGTATTTGGATTTGTTTGATGAGTGTCTAATGTTCCAAGACTCCTGTGAGCTTGGGCTTGGTTTGAGTACTGCTGGCATACGCCTGCCAGATGCGTGTGCTAGTTTACTTTGACGTAATGCATTGATAGCGTATGTAACATAACTGGATGTATGTAGTTACGGTACATTATACCTGAGAAATACACCAGCATTAGCACTGTGTGACCAGGAGTACGTTGCAAACAGAATTATGTTGCTCAGATGAGGCGATAGGTACAAGTCTATCAGTAGGTCCTTTCCAACCTTGTGGTTCTATGATTCTGTGAACATGAAATTGAACATGCTGGATGGAAGAAGTTCTGTATATTTTTATAGGAGTTTCCTGTCTGTGTTAGAGGTGCATTGTCAGTTCATTGTGTCTCTATTTGTACAAACAGAAAACACAGGCAAGTACTGCTCTGTGCTAAGGGTGATACAATTTGCATAGCCAGGCTCCCATGCTATTGACAAGGCCTCATGTATCTAGTGGCACAGCAGTGCTTTTCAGAATGATTTCAATGCACTGAGTGCACTTCTGGCATCTAAATCCACCTACTTGGGTAAACAGTTTTTAATGCAGTGATAGATAGAGTTCTCCAAAGACCATACAAAATGAATGTATCTTTTTTATTAAAATTAGTTGCAAACTGATCTGGGCAACTGAACTGATCTCTTTATAGAGGTGTAGCAGAATGTTTTGGTAATACTGCTGTTTAATTTATTACTTACATTGATAACTTATTTTGTGATGTCATCCCAGATTTGATCATCCATCCTCAGAATAAGCATGATCAGAAATTTTCATGGTGCTCGCAGCAAGGCTTCAGACAATCACTGTGCTACCATCACTTCATGGGAGAAAGGGCAGAATCATTGGCTACAGTGAAGAGGAAACAAACAAATTAGAGTGCATTAATCTGCAGCAGTGAATATTATGTAGAACCAGAGGATCCAGGTCCTGAAGCTCATGGTGCAAGGAGCAGAGGTAGGATGCTGACAAGAAGAAGCAATAGGGACTAAGGGAGGAGTGGGAAATTAAGGTAGGCTCGGGACAGGGAAAAAAAGAACACAGCAGCATAAATGAAGAAGGAGCTGTGCAAGTAAGGAGCTCAGTTATCTGAGATTGCATTTGCTCTTCATTCCCAGTCTAAAATAGAAGTCAGAAACACAATTCAGGCCCGCTTAAGAGAGAGGCATTTCACTGGTGAGCAAGTACCTAGACTGCACAGATTCTGACTGTGGTGTATTGTTGAGTCCTGTTTTGCCATTGAGCAGCCGCCTTAAAGCTGAGCCATTTGGAACCCCCTAGAAGAGAGTAATGTCTCAAGTACACGTTTGAAAACATAATGGAATTCTTGTGCCACTTGATGAGCACAAGGTGGCATAGAGCCACCTATTCTGTTGTATCCTGGTGGTAAACCTTGTCATTTCTGCTGTTTCAGCCATTGATGTTCCTCTCTGCTTATCGTCAGAGAAGCAGCAATTCTTTTCTATTTGATTTGTGGCCCTGCAAATGAAAAAGAGATCTACAATCTCGCTTCAGTCAAACATACCACGTGTTACAGGAATTTGCTCACATCTATCCCTCTTCCTTCACACCCACCCTCAGGAGGAAAAAATTAACAAAATTCAATTTCTTCAGAAGTGAAAAAAGTCAACTTTCTCGCAATCTTGAAGAAAACAAATTAATGGGGGAGAGTCCCTTTGTGGAATCTTCTAGGCTTATCCTCAGCACCAAGGGCTGGATACAAAAAGTTTTTCTGGGGAGGAACAAAATGTTAAGTGAATCAGTTTTGTAAGTAAGTTTGCTTTAGCAATAGCAAGTAACATTTAGAGTGAAGAAATTGTTTACTTGCCATTGTACAATTCCTAACTGCTGGTGTTTTGTACAAGCTGGTATTGCCTGTTGCCTTCAGGAGAAGGCAGTAAATACTTGGTTTGGTCAATGAAAACAGATTGTTACAATTAAGTTCTGAAGTTTTATTCACTGGGAAAAAGAACAAACAAAACTAAACAAAAATGCTGATGCTACTTAAAGAACAAGTTGGTGGCAAACAAGTGCAACTGTTAGTAAAACCTGATTACTGTGAACTTCTCACACAGTTTTCAAAATAAGCTTAGTCTTGTGTAAATGCATAGTAAGACTCAATATAATCATTGTTCTGTTCTGTAAGCATAAGAAATGTTCATGGGCTGCCTTAAAAAGACCTCGTTGGTCAGCTTTGCCAGGTGACACTTTAACTGGAATCAGCATTGCAAGATTAATGAAGCTCTTCAGGTGCTTTTACAATTAAAGTGGTCTCTCCATACTGGAGTTTTTACCTTTCTCATTCTTCCAGTCATTTCTAAGACTGCTGAATTGTTAGAAAGTCTTGGTGTGATGATTTCCAGTTACCTGCTCGCTGCTCTAGTAATCTACTTTGTGAGAGAATGCTTTTGAATTTGCTGGATAGAGCTGGTTTATAACAACCATTGGCAGATCCACAATGCAATTTTCAGCTGTACCTTTTTTTTTCCCCTAAAAGTAAATTGTGTTTAGTAGTCCTTTAGTAACCTTTCATTACTTTAATGCAGGGAAGAATGGTCACAGTAAAATGCTTGACAGAGAGTACATCATGTGATTTTATTCCTATTTGATATTCTGGTTTGTTCTTTTATATGGTGTAGTAGGAATGATCAGCTGTGTTAGCAGAATGTGTTATAACTATGCTCATCTTTAAGTATTACGTTTAATTCTGATCTGAAGACAGGAATTTAAGGCCTTTGACCTTAAAATTGGTTAGAGAATAGAGAGGACTTACAGGGAAAAAAAACAAACAGTAGCCCTCTATTAGCTTTTTAATACCAGCTGAAACCTGATGTGTAGATAATAAATGTAGCTTTTGTACATGTTCTCTTACTGTAAATTTGTGTACCTGAGAAATGACTTGAAGAGAACACTTAGAGAAAACAGAAGTGGTGTTTCATGTGATGTTTGTTGTTGGTTACTTACTCTGGTCACTCCCTTTGACCAAACTGGAAAGAATGGACTGCTCCATTATTTCTGACACACAAGAAAAACATCTCTGAAATTGAAGCAGATGTGGAAGAAGTGAATAATAAATATCACATAATTGATAGTGGCCTGGACAGTAAAGGAAGAACGTGACATGCAGGCAAACTCTGGCTCATGACTCCTGTCAGATGACAGGCCTTTAATTAATAAAACCACTTAAATTGTCTGCAAAATAATTTGCCTTACATAAAACCTGTGTTTAGCTATGAGAGTACATACAAAGCCACTACCAGGGCATATCTTTGTCCCATTAAAATATCTAGAGACCTTTCTCTGGTAAGTCATATCCGTGTTGGCTTACTGAAAACTATTTGTTCATAGGCCAAAATACCATGTTTATTCAGCAGACTTCTTGGCTCTCATGTTTTTTCCTCTTCATTAAAGAAAATGCTACTTGTTGGGTCACCAGACAGTCAATATGGGAGCTACTAGCTTAAGCTCATTAGCAGCTATTACTGTATGGTGCTATTGTCCTGCCTTTCCCTCCCCTCCCCCAAGCTTCCTTCTCTATACAGTGTCATCTAGAAAAAGATAAGGGATTGCTTTTGTTTCTTTGTGATACGGCTGTCTAAGAATGAAGTTAATTTAACCACAAAACCTATTCATATGCTGAGCTGCTTCAGGACTTTGCTCTTACAACTCTGATCAGCCAGATCTTTTCTGTGATCTATCTTACTTCATCCCTTCATGTTCTAGTTCTTCTTGCCTTAATTCTAAGCTCGCAGTACAGCCTGTAACTGTTGCTGATTGTTTTTTTCTTCATCTCTGCTCTATTGTCCTCTTTGCACAAAATGCTTGATCCTTTTTGTTTATGGTATTGTTCTACCATAAATTTAAGACGGCAAAATTTGTGCTAAGTTTTACTAGCTTTGAATTTGCCATTCTTTCCCAAGGCTCTCTGTTATTCCTGTAAGTGCACATTTCCTGGTTTCCTCATTTTAACAGAATCCCACAGCGTAGTTTCTGTTTCAAAATAAGGACTGAGACGTGACAAGTGAATTGACTGTTTTCCTCCCTTCTATTGTGTTGTCCTAGAAATGGTGGCTGACCTGCTGGTTGCTTTCTACAAGTCTCATTTCCATCATGGGGCTACTTGACTTGATTTGCTTCTAGGTACTCATATCTTTGGATTTTACCATTATTGCACCTCTACTCCTCTTTTCATTTGGCACAGATATTCTTTGTATAATCTATCTCTCACAATCTAAAGTCTGCGTGCTGCCGGTTGTGATGGTTCTTCTGACTCAGATTATGGTCTTTGTTTTCATCTTTGCATTTACCATAGACCTGGCTGCACTGATTTCCTTTTACATCATGCACCTGGAATTCTTCTCTCTTTAGGCTCCTGCAATTTGAGGAGTGTTTTTCAGTGCATTCAGCTTTTAATGTGATCCGTATTACTGGGTGTCATTAACCAAACCTTTACTCTGCAGCTGTCACTTCTGCAGCTCATCCAGTTTTTTGTATGCAGCACACTAAGAATATAGTCTGATTTGATTAGTTCTTGCTTTTTTTCCAGTTGTCCTGGTCTGCCTCAAGCTTGATGGCTTTGTAGCTTAAGGAAATAAGCAATGAAAATAAGAGTTATTATTAAGCAGGAATAAAAAAGAATACTAGTAGAATTACAGATGGAAATCAACAGTGTTACAAAATGCAGACATCTTGATTCAGAAATCCAGAGCCTGGTAAGCAGTTAATGGAGCCACTTATTTATTTACTTTCTTAGTTGCTGCTTAGTTCATGGATTTCAAGTAGTTGCACAAGACGCTTTTGGTGCTGGTTGTGTTATAAGGAGCTGTGGTCTGCAGCATTCCTGATGGGCAGGGAAGCAGTGAGCTGTGCCATTTGATGCTCTGGCTGTCCAAAGAGCCACTGGAGGGCGTCCACAGCTACAAAACAAGGAGCACCACAACCTGAGCTGTTCACAGCTGCTGAGGCTGCGTGAGCTTATTTTTGTAGGTAGACTGAATGTAGAAGCTGAGATCAAATCTCTGCTTTGGTTTCTGGTTTCCCCTATCAAGAATCTGGGGTATTTTGTAAAAATTCAGTGTTTTAGGGTTTTGCTGTTGTTTGTTTGAAGATATTTTGCTCTCATGTGTAACTGTAACCCTCGCACATTCTGTCACGGGATGGTCTTTCTGCTAAAATTTATTGAATTTGTCATCGGTGGTTACTTAAAATAAATGTGATTTCAGTTAAATCTGCTGAATTACAGTTGGAAACACTGTCATGTTATTAATTGGGTTGAGAATCCTTTTAAAAGCCGTCCGTGTTTTTCGAGAAGATCTTGCAAAATTACATGAGTTCTGTTTTGATTTAGTGAGTTCTTTGTTTTGCTCTGGTGAAGTTTAGGCTTTCCATTTACTTCTGATTCTTCTCTGGAAGCAGTTAATACATTTGACTAGTTTCTACTCATGCTATCAGAGATTTTACTGTTAATTCAGCCTTAAAAAAAAATCAAAGCCTTTTCTCCCTTGGGTTCAGGTGCACTTGTTCTTCCTTACTTTGTTAATGCCGGATTTTCAGGCTGCTTGTCCTTGAGAATGTAAATTACTTTAACCCCATGCTTGCATCTCTCAGATGAGTCCTTATAACTTGTATGGAGATAGATACATGAGAATGGATGTGGTGAATCTTGCATTGGGACTGACTTGGCTTCTTGGGCTTTATCATACATGAAATGGGTTATCTTAAGCATAGATATAATGATTATTGCATGGAGATTTTATAATACTTACGGCAGTGTTTTTCTGTATATCATGTATACTGGCCTTGCTGATGTGAAGGGTCTGTGCATATGAATTTTATAAACAAAAAATGATCATATTGCCTGATCCAGGAGGTACTGCCTGCACAAAGGAACCTTTCTGCCAGTTATGCTTGTTTGCTAAGATGGTATAAAGGTGAAATGGGCAGGGCTAGATTTCAGAACGCTCAGAAAACCTGCCCAGGGCTGTTGATAGTGTGGGTTTGTAGATTTGGCTTGTTGGATTTTTCATTTTTTTTCTCAAATGTCTGCATGAAAAACAAACAAAACATTGTTAGATAATGGAGCTTTGGCTTTTTAATAACAATAACAGCAGTTACCTTGAGAAGTTATATTTTTCACAGTGTATCCACTGGCTTGTAGGATGAGCTGGTTCCTGTTGGGCTGGTGTTTATGAAACAGAGCAACGGCCTTTTATTCATTCTCATAGTCAGAAATCTGTGAGCAATGGTGAAAGGCTGAGCTGTGTGGGTGGTTTCCTCTGAGTGCTTCAGTGGAAAATCGAGGGCCTGCTCTTAGAATGAGCTGGGGAAGCCTGTCATGCTGCTGTCCATGGTGTAGTACTACAGTAATACTGCAACCTCTTAGAACTAAACTCATTCCATTGTTATAAGTAATATTAACTTGTGTCTAAATCTTACTTGATTTAAACGGTGCAGTAATTCTGAGTAATTAGTCTGGGTAGAGCCCTGCTGTAGATCAATAATAGATTATTAAAATGAAAGCTGTGATTTTGCTCTATGTTTTTATTTTAATAATACTGATAATGTTTCTGTTTTTCTTGGCATTTTTCATGACACGTATTAGTAGATATTATTTTGATAATGATGTTTCTAAGCAACACTTTTTATTAGGAAAGCTTGAATAAATACATTCTTAATGTTACATTGTTGGAGACATCTCTATCTAAATACTTAGAAGCTTTTCTCATTTCTGTGTTGCTAAAAACATTTTCTGTTTGGTATTTTTTTGTCTTCATATAGCAGTGTAAGACTGGAAACATCTGGGCTGGATGGACTTTAGCATCAAAAGAAGTTCTCAACTTTTAACTCGAAAAATTAACTACTTAAAAATGAAGCAAGTACCAGAGATCCTTGGAAATACCAATGGGAAAACACAGAATTGTGAAGTGAATCGTGAGTGTTCCGTCTACTTGGGCAAAGCACAACTTTCTGCCACTCTACAGGAAGGTGTCATGCAAAAATACAATGGCCACGACGCTCTTCCATTCATCCCAGCTGATAAGTTGAAAGATCTGACTTCTCGTGTGTTCAATGGTGAGTCTGGGGCCCAGGATGCCAAGCTGCGCTTTGAACCCCAGGAAATAAAAGGAGTTGGAACACCACCAAACACTACTCCTATCAAGAATGGTTCACCAGAAATCAAGCTGAAAATCACTAAAACCTACATGAATGGAAAACCTCTGTTTGAATCTTCCATTTGTGGAGACAATGGTGCAGATGTGTCTCAATCAGAGGAAAATGAACAAAAAACAACAAACAAGGAGAGGAGAAACAGAAAAAGAAGCATAAAATATGACTCCTTACTTGAGCAGGGTCTTGTTGAAGCAGCGTTGGTGTCAAAGACTTCAAGCTCCCCTGAAAATAAGGTACTTTTTAACATGTTTTCTTTTGTTATGTTTGTTATTCATACTGTCACCTCATTTGTTCATGTGTTTATCATTATTTTAAGTGCTTCCACGGGTACTTCAACTGAGCAGTTCACTTTCTGTGGTGTTCTCAGTGTCCCAACTGAGCATTAATGCACTGTAGTTATGGTCCAAGTTTCTTTGTCTAGATTTGAAGGACTTCCTGAATCAATTCCAAATAAGTAAAATCAGTCTTTATTAGAGATCGGGGCTTGTAGTAGTATGGGATGAATGAAAGAGAAGCTTCATCCAGAGATACAGCCAAAGCATAGACAGGATGTGCACCTGGGCAAGGGAGCTTGGGAGACCTTGAAATTCACATATAGCCCTATATAACTGTTTTTGGCAGTTCAGCTGTAGTTTTTACACTTACTTGTGACCTAACTAGCTTTGCTTGCTATAACCTAGGGAGTTGTACTAGTTGAAAACGCTAGATACTCTAATGATGTTATTAACATCTGTGATCCAGCTAGTCTGCTCATCGTTAATGAGTGAACATAAATGGAAATTAAAAAGTGGTATATTTGTTAGCTTTAGCAACTCTATTATTACACTATTTAGTTATTAAATCAAAGGCAGTATTTAGTTTGCCCATCATACTAGTTCAGCCTGATCATCCTTTCATATTGGTTGTGGATTAAAGCTGGCCTGTAATGTTTTGTGATGTACAATTTGTTTGAGATTAAAAGATTGATCTGTTTTCTCTGTGTTGGCCTGTGATCAGAAACTGTCAGGGGCGAACTGTGTAAATACATTGCCCAGAACACCAGGGACACTATGGCAGGAGAGCAGTGCTGAAGTGCTGAAGCCGTGGGCTACCAAAGAGCCAGAGCAGGGCAACCCACTGTT
This sequence comes from Coturnix japonica, assembly GCF_054131305.1. NCBI lineage: Eukaryota > Metazoa > Chordata > Aves > Galliformes > Phasianidae > Coturnix > Coturnix japonica. Next base: position 83,856,146 of record NC_140666.1, on the reverse strand, counting down.
TGATCACAGCCCGCCCAGTGTTATAACACTGTTCTTTTCAGAGCATTTGGAATAACAGCTCGAGCCTCTGGTTCTTTTTCTTGCACTTTAGAGCACAAAGGGCAAACAGATTGGAAGATCACAGAGTGTGAACTGTAAAAAGACTCAGGCTCTTTCTTTTTCAAGGGCAGCTTTCAACCCTACAGGTTTAAACTAAAGGTAGAAAAACCTTATTAGGGAGCATGTTTATCCACACATGAACTAGTGATAAAAATGTATTCTCTGTGACAACAGCTGTAATATCTTCATTATCAGTGTATTAAAGTTCCAAGCTCCTGCTCTAGGTGTTGTTTCACTGCCATTAACCCAAGGCTTAATTAGTGTGTCGTACTTTGCTTTTATGTTCTTGGCTGTGGTCGCAAAGCAAAAGTTGGGAAAATGTCCATGGAGTAAAAGCTGATAAATGTTGTTTCTAGATACCTGTTTATTGCAGGTTACAAGTTAATATAGAACCTGTTTGTCAGGTTTTGTTTCTGGACTGTTTTTCTCCCTTGATTTCTCCTTGTCCAAGCTCTCATTCTTTTATTCAGCAAAAATTGCCATGGTTCAAATACTGCCTTTTGTGTAAGGTAATTATATCTCTGATGAACATACCAGATTACTATCGTGCTGAGGTGAGAGGCGTATCATTTAACAAATGTTCAACTGCTCTGTTGTTGGGCTGTCTTGTTTGGACGTTTTTCATTAACATAAAGGAAAGTCGTTTCAAAATCTAGCTGCAAATCTGTTTTCAGTTGGGAATAAATGTGATCTACTCAGCTCTGATGTGAATTAGATTTCTGCTGATATCACAGCTTTTCCCAGCCCTCTGAGGGACAGCTGTAGTGCTTTCAGTTTCCCAGTTTGAAGGAGGGGAAGTTGGACAAATCATGGCTCTTCCTTTCCTGCCCTCCTGCATTTCACCATTTTCCATCTACTCCCTTATCTCTCCATAAGGAGTTCTCTTTAAAATCCAGGCCTAGTTTAATAATTTAGCAATTAGCAGCTTCTACTCTGAGGAACTACATTGCTACCAGGCCAAGAACACCTTTGACTGTGAAGTATTAAGTGTTGGATGCTTGAGTCAACACCAAACCCACAGAGTCTGATAGTTGCTCACTATGTGGTGCTGGTGAAGTGGCAGGATGCTTCTATTCTAGATCTTGTCATGGCTGCATCCTCGCAGTGCTAGCAGTTACGAATGGGGACTTGGTAGATTTTTCTCACGTATTGCTTTTGTTAGAGGTGCTGTGATTTTCTTCCTTGTTGGAGCATGGCAGAGATTTACTTAATGCAGTAACACAAAGTAATCCAGATTAAGCACTAAAGTAATCAAGACATTTTTTAGTATGAGAGAATACATATATTTCTAGCTCTTAGGCTTGTGATCCCAAAGTCAGTCTGCAGTGCTCTGCAGCCCTGGTAAGAGTTCAGTGTACTATACTGGCACATCTGAGCCTGCTCTACATAAGCCAGTTTGGGCCTGGAAGTGGCAGCCTGCCCATCTGGCATCGCTTCCTGGCATATCTACATAGCATGGCTGCAGTAGCTCAGAAAAGCAGCAACGCTGTGTCCATAACAAACCTGGAGGGTCTGCGCTGCTGTACTTGCTAGCTTAGAGATTCCAGCTGTGCCCAATGGATGTGATCTAAAAGCTGTACCTTTCACAAAGCTTCCTATCATGTTTTCTTGTGGTCCTCATGTAGTATTGTACCAGAAACTTGGCAGTTCATTGCACTTTGTACTCAGCACAGTGTATAATGATTTTACATTGGCTACCTGGGGGGCAGCTGCGAGTTGCTGGAGAAATGCCACTAGTCTGTGTCTTGTGTTTGCGTTGCTGTTTTGTGTTCACAGAGAAAAACTGTCCTGGCTAACTTCATTCTATCTGATGACTACATCATGTTATAGTGCCTTTGCCAGTGAATGGTAATGATTTAGAAACCAAGCAAGGGTAGAACAGAAGCAGTCTCAGGATTATCTGGTGCTTAGTGCTGGAAGATGGGCACCACTGGAGGTGTTGCTGTTGCTCTGGCCCCATCTTGTATCTAATTAGTAGAGCTGGGTAGAAACCAAGTTCCCTTCATAAGACTGGAGAGCTGCTCTCATCAGATAATTGATTATCCTGTTTATTATCCTGTTTATGGCTACTAAGAGTGGAGAAAACAGCCAGATCCTGAGATGACCTGTTTTGTTCTAAGTACAGGAATAAAAAATGGCAAATAAATAGATCTTTTCCACGAAGAGGACTTAACTGTTTTTCATTGTCAGTCATTAGGAAATCGTGGTCGACTTGCTGTTAAATGTGCAGCTAAACAGCCACGTGAATTAGTGTCTGCAGTTGGGACTCTATAACTTTTTAATAACTGTTGAGTTTTCAGAGCCTCTCTTCAGGCAAATGATAAGGCAGAATTCCTGGCTGCTGTCACCAGAATCCCAGTGGAGTAGGAAATACCTCGATATCTCTTCAGGGTGATCCCTTTAGGAGCAGGAGAAATGAATTCTTCTGCTCAAGGGTTCCATAGCTGCTGTTACTTTTTAGCCCTCAGTAAAGGATTGTTTAGCTACGCCCTGAACATTTGTTTGTTCTCAGCAGCTCACAATGTGCAGCAGTAATTGTTACTTCGGAATTTCAAACCATTCATTCTTAATGGCTCCTAGGAATAGTATTTTAAAGAACTGCTAGTGTGTTACATAGCACCTGAAGCATACAGAGTGTGTTTGTTTCAGAGGAGATTAGAAGCTATGGGCTCTCTCAGAGTGAATGCAAAATCAATTGCAGAAAGCTGAAGTATTTGTTCAAGGCTTTCCTCTTTGTAGTGCACAGAAGTAGCCAAATTAAGTGTGCTTTCTGCATCAAGCTCTTGTCTCGTTACATTTTTTTGTGTCCCAGGTGGAAAAAAAAAAGTTTTCACATTCACATCTATTCATAAACACGTATCTGGAAGAATCCAAATCAAAAAGGAAATAGTATCTTGATGCGATGACAAAAATGATACTTAAAAATAGCTGTAACAAGTCAGTGTAAGAACTGCTTAACTCAACATCTAGGCTTGGAGGGTAAGAGTTAGCACAACAGCATGATATGTCTCTATTATTGTCCATATTATAAATAGTGTTTTATATAATATATATATATATATAAATATTGAGAAAATATAATGGTATTTTGTTCATTTTTGACTGCTTCCAAGCCACCTGTCACAGAAGTCATGGATGTACCTGAAAGTCTTTGAGCCAGGTCTTGCGTATGTGTGTGTGTTTGTCAGGTCAGTTTGGTTGTTTTCATTGCTTTTCTGTCCAAGATAGGTGAAGCCTTTGTGTTGCTTTACTGAACCAAAATAATGCATGTCTAACTTGTGCATTTAGCTGAGAGTTAGATCTCCAGTTCAACGCTGTGCTATTTGGATGGATTTACAGACAGATCTTTGGGAAATGTTAATGATACGTACCAGATGTCATTTCTGGCCCTTAAAGCTTCCTTTTGTCAGCAAAGAAGGATGGTTTGTAGTAACTGCTAAAGAAAGTAACAGAAGCAAAATATTTTGATCTGTCTTGGAGTCATGGGATCATCCTTCTTTACAAGTTTCCTTCTTCTGGAGTGGATTTCACAGGGCACGTGGACTTCAGGAACTCAGTTCACAGACACTAATGGTCAGTTTGCCTATTGCCACTGTTTAGTTATCATTTTATTTTGAGTAAATAGCCCCAACCTGGCTAACATTTCTGTGGCTGCTTTTTGTGCGAGCACTTGAAGGAGTTGTTTTATTGAGCATCATAAAATGGACAGCCACTAAAAATGTAATTTGTCAGGAGTAAGGAATAAATCTCTTTGTCACAAAAGGAGCTCATACAAATACTCTGGTTTAGAAATCGAGCACAGGGGGGAAAACTGGATCTTGCCCAGACCATTGCCAAGCAAACCCAGATACCTTTATACGGTAAAATCTGTGGCTTCAAGGCACCTAATGATAGAAAAGCTTCATTTTTCTTTTTTTGGGAGGAAGGAGAAAGTGGATCAATACATGTAAATTTGAATGTATGTTGAGGATGATTGAAACAGACTGAAATATTTTGGGATCTTCGTCGTATGGAAATGATAGTGCTTTGAATTTGTGCTTTATGTTATTCTGCAATGATCACCTCATTTATATGGGGTTCGGGTATTCCTGATTGGGGTTTTCAGCACATCTTTATTCCTGAAAATAAGAAATGTTTATGAAATATGTTTCATTGTTGCCAAATCAAGGTTATGTTTATTTGTTTTTTCCCACTTGCCAGTAGACTGATACTCTTGTGTTTAACCTTTACAACTGGAGGACCTTTTAGCTGTGTGTAGCAACACAGCGGAAATTACTCACCTGGAAACCTCTCTTGCCTGCTTTTATGTGTGGTGTTCAGTTTAAAGGCCTACTCTCCCAATCTAAGTAGTATCTGGACTCTGCCATGGACTCCCTTTACACCAAATCAGCATTCGTTCTCCTTAAACCTACACTATAGCAAGAAAATGTAGAGACAAGTATTTGTCTCTACCAGAAGACAATGTTTGGTAGGTCTGGGATTTGATGGTGTTATCTGGGCTTGGGTTTTTCTACCCAGATCATTAGGATTCTGAACTTCTACCTGCGCTACCTTGGATCTCTGTGAGCTGCCAAGAGCGTATCTGTTTATAACAAAGTGCTTTGGGAAATCTCTTATTTACTCAGCCCTATGAGGGTGTTAGGAGAGTGCTAAGAATTCCTGTTGTAAGCTTCCTCATGGCTCTGTCATGGTGCTTTTCCACACTTCTATAGCATCTCATACCCACGTTGTCTTATATACTGAGATACCACAGTTAAAACTTCTGAGGATGGGCAAATGTTGGATAAGTTGAGTGTAGGCAGAAATCTTTTTACAATTCTTGCTATAAAAGAAAGTTTCATTCATTCTGATCAAGTCGTATCTAATTTAAATACTGATTTTTTGGAACATGGAACTTTTCAGCAGTAAGCTAGTAGCTCGTGATTTAAGAGGTCATCTAAATGTAAATGTAGAAATTCAGTAAAGCTGCTGAATGAAACTGCTCTCCACATTTGCAGAAGGATTGAGGGTTGGGAAGTGTTCCAGAACTTCTATCTACTGGGTCTATCTGTGAATGATTGAATCTGTTTCCTTTCAACCCTATATTGTGAAATAAAGATAGTGTCCTAGTTAGTGAAATGCCATGTGAAGATTATTTCTAAACTGCTTGCTCATATAGTGTTTGTGTAAGGGAAGATTGCTGACTGGGGTAGACAGATTTGTTTTTAACTGTAAAAGCATCTAGAAAACATGTCGTCAGCTTGGAACTCGATAACGAGGGAAGCGAAGCCAGAAAAAATAATTGAAATGTCATCGATTTGAAATACAAATTTGATCTTGTATTTTAAAATCCATAATCTAAATTATGAATCCCCATCTAAACTTACTCTTTGTCTGCTTTCTTTCATCTCAGAAGGGAGGATACTGCATGGTGCTGTGAGCTGCTCCTAGATGAGTCTGTAGAGGGAAATGGAGGAAAGAAAGCTCTTGTAATTAAACTTGCATTTGGCTTTTGAAGAGCCTCAGCCATCCCAGCAAAGCTTTTAGGGGATCTACAAGTAGAGCAGAGATTTATTTGTTTTTCTCTACCCGCCATATGATCACATGGAATAAAAACAACTGTGGTTGTACTGGGAAGAATCACAGAATGAGCCAGGTTGGAAGGGACCTCAAGGATCATGTAGTTCCAACCCCCCTGCCTGGCAGGGCCACCAAACATACACCTTTACTAGATCAGGTTGCCCAGGGCCCTGTCCAACCTGGTCTTGAACACCTCCAAGGACGGGGCATCCACAACCTCCCTGGGCAGCCTGTTCCAGGACCTAACCACTCTCCTAGTGAAGAACTTCCCCCTAAATAAATGAAATTTAATATCTTCAGAGGTAATTCTTCACAGTGTCATGATCTCAACACCTCCTTTTTTCAGGTGCTTAGTAACAGAAGAAAAGACAACTTGAAGGTAGTTTTAAAAACTGAATATTAATGGTTTTAGTAAAATATCTGTGTTGGTATAAAGCAGTTAGAAATCTCATTTTATTTTGATATATGAGCTTTTTATGTCCACTTCCCCTGCAGGCTGTAGCTCGTTACACAATATGATGCATCTTTGGCAGAAGTCCTGCAGACGTTTGGAGCAAGGCACAGTTTGCAGACATGGGTGCAGTGATGTTTTGAGAACTGCAGTCTTTGGATTCTCTGTAGTGTCCTTTTCTGTTGTGCTGAAGATAAGACACGAAACGTCAGCACTTCATTGCTTCTTCATGTTTCCTCATCATTCTCCATTTTCTAGCAATAATTGAGCTTTTTCCAAAAAAGCGTCACTAAGGTGGTAATTTCTATGAGGATACTATATTTAATAGAATCATTTGGAATAAGTACTGGCCTCACTTTGGAATGAGTCTTGTGTTATTAACCTTTTCATTTGAAGCTGTAGTATATATTGAGGGATTTGCACTGATTTTAATCAAGCTTAGGTTCTGATTTGGGGTTTTGAAGGGACTTAATGAGATTTTTACATTTAATGAGAGTGAGAAGCCACTTCTTTGTCCTGAATGATAGAACGTAACTCATTAGGAAAGTAGCTGCGTCCTTCCATTCTGTTGCCTGAAGGCTGAACAGTGATTTGTCCTTTGTCAAATTAAAGTCTTGAATTTTCCAGGAAGCAAGAGCTTTCCTCACAGCATAATTATGATGGTTAGTTCTCAAGGAAGATAAGCTTGGAACCACTGTCTTTTTATAAGGAGTATATTTGTCTGTTTGTTAATAGTGAACCCAGTCATTGGTCACATTTTAAGTGACAAAAAGTCTTTTCTGCTTTGTTGTGCCCTTTTCCTTCAGACAAGTTCCCATGTCTCCTGAACCTCTCCAAGGAACATATTTCTATAGGCACCTCCTTAGTTCACTATCTTAACTGACAGAGAGGCAAGAGGCAAGAGAAGACAAAACCATGTCATTTTTATTTTTATTACACAAGTCTGGGATAAAAAATACTCTGTTTCATCCACTAATTCATTCTCCATCACTTCTGGATGGTGTTCTGTGTCTAATCCTTGTGGCGATTTACAGTTACATGAAGTTGACGATTTCTGTAGCTTCCAAAGTTAGTTCAGTGGAATACTATTCTTCTTGACATTTCAGTTAATTCACAGTTAATTTGAGGGTTTAATTCCTTACACATTAATGCACATATACACTAAATAGATCATTACTATTTTATTGATATCTACCATTCTATTAATATCTTTATTCTTCACCACTGATAATTTCAAAACAGATAACTTAGCTCAGTCCGACATTACCTGGTAAGCCTTGTAGGTGGGTTTTTAAAGAGTATATTAGTCCCTTGCCAGCTTAAAAATGTTCATAGTACTTTCATAACCAAGTCTACAGACACAGAATCACAGAATGACCCGGGTTGGAAGGGACCTCAAGGATCATGTAGTTCCAACCCCCCTGCCTGGCAGGGCCACCAAACATACACCTTTACTAGATCAGGTTGCCCAGGGCCCCGTCCAACCTGGCCTTGAACACCTCCAAGGACGGGGCATCCACAACCTCCCTGGGCAGCCTGTTCCAGGGCCTAACCACTCTCCTAGTGAAGAACTTCCTCCTAACATCCAACCTAAATCTTCCCTCTTTCAACTTAAAACCATTTCCCCTTGTCCTGCTATTGTCAGCCCTTTCCAAGAGTTTGCTCCCCTACTGGGTGTAAGTTCCCTTCAGGTATTGAAAGGCTGCAATACAGACAAATGTGAAGCTCTGCATTCAGCACAGCAACAATGTTGTTCTTAAATGCATCACGCTCTGTAGTTGCTTTAAAATGATTTTAAACTTTGAAATTACCCATCAGACACAATATGTTCTTGTCTCTTCACATTCATAGTCAGCCCAGAATTAAATGAAAGCTGGATGAATTCTTTTGATGGGTTGTAGACAAATTAAATGCAAATGTTTTCTATGACCAAGCCATCGCATTTCACTTCTTTGGTCTGGTAGAATGCTAACAGAATTGTCAGGAATTCCTGTCAATCTGCCTGTCACTCATCACTTATGAAAGTGCTGAGAGAAATGGCAAACAAATCTTGGAAATGTTCAGAGGAGAGGAAAGACATGTTAAATATTCTTTTCTTCTTTGGTATATCTCAGCCTGTTGCAGTTGCTGTCTTGGATGAATTTTTAAGAATGCTGGTATTCTTCAAGGCATAATTTCTTGCAGAAAAACTCAGTTATGGTAATTGGGTTACTCTATTCCACAGTCCCCCAGACAAAATAAACTTGAAATCTGTCTAGCTGCCTTTCAGAGCAAGGCTTTCATTAGGGTTCAAATCCAGAAAGCCAGAGATTTCTGTTGAAACCAGCGTCTGCAATACTAAGGAATGTGGAGCCTATCAAATGGCCTGTGTGATCTTCAGTCATCACCTGCTCGCCCGGGCTTCAGCCGTCCTATTTGTGTAACTTCTCTGCAATTCAGTGTTTGAAAAAGGGAAAAAAAGCCACTGAAATTATTGGTCGAGGTAGGAAAGAAAGAAGCTCCCAAACTGTTTCTGCCTTCCCGTTGGGTGCAGAAGGCTTGAAGTCTGGCGCAGGTGACTGTGGGTATCTATCTCAGCAGTTGCAGAGCTTGCTTATATGGGAGAAGAAGGGGAGATTCTGAAACTATATGTGTTTGCTTCTGTCAAAAGGACAGGAAAATGTAATAGGACAGGGCGAAACAGCAGGCCTGACTTAGTTTAGCACTTACAGTAAGCTGTGAGTGATCTATGCTCCTCTACAGCATAGAAAATCCTATGGGCTTCCACTTGTTTATGTTTGTGGTAGGTTATCCTATTAGAGATTTGAACCGTTTTAAGGAAGCCTATATGTTTTCTACTTCATGCAAGAGTGTCATCATTACATGCAAAAATTGAGGAGAAGGTATTTTAAAGTAACTTGATTCATTTGAGCTTCCTTCGCTTTGCAGTTGTGTTCTAAAACAAGGAGATTTTCATCGTATTTTGCTTGTTTAAGAATCATCACAAAAAGAACTGGTCTGCTGTTGCAGCAATATGAGTTACTCATCACAGACCACCACAGGAATGCTTCCAGCCCTGCCTCTCCATGTTCTACAGATGCACAGTGATTGCCTGTGTTATTAACTGCATCTTGTTAGGGATACTCAATTATTGCTTAATAAAAAATGGCCCAAACAGCAATTCCTGTTTTCCTCCAGAGAAAAAATGCTGCGAGCCACATTGTTTCTGTACTGTGAATACAAGTGTCTCCTGAAAAAGCTCCAGCTCTATTCATACAATGACACAGATTAAATCTATGTATGTGACCGCCTGCCGGTGTCTTATCTTGTCCTGATGGTTTTTGAGTAACTTTAATACTTAAGATTTCTAATGCTATGCTGTGCAAAAATGCTTTACAGAGGAAATATTAAAGAGGCTGTTAGGATCAGAGGGCTGCTTGTTTCAGAAGTACATGGCAGGCATTTCACCTCACGATTTAGAGCTGAGATACCTAATGAAATGGATCAGAGTAACTTCAGGAATGAGGAAATCAAATGAAATCAGGGTGATATGGGAAAGGAGGATGAATGAGAATGAGCTCACGCCAGTACAGTCTGTAGGGTTTTAAGTAACATTTTGTCAATAAAAGAAAGCATAAATACAGAAAGTATCACATAGATCAGCCTTGCGGTTCTTATCAGAGGGCTGTTGTTTTCCCAGTTTTTTTAATCATGATCCATCAAAGAAGCTGAAATTCGTGACGCGCTTGTAGATGTGTTGAAATGCAATATTCACCCCCGTAGTGCCATCCCTTTTAGATTATGTGGCAGTAAGAAGCACTGCTGGAGCCTTTTCATTATTCCAGCCAGATCCCTCTCAGATTGTAGCTGTAAATCTTTTCAGCTTAGTTGCGTATCATGAAAAATCCTGGGGGCTGTAAATTAAAAACGAGGCTGAGAATCCTGAAGAACTTCCACATTTTCAGTTAGATTTTTCTGAAAATATTTTCATCCCATCTATGTTGTTTAAATGTTGAAGTTGGTTTTTGTATCTTAAGATTAACGTTTTTTTCCGGACGTGTTCCTAGTGTACGTGTTTCTTAATTCGTAGCTTTTCAGCTTAACTTTTTATGTCATGTTTAACTGCTAGAAAGAGCATTGGGTTTTTCACATCTGCTTGGAATCTCTCATGTCTTTTGAGAGTGCCGGACTTGAGGCAGGCTCAGCAGCAGGGGATTTCTGACAGTCTTGCAGATTCCTTAGAGAGCCAAAAACCTTGAGACATGGGAACACAGCTCTTGCTGCAGGCACATGAACCAGATCTAAATACATCCAAAAAGCTGAATCACTGGATGAGTAACTGCTCCTAACCGTCAGATGACATGGTGTCATGTGTGTTTACCAGGAGCAGCTTTAGAAGCTTTGAGGAAAGGAGTTTCTCAGTGCTATGAGCTTTAAGTTTCTTTTCTGTTATGGCCTCAAGTTGCACCAGGGCAAGTTTAGGTTGGATATTAGGAAGCACTTCTTTACAGAAAGGGTAGTTAGGTACTGGAACAGGCTCCCCAGGGAGGTGGTTGAATCGCCATCCCTGGTTGTGTTTAAGAGCCGTTTGGATGTGGTGCTCAGGGGTATGATTTAGTGGAGGGTTTTTAGAGTTAGGGTACTGGTTAGGCTGCGGTTGGACTTGATGATCTTCAAAGTCTTTTCCAACCTGGGTAATTCTATGATTCTAGCAGGATGTACCTCTGTTTGAGTATTGCTGTTACAGCGTGTCAAAGATTTGTTGTTTGCTTTTGTACAACAGTGTTAGTCTTAATAGCGTTCTCTGGGTTTAAAAGTCTATTTATAAGTTAACCTTGTCTGTTTTGATTCAACACGATGTTTCAAATACTATACATTTCCACATTGTAGATTTTCAGGTTCTTAACAGTATTTCCTCTTTCCTCTTGCCACTTGTATTAATTAAAGCAGAATTTTGTTCCAGCTCTAACATTAAATCCACTGAAAGCCTGAAGCCCTGCTCTGCCTTCTGTTTGTTGATCTAGTAGTACAGGAGATGAATAATATAATGCATTGTACATAAATATAGAATAACAGAAATGCAAAATAATTACTTATTTTTACTGACACCTGCAATGAGAAATGTTCTGTGCTTTCTCACATCCAATGTTAAAGTTTACCTAGATAAGGGCTTTTGTTATTTACATCAGATAGAACAAAATGAAGATAAAAAGAACGTCACTAGCTTCATAGAATGTGACATGGTTTTATTTTCTGAACAAATGCCTGCACTGGTGAATTTCATTATCAATAATAACAAATGTGGTCCTGTCAGTGGGAAACATAAAACTCCCTTGTACTGTTTAAATCTATCCATTGAGGCAGAAAGAGATTTGTGATAGTTTTCCAGCTACTGAACTACCTTTAAAGCATGAACTGGACACTCACAAACTTTGGCTTCTAAAACTGGAATGGGGAAAAATGACATTGCAAAAGGGTGTGGGGGTGGAGGGTTTGTGTCATGTTTTCTTTACAATGTAGAAAGAGAGCTAAAAATGCAAAATTTGGGGATTTTTTTCCTTGACTGGTTATGCACACGGTTACTGTTTAGACATAAAGCCATTGCAGTCTACTCTAGATTTGAATTCAAGACAATTTTTGTTTGTATAGCACTTAACTTGACTGATAATGTTCAATAAAAACAGATTGACACTTCTGCATCTTCAGTTGCTGCTCAGTGAATGTGTTTGGAATTAAAGCCTTCCCGATGGTCTCTCAGCAGTTACTCAGAACGATAAAGGCAAACCACAGCTTCCATGCTGATATTTCAAACTAAAAAGAAGAACAAATGGAACTGAGATTTCTTTGCTGTGAAAGATGAAAAAATATGTCTTATTTTTTGTTATATATGAACTATAATTATTGTTTCCTGGCAAATACTATAACCCTTTATTTTAGTGTTCTAGTTCTTACTTTTTTTCACTATCACTATGATTTTACGTTCTACTTGAATGTTTCAACAGAATACAAATGTTTGTTGTTTATTTTTGAGTGATGTTAATAATTCTAGTGTATATCTAAAGGAGAAATGTAATAATATTTTTCCCTTTTTTTTCTTTTTAAGGCTCCTGCTAAGAGAGATTCAACACAAATTACCGTCAAAGATGACAAAGTCCATCTGTTGAAGTATAATATAGGAGATCTAGTGTGGTCTAAAGTGTCAGGTTTTCCATGGTGGCCATGTATGGTTTCTGCTGATCCTATTCTTCATTCCTACACTAAACTAAAAGGTATGTCCACGATGCTACAAACATTTGGTTTTCTATCAGAATGTAAACATTATTTTGGGAAAGTTCTGTTCGTTTTATCTGTTTGTTTGTATCAGTAACTGAACCAGTTCATCACTGTCAAGAGGGATGTTAGTATCATGCAAGCACTATTTTTGAGCACACAGCAACCTGAGTTTGTTTTTTCTGCTGTATTGGTGTTTTGTTTTTTGGGTTTATTTTAACCTGAACATTGTCAAAAAGAGATCAACTTTTTGATCTGTGAAACAGAGTGAAACCCTATTAAAAATTACCTGATGCTTTCCATTGTTTTTATGGAGATATTCTCTGGACGTCTTACTGTGTACATCATGTAATTTAGCTTTTTGTTGGCCCCCGTCTTCATTTTTCTGAGGAACCCAAAAGTAGGTAGAGTATTTCAGAGGTCTTATGGGGGCTGAAGAGAAGGCAATAAGCATATCTGGCAGGCTTTATTCTTCCTAATGCAAGTACCTGGCCCTCTTCACTACAATTTTGCACCGTTGTTTCAAGTTTAATTTGATGTCTACAAGGACCCTGCTCCTTTTTTTGCTGTCTAGTTGGACTAAAGCATCCCATCTGGTTCCATAATATAATATATGTCCAATTTGCTTAAGTGCTTCCACAGTATTCTCAGAGTGGTGCTTCATTACAGTCCTGGTACCTAGACTAAGGGATCTGAGGGCTTGGGGTAGGCATTACCAAAAAAAATATGGAGGCAGTGAAGACATAGAATGTTTCAGCCTGTTCAGTGTCCTTTGGTACTTCAAACTGTGAGCATTCCTTAGGCTTTCCATTTGCTACTGTTGCATTTAGAGAAAGTATTTTTCCAGGCCTATTGTGTCACTCATTAGTTTTAGCTCAATCTGAACGCTGTGAAGTGTTTTATTGTGTTTATTTCAAGTTTTACTGAAAGTTTGGAAGACCTGCTAATGGAATCCAAAAAAATTGGAGATTAAGGGGAAAAGCAAGTTAATAGGAATATCAAACCAAAGTAGAAGCACATAATTTTGCTTTTTTATTTGTACTCCTAAATACTTTGATACGTTTTATTAGATCAATAAAAGGGTTCCTTTTCCTTTGCAGGGAATAGAGTAGGACACCTGCTTGTTACTACAAAACTTTTAAGTATATATTTCCAGGGTTGTTGGGTTTTTTTGTATGTGTGTGAAAGAGCAGGGAAAAGAAGGGTTCTTTGTAGTTGGGGGGGAAAAGGGCTCTCTTCCTTCACTGCTCGTTTGTTATTGGGGTTGCATTGAGAACCTGAAAAACAGGCTTCATATTAGAGTTTAAAATGTCTTACGTTGAGAGACTATAAACATGTAGGATTGGAAATGAGAGTGATCTTGGTGCTTTGTGGATGGGGTCTGGAAAATTCTGCTTGGTAGGAGTAAGTAGATTTTTACAATGATAGAAGACCAAGCTGGAAAGTGAGTGGTAAGCTGCATTATTGCAGAGAAGAATCTGAGTGTCATAATAGCCCCGTATAGTTTTGTCAGCAGTAGGACCTAAATTATACTGTCGTAAATAATGCTGTTCATTAAATACATGAAGTAGATCCTCTGCTTTTTCAGTGATGGCACCATGTTCATTTCATCCAATTTGAGCCATCTTATTTCAAGAGATGTGAACCAAATGGAGAAGGTACTGAGAGAACATAAACAGCAACGTAGTGTGAGATCAAACTGAAGGAACTGGATTTGTTTAAGCTCACGAGGAAAACCCATTAACTGCCCCTAAATAATACGCAAAGGAGAAAAAGCAGAAATGCTTCTTGCTCTGGAAAGAGGCGATCTTAGTAACAAAAAACACTTAGACTACATATGAAGATCAACTTGAAGGTGAAAAAGACAGTGAAGTATTGGAATGAACTGCTAGGAGATACTGCATGATCTTGTTTACAGTAGGTTTTTAAAACAAAAGAGGATCTCTGGAACTGTAGGTAGACTCCATGTTGGTAGTAAACTGACTGGCTTCTTGGCATCCCTTTCAAGCATTCATGCGATTGCTAAAGAGGCTGTTACAGGTTCTTCAGACGAATTTTTCTTGTAGCAGTCTTTCAGAGTTTTCATCAGGTAACTCGTGATTTTAGTTTTGACTCTTTGATCTATTATGACATAGAAGAGCTGGATTTTGAGGGAAACAAAGCTGGTTTCTGTTCCTGGCTGAATAACTCTGCTCATTGAAAGGAGTGAGATTGTTGCCTCCTTATCAAGAATTTCTATGGTAGCTTTTCAAAAGAAACTGTAAAAACAGATGTAGCTAAAAAAGTGCCATATTTCTGAGTCTAACTTTGGAGTATCAACAGAAAGAGGAGCCCACATATTTTCGGATGTTAAATTCAAACTCTTGGAAGAAATATATGGGGGAGGGACGTGGAGAGGGGTGACTTTTCTGATATTTGCTCTGGAGTTGGTTTGAGGCTTTCCTTTTCCTTCAGAAAGTTTGACTATCTCTTGGGCAGCCTTCATAATTAATAAATGCACACTAATGATTTTCAAAACATCAGTATGTATTCCCAGTCTTGTCTTATCTTCCGCTAGTGTTTACTGCAGAGACATCATCAAAAGTCTTCTGTTCCAACTAGAAGAGTTCTTTAATGTGGGAGTTGTAGAAATCCCCAGTTAGGTCTTTGTATTTCTCATTTCTAGGAGTAGGATCAACAGTATGTATAAACAGTCTGAATTTCTTGCTGTTTATGCTTGATTTCATCATTCCAGCTGCTTTGACTTGGGAAGTTTGTAAGTTTCAGCTTGCAGGATGCATGCTTGTGTATAAGAAATCCCATACTGATTCAGAGTAGAGCTCCCATTTCATTCAGTATCCTCTCTGAAAGTGGTAAAGATGCTGGGGTATTGTAGAAGATGAATAATAGTGGTAAGCCCCACAGAACACTCTCCTAACCCTTTAGTACTTGGTGGTTCCAGGATTCCTTGAGCCACAAATTGAGTCTTTATTTGTGATAATCCTTAGTAATGTCCCTTTTTTTGCCCAGGAGCATTGTTATGGATTCTGTCCAGGAGACACCTGCAAATTCAAAAATAGCTTTAGTTATTCTATCAGCAGACACTATTACACTAATTAATTAGGCAAGTACAGATACCCTGTATTACACTGCAAAAGGTAGATTGCCTTGGTACTGTGCTGCTGAATAATCAAAGGCGTAACATCTTACATATACTAATATGGCGGCACCTTGAAAAACCATATAATGCTGCAAACTGGGCAACTAATCCTTTCTAGCAGGATTGACAAGCACAGATGTGTAGCTTGTTACAGTTGAAACTTTTCTTTTCTATGAAAGATGCCCTAATCTAATACTTTGCAAACAACAAATCTGCATGTTAAAACATAGGAAGGAGATGCTAGAAGATATTTTAAGTCTGCTTCTCTTAACTCCACCATTTGCCATTTAGAAATTCATTGCTAACTGTGAATTCTACCATGGATTTTGAAAGTGTTCTGTTCCCCTTTCTTGTTAGAATACTCCAGAGAGGAAAGATTATATGCTTGTTTCTTAGAGGAAACAGTATTCCTCTTTATGACTTAGAAGAATGTTTCTCGTCTAGATTTCAGAACTGTTCTCCCATCCACCACACAAATCCTTTACCATTCTTGCTCTGATGCCTTAAAAGCTTGGTTAGGATGAAGTTTTTATTGCAGTTGTTAAAATTAGCTGTGTGTGTGTTTCTATTCAGGAATAGTTTAGGCAGATTGGAGGTCAGGCTGAGTGTGTAGATGATCCAAGCTTTGAAACCTTGGATTTTTAATTCATTTTCAGAAAAATGCAGGCTTATATATAAATTAGTATATGCAGAATGCACCGACAGATTATTGTAAGTTGTTTTAGCAAAGCATATTATTGTTTAGGTTAAGCTAGTGGGTTTTTATATCAAACGTAATCACATAACCTAGACACTTTGAAAACAGCAAGTGGGTGCTTGGAAGGTCAACTGTTCATTCTGTGCTTTGGTCAACAGTGTAATAAATGTAGCACCTTGCAAAAATTAGAGAATAATTTCAGTTGGTTCTTAAATACATTTGTTTTTATTTTTCAGGACAGAAAAAGAGTTTTCGTCAGTATCATGTTCAGTTTTTTGGAGATGCTCCAGAACGCGCCTGGATATTTGAGAAGAGCCTTGTGCCTTTCAAAGGAAAAGATCAGTTTGAACAGTTGTGCCAGGAAAGTGCAAAACAAGCCCTCACTAAAGCAGAGAAAATAAAGGTAAGAGGCTACCAAATAGGGCAAGATTTTCAGACTTTTATTTTACTGTTATAGGTATGTATTGATGTAAATAGATGTTCTGGTAAGCTTTTAAGCTGGCATTTTATCTAATATTTTATCTGCAGATAAGAAGCATGGGGTGACACATAGCTGTTACTTATTAAAAGTCATTATTGTTCTGCTTTGTCAGTGAATAATGCTTGGTATTATTACTCTCAAATACAATTCCATTTGAATAACTGAATTGTAAATATACATTACACTTAGACTCTTGGAATTGTTCTTTGTTGATGTATCTTGGAATGAAAAACAAGCAAATTTCTCACAGTCTTTTCTTAATCTTGCAGATGTTAAAGCCTGTTCCAGGGAAGCTGCGACCACAGTGGGAGATGGGTGTTAAGCAAGCAAGTGAAGCAGTAGGCATGACAGTGGAAGAACGGAAGGCAAAGTACACCTTCATCTACATTAGGGACAGACCTCATCTTAATCCTCAGGTGGCAAAAGAAGTTGGCATTGCTGTGGAGCTTTTAGAGGAGGAGGCAGATGAGTCATCTTACTCAAATGAAGAAACCACTGAAAATCTGAAATCAATGAAGGAGTCTGGTATTCCTAACAAGAGGAGGAGAAGGACATCAAAATTGTCTGCCACTGATGATATACAAGAAAGCAGTCAGTTGGAGACTAAGAATACTACTCCTCAAAAGTCATCTGAACAGGCTGAATCCAAAAGAGGGATAGGCTCCCCTCTCGGTAGAAAGAAAACTCCAGCATCTACTCCACGAAGCAGAAAGGGCGATGCAGTATCTCAGTTTTTGGTCTTTTGTCAGAAGCACAGAGATGAGGTTAGTGTTTTTTAGCTGTTACTATGGATGATTGCCTCTGCTCATTTCTGTACTTAAAGGAAATTCTTCTCTTTCGTTGGCATCTAACTATTACTTTAGAATGCGTAATACTGTGAGTTTGACAAAGTACACCTGCATCAAATCTTGGTCCAGACAGAGAGAGGAAAGAAGTATGTAAATAATATGAACAAAATAGTGATAATGCTGTTCACTTCAAGTGTGTCTTATTAGTATCTTCCTACATAACTTAACGGTCCTTTTTCTTAGTTTTAATTTTTTTAATATATGTAAAACATAGTAGATATGCTATACATATGCTCAGGCAAATATAAGCGAGGTTATACTGCTTATGGTCATCTACTTGCAGTTAGTTTGTGCGTTCATTTTGATAACATGGCTCAAATTATACAGTGTGTTCCCATGTCTTTTAACTCCTCAAAAACTCAATTTCCCTACCTAGAGTCCTTTGCTGAGCTTCAGAAAAAGCTTCAACAGTTACCAAAGTGTATGAAAATCACTGTCAGTGTGCAGTATCTTGGGACAGAAACTAGGCCTTCTTGAGGACTACACTCCAGGGCAAGGTAGATTAAATAACTACCATAATATCAGCATTTCATAGGAAGCCATTTAGAGGTATAAAAGCAGTATTATTGTTCTGACTCACTACTTTAAAATCATGAGCGTCATTTTTCTTCCTTACAACCCTCTGCTGCATTTGCAGCACTATTCCATGCACTGGTGGAAGGATGAGTTCTGATGTTTTATATTAGTTCTATATTAGTTGTACTTTCCTGTAATACCCACAAAGGCAGAAAGTTAGAGATGACTTGGTCAGAGACTTCAGCTGTTAAATGTTTGATTTCAATTTAAGATATTTGTGTTAGAAAGTATTAAGAAATCTGAACGTCACAAAGAAAAATAGAAAGCCAGATTATATTGAATGGTGATAAATTAGTTGTAGTTCAATTTCAGGATCTCCTTAGATCTTTACATCTCAGGATACTGATGAGAGTAAAAATGACAGCAGTGTGCATGTAGCTTCTAGTGGGTCTGGTTTACTTGAGAAAAACATTGGCAGTTCAATTTGCTGGCTCTGGAAATGAGCATTTTGTAGCTAGACTATTAAATACAGATTGTGATATATTCGTTATGAAAAGCGATATGTGTGAAACATCTGTCTCATGTTTGAGAGAGTTCTATTTCCATTTCTGTAGACAACCTTGCATCTTATGTAATGGCAAGAACATATTTCCTTGGCCTGTAAGATATGCAACAAGAAGCCTTGTGCAACACTGAGGCACATGAAATTACTGCTCTGGGATAAATGAGATTATTATGATTGGTTTTATCCAAACACATCTTACCATGGAAGAGACACGCTGATGTTATACTTTTATCTTCTGTGCCAATTAACATGTGTCATTCCTTTCTGTGATTATACTGTAGCTCTCAACTGAATAGATGGAAAATACAAAGGATATTGCACCATTAAACACTGAGGAATTGCTTCATCTTCCCTGCCACTTTGAGACACTGAGAAACTTATATAAAATTGAAAATTCACACTGATGATAACGGTTAATATCCTGCAGAGTTTAAAGCAGAGTTTCAAAATATTACATATATAGAGAGGGCTTCTTTGTTTTTCTACCTAGAATTCCTTGTCATAAAAATCAGTCATGAAAACCCAAATCTATGTGATAATGTGATTCATTCTAGTAGATACTGAACCACTTCTATTCATAGAACAGAACGAGGTTACAGTAGTGATGGATAGCAGCAGCTCCCAGTCCTCTATCAAATTAAGACTATTAGGGCCTAATTTTTCCCTTCTCTTGATATGAAGGTGACTGGCATTTTAGATACCTGCTACCTAAGTTTGGTTAACACTTCAAGCTTGTTAAGTTGCTTCTAAAAGGCAGTTTTGTGTCTTCAGTGGAGACTGTATACAAATAATGTTCAGTGTTTTCCCTTCTGTGTGGCTTATCTGTTTCAACTTGCGTAGCTTGCTGTCCATATAAGATTTTTTGGATGGTTGGTTTTTTTTCCTGTTGTAGATACAGTTATTTTTTATGGAATGGTAGTATTAGCTTAAAAAACAGACCACTTTCTAAACCACTTACATTGGTGTCATCTGAAAGAGTAGAGTATGGTTCCTTAATTATTTGCAGAGAGGTACTCGGGAAATAGGAAAACTGGATTTACAAGTGCTTCTCCCATGCTTGGGAGAGTGAATGGGAAGGGAGGACTAAAAACTACTCATGTGGGGCTTCTTAAAAGTAGATGCATTTCTACTGTGTCTTGTTTGGAGTCTTGTATTAGGATTCTTGTATCAGTGTTTTTATTAATTGCTACTTTCTGTATTGATTTTCTGAGAATGGTACAGGAATAGTTGAAGTTTTCAGAAATTAATAGTGGCTCTTTGAGGGTAACGAAGGATGCAGAGCTGTTCAAGTGGGTCCAGGGGAAGATTATTAATGGGCTGGAGCACCTCTCCTATGTAGAAAAGTTGAGGTAGTTGGGCTTGCTTAGATTGGAGAAGAGAAGGAGAGACCTCATTGCGGCCTTCCAGTTCCTAAAGGGAGCTTATGAACATGAGGGTGATAGTGACAGGACAAAGAGAGATGAATTTAAACTGAAAGAGGGGAAATTTAGATTAGATATTAGGATCAAACGTTTTACTCAGAGTGGTGGGGCTCTGGCACAGGCTGCCCAGAGAGATGAGGGTGCCCCATCCCTGGAGGCATTCAAGGCCAGGTTGGATGGTGGTTGTTGGGTCCAGATGGTCTTTAAGGTTCCCTTCAGCCTGAGCCATTCTGTAATTCCATGAACTGCTGGAGAATGTTTGTAGTGATTTAGCAGGAATGCTTCCATGAGAGAAGGAGGCAATTAAACTTGGAGCACTTTCATAGTTATAGTGAGACACTGAAGTATTTTGTGCAGTTACCAAAGGCGTTTCAATGTAGTTTATACTGTTGGTTTTCTTGTGCACTCACTGTGTGAAATACAACCATCATAACTGTTAGAGGAAAGGTGTTTTGACTTGAGATAAAGGTATTTTCAATGAGAGACAAAACCATATCGTTTATGTTAATGACTTGATTTGGGCCTTAAGTCTTTTTTGAGGTAAATTAAGAACTGATTTCATTAGTAAATGAAGCATTAATATCAATAGCAGGGTGTACAATTGAAGCTTTCTGCAAGTGTAAGGAATTGTTGAATATCAAGACAAATAAGAATGGAGGTAGTTTGCTTTACTTGGATGAGCTGGTATGTGCCTGATCTAAGCACCATTTTTTATACACCTGTAGAGATATCGATCCTAGATCCAGGACTTTTCATAATTTTGTTCATGTTTAGAAAAATCTCTTGAAGAAGTGCATGACTTTCACATGTTCTGTTTCAACTGTGTATGGGAGGAATTGAATGTTGTAGTATGAAGGTGCTGGTGTCCAACTTTGCGTGCGTCCACTGATCATTAAGAAACATGGCTTTATTTTGCCTGTCATTTCACTGCTTTCCTATTTGATCGACACATTTTTATTTGTATTTTATTGGAGCTGGAGGTAACACTAAGGCCATTTGTGCATACAAAGGTAGATATTCCTTAGAAAGTTAAGTAATTCTTTGCCCTTGTTGGACAGAGTGAACTATATACGGTCAGCAGCCAGTGGTCAGAATTGATACTACCTAGTTTGCTTTACAGAGTGAGATGTGTAGAAGAGGTATCTCGTAAATCTGTTTGTGTTGTCTCCTCGGTAACTTTTTGGGCACTTCTCAGGTTTAATCAGACTTTGAATAGAGGCCCCCAAAGGTAGTTATATCCTATGAGCGAGGAAATTATATGAGCTAAAAGCAAAAAGAATTCTAGTGAAGTAGGGAGAAAATTACATGTGTTTTCTTACTAGGCCCTAATTAATCTCAGTGGAAGGAAGATGTTACAACCATTCCAACCTCTGGAGAAGCTTTAGTCACGCTTGTACCTTGCTTGACACCAGAATTTATAATGTTAAAATACTCAGTTCTAACTAGTTAGGGTTAATCAGTTCCACAGAACAAGATGTCTTACTGTTGAATGGTGTTACTGTTTGAACACTTGGCTTTATTGGCCTACTTCTCATTTTGCTCCGTGATTTTGGGGTATTGGTTGCATCACTACAGTAATAAATGGTGGCACTGTTGATTAGAACTGGAGAATGCTGGGTAGTGAGCGAGTGACCAAGGGCTGTGTTTCATTTTGGTACAGTGCAGAATCTTAAGAGTTTTCTGATTTCTGTACGTTACCAAATCTGTCTTTCCTTAAGAGAAAGTATGGAAATACTGAAGGGGTTTCTGGCTTTTTTGTTTGTGTTGAATAAACTACCTAGGAAGTGAGTTGATTTCAATGTTGATAGCTATTGCGTATTGCGTTTCTACTAAGAAAAGATGCACAGCTTTTTGAATTCCCAGCATTTGTGTAAATACTGTAAAATGACAAATGTTACCTCTGATGCTAATTTGAGTAGGTCTCTCTGCTAAGATAGGAGATTCCCTATGAATAGTGAGTTCTGCAATAAATTGCTGGATGTCTTTATAGGCGAGCACATACTCCAATATCATTTGCCTGTTTTCTGTGGGATAGACTTTAACTTCATCCAGTAATAATCGAACGTTTTTGAATCATCATGCCACAGGATTTACATGTAGTCAATTTTCTGTATATTAAAAGGCAAATGGTTCCAAAATGGTTCTTAATGCTTCTGAATCTGCTAAACGATTCTCTTTTTAGAGAAAGAAATGGTTATTAAAAAATAAAACAACAAAACTGGGTACAAAATGCTCAAATGTAGTTCCATGTGTAGGAGAAGCATTAGATAACTTGTTTGTATCCAGTTTTCTGAAGCTATGGAAGAACAGATTCCGTCCTTTTCGGTGGTCTTCTTTTTTTTTAATGAAACCCTATTTCTGCATGTATAGGTGGTTGCTGAACATCCCGATGCTTCAAGTGAGGAGATTGAAGAGTTGCTTGAATCGCAGTGGAACATGCTTAGTGAAAAACAGAAAGCTCGCTATAACACAAAGTTTGCCATAGTGACCTCTCCCAAATCTGAAGAAGACTCTGGTAAACGTAAAACTGTGCTAGTGTACTCTAACTAAATTTGATAAGCATAGTGGTGTTAAACTAAGCACATATTTGAGACCTGTAGGGAAAACAGCTTTCACTGTTTTCCAGTTTTAATTCTTGGTGTTTGTGCCAATAGCAAAGGAATGCCAATGGTTACAATAAAAGCAACCCATGAAGTCTACATTTCTTGCTCATTGTTCTGAAAAGTTGTTATATGTAAACCTTCTACTGTTTAGAGACTGATGATTTCTCATTCTTCTTTTGCCCATAAGCAGCTGCCGTTGCATCCACTGCCTGTTATAGGTGGATGCTGGAAAGGGAAAATGAAGTGTTAATACCAGTAAAATTAGAGTTGCCTTTTTTAAAAATAGGGTAGATAGTAAATGGCTTCAGAAGGGTGATCAGTGCTACACCTGTTCTTAGTATGAATACTTACAGTGTATCACCTCATCATCATCAGCTCAGGAAGAAGTATTCTGATCTTTATTCTTTGTCCTTCATCCACTTGGCATTTTATTGTACTATGCAAAATTTGTAGGACATTGTACAGGACTTCAAATATGTTTTTTTTCTTTCTCCTTTTTCTTGTCACTGTTGTCCAGCATTTGCATCTGATGATCAGTCTCAATTATTTTGCAAAGCACTTGAGGGTTGTGGAGTCATGTATTTGAGAAAGGAGGGAGGTAGTTTGGCACTTACATGGATTTTAGCAATTTTTTAGTAGTTACCACGTTTCAAATTTAAATAGATTTTCAGCACTATAAGAAGACAATGTGGAAGTATTAGAAACGAACAGGTGCTGCTTTGGGCAATGACAAGAATGAGAGTGAGTGTTTGAAAGTTTGTGAGACTTGGAAAAACTTGTATAAAAATGGCAGTCAGTTTTGTTAACTATCTGTGTGTGTGTGAAATAACATAATTTTGTGGAAAATTGAAAAGTTTTTAACTTTAAAATTTAAGTGTCAAATATTTGGATATCAGTTTAAAAAAAACCACATTCTGTATCTCTCAAGGTTCATCATTGAAGAATATTGGAGAGGCCAAACGTAAAGTGTTTCAAGACTCACCTAAAAGGAGATCAAGATCCAGAAGTAATTGAAATTTGTGTTGTGTGCAAATAGTTCATTATAAGTAGCTATTGAGTGTATTTTTTTATGTAATCGCCCACGTATCATCATCTCTTTATTTTATCTCAGATGTTGTCTTCCTTGACGATAGAATTTTAATGGATCCAAAATTAAATATCTAAACGCTGTAGTGCTGAATTTTGTTCACCTTCCTCAGTGTCATATTGCAAGAAATGTAATTGAAATTGTACCTGTACCAGGTGTTTCTAGTACATATATTGTGTACATTTATAGTTATCTACAGATGAAAACATGTCGATTGAATCGTTTCCCTACCCAAATCCTCTTATCTTAAACTTGGAATGGTGGGATTTGTTTTACTGGCTTTTTGTAAGTAGCAGGTTCTCCTGGAGCCACTTCAGTCTGCTTTATGAAATCAGAGTCCTAGTTTTTTTAGATAGGAACATTAATTTGAAAATTATTCATATTTTCAAGTTACTATATTTTTAATATTTACAACTATTTGTTCCCACTGGAATGAAATACTTGTAGCTGTAGGGCAATTTTCAGTTTACGTATTTGTGCCCCTGGAGCTTGCAGTCTTTGAAATAATACTCTGTAGCTTCATAAACTAGAGAGTACTGGAGAGTGTAATGATTGTCATTTCATCCGGATGAGCCAGTGTATTTCTTAAACCTTCATCTATCTTTTTGTGATAGAGCAAGTGTACACAATTGCTGAACCTAGGGAAAGAATATATAGGTTAGTCAGTGACCTTTTGTTATTTAGCTAGCTGCTTTTGAACTTCATAGTGAATATAGATGTGTGAATAAGTCCGTTTTTGGTTTAAAATGACCAAAGTGAATCCGTTCCTAAGAATTTTGGTTCACAAAGGAAGGGGATCATATGGTCTCCTGTAAAACGTAAGTAAGCTTATTGGAAAGAATCTAGAATTGCTATGCCAGAGAGAGAGAGAGAATTAATCTGTACAGTTGGTGATAGCTTGTTTTTTTCCAGAAGCCCCTTAAGCTTCCAGGGCCTTCACCACTATCAACTGGAGAGATGTAAAAATTAGATTCATGATGAGACGTTGTTAGAAAGTGGCAGAAGAGTTAAAACCACTTGCAGTCTGACAATATGAGACAAACGTTGGGCAGCAATACTCAGATCTAGTGCTTATGTAGGCAGACTTGCCTTTCTAAGATGACAATTAAGCAGTTGATTTGGATGTGTTTATAGCTTGCCTTCAGCAACAGAAACCAGACCTTAGGCATTAAGAGATCATCAAACTGTGTTAATGTTTAACCATGTTTAGAAATAATGACTGAAAGAAAAGTAACTTAAATAATAACTAGATCAGTTCAAAATAATTTGAAAGTGGGTTTTAGATTATTTTTCATGTAAGTTTCCCCCATCCCCCATCCCAAGGTAACTTACATGGAAATAAAAGAAACCAAAAAAAGAGGACAAAGGAACCTACAGAAGATTTTGAAGTTCAGGAGGCACCTAGGAAAAGACTCAGGATGGATAAACAGAATAATCGGAAGGTAATTATGTTGTTGGTTTGTTTGGGTGGATTTATAGCAGCACCAATCACATTGCTGTAGTTAAGTTTGTCAGCATTTCCATTTTCAGGACTAAAAAAGTAATGTCTTTGTATCAAATTAAACTGTTGTAAATATTCAGAGAAACGTGAGCTTACTGCCATGGGTTTTCTTCTTTGGTTTCAAGCAAGGAGATGTGAAGTTGCTTTTGCTACTTAGACTGTGGTGAAAATGTGTGCTGAGAAAATCTGTTTCCCAAAGGAATATGCAGAGACATGACATCTCAGTATTGCCAAGCCTTATAGTACTTTTCCTTTCCCCGCGAATCAGATTTCAGGCCTGCATACAAGAATGTGTACAAGAATCTTTAATGTGTTAGTGATACTTCTTTTAGACAAAAGTTGGGGAAGAGAGAAATGCAAGTTAAGCAGAATAGGAAAACTTATTTTCAAGAACTGGATAGAATCCTACAGTACATTTTAGTGACATCTTGTCTAATTGCATAAGGTAGGCAACAGTGATAAAAACAGCATCTTTATCAGGCAGATTACAGGCTACTTTTCAGTTTAACTTGCTTGTGACAATTTTCCTTACATAGGTCACTAAAATTATGTATGTAAGTGTCAGCCCAAATCCTGTAGATGCTCCAGGACAGGTTTATTTAGCTGTGATTTCAGACCAGTGAATTTCTTGGGTTTTACTTCTGTGAAGAGTTTAGCTCATAGATGTTTTCAGATGTGTTACTAGAGTACCATACTGTGGTGTGGGTATTGCAGACCTTGCCAGAGGACTTCAGTGTCACAGTGGTTAAATGAAGCAAACTAATATATGGAAAGATGATAGATTTATTTTTGAATGAATTCTGGAGGTCACATTTAGAGATGTCAGTCTCGTAGGCTTGTTATTTCATCCAGACAACTGATTAAAGCTCATTGTAGACAGTAAGTAGAATTTCAGATAACCAGACTTAAGTAACTTATTAGTAAGGAACAAAGATAGTTCTTAGAGAAGTTTTGTTACCTTTACAGAAGAGGGACAAAAGTGTTTTTACACTTTCTGCTCTGAGAGTCCAGTGATCAAGTATCCATTTTATATTCCAAGAGATTTTTAGAAACTTCACATATTTGTCTCATTGATTTGAATTACTATAATGCACTGGATACAGGGAAATAATTAAGTTTATTTATTGAAATTAACCCTTGTTACAACGTCCCTGTTTTGAATGAAATAAAAGTTTCTTCTTTATAGTGTGATCAGTTTTAGTTTGCAACAACTGGCCTAGACCATCTCAAGTAGAATGAAGGGTGTTTACAGGGTAACATACAAAGAGGAAGTCCTGATATCTTTGATACCATGATGCAGGTGCGCCTATTAACAGGAAGTAAATAAAATAATTGAGATAAATGATAAGCACCACGAATAATACCGGCTTAGGTAACATGCTACATCCATTTGGAAAGTGGTGTCCTTTGTTTAATTAATCAGAATTAGTTGCAGGGAGTCTGGTGTGCAATTTGGAAACTTTAAATGCATAAGGCTTTAATTTCTGTGCTTCTGCCCTCAGAAGGATCAGTTATTGTAGAATGGCTGCTTTCTGCTTTTATCTATTTTTTTCACTGGATAATCTTTTAGTCATCTTCCTGCCTCCACCAGCCCAGGGTCCTGGCTGTATGTGCTGCTGCTTAGTAGAAAATATAGTGAATGGCAGCAACAGTGTCTACACAGTGACTCAAAAAACCAAACGCTAGCTGTACACTACATCCCTCTATTCCCAGATTGCGTGTAGACTTATGGTACAATGTTTTGGGATAGGTGAAGGTGTAATGATCTTTCATGAGCTCTTGCTGTACATTACCCTTTTCTTTCTGTCCCCAAATACTCTTACTTAGAGAATCTGAGTGTTGTATCACAAGTGACTAAATTATATGAAAGTTTTGAAAAAGAATTTTCATTCATTGATGCTTTCATGATGTATGTAAAATGCACTTTAATGGAGGGGATTCTGTAAATCCTGCTTTAAAATGCGTGAATTAGCCTGTACATATTTATTCACTGTACACAGCAGCATCAGTGGCAGGATGCCTTAGTCTATTTACTACAAGTGTAGTGCAGCACCGTTGTAATACAGTCTCACCTTCTCAGTACCTTCTCACCTGGACGTCTTTTATAAAGCAGTCAGATAAAGAATATATGAAAAAGTACCTAAAATTTGTTCTGTGGAGTTTTTTTCTTATTGCTCATTTGAGCATTTTTATAGTGTTGAGCATTCTTGGCTACAGTTTTATGGTCTATTTGAATGATTTTGTAAGATACAAAGAAAACAACAGTGATATCCTGTAAGGAACAGTGTCTGATTTTGACACAGCTTTGACAACAATTTCCCCAGTTTTTGGCCTAAACTTTTAATGATAAATTCTCAACCTGGAGCAATTTTATTCATTCTAAATGCTCCCTTGATAAGAGTGTTTATATTTTGGAAATGCTGGAACAATCTTAACCATAGTAATTTTTAAAATGGCTCTGCTGCAAGTTGTGGAGTTGAAAGCAAGCCATTGAGACTTAAATTCTGCATTTATTCTCAAATTTACATGGTACTTCTGCAGTTTATCCTTAATAATTAAAGGTTTTAATTTGATCAGTTCAGACCAAGATAGTAAGGGTAATTTACATGTCTTGTTTTCATATAGAACTCCCCTTTCTGAAATGCTGAGTTTGGGATGGATAAGTGGGATGCTGGAATATCGTGTTCTTTAATTTTACTCATTTGTTTATGGGTTTGTACCCTGTTTTTGTACAGGAGCTTTAAAAAAAATTACTTAAAATGGGGCTAGCTTAACGACATTACCATTCAGGTATTTGTAAAGGCACTT
The DNA here is from genome assembly GCF_054131305.1 of Coturnix japonica. Lineage (NCBI taxonomy): Eukaryota > Metazoa > Chordata > Aves > Galliformes > Phasianidae > Coturnix > Coturnix japonica. The sequence continues at coordinate 83,828,122 of NC_140666.1, read as the reverse complement.
TAATAACATAAATCCAGAAGTAATTGCTAGTTCTGTCCAACCACTCATAAATTAGGAGTTTTTTTATTTTTTCTTTTTTTTTTTTTTCCTTTTTTTTTCTGTTTTTTTTTGTGACAGAGGGAGACAAGCAATGACAAAACAGCCAAAACAAACTCTACTAAGGTCACAGAAACCTCCTCTTCACAAAAGAACCAGTCAGGTAATGTGGTCAGAAGAAGTTTTAATGTAACTTTTTCAATTAAATAATATAAAAATAAACAGGTTGTCTGAGGCAGTCAGCTAAATTTGCTGATGCAATAACAAGATACAGCCACTGTGCCACAAATTGGGGTGGGGGGTCTGTGCCCTTTTCCTTCACTACCACCATTTTGCAGCATTATACTTGCTTGAAATTGTGTATTGCTGATTTAGAGCAGCAGTTCACAGGATCACCATTTGATGGCACCAAATTAAAGCTATTTCCCTGTGATCTTGGAGAGCAGTGATACAAATCCTACTGCTCTAATTTGTTCTTCCTTTGCCCAATAAAACAAGATCAGTGACCATCTCTGCAATCAGTTACTATGTAATTTTAGACCTTTTAAATGATGCTTTATGGGAAGCAGTGTGGCGCATGAGAGGGAATTCTAAATCACCTTGTACCAAAAACCAAAAATCAGATGTTCAAGTTTAAGATAACATCTGTAAGAGCATGTCTCTATAGATATTATAATGAAATCCCAAAGATGAATAAGCTTCCAAAACTTATGCGCAACATAGAGGTGGTGATACGTCTGGTACCTTGTCCCTGTATATAAGCTTTCTCTTAATGAACGATTAGTGGTACACAGATTGTGATGAGATAACAGACCTTCTAGTGCTTACTTGTGGACGTGCCTGTTACCTCTGCTTTGAAGAGGTCATAAGTCACAAGATGTTTTGCTTTTAATAGGCATAAGTGCTTGGGGAAAACATTTTCTAGCCATCTGTAGTATATATTTGCTTAATACAAACCTCTTTGTTTTTAAAATCAAGCAAGAACATGTGGTTTCAGAAACTACTTGTTCTCTCAGCCTTACATACTTGCCCAGAAGACCTACGTAAATCATTCCTTCTTTTATTGGAAGGAATATTTCAAATGGCTTCAGGGAGATAACGTTTTAAAGTTCCAAACTTCACTTTGTAAACCAAAATTATTTTACAGCAACGAAAAATCTGTCTGATGCATGTAAACCTCTGAAGAAGCGAAATCGAGCTTCAGCAGCAGAATCTTCAACTCTTGCTTTTAGCAAAAGTTCATCTCCTTCAGCTTCCTTAACTGAGAATGAGGTAAAAAAAAAATGGTGTTTGCACACAGCCATTTAATTACAGAAATTTTCAGGTGTGAATCTCTTTGTTTAAAAGCAAAAAAAAACAAACAAAGGCGAATTCTCTAACGTTGGTGCTCTAGACAAGTTACAGTTCTGGCCTCTGTGAAACCTGTTAACGTGTGCATTGCAAATTCATTTATTGTAACAAGAACGTCTGATTTGGGGACGTCAAAATATTATTGTGGTTTTTAATGTATTTACCAACAAAGTTTTAGAATTGTAACCTTCTGTTAGAGGCAAAGTAAAATGCCAGTGTGTTCTGTATTTTCTTCTACAGACTTTATGTAAGCGTACTACATTAGTTACATTATGTAACTCAATATTGTCATGTTGCCATAGCTTTTATATTGAAGCAAGTTTCCTAATCCTCCAATCTAGAACTGGACAGTTTTCTGAGCAGAGCCCCTTTAAGTTCAGATTAGTTTTCAGGCTGTTTAAGTGCTATTTCTCTGTGATGCAAATAGCTTCATCATCAGTAGAGTTAAGCAGGCAGTGAAGAATGTATCTTTTTGATACTTACTAATCATAGTCTTAGTTCTGCATATTTGGAATTGCAATTCTTTTCAACTGACATACAATAAATGAAACGTATGCACCAGAAGTGTTACTCATACAATCCATTAAACCGTTCCCCGAGTTATCTACACTATTAAAACAAATCAGCCAAAGAGTAGCAGCATGAGGGTCAAGTTTGCATGCTGTGTTGCAGGTGGATTCAGAAATGTAGTTGATAGGATTTATTAAAATATCATGGACAAACACATTCAAGAAGTTTGTATTACAGAAGTTGTAGAGAAAATACTTGCCTGCTACTGAGGGAGTAGGGCTTCCAAATATCCTAGAGACTCTTTAGTCTCCCCAAACAAAAAGCATGAGGCGCTTAGACATTATAATGAATGCAGTTAAAATATTTAGACTATGTTCATAAATGGTTTACCTTTGGGGGGTGGGGAAGGTTGCATGTTAATGGCTGTTTATCTAACTGTAACTTGAAAAGACCTTTTATAAAAAAAAAAAAAACAAATCCAAAAAGCTTCACATTCTCCCTCCTGTACCCCAATAAAATAAACTAATGAAGTCCCACCAGAAAAAAAATGTCCAGGGCAGTGGTCAAGAAAAGTAATACTTCTCATTTTGTTCTTGAAATTGAGAAACTCCCAGTTATTGTCATAACACTTTCTTCTGTTTTGACTTTACTGTCGGGACTTGCAATCTAAGCTGTTTGTATTTGGGACCAGCTATTAAGCCAGACCCATTTAAGGATCATACTATATTTTTCATTCCAAATATGCATCTCTAAATTTTATAATCTCTAGAGAAAGATCTTTCTATTTCTGTTTATAGAATTATTAAAAAGAAAATAGAAAAAAGAATGAAGCATACAGAAATCTTTCTCTATAAAAGTCTCATTTTTGTAGGATTTTGGGTTGTGTCTTAACAGTTCAGGTGTAAAAACTGAAATGATTATTTAGGTTGAGATGAAAAACTTAAAACTTTGCTCTTAATTTACTCAGCTACAGCTGAACAGCAAAAAGTGTGAGAAAAATTAGCGTCATACAGTGCTCATAAGACAGATACACGGATCAGAAAGTGAATTCACATATTCCTAGTATTTCAAAACAATTGAATCATAGAATCATAGAATGGCCTGGGTTGAAAAGGACATCAAAGATCATCTATTTTCAACCTGCCTGCAGTCAACATCACAGAAATGTACTATTAAAAAAACAAGCAGAGACTTGAGGGAAACTGGGTAGGTTGAGGAGTAGATAACAGTGGGCTGGATCCTTAAATGGTTTAAAGCTGCACTGACGTGAAGTTTTACCAGCTAAGGGTTGGACCCAATTTGTTTCCTATGACGATAGATATATTTTGCCTTTAAATAAATATTAAAAAAATAAATAAGTGACAGGCATGTGTTTCTGAACTTACTATCTTCTACAAAACAAGGAGAGATATAAACCTTGGATGTTGTGGGTGGCTTTAAGAACCTTTTCCCTGTTTATATTGTCATTTAGCACTCGTCTACACAGCTCAATACATGTATGTCCTTAGTGTGGTCATCCAAAGAGAAACCTTCTTCAGGAAGACAAGGGAAAGAGTTTTAAAAAATAAACACAGTCATGCAGTGCTGAAAGCCTTGCTCCGCTAATTGAATAGGATGTAATTCTTTTCAACATTAAATACATTTGCTGACAAGCTTTTATATTTGTGTTCACTATTACACTTCTAAGTGTTGACTTAAATGATCTTCTAACAAAGATGACAAAAAAATACTGCATATTCCACAAGCACATACACCTTCACAAGCAATATTAAGTGGATTCTGGCTATTTGGGGTTTTATTTTTTTCTTCTTTATTTTTCCCTGCACTACCTGTGGACAGTTTGTTCTAGAAGGGAACCTACATATAAATGTTATTTGTTAAGGTCTGCTAGTTGCAAACCTCTTTAAATGTCACTTATTGCAACTAAAGTTTAGTAGAAGTGTGTTCAGTAAAGAGGGGTGTGCACAGTTGTATTTTTTCTTCTCTGAAAGATCATCTTATTTTGACTATTTACAAAGATTTTGGATGGTTTTTATTGTTATTTGGGGCATTTTTTTAATGGGAATACTTGAAATAACACAAAACGAATGGAAGCCCAAATTATTAATCCATAAGACATTTTAGGTGTCTAATTTAGAAGTGAGAGAGAGCCATGGAGTGGGCTTCTTCCTTATAAAGAAGACTTAACATACCACAGGGTAAAAGGTAGGCCTTTGCTCCTTTGAGAAAATTAGGGTTTTGGTTATTTTACCATGATGGACAGGACCAGTAGGGATTTTCTCTAAGTCACTGGGCAAGAAAATAGCATTGCCTTTATTTTTATTTGATATTTATACATGAATGAGTAAATGTCATACCTGCATTTAATCTTGGGGGAAGAAAAATACTTAATTTTACTTCTAGGCACTTGGCATCAACAGTAATTTCCTTGAAATCTATTTTGTAACGAGCAGCTTTGGGGCATAGTGTGAGAACATTAATCAACACTTCCAGGTCTACAAAAGTTCAGAGTAGTGCTTTACTGCTGCTATAAGATTTGATGTTACCATCCAGAACCTCGTATTTTTGAGAAGAGATGCAAGTGCTGTCTTTTACCTTTTCCTTCTACCCTTCAATAATGTAGTAGGTGCCAGTAGAGTGTAACCAGTATTTTTTAATAAATAAAAAAGGCTTTGCATTACCATTGTTGTTGGATTATTAGTACATTTTGTGTGCTTGCACAAGACATACCTGTTCTAGCTTTTCAATCAATTTTTGTCACTATTGGCTGGCTTCATTAAATTGAATGGGTTTGTTCACAGTAGATAAATGTCATAGTACCCTGTAGGGTCTAGGAGCTACCTCTGAACTTGGTCAGAGAATCATAATACCTTTAAAGAGGACAAAATAAAGAACATGTAATACTCTAAATTCTTAGCTAGTTTGTCATTCATCATACCCTTATGAAGTAGGAGCTGACCAGCAGATGGCAGTTGAAAGAAGCCTGTGAAAGATCTTGAAAGTGATGTTTTTAATGCAAGTTCTGTATCTTCCCTAGAGTGAATTCTTTGTATAATATCCAGTGTCAAAACATGCTCAGCTGGTGCTTGTAGCTCCAACTTCTTGTATTTCCAATGCCTAATAATGTAAGACAGTAGCCTTCAGTTTTGCTTTTTTTGTGCTTATTAAACAGTACTTTTTTTTTAATTACTAATTTGAGGCAGATTTCTTTTATCTGCGTTTTTTGGTTTTTGTTTAATGGGTATTAGTATCTATACAGAATGGAAAGAATACATACAGAACTTAAAAGGTAAGCTGTTTGAACCAGAAGGCAGTCATGAGACATGTACAACTTGCAACTAAGTACGCCAGCTCCATTTATCAACCCTGGAGTCTAGTTGTCCTACGTTATACAACTAAAATACTCTAGGCATGCTTACTAAAGGTGAAAATAACTGCCTTTGTGATCCTAAGAACAGAAAGGAAGAAGGAAATTCGCATTATTTTAAAGAAGCTACTGTCCTGAAGAAAAGATAGTTGAAGATATCCTAGCAGGTTGTTTTAAAAACGTGTATCGATGTGTTTCTGGCATTTTATTCCTAGCTTCCTTCAGTGATAATTTTTTTGTCAAAATAAGGCTTAAGAATAACATAAGGTTTAGTTTCTCTTTACATCCTTTGTGACCCAGCAGACAGTTGTTTCCTGTTTGTTTCTGTATGCCTATAGATTTCTCTTCCCTGTTTCAAAGCACCAATAAGCAGTCAGGGGTATTGTTTTGTGGAACACTGCAAGTAATTGGACTTCTTTCATGCTAAACCTCTGCCAAAGCCTCTAACAGTTGTAATGACTTGCGTTGCCTACCAGGCCATACTGCTTTGTTACGATGCTTTCACTTTCATGTGGAAAAAAAAAAGAAGTTCTAGGTTTGAATCTTGTTTTTTGGCAGCACATTTTGTGTAGAAAATCAAGTTTCTTATGTAATTACTCTCAGCTTGTGTATTATTTAGGCTTCAGAGTGCAGAGAATCTGTTTACTGAATGTTTATCTCATGTAGGTTTTTATTCCACATCTCGTACCAAAGTATCATGGGTGTCTATAGGCAATTTTATAATGTTTTAAAATGTTCTCAAAATTCTAATTAACTTTCCAGGCAAATTCAGAAATGCATAATATCCTTACCTGAAACGTCTAACTACTGCTAATAATAAAAATGAAACTTGTCCCAGGCCGTCTTTTTGCTATGATAGTACTGTGTACACTTGTGGCACCGCATACTTAAGAATTTATCTAGTCTAGCAGTATGGGCCAAAATACCATTCTTCAGTTCAGGAATTCTTATACTGAAATAAAGGAAATGTTAACTGTAACTCAATTGGCTCTGTCAGTTTTTCTGTCTGCGTGTGGGTGCACAATAGATTGTCTTTCAAATACAGTCTGATTTATCTGCATGTTGTTAATATACTTCTATATATTTTGTGCTTAGATTTAAAGGAAAAAATCAACTACACAACTAGTCGTTAAGACTTTTGTTAAGAAGAAAAGGCAGTTGGTAAATCTCTGTGGAAGGACTAACAAATTTCCTTATCAGAAGATCCATACTCCAGTCTTCCAATAGGAAGCTCTTAGCCGGACTAGTCCACTTCCTCCTGGCTGATTGTGGTATGGACATCACTGACACTGAAGTCGCTGAGCTTGTAGCAGTGTCCTTAGTTTTAAGAACAGTGGAGCTTAATAGCCAACAGTGTTCAGAATTCATGGAAACATGATCTAAAATGCTTACAAGAAGATGCAAAATAGCTGCTAGAGATAGTGGGTGACCTAAAAGCAGTGGGTTACTTTATTTTTGTGGATTCTGATGAACCTGCAGCAGAGGTGACTTGCTTCTGCCATGCTCTTTTCATTTTCTATACCCCTAGCTTTAAAGGTAGTCTACATTGTGGATTTTGTTTCCATTTTATGTTCTACAGCTGGGATGATAAAACAAAAGATTTTTGAGTCAAACGAAGGGCGGCCAGAGGGTTAACTTTCCTGTCTGAAAGTATTTGCCCTTTAGTTGATTTTCTAACTGATTAAGCACAACGTGACAGAAGAGCAACCTGATCTTAGTATGACTGAGACCACAGCTTGTATTCTTAATGTGTGCTGTTTAACAAGAACATTTGAGTAATACAAGAACTGCTTTCGTAAGACCGAATGTGTTGATAAAGTAAAGTAGGTGCTCTGAGGAAGAGGATGTGCATTTGAATGAAAATTGCACTTTGGTAGCTAGAAAAATCTGAGGGGGTTTGCAACTGGTGGAGCGATGACTTATTGGAGCCCATTCCTGTGTGTGTACCATGGATGCTTAAATGCTAGCAACTTTCTCACTTCAATTTCCAATTTCATTTTGAATCTTCATATGCTGGGCAGGGGAAGAGTGTGTGAATTGGCTCCAGGAAATGTGAATTCCTGGTGAAGCCAATAAGCACTGAAGTGTACTTGAAGCTTTTACACTTTGCAATTGCTAATGTAGAGTGGATAGTATTTTGAAGGCCTTACGTTTCATGGGGTGTGTGCTTTTGCCTCAGCAAATATTGATGTTCTCATCCTTTAAAGACAGGGAAGGAAAAAAGTCACCACCTACACTCTTTTCCCCTCCCCTAAGATAACACGAGCCAGCAAAATGGTTTTTAGGTATCAGCTTTTAAAAACGGAGACTTAATCCTAAAGTTAAAACAAGAAGCACACTTAATGGCCACATCAACAGCTGGTTGAGAGTCAGCCGTGAAGGTCAGAACAGTTAAATTTATGTTCATCCTCTGGCAACTTTTTTTTCCCCTTTGAATTCTTAGGCTGCAGAGTGGATGAGTGCAGACATTTGTTTTCAGGTCTGGGATTTCTGAACATCTTTTTTCCTTGAAATTAGGATGGAGTAGTTTTGCTGGCACTGATGTTTGCTGTTTGATTTGGGAGCTGTCAGGAAGGATGTGGAAAATTGTTAATGTAGTAGAAAGTTTTGAATGGGAAAGAAAGAATGGGTGGGTGGAGTAAATATCCACAAAGCATTTCACTTCATTCTCACTCAGTTCTTTGAAACTCAGGATCATTTGACTTCTTAAATTCCACGTCATCCTTTCTTGTATTATACTCTCAGTTGGCATCCAGTCATCCAATATGTGTCAATACCATATTATATATGTGTGTGTATGTGTTTGTGTGCATTTCAACCATCCAGATGTGGAACTAGGAACTAACGGTGCCACTTGCAGAGTTCATCCACATCATTCTGGCAATCTGCGAGCTGAGCGTACATGCCAACCTCCATGTCATTTAACAAAAGCAGAGTACAGAGGGAATAAGGAATTGGCTCACATTTCCGCTGAAATTTGTGGCTGAATCTCGAATCGGGAATCTGGTTGCAAAGAATGCTTTAAAAGTTGTTGTGGAGTTGAGCTTAACGTTTAGATGTACTGAATGATGTAAGAGTGAAAGATGTCTCCGTACGTTCGTGCTTTATCCTTTCACTGCTGAATGCTTTGGTTGATGGTGCAGTGAGTTGAAACTCTCAGTGGTGTAATGGAGGGAAGCATTACAAGAAAAACATTTTAAAAGTGATTTTCACATTATGCTTCTGTTGAGTCCTTTTCCTGCCCTCTTCTCACGTATCTTTCTAGACGGCTTCAATTAAAAAGACAAAATTAAGAATATAAACATACAAAATCATGTTGTATACATTGCTGACTCAATTTTCTTCCTTTCCGTACTCCTAATGTAGTATTTTAAATGTAAATACACACACATTTCTCCCCCCTTACTTAGCCTGCCCAACAGCCTCCATCAAAAATGAATTGTTACTTACTCAGCATAACATCGAGAAGGAAAGTACGTTGTTCTACAGTCTGTCCCCACATCTCTGTACACAATGAATATCACTTTTGCGCAACCTTTTAGGTGCAGTAATTAAGCAGTAGAAAACCTTATATTTAGCAATTAAACAATCACCCACTGTATTGGTTGCGGGTGTAATCTGCCTTTATACATCCAGTATTGCGGTATGCAAAGCATCTTCATTCAGTGAAGAATTAATGCTGGAGATGGCTTTTATAACCATTCTTCCAGTCTTTCTAAAAGTAGGTCAATGTTTGTCTGAAAGAATCCATTAAATGCTTCTTTTGATTATTGTGAATAGGGAGTTTTAACATATGCAAAAGGTTTGATTCCAAAGAAAATTACAACAACGTTGGAGATGTGAAGTCTTGATGCCCTGATTGTTGTGCCGTCATAGATCTGAATAACTGTTACGCAAATGTTGAAGTACATGAGATGTATGATCAGTGTACATTGAGATCAGTAGACCCAATTCTTAATATTGTGATCTGCTGCCAGCATTTGTGTCTTTCAGTTGCTAAAACGTGGCAAGAATACCATACTAAAATCAAAGAATGTACTGAGATGCCAAAGATTCTATCCCAGTTTGACTCAGTAATGAATATTTTCCCAGTAACGGAGCTGTAAAGAGCATGTTTAAACAGCAAAAAGTTGTTTAAACAAAAAGCAGTCACGTGTCCTTCCATGTTCTCTTTGAGTCTCACATGTGTGAGCAGTGGATAATGTACTTCCAGAAGGAAAGACAGCTGTGGGAATCTGATGGGAATAGGAAGTAAAGCTCCTGATGATTTCAATTAGTCCTGGTTTTCAAGTCAGACTTTTCCCTTTCTCTCCCATCTCTCCTGTGTGCTCGCAGATGCACAGTTTTCAGTAAAAAGACCTGGATTTGAGTTCTCAGATATCAGCTATGGTTGCTCTGTGTTCAACCAGCGCAGTGTTAAAGCCTCTAACAGCGACTATCCTGAAACGGAGTTGTTTTGTAGTTGAAATGAGAGGAGAGCCCGTGTGATGTGCAGAACGTGAAGTGTGCTGGTGTTTGTGAGGATGCTGGTTCCGTGCTGCGACTTTGTTAATTGCTAATGGAAAGCGCCCGTGATTATAGGGCTGGGAGTGATCTCATGGCTGCAACTTGTCAGCCGCGCAGCTGAAGGGAGCAGCTTTGCCTTTCTTCCCCTAAATCTACACTTTCTTACAAGTTTTATTTTGCCTTTATGAAAAATAAGGTGTTACTCAACATGTGCAACAGAATAACATGGCAAACCGGCAACTGCTGTGAATTACTAATTAATAGATTTTGCCACTAATGTAAGCGAGGCTTCCTTTGAACCTTTGCCTAAATATCACAAGAGATAATTACGTGCAATTTACTTTTCTAGGGAGATTATGTTACAAAAACAAGAGAAGGGCGAGTTCTGGCATGATCACAAGGAAGATTTACGTATGAAAAAAGGAAAAAGACCACAAAAACTTGCATTGGTTTTGGCTGAACGCATATCCGTCGCATCTGTCGCGATGTGACGTATTAGCTGTGTTAACAAACCCCACGAGTGTTAATGTTTAATTTTAGAGGTGGCACTGTTTGACTGTAGAAAGCCATTTCCAGCAGTCTTATAAATCCGCTTCAGCGAGCGTTTTTAATCGGAAGGTATTTTTATTGTGGAACTGTTCCCTGGTGGCTGGCAGCCCTGGCTGTGCTGTCGCAGCATGCTCAGGCTGCAGGCAGTCTCCCCGGCCTTTTCCTGTTCTACGTGCCGTTTTGTTGTAGGTCTTCCAAGAAATGTTTTCGACAGACTGTCCCAGCCTCTCACAGGCCTCCAGGGGACAGGCACACGTTTGGTTTCGTTATATCTCCATCAGCTTTTCCTGGGTAGCCTCGGGGGCTGAGCTCCCTGATTCTGGCTCTCATCACAGGGAGCAGACCCAAAGGATGAGTGTACAGAATAGGGTTATTTGCTGAGGGAGGTGACCAGCAGAAAATGAGATTAAGAGCATGAGTTTAAACTCAGAATTCTGCTCCAGAAAGGCCTTCCTCTCTTACAAGTATAAAAGGGAATCTGCTCACCACACCCTTCATTTGCTCCCTAAAATTAGCTAGCATGAAAACTCACATGTTGATGGTAGTAGCTCTGAGTGTTGGATGGGATGCACCTGTGAGATTGTAGCACCCTGCACAAAGCAATTTAAGTCCAATGCTTAGAGATGTAGTGAGCCTTTAATGTTGCAGCAGTGTGTCCCTGCTTGGCTGCATGGTGCAGTGTTGGTGCTGAGTGGAGGTCTGACCCGTGATGTGCTGAAGGCTCCTGGTGATTGTAAAGCAGAGGTCATATTTTTCCTGCAAGATACTCTCAGCCTGGTGGCCTTGTAGCTGATTGACTGCAGATATTTTGTTCACGTGATGCGTATTCATGCTTGAAATCCTTCATGAATTTCTAGGCTGCTGTGAATTGCCAAGTTTTGTCTTGAAATTTGGCAAGAATTTGGGTTTCGTAGCTGTGATGGTAGCACTTGATTCTTGCCAGCACTCCTTTGGCTCAGTAACCACTGAAGGGCTGTTGCATTAACTCCAAGTAGGGCAGTAAAATTCCAAGTCTGTAAGGAAATGGTTTTCAGTGGTTCATGTACGACTGTGAGTTTTTAGCCCATGTTTAAGAGGTTTATGAAAGGCTTCAGTAGTCCATAGACTTCCATATAGAGGTCTGCATCCTTCATTTGAATAATTACTATTATATAAACTAAGGACACACCAGGAAACTTGTTTTAAAGCAAGCTTTATTCTCCTGTGACTTGGCATATGTCTCCTAAGGTTTGTTCTGTTTCTGTGCCCTGCCTTCAGAGAAGGGAGCCGGGGCAGCAGGGTGCTCTTCTCCAGGGGGCAAATGGTGGGAAAACAATTCTCTAAACCCTTCAGATCTGTGTACAGAAGTTTTAACTTAGGATTTAAGGAGAAGTTTTTCATGCAGGGGAAATACAGGACACCAGTAGCATTAGATCAGTGCACATGACTAATTTTGGCTAGTCCTAACAGGAACGTAATAATGTACTTAGAAAAGGTGAGAGCAGTGCACTGCGTATACTAAGCAGTGTTTCTATGGGAAGAGCTTAAACAGAAATAGTGTTGTGTAAGTTTACTTAAACCTAAGGGAAAACACTTATGGTTTTCTGCTGAACTCCAGTACTACCTTTCTTAATCCACCATTTCCCAGCAAAACCTGCCTACTCCAGGCCATGCACACAGCATGCATCTGCAGTTTGCTGTTTTCCATCTCCTTACAGAGATCAGATATTTCCTGGTCTCTGAACAAAGCAATGGCTTTACATTCAGGTTCTTTTAACCAACCCAAGGATATAAAACCACTCGCTTGTAAAACCATTGGGCAGAATCCAGTTGTAGAAGTATTCGTAGACGAAATGTAGGTAGGAATCACTTCAATAGCTTGCATTTGCACAGAGAAAATGGTTTTGCAATGTGAGTCTTGAAAGTAATCTGGAAAAAAAAGAAGTCAGATGTAACTTAAGAAATAATTTTAGACAGTCAAGGAGAGCAGACATTAAGTGGAGGAATACAGGTTGGCTGGCAGCAACTGTGAGAAGCAATCAGTCAAAGCCATCGTTTCACAGGGATGTTATAAAGAGTAATACTGGCCCTGATGTCTTTGTGTTTTTATCTCTGATTTCTAAATATATCACTGGATATGGGCTGATAGTGAGTGTGCATGTAGCTGTCTGAATTACTCACCGAGCCGGACCATTTTTAATCAAATGTATATTAGTATGGATTCATACAAGATTATATGTATGAAAACAGAAAGCAAATTCTGCATGTAGAGTGGGGATGTTTGTGTCCTGGCAAACAGCTCTTGGCAAAATGATCTCTTGAGCACTGGGTTTCAATGCTGTATTGAAAAGGTTTGGGCAGGTCCTTAGGCGGTGGAACAGAGGCAGCGCAGAGAAGTCAGAGGCTCATTGGCTTTGAATGTTGTACTTGGAGACTTGGGGAACACTGTCTCCAGTCAGAGAAAACTCAACCAAAATTCTCCTGAGGCTGGGGAAAAAAAAATGTAGTGAGAAATTTAGACTGTGTTCTGGCTTACCAGAAAGGACTGAAATGAGTTTAATTGCAATGTACTTCCACAGCAGAAAAAAATCCAAAGGGCTTTTGATGTAAGTGAAATACCTGAAGAAAGCATCATCAGCTGTGGGTAACAGTTAGACAGCCTTTGAAAGAACCTGAGGCATTATTTGTGATGATGTGTGTAAATAACCATTAGAACAAGTATCAAGAGAAGCGACAGGTTTGTTTTGCAGTTGCGAATCGTGATGCTCTCCTAGAGAATGTCTGTAGCCATAACAATTAGAAGAATTCAGACAGTTCAGACTGCGGGCAGCAATAGGAAGTTCTGCATTAGGACACGTGGCTCATGTGTGCATCCCATCCCTGAATTCTGTTGGACTGAAAACAGCGCGGTGTTTTCTCATTAAATGTTAGGATTTTTATCCTCGAAGTAAATCATGAAAATGTTTTTTAGAAGTCTTCTAACTTTAACGCTTTTGGTGAGACTTTTAATGTAAGATCTATGCATGACAAGGTCATCTTTCGGAGTGTTTTGAATTCATTGTTAACTGTGACATTCCTTACACATAGTTTTTCTCTCTTCTGTATAACGTTGCTACTCTCTTGAAGAATATTGGAGCCAGAGACTCTGGGGTGAAGATTGAAGTTTTACGGAGTTTCCTTTTAAACACATTGTTAATACCATGTAAAGCATGTATTCAAGCTTTAATGGTGGGTTCTTATGATGTCCCTGTGTTATTGGCTTGGCACTGGCTAAGTGGGTTATAGGACTGAGTACAAATAAAATGCCATATCACAAAGTCCCGGTGTTTTGTTTTGGCAGTCGTTGAGTTTGTGAAAATAGCTGTTATATTGATGAGACTTCCACAGGTGTGTACCCTGAATTTAATCAAACTTCCTTTTTAAAGGTGGGGAAACAAAACCAAAAGAACTTACCTCAATCTGTTAGCCTGAATTGCCGTCTGTTTGCTTCCTTCAGTTGACGTTCTGAACAGAACTCACGTACGTGGCTGCTTTCTCTAACGTGTGTGTTTAATCTTCAGATCTTCGATGGTCCAGGAGATGAGCGCTCAGAGTCTCCCTATGAAAGTGCTGATGAAACTCAGACCGAAGTGTCTATATCATCCAAAAAATCTGAGCGAGGAACGGGAACCAAAAAAGAATATGTGTGTCAGGTGAGAGCCAGCAGCTGGGCAGGGAGCTGCGTTTTGTGAGCTATCCCAGAAAAGGTATCTTTATATTGGGAAATGACAATATTAGAGCGAAAACGGGTTTATGGTGCCTGTCGCATGGAGGAGACGTTAGTGAACAGGTCCCTGTATCAGTAAATGGAATCCTTCCTATTTATTTTTTATTCTTGATCTAAAATATGTGACTTAGCTTTTCTGACATAGCTTCCAGATCAGTAAAATAAATGTGTTTTGTACCTTAAGGACAGCACGTGAAGTTTGCCAGGTCACTGAGTTAAATGACAGAGAACTGCTTGCTTGTCTGCTAATACAGAGAAGGAACATGATTGTTCCTGACATGGTTGTGCGCACAGCAGAGGTGGCTGCACTGCACTTACAGCACGCACACTGCCAGCAGAACACTTCTGGAACTATGCTTACAGAGTCCTTGGCTTATGGAAGGGTAATACGATAGCTCTGGGCAGATTAAAGTTCTTTCCAGCAGACTGGAAAAGCAGTTATATTTCCATTTCTTCCTGTGCATAATGTTGATGAGGTTATATCTGTCTTTAAATGTCGTCAAATTGCTTTTATTCTGCCAGCACTGTTGTTAAGTTCATCTTTACTTTTCGTCGCTGCTAACAGCCTGGATATAGAAGTGTCATTGTATCTCCTCGGTTAATTTCCTTTTGCCAAAGAAAAGGAAAGTAAGGTTTCTTATAAAATCTTCTCAGATTTCTCAGTTTGCTCAGGGAAGAAATTCCTGATGTTGTTTTCTTTTTTTCTGGGCATATTCTCATGTACCATGTTTCTGTCAGTGGTATTTCTCAGTTTAATGACTGGCATTTGTTGCAACAGGAAGCAAGGGCACGTGAAGATACAGTGTTGCCTTTCACTTGTTAAGTTTGCTTTCGACCATGAGAAAAGAGATTTTGAGGAGCAGTTTATGGAAAGGAATAGTGAATACTATTTGTTCTGCATATGAACTTTTCTTTAACATTCAATGCCTTTGTGTTGTAAAAGCTATGTGAAAAAACAGGTGATCTCCTGCTGTGTGAAGGACTTTGCTATCGAGCTTTTCACGTGAGCTGCCTTGGGCTCTCTGGAAGACCAGCAGGAAAATTCGTTTGTAGTGAATGCACATCAGGCAAGTTTGTCCCTTTCTATTAAACTTTAAAAAGAAAAGGTGTCATTTTCCCATATGTTGTTACAGGAAATCATCCCATGCAGATTGTGTATCTGTGAACAAACTATACTTACCCTTTGGTGCCCGATGGTGTGGGAATTCATGTATTACCATTAGCTGTGCCATGGTTTAGGATGCTCGCTCTGTTTTCAGTGAGAAATCTCTTGCAAATTGGTTGATTTGCTCTGCATTCCACAGCCTTAATAATTGCAGATTGTATCTGTCTGTGTACAATTGCAGAATAGTTTTAAGATCTGCCACAAAACCTAAGAAATCCAGGAAAAAAAGAGCAGCAAGTGAAAATATTTTAAGTCTTTTCTCAGTTCTTTTTATGTCCACATAAATTTTTTGCTTTTCCCATTACGAGACCACCTTACTGCTATTAATTTAATTTGCTTTCAATCCTGCAATAACTGCTTGGAAGCTCTTAAACTCAAAATGTTACATAAAGGTTTGTGTTCTTGCTCATAAGCTCAGTTCAGTGCAGGTGGTGAACCTTGCTGGGGAAAAAAAAAAAGACTGCTTCTAAATAAGGTTCTTCCCACGCAATCCAGAGAGAGGATTGGAGGATATCTGTCTGTAATTGGTGGACTTACAAGCCAATTTTTACTGCAGACAAAGTAGCATCCTGTTTCATTGCTTTAAAAACAAAACTCAGAGTTGATCTGGCAGGCTGAGACTTCGGAATAAGAACACAAAAGCAGATCAGTGAGGCTTGGGGTGTTATATACACACATAAACTGTGGTGGATTTCCATTGTAACTTTATTTTTGTTGAGTTTTATGTATCTGTATCTAAACAAATCAGTATGTAACACGGAAGCGTAAAAGCAGATAAATTGCTGCTTCAATTAATGGCATTAAAAACAACAAAACAAAGCCTCCCCCCCCCAACAAAAACTCCCAGCAGTGTTTTAAATACACAGATCTGAATGAAAAAACAGTTATGTGATTCTTGTTATTTTTGCCTCTAGGTGTGCATACCTGCTTTGTGTGTAAGGAGAGAAAGGCAGACCTGAAGCGCTGTGTCGTCTCCCACTGTGGAAAATTCTACCATGAAGCCTGTGTGAAAAAGTTCCATCTTACCGTGTTTGAGAACAGGGGTTTTCGATGTCCGCTGCACAGCTGCCTCAGTTGTCATGTTAGTAACCCCTCCCATCCACGAATTTCAAAAGGTAGTTTCATTTTTTACGTGTTTATGACTGATAAATTAAGTCTGTTTGTGGTATGTTAAGGTAAGGAATCTGCTCATGTAGTAGTTCCTCACTGCAATTACACGCATGCAGGTACTACTGAGGGATTCAAGTATTGCAGCAAGGCTTGCTGAATGTGAACATACAGTTAGGGGTGAGTTCTTCACTCACAGAGTGCTGGGGCTCTGGCACAGGCTGCCAAGAGAGCTGTGGGTGCCCTATGCCTGGAAGCACTGAAGGCCGGGTTGGATGGGCCCTGGGCAGCCTGAGCTGGTGTGGGCACCCAGCCCACAATGAGGGGTTGGGGCTGGGTGGGCTTTAAGGTCCCTTCCAACCCAAATCTTGCTACGATTCTCTATGATTCTGTGCATATTTTTAGCCTTGGGAAACATTTGTAAACACTGCATGACTGAGAAAAGATTTGTCTGCTCTGTTTATAGCTGAAGCCTTTATATTTAAATGTTGTAGTGCTTTAAGCTCAGTATAATGTTCTCTAAAAACCTTTGTTAACTCAGGGTTGTTGCAAAAATTAAATATGCAAACCTTGAAAACATTGAAATACTTATTGTGTTTATCAGCACTTTCCAGCAGTGATATTATTTGTGAAGATGAAATAATAAACGGGTTTGGTTCAGAAATAAATATGGCAGTGTTCTGCTTTGCTAGGAAAGATGATGCGCTGTGTTCGCTGTCCTGTCGCATACCATGCTGGAGACGTGTGCATTGCTGCAGGATGTGCAGTCATCGCTTCCAACAGCATTGTTTGTACGAATCATTTCACTGCCATGAAAGGAAAAAGTCATCACGCGCATGTCAATGTGAGCTGGTGCTTTGTGTGTTCCAAAGGTAAACTGATGCAAAGCTCTTACGTACGCGCAGCATCAAAACGTTTTACTCTTCAATTTAAATTTTATTTTACTAATCTCTTTACAGAAAGCTATTAGAAACGTGGCGTGCTAAGTTCATCTCCCTTAGGTATTGAAATACCTTCAGGTTGGCTTGTGCTGCTTTTAGTTTTTGAGCGTCCTTTCTTTGCAGATATAATTTATTAAAGAATATGTTCACTCAGACCTTGTCCAGCAACCAGAAACCTGGTTTAATTCTTTACCAGAGATGCATAATGATAAATCAATATCTGTTCTTTCCCCTGTGTTCAACGTACTGAAGCTTTTTGTGTTTCCTTATTGCTAATACATAATATTAAAACATAAATATTTTAAGGGTTGCTTTTACTTTAGAAGCAGAAAGCAAACTGAACCCGCATTACTGTGTGGAGTGCCACTAATTAAGGGCATTTTGCTTTATGCCGAGTAATGAATTTGTTTCGTATTGAGAAGCACAAAATGCATCGTGCTGATTAAACCCCAGCAATGAGAATTTACCTGATTTGTTAACAAATTAACACACAGCTTAGCAGCTTATTAAGCAGCAGCTAACTTTCTAGTGGTAATTCATGGAACAAACAATCTCATCCCTACCTCTTCTCCAGAGGGAGGAGGGAAAAAGAGGAAGAAAAATCTAATTAGGCTTAATTTTTGTTGTTAAAATGTTACATATGGTGAATTACTAATATATATTAAGCTATGTTAAATATATTGTAGTCATTAAAGTAAAACAAACTAATTTTCCTGTGGTGCATTATTCTGGCATTTATATCATTAGCTTGCTTTTTAATTTGTATGTATTTACTAACTGGAGTCTGCCAAGCATTCAAATCAGTTAAGACCATTTGGGTTCTGTGCTCAGCTAGACGATGTGTGTTTGTTGCAAGCTGGCATGTTTTAACTATGTTTTTTCTGGCAGACCTTACCACAAACCTCACTGCTTTGAATCTGGTTGGAATGCAAATCTGTCTTTTTTGTCTTGATGTTTTTCAATCTTTTTTTTTTTTTCTCTTGGAAGGAGGAAGCTTGTTGTGCTGCGAGTCGTGTCCTGCAGCATTTCACCCGGACTGTTTAAACATTGAAATGCCAGATGGGAGCTGGTACTGCAATGACTGCAGGGCGGGGAAGAAACTCCATTTCCAGGATATTATTTGGGTTAAACTGGGAAATTACAGGTCTGATGAAAAATTTGTCTCCTTGTACAGTGATATTGGCATGTTTTAATTAAGGATCACACAGTTGGCTTTTCTGTGCTTTGCTGCACACAGATTTCCCATGTCTCTAAGCTGGGAATCACATCTCTCTTAGTGTTGACTTAACACCCATCCCAATACATGAAGGCTTTGCTGTCACTCTCTGCCACAGCATTACCCATACAAGACTCCTTGCAGACTTCTGTGCTTTTGCCATACTGGCCTTCTGTCCTTTGTTTCAGAGTTCTCTTCAAATAATTGAGTGTGTATAACTTGTAATAGGCTGAATTACTACCGTCCTTGGCTGGGAGTGAAGTCGCTCAGGCTGTTATAGTTTTACACTTAGGCTGAGATTTAAGTGTGATAGATATGGGTGGGGTTTATCCTAGAAAGCATTGTTAGCTATTACACACTCCTTCCTGATCTTTAACAAATACAGAGATTGCAGACTTTGTTAAAGATGTTATTTTTGCTAACCAGATGCAAGGAGATTTATGTGTATCTTGCAAGCAAGCAAAAGTCTCACAGATCTGAGCGTCAGGCTTTCCTTTTCTATCCAGTCTTCTTCCTGTGCCCAGTGAGCTGGAGTGTGGGGAGGAACATAACTCCTTCAGGGTGCTGCGTTTTGTATTTCAGTTTGAGGCACTTTGGTGGGTTTTTTTCATCCCATATTTGGAAATAATAATCAGTTACAGCTGTTCAAGGCAATTTTGTTAAGCTTACTGAAATGTTGTATTTTTCTATTTGTATTTCTGTGCTAGATGGTGGCCTGCAGAAGTTTGCCATCCGAAAAACGTCCCCCCAAATATCCAGAAAATGAAACATGAAATTGGAGAATTTCCTGTGTTTTTCTTTGGTTCTAAGGATTACTTTTGGACGCACCAAGCACGGGTGTTCCCTTATATGGAGGGAGACCGAGGGAGTAGATACCGGGGGATTAAAGGAATTGGGAAAGTCTTCAAAAATGGTACGTAGTTAGAAGCAAAGGAAAAACAACCTTGTTATATACATATTGTATGTTTTCACATGTAGTCCTGTGACTGTTTCTGCGCATTCGTTTTACAGTGATGAATTACAAAACTCTGTTTTAGTATTTAGTGCTTAGCCGTCACTCTTATTAACTTTGAATTAAAGCATTATTTTCATCACTTGTAAATTACTAGCATCTAACTAAAATTCCTTCTGATGACTTTGGCTTTTGGGGAAGCAAAGCTTGAATAGAACTGGGAAGCAGAGTAGAACTGATAAATTTGTCAAGAGTGTTAACACTCTAGAAGCACTGTTTGCAAGAAAATTCATGGTTTTGCTAGTAGGTAGAAATGCTTCCTTAACACGCAGGGCACTAAGCAGGTCGATTAGAAGAGAGTCATTCTCTTTCTAGTGTTTCTGTTGATACAACAGTCCTTTTTTTTTTTAAGCTTTGCAAGAAGCTGAAGCTCGATTTCGAGAAATAAAGCTACAGCGAGAAGCCAAAGAAACCCAAGAAAATGAACGTAAACCTCCACCATACAAGCATATCAAGGTAAAGTGTGAGGAAATGACACTGGATACTCAGAGGTCTACGGGAGTACTGGGGAGGAGAAGCTGAACAGTAGATGGGGAGTAGAGGTTGTAATGTTGTAATGTTGTGTTTCCTGTTCTTCCTTTAGAGTCATGTAATAGGAAATTTCATTACTGTTGGAACATCTAGTATTGCAAAACCAACTTGTTAACAACTGTAATAATTCTTATCATAAATACAAATGTTTTAAAGTGATGTTTGAACTATTTTAATGTATTATTCAGGTGAATAAACCTTGTGGTAAAGTGCAGATATATACTGCTGACATTTCTGAGATTCCCAAGTGCAACTGCAAACCCACAGATGAAAACCCTTGTGGCTTTGATTCTGAGTGCCTCAATCGGATGTTGATGTATGAATGTCATCCACAAGTTTGTCCAGCAGGAGAACGATGCCAAAACCAGTGCTTTACAAAACGTGAATACCCTGAGACAGAGATCATCAAAACAGATGGGAAAGGGTGGGGCTTGGTTGCCAAGAGGGACATTAAAAAGGTATGAATCATTCTTGCCTAGCAAGGAATTACTGACTTGTGATATTGTCTGTGGGTTTGGTATATACTTTACTAGTGATATTTGGTATCTTTCAGGGAGAGTTTGTGAATGAGTATGTTGGTGAGCTCATTGATGAAGAGGAATGTATGGCAAGAATCAAGTATGCACATGAAAATGACATTACTCACTTCTATATGCTTACTATTGATAAGGTAGAGTACTTAAAAATATATGTCTTTAGTTGTAACAGTACTTTAATTTCCTTCTTTTGATCACCCTGGTAGGTCACTCAGCTATCTGTGGCGCTCTGCTGTTTCAAACATTCATAAGTTTCTATTTCTGTGCCTGCTTTCTCCATGAGAATGGAGAAATATATCATGTATCTGTCTCATTGGTTCAAAGTAAGTAACATGATATCATACGTATTAAGATCCATACATTTTGTGCTTTGCTGCTTGAAATCAACTCCAGCAGAACTATTTATCTACCCAGTCTCAAGAGGAAGTGCGAACCTTTGGGAAATAACTGCAGTTGAAAGAATTACTGTTAATGATGCTGTTACTGAAATATCAAGTAAAGAAAATAATTTGTGTGAAGTGGGGGACATAATTTTAAAGCTGCATCCTATATTGGGCATTTGAACTTATATTTTTAATCGTCTACCCCATTCTTTGCTTATAGCAGAAATAAGCTCATAGTTTTCGTAGTAGCTTTCACCTGAATGTGCCATCCTCATTAGTAGCCACCTAGCACTGAGCAAATTGATTCTGGCCAAATTAATTCAGCATCTGCAATTCTCTGTGCAGCTCTCTGAGTGTTTTGTTCCTGAGAGGAAGAAAGTGGGGAAACCAGCAGACCAGGGTGGACTGATTATAAACACGTGCTTTTTTCATTGCTTTAGTCTCCAGACAGCTATTTAGGAGGAAAAAAAAGTATCCCCAAGGAAAGAAGAGTTGGATGCCAGTCCTGCATATTTTTGCAGTCCTAATTGCTTTTCCCCAAGACTGTGTGGCTCTGTATTTCTATCACTACTGGTTTGTGTTAGCCCTGTAACCTAGGAGTTATTGCACAGGCATTATTGCCTAAGAATGATGAAACCATGTTTGTCTTAGTGCTTGAATTTCTCCTCTACTAAACTGTCATACATCATCAGCTTGTTAAATAGGCTGGGGAGAGAAAGCTGGTAAGAAACTGATAATCTCTGCAAGTAATCATTCAGTGATGTGGTGAATGACTTAAAGCATAGTACTTGTAAATGCATAACAGCTTTTTGAAGGCAAAGCAAAAGGTAAATGGACTGAGTCTTGAGTTTTGAGGCTTTTTGGCAGGACCACCGGAGTGCTCACAAGAACACATATCCTGCCACGTGGCTGAGATGGGTTCTGGGACAATGTGAGCTAGATCAACAGTATTGCTTTGGGAGTGTCTCATTTCAGGCCCCGAGGGACACTACAGTTTTCAATACAACATGTAACATCAATTTACTTTGACTTTTCTTGGTACTCAAGCCGTATCTGTTTTGAAAGTAAAAACATTCATTCTGTTGCTGATTTGATCTCCAGGACCGTATTATTGATGCTGGCCCCAAAGGAAACTATTCTCGTTTTATGAATCACAGCTGCCAACCAAATTGTGAAACTCTAAAATGGACAGTAAATGGAGATACTCGTGTTGGCCTGTTTGCTGTGTGTGATATCCCTGCAGGTATTTCAGCTTATGTTGGTTTTATTTTAATTCACTGAACTAAACACTGTGTGTGGTTATATTAAATCATGGGAGCTCATGGTTTAACTGATTCAGTAGAAGTAATTTTGTAGAGGACTCGGTGCATGGAAGAGCTGCTTTTGGTCTTCCTTCAATGTATTGCTTCTTAACAGTGAATCATATAGCTGTTTTTTTATTGCTTACTTCTAAGGTTGCACCAAAGAGCCCTTAGTATCTGTGTGTTTGTTTTGTGTTGTCAGTCAAAAGAGTAGAGCAGTATTTGTTTCAGAGATCTCAAATGGTATTTCTGAATCTTTTCTTCAACTGAAGATAAACTTGAGTGAACCTTAAAAGGATCTTTGAAAATATGTGTATTCTAGTTTGTGTACACACACACACACGTACGTATTTAGCTGTAGATAAAGCTGTATCGCACATATCTACAGCTACATATAGATATATAGGTATGTGGCCTACGAGGTCAGTGGTTGTGATCAGTAAAAAAGGGGAAAAAACTTACTAGAATAGATCAGCCAACAAGTACAAAACCAGAAGAGAGATAATAGAACTTTTATTTGTTGTAATAACTTTGATAGACTTCATTACCTTGTCCTTCGTAATAAAACGGTACATCTTATCTCACTCAGGGACAGAGCTGACCTTCAATTACAACCTTGACTGTCTGGGCAATGAAAAAACAGTCTGCAAATGTGGTGCCCCAAACTGCAGTGGATTTCTTGGGGACAGACCAAAGGCAAGTAATATATCACAAGAATTTGAGTGTCTTGTCCAACTATTAGTCTTGTTTTTTTTTCCCCTTTGAGGTATGTATAGATGAACCAGTTTTATGCTGTGATAAGAGTTACTCATGTCAGGTCCTGAATGGGAAACATGGCTAGGTACTGGCACTAACTGGAATAGCCTTCAGTTGGTTGCAGTCCCCTTGGATGTAGGAGCTGGACACGAGAACAAACTGACCAAAGGGACTCAAGTTCTGCACTGAACTGAACTCAGGGAGAGACTGCAGCACAAAACTGAACGTTATTGAGTAATTCTACCCTGTAAAGCCTGGCTGTAGCCAGTGAAGTTGCTCTCAGCTTGTATTTCCTCTGTCTAAAATCTAGAGCGTGCGCTAAGTTCATTAAAGATCTTTCAATTGAAGTTTAACTAAGTAATAAAAAATGGGAGTTTCAAAAAATAAACATAATGGGAAGTGGAAAAATAGATGTAAAATTGTGTCACAACATTTCCTGTGTGATTATTTAGGTCACGTTAATTTAAAACCTGTCATCCAGACCTGGTGAAGGAGTGCAAGGGAAGGCACAAGTATGTTTCCAAGCGAGAAAAAAAAAATCTCAGCTGTGGATATAAAAACCTTCTTGTTCACACTGCTCAGCATCAGTTGCTTCAGAGCGTGGGCTTACCATCGCCAGAATTTGCATTGCTGCTTTTTCCTAAGGGAGAGGCTTAAGCAGGGTTTCGTATAAGCTTGTGATCAGTTTATGCAGACAGCCATGAAGAAATGAAATATTATGGTTCCATTCAGCAGGACTCTCTGCGTTGGTGGATAGAATAGTATCTCTAATTTTTGCCTGTATTCACTGTACCAGAAATGCCAACAGTTTTGCTTATTTGCGTTAAATTTTTCTTTTGCAAAACTGGCATTTACAGATTTGCAACTTAATCTTTTAGAATTCTTCCACTAATGCCTCAGAAGAAAAAGGCAAAAAGACCAAAAAGAGAACAAGGAGGCGCAGAACGAAAAACGAAGGGAAGAAAGAATCTGAAGATGATTGTTTCCGCTGTGGTGACGGAGGCCAGCTGGTGTTGTGCGACAGGAAATCTTGTACTAAAGCCTATCATCTCTCCTGTCTTGGTTTGGTGAAACGTCCTTTTGGTGAGTCACCTTGCCTTAACTCATTTATTGCACAGAAACCTCACAAGTATCTCTCTGAAAACATTCTTTTTGTATGGTGAGACCTCCAAGATCAACCAGTTCAACCATCCACCTATCACCAATATTTCCCACTGAACCATGTCCCTCAGTGCAACATCTAAATGCTTCTTGAACATCTCTAGGGATGGTGACTCCACCACCACTCACTCCAGTCTTTCTTGTAGGCCCAAATATCTTTCTTTGGCCCAAAACTGGACACAGTACTCAAGGTGTGGACTCACCAGGTCTGAGTACAAGGGGGACAATCACCTTCCTGCTCCTGCTGGCAACATTATTTCTGATACGAGCCAGGATGCCGTTGGCCTCCTTGAATATTCTGCCAGCCTGCAAGTTCCTTAAAATGCTATTGAATAAAACATGAATAATTTCTTCTACTTGTATTCACTGCTGTATTTAAATGAAAGGATGTCAAGTCTGCTACGTAATAATGTCAGATGAGCTTCAGAAGTACGATGTAGCATTTTGATTTTCGAGATTGGCCATAGTGTTTGCTGAAGTTTTGCTGTTTTCTGAAGGACAGTGTGTGTTGTTCAGATGCTAAAAGGCAAAACTTTTAAAGAGAAAGTGACATTTTTTACTCCCTACTAATCTGTTCTTTGTTTTTGGTTACAGGGAAGTGGGAGTGTCCTTGGCACCACTGCGATGTTTGTGGCAAACCTTCTGTTTCGTTCTGCCACTTCTGCCCAAATTCTTTTTGCAAGGAACACCAAGATGGGACAGTACTAAATTCTACATTGAATGGACAGTTATGCTGCTCTGAACACGTTCTCGGGGTGGATTCTGTTGAAACTCAGAAGACTGAGAAACCCCGCAAAAAACTGAACAAGTTGAAGCCTAAGAGAAAGGAGAGGAACAGATGGATGAGAGCCGAATGCAAATAGTCATGGACTGCAGTAACTACTGCCAACACTATCTTGTAGATAAGTTGTGAATATTACCAGGGAAGGACACAATTTTACATATATTCTGTAAAGGTTACGGGGTGGGAGGGATCGGGGGGGGATTTTTTGTTTTGTTTTGTTTTATAAATCCACTGAGCCAACCACAGCAGTCTTCTGCTGCTTCTGCACTGATAACGAACTACATAGTTCAGAAAATTTCAGGACAAACCAAACTTATTACTCAGCATTACAGTTACACTTGAATTGTTGCGAAAGTATAAGGTTCCCTCCAATATTCTTTCAGGTTGGAGGTAGGTTAATATCAAACCAGGTAGGCGTAAACATAGATTTTGAGATAGTATTTGTCAATCAACAGATGTTTAAAATAGTATATCCTTGAAAGAAGATATTAGCTCTTGAGTCCTTTTAAGTGAGAAATGGCTTGCTCTGTGGTCCCAATGAGATTTGCTTGCCTTGTGTGTTTTTGAGCAAGTGCTTGAATGCCATTCACGATCCAGGTGGATATCCCGACAGTAACCACACACAGAACAGTTTGTTTGTGCTCTTAGAAAATAACTCTCCAATGATTCTTAAACCATGTTTTTCAGTATCTTCCCACTAAGATTTATGGTACATGGCAGGAAAGGCACTCCCTGTACCAGAGATGGGAAATCTTACACTGTAAGAGACCTTTTTCTATACTGTTTTTTCCTATATTTTCACCCAGCAAAAATAGAAATGATTTGATCTTGCAGAACTGTGCAGGTCTGGATTTAAAGGTGTCTCGTCTCGCAATCTAGGCCCAGTGCCCTAGGATTTTTTTTGTTGTTGTTTTAATAAGAATAAATAATACCAAGCCTACAAGTTTGAAGAAAAATTGTTTCTTTTCTCAATGCCAAACCATGCAGAGGCAGACATTTCTTTGGAATTCTTGGATTCCAGGCATTGCAACTTTATGGCAATGCAAAAAATGCCCAACAAGGAACAAAAAAGAAAATCACGGATGAGGCGATGGAACAGAAGGTGAAGCTTGACCAGCTGCCCAAGTGCTAAATCTGATTTATCCAAACAACTAATTAAAAGTGAAGGCAATTTTGAGGAAAAAAAGAAGCATATGAGGAACATTTCCAACATGAAGCTTAGCCCAACTCCATTCTCCTTTATACAATTTATGTACAATTGGCTACTTGACTTAGCAGACTGCTCAGAATCGTTCTTGAGTTTCTTTAGGAGCTGTGCTCTTGACCAGCTGATGACCACTGCGTTGCATCAGCAAAGCTGTTTTGATTTCTTTGCTCCCGTGGGGCTCCTACTCTTGCAGTGAGATAAATACCCAAGACTTAGTTTTAATGGAAATAATACTAGAACTAGGAAAAAATGGTAGAGAAAAATGTCTTTACCTGTTTCTTCCCAGTGCGTGTCGTTGGTGTGTGACTGATTAGGCAGTGTTATAATTATGTTTTGACTTGTGCCATGTTATCCAGCCTATGTAAACAGAATGCGTGCCTTCATTGAAGAATTTGTGCATGTTCTAGCTTAGTTTGCCTTTGATAGCGCAGAAAGTCTGTGTAGCCATTTTGAAATTGAAGCCTCGCTATATCATAAAATGTAAGATTCTTTCCAAACATTTTTTTCCTTCAGAATTTGATTACAGATTCAGTTTTTGGAATTGCTGGAATCCCCGCTTGTTCCCAACACGTAAAACTTTGGTGTTATTAGGAGTTATTAACTGAAATGGATCTTAAGTGTAGCCTTGCCCTTGTCCTGAACTCATTGATTTCTATTTTGTAAGCCAACAGATGGTTGTTTGTTTTTTTTTAGTTTTAATCCATTCTATAAACACTGTTGGAAAGTGTTGGTTTTTTTTTTTTTCCCCTCCCAAATAATTCTATAACAATAATTATGGAAAAAACAGCTCAGTTCAAAACGATGGTGGGGGGGGGAAGTGTTACATGTTTGTGTTTTTAAGCTGGTATGCCAAGCCTTGCACTCAAGGAAACAATGAAGATTTCTTAGTTGAGTTGGAGGGAGATTTACCCTCTTCTGTAGATATTTGTTATGCCAGGAGTGAAGCGTAGGCCTGTGCCTCAAGTGGAAACCAAAAAAAAAGGTGTTGTGTACATTTCTATTGCTTCTTCAGGAAAGTGAGATCAGGTAGTAAATTAGAAAGATGATCCTCATTGCTTTGAAACAAAATGAAGGAATTGTATGTCATTGGGACCATTATTTGTTTGAATGCTATACCATGTAAGGAAGACTTTATAAGGATACCTTTAAATAAGTTATTATAAAATCTTACCTTTACATTCCACTGTTTTTATAATTTGTTAAATCTGTAGTTGTTTCATTGTTTTTTCTCTTCGTACATAAACTCTGGTGCCCTGGAACAGTTGTTCCCAATGTCCTAATAGGTAGATTTCCCCCTTCCAGAAGCCACCAGCTCCAATAGTTACCGATTGTCACTGCTGCAGAAACACCATCGGTTCTCAGATCGGTTGTGGAGCCTACAGCCCCCTGCCCTCCTGGTAGGTGGGGCCACAAGCACATTTAGTACAGCAGGATGCAGGTCAGCCACCCCTTTTGTATCTGTCTGTGGGTAAATAAAGACTTCAGTGTTCAAAGAACTTTCTCTGGGCGCTCTTTTCATAACGTCAATTGACACAAACAGATCTTAGCCAGCGGCTGTTTGACTTTCTGCTTCCTTCTACCTCTTCTCTGCTCTTTGCTACTAAGCTGCTTGGCCAATGGAAGCTCACATCAGACAAAAAGACTGTGAACTAGAAGTTGCTCATTCTTTCTGTGGGAAAAGCAGATCTGTATAGATATTTCTGCAGTGTTTTACACTGGGGTTTTGTTTCTTACCGTATGTTTTAATCGAACGCTGTTTGAGCATGGTCTGCAAGTGAAAGAACTGGGTGTTTTCATAGTGCAAACCTGCACTCTGCCATTTCCTCAGAGACTCGCTGGAAATGATACTTTAAGCTCACGTGGAGGTGATAATGACTGTATTTATTTCAGCTTGTTTCCGCAGCGTTGCTTACCATAGAAAAGTCTTTTTTTTCTTGCAGTCCTCTTCAGTGCTGTTTCCTCTTACTCAGAGTTTCACAGACTTCAAGTATTCTGAGCTGCAGTCACGCCGTCCTGCCGGCTCCATTCAGCTGTCGATGCTGCTGTTCCTGTTTGGTCAGGTTATAATTCAACCACATTTTTCTTTCTCAGCCAGGTTTTAGGTCAGCGCCGGTTTCCTTCATGGGTGGAATTTCTGTGCCTGACTGCAGCTGTGCTTCTTTAAGAGGAAATCAGAAGTATGCTTTGGCACTGTTGGTTTAGTGTTCTGCTGATATCAGGACTCCATCCTTTTTGCTGCTTTTGCAGAAAGCCCTGACCGTGCCCACTGAGAAACTTAGTGCCTGCGTGCTATGGACAGCATCTAAGAGCCCGGCAGAGGGGCTGTGCACACCCTGTCCCCCAGCTCTCAGGATGGAAGAACAGAAGAGGGTGTTGAGCATCATCTCCTGCAGCCACTTAAGCCACAAGGTGAGGGCCCCATCCTGTCCCCAGGCAGTCACTGCTGCAAACAGGGGATTCTGAGAGCCAGCGCGTTTCAAGCAGGTTGCTGGGAGTGAGGAGGAGGTGGGAAGAAAAGAACAAAGCGTGAGGATGGGAGGTAACCAGATTTCAGTGGGATTATTGAGACCGAGGGCAGAAAGGGCCTTGGGATGGGACTGAGCTTGGTGTGTGATCAGTCCACGCTGCTGCTGCTGCAGGTGGCAGGGTTACCAGCTGCATCATTGCTTACCACAGAGGATAACGCACCTCTCTTCCTGTCCATTTACTCATCTGTAACAGATCAGAGAACTGCTTTTTTTTGGTTGTTTATTTCCTTTTTCTTGAAAAGCACAACGACCTCCCCAGGGGTGAGAAGAACGAGCAGCAGAGGGCAGCGGCCACTTAACCCCCAGCAGCTGGGATCCTTCAGCTGGCTGCTGCTGCTTTAGCTCAGGGAAAGGACTCCAGTGAGAAGTAACACCTGCTTCCACCTCCGTGCACACTCACTTGAAAGCACAGCTCTCATAATAGTAAGTACTGTTTTTAACCAGGGCTCTCAGAGCTGATGAAGCACAGCACTGTGGAAGCATCACAGCTGGATGAGCTGAGCAGGGCTTTGCAGCCTGCCTGGTATGGGAATGAATTTCACTGGAGGAGGAGGAGGAAGGTGTTGCTTCTGTAGCTCTGTGGAGTAATATGAAGCAAAGCATCAGAGACCACAGCAGGAAACAGAAGGGACATATTTGTCTGGGAACCAGCCATAAGTTCAGCCGCACGTGTTTTCCCACAGTTGATAGGAAGGGGAAAGTTTTGGGATTCCTTTTTTCGTTTGACCCTCGATTTCAAGTATAGTGTGAAGTGTTGAGAGTGGCAAATAAATAAGTAAATGTGCATATCCCTCAAAGGAAGAACATTTAACATTCGTGTTGGCTCCTGCTTGGGTAGAAACAATTGTGCTGTGGGAACCCCAGTATCTGCAGCAGCTGCTCTTTGCTCCAGCTGTTGAGCTGACTGCTGAAGTTTCTTAAGGAAAGGGGAAAAAAAACATGTTTATTGTGAGTGGAGATGGGAATTAAAAGGGGTCGCCTCTGCTGTTCAGTCCATTTCATGTAGAACATCTGCAGGGCAATGCACATGGCTGCTAAGGGAACACAGTGCTTGCAGGTTGCATTTCTCCCTCTACCAGCCAGCATACACCGGCTCCGTGTGCTCCATCACTCCATACGTTGTGTGCTGTTCTGATCCTCGTGGTAGCAGCAGGGACTTCAATGACTTTGTGCTGTATGCTTGCTTTCTTCTCAGGATTAGTACGAAGATTATAAGAATTGCACCTGTGAGGAACAGAAACAATGATAGTTAACTTTCAGAGAGGAAGGTAAAGCGTCAAGTGTTCGTTATAGTGCTTTCTGATTGCTGTATTATCTTCTGGTTAACCTAAAAAGAAGTTTTTTTTTACAGTAATGGTGGTGAGGCACTGGCACAGGTTGCCCCATCCCTGGAGACACCCCAGGTCAGGCTCTGAGCACCCGATGGAGCTGTGGGTGTCCCTGTTCATTGCAGGGCAGTTGGACCAGATGGCCTTTAAAGGTCCCTTCTAACTCAACTCTATGATTCTAAACAAAGTGTTTTCTTCTCCTTCGGTTTGAGCACCAATGAAGCTCAAGAAGTAACTGACCTAGATCAGCTCTGAGTCTAGACTGGGATCAGGGCTGTCAGAAAACATTTCTTTTTGGCTGTGCACAGACATGGAAATAATTGCAAAATATCAAGTACTGTGACATTTCTGTTGGTCTGGTTCTGGCATAAGCATAATCAGGGAAAATTGATCTAAACAGAAGAGCGTGAATCTGTCACCATGATGCAATATGTCCAGACAAACGCATCCAAATGTGGACTGTGTGAGCTGACAACCTCACGGCAAACAATTCAGCTGTTACCCAGCCATGAGATGCTGGCAGGTTCCTGTGTGGGCTGCTGCTTTTACCCCTCTTCATAGCAAACTCTGCCACCCAGGGCTTCACTGAGGGACATTGTTCTGTGACTCTCAGACTTGTTT
This sequence comes from Coturnix japonica, assembly GCF_054131305.1. Lineage (NCBI taxonomy): Eukaryota > Metazoa > Chordata > Aves > Galliformes > Phasianidae > Coturnix > Coturnix japonica. The sequence goes on along the minus strand of NC_140666.1, from coordinate 83,797,482 downwards.
ATTAGAGACGCTGATTAATGGGACATTGTTCCTGCACAGATGACCCCTTCCTGTGCTTCATTTAGAGCTACTTTCTCTAATTAATACTTTAGCTGGTATCTTTCCTGGCACGTTTTTTGGCTGCGGTCTGACACCTGAGATGGAAGAGAGTCTCATACATGAAGGGACATTGTCCATTTGCTTTCTTCTGGGCTGAGAAACGCCTCTTTTGGAGCCTCTACACACAGCTGCCTCCCAGGGATGAACAACAACCAGAAATCTATCATCTTACTACTGTAATATCCCTACTTAATATTCAGTGATTTTCCCACTTGCAAATGTGGAAAGGAGAATCGTTTGCATAGAAAGTAGTGCATAAAAATGACAACTTGTTTGGTGTGGAGGAGGCGTGTTTTAAAAGGCAATTTGTGCATATAAACCACTTTCACCCTGTTGGCCAAATTACAGCAGCCTGACTCCAGTCTTTATGTTATGACTCTGTAGGTCACTGTGTTGTCAGGATGGGGGAAGCCTTAAGGAAGAACGGGCACAAGGAGAGCTTATGGCTCACAGCCGCTTTTGCTATGAACAAAGAAGGGACTACAGCTTTCTGCTCCCATTTAAACAGATGAACAACCACAAAGACTTAAAGAAATCCAACTTCAAAGAAACACAATGTGCACTGTGTGGAGACATAAGTAAAGAGCAATGCTCACCTGCTGAGATGAGGGCCAGGAGGACGATCACCAGCGGTGTCAGCTGGCAGGAGCTGCCCACCTTGTACAGGAAGACCTCCATGCAGTACTGGGGTGCTGTGCTGCCCATGGGGCAGAAGGCATCGGGAGGGCACTTGATTGGGTTCACATCTGGGCTCTGACCAAGAGGAAAAGTAAATTCCTCAGTGCCAAACAGCAGAGCGGGTAGCAGGAGGGTAAGTGTTGTCTCTGTACTACGTATAGCATGTGTGTAGCATGTTCCAGGGAGGAACTGGCATGGGTTATCCTTAGAGACACTCCAGGTCAGGCTGGACACAGCTCTGAGCACCTAATGGAGCCGTAGGAGTCCCTGTGCATTGGAGTTGGACCAGATGGCCCTGATAGGTCTCTTCCAACTCAAACGATTCTATGATGCCTTCTTGAGTTGGGGTGTGCTGTGAAACCTGCTTAACGAAGCACCCACTGCCTTGCTGTCTCAGAATAGATGTTAGAAATGACAAACTGAGGCAGAGGTAGAACCAGCAGCCAGCCACAAACCTGAAGACCTGCAATATCCAAGGACCAATAACTGAAGCTGCTATCATCGAATTCAGGTCTTGTTGTTTTAAACACTTCTGTACCTCATTAATGGATGTCTTATCCCCTAACTGTGCCCTGATGGCTCACCAAGGCCAAGGGTGGAACAAAGCCAGCCTCCTAATGCTCTAATTGCAACCGCAGTGCTCTACAAGGACTCTTGTCTGTATTTAAGAAAAGGAAACAAACTAAGCTAAAATTGCCCTTAATTAAAAGTCTATTAGCTGTACTCATTAATCCCAGCTGCCAAATCAGCCAGAGCAGACTCACAGGACAGTAGTGGTTCTCTGGGCACAGGTCGCAGCTGTCCTGGCCCCACTGCAGTTGGTATTCCCCTGGCTCGCAGGGTTTGCAGGCGGCATCACCCGGACCTTTGAATGTACCTAAATAGCAAAAGAACACATTAGCATCTGGGACTGGACCCAGGGCCCTTTGCAATTGCATATGGATGAGTCTGCTTTCAAAGATACCAGGAGAAAATGCATGAAATACTTCATGTGCATGACAAAAGCTGAGCTTGAACTTCGGCAGCAGCAAAGGGGCAGGAAGGGAAGAATAAAAGCAAAGGGAAGGAGTCTGACCGATACCTGGTTTCAAATCTGAAAGCAGTGGGAGTAAGGTGGGAGCTGGATTAGTGCTGAATGGCAGCTTTAAAGCAGAGGGGATTCAGGAGCCAGAGGTCAGCAGCGTTTCATCCCCTCTAATTCCAGGTTCAAGCACCTTTCCCTGCTGTTTGGAGCTTGCTGAGTGCAGTTTAACACCGGACTGTTTCCTAAGCTTTGTGGGAATGACAGGTCAGGGAAGTCACGATCTCAAAGACATTAATGCTGCTTTGACACGACTCACCTGCCCGGCACAGCGAACACTCCTCAGCAGCCTCACGTGGAGCCTCATGCCCAGCAGGACAGGCCAGACACAGCGAGCAGCCGGTGGAGCTGGAGAGAGAACAGCGAGACCACCGTGAGCCCAGGTGCCATCTTCATCCACCAGCCCCAGCCCAGCTGAGGTGGGGATGGGGATAGGACTTGACTCCAGCACAGCTGGCAGAATCCTCCCTCCCCCTTTTGTAGCATCATCTCACCCCAATCTCAGCACCACGATCCCTGCAGCCTGCAGAGCCCTCCGGCCACTGCTGGTGCTCAGTGGCTGCTACCAGTTGTGCCTCCCCACCCCAGCTGAGGTCACACGAGGATTTCTTACTTGCAGAACGATCCAGGCAGGCAAGGCAGACAAACAGCTGCATTTTGCTGGGAGCTAAAATAACCTGGAGGGAAAAGGAGAACGTTCTCAGGGTCTTTCCTCCACCAGTCACACACTGTCACCAATGGCAGCTTCCCAGTGCTGCTTATTTGTGTTTTTCCTCCCAATCGTATCAAACGACAGCCAAGATTCGGGTGTGAGACGAGCAGTTTTGTGCACAGATTTCCAAAGGACGACTTGTGCATGTGTAAAGAGCTCCTAATTGGCACCCAGAATAGCTGTTCCATTGCATGTGCTATTTAGCATTGCCTACAGTATTAGTACGAGCTTGTTGCAAACAGGAGCGTGACTGCATGCGAGACCTGTGCTTCCATTTTTAATAAGAACATCCATAAGAAGAGATAACGCTGGTCTATTTTTGGCCTGAACAGAATAACCCATTTACTCATCGGTGCTTTCAAGTAACCCAGTTAATTGCATCTGGCCGTGGGTAAAAGCCTGTGCAGCGGGATGGGGTTGCATACAAACAGCCCTACCTTTCTGGCACACGCTGCAGGCTGTGGCTCCCAACTCGTTGGCATAGTGGCCGGGCAGGCAGGGTGAGCACACGATGCTCCTCGTAGTGCTGGGAATGGAGCAGAGGTTAGAATGGTTTTCTCTTACTGAGGCTCCACTAGAAATAGGGAACGGGCAGCTCAGGGGGACTGCGGAATCTCCTCTGGAGATATTAAAGATACTGAGCTTAAAACAAACTAGCACAAGGCTGCATCAGACACAGAGCTGCTCACAAGTATGTATGTATGTTGTCCAAGTATGACAGAAATGTGAAGCCCTGCTGCTGTTGGAGCCCTGGGCAGCTGCCACAGCTTCTCTCTGCAGGGCCCCAAGGGCTCACAAAATGGGAAGCACTATAAGAGAGAACACAACCACGTCCAGACCCAGCAGAGGCCGTCACCTACTTGGTGTAACTCCCCTTTGGACACGGCAGGCACTGCTGCTGCCCCATCGCAGGCTGGTAGTGCCCCACTGGGCAAGGAGCACAGGTGCTGGGGTCCACACATGAGCCCTCCGTGCAGCATGAGCAGCTCCAGGTGTCTGAACAGAGACAGAGAGAACAGGATCAGCACCGTGAGCCTTAACTTCAACCCCTTGTCCATCCCCTTGGCTTGTCCACTGATCACAGCAGTGGATCATGAGCAAGAGGAGAAGGTCTCACTATGGCACATCCAGTACACAGCATGGTGGAAATTACCTCCTGTCCTCTGCAGTTACCCAAGAGCATCCACTACAAGCTGGTCTGGCCTCCCTCGGTCACTCCCTTTGCCACCCAAAATAGGAGAAAGTGAGCCCTGGCTCTTACCATTGCTGGGAATGGTCCCTGGGGAGCAAGGAGCACACGCTGTCACGTTCACTCCGCTGCAGTTTGAGGGCTCAGTGGTGCTGAGGGATGGGGCCACTGATGGGACCCCAGGAGATGCAGTTCCATGTGGAGGGGCGGCCCTGGATGTGGCCATCGGAGCTGTGGGTACGTGGGGGGTGGTTGCAGTCCCAGAGGTGAGAGCGGTGATGTGTGGGGTGCTGGGCAGAGCTGGAGAGGGAGGGTTTGTGCCTGAGACAGCAGGTGGTGCAGCTGTAGGGGTGGTGACGTTGGTCACTGTTCCAGCTGAGAGTGTCCCAGCAGCAGGTGGGGATGTGGGGTCTGAGGTCGCAGGGGCAATAGAAGACGTTGGGGATGGTGCAGCAGGGACTTGGGTGGTAGCAGCACTCAGGAGTAGCGGGGTTGATGCAACACGGGTCTGAGTGGTGGTTGTCTGGCCTAAAGCAATACCTAAAAGAAAGAAAATAGACATAATCAATGGCCAAGTTATTGTTCTTTCCTTAATGAAGGCTTACCATCAGGTCTTAACCTTTGTGCCCTTGTTTGGTGTCCAGAAATTGTCTTCTGATACACTCCATTACAGAGCAATGCAGAAACACTGGCACCACAGAACCATGGAATCACCGAGGTTAGAAAAGAAATCCAAGATCGAGTCCAACCACCCCCCACCAATATTCCTCCATTAAACCGCATCCTTCAGTACAACACCTAAACAGTTTGTGGATACGTGTCTCACATGCAGCATCACCTGCACACTAGAGCCATGTCAAGCACATGCATTAGAATCATAAATATCATTTAGTCTGGAAAAAAAACCAACCTTAAGCCCATCCCAGTGCTGAGACTTCTGACTCCCTGTGATAAAGGGTTGTGAGAACGGCTTGAAACACTTGTTTTTGCTGGTGGTGCTGAACGCAGCTCACCCTGAGATCCCTCCATCTGAGTTAAGATGCTTGTCAAGCCGCTGCCTGTTTCATCCCATCTTGGTTAAAGGGATTGAGGCAGAAAAGTCACGGGTTTGGGATTTGTATTTAAGCCGCTCTGGATGCGTAAAGTAACCCAAAGGGAACCTGCCTGTGGGCAGACCAGCTTTGATCCCAAAATCCTTCCCCCTGTCAGAGCAGGAGCGCTCTCCCACTCTCTGGTGTGAGGGCTCAGCACCACCCCAGCATAAGCAACAACACGCCAATGAAGTCGGCTGGTAACACCAGTTACATTTCTACAGCAAAATCAGGACAGAGAATGAAAGAGTCCTTACAGACTTATGATCACATGGAAACGGGCTGCTCTGAGGGCTCCCTCCTACGTGGATACTGACCGCTCTGTACTGCAGAGCGCACTTACTTTCTTTGAGTCCTGGACAGACAGTGCCCAGGCAGCTACTGGAGATCCCCAAGGAGCAGATCCCACACACTCTCTGGCCCCTGTGCTGGTGCTCCAGCACCACCCAGCACCATAGTGCTGCCTTGTGGGCAGGGGGAAGGAGCCACAGGGCTCTGCTCCAACAGAGGCTGGTGGCCACAGGCCCAGTCCCCAACCCACTGAGTGCCTGAGTGCTGCAGGAGCAGGGATATCAGTATGAAAGCATCCAGGCACTTTATATGTGCTCCTATAGCATGACCCAGTTACCAGAACCTCCAAGAGCCCAGTGGTTTCACACCCCACATCCAGCCCCACATTCAGCCCCACAAAGCAAATGGAGGGCTCACCTGTCAGCCACGCCGTGGCCAAGCTCCAGAGCAGCGGAGGGGACCAGGGGCTCATTTTCCCTGCGCTCCAGCAGCGGGGCCAGGGCAGCAGCTGATCTCCCGCACTGAGCTGCTTATTGCACGCTGCTGTTGTGCTCGGTGCCGTCACCTGACTGAGATCATGCGGCCGGGCCGGATCAGCCTCCCCCCAAAAGAATGGGGGTGTTTGTGCATAAAGGCTGTAAGGTCTCAATGAGGCCTCCTGGAGGTGCAGGAAAAGCCTGGAGCAGGAGAGCAAACCTTACGCTTTACTCCTTACCCATGTAAAAACTACGGCGCTATGGAAAGAGGAACAGGCAGAACTGGGCCGGGCTGCAGGCCAGGCCCCGTGATCTCCTCAGGGGGAAGGACTGTGCTTATAGATACCCAGGGCTTCCTGCAGCAAGAACAACTTAGAAAGAACCACAGCTGAAAGCAGCTCCCATTTTAACTGAGACCTGCTTTGGGTTGAAAAGGACCTTAAAGCACTGAGCACTTGTCATGGACCTGCTCCAGCTGCTCTACGTTCCTCCTGTGCTGGGGGATGCAGATGAGCCCCACCACAACACAGATCCCGGCTCTGCTGAGCTCAGCCTGCTCTGAAAGCACCAAACTGCAGCTGGGGGGCTCCATAACGCCATACAGGGAGATGTGTGTTACAGCAGCACCCTGCCAGCAGCGCAGCCCTTCCCACATCCCTGCTTAGCTGACGGACCTGAGTGCCATCACCCTCAGCTCTGGGCCCAGGGGAGGGTTAAACCAGCTCCATGTAGAACAGAGAACATCAAGGCAGAGCTGCCAGCACAACCAAAGGCATGAACACAACAGCTCCAAACAGACTAAAGCTGTACCAGCCCAAATGGCCACAGGGTGGCACCACAGCTTTGAAAAACAAGAAGACATCGATTCAGTCAATGCTAAACCCAAAATAAGTGATGTTTTATAATGGTACCAGCAGGAACCTTCGTAATAAGTGTTAACAACCTGCCTCCTTCGTGAAATCCTTCCTCATAAGAAGCACTAAGTATCTTTTAATGGCAAGTTCTATTCCAAAGCCCTGGAACCAGCCAGAACCTTCCGTGCTGCTGGGATGGATTGCAGCGCTGACATTTAAAGGTGACGGATTTAGATTGGAGGCACATAACGTGACTATTGAAATAAAACAGTCTGCGTCCATAGAAAATCTAAAGTTTTATTATACATACTGTAGTACACTGAAAATACGTACCCAAAGACAGGATATTCTGAATTTACAACTGTACAAAAAACAAAAAACCAAACCCAAATAGAAAACATACAGACTATGCGATAGATGTAACATCTCACAAAGTGATGGTTCTTGTTAAAGGCACCAGACTCCCGAGGGCTCTGGTTGAATGTTTCTTAGTCTTTTCCAGTCAGGTTACACTATGAGAATGTGATTCACTCTTTATATGATGTCAAAGTCTCGAGCTTCTTCTATCTAGACAAGGGTTTGCACTGAGACATTGTTTAGTGATATTGCCAATGTCACACAGAGGTATCGAGCAACCAAAGGCTTCCCCCCACCCCGCATTGCATCCTATGGCGTTAAACTGGAAGGTTAGAACCAGCAGAGCTACCAGTGGAAAATGAAGTTAACCCACACAACACCGGCCCAACACAAGAGTGTTAATCACACCGAGTCTCAACAGCGTCGTATGGAGAGAACTACAGAACTAGAGCAGGAAAGAGGAGGAGGAAGGGATCTGTAATTGGTGCTTGTACTCAACGTCCCCCTTGGGCTCACCGTCATTGAGCTCGTTTCACTTTCAAGTCTTTACTCGTGAAGAAAACGGAGCCTGAAGAAACCCAGGATTTGTAGGGCAAGTTGTTCAGCAGCCTGGCTGCGTGTGTGGGTTCTGTCCACCCCCACCCAACAAACTGCTCTGCATGCAGCAATTCCACTGCACTGCAACCTGGATGTTGCTGTTGCCCTGCCTGCCACGCCACCTTTCTCTGAACCCAAGAGCTCCATGTGCTTTCACTTCTTACCAAACCATTGCAAAAACTTCCCTTTCTTTTGGCATTTAAGAAACCTCCTAAGACTCACACAGCAACCTGCGGTAATGCTTTAGTGTTGAGAGTCAAATTGAAGGAGCAGTGTGAGCACACGGCCCTCAGCTTCCTAAAACATTCATTCTAAAATCACGTTTGGTGCTTGCAGCTTATTGAGCAAGTAGGAGCCTTAAAGACAACTACGACACGCGTCTAAAAATGGCCATCACAAAAAATAACCCTTTAAAAATCTGAATGCAGACAGAAAAAAAAAGGAATGTTGCTTTCTTTTAAACCTTTGCTTTAAAAGATGGATGCTTTTATATGCTGCTATTAGCAAAGATATTAGGTAAGATACAATCAAATAAGTTACAGCCGTGAAAACACATTTTAATGGAGCTCATTCTAAAACCTGAAGCCCACGACCAACCTCACAGGCTGGTTTGTAGCTGCTTAAAGGAGAACACACTATCAGAGCCACAACCTGCACTGCTTCTGATACGGGTTAATAAGATGTGGAGGGGAGCCCTAGGGGTGATGATGGAAGGTGGAGCCTAATGATCACGCTAAAACACACACAGAGCTCTGCAGTGTCAGCAGATGCCATTCAATGAGCTGCTCACTACAGGAGCTCAAACTCTATTTGCTCAAATAAAGTTAAGGAATCATAATTTTGGTCACCTTTTACAGTGCTGTGAATGCAGATTCTCTTGTTGCTTTCCCTCTTCAGTTGGATCATTAGTTTGAGAAACCCAAAATAAAAAAGCGATAAAAAATTTTCCGATATAAAATATTCTAAATTACCTGAACATCTTATTATGTTACGAGCACTGAGGGGATTTGGTCTGCTTTCTTTTATTAAAAGAAAAGCCTCGTTTTGTCCTACAAGTTCTGCTTTAACACAAACTGCATTCAGCCTAAGGTCCCATCTCAGCACCAGGAGACCCACCTGCTCTGTTGGCCGCCTTCCTTCCAAGCACCATTCCCAACTAAGCACAGCTCTACACACACAAGCACTGGCAAAAACCAGACGTTTAAACCAAGTCTCCCTCTCAAAGAATGCGAACGAGTGTCCAAACAGTGAATCCCGAACTATGTACACAGTCCCTGTCAATAAATGCAGGCTATAGTGGAACATCTAAGGGCAGGCGAAACCATTGTTATGAAGACGTGCTTCTACTAGGAAGGGGCACATGTAAGGTATGTTTGTATGGAAGAATAACTGCAGCCACGTTGATGATTATACTGATAACTACACAGGTAGGAACCACAGCTAAACTCACTCTGAGCTTTTTGGATAAGGTAACAAGCACCTTATGACAGCTCAACCAAACATACGTTACCACCACCTCCCAATCATCTCATTCAGAGATGCATCAACCATTTCCAGGGCCATTTAAAAAGCAGAAATGCTGCAGTCAGCCTTGATGTGTTTTAGCTTCCTTTCCTCCCAGGCTGTTTGAAGGACTTGCCATGCAATAGCCACTGATAAGCTTTTACCCTAAGAATGCCATGGCAAAACACTAGTTTCCACACTGCCAACAGCCCACTGCTCCCTTTCAGTTTTTCTCTGCTTTTGCTATTTTTTTCCATCAGAAAACTACGATATTCAGTTTCTCTTGATCTCAAGTAAAGCCAAACATAGGTTAACTCATGCTGTGTATGGACATAGACAATATAGCAAATTAAAGATACTCAATCCCATCCTATGCCTCGAGCATAAATAAGCTGAACGTACAGTGGGTACCACTAGACACCAGACATCTCTCACCTGCAGTATTTAGTTCTACTGCAACTGAATTATAAAATGAAGCACCACGTGGTGCTTGAAGCGCTCATGGAACCCATGCAGTCACAGAGAATAGCTTCTTTAAACAGTAAAGATCTGTGCCCTTGTTTAAATGGTAAACTGTGAACGACTGTGCAGTAGTCTTCTCTTCAGGTACTCAGAAGTAAACTGCTCCCATCTGTAATCATTCAGTTGTGATCTGCTCTCCTCTTCCAGCATCTTAAAATCACATTTAAAAACGAGACAGAACAAAAAAAACCACCAACCATTCCCTCCCCTAAAACCACCTTTTCCAGATAATAAAAAAAAAAAACAAGACAAAAAAAAGGAAATTCAACATCAACTTCTTCTGCATTCACTGAGCCCAGTTAGGTTGAAGAGCCACAGCTTCTATGCTGGAGGGTAATAAATGTACACATGGATGCCGGTTTGTACAGTTGACATACTCTATGAGCTGGTTGACTCTAAGCCTCATTTGGTCCAGTCTGCTGTAGCTGCATCTTTTAAGAAACATTAGTAATAGGTTTGTACTTCTTGAATCTGGTCCATTCACCGGTAGCGTAGTTCATTTCAAAGACTGTGTCAACCAACATAGTGGTGCTGCCAGTGCCATCAGCCTTTGGTAAATCTTCTGTATGCTCACTAAGTTTAATCTGAATGATGTCACCTTGCTCTTGGCAAGGATTCTCTGTGGAAACAAAAACAGAAACAAGTTGCACATCTTGGCATTATGAGAAAGCAAAGAGAACCTGAGAGAGATTCAAAACCTTACACTCAAAACACGCTAGTGTTTTCTATTAGTTCTGGGTTTATTTCTACACCACGTGGCCACAGACCTTCACTCCATACATCGGACTTTATTTCTCTTATAACAAAACCAAGCCTCATATAGATCTCAATGACAAAGAACAAAAGCGAGTCAGTGCAGGTGAAGTGTGCAAATGCCTCTGCTGTCTGCCTCAAGAACTCTAAGCCTTGCATTTGCTAAGCTTGAACCTACCAATCTTCCTCTGTTTGAGATACATTTCATAGTTTAAAGAACTCAACAGCTTTTAGTAATTGTGGAAGCCTTACCAGATTCATTGAAGTTACTGATCTATGAGGCACAAGAACTGAATGTTACACATCCAACTACTGCAATTGTTAGGAAAATCAGGAAAATCCTCGTGAACAGTAATTTACCCAACTTTCAAAAAGTACTGACATTACTAGTTATGAATTTATATTACTTATGTATATTCACATACAAAGGAAACACACACACACACTATTAAAAAAATGCTTACCTCACATCACAAAAAACATCAATACAGATATTAAAGTACATCCTGCTACAGCATTCTGAAGTCATATCTACTAGTAAGAGCACTCACAAATGTAATCAACACAAAACTTTCTTTAAGCCCCAGGATCATCATAGTAACTCTATCCTGGCTGTCTTGAATGATGTACTGCACTAATCCAAATGCATAAGCCACATTTAGACTCCAGCACTCCTGTGACAAGAGCCCTCAAACACCAACCTAGAAAGCAGAGCCAGCGCAGATGACAGAGTTCACTTAAAGACTCTTAAGCTCCTTCTCATCTTACATTTAGTAGATGACTGAGTAGTACAATCTTGGTCCATCGAGGCCAATGTACAACAAGATCAAGCCTAGAGCAGACCTCCCTATGATTTTCAGCACCTACCCCTGAAGTAGAGAAAACAGCAGCTACATTTTTAATGCTCCAGAGCTAGTGAAGAGGCTCCATATTACACAGTTTGTTCCTCAGCCTGCTATGGAAGAACTTACATTCTGTCTTGTAGACAGAATATGAGAACCCAATCAAGCTGCTCACTGTTCCACTTGGATTGGCCTGTGTCTCAAGACCAGGTTGGACGGGGCCCTGGGCAACCTGATCTAGTAAAGGTGTATGTTTGGTGGCCCTGCCAGGCAGGGGGGTTGGAACTACATGATCCTTGAGGTCCCTTCCAACCCGTGTCATTCTGTGATTCTGTGTGTCTTCTAAGCAGCATTACATGCGCTCAGTTCACTTCTGTGTATGTTTTGTGCTTAGTGGCTGACATTCTATTTTTATTAGAAAAGGACTAAAAAACTACTTCGAGGTAGCCAAACTTTTAATCCATTGAAATAAACACAGTCCAGAATAAACTAGATTCTAGCACACCCTGAGTGCAGGTAAAGCAGGAGACATTTATTCACATATGCACAATCTGAAACAACACATTGTACTTCAGACTGGAAATTGAAAAGCAAAGTAACTTAATTTCAATACATACCTCTGGATCCTGCCATGAATCCAAGTATAAGAGCCTTTTCTGGCCTTGTAACTTTGTTTGCAGTCTTGAACATTTCCTGTGCAGCATACATTTGCTCCCTCTGCAAAAGGTACAACAAACATGAATTCCAGCAGAAAAACACAAAGACCTGAACCTCAAAGCTTTTCATCTTTAATGCTTAGATCTAACACTTGCAGCAGTGACAGTTCTGAAACTTACACTGAAAAAGTAGCACTTTAAACAGTTACAGAAACATGTGCTAAGAGAGCTGCTGTTTCCACTCCATATTGTGTTCTTTACTACCTTAGTTAAGAAGTGCCTCTATTATATCATATAACACGCAGACTTGCAGTAATTTCAAAGGGAAAGTTTTTCTTTATAAACAAAGCAAAGCTACCGAAGTCACAGCTTCTTAGGGTTCAGATCTTTTAAGCTGAGCTTACAGAGGTGCTTTGTGAAGTCTTCAGAGACAGCTTTATCTCAAATTGATTACCCGACTAATTTCAAGCATCCATGAAATATACAAACATAGGAGCAATAAGAAGCTTCAGGGTAAGCAATTGTTATTTATTTACTTCTGCACTCCCAAGCTTTTAAAAACTGATAACAGACTGGGGGAGGGAGGCAGGAAAAGAAATCAAGAGTTTTGCCTTTATTCTACTGATAACTTCATTCCTACCAATGCAACAATGCAATCTCTTCTAGTAGCTTATGCTACAAGCAAGGCTAAAGGCACTGCTGGAACTATGCCTTTCTCCCAAAGTAAGATCAATAATAAAAATGTGCTTTTCCAATCTACATCAAAAGCATCATCTAAGAACAACCTATTTGCTACTTACTGTAAGAGAGAGGCTTTTTTTCGGTGGTGGCTGTTGTTGAGTTTGAGGAGCCACTTGTGGTGCTTGCGCTGCAGGGGAAATGGCAGGAGGTGTGGTAGGGGTGAGGGGTGAGGTAGGTGTAGTTGCAGGTGGATTTGAGTTACTGTTGTACATGGGAGTTCTCTGCTTGAACTGCGCAGGCAGAGTTGTGGTAGCATTTGGAGCTGCAGGCTCTTCAGTCTGTCTGTTAGTCTGCAAAGCCTCTCGTGCAGAACCAGCTGCAAAAAAGAAGCAGAAATTAAAAGTATAATCCATAAACAAGGCTCATCACCAATGGATTTTAGAAGGATCTAAGATTCCTGACTCTTCTACCTACCATGACTCTATGTCATCTAGCACCCATCTGAAAACATGAAGAGCTAGTACTCAATCACCTCTAACAATCAGACAGTGACAAGATCTCCGATGTGGATTACACTACGTTTAGAAGCAAATTTCATCTTTAACGGGCATGAATTAAACTTGAGTTGATCTACTTTATAACATATGCTGCTTATACACTTGTATGCTGACCCCACCAACTTTGTCAGACTGCAGTTTTGATTTCTGCACAGCAATCTGTTTTTAAACTAATGCAGGCTCTGACAGTAAAAAATACTGAAAATACATAAATGTTTAAACAGATAAGATTAAAATCAAAATCAAAAACAAAAAGAATTCTTTTAAACACTAACTGCTAAAAGGGCTAAACCCTCTCAATATTGAGAAGTTCACTTATTTGCCTGTACTCAGCCATCCAAGAAGTTCCTATACCAAAGCTGACTGCAGCTAGAGGGAAAGTATATCACAAGTGACTGCATTATCCAACAGACAGCCAGACAGTGCACGTTCATAGAAACACAGAATGACCTGGGTTGGAAGGGACCTCAAGGATCATGAACACCTCCAAGGACAGGGCATCCACAACCTCCCTGGGCAGCCTGTTCCAGGACCTCACTACTCTCCATGCTCTCTTGCAGCTCTCTGACATAGCTACAGCTCTTTAAGTACCTTTATGAGTCTCTTAAGATTTAAACTAACCTAAACTCATCTGTGTTTACAAGAGACCAAAAGGCAGATACAGAACACAACTCAGCAGATGCCTTTCAGATCAAGTTTTAGAGAATGGGAAGGTTCTAGTACTCTCATTCATCTAGGCATGGATACAGCACTGGCTTTAGCAACGTGGCTCTTAGCCAGTAAGATAACTAGCTACCCATTTATTTTGTACAAATCTCCACTTTTATTACTAGCTTCATCTCATGTCAGGATTGATTTGCATAAAGTAACATATATCTTAATTACACAACATCAGATTAGATGAAACCAGATTCACAGATCTTCAAGAACACTGCATTCCTTGTCTGTAAGGGAAGCTAGAAAAAAGAAAACACCACCAACAACAGGAGACAAAGACAATAGAGAATTTTAAACCAGGCTTTCTCTGATGCGGAATACACTGCCAACGCTCTGGAAAATAATACTAGCTGCTGACAACACTGATGTGCTTTTGGCTGCATTCCTTCCAGAGATGCCAATTTTCTGTCAGAGAGATTTGCACAGACCTTCAGAGAGATTCTGAACCGTTTCAGAGCCAAGTTCAGTGATTAGTTTTTCTGTATGGCTTTTTCTATGGGGACCAACACTCCACAGCTCACGTAGGCAAAAGCTACAGTAACATTTAACAAGCAAGAACAAAAATAACACAAACTGCAGTGCTGGTTCTCTGTTAACTACAAGCTCTGGTAACGAATCCCAGTCACGTACACGTGTTAGTGCAAGCTGATATGCTCCTGTAAGACTGTACACACAGCAAGGAAGGAAATTTAACGGCAAGAAAGTATATTAAAGGGTGGAGAAAAAGGATTTCTACAGAAGGGTGTGTTTTTTAAAAGAAGTGTGTCTTACTTACCTGGCTGTGTTTCAGAACTTGGGATGTATGAGGACGATGGCACCACACTGGGAGTAGCAGGTAAATAACTTGTAGAAGGTAACGCTGGCTCATTGTTCAGTGAGCCGAGTTTCTGTAAAACACAGAAGTGTTATGCGTGGTGAAGAACCCACAGAAAGAATGCAAAGAGGCCTCTGGGACACGTGGGACACGCAGAGGGCCTAACCACAGTAAATTTAAGTAAGGCTTTGTCTCCACTCAAACAGGCAATCAACACCAATGTACAATGCAGATACCATCCTGGATCAAGCAAAAGGAATCACTGTTTTGTATTTATAGCACAATATCGTGCACATTTCATAACACAAAACAATACCACTAAGAGAGAAAGTGGCCACCTCTGAACTTCATGGGTTCTAGGAAGGGATTATAAGCCAGGGGCATTTTGGACAGAAATCAATTCCTTGTATTTCTCCTTCCTTTTCAGTAATGGGGCTGGCTTGGATCTCGTTACAGACATATGCGAGACCTCAGAAGAAGCTGCCTTCTAAATTTAGCAACATTTTCACAAGATCACAAAGGAAAATGGAGAACAGAGCCCCATGCATCACTGTTTTCTCATCTGTTATTGATTGTGCGGTAGGAGTTTCTCCTCTCATGTTTTGTTTTTACCTGTGTAGACACAAGGCCAGCAGCATAATCTGGAGTAGCATTTTCTACTACTGTTTCTTCTTTGGCTTGCTTTTCCACCACTTCTGTATCTGTTGCATAAAAACACAAGTCAGTTCAAGGAAATACGCTTAAATATTGAATTTGACTCAAACAGTGATCTAGAAAAAACACATTTTCAAAGAGTCTGCTAGACCATGCTTAAGAAGCACATGCTGAAAGGTTACAGTAAAGAATATACAGTAACCTTCCTACACAACTTCATGAACAACACAATGATTAAGTGAACCACAATAGATATATCCATCAAGATGCAGCAGCTAAGGCTAACTAGCCTATTTTTCTGATATTAAAAAGTACCAAGAACTTTCAATTACTGTCTTCGAACAAAATTATTGCATTTGCTACCAAAAAACCCTAATTTTCTTTTTTGCAGAACATAAACTGCCTAGCACATCTTCCTGATATGCTTCAGTAGAGCTGCCACTTGAGTAAAAGACGTGATTCATTTGTTAAAATCTAAGGCACAGCCTTGAAGAGAGATTTCTTTAATTTTTATCAAGATTACTTTCCATTCCTTCACTTGGCTGTGCAACTGGTAGGGATAAGCACATAATCTCAGAACAATTTCAGATGCGAGGCTACTTTCAGGTCTAGCTTTGCTGTGCAAAGTACAAATGGCTGGTTCAGTCCTTTCACGCCACTGAGCCAAGTCACTACCATGGCACATGGAAGTATGACCAGCAAAACCAGAGGAAAAAAAAGTAAAATAAGTGGAATTAGGATGTTCTGGCCCTTTTTTCTTGTAAACTTAGCAGATGAGTTTCAGCACACCAAGAATAAAACATTTGCATGTATATTAACAGCCTTTGACCGTAGTGCTCCATACTAACCTAATGTCTTTCTTCTTCTCTTTGCTTCACGGCCAGCACCCACCATATCCAGCTCAGAGAATTCTAAAAGCTGAAGAAAAGAATGCAGAATTTTAGTTTTAATTTATGTTGCTGTTGCTATCTCAATATTATCCTTAAATTTTTCTTTAACATGCTGATGCTCGATTCAAAACAGCACCAAAAAGTTATTTTAAAACAGGGAGATCTGAGCAGGAATTCACCTACCTTTACTCCTCTTTCTTTACGCAGAGGTGTTCTTGAAGGAGGAATAGGATTTCTGTTTCCAGAAGGGTTAAATACACTAGGTGCTGAAGTACTCCTGAATGGAGCTTGTTTTGGTATTCCTTTGAGTGGCGCTTAAGACAAAAAAAAAAAAATAATAAGAAAGTAACAATTAAAATACCTGCATCACTAATTATAGTACAACAATGAGGTATTAACTTTTACCCTTTCTTAATACTCCCCCTAACTTCAGAAGTGTCTAAAAAAGGAACTCTACAAAATACTAAATGCTCTTCAAACTTCAGATTGGGTTTTACCCTTCAAACAAGAGCAGAGTCACTCCCCACTAATGTTTACAATCCCATAGTAATTTTTATTACAGTTTTACCTTCAGTATTTTCCTATGCGTTGTAAATGAAGTAATCAAATCAGCACACTGCTATCAGAATATACTCTTCTACATATATTGATACTTTCCTTACTTACAGACACAAACTTCAAACCCATATAAAGCTATTAAGCAGGAACGATCTGAACCCTACTACTTACAGTTACTCTCTAAGCTTCAAGATCTAGAACTCTGGCCAAAGACTGTTGTTATGAGCCACACTTGGAGAGTTCTTAAGCAGCACAGGAGCCATCCCAGTTCTTCCATGGTGTCCCAAATCACCACTTTTATTAAAAGTTACATCAATCCAATCAAATTTTTGGTTCCTCCACAAAACTGACTATTACACTTTGCACCTCTGAACACAGATGCATCAATCTGGTACAGGAACAAGCATCTGAGAGAAGCAATCAGAGCTCCAAGCCTGCTGCAGTTCAAGAAGCATTTGGACACTGCTCTCAGAAATATGGTTTCAATTTGGGGTGGTAATACAGGGAGCCAGGAGTTGGACACTGTGATCCTCATGGGTCCCATTCAACTAGTGAAATTCAGTGATTCTACAACTTGGACATCCAGCCTCACAATTTCCCCAGTTCCTGCCTATTAAGACACGAAGGAACAGAAGCACTGACACCTTGGAGTTTGGAGAAATGAAGATAAAGCTTCAAAATTCTGCAAGGTGGGACACTGTCTCAGATGAAGATGCTCTTTAGCGAGTTATATTACACTGAAACACTGGCTCTGCAAAGCTCAAATCTTTTGTAATCCAGTGGAATTACTGTTTCACAGAAGGGTTTAAAATGCTGGAGCTATGGTCTGCACAGGAAGCGTCCAACTTAGCTCCACACTGCAAATAAAAGAACTTGCTGCCACAATGCTCAGTAGAAGTTGCTACACCTGTGATGGTGTTTCCCCACACTTCACACTGTTATCCCTCAACTCTGGTACTCAAACCTATGTATTAAGTGCACTGACACAGTACATTCAGCTTTTAAATATCACACCAAGAAAATACTCAGGTTTTATAGCTCAGCATCATATTGACAGCCAAAAAAACTCTGATGTTATTTAAAGTGTTACTAATTTCAAACCTGCTTCCTACTCCTACAACTTATTAAAAAACAATTAGGCAATTCTGGAACTTGAGTGAACAGTTGAAACTCTCACATTAATAGCTGTATGTGTTTATCATGTCTGTTAAATAGAAGCAACACTAAACACTCTTAGCTACTGTAAGAGTACCTTCCCATTAAGATATTGTGCCAGTTAACCCTTACAAAATAGTTAAGAACAGCAGAATGATCTGTTGGACTGAGTGCTCCTTATCCCTGCTTGAATCTGTGTGATTGAGATTTGCACTTTTCTTATACCCTATGTTTAAACTATCCTCTGTAGTAGTAATATATTCTACACACTATCTTCGTTATTTTCCCCTCCCCTTCTCTATAGGGAATGATATACATGCAAGCCAGATCCAGTCCACTTCACAGTAGTTCAGAGACCAGAGATTACCATGATCCAGTCACTCTGCTCCCTCTTGGAGCAACGCAGCTTAGGCAGAAGTTATTCCTGGATTACTGCAAATTAAGTTCTTACTGAAGTCTGTAGGCATGATCCAGCTACACCCATCTCAAATAAGCATGGCAGATACACTGACATCTAACACAACACCACCCTTACTTCTCCTAAGACTTGTAACAACATTCAAATAGAAGTAAAGAGACAAAGAAGGGGATAAATCCTTTGCTTCAGAATGAATTCAGCTTTTGTAGGAAAAAGTAATTCTAGTCTTCAAAGCTATTTTATCAGATTTTCTTTCAGGGAAGTGATATGAGTGAGCCGTACTTGTTGTGTCAATCTTTTTGACCAGTCCCCTGCCCTTGGCATGAAAAGGCACTCCTGCCGTCTTCTTGAGCTGCTGAGCGGTTTCTGTCGCTACAAAAAGAAAACAAAACCCAAGACTTCAGTTATTATAAAGTCTGTGCTAGAAAATACACGGCTTCCTACATAAAATGTTATTAACATATAAATGCTGTGAATATCAACAAGAACTATATTGTAATAAAAAAACAATCAAGTAATTTGCGAGCTACACTGTACGTGGAGAAATGCAAAACAGATACAACTGCAACTGACAGGACGGTCAGAGCTACAATAAATCATTAGACAATTTATTCAAAGATTGAAATCATTTAAGTTCCACATAAGAGTGAGATGTAACGTTTTCATATAAGATTTACAGCTTTTTTAACACCAATTTCTTGGGTCACATGCAAGAAAGTATCAAGCTGCTCCAACACAGCAGCAGGTTCAGGAAACTAATTTAAGATCAGTCAGATTAGCTACCAATATATAGATGTATACATATGCTGCCTTTTGTTAGTGAGAACTATTGGCTTTCACCCCCCATACAGCCATACTGAGCAACATGAAGCATTAATTAGCAGCTCTTGCTCCCTGTTGCAGAAACATATGGCGTATTAAATTGTTTCAGGAGCTTTAACCAAAGCTGTCCTTCAAGCCTTCACCACTGACTTAAATACACTTTTGAGAGAACATACCTACACTTTAAAAAGATGCAGCTTTTTGTATTCCTTGAAGTCTGGACAGCATTTAAATCAAGATTAGCATCTTAATATAATCATGGCTAGAATGGCTTGCACCTGCTCTTCCACATGTGCTATCAAGAGGGTGTTGGGGTGCAGTCACATGTCTTACAGCAAGAGATTTTGGCATATGTCTCCCCACACTGCATAAATAAGACTGACAAATTTTCCTTTCACTGCTGTTACTCAGTGTTAGAACTGGCTGTAATAATACTTACACTTCTGCAAGAGTTCAGCTCGGAGAGTGGCACTTTTAGGTTTCCTTTTCAGCTGGAAGTGTTTCACTGGGGGGGTAAGTGGCCCCGCTAGTGTTGTCAAGGCATTTTTGTTTAAGTACTGGCATTCCAACGGCAACATAGCTGACGTTTCACCTTCACTTACTGCATAAAGAGTTAACATAGTACACAGGGCTTTAAGCATCTCTTTGACAGAACATTGCAAAACATTCTACAACTAGACTCTATAGGTGTTTATTGAAGTATATCTAACTCACTTAAACACCATGTGTAAATGAGTTCTGATCTGAACAGTACACAGCCAGTTATTAGGGTGTTTGTTTTCTACATTAAGTTTGTAAGCTCCCATACATCTACTCAAACAACAGGAATTTTAAAGTGTGCTACAGTTTTAAGACAGATAAAAATGATAAAATCCTCGGTTCCTTACAAAAACTGCCCATGAAAAAGAAAACTACTGACTGAAAAGCCAAACCAAAACTGTGAACATACAAATGATCATTGAATCAGAATGGTTTGGGTTGGAATGGACCTGTAAGATCATCTAGTTCCAACCCCCCACTATAGGCAGGGATACCTCCCACTAGACCAGGTTGCTCAAACACAATCCAGCCTGGGACTAAAAACCTTCAATACTGGGGGCATCCACAGTCTCTCTGCACAACCTGTTACAGTGTCTTACTACCCTCACAGTACAGCATTCCTCCCTAACATCTAGTCTAAATCTACCCTCTTCCAGTTTAAAGCCATTTCGCCTCATCCTGGCACTATGTGCCCTTATATAAATGTCCCTCCCCAGCTTTCCTGTAGGCCACCTTCAGGTACTGGAAGGCCACTATAAGGTCTTCTTGGAGCCTTCTCTTCTCCAGGCAGAAGAGCCCCAACCCTTTCAAACTATTGCCTTACAGCAGTCCTAACTCCAAAACCACTTTTGACCGCTAATGCCCGAGTTTGTTTTTTTTTCCTGGAGTATTTGCTAAATCAAAGCCAACCAAATAGGAATAGCTTTGCTAGCTGGACATCAGCAACTCAATTCTCCTTTTGACCAGTCCCCCAGTGCCTCCATTTGTTGGCTAAAGGAAGACTGAACAGAGGGGACCTCACGTGCCCAATGCAAATGGTGCTGCTGCTACAAAAAAAAAAAGCCTCACTGCTGTCTTTAATACAACAACATACAAGACAGAAGTATATTAAACTGTTACAGCAGATTAATAAGGTGAGCTGTTATTACCTAACAGTGCACATAAGAGTCTGTCTACAAAGCCAGTGAAACCACATTAACTTCTATGCTGCCCTTTACAATTACGGAGGGACCTGACACGCAAGTTCTGATGATTTGTGGAAAGATAATTTAAGAGGTTACCATTCCTCAAGTATCACAGTTGCCCGTTCAGGAATATACCAGGTCATGAACTGTGGCAGTTGAGAGAAGACATACAGCTTGTCCAATAGCACTAAGATACCTCAACTGCCTGAGCAGAGACGGGCTATTCCTGAAAAGAGGCGTCATATTTCTGTCATTCATCAGACACTTACCTTTTTCTCTAAGTTCTCCTAAAATATCTTGAACATTGGGATTCTGTTCTTCAAGATCAAGGTTAAGGGAGCCAGTATCTGGAAAGGATTTTAAAATATCAGCTACCATTAAGACCCAGGGGTCTGAATCCAAGGTAGCGAGCTGGACAATTTCAGTCAGTGCCCCCTTCATCTACCAAAAAAAGAAAAAGAAAATCAGCCAATTGGAAACAGTTTTAAACAAGCTAAAGTTGGGTTAATTTATAATAAGACACTAGGATAAACATGCACAATGTTTTACCACTAGGGAAGGGAAGAGGGAGACTGTGTCACAGTTAAACATTAACTCTAGAACAAAGCAAAGAATGAACCAAGATCTATTTTTAATGTCACTTTTGGTCAATTTAACAAATGCATTTTGAACTTCTGACAGCTCAAAGCTTTGTTCACCTCATCATTTTCACTCAGTACAGGCCAGATTGTTATGGTATCGCCTTGGTACGTTTTACAGCCCACTTACAACTCCATGTACCCACCCACACCTTTGTCAGTGATAATATTTAACTAGAAAACAAGTTACTTAAACAGGCATCTAAATGAAGATGGACCCCTTTTTGTCCTACAGGACAGCTCCTAGTTTTGCCCTCCATCTGCCTCCCCAAACACTCACAACTCTCAGCACTCAGAGGCTGACAAACATTGCCATTTCCCAATCCCTTTCAGTCACACAGTGTTATTGCCCTCTGACTTCAGTCAGGTATAAAACACAGGGCAGTCTGTCCTTTAGGCATTCTTGTTTAAGGCTCATGTTAACGCTCATCACAGCTGAGAAAAGGCTGTAGTTTGAGAATCTGTGAGGTGCAGCTCACTAAAAAAGAATCCTACATATTTCCCTACCGAGCACAGCCATAATCTCAAGCTTATAATTAAGATTGCAACACTGGGTCAAGCAAGAGTCCAATCAGCATCTTGTTAAACATGAACGTCAAGATCTGAAACAACGTATTCTGGCACTTCTCTCATCTAGAACCCAGGGATCTTAAGTACTTTTCTCAGCCTGTTGGCATAAGGCATCACTAGAAACATGAGAAGAAAGGATCAGGAAGGATGGAAAGAGTCTGGGAACAGAGACAAAGGGAGATTAATAATGGCTGTGAAGGAAGAGCATAGATACAGCACTGTGGGAATGAGTATTGAAAAGAAAGATGATAATACTAGGAACACACAAAGCCAGAGCTCCAACAAGACTTATTGTAAGGCAGCCTCATTAATTTGCTTTCCATTAGGCCTAAATTGGCATGTAGCCGCACCTTTAAACAGCTGCACTGGCTAATAAAGCCAATCAAGTTTTCAACATTCAGGGCCATAGAGAAGGTGGTGTTTAATAAGTATCTGTAATATTATAGAGCGTTTTCATTAAGCTAAAAGCATTGGAAAGCACAGTATTAATATTTACTCGATTCAAAAGTAAGATGGATCAAATAGCATCATTGTATGTTCCGTATTTTAATCCTGAAAAAGCACAGAAGGGGCCAAGAGTAACATTAGATAATAATAAACCCCATTACATCCAAAGAACATCAAGTATAGGCCAAATAGAACTGCCTCCCTCTTCTGACAAGGGGGCCAAGGCTCAGTCCTTAGTGCTACTATTCCATGGTTAGGAGCCCACTGCAGTGAGCATTAGGCATTAGTTTAAAGCATGATAGCCTAGAAATATACAGCAGCAAAAAGCTTGGAGGCTGAGAGATTGGAGAGCTTGTAAATGCTGCCCAGAGAACGGCAGCAGGATATTTTTGATAAGTGCCTACAAAACACTGAACTGCGAAAATGAAAACGGGAGCCAATTCATCTTATTAGTCAGCAGGAACAAATAAGCTGTAACGAGGTTCACAGCGTGATCAGAATTCGAGTTTATTACTTATCCCACAGGATTAAGTCGCTAATATGTATATAGTATTTGAAGCAGCGAATGAGAACATATAGTGTAAAACTACAGGATGTTATGTTTAAGAAGAAATACAGCACTTCAGCTAAGGGCTGAGAGATCAGAGTCTCAGAAAGGACCAGCAGCCAATTAAATCCCTTCTAAGCCAAGGAATACCACACTTTTCTGGATTCCCACATGATTTTTTTGCTCATGTGTCTGTTCCCAAATTGTTTCCATGTTATTCTATGCCAGTTAAAATGCCATTATAAAGAAAAAAAAATAATTAAAAGATGTTTGAGAAGAAAAACTAAGTTCAGGCTGTTATCTAGAGAAGGGAATATCATTGAACGTGTTGCATAACACACCTCTATTATATCCTGCATCCACTATCAAGACGCCCGAAGTTTCACAAAGCTGATGCAATGTATTTTCTAACGCTATTAAGTTTCCAATTGCCAGCTCCGAACTCCTCACACATCATCTACAGACTGGTACATAGCATGGAAAACCTACATATGACTTTCCGAGGGGACTAATAAAACACTTCCCCAGTTGAATTAAACCATTTCCACACGTGGGAGTTATTTCTGAATGAAGAATTTTGCTTTCATGCTGTCGCAGGTAAAGGTTCCTTAATTTGAGTAGTTTTAAAGGCAATTTTTACAGCTTTTCCATACTACTACAGGTAATTTTCACATAAAAAACCAGCCTGTGTGAGCTCAATAGTCCTCAATCCTCTTGCATTTTCAACTTTGATGTACATAAAAGCCAAGCATACAACCAGAATAATGCATTATCTCCCCACACCCTGCCTGGTATACACATAAATGAAGTCAAAGCACCTGTGTTCTATCCAAGGGACTGGTGCAAGCACAGCTGAGGGGCAGATTACAGAATCCCAGGGGTAAGAAGGGACTTCTGGAGATCACTAAGTCCAACCCCTTGCTAAAGTAGGTTCCCCATAGCAGGCTGCATAGGAAAGAATCAAGCCAGGTCTTGAATATCTCCAGAGAAGGAGACTCCGCAATCTCACTGAGTAATTAAATGTGCACTATCTCCATAGCCATGGCCACAAACCATGCCACTCGTGGCACAAATGGAAACTCCTCAACTTGGCAGAAGAAACCTAATGTTTCTCAAGTTATTCTTGTTCCAACCATCAGCAGCTGCTGTTTGGTAGGAATAAGGCAGCTGAAGATGAAGTATGGGCTGGGACAAGTGAAGGAGCTCTTCTGGACCTATGAAGCCTGTAAGCAGTGCCAGCTGTACCCCAACTGAGTAGAGAAGGAAAGGAAAGCAACAGCTGTTCCCAGACAAGTAACACAAAGCAAGAAGCGTCAGATCCTGCTCGAGGGGGAAAAACTAACTACAAGAAGTTGGGGAAAAACACCGCTGAGTGCAGACCCCACATCTTCCACTCCCAAAGTTTCAGCACTCGCTGCTGTCCTTCCTAAACGTTAGAAGCTCAGCTCGCACCTACGCAACCAGCCACTACTAGTGGGGAAGGAGCACAGGCAGCCCTACACACATCATTGCGCCTTGCCAGCTGAACAGCTCCACTAATCCACTACTCCTAATCCTGGAAGGCAAACGGGCTCTGATAAGCCCTCATACCCGAAGCAGCAGCAGCTCTATGGGCCGACACCTCGCTTTCTACCCACCCCATAAGGCGAGGAGGGAGAAGCGGGGCTCGGCCTCCCCTGCCCAGCGCTGCCCTTGAGGGCCGGCTCCAGCCGCCCACAGGCCGCACGAAGCGGCCCCAAGGATCACGCTACGATAAATAACGAAGAGCAAAAGGGACGTGGAGGAGATGATAGCGGCACTGCAGCACCCCCTCACCCCACACGGCTCTCACCTCATCCACCGCCCGGCGGGGCAGGTGCAGCATCCCTAAAAGCAGCTTCAGTTTGACGGCCGAGGAAAGGCCGTGAAAACAGAGGCGGATGTTGTCGATCACCGAGGCCGTGAGCAGCGAGGCGATGCTCGGCGGAGCCCACAGCTCGTCCGTGGAGCCCAGTTTGTTGTGCAGCCACAGGCCGGTGTCGCTCTCCCGCATCGACGCCATCTTGGGAGCGGAGCGAAAAAAGAAGGGGTTCTCTACAGGCATTTTATGAAGACACCTAAAAGGAGGAAGGGGCGGGCGAGGACCCCTGCGGGTCGCAGCCTTGTTCGTAACCCAAAATGGCGGCGCCCTATGAGTTCGCTGGAGGGAAGGCGGAGATTCTGCCGTAACCTAAAATGGCGGCGCCCATACGGAACACAGCGAGGCTGTTTTCCTCTCCCGCTCAGATGCAAAATGGCGCCTGCCACGGCGGTTATTCCGTAACGTAAGATGGCGCCGCGTTAGCGCCTCATGGCCCTTCCTTCACGTTCCGAGGTGAAGGGCCGGCAACCAGGAGACGCGATAGAAGCCGGAGTTCGCTCCTCCCACAGCCCGGGACGCTGCGTTGAAGGCGGGAGGAAGGCTGAGGCTTTACAGTTAACCCGGCCTTCCAGCACAGGGCTGGGCTATGCCATGGCTGGGCTCCTTGCCTTTCTTCACAGCCCCCATGGCGGCCTTTCCCCTTTAATGGCTCCTCAGTGGTGCCCACCAGGTCCTGTCAGCGCCTTGCCGCTGTGTTCCTGGCTAATAACAAGTCAAAACCTCCTGATAGATGAGAAACTCAACATGAGCCAGCAGTGCGCTCTGACAGCCTGGAAAGCAAATGGGATCCTGGGCTCCATCAGGAGAGGGGTGGTCAGCAGGGATAGGGAGGTGATTGTCCCTCTCTACTCTGCTCTTGTGAGGCCCCATCTGTTGTACTGTGTCCAGGTGTGGAGCCCTCAGTACAAAAAAGATATGGAGATTTTGGAAAGGGTCCAGAGGAGGGACAGGAAGATGATCAGGGGCTGGAGCACCTCCACTATGAGGACAGGCTGAGGGAGTTGGGTTTGTTCAGCCTGGAGAAGAGAAGGTTGCGGGGTGACCTCATTGCAGCCTTTCAATACCTGAAGGGAACTTACTCCCGGGAGGGGAGTAAACTCTTGGAAAGGGCTGACAATAGCAGGACACGGGGAAATGGTTTTAAGTTAAAAGAGGGAAGATTTAGGTTGGATGTTAGGGGGAAGTTCTTTACTAGGAGAGTGGTTAGGTCCTGGAACAGGCTGCCCAGGAAGGTTGTGGATGCCCCGTCCTTGGAGGTGTTCAAGGCCAGGTTGGACGGGGCCCTGGGCAACCTGATCTAGTAAAGGTGTATGTTTGGTGGCCCTGCCAGGCAGGGGGGTTGGAACTACATGATCCTTGAGGTCCCTTCCAACCCGGGTCATTCTGTGATTCTGTAAAACGCCTCCAACTCCCCGTCTCTGGGTTCTTCATCACTCCCTTAGTCCGCCAGCCTTCAGCATTCCTTTCAGCCCGCTGGCACGGTGATGAAACCCCTGTGTAATGCTGCCAGCTGACTTAAAATGCTGCTTTCCATCTTTTTTCTCCTGGAGATTTCAGTGCTGGGTGCCTTGGGGGTGTAGGAGGGTATCTCTGTGACTGAGATGAGCAGTAGGTGCTCAGAAATAGAGGCTTATTAAGTATGCATTTGTATTCCCCCATGATTCAGCTCCCTGTTATTTAAACGTGAAAAATTAATTCATTGCTTAAGTCCCAGAAGGCTTGGAATTATCTCTGTGTGGCATAAACGGTTCATTTTAGTGTCTGTAGCTGAAAACAAAGCAAAGAGGAGGTAGGATTATGCAACAAACTCACTTTTGCTGTTCTGAGCTTTTTGAATGCAAAAGTTTTCTTTACAAATTCCCTCTTATGAAGAAGGTTGTTTACTACCTACTGAAGTTATGCGCTGATGGAAGCTAGGGGAGTATTATTACATAGCTTGTCTCTGTGCCTTCCTCGAGGCACTTATTTTTGGCCGCTGTTGAGGGTTAAAGCACTTGGCTGCATGACTCTCTGGTATGAGCTAGTGTAATCACTTACATTCTTATCTGAAGCGTGATTTGAAAAGAGAACCTGTTCCATTAAGTATATCTGGAATATGAGGTTTTAAATAGTCTCTATGGCTCCAGTTCTACCACCTGCAAATTCATCCCTATCAGTCATTAACTGAATGGGCCTGCAGCTGCTGTGGAGGTTAAGACAAAGTTCCAGCTAGCTTTAAGAAAAGAGGTATTTGCCCCATTTTGTTACTAGGACCTTAACTTCATGCTTGAATAAAAGAAAGCATTATGCATTTATTTACTTAAATATGGGCTTTTTTTGATTAGTTAGTTTCAAATATAAAAATGCCCATTCCTCAGGGATTCCTTATGCTGGAAATGACATACTTGATATTTCTCGAAGTCTTTATATTCCGTCTGATGTTGCATTATGTAGATAACTGTTGCAAGTTCCTGACTTGTCCTGCACTACTGAGAGCAGAGTGCTGTGCTGCCTGTCAGACTGAAAATAATTGTGTATACTCAGGAGTTACAGGGATGGTGCTTAGGGTTTTCCTTGCTGACTGGAAGTGGCAGTGCATCTTTGCTGGGCACCAGGAGTGGCACAGTGGCAGGCAGAGGTTTGAAGTTGGTGCTGACATTCAGCTACCAGGGAACAGGAAGCTGTTTTTACTGTGTTTTAGAAAGCAACGAGGCATGTGCAATAAACATGACACAAGCATTAGCAGCAGCACTGAGTTTCCACTGGCATCCCATCCTGCAATGGCAAGTATGGCAGTTTCTGAGCCAACAAGGGTTCAGGCTGTGATTCATACCACAATGACAGGAGCCAGCCTCAGCAGGCAGACAAAGCAGTTATGTGCTACTATGCAGTATGTCCTGCATTCCCCATAAAAAAAACAAAAACATTTCCATTAACTTTGAATAATTGAATTTTTCAGAGCTAAATTAGATTCGTCTGCAGTTTTATTTCTACATCTGTGTGTATAACTGGAGTTCTAAACACTGCAGGTTTTTGTGGGCATTTCTGTTTGCAGCCACCACAGCTGCTTCCACTGATACCAACAGGGCCACTCACCTGCCTTTGCTACCTCCTACAGTGCTTTCCTTTCACTCAAGTGTAGTAAGTTGCTTAATGCATTATTGTAGCAAAAGGAGGTATTAAAATAATCATTTTAAATGTATAATAAATGCAGATCCAAATTATGCTCTCAGTTACTTTTTAATAAACAAGAATGCAGTCACGGTAAGCACAAATCAGACATAGCAATGTGAAAAATTAACAACCATTAGGAGTTTTTAAAAACCATCAGGACCTAAAACACAAAGTGCTGCATGCAATAAACACGTTCCTTCAGGGCCTCTTGTGCATGCACTGCACCTCAAAAGCTTTCTGCTTGTAGTGATATGAAAAAGCAGTAGAAGGACCTTGCTTGGTAGATAAGGTATTCAAGTGAATCTTTCAGGATCATCTGTTACTTGACATGCCATGGAATATGCTGTGTAAAACATAATGTTCCTGTTTTGTTACAAGTAGTAATGCTTCAGCTTTTAGAATTAAACTGTGCTCTATGAAAGGCAGGCAGCACCAGCCCTTACTGGGACAACACTGTGACCTCTGGCCAGACAGTCACCAAGCTTTCAAGGAAGATCATTTCTGTTCATTACCTCCAGGGACAAGGAGGACAAGGATTTCTACTTTTTGATTTCCCAGATAGGTTATGTCTGCTTTTTTTTACCTCCTGTATAAATTAAAATAGAAAAGAACTGAAAATTTGTAACCTTTTAGGCATAGATTCCATAGTGAGCGCTGGCAAAAGCCCAGGTGCAGAGAAAAGATACACCAAAATACTCTGATAGGAATTAAGCTACTTAAAGTCATATTATATCACAGATTCCTTATTTCATTGCTTGAGAGACTTCCCAGGGGATACAGTTGGGTCTTCTAGGTGTGATTTAGGAGTTGGAGGTATCTGGGTCCAAAACTCTTTTCACATTTATGAGTTAATGGGGAACCTGAGAATTCACTAAAAACAAAAGAATTAGTTGATGTGAATTGTTAATTATAAAATTATACAGATTCACTCACATCATAATTCAAGTGCATACAAGTTTTCCAGCTTGTCTGAGTAAATCAACACTAAATGTAAATTAGTGTAAATGAAGATCTCTAGCATTAGTCTGTCAGATACTGCTTTGAGAACTTGTAGATCTATTAATCTGTTTCAGTTCTAAGTTATGTTAAGCTTAATTTATGAAAGTTCCAAGTTTTCTGCCTTTTTGTATGTTCGTTTGTTGATATTCATCAACCATATTAAAGTGTTTTCTGTAAAAGCCTTTATTTTTAAAGCAAAAACATTGTAGTCTACAAGAAAGGTGAGGACTGTAGGAGGACAGATCTTCTATCAGAATTGTTAGTGATAAGTACAGGCTCTGCAGTCACAGTCCCTACATTTGGTCTGATTATCTGATTTACAGGAAATTTCAGAGGGCATAAATTTGCTTTACAAGTACTATTTGTACCTGTTGATACAGTTCTAATTGCAGCTGGATTTTACTGCATGCCAGTGCTTGATAATTCTAGCAATTTTTGAAGCTTATACACATGACCCTGTTGAACAACAAGCTAAGAAGTAAGAGAGATGTTTCCTGGACCAGGTAGGAAGTCAGATATTTCACTTAGTTCTTCAGCAACCAATTGATGATTTTTCCTCTTCATTTAACTGTTTGAAATTTAACTGGACTAAACTTGGAGGAGAAAGCTGGAGTTTAAAAATACTGCTGTACTTTCCCAGTTTGTAGTTGTACCGATGGAGTGCTTAAATCCAGCTTAATCTGTTAATCCTTTTTTTTGGGGTGGTAGGACTTAGCTTGAAGGAAAATGTATTGAATTGATGCTTCTATGTAAGAGTTTTTGATCTACTGCTGTGAAAGCCTGTGCTAAAGCAGACATTTTAGACAGGTTTTCAGATTGATGGAGGAGGAAAGTATGAAAACAGGGAAGAGACAAATGAGCACATTTTACAAAGAATGGGTATATAAACATGTTTATAGCATTAAATGTTTTACAAAAGGTTAATGATAGCAATTTTCAGCTTATTTCTTCAAATCATAGGTGTTTCTTTTTTTTTCCTAATCAGTGGGGCATCATCATTGAGCTTAATGGTAAGATCAGGCATGAAAATGAGCATGCTGAGCACAAAGCAATCTGTCTGTTGAGTATAACTGACTCACAGGTGCTAACTACACTGCTTCACTGAATAATTATGTGCATATAATATACTGTGACTAGGGGGAATGGACTGTTTGTAGACTGACACGAGAAAAGCCTAGTAGTGCAATTGTATCTTAATTACATACCAAATTATCTAAAACAAGGTGTACTCCACCACTGTGTACCAGCTTTGCAAACTGCCAAATAACCTTGTAAAGGTATCGGTTTAATCTAACACATAAAATGCAAGCCTTGAAAGTGAAGTGGAAATACACAGTGCTCACTTGAGGGCTACAATGAACCTTTCCACAGTATTTAGGTGAATAACATGGTAAAATGGAGCAGGGATGAACCAGTCCTTTGCACATTTGACAACATGGCACAAAAATGTAGAACAGGAAACGAGCAAGCAGAGGGAAAGCTGATCCCAGCAATACATGGGATGGTGAGGAACATGAAAACAATGATGGATATATATTCATATTTAATCATCTTTCTCTTTTTGCTTTTTCACTGTTGAAATGTTCAAAGATGAAATGCTTGTCCCTGATGGTTCACATACGAACCTTTCCAAATTGGTTCCAGAACCAACTTTTTAGAAGGAACTTAGAGAGGAACATCAGTGGGGGGCAATTTAATCACACATGCAGATCTCTGAGAAAATTCAGTTAAAGATATTTGGAATGCGTGTTTCTGAAAGTTTTATCAGATACAAGGACAGATGAAAGTGGGTATAGAAGGAATCTGTGTAAAACCATAAACATGAAAATGTGGTATTTTAATAGCTGATTAACAAGTGTGATCATACCTTCTTAGCTGATGAATTGGAACTGTGTTTTACTTCCTACAGCATGAACTAAAGAGTCAGGATCTGCTGCTGACAGCTCAAACAATCCATATCCTCTGTGGATCAGCACAAAGAGTTTAACAACAACTCAGTGCAGTGCTACAGACCCAGGGTATATAGTCAAGTATACACTGAAGCATGGGACATAGGAGCCCAAAACTGCTAGCTATAGCAAATAATTATATTAGTGTGATGCTCCAAAGGGGATAATTAGTTTAAATAGCAAAATACTCTATTATTAATTTACATGTTCTCTATTTTTCTAAATGTTTCTTGTTATTTCCTTAAGCCTATTCATATGCACTACTTCAGTAGCTTAGTTAAATCAAAACTCTGTAGTATCTTCTACAATTGTAGTATGACAATAAAGTTTACACTGATATAAGTACAAATTAATCCACAGTAATCAGGGTTAAAACAATTTCTCTATGCTAACTAAGAAATTCAGAAATTAAATTGTTATTTCATTGCAGCCTCTGTGTGTGTCAACAGTGGATGCTTCTGGAAGCCTCAGAAATGTCAGTCTTAATGTGCTTTTAATCCACAGAGATTCATTTTATGGTTCTTTATGCTCTTAAATTCCACACAAAAAAAATGCCTCTGAAGCTTTTAAGGGTGCAAAGTTAAGCATTCTGAAGTTAGAAAATGCCAGAATTTATGTTGTCTGTAGACACTTTGATTTGCCTTTTTTTTTTGTGCTCACTTAAATGGTAGTCATTAATGACAAGCCCATTTAATGCATGGAAGATATGGTAGTTACTTAATGAGCAGCTATTCAATATTTTGTTCTCTCTGCTGCTTAATGTAGGACTCCGTGCCTTATTATTTACTGTTCAAACTCTGCTTTGAAGACAGCTACTGATTTTGTGTCAGTCTTTTGAGTGGCATACAACAGTGTAGGAGCTTCACAGATTTTCACAAGCAGAACTCAATGCATTCTGATGGCATACAGTAAGTAGAGGATGGCATTACAGCTACTGACATTACATTTCAGCCACATTTTTAGTAATAAAAGCACAGGGTTAGAATTCAGCCTTTTAGGAAAACTTGAGACCCAGTTTATGGCCATTCATGAAAAATGTTTTGTTTTTAAGTGATTTAATAGTCTGTCTTAAAGACAAAAATAGAATCCTGAGCAGCAACCATTCTTTCTTCCTGCACACACTGAGTGCAGGATCCACTGGACAGCATCTGATTCATTACACAATCCTGATTCATCCACATCCACTCTGTAGCTATATATAGTTGGACACCAACAAGGCAGATATACTACCCTAAAAATGACAGAACTATAGATGTAAGGGAAGGAAAACAAAAAGCCTGTCCCTGAGATTTTTTCTATCGGGTCTGATGGTTCAGCTATTTTTCTTCTTCTCTAACCTCTGGGCAACTCAGTATCTTTGTTATTGCTGTAGGCACAGGACATTTCCAGAAGCCATCCATTTCTTACAGTTTCTCTGGGGTCACCCCACTTTAGCCGCACAGGAGCCAGGACACTGATGGCATGTTGTTATGGATGACTTGGGACAGTGCAAGGAGAAACTCAGCTATGGCATGATACACATGTAGACAAGGGCTGTGGGTCTCCCTTTGTGGCTGACAGCCAGACATAGATTTGTATCTCCCCACAATACATGCCATTGTTTGTGCGTTCCCAGTGTTCACCTCCTCCCACAGCCAGCGGAACTGTCTCATACAGGCATAGAGTTTGACTTAGATATGTTTCATTCAAAGAGATTTCCCAATGGAGCTGGATGGAGCTGGATGTCCTCAACAGAAATAAGCAGATTGTACCCTTTATATATATATATTTATTTATTATTATTATTTTTTTCCACTAGAAAGATGCAATAGCATCCTATGCCCTATCATAGTTCTATGGAGACAACATGGCATAATGTTGTAAATTGGATTAGAAACCTTGTCCTGGAAGATGGGTGAAAAAGTTTGTAAGATATGTGGAAAACTATTGCTGAGATGGGGAGAGGAATCCTAGTTACCAAGAGCGCTGGGGGAATTTACTGGTAGGAACAGAAACCTCTATATCTACCCTTGGAAGGATGTGTCTTTCTGTTTCGCACATCTGGTTCAGGTGCTAATGGTGTGGTCCTGGCCTGTGAGAGCCTTTAAGATAACAGGATGCCCTCAGCCCTGAGGGGCTGAGTCAGGCACTATATCACAAATCCATGTGCCACTTACTTCCTTGTATGAGGAAGATAAAATCTGTTCCTTTTTCCATTTTCCTGATGATCGACGGAGATAAATTCCCTGAAGAATGCAGAGATTGGGGTTGTTTTACCTTAAAATTCCTACCAACATCCTTGTTGTAGAGTTCCTTCAGCTTCTTGATCTTTATCTGATAGTGGTTGTGAGTGCCTCTGCTGGGACTGCCAGTGAGTGGTCAATGAATAAACAAGACAATCCCTAGTGCTTTTCTTATGTCTGTGGTTCTCTGGGAACTCTTCCAAAAGGCAAGGAAGCACAAAACTCATAGAGGCACTAAGATACTTTCTGACTTACAGATTTTGAAGGGTGATGCAGCAGACAGCATAGGGTGGCACCATCAGTATATCTGAGGACTGCAAATCTTTCTTGAGGCAGGGACATTTTGCATAAGCAGCCATGTGTGAACTGTAATGACAGCATGATGTAGCACAAGGGCCTTGTTCAGGCCTGCTGCATAGCTTTGCACATGGTTGGTTGATTGACTGTGGCTGTACCAGGTAGGAGATGCACCGAAGTGCAGTCTGCCCGAGTTGTATGAACAGTGTCCTGTAAGGTGATCTCTTATCAGCCAGATACTCTTAGGTTTTATTGGCCTGGCATTCCACCCAGGAGACCCTCAGAGCACCCTGTCAATTAATCTCAGAGCTAGAGCTTGCAAACTGTAAAGAGTTCCAGGGCTCAAGGACCAATGTGTCACTAATATGGAGCAATACAGACTTATCAACACTGCTTTGATAGTTCTTGGAGCATCCTTCACTTCTACAACAGGCAGACGGGATCCTCCTCCTTTATGCCAGCATAAGTGATTGAAAAGTCATTGCTTGCTTGAGAAACAAGATCAAGTCTTTGATGGATTTTTATGCTCTGTAATAGGGCATGCTCAGTGAGTCTGTACACAGCAAATGCGAAGAGCCTCTAATGCATAGGAGCTGTCAGGAACAGAACACCATGGACTCGCGCTCACAGGCTCCCATAAGTCTTTACAGAACATATTTGAACTGGGATTTTCAAAATCTTGTTGCTTGGTGCAAATTTGTGCAGTGACTCATAGGAGCAGTGAGAAGCACATCCCCAGTACAGATAGCTCCTCTGTTTAATTTCAGGCCTCAGCTTAGAAGGTGCACAAAATCTTTGACAGAACAGTCTTGCATTTCTTAATATTATGGTGGACGTTCTTCTGTCTTCTTACTCTCTTAGGCAGACATCTGAATAAAGAAACAAGCAAAATACATTTCAGGTTCTCTGCAGTCATCTGTTTTAAATGTGTTTATCTGTATAAGTAGTAAAATGGGAGTTGTAGCATGCAGTAACCGTTGTAAACTATTAATTCATGAGATCTTGTATGTTCTCTTTTTGCAGCTATGTTCCTCAAATCTCTTTAGCAATGCAAAGGGTTATTTTGAGGTGACTGATCTCAACCTTATTCCTTAAATGAGATAAATTAGTACTTTATTATTGATAACTACTCATTATCCCAAACAGGACTGAAAAAATATGAAATATATGTGCTAAACTTATTGCAGCAGTGTAGGACATGATGGGATGCTTCTCTCACTATATGGTCTTTCTAATTGTTTCATTACAGAAAATGAGCACAGATGGTCTTTAATTTCAGCTAGATAGATCTTTCCAGATAGCACCTGTTCTCATTTCTGCAACCAAAAGGTGGCAGCATATTATCTACTTTCCATCTATCCTAGCCCCTAAATAACCTTACTTGCTCAGTTTGTAGGAATGCCAGGAAGTCCAGAACAATCATGCTGACTAAGGAACACTGATGAGATCTGATGTGAATTCATCTGTTTGTCACCTTTAAATAGAAGCAGGAATAGATCAAAGACTGGTGATTTTATTCAGTTGTTTCAATGACAGTCTGACTGACTTTTGGAGATCACAGAATCAGAATCATAGGGGTTGGAAGGGACTTCTAGAGATCATTGAGTCTAACTCCCTGCTAAAGCAGGTTTCCTACTCAAGGACACAAAGATAGGCAGCCATGTGGGCCTCGAGATTTGAAGAGGGGTTACATTTCAGCTCAGTTGTGTAACTTCAAGAGGGACACATACCTATGGGGCCTAACAATTTTATCAACAGTATTGATAGTTAAGAATCCCGTGCCAATAGTATCTGACAGATACTGTTTGTCAGGTTTGAACTCAGTTCTGTTCCTACTTTGCTACTTCCTGCTGTGGTAACTAGACAAGATATTGGTGGGCATCTGAAATAGCAGCAGAGGAGGGGAGAGGGGCGAATACTTGGTACGATGAGAATACCAAAGTGGAAAGAATAAGAATGTACCAGTAGTTTTGCTGCATGAGTACATCAATTTGTAGGCTTCTGGAAAGACTCAAAAATAGCCATTTCCCATTTAGGCTGGTACAGAGATGTGGAGGTGGAGAAAGCCATTCTGGAGTATCACCTGCCCTCAGATCTGCAGGGATACTGCATAATGTACAGTGCTTCAAGTCTTCAGGAAGCACAACTGCTACACAACAGCGTCAGGTGTTTCCTTAACAACTCAAGGCACCCACAAACATATCAGACTGATTCTTTCTCTCTGCACTGCCTTCCCATACTCAGACTTGGGGTCTCAGTCATGATCTTCCAGCTGCCCTTTGGCCTAGCTTGGGGACAGTAAAAGACACCACTCTGGGATGTTGGCTGTGGTTAACAGCAACGTTCTGAGGTGCTATGAATCTTTTTACCGGGGTAAAAAAAGCCTCTCTGTGCTTGAGAATGTTGAGAACTTTGGTTACCCCGTTTGCCAGCTCAAGAGAAGATGCACATAAAGCTAACAATATGTCTAATCATTATGGCATACTTTAGGATTACTTTTGAGTTCACCAGCTGCCTATTAAAAACATGCCTGAAGTACAAACCCCGGCAGCTATCTAGTCCTAATCTAGAAGCTTTTCTAAAGCCATTTGATATACACAGTTCATCTGCCTGCTGCAGCCTACAGGTGTGGGTAGAAGTGAGCAGCAGTCCCTCATGACACTACCCCTCTTTGTTGTCTGTAACTAGAGGCAGAACTTAATGAAGAAAGTTGATTCATAGACAGGGCTGGGTGGAGAATTAAGGAGTATAGCATGGAATCCGGTGTTGCAAAGCAGTATACAGGTGCAGGGAAGGTCAATGAGATGGCTAAGGACTTGTAATCCTTTGTTGCTATCAGAACTACCAACCTAGATGCATTTCTTGGGAGTAGATAACAGACTGAAGACAAAACTCATATAGATTTGAGGAAATGCACCTCAGCAGTACAGCACTGCTGGGTAGATTATTATCAGCGCCTCTCTTGCTGTCTGTGCAAATGGATGTTCCTGCACTGTCAGCATCTGCAGCTTGTCCCTCTGTTTTATCTGTTGTTGGTTCAGTCACCTTTGCACAATGTCTGGAGGGGCTCTTAAGGGAAATGAGTGAAAAAAAAGGTTATGCACCTACTAAACCCCAGCGTGTCCCTCTCCAGTCATACTTTAAACACTTATTGTTGGAGAGATGGCAAAACAAGACTATAATTCAATTTCTTCTGTGTACTTAAACATGCACAGGTGGGCAGATCCTCTGTGAACTGTCTTGTCTTCTGCACGCTGTCAACCAAAGGATGTGTTAATACAGTTCTGCCATGCCAGCATGAGCAGATTTCAGAGCTGTTTGCATGTTGCTCCCTGTATTTCCCACCTCTTGTTGAACAGCTGGTCTCTAGAAAGAGAGGAAGTACTTCTGTTTGGAGATTTCAATTGGAGATTTCAAAAGCAGCTTAAGAGATAAGGACAGAGGGCACTCAGTGTGTACTCTGTCTCCCTCAGTGTCAGCGTAACTGGAAAACTGACTTTATGACCAGTTAATTTGAGACCTTTTTAGACCTGGAATAAATGTTAAGCGCAGGTTCTGTTTTGAATGGGAATAAATCTCCTCTATCCTTTACTTTAAAAGCATCTGTAGTTCACAGCTATGCTCCAAACTGACAACTCTGTGTCAAATGGAAATTCCAACATAATATGGTGTGACATGAACAGCACCCAAACATTTTCCTATGGCTTTTTTTGCTACTGCAAGAAAAAATTGGGTTGTTTTTTTTCTTCTTTTTCTTTAGCATTTTTTAGCCTGTCTCAGCTGAAAGTAGGGTCTTGAAATTATCTTTTCTTTATTCTCAGTTACCCCTTCTAATACCGTTGTATCCTCCTCTCTTTCTACAGTAACATTTGCAATTTAACACTATTTAGATACAAAATAATTCACTGATTCAGAAACGTTCCACAACAATATCTGGTCTCTTTTCTACCTAGAAAAAAGTATTAGCAAAGGTGCACAACCTGCATTACATTTAAATGGCTGATCTCAAGGTGAAAGGTGACTCATGATGAAGTCAATCTTCAAAGTTCATTTTTATGCAGAAGGTGACAGATTAATCCTCTGCTAAGCCAGGTGTTAGGAAAGAAGCAATTTTCAGCTCCAGTTTAGAAGGAACTAATTGTCCAGTGCAAAGTCCCAAAGATGATGTCTCAAAGTATAGTGTGTGTATTTGCCCTCAAAGATAGTTTTACAATTAGAGCCAAGCCTCGCTCATAGAAATAAATAACTAAATAAAAATCTGTTTTGGTAGCTGCTATTAGTTAATAGGAAGCAGCAGGCTTATTGAGTGAAGTTAATGACTCCTGGCTGTGCTTAATCACAGACTTTCTTAAAAAGGGTGCATCCAACACTCTTTAATTAATAGCTGAGTAAATAAAACCCACCCAAATAATAAAATAGTTGATGGTAAAACTATTTTCCCCTCTTTAAGACTTAAAATTGTAGGAAATGTACATGTGATTGGGAGTTTTTTGGTTTGTTTTTATTTCTTTTTAGCCAGTAGAGAAACAGAGATGATTGATAATAATGAGGAGAGACACTCCTGAAGTCCAGGGTGAAGAGAACTATTCTGCTAATCTGGAGGTGCTTCGTTTTTCTCTCCTTTGAAAGAGGCCATTGATTCCTGCAGAAACCTGTCTGGAACAAGGAAATCTTGCCTCTCATGTTAACAAGATCTTGAGGCTGGGTGGCTAACAGAGCACCGTGCCTCCCTGAAAGGCAGCAGCTTCTCTTGCTTGAGCTCAGAACTCAATCTGAACTCAATTTCAGAGCTACTGACTCTCAAAAATGCTTCTGTAAAGATACTGTGGTTCCTGGCCCTGTCCCAGCCCAACATGCTGTCTGCCTGCTTGCTATCTTGGGTGTCCTGCACTGCTGATATCTCTTCTAAATCATGCATGAAGCCCTTCCAGTAACATCGATCCAACAGGGCACTGAATCAAACCATGCGCTTCAAGGGAAAAATGTTAAATATTTCTAGTTTTTAAGCTGCTGAACTGTTTTTTTTTTAACTCAAAACTATTCGAGTTTAAATACAATAACAGCGGAGCCAATGTGGATGTTTCAGGCGCATAAAGAAAACAGCACTGGAACCAAGAAGGAATGGCAGGCTTGTTTTGTTCTCAAACCAGAGCATCAGTTCTGTTCAAAGTGCTTTCCCTAAATTTACTTCTGTGCCAAGGCAGTCTATGAAAAAATTAGCAATGGGAGAGGTTAAGTGAGGATCACTATAAAAGTTGTAATTGGGCTGTAATAACTGAGAACACTGTAGCCATGTTTATCTGCCATGCATAGAGTGCGCTTTTACAAACACTGTATGGAGCCCTAAAGCTTCTTCTTTTAAAAGGATACTTCATCTGGTGTCACAGGAAAACCTGTCTTTGCTTCAGCTGTGCTGTTAATAAACATACATTCAGCAAAGGTTTGTTTTTTTTAGTCTTGAAAAATATTTGCTTCAAATTGCCTACTAAAATATCTCCCCCTGAAGCATATCACATGCCCCATACACGAACCCATTACCCTATAGTGATTCAGGGTTATATTAGATTAGGCTGTAATTCTTGAGAGTTGTCTGCTGATATTAGCAAAATAAGCATATCACAAATATACCACTAGCATAGACATCACAAGCACTTTGAGTAATAGGATCTTTTAACTCACATAATCTTCCCCCCCCTCCCATCCCCTCCTGATGTCATTTCCAGGACACAGTGGGGAAGTAAGTTAAAGATACCTGCTGTCTGAAGAGGATGCTGCTCTCTGGGGATAAAAATGCAGGATGCCTGCCCAGAGAAGATTCCTTGGCAAGAGAAAATGATTTACACCACTGAAAGCTCTGCCTTGCTCTTTTCTTTCTTTTTGAGATGAGACAATGGGAAGGTAATCTGTGCATTATCACAGATTCAGATGTAATATTTTGAATAATGTAGATTGTTCTGTGGGATGCCCATGTTCCTGGGCATAAGGTTGTCCTCCCCATTGCAGGCTCCTCATCCAGAAACAATGAACAGAAATAGGTGAGTGCTTACTGCCTGGTCTTTCCCATCTCCCTAAAAACAGGTAGAAAGTCCTAGAAAAGGCAAGGTGACCCTCAATGTGAAAAGGGTGAAAAAAAACTATGTAAGGCATTTTCAGCAATCTTAGGGCCCCCTATTAATGTCTGAAGGTTCAGCTCAGAGCCAGCTGTTATTTGGGGGGAGATGAGTTGGACCAATTTTTCTCCCAGCCCTTCCCTTCCTATATATTTCCTTTGCATAGTGTGTATGTTTGTGCCTTACTGTACCCTCATATTTAATGTTCACTGATCCAGCACAGTCCCGGGGTTTATTGACTGATCTCAAGGAACCCATGCCACTATCTCTGCAATATTCTGAATGACTTCCGTGCATGTTTGAAGTTCTTTGGGTGGTTACAGGGTATTTTAAAGCAGGTGTCTGTCTTTTACATCCATTTACATCCTTGTTTGCATTCTTCACTGCTTGGAGCTGGCCATGTTTGGAGCAGAAAGGCAGCCAAGCTGCTGCTAATTCTGGCAGATGGGATGAGCATGCAGT
The DNA here is from genome assembly GCF_054131305.1 of Coturnix japonica. Classification (NCBI taxonomy): domain Eukaryota; kingdom Metazoa; phylum Chordata; class Aves; order Galliformes; family Phasianidae; genus Coturnix; species Coturnix japonica. Next base: position 83,757,497 of record NC_140666.1, on the reverse strand, counting down.
CATCCAATGACACTGCACATTGCCCTTTACAAAGCACTCGGTGATCCATTCTGGTTTACTATGCCAGGATATCAACTACAAGGGAATGAAAAGCCAATATGTTTGTTCCAGCTGCCTTTCTAGAGAGCAGTAATATTTTGGCAGAGGGATAAGGTGGGAGATGTCCTGAGTACACCTCTAAGCACCTGGTAGAATGATTCCTCTTCTTCCTCACCTTGAAAATTTGGTAGCACTGTAAATAACTTGCCCCTACTTTTAAATATAAGGCTGTTTCAGGCTATTAAAATTGTATAAGCATCTGCCCAACTCCCACTCAGGCAGTGCTGAGCACTGGAGGAGGTGTTCAGCTGTTTTGGCAGGCAGATTCACCTATCAGACAGAAATGCTTAAGGCTTTCTGACAGTTCTGGGTTCCAGCGTGACAGTGAAAATCCTGTTCTTCCTGATTCACTGAGATTTAAGTTTCTAAAAACAGTAATCCAGAGAAATCGTAGCAAAGGGTCGTGTCTGCAGAGCACCCCATACAATAGAGCTGTATTATGGCATTCCATTCCTTATGATATGTTACCTTCATGTCTACAATCCCTCAAGCAGCTATACTGGGTTTTGCTGAGATGGAGTTAACTTTCTTCATGGCACCTCCTGTGGTGCTGTGTCTTGGATTTGTGACCAAAACCAGCACTGGTAACGTGCTATTTCACTATCTGAGCTATGGCTGAATGCTGTATGCACAGTGCAAAGGACTTCTGTTTCTCACTCTGCCCTCCCAGTGAGTCGGATGGAGGGGTGCACAAGCAGGCAGATGGCCTGAACTAAGCAGAGTTATCCCATATCATATAGTGCCTCTCTCAGCTATAGAAAGGGAGAGCAAGATGGGGGTGAGGTTTAGGAATCAGCAATCTTTTTGCACAGGAACTGGCTGAACTGATGGGAGATGGGAGCAATTATCTTTGCATCACTTGCGTTGTTTTCTCTCTCACTTTCTTCTACTTATTCTTCACTTACTAAATAATTTTAATCTCAAACCACCGGATTTTCTTGCTTTTACTTTTCTTTTCCTCCTCCCTTGTCCCACGAGGTGTGTGGGAGGAAGTGAGTGAGCAGCTCAGCGGTGCTTAGCTATCTGCCTGCATTAACCCACAGCAGCAACATTTTGTGGTTCATGGATCAGTTCTAGACCTTCAAAGTCAGGATATGTGTTTCTTCCCCAGAGGTCTGTACATCTAGTGATGTACAGATACTTTTCAAGAGGTACAGAGTAAAATATTTGTTGTTCATCCCTAGATGTAAAGCACTCTTGTCTATTGCAGTTATAGCTATATGTTTTATAATTAAAGCTGAGGACTCAGAAGGTTTGAGAAAATGGATCTTTCCTCCTCTTTTACACGTAAGTTGGCCTTTTCTTGCTTTTAACATGGGCAGATATGAAGAAAGGAATCAGGAGAAAAAGAAGCATTACAGTTGAGCACTTCAGCCTCTAAGGAGGTTGCTGATTATTGAAAGGCTTTTATGAAGAGGAAGATTTTGCTGCATTACCAAGCTCTGATTCTTACTTCTGAAGCTACTTTTATACGTGCAGCTCCCCTCAACAAGATTGATTTGTTCATGGCTCTCTCAAAGTATATTTTACATGGTGTCACTACTGTGCAACTGTTTGGTATTTCTTAAGATGAGCTGGATGTTGTTGGGACATGAGCTACTACTGTATTCTAACAGGCATTGGGAGTGGACAGTGAAAGAACAGTCTGAAAGAAGAGCCACCATGCTGCGTAAAATTGGATGGAGATCTCAGACTAACTCGAGTCTACACACTGTCATTCTGCTTACATCCTTGTGGTTTGCACGTTGTGCCAATAACCCAACCAGGAGGACAAGTGTGGAAGAAAGCAAAAATATTTTCCAGGATGCATTTGGATGTTGTGTTGAGGGATATGATTTAGATGGGAAGTATTGGTGATGGTTGGACTGGATGATCTTCTAGGTCTTTTCCAACCTTGATAATTCTGTGATTCTGTTTAGAAATCAAGACTGTCTGGTTGTCAGAGTGCATGATGGCCATCACCTACAGTACAAGAACAGCCCTCCATAACATTTGGACAGCACATTTTGCTCTGGGGGTACTATCACAGGTTGACAGTTGTTGCTACTACTAAGTTAGTAGAAGGTAAGAGTAGTATAGGAGTAGTATAAGAGTAGTATAGTGTGTCTGAGGACTTGAGGAGTGTAATCTATTAATGAGTATGTGATCTCTGCCAGAGCCAGTTCTAGACCTCCTACGAATGGAGTCTGTTCCAGCTCTGGTCCATGATTCTTGACTTAAAGCTAAAACCAGTTATGCTTTGAGCAGGGGTAGTTTTGTCTGTTCTCCGTCATCTCAACCAAGATGGTGACCACTATAATGACCCATCAAGACTATTCATTACTCATTGTAACTGGACAGTGTCTAAAAGCATCCTTGGATCACAAATGAGGAATTCATTAACAAGCCATTTTGAATACATGAGTAAACCTTTAGCTGGAAGCTGCAGCTACAGCAGCTGGTGGTGCAACATCAGGTTAATACTGCTCTAACCAGCTTGCAATTTGTAGCACTGAAACTGTAGAAGAGAGAATAAAATTGTAAAAAGGAGAAGCCTATCAGCTTGAAATATCTTGTAAATGTGAACTCAGGCTAAAGATACTGTTTTCAAACATAAATTTACATCCATCTTTAAGCCCTTAAGTCAGAGAGATCTTAATGTTAGAATGGCTTCTTAGCTAAAAGAAAGCTCTCAAGCTCTGGTTCTAGAATGGACATCTGGGAAAAATGGCAGTTTATTCCCCTCTGGTTCAAGAAGTCGTATACTCGTATGTGTGCTCATTTGTGTAGCTGCTGCAAAATAGGCAATGCATCTCTCTGGACTTTGACAAACAGTTAAAGTTGCAACAATTATGTACCTAGAAACAGCTCAACTACAACTTGGAACACAGTTTATTTCCCCAAAGGTGTTTGCGGGATGGTAGATGGGAACAGCACAAGCCAAGGATAGCCCAGCTAATGGCAACCTTTCCTGCATATTGCCTCGGGATCTTCAAATGCTTCTCAAATCCCAGGGAGAGGCTGAAAGATTTGACCTTATTCTGGTGTCTGATCCAAAAAGCTGTAAGTTGTTCTGACAGGGCAGGTTTTCCTGAGAGCTGTGCAGAGTTGGATATGAGCCCAGCCCTGGGGTTGTGCTGGAACTCAACACTTTGGGGGCCTCGAATTATTCCATATGAGCCATACTGTGACAGATAGAGCCTGCAGGAATCAGAATTACTGACAAGGAGATTATTCCTAAAATTACTGGTGGGGAAAAGGGAGGAGGAACCATTGCCACAACCAAGTTATGTGAGACGTGTTAGGGGAGCAAAAGAAAACTCCATTTCTTCTTAATGGTGCCATGCTGACAGGGAAAGGCCCTGCCCTGTGGCATCCAGCCCAGCAGTTTATGGGGTGGATCAGGGAGAGGTGTGAGGCAGAAATTGCTGGAAGCAGTGCATTTGCATAGCAGCAGAACTCACAGCCAGCTTTCTCACCAGGCTCTGCCAGGCTTTGTAGGATTTGTGGCAGAGGGAAGGCTTTAAAGGGGCTTTGATGCAAGTGGGGATGGCACCTCTATGGGGAGGTTCTTACCATGATTTAGAGGGCAGGCTGTGAGAAAGCATAGAGGTGTCTGCAGAAGTAGTGATGGAATGTGTTATCTTTAGTGAGAGAAGAGAGTTTTCTGCTGTGACAGAGAATTAGATTTAAGAGCCAGGGAGAGACCAAACAGTAGCTTAGAGAAAAAGCTTGAGCTTTTCTATCAATCCCACAGAAATATTTATAGTATAAAAACATTTGCTATCGAGATGAAAAATGGAAACCTCAGAAACAGTGCTTGGATGTTTTTTAGCTGCTGGGGCTCTCAAGAAGTAATCCATTATGTTCGATTTCATCACAAAATGAAGCTGTGCGTTCTCGCCTGGTGAACGACCCCACAGGGCAGCAGAGCAGACAGGAGCTTCCAGTTCTCACCCAGTGCCACTATCAGTGCCCAGCCCAAGCTGTTGCTTCAGGCACTGCCAGCAAAATCCCCCTGTGTGTGCTGTGCAGTGCCGAGCAGCTGCAGACCTTTGGGATGAAATCTGGATGCACTAGGGCTTGCATCTGCTCTGCCTACGCTTCTTACATGTGAGAAGAACAAATCAGAGGGATTTTGTCACAGTTGTGCCATTTTGGTGAGGGTGGGCACTAATCTCCTTAAGACAAGAGCTGCTCCCACTCTTCAATTTCATGAACTGAGCATGAAATATATTTTTACTCAATTTAGCGTAGGTTTGAGAAGGAAATAACTTTGAAGCACGAAGCCAGAAACAATCGATTTGAAATGTCAAAATGATTTTTTTCCCCCAAAAACAATTTTTTTTTTCAAGTAGAAATATCCTAAAACCAGGTTACTTCCTTCTCTGTGGAAAACTTCCACTTCGGTAAACTAATATTTTTCACATGATAAAGTAATGAGCCTCGGTGGAGAGAAAAGCTGGTGCTCAGCATGGGACTGGGAGAGGTGAGCGAAATGGAAATGTGATGGAAGCACATAAAATTAAGAATAATAGATAATTAGAGCAAGGAACTTGGCAGCCAGGAATGACAGATGCAGATATTTTACATTTAGTGAGGAGTCAGGAGCCCATTGCCTGGGGGAGTGAGTCGGGGGTAACACCCAGACTGCCAGAGGCTGCCTGCTTGTTGATATCACTGTGATGGAGATGGGAGCAGGAGCTGGGAGAACAAAGTAAGATTTACTTGGAATGATCAGGAGCACAGGTTAAGAAAAGGCATACTGATATGTATATATGTGTATATGTACGTTATTTATCAAGAAGACAGGAAGTGAGATTAGATGGCTGACAATAACCACGAATAAAGTTTGGCATTTGTGATTTGTGTATAACAGATCCTTAATCAGACCAAATCCTAGATGGTTATCTATGCCAGAACCATGCTAAATCTTGTTTGCCCAAAAGAACAGTCTCTAAAAATTATATTCCCCTTCTTTCTGGATTTTTAATGTATAAGAATGGAAGTGCTGAAGTTAATCCTCCCTTGACACTGCCCATGGATGCAGGATCTTCATGTCACATCATAGCTGCACACTGAACAACTAGGAATCTCAGCATCTGACTTGAAAAGTTGAATTAATGGGAGTGAAAACATTCCCCCGGGGCGATACAAGAAAGACGGGACTTGAAGCTTGTTGGAAAGAAAAATGTTAGCCAGCAATTTATTTGTAACTCTGAAAAAGGACTTTCTGCTTCTGGGAAACAGTGGATAGTCCCCAACCTTCCTGAGTGTGCCCCCCAGATTTTGCCTTAAGAGCCTTTAAGACACAGAGCACAGAGAAGATCTATATGTGCTTCCCAGCACTGCAGCTGCCCTCAGCTGTGCTCAGTCACTTGAACAACAACTGGAAGTGTCTAATTTCTGATGGGGGAACCCCTGAAATTAGTTTTGCTTTAATGAGAGTACTTGATCATCTATGTTTCATGCCTGCACTGCATTCAGCAAGTGCACCCTCAGCGTTCTGTTGTGGAATATACCTCATGAGATGAGAGAAGAACAGAGATGCAGGCTGAAAAAGGGAGGCGAAGTTCACTCTGAATTTGGACTCCCGTTCCCTTTCGGAGCTTAATGCCTTCTGACTTGCAGCTGTTTCTGATGGCTCTGAGGCTGGGATTGCAGGAACATCCAGGAAGGCACGTGTGAGTGCTTACTGCCCTGTAACCCACAACACTTCACGTGGCATATTGTGGGCTGAACAGTTCCTGGCCTTCCCCAAAATCTCAGCTGTGACATGCACTGCAGTTTTTGCATACAACCAAATAGCTGTTCCTACTTTCCCACAAAGCAGGTATAATATATCGTGATTATTTTCAGGTATGAGCGAGAATGTTGCTTGAATTCGACACTGCATCCAGCTGAGCTGAATGGGGGAAGACCATTCACTGAACTGAAGTAAGCTGATTCAAATGGCCCTGCTTTAACAACCATACCCACAGCAGGGCCATGTCAAAGCAGAAACAATTCTTCCCCAGACCTGGCAGACACAGCCTGTTCCTCTTTAAATCTGTGCTGCAGTGCTCTGCATTGTTGCCATGGCAGAAATCTCCCCATAGTAATAACCTCTTTCAGGGGAAGGTTAAAAAGAGACAGTGCACATGCTCAGAAAGCTGCACTTGTTCTGTTAGCAGTTTGCAGCGGCCATTTCAAAGAGACCACCACAAAGACAAGAGAGAGATCAGGTACTGATATTTTTTTTCCTTTGTTGGAGGGGGTGACTTTTCTCTTACAAAGAGAACCGTGCACATGTCTCTGTTCCTGGTTACGCTGCAGAGAGAGACCACCCTGGAAGCCTGTCATGATTATTCCTCACAGACAGCAAATTCCCATAGAATTACTGAGAGGCAGTTGTCAGATGTGACCTGAGGTAACTGCTGCACTCAGGGAGCCATTATTTGGCAACACGGCTCACACAGGAAGCTGAGGTGAGGTTGGGGTGGTGTGTGAGGTACCCTGAAAGAAGTTGAGCTGTCTGCCTTGTTTTTTTGCACCTCTGTAGCACTGATAGTTGACTATGAGAACAGCCTTCACTGACCAGCAGGCTCCTGCATTAGGTGCTTTGGAAGGAGATTGATACCATCCTGATGTAGTGATACTTGGAAACACTGCTGCCTCCTGTTGTGAAGCCTGGTGTCTTTGATTATACTTGCTTTGATCTCAGGTCATCGTTAATTGAAACAGAGTAACCAAGCCACTTGTTAGGATTTTAATCCCTTTATTGTAAGGACTGTAGAAATAAGAAAAAGGATCACATTTGGTCACTTCTAAATAGTGGGAGGAATAAGAAACACTGTTTTGTGATTACAGAAATGATCAGATGCATTGCTTGATATGATCACAAATATATTCATTACTCTGTATGTGCTTATGTGTGTCTTTCTTCTGAGTATGAAAGCAACTCCTACGTTGATCCTACATTTAGATTGAGATGCACAGGAAGGGGATGTGTGTAATGCTGCACCTTTCCTGGTTTGCACAGGCTGCAAGTGTTCATACAGAATTTGCAGCTTCAGATGAGCTGTGTCTGAAACAGTGACTTGGCGTGGATCAAAGTTGTTCAATTCTGTATTTGTGGCAAGATGGGGGGAGAAACCTTTTCCTTTCTGTCTCCTTCCATTGTACTGCTGAATGTGAAACAGCTATTTGAGGGAATTCTGTTCTCTTGCCTTCAGCACACATGCACTTGATGTTCATATGCAGCATCTCCTGTTTAGTAGGTACCTACTTAAAAATCAGGATCAAATGGTCTGTTGTCCCGCTTTCCTGAACTCAGCTAAAGAAATGATTCATGTGGATTTTATTGTGTTGTTACAATCTTATTTGATTCTTTCTTCCCTTTCCTTGAACACACAGGACCAGAAGGTAAACTTGGCTGAACTAAGGATCACCTTATTGGTTTGGGTGCTTGAGGCTTGTGATTGAAATCTCTAACAAGCAGTTGCAGCTTGTGTTTCCTCTTGATCTGAACAGTTTACTTGTTGGGTCAAGAAAATGCTTTGTTTGGTGCCTTTGTACTTACCAAACATTTAACATTTGTATTCAGGGGTGGGTGTTCCAGAACCAGATTAAAGCTGTCTTCGGGACATTGTGTGGCCTGGCTGTGATGTTTGGGAACAAATAGGTGACTGCAAATTATCTGGAGCTTGGATTGGAGAGGGAAACAGAAGTTCAAAGAGTTCTGATGTATTCACTGCTCTGCCTATGAATTTGCAGAGGTTTAACAGAAGTCTTGTCCTTCAGTTGCTTTCATACTGGAGTAAGATTTTATGATGAATGTGGTGAGCAGTTAATGACAGTAATTAGCTGTAGTTATTGTACTTGTAAAAAGATGGTATACCAGTAATGCAAACGAGTGGGAAAAAAGCACATTTTGAGGTTCAAGTCAATTTCAGGCAGCTCCAATTAAAAATCCTTACAAGTCAGATCTCAGTGTCTAAGAACAAGACAGCAGGCCAGGTTCGTGCTCTGGTCTCTGACTGTGTAGTTAGGAACAAGGCTGACATCACAGTGTGGGCATCCTGGCCTTCACATGAAACCAAAACCAGCGACTTCTGGTCTTCTTCACGACTATGGATATTCCCAGTTGGGTTTTATATGCTACTCTGGAAAAGTACAGAGAACTTCTGCCTGTGCTGTAGATCTTTTGATTGCTTGTTTTAAATTGGTTTGTTTGTTTGTTTCTTTTCTTTCAGAGGAGAACTGACACTGCTTTAGCCATCAGGAACAGAAAGTTCCTTGTAACAAGAGCATTGTATTTATAATGTTCCTCCCTGTCTTGTTTCTGTCTCTTGATAAAGAAAGAAGCACCCGTTCCCACAATGCTGGTACCCTGCCTTCTGAGAAGACCAGTCCTTACAGTTCCTTTAGTTTTTGTGGCTGCACTACTTCTCATGGAGCCTGCTAGATCTGATCAAGAAGCAGGAACAGCCATACCAGCTGAAAGTATGTACCATACAGCTCTCTTACAACTTGCACTGTAGTTTTAATATTGCAAGGCACCACATTACTGACTGTTTTGGAAGTGTCTTGTTTATATTGGTTTAAAACTGTGATCTGAAATATGTGCTGTTTTCCCTCTTCATCCAGTGCTCTCTAGTCTCTTGCCCTTTTCTCCTGCCTATTTCTGTCTTGCTTGCAACTGAAATCCAGCAGTGTTTTGCACTTCTTATTTTGCGCAGCTCCTTCATTGTTTTAGTCTTCTCAGTCATGAATCATTATCTTTACTTTTCAGAGACATTCTTGAGACTTATTTATTTCATCTGGCATTGACTTGCATCTTTTGTTTCATTCCTGGTAAAGTTAGAAGTCCTTATTTTAAAATTTCACAGTGAAGGTGTCACAGAAGCACATTTTGTCAGCCCTCAACCACCTAAACCTCTTTTGCTAACCTGTGTGGAGTTCAATCTATGTCATAAACATAATGGCAGGTCCATGCATCAAGTTGTTTAAGTGGAAAGTGCTGTTCTTCCCTTTTATTTAGTGTATATATGTTAACACTAAGGTTGGGTCATGATTCAGCAGTGAGAGAGGAGTCATTCCTCATGAGAGCCTCATAATTCTAAGACATCGTGTCCCTGTTTGTTCAGGTTCTGTGCTACTGTTTGTTATAGAGCTGCTTTGTGTTATGATGATCAAGGCAAAGCAAGCCTTGTGACCATAAGTGTGGATTATCTAGGTACCTTGAAGAGTGCAGTTAATCCAGAATGCAACTACTCTTCTTATCAGCAATACCCTGTAATGACAGGGCATTGTGTTTATCTGCTGCTTGTTCCACTTGCTTTCTATAAAGCTGTACTGTATTCAGAGTTGGAGTCAAAGCGATCTTAGTGATAATGATCTCAATTGTATTCCATCAGCTTTGTGTTTTAAGTTCAAGTTTGTGAGAATAGGAGACAGAATTTTCCTGGGAAGCAGCGTCATGGCTTTGGAGAGAATTGTGGAGAAGATGAGGTTGAACGTGTGCTCACAGACTGTGGAACAAAAGGGAAGACTCAAGTAATAGATTTAGTATTTCCACACTTCTACAAACTGTGACAAAAGAGGAGAGATAGTGGGAAAGGGAAAAGATGTGTGTTGAGAACAATGACAGAGGAAGCAGTGGAGAAAGGCGTATGATTTTTATTAATGCAAATTTGTCAAAGTAATTCTTTTACCACTGAGACATTGGGTGGACCATCATGATGGACCTCTTAGAAAAATCTGGATTATTTAGGAGTACTTATGTCAGTATTCACTATGGACCTTCTTCTGTAATTCATCATGCTCAGAATCACTGTTTATTTCTTCTCCTTGGTACTTCATGCTCTCTCCTAAATGCTTTCCTAGGCCGTCCCTGTGTTGACTGCCATGCATTCGAGTTCATGCAGAGGGCTCTGCAGGATTTAAAGAAAACAGCATATAATCTAGACACACGGGTAAGGAAACATTCAGCTTCTTTTTGGTCTTTTATTTTGTTTCTTGTTTTGATTTTATATTTTATTATGGAAGAAAATGCTGCGGATAGAAGTAGATAAAGTGCATTTTGCACTGGACTCTGTCAGTTGAGTGTAATGTCTTGTCTTCTAAGGTGATGCTGGGTAATCAGATTTCATTCCTCCAGGCAGTAACCTGTGAAATTCTCAGTTGAGTTATCAGAGAAAGTTGGAAGCTTAATAAAGAGCAAACTGGCAGACCTAAGCTCTCTACCCTTCTCTTGGATAAGTTAGAGCTATTAGCACTGCAATTCTCATTCCAAATGCTGAGTGCACACATGAATTTTTGTGTTAGGGAGGGTAAGGTCAGAACATCATTCTTATTGCCCAAAAGGAGAGAGTCAGCTCAAACAAAAAAACACATTAAAATAAAATATGCTATTGCACATGTTTCTGTCCTAGGAGGGAGGCTAAGGGAGGAAACATCATCTCATAGAATTTTTAATTACTTTTTTTTTACATCGCATTGATTCTTTAAAGATGAAGCATGCCACAAATCAGAACAGCATCAAAACCAGAACTTGTTTGGCTTGTAGTTAGGGTGGAGAATTTGCCAAGTATCCCCCTTCAGTGGGAGAAGTTGAGTCTTGCTACTGCAGCCTGCAGTGTCCAGCTGCATCCCAGCTGCTGTCAGAAAGCAGCCTTAGTAGGGTATCTTTTCCCCCACCTCCCATGTACCCTTTAGGTGAAGTGCTGCATCTGCATCTTGCATAGGTTTTTCAGCAGAAGGCATTTAAACTGCTTTGTGCTTCCAGTCTACAGTCAAGGTCATTCGCAGTTCAAAGCCTGCAAACTGACATTTCTGAAGAATACTTTGAAGTAACTCCAAGCAGAGCGCGTGATGAAAATGCTGCTGCAGGAATAAAGATGGTTTGAATTGTGACGTGCTACAGAAAACAAACATTCAAGCAAAACTAAATTCGTATGTAGCGGATTTGCAGTTGAACAAAATCTGTTCAATAGTTACAGGTCAAATACATTTTGGGCTCTTTCATGAAGAAATCTTGTTAACAAATGATCAGTGATTTTGTAAAACATAGATATCCAAAGCTGAAAGCTAATAATGCGGATAGAGCAGCTGAGCCCCAAAACTGCAACTGCATTTTACTATTTCAAAATAAAAATAAAAGATGACCGAGGAAAGGAAACCAGGTTATAAAAAAAGGTTCAGTAGGAAAGGAATATCCTACAGTTGAGTTTCACAGTTGTAGGTTTGACAGCAAGCTTGACAAAGTGGCTCCATGATACGTTCTTGCCACAGATCTCTCTCTTTCTTACCACTTTTGAGTCCAAACAATTGAATCCATATCGAAATCCTTCAGTGTCTCTGGATAGAACAGGCCTATCCCAGTTATGAAGAAGTTCTGCCTACATCTTCAAAAAGACATTGAAATATTTACTACCTGAGGACTACTTGGATCATAGAAATGCTGCCTACAGTGCTTCAGTTCTTATGTTTTTTCTGCTGTAGCCCAATTTGATGCAATTTGAGTATTTTAAGACAATTGCTTTCAGCTACGTATATGTTTTACATTTGACTGTTTTGATCTGTTTTGCTGCTGAGTGGAGCAAATTTTCTGTCCCCAAAATACAATGGCCTTTGTTAATATTCCCACTGGAGACACTCATTTCCTTAAAAAATTCTTTTCTGTTTGCAGGTAGGAATTTTAGTTGATGACTAAACAGCTTTTAACTGTGTTGGAGGGGGAGGGATTCCCAAAAGCTTAGAGAGGAAATTCCCATTAATTTCCGCCTGCAAATCTCACTCTGGAGTTCTTAACAGTGGAAACTCTGTAGTTTTATTGCACAGCTCAGAGAGTTTTCACACATAATTTGGCCCTGTGTTGATCTGTGTGGCGTCTAACAAAGCAGAATGACTCCAGCATAGGTCAGATAACTTTTTATGGAGGTCATAGGCTATATCCTGTTCTTTTTACAAGACAAGCAATGCTTGTAACCTACACTGAAGTGGTGATCACTTACTGATTGATAGACTGGATGCATTTTACTCATGCAGTGAGAGAAGGGTCACAGACCACCTCCAAGGGCTGGCAGCTACCTGTGCAGGTACTAGATTTGTTTGTGTCCTTCCACATACTACAATCCACCCATTTGCTGGCCCCTTGGAGCAGGCTGCAAGTTGGATTAATTGTTTTAACTGCAATAAACAACTCTGAGGAATCTTCTGTGGGAATACCCCCGATTTTTCCACTTAATAACAGCATCTGGCAGGTGCAGCTCTGATCACAAACTAGGAGAGGGCTCGTCTGTGACCATCAAAACAATTCCAGCAGCATACAGACAGCTCCCTACTGCATCTGCAAGTTGCTCAAGACAGAGACCAGCAGGGAACAAGCAATAAAACAGCTCCCATAAAACATATCCAGTCCAGTGGCTGTTGCATTACAGCTTTAAAAAGCTCTGCATCTGCTTTTATTTATTTATTATTTCTTTAGATGGCTTATAGAAGTTTTTTTGTAGGCTGAGAATCTGAGCCCTGCCCTGTTTTTTGTTTTATTTCTTTGGTGTGCTTTGACCCACCAAGGGGATAATAACAAATCTCTGTGCAAATGACTTTATAATCCTGCTCACAAAATAGTCAGTAAAGATGTACTTAGTGCCATTCATTCTGTTCTTTATTTCTTTCTAAACTGTCAGTGGTTATTGGGAACATTCAAAGCCCATTAAGTAAGATGTACCCATGAAAGTAAAAACAAAGCTTGGAAATGTTATTAAAGATAGATAAGATGGTAAGCAGCCTTGAGGCTTAACTCCAAAGCTGTCAACTTCCCATATTCAAACCATTGCAAAAGATGTGGAGGAGATGGTTAGAGGGTGGTGGTTGAGCATCTTTCAGGTAATTAGTAAAGTCTAATCAGATCTTTTCAGTCTTGCAGGGTAGCTGAAATGATCAAAAGTGATATCTGATTTCAGATAATGCCACAGGGCTGTGATGAGAGATTTGTCAGCTGAGAAAACAATCTGCCCAATAGATGCATCTTCCTGTACTGAGAAGGCAGGAGTTAAGCAGAGTGTTGTAGCCCAGCTCTTCTCTGAGAGCCTTTAGCTGCTGCAGGTGAATAGATGTCATAACTTTAAAAAATAGCCTTTAATCATGAGGCCATCCCATCTGATAGCAAAATCACAAGAAAGGCAGATGAAGGGTGGGTTTCATTGGCATTTAGATCTGATAGTCTTTATAGTGCCCCTTTTCATGTAACTGCTTAAGACAGTAACTGGTGATTTGGTAAGTGGACTTTGCACAGCTGGTTTGTCCCATAGCAGTAAGGAGGAAGTTCTGTCTTGGATCACACTGATTCCCATACACAACTTCAGAACGTGAAAAAAATGATTGGGTACTAAGCTGAATTTCTTCATATCATGTGAAGTGCTGCCATGTTTGTATGCCAATTAATCATGCAGAAGTTAAATTACTTTGCAGACAGAAAGCAATATTGATGTGCTAAGACTCATCTCGTACAACTAATTCCCAATTTCAGAACAGAAGTGGAATTGATTTTTCTTTGGAAGCTAAGTGGTTTTATAGAGCTGACATTTCATTTTCGGTGTTGCTTTTGTCCCTTCCTCTTGCAGACAGAAACACTGCTTCTTCAGGTGGAAAAGAGAAATCTGTGTGACTGTGTAACTGCAAATCTGCTGAACTGAATCCAGGAGACCAGCTGTATCACCTGCTCAGTGGTTTTTAAAGCGCAGCTGTATGAAGCAGCCTTTTGGAGTTCATGTTGCAGACACGTACATCCCACCCTACTGAGGAAACTGGGGGGAGGGGGCTGTGTCTTATGTGTCTGTTCTGTCTGATGGTTTTTAAATAGTCCTCTCTTTTCACATCACTGCATTGCCAGTAAGGGCTCAGTTCAGTAAATCTGCTACTTGGTGCTAAAGTGGGGGAAAATTTTGCTTGCTTTGATTTTTAAATCAGAGTTGGCCAAGTGTAACCATGACATAAATAGAGCCAACAATGCTCTAGAGATGCTTGCAGCTGGTTTTGGTCTCTAACATGTTAGAGCGTATCTCTGTGACAACTGACCCAGCTATATTGAGACAAGTATTTGTGGTCCCTGTGGGCTTTGCCAGTATATTAAAGGTGATGGAAGTCCTTTCTGTTTGTTGTTTACACTGTGACCACGTTCAGACATCCTGTTGGCTGTAAAGAGGCATGCATTATGTCTGCTGTGCTTAGACCAGAACAGCTTGTATGTTAGTGCTCAATTTCTGACATCCTGTGTAAGAGTGTCACTGTCTTTAATTAAAGTATTTAATTTAATCCTGCCTGTGGCCTTACCTCTCTAACTAACATGGTGGGACTTTACTGCAGGTAGATAAGAGGGAACATACAAATACTGCTCTGCCAGGAGTAAAGCTTCCTTTAGAAGACTTCAGCTGATTCTGATTAGAGTAGAATAGCTTTTCAGAGTTTTTTGCTGCAGTCAGGTCTTCCTCATCTTGTTCTAGCTTGGCTTTGTTCCTCTGCTTGCTCTGGACGTGCCTTGGCTCTTCTTTCCAGTGAAACCTTTGTTCCCCTTTCGATTCTGGCATTACTTGCTCTCTAAGCCCAGGAATTTCTTGGTGAACCCCTGGCCCCATCCTTAGGATTGTGTGTAAGTTGTTGCAGGAGTGGGTGCTGGGACTGATATTCCTCAGTTTGCCATCCCTTTAGATCCAGCTGACAGCCCTGCAGGAGCAATGTGTGGCATTCCCACCTACTGTGGAGTGAGTGAACGCGGTGCTGAGCAACACTGATATCTCCCTCCATGTTTGTAGGCAGGGGAAAGGGAATAACTTTCTCATTCTTTTGCTCAGAGTATGAAAAATTAGAGATTCCTTTCAGCCTGCACCAGAACCAGGAATTTCCTCATGGTAATTGCTGCATGCTTCTTCACAACCCACCCTATCTATTTTAATTTAGTTTTGAACAACTGTCCTCGGTTACTGCTTGTTCAAAACCATCATAACAGCAGGAGAACAGAAAACAACAAACATGTCACACAGTTATAAAAAAGGATTGGCAAGGAGGTCTGGAAATTACACCCAGAGCAAAAGAATACAGCAGAGCCAGGCAAACTGCTGACAAAGGTGACAAGGATTATACATAGTAATGAGCAAAGAACAAATCAGGAATCTGCAGTGTGGACAAGAGATGGTTGAAGAAAGAGATGACAGCAGTTTACAAAACCATGAGTGTCCTGAGAATGACTTCTTGCTGCCCCTTCCAATACAAGAAGAGAAGTGCAATGAATCGAAACCAGCTGGTGGTGGAGTCAGAGCAAATAGAAGAATGACTCTCATAACCTGCTGCATATTTAAGTTGTGGAAATCTTTGCCACAGGATACTGCTGATTTTAAATATTTGTGCGAGTTTAAGAAGCAGATGTTCAGACTCAAGCCTCAAAACTCTGTTTCAGACTGTTACATATAAAAATACCAACTTTTGGATTTCAAGTGAAAAATAAAGGCACTCAAGAGGTCCCTGACACATGAGTTGTTGCTGTTTAATAGCTCTTTAGGAAGACATTGTTTTATACTATCCTCAGAAATAGATACTGCAAGCTGTAGAATGATCTGTGGTGTGATCTGGTGCAGTTGTCCTTATGTATAAAAATGAACTCTGCTTCCTAAACTCATAACACAGACCTCCCTTAAGTAGGTCAGTGGCCGTGCTTCTGCAGCCCTGTACATTGCAGAGACTGCTCCAAAGCAGGAGTCATGTTTCCATTTTGCAACGATGGAAATGGTGCTGCAAACCATTTGCCTACTGCCAAGAAGGATCTCTGCAATTATTCAGATAGGAAAGTCTCCTTTGTACAACATAAACCCAGTCCTGCCTCGTTTTCTTTCTCTGCCCTATGGCCTCACCTTGAGAAATGGAAGTCTGAGGACCATCCCAAAATGGGAACGCTCTCTTGACACGTTACTTGTTTAGACCAGAAAAGCGTTGCCTTTGCCCTTCTAACTGAGGAAGGAGAATTTCAGATGCTGCATAAAGGCAATCTTTTTCTCCCAGGGGTGTTTGTGTTCATGCTGGAGTTGCTTCACAGGCAGCTGAGAAGTAACAACTTGGGAAGCAAAATGAGTCTCATAATCATATGAGAAATCACAACAAGCAGGAAAGGAACTGTAAAAGAAATCACCCAGTCTACCTCTTGTCTTATTGCAGGGTCAGCCATCCCCATTCTATTCCTAAAAGATGTAAAATTTCTACCTACAGTCTTAAATATCCCCCTGTTTTCTCAGGCAATCCATTCCTGCGCTTTTCTTACCATAAAGAAGTTTTCTAGGGCTGTTGGTGGTGCCTCCTGGATAAAGTTTAACCTCTTGCTTCTTGTCCAGTACTTCAGAGACCCTCAGAACTATGGTTTCTCTGCAACAGCCTTCTGTATTTTATATTCCTAAAGACATTTCATGTCCCCTTCTGTCCTTCAGCCCACAAAGCTCAGTTCTTCCAGCTGTTTTGGGGGAGCACGACTCCTAAACCTCAGTCATTTCTGCTAGTTCCTATCATTCTTGCACTGCAGTGACCAAACCAGATGTAGTACAACCGTTGAGACCTTGTGATGGACAGGAGAGGAGCTCTTGCACTCTTCTTTGTACATCCTGATATAACTGCCTGTTTTTTGGCAATGACAGAATGTTACAGACTGATTTCAGCTCATGATTCCCCAACTCCTCCATAGAAGTGCCACTTCACCTGCCGTTCCCCATTCTAAATGGGAGCTCCTGATTATTCCTGATGAAGTGTAGCACCTTGTCCTCATCCTTATAAAATTTTATTCTGTTTTTAGGCTTTTTTTTTTTTTTTTTCCCCATCTTGTCTGTATGATTTGCAATTCTAGTCTTCTCTCCTAGTGTTTCTCATAACTTCCTAAGCTGGTGTTACATCAGGTCTCTGCGGTTGGACTTGATGATCTTCAAGGTCTTTTCCAACCTGGGTAAATCTATGATTCTATGATCTTAAATAATCCCTTTGCTTATTGGATACCCAGGTGACTAACAAAATGCCAAATAACCCTTGAACTGAGTCTTTCCAGACCCCATGTGACGCTTCCCTCCATGCTGATGGTGACTCACTGCTGACTATGGGCAGTTACCCAGCCAGCTCTGTGGGCCCTGTACCAGTTTTGCTGCTTTTCTTCTCACAGACGTGTGACCCCATAGCAGAAAATGGCCTGAAGTTGATTAAATTTGGCTTTTCCCTACCCGCAAAGCCTTTGTGCTTCTCAATATTTGCATCACATTTTTTTCTTGACCATTCTGGTGTTATTCCTGTGTTCTATTGCCACTCTAGTATTCAAGTAATAGTAACCAGACTTTCATTACAAAGTTGTAATTTTCAGTACCTGTAACATTTAGAAGTCAATAAATGACTTTGCAGGGAGCTACAGCTACATAGTGTAGTCACAGAGGTATGCAATAGTGAATGTAATAGCAAAGGGAGTCATTCAAGTACTTTCGTGCTCTCTTCTTCAGCTTTGCAGGAGGTGATTCCTGGAGGTTATCCACAGATATTGGCTCTTTGCCCTGTGAATTGAGAAATGCATCTTGGACCACACACCTGTGCTAACATGAGGTGTTGGGAATGTTTTTCATGCTTCCTAAGGAGGCAAAAACTGGATGGACTCTGCAAGTGCAAGGTCTGATTATTTTATGTTGGCACCACGCAATTGAAAAAAGGACATTATGTTAAGCTTAGTAGAGTGTTTTAATACAGAAATAATGCCTTCTGCCCCATTAGATTGTGCATAGAAAGGGCCCTACTGTAGATTCCCCCACTGTTACAAGTGGGAGCAAGTTCAGTGTTGTTGCACTGTCTGGATGGCAATAGTCCAATTCAGCAAGTACTCCTTCTGTGGTGCTATCACAGTGTTAATCCTGGATAGTGGGTGGCTGAGCAGTCAGAAAACAAGACTAAGTCAGTCCATCCACTAACAAAGAAGCTTTATTGCACGTAAACACAACTAAGCAAAACTCAGCTGTGATATCTAGACCCTAATGATGAGATATTGCCAAACTATGTGTAGGTATCCCTGGAGTCTTGGCATCCTGAGCATGGCAAATTTCAGGACATTCAACTTCCCTTTATTCAGAACTTTCCCAAGTTCTCTGTTCTGATCCCCTCTTACACTTTGCAGTTAAGAAGGGAAAGACCTCTGTTTAATTCTGAGGTTGCTTTCCTTCCCCAGTATGTCTCATTCCTTTCCTTATCTCACTGTGGGTTGTGTTGCCTGTCCTATCAACCTACTGAAAAGACCAAGCAACTATGGAAATGATTTTATATAATCTTTACAACTACAGAAAAGACTGTATTAGTACCTCGAAAAAATATTAGGATAAACAATGCTTCCCACATTAACAAAGACTGTTGCACATGTAGGTAATTGCTTTCTGTCCTCCTCTTTAAGCTCATGTATGAAGGGTGTGATATGGCCCACAGGCCCAAAATGAGTGTGTGTGCTAGAAACACATATGCCAGGGTAAATGGAAGTGTAAGGTTTACATTTTGTGCCAGAATTTCCATTTGGTGTTATTTAAAACTGCAGATCAAGGCTAGACTATGTGACCATCCCTAGATGAGTGTACAGGCAAACTGTACAGTGTTGTTCCATTACATCCTGGCTCTTGTGGGGCTGCTCATTTAGCAGGGATCTGAAGCTTGTTAAGAGACAGGCGGTGTTAAATTGGGCCATCTCAAACAGTCTCACCTCAGGCACCCAACTCCAGAGGTTGGACTGGGAGTCTTATAGTGTCAGTGGAGATATTTTGGTAGACACACGTGCCTTGAATGACCTTCTCAAGACCCCAGTGACTGAGAACAACATTTGGACCTTCTACACAAGGCAGCTTGAGACACCGCCAGCACTCACTGGATCTTTTCTCCTCCCAAGCAAACTTCTGAGTTTCCTTCTTATTATTTGTAATCTCTGGGAATAAAATCTCACTTTGAGTTACAGTTCAGCCAAGGGATGGGAGCTGCATGGTTCAGCACAGTCACTTCAAGAATAAAAGCAGCCAACCCAAACATTGCCCAAGACCCTCTGACGTGGATGGCAGTGGCTGGTGTCCACTGAGGAGATGAGGTGGCCTTGGAAGGGGTGAAAGCAGAGAACAGCAGTGACCATCCACAGCATTGTGGTCCCTTTAAATCTTCTCCTCCACTTGGCAGCTCCAATTTTTCCGTGTTGCTATAGCAAATCTCCATGGCAATGACCCTAATCGGGGAAGGGGGGATGCAGGGGGACGCATGCTCAGAGTGAATGCTGGAGTCTCGCCTGCTCGTTTCAGCTGCTCCACGGGTGAAGAGAAAGCTCAGGTACTGGGCAAACTGCTCCTTTGGGAGTATTGCAGCCCACAGTATGTCATCACCGTGATGCATGAGTGTGGCCTTGTGTGTACCTGTGGGTCTTTGCGTATCACAGTTCATCTCCTTCTCTGCAGGGAGCAAACTGCTGATTTTCACTCTTTCTCCTCATTCCAGGCTGGGAAGAGAGTTCGAATTACTGACACGAGTGATGGCGTTGCCTTCTGCCTGGAGTGCGATGCGTGTGGTGATCCCCTTCATCTCGGTGCTGGGCCTGCTAAGCGTGAGGCTTGTGGGGGCCAGCCAGGACTCGGGGAGTGTCATTCCTGCTGAAAGTACGTACTGCCGTGCTGCTCTCATTGCTGCACGTGTCCTGCTTTGCGCCCTCCTCTTACCCCTGCAGCCACACACACATACCTTGCTGACTGGTTCATGGACACCTTGGAGCTGGGAGCTCTTGGCTTTGGATCACAGCTCCGTATTAATTTCTTCTATCATTCTGAGAGTGTCTCTAGTTTAACTTCCTCAGCTCTAAAATGAGGCAGTAGTTAGAAGACACTGGGGAATGGAGGCAGTGTTCGCAGGGTGTTTTGGTCAGGAAGTTTGAAGCAGCTGCTCGCTGAAAGCTTAAAATCCCTCTGGGAATTCTTTTGTTTTTAAAAAGGGGGAATGCAATTGCATGCGGTTTTGTGGCAAGTGGTCAGTACTGTCTGCTCAAGGAGAATACCATGCTTAAGAATAAATCCTACGTGATTTCTGTGTGTCTGTGATAGCAGAGGTGAGTCAACACATCTTGGAGGAGAAGTATGCGATGGTTCCTTGTACCTCTTGTGTAGCAGAAACTCCCATTTTATCTGCAGAACGAACGCTTGGCCACTGTCTTCAAATCAGATCTAACCTTCCTTATATCCTGTGACTAAGTCCCCCGAGGAGTCCTTGAGAAAGATTCCTTGTCTTGTTTTGCTTTTGCATGTGAGAATGAGGAAAGGAGGGCACTCAGTGTTTCTGCAGAGACACGCTGCCCTGCCCTGAATCGCAGAGGCTGGCAGCATTGCTGTGAATGCACAAATGGTGTTTCTGTCTGAGGCCAGGCCAGGAGGAAGGCACCAGACTCATCATGAATTATAAATCTTGCTGCTGCAGGAGCAGTGTTTTAAAGCAACAAGGAGCTTGCAGCGCTCCTCATCAGCCAGTGGTTGAGGAAATGCTGCACAGTTGCTCAGTGCTGCAGTTACCCTCCTTTACCCATCAGTGCCAGCTGTTCTCAAAGCCTGGAAATGCTCCTAGACACATAAAATGAGACACAGTGCTTGGAATTCAGGACACTGGGCCAGACAGAGCTTTGATGTGATCTAGTACAGACATTCCTGAATCTTTCCCTGCTTGATGTCAGCTCCACGGGCTATTTCTCACTGAGCTCTGTATCCTCCCGGGTACTGACCCATTTTGGGGACAGCGCTGCTGATATGATTAAGTCCATGTTGTCTTCTCAGAGCTGCACAGGTCCTGTGCTGCTGTGTGACGCTGATCTCTGGCCTGGGGTGCCATCTCCTAAGCTCCACTTTGCTTTCTCTTTGCCAGTCAGAGCCAGGCCCAGCTCTCTCTGAATAATGCTGATTAGGAGTGATTAATTAGGTCCTTATACTTTATACATGCTACTTTGCATTTACAAAGACTGTTCAAGTCTGAAGTGGTGTTGCTAGTGCTTTCAAGAGTATGAAGGATGAAATGTGGAACTGAAGAAAGAAGCCGGTCAGTCTGGTTGCATGAGCCAAGGTGCAAGAGATACAAAGAGAAAATGCATGTGTATGCGAGGGAAAGTCACAGTGCTTTCAGCTCTGTTTTTTCACCAAGAAGAAGCCAAGAAGCATATTTTAAGCTCTCCTCCCCCACTTCTCCCCAGACACACAAAGGCAGACACAGTCCTCATGCTGACAGGATCCATTTAAAGAATTATAGCTGACTCTTGATAATTCTCATTATGTTAATCCACAAACCTGTTAAGTCTTCCTATGAATGATAGCCTGTTCCCAGCTGTCAGCAAGGAATTAATAGCACTCTGCTGTACTTTGCTATGGTGGGACTTAAGGTTTGGTTCCACGATTGCTTTAAGCTGATGTAAGCCTGTGCTACTTCTGCCCTCCCTTTCTCCCTTGTCCTCATTCTGGCCACAGGACTTGTACATTCAAGAGCTGGTCTGGAGAAAAAGTAATCAGCAATTCAGCTGATTGAGAAAGTGCATGGTCTCTGCTGCTGTGAGCAAGGGAAAGTGTGGGAACCTGCAGCTGAGGACAGAAAGCAGAATGTACTTAGATTTGCTCAACCCCCTTGTAAACCAGGCAGAGTTAGTCTGAGGAAATGTTCACGAGCGTCTTAGTGAAAATGTAGTGAGCATGAAGAGAGGATGAGCCCAGCTTAGGTAGGGCAGCTTGCAGGCCAGCTGTTCAGTCTGGAAGGGTGACACCGAGGTGGGGAGTGATGGAGTTCAGCAAAGTCAGAAGTGGGGCAAAGATGGGGATTATGTAATAAATGTCTCTTTCACTGCAAAAAAAATTGGAGGCAGAAAGTGACAGCCGTTGAAGTTAACTTCAGAACCTACAGGATGGACAGTTTGTTCACAGAGTGAGCTGCTGAGCTGTGGAACTCATTGGCACAGCGTGATGCAGATGCTGAAAGTTCCCATGGATTCAAGAAATGACATGTCAAATTAATGTGAGAAAAATGTAGGTCAGTTTGAACAGCCGGGGTGTTTCAGTGTCATAGAATATCCCAAGTTGGAAGAGACCTACAAGGATCACTGAGTGCAGCTCCTGGTTACACGTGCAATATGGTGACATTCACTTCAGGGCAGGCAAGTAGGCCAGGGTAGGCTGCTTTCTGAGAAGAGCCCTGCAATGGGAAGGTGTAGGCCATGGCCCCAAGAGAGTGGCAGGTTTGCCAACAGCACACTGAGTATTCAGGCTTCCTCCATGCTCAGAAGTGAGAGCAGTTTGACTGTCTAAATACTGATAACAGGCTGCAGGGAGCTCTGTAGCCACCTCAGCAGCAGCTTTGCACTCATTTCGCTTTGTCAGAGCAGCACAAGTGGCTGCCTGGGGACAAAGATTTTAACATTTCCCCACACACACTGTCAGGGCTCCGTGATCAATGTAAGATTTCATCTCTCTCCATTCCTCCTGAGTCTCCCTGTGTCTGCAATTTCTTCCTCTGAAAGCACATACTCCATTTATTCTTTTACTAAAGGGCACAAGATCGGTGCAGGGTGAATCCTGGCAGAGCAGAAATGCCCAACCCAGGAGGTTGTTGGCACATCCCTTCTTCTTCCTCTCCCTGCCTTCCTCCTGCCCTGTCCCTCTACACATTGGCACCAGCTGCAGAGCCAGTGGGACACTTTGCATTACTGGCAGAGAAAAAACAGAGCAGCAGGTGAAGGAAACAAGTACAGATCTGGTGCTGACCCTTGCCAATATGTTCTCGTAAGATCTTGCTCTCATAAAAACGGAGCTGGCTGGCTGATTTTTGATCCACTGCAACTGTTATTTGCAGCCAACCTATGGAGAATTAACCCAGTGTGGGGAGGAACAGGATTTCCATTTCAAAGAGAGGGGATGGGGGCTGAAGGCATTCAGCACCTGGCAGAACAAAGCTTGGGCTGTGTTCGGAATAGGCAAAGCAGCAAAGCACTCATGCTTTTGCTGGTCCTCACTCAAGAAGTGGGCACTCACACATAGCCTGGCCATAGGCAGCCTTAACTTTGCACAGATGCAGGTGTGGATCCTGGTACAATGGATTTCCTCGTGGCGTTACGAGGTCTCTGAGTGCTCCCTCTTTGTACTGCTGCATTCCGCATTTCATGCTGTGTCACTGATGTCTTTTTTTTCTATACCTTTTTTTTCCAGGCCGTCCCTGCGTTGACTGCCATGCGTTTGAGTTCATGCAGAGGGCGTTGCAGGACTTAAAGAAGATGGCGTATAACCTAGACACGCGGGTATGTGCTTCTGTAGGAAAAGTTTTCCTTAGCCTTTGTCTCCGAGCTGCCAGGTCTGCCTGTCTGCATACAGCAGACACCACATCTCTGCTGACTCACTTTCGTTCCAGCAAATAGGATTGTACCAAGTGCAGATTATTTGCCACCCGGTTGGAGAGCTTCAGTAGCCTGACTTCTTGCATAACAGGCTAAAGGATTACCCCAGACAATTCATGCATAAAATAAAGAAGAAAAGGAGATGTGTGTAGGAGAAAAGAGTGAGGAAGAAGGTTTATTCTGTTTCATAATGTTGCTTCTTAACAGTGGATTCATCACTCTATGGGTGGGAGCAGCAGGTGAATGGAATAGCAATAGGGTGGCAAACAGGGCTGGCAGAGAGGAAAGGTGGACATGTTTATTCCTTTGGTTTGGCTGGTACTGACCCAACTCTGTTTGCTCACGTTTTACACACACATAACTTCACTGAACAGCTTTGAGTCTTTAAAATTCTTTTTCTAAGGGCAAACCTCATGGAGGACTGATCAGTCAGGGACTTCCTACACCACTGCCAATGTGGCCACAGTTAATTTTGGTAATCAATGCTTCTCTCTCAAAGTCTTTTTCTTTATAGATGAGTGGTCCCGCAGCTACTCCTCCTGCCTGTATGTAGTCATGAGTGATGCCTTGGCGGGGTTTGTGTAACAGTGACAGCTCGCTGGCATTACAGTGCAAACCAATAAGCCTGTGTGACATTAAGATGATTCAGTGGTTTCTATTGGGCTCCCAACAATGGGAGCATTCACTCATCCAGGATTGCATTGTGTAACCAAGAAGCAGCGCTTCTTGAGTGTACAACAATAACGCTCGCCATTGCACTAAGCTGATAAGTGAAAGCAGACAAGGAATGTGAGCAAGTCGTCTTTGATGCAAAGGTAGATGTCAGAAGTTTAGGTTGAAAAGAATGAAGTGAAGGAAGGAAAAAGCATCTCTCAAATAGCCTCTGCCTGCAAAGCCTGCACTGTGAGAGCAAGAGGTGAGCAGTAGAGTGGGAGTGGCTGGGGATGGAGGCACTGGGCTGGGGGTCAGGGTGTCTGGGCTCGGCAGAGTAGATCCTTGGGTAGAAGTGCCCAGCTATTGCTATGGGAACTGGGTATCTTCATTAATTAGGCCTCTGCTGATTTTGTCTGGAAGCATCCTGTAAGGGGAACACCAGCCGAAGAGTTGGTGTTTCACAGAACTTTCTGATCATTTGCTAATAAGAAATCTCCAAGCTTTAGTATTCTCATTTCTTTGGTTGTTGTTTTTTTTTTCCCCCAGTGCAAATGGGAAATCCATTTATGCTGAATTTAAGCCTGGAAAGGCTTAAGGATTTTTCTTTTCCCCGAGGAACTCTTCAGAGTTAGTCTGCAAACTACTTAAGGGGCCGTAGACCACAGGTTGAAAACTACAACTTTATGCTCAGGAAAACATTCGTATGTTTTCAGAACAAATAGCTCTAAATGATTTGTACAGAAAATGGTTTTTAAGCTTTTGATGGGGATCTAGAGGCACAGCTCCAAATAGAGTTGGTAATAAGGCGACTGCCACCGAGATACTTCAGGATGACACAAGAGCCACAAGCTCAAGTCCAGATCTGCCCTAAAAAGAGGTGAGTTAGACAAGGTGGTTGGACTGACAGTGGGATTGAGCCCAGTGGAGAAACAGCAGCGTAATGGAGAGCATAATCGGCCCCTTAGCACACTCTATCTGGCACAATTAAATTGTACAGCTCTGAAGGCTTCATCAACAGGAAGCCATCAATCACTGGGAAGGAATTAAGAGCAGCGCAGCTGAAAATGGAATTTTGCTCAGCATTTAGAAAGGACATTTTAATAATATTGACAGCTCTGTCCCTGGAAGTTAATGATGGAAATGGAAACATTTGGGTTACCAAAATACACTCCGTGACTCTTGATTCTGAATATGCTTATTTTGTGTCACTTTTTCTGGATGGAAGCCAACCCTAATAACTATGATTTCTCACTCAGCAAAGCACCTTGACTACAGCTGTGTAGCAGAATTAGGTCAATCGATTTTACACTCGTACCTTTTTAAAGTGCTTTTTTTTTCAGTTTCTTCCTTCCTTTCTTTTTCTTTCCTTCTTTCTGTTTCTTTTTAACTCTATTTTTTCCCCACAGACAGAAACCCTCCTCCTGAGAGCAGAGAAGAGAGGCCTGTGTGACTGCTTTCCTGCCATGCACTGAAATGAGCGCTGGGATTAGGCCAATGGACATGTATTATGCATTCATTTTCAAAAGGCTGTTGAAGAAATTACAGGAGGGTACAGAGAAGAAACACCACAAGAAAACAATTTTTATCCAAACAGATACAGGCCCGTTAGCTCATTTTGCCATTAATGTGTTTTGTCAGTACTGTATGTCACAGTGCATCTGCTGCAGTGTCAAAAGAAGGAGAGGCATTAGTGTCTCATTCCTGGGTTTTGTGTAAGGGCAGCATCTCACTTTCCTGCTGTTTCATGCCAAAAACTGACCTTAGACTCTCAGGCCAACCCCTCAGCTTACATGAATTGCCACAGATCTGTCATAGTAAGCAGAGTCAAATTCTTTTATATATTTACGTTACAAGTGCATCCCTAAAGAGAAAATGAAGCTGCTTTGCAGTGGATGCCCTGCTGTAAATTTGCAAACAGGCACTCGTGCTTTTATACAGAAATTAGTAGTTGTCAGTGCCTGCCTGGCAGCCCACAGGAGGTATTTGTTCCCAATTGTATCAATAATCCAGCACACAGCAAACAGTAATCTGTACCCAGCGCTTGTTTCTTCAGAGCCACGCAGTAGCTGTGATCTTTTTGGAGGGATTTATTCAGTATCCAAAGCGATCGCTAACGTTTATAATCACATGAATGCTGCCTGGCAATAGAACTGATTGTGTCTGCCAAAATCTTCCGGAGAAGTGTCTTTCATTAAGCAAATCACAGCCTGGGCTGTACCACTCTCACTGGCCAGTAATAGATAGCATTAGAATGCGCTCTGGCAAAGTAACTTGAAAGGCTGCTGGTTCTCAGTAAGGAAAAGCATCCTTCTGCCTTCACTTTAAGTAGGAATTTTGTTGTCCTTTGTAGTATTTTAGAAAAACCCTTTATAGGTCATCAGGACCCTGCTTGTATAAAAGGGAAAGCATCGTGATGCTGCAACACGTTGCTTGTAGAAGCATTACGCTCCACTGAAGCACTGGAAACTGGCTGAAGGGAAGCGAGAGAGTCTCATAATGGAGTGGTTTATTTGACAACTCAAACAGCGGGCGTAACACAACTACTTTCAGATGCCAGCCTTAGGTTGCTTTACTCCCACTTCAATTTGAACATAAGCAACGCACAGATCTAGAACTGATTCTTGGCAGGAGGGAGGATTTCAGCAT
Organism: Coturnix japonica; assembly: GCF_054131305.1. Lineage (NCBI taxonomy): Eukaryota > Metazoa > Chordata > Aves > Galliformes > Phasianidae > Coturnix > Coturnix japonica. The sequence continues at coordinate 83,730,709 of NC_140666.1, read as the reverse complement.
GGAAGCTGTGAGTTTTTCAGCTCAGCTCACTTCCTGGGGACAGCAGCATGTCTGTGGTCTTGTATTGCTGTTGTGCACGCTTATTCTGCTGGTACCTTAAAGAACAGGGCAAAATCCTGTTAGCAAATGCTGGGACTGGGGGGGGTTGACTTGTTTTTGGCTGTGTTTTTATTTAGAAAAGTGATTGCACACAGCTGAGTTTTGATATGCAGCTTATTATGATAGAGGTGGGATGACTGATGGGTGGGTGTTCTATGGCTCCCAAAGGGATCAGGGACACTGCAAGTTTGCAGCTGTGACAGCAGTGATGAGATGTACTCCTCTTTGTCTACAATAATAAAGATTCAAGATGCACTGCATTGTCTGATGTGTCCTGTTGCTGATTTAACGTAACTGATGTAACCTAAGAGTGCAGACTCCATACTCTGAACTTGGTAGCTGTGGCAAAGCTGCTTTTAATGAGCGAGGTAGCGCTAACTAAAAACTGAGCTAGGTAGCTTTAATTTATTATTGCTCATGAAGTCCATATGCTAGAAGAAACTGCATTTTACAAAAGGTTTTTGTTGCAGGAGGTCTTAAATCAGGAAGTTGTAGCACTCAAAGCACCATTTTGCTGTGGATCCAAGATAAAGTCTGTGACCTCTTGAAATCAAGCTGTGTCTTTCCTTTCACTGCTGCTGCAGAAAGCCTTGGGCACAGAGCATTGGAACACAATGGAGTGGAAGTGGTAGGCTGTAAACATGCACAGTTACATTCTCTATAGAAAAGAATTGGTATAATTGTGTTAATGTGGTACTTCCTCTGGGTAGGAAAGATGTTGGCTAAACCCTGGTAGCACATCTCCACAGCTTCTTGTGCCTACCCATGGGCAGGACCTCGCACTTTGCCTTATTGAACTTCATGAGGTTGGCATGGGCCCACCTCTCAAGCCTTTCCAGACCCTTCTGGATGGCATCCCTGCCCTCTAGGGAGTCAACTGCACCACTCAGCTTGCTGTCATCTGCAGATTTGCTGAGGGTGCACTCAGTCCCACTGTCTGTGTCACCTACAAAGTGTCGTTTTTACTCCCCTAGAAAGACCTCTGGTCAAACCCAATGTGAACAAACTTATATGCTCTCGTTATCTATCTATTAGTAGCTGCATGCTCTGTGTGTAAGCACAGCACTGTCCCTAGTATATGAAAAAGTATTACCATAAATGATGATGTTCATTAATATCTATTATTAAAGCTTCAACTCACTACATCCATTACGACGTTGTCCATGCAGCAGCTCTTAGCAGAAAAGTCCCTGGTAAAGTGTGGACTTTTTGTTCACTCTGGCTTGTGTGAATGCTTTCTTTGAACTCCATATGTTTCTGTTTATTCTGAAATCATTTTCAGAGCTGTTCTCTCAACACTGTGGCCCAAATTCTTCACTTGCCCACATGGGATTCTTCACGAACTCACTGGAAAGCACAGAAGGTGACTCAGGCCTGTTTGACACTAACTAACGCAGTGCTATGTTTACTCGGTGTATTTGTTCTGATGGAACTGCTGTTTGGATTTCATACAATCCCCCTGCTGTATTTGTGCACAAAGTGTTCCATGTGATAGTACAAAAGATAGATGCTATCTGCATCCAGAATGGATGTTTCTTCCTAGCTCTTGATGCAGCAGCTTGCTTGTAGTATTCCATACATTGTAGATGGGAATGGGAATTCAGAAGGCCTTTAGAGGCCAGATGGACCCATGAAGAGTTTGGTAGTTCAAAAAGAATGTCACTAGCAGGGCCAGGCTGTCAGTACAGGGTGCTAATAAGCAGACCTGTCTAATCTGTGAGTACAGAGCTACAAACATGAAAGAGGAGGAAACTTCACAATCCATGACCAGACTACTCTGTGTGCCACTCTGTGTGCCCTTTACAAGGTCCCACTTTGCAGGCCCTAGAATGGCCCATGCAAGGGAGCAGACAAAATGGCCACTGCTGGGCAGGGTCTGAGAGTAGAATACTGAGCGGTCTGCTGTCACCATGCTGAGGAGCTGGCCTTCATAAGGCAGGCAGAAAGTTTGAGCAGAAGGTTGAGGGGTTTTATATGCCTTATTTTGTCAGACTGCTCCTCTGCTGCCATTTGCCACACAGCAACAACACTTAACAGAATATTGGTGGGAAGGTTCAGCCCTTACTGCCATCCCACCAACATCTGCCCCCGATGTCATGGGTCAACATCATAAAATAGGAGACATTAAGTTCAGAGCAGCCCTTATAAGATATATAATACAGTTCCAGTATATAAATAACAAAGCATTTTAGTTTTTAATGCCTTTTATTAAAACATTTAGGTGTCTGAAACACAAGTTGCTGTGGGGCACCAAAGCTAACTAAGATCACCAGAGAACTTGAACTGTACGAGGAAGGCTTTTGGCTGTGGCCGTTCAAATCCAGCTGTCAGCCTCAGACTGGTTACTTTTGATCCTTCTTTTGCAATGTTTGTCTGTTTGGTTATTAGCTTTTGTCAAGGTTTGGAGTAAATTTGGACCTCTTGGTCTTTCCTGTACCTGCTGGATCTGCCTGCCATGTATGCTCAGCAGTTCAGGCTGAAGTTTCCTATTTGCTAACGATGACTTAATTTCCACTCATGTTAACTTCACACAGTTTCACAGTTACCTGTGAGTCTTTATGACAGTTAAGTTACATTTCACTTCTTCCTGAGTCCCTCAGGGAAATTAAAAACCCAGTTCTGACTAATATCTAACAGAAAGTGAGCAGCCACATCTTTCCCCAGCCTGTCGCTCCCCCATCCATCCATCCGACTTAAAGAGGCTCATTGCTGTGTGAAACCTGTGAGCTGCCTTTCATTGATTTCAGCCTCTTGATCTGTTCTCAGCATCAGATTTCAAGAGGAGTTTAAGCATCCAGGCTGGAAGCCTCTTCTTTGTCACACTTGTTCAAGTCTTCTTACTTCTCCCTTTGGCTACGCTCCATAATGTATTCTTATACATAATGTATCTCTTTCTCCAAAGGCTTCAGTTCCGCAGTCCTCCAAAGCCTTGATATTTCCTTGTCAATAAGGTTTAACACACTTTCAACTACAGTATTTTAGTGCATTTTTCTTTTGTTGCTGAAAGTCACTGCTAGAAAACGCCCAAGCTGAATGTGATAATGAAGAATTCTGCCATTAGAAAAGGAAGCCTTTCTTTAGTATTATTTTCCACTATTCCAATAATTAGTTTTACAATTAGCAAGCAATTGTACCCTGCTGCCAAACTGTTCCTGGGATAGATAGGAAGAACCCAGTGTTCAGTAGGTGAAGTACAGAATGTCAGCAATGAGACTAGTGAAGCCCAGGCCTTCAGGACATGAAGTAGTCATAATTTATCAGCCATACTGCTTGTAGATGTAACTGCAGTTTCTTAGTGTCTTTCGCTAAGGGTTATAGGAAGGCTGCAGCAGAAGGCAGAAATCGGAAAGATAACACTGTTTACAATTTAGAAGCAAAATTCACCACTACAAAAGATCCCCATGCATTATTTATAGAGCAGGCTGGCACTACTGCTTTGAAGTCACTCGTATTTTGGCTGCTCTTCTGTGAGTCTGCAGTGAAGTGGCAAACAAGATAACGCAGCAGAGGAAACCATGTGAGAGCCCAGGCAGGACGCCACGTAGAGGGGTTATGTGAATCAAAAGGGATAAACCCCAGATGTGTCTTGTGCACTTCACCGAGAGGTGTCTCTGAAGGTTTTCATGTGGTTGGTTAGGGAAAGGCTGTGGAGTTAAGGTGCTGGAGTCACTGCCTGACAGCTGTCAGAAGGACTGAACAGGCCTCTTGGCTCTTGGCTTTGTGTAGGCTGCTGCTGTACTTGCAGAGGTTGGAGTTGAATTAGTAGACCAGTCCTTGACACTGCTGAGGCACGCTGACCAGAAATGGTACATGGTAGCTCTTCACATCCAGCGGGGTAACTGCAAGGAAAAGTCAATCCTAAAACAGCAGCTTGGCCAGGGTAAAGCAGGGATTTACGTCTGGTCTTAAAGGTCTAGATATATCTCATAAATCCTTTACACAAGAAAGCAAATGTTTCCCTGCCCATGCCATGGCACAACATGGTGTTTAATTCATGCCACACTCCTTGCTCATCAGTATTTCCTGAGGTCAGTACATTTGCATTCTGGCATCTATGTATGTGTTAGGAATATGCTTTATAGTTCATTTGCTGAGAGGTGCACAGCCTTTGGCTCTCTTGCTAGAAGCGTGTACCTGCCATGTACAGTCATTTAATTTGCCCCTGTTTGATTTCTGCACTGAACTCCTGGTACCATTGACATGCAGCAATTACAGAGTTTTCTGCCAATTAGGTATTGGAGATGGGCAGCAGCGAGCTCCCAAGCTGGCACTGAGATGCTCCTGCTGCTCAGCACACTGCTGGGCTGCCATAGGTGATCACTGAGCTGTTGGCAGTAGCATTTTTCTTCTGCTTGCTGAGGGCTTTTGGGTCAGCCTGCAGCCTCTCAAAATCTATTCAAAGTAAAATTAGAGCTGAAGTCAAGTTCTTGCATAAGGCTAACACAGAGAGAGAGACTAACACTCTGTCTGTAGCAATTATTAGGAAACAAAAGCGTTCTCTTTGCCTTCAAATCACCATCACAGCTCGCTGGGGAATACAAACTGATGTTCCTTGCTGAGGGCTCACAGATACAGCTTTGAGGCTCATCACAAGCCAACTCATCTTCCAGAGTTTGGAACACTTGTAGTCCCTGTGTACCCCACTTTCTGATCAGCTGAGTGAAACTCGCATCGTGTTTTCCTAAATCTTGCCCTGTTTCACCTGCAAGTAATCTGGGCTCAAAGCAATTCTATCGTGTGCAGCAGCTTGGAGGAGGCGGACACCTGATCTCAGCTGATAGCCAAGATGTACGCCATTCAATAGTAACACAAATCTGCTCAGGTGCAAAACCCACTGCAGAACAGTTGCCCCCTGCCTAGAACAGCATGGGACATTCTGGACTCAACATCAGCTTCTGCAATTAGCACTAGAGTCCTGCACCATCCTACCCGCTCCATAATATTAATGGTGCATATTTCTAGTGCCTTCTGGTGAGTCACAGTTCTATAGAGTCATCTCCTCTCTTTAACTTCTTGGCTCTGTTTCTTTTGCTTTTCCTCTTTTTGTTTCTTTTTGCTGACTTGGTTTTGCCATAGGCTGTGCATGATAGGGGTGGGATGCACGTACTCAGTGCTGTGCCTTTTGGCTTAGGTGGTTCATATTTCTATGAAGAGTATGGGTGTCTCAGTTGTGAGAATTGAAACTTCCAAAAGGGAGAAACAAATATCTCAAAAGCTAATTAACATGCTTTTCTGGCTGATGTATTTTGCTTGTGGTTGAAGCTCTGCTTTAAGTTCCAGCTGTCCTGCTTATCTAGGATTAAAAACAAAACCTTCCAGAGATGACATGTTTCCCTTTGAAGATCCAGTGCCAGGTTGGGTGAGGCCCTGGGCAGCCTGATCTGGTGCCTGATTTTGTGGTTGGCAACGCTGCCTGTGGCTGGAGCTTGGAACTGGATGATCTTTGAGGCCCCTTCCCACCCAAGCCATGCTGTAATCCCGTGAATATTAGGTAGCTCTTTCTGCTGGTGGCTAAGAATTGCAATCAAAGCCAAGTAAGCATGCCCATGCACAGTGCTCAGTGCAGCATGGAGCCTTATTCTTCCCAGAATCCAACCCAACAATGAAAAGCAGCTGCTTTGCTTCAGTGGTAGTTCCACGCATCCAGCTTCAGGCAGCTCCAGACATGTAAGATGATTTGGGATCAGCTTCCTAGTGTGAACATCCCTCACTCAGCAATGCCAACGATCAATTTAGCACGTCTCACAAAGATTGCCTTGGCAATGCTCTGCTGTCACACCAGCACCAAATTTCTCTTTCATTATGTTCAAATCAGTCTAATTAGTTTAGTCAGGCTTCATTTTTTTTTTCAATGCTTGGGGCCTTCTTGAAGTAAGACGCGTTAACTTCATCTTGGTTTGTAGCCCATGGGTTGGTTTGACTGCTTTGTAAACTGAACTCCTACATATTTTTCTTCCCTTATGGTGGTATTCTCTGTCCTCGTCCCTCCCGGAGCCATCTGCCTGCTCAGCCTGTGTGCTGAGTAGGCTAGTTAGAGCTTAACACAGCCCAACTGCGGCACTGCAAGTCCCAAACCTGCACAGAAACACAGAAATCTGGTTTTCAAAGTAAGTTATACAAGCACTTCCTGAGGAAGGTTTGTTTGTAACTTGTTTGTTTTCATTATCAGTCAGTGCTCAACCTTTATGGCTGTTTGCTGTTGTAGCTTCTTGTAGTGGAGGTTACACTTAAAACTTGTGTTGGCTGGGCCTGCTTACGCCATGTATAGGGAGGGAGCAGCTGAATGTCTGTAAGAATTCACTTTCCCTATTTGCCTTCCTCAAGTCAAGCCCCAGTATGCACCTTCTAATAGCTCTGCTTCCTAGTACAGGTCTTGCATGCCAGAGGGGGTCAGCAGGCATTAGAATCTAAACCCCCAAGTGCTAGTGCACAGTTCCCCTATGCTAAGATAAGGCCCTTTACAAACTCTCACCTTTCTGGTCAGACACAGCCATAATGATGGCCAACTGATGTACTTGGGCAGCTCTTCTGTATAGCCTGGGAAAATTCCATGCCTCCTGTGTCAGCCCTGCACAGCAGGATGCACTTGATCTGCACCAAGGATCCTCCTACCAGTGCAGGCATTAGAAAGCTCAGGTGGAAATGTCAAAGATGTTTAAAATCCTATTTTCTCATGTATTCTGTGTTTCATCATCCTGCCACAGTAACACGCCTGAGGTTTCTCTCAGCGATTTTCTTCTCCATTTCTTTCAATTGTAAATACATTCTGTAGACATTCCCAGACTGAAATGACATTACTGGGACAATGTCTCTGTGCTACAAACCTTAGAGCAAAACATGGTCTGATCGAGTGTCGTGCTGAGCCACAGAAGGCTTTTTCCAAGGCAGTGTCACAAGTACTCAGTCAATATTTGCTTCACTTCTGTCTGTCTGCTTGAATATGTGTGAAGACTTCCTACAGCATCCAAATCCACTTTCTTTTCTCCACATGTCCAAGCACTCACCAGGACCTGCAGCTTTACAGAAAAGCCCACAGTTGCTTCTCTGACAGCAGCAGCACAAATTGGAGTAGCTTTACTGCACGCCAATTTCCTCTTAGATCTCTTCCCTCGGGGAGCTGAGAGCTTAGGAAATATTTAAGGGGACTGGAAGCTTGCTGGCTGCGTGCTGATGTAGGCCAGGAAATCACTGACGATGCTCCAAAGAATGTCATGTTGAGGTGATGGGCCAAGTTCCTCTAGACCAGGCAGAAAATGATGTTTTGGCAAGAAAAAAAAAAAAGCAGAAATCCAACCAGATGCCTCTACAGAAGGAGGTGTTTGTATTTGTGCTGCGTGTCACACACACACACAGATAGGGCCATTTCCAGGACTGGGGATATACTGGATTCTGTTTGGAAGCTGAGATGAGCAGTGAGTGCCTGCAGAGCGGGCAGATCTCCAGAAGGAGACAATGACTGGCTTCAACATCTCTCACTGTTTTATTTCCTTAAACAACTTGACTTGTATCACCCTGCACTGTGCTGCCAGTTGCTCGTGCTCAGCTCCCTGTTTATATCCAAGGGACTTCTCATTCCCATGAGTGGGATGTCACTGGGCCAGATTTCCTGCCTCTCCTGCTCTGTATGCGGCTGTGTATATGGGTGATTGAGGTAGTTAAGGTTGATGGATGTTCACAGTCAGGTCTGAGGATCTTTCCCCTACCCTGTTGCTTTTCAGAGCAGAATTTAAGGGCGGTTGGGCTTTGGTTTTACTCTGCTAAGAAAGGAATGGACATAAGCAAGAGTGTGACTTGGTAGCCCTGGTGAAGGAGAAAGGCTTATTTCATAGGTTCTTTTGAGTTGGAAGGGAGCCTTAAATACCTTCCAGTCCAACTCCCCTGCAATGAACAGGGACACCTACAGCTCAGTCAGGGGCTCAGAGCCCTTTCCATCCTGACTCTGAATGTCAGGGAATGGGCATCCACCACCTCTCTGGGTGCCAGTGTTCTGTATTCGCTGGGACATCGCATGACTGCTTGGTACCCTCCTACCCAGCATGGCTTTTACACAGGAAGTTTGCTTCTGTTGCCAAAGTCAGGTTGGATGGGGCTCTGAGCACCTGATGGAGCTGTGCATGGCCCTGTTCATTGCAGGGGAGTTGAACTAGATGGCCTTTAAAGGTCCCTTCCAACTCAAACGATTTTATGATTCTTTGGAAAAGAAAATATGTGTTTTCAAACAAACGCCCTCCTGCTGCATTGTGGTACTAAGGATCCATAAGCGAGGTGAGCTAGAATCAGAGAGGAGCCTGCCTCATTGATTTTTATTCTCTAAAGTGAGAGAAAATAAAACCCCAGCCTAGGGCTTACCTGACCATCTGCCATCACTGCTGCAGTTGGAAATGGAATTGGGACTGTAAGAAATCTGGGCTGGGAAGTGCTGCCCGTGGCAAGCGATGGCACCAAGTGTGGGCTGTAGGGGCACGTGTGTTTTTGCCACGAGTGGTGCCTGGGTGGCCCTCTTGCCTCTCGTGATACATCAATTACTGTTCGAGTTAGTTAAATAAAAACTCCCCGAGTACTGCTTTGAGGCACTGCCACCTGGTGGCACCGCACAGCCAGTGTCAGTGCTCAGCACCGCTGATGTCCGCAGCTCTGCAGGGACCGAGCGTTGCCACCCAGCGCAATGACTTAACTCACCCCGCACCCGATGTTTCTAAGGACATTTGCTGTCACTCAGTGGGACTTTGCCTTCGTTGCAGCCCTCGGTTTCATCCCTCCATATGAGGGCATCCCTCGCACAGAGCCCTGCTGCGCCTCCATTACCCACCTCGCAGTGAATTTTTAATCTCGCAGCGATTTCACAGTGATTCAGCTTCATTAGCCCGAGCAGTCGGTCTCCAGTCTGTGGCTTTCATTTCAGTGGAAGTCTTGGGGACATGATCACTTAGTCAGCACTCCCTGATGCCACCCAAAGTCTTTGCTTCAGACATTTCTGATGAGGCTCGGAGCGTGTTTCCCCCCCTCTGCTCTGATCTATTTTTAATTAGCACTCTGGCCCTTTGCTGTTACAGCCAGGGAAGGTGATCACTGGGGCACAGTCACTTTTGTCCATGTGTGTGTGGGTGAATGTCGGTGCTGAGAGCAGAAATGTTGTCCAGGCAACAGCATGTCTGAAAGCAAGGTGGGGGAGCACACAGCCTGCACTTGGGAGCAGGTTTGCTGGATGCTCCAGAGCAAGGTGCCAGGACAGCAAGCTGGAGTGGCAGCATGTCCTTGGGAAGAGAACAGGTGATGGAAAACTTGCTGTTGTTTGATTATGCTCCAGAATTTGTTGGAAGCACAGTTATCACTGCCCAAAAAATCTGTGCAAAGCATTCGGGAGGAATGCAGACTATCAGCATAAGTGAAAATGAACTACTTCATGGGATGGGATGGGATGGGATGGGATGGGATGGGATGGGATGGGATGGCATGGCATGGCATGGCATGGCATGGCATGGCATAGGATGGCATGGGATGGGATGGCATGGGATGGGATGGCATGGGATGGGATGGCATAGCATGATGTGGCATGGCATTCACGATCTCCCCTTCTTTTGATTTTCACACCATCAGGGTAATGCAGTGTCCACAACTTGGTAACAGATTTATCCCTCTGACCATGACGCAGCTGCAATATATCATGGCCAGATCCTGCATGGAGCTGAGCGTCTCTTGAAACCTGCTGAGTGCCTTTGGCCATACCCTTGTCATTAAGAGGAGTCAAGCAGGCTCAGCACTTCCCAACAGCATTTTAGTAAAGGCTGAGACAAAGTCGTGGAGTCCTTTGGCACTATGCAGCCCAGAAGGGCACAGAAGAGGACTACGGGGAACTGTTAAAGCCAGCCAAAATCTGTGAAAAGTCTGGCACTTCTGCTTATGGCGTTTACAAGGGATGTTCTCATTATTTATTGATTGCTTATTTCTGTTGCAGGAGAATTTCAGCCAATGACTGAATACAATAGGCAGTGGCATGGGAAGGGACAAGGGGTCAATGTTATTAAATATGGAAAAGAATGAACACGCAGTCAGCTATTATTGTAAAATCGTTGCAGAAATGGTTGTCTCTCCTGCTTGCTTTCCAGACCCAGCTACATATTCTGCAGAGCCAGAAACATGCCTGTTACCTTCCGTGTCCTGGGTTTGTTATGCATCTTCCTCAGAAAGTTCCTGACCTAATACATGCGGAAAAAGATGGAAGTGTTTTTGCTGGCTTCAGTTTATCTGAGATGAGCCAAAAGTCTTGAATGGAGAATACTTTAGTGGAAATGGGATACTGTGTTTTCAGTCGACCTTTTATCAGCCTAAAGATCCATGCCTCAAAAGATTTATTCAGGGACTTCCTTGTTTACTGGCGTTATTCATGTCAGTGACAAGTGCCTTTCCATATCTGATCCATAGGAAAAATCTCCCTTTCCCCCCTCAATTATATGTAGTCCAAAACTAACTGAGTTTTAGAACTGGGATTGTTTTCTCCTTGAATCAAAATATTTTGGTGTCAGTTCAGCCTGTGTATTTTCACAGATCTCAGCTAAATCACAACCCATTTCATTTCAGCAGCACCACTGGGCTGACAGCCTTTCAGGGTCTTTCTCTTCACCACTACAATCTGAGCAAGTACCTGGATGCTCCCTAAGATGACATGGCTTTGTGCTATAGGAGCTATAGGAACAGCTGTAGCTGAGGATGCAGTAGATATTTGGATACCTGTACCTTATTTCCATGCGCAGTTACAAGGAAAGAAGTGGAAAGCTATGTGCAGTATATGTCTCTTTTTCCAAAGTCTGTTCCCATATATTTTTCTGCATAACTGAGATTAGAAGATGGTGAGAGCTGCTTTACACAAGTTCTTTACATTCTGTGCTTTTGCTGTCCCTGAATTTTGCAGGAATGAGGATTTAAATTGAAAGAGCAGGTGTCCCATGAGCAACCACTGCTGCTGCCTGCCCCTCTGTTATGCACTGTTATGTTTATAGCACTTAGAGAAGCAGCTTTGATGGTGATTAGAGGTAGCAGCAATCCTGCTCGCCATTGCCAACTGCTCATGCAGGGATCCAGGAGAAAACCTGTCGTTGTACCATCAAAGGATTAAAAAAAAAAGAAAAGAAAAAAGCAGTGGCACGAAATGACTGTTCTATTAAAAAAAATCTTCAGATTCTTAAGTACAACAACCTATAAGAGAAAGGGTTGAATCTAACAGGTGCCTTCAGTGAGCATCACACTGGTTGAGGGCATGAAGATGCATGAGCAAATTGAGAAGAATGAAGCTCTGAGTAGCATAAGCCTTTAGTGAGTGCTGCATCTCTTTGGAAGGAGGAAAGACCTCTCTTTTTGATGCAGTAAAGAGGAAGTCACTCTGCCAACACTTTGATGCTGACAAGCCCAGTGAATGACTGTCATCAGGAAAATCAGGTGGGAGTTTTTATTGTATGTTGACTGCAGCTGAAGATCTGATTTGCCTTCCTTGCAGTCAGTCAGATCAAGCACCTGCCCAGTGTTACCCACCAAGTACTCAGCACCTGGGTAACACTGCAAAGACAAGGAAAAAAATACCTCAGTCAGAAATGTGTAACAGTTTGCAGGAGAGACTGTCAATGAAATATAATGGTCCAGAGAGAGGGGAAATGTCCTGTACGTGAGGACTTATGCCCACTTCTCCTAAGGGTGATGCATTGGCCATGCTGACAAGAAGGCAATGGGAATGGGTCTGTGCCAGCAGAATTGCTTTTACAGTTCTCTCCCACAACTTCTACTGTTTCCATGAGCAAACAAACAGACTTTAATCTCCTGATGCAACAGATTGATCTGTTTCTAAGGGGGCTTTTATAGTCCTTTCCTTGTGCTTCCTGCAACGTGGTTGTGTGACATGAAGCAGTATTACTCACCTGTACTTCTACATGAGCCATTTTTGAGTTCTTTTTTATTATTCTTTCCTTGCATGTATCATGGATTTTTCTGCTTCTCCAGTTCATTATATAGTATGATTTTGATGTACTTACACAATAGATGCAAAAGATTGCCAGTGGCTATTTTCTCTTCCCCTCTCTCTTTTATCTGAGATTTCACTCAGTGACTCAGGATTTATTTCAGTTCATTTCAGTTCTTGGAAGAATTTGGGGTGAATTGTGCTTGGCTCTTTGTGGGTTAGTTGCTTAGCTACCTACCTTGGTCTAGGAACATCTCATCTTCTCTTTCCTCTATATTTAGCATGTCCACTGTAGTCTGGACTTCATTTTGTCTCTTTCATCCAGTACATTCCCAGGCTTCCACATGGTTTTCCTATCTCTCTCTATGGCAGACAGCATATTTCCTCAGTTAGTGCTTCATTGTTCCAGTTGCTGCTCTTCATTAGTCACCACTTCTGTGCTCTTGTAGTACTGTTGTGTTGTTTCATTTTCCTAAGGAGCTGTCAAAATGTCTCGTTGTACTGGTTGGTTTAGACATGGTAGGTCAATTCAAACCTGGCCTGAGAATGAACTCATTTGCCTTCACATATAAACACAGAGCAAGTTTTAATGGTTTCTGAAATAGTTGCTCTTCACTATCTGTCACTAGAGCTACTTTGTTTTAGGAAACAACTAGCATCACTCAAAGGGCTCAGGCTTGTAAATACATTCAACAGGTCACAGCAGCCTGAGCCCATCATATCATCTCTCACAAACTTGGGAAGGGAAGGGAAGGGAAGGGAAGGGAAGGGAAGGGAAGGGAAGGGAAGGGAAGGGAAGGGAAGGGAAGGGAAGGGAAGGGAAGGGAAGGGAAGGGAAGGGAAGGGAAGGGAAGGGGGCTGATCCAAAGTGATGAGTATAACAACAGTCAGTGGCAAAAAAATACCACAGCCCCATCAGGTGCAGCCTCAGCAGCAGAGGGTCTACCCCTCAGTGGGGTTTATTCCTATCAGATTTGTGTCTGGAGCAGTGCTGGATCCAAATCTTGGTGCAGGAGTGGGAGCTGCACAGGGAGAACTGGAGCGAATGGCAGAATGTGATGTGCCTCAATGCTGCACCCAGCGTTAGAGTGTGCTCAGAGGCAGTTTGTGGTATTAGATCATAAAAAATAATAACAAAAAAAAAAAAGCCACACACAGGCAAATACCAGCCACTGGGAGCTGTGGAGACAAGACAAGGCAATTTTAATGAAAAAAAGGTTTCTCAGATACAGTTCCCAACTGATCCATCCCATGCAATGAGTCCGTTTCTCAGGTCCCCATGCTCAGCTTGGTTTTGAAGCTGCTGAGATTCTCTGGGACTCAGGCTTTCATTAAGCAAAGGAAAAAAAGACAAAATGTCTGGCCTTTATAGTTGTGAATAAAACCTTCCTAGCATGAAAAGAATGTCAAGTTCTGCCTATGCACAGAGACATATTGCTTTAACTACTTTGAAAGGAAGAGTCGAGGAAGCCAGCCCTGTATAAGGTCATTTTATTCCAGTGTAGCTAATCCCACACAGTGGGGAAACATATGGGCACTGTTTCCAGATGCTGTTATGCCAAGAGAAGACTCTGCATACAAGGGGAGGCCTTTGGGCCCAGGCTGGCAGTCAGGGACAGCCAGTTCTGCACAAGTGATGTAGGACCTGTGTCTGATGCACAGTCTCAGCCACTCACCCCATGTCTCACATAGTGTTACACCAACCCTAAACTCAGCTATAACCTTGCTCTGAGCGAGGTCACCGTGTCCATTTCAGAACAGATCAACTGCAGAGATGTCTGCCAGTGTCACAGTGTTGGTAGGGATTCACTTTTCCTTTTTAATGACAGAAGACTTGATGCAGTCTTACCTGGGGTGGCAGCAAGTCATCCTGCTGGCAGAGCTGACTGTGCCTGGGAACTGTTCTGACCTTTCAGACAGAAAAAAAAGGGTCATTCTGTCTGCAGAAACTGTTTTTCCCCTAGAGAGGGTGTTTGGTAGGATATGAGTAAAGCATATCTTTGCAAGAGAGCCGGAGCCTGAATCTGAAACTACCCTGAAATGTTCATTCTGGCACAAGCAGGTGCTGTGCCCCCTCTTCTGGGGGGCATTAACCCTAACCAAGACACCATTTCCTGATGTTACTCAGGAGGATAATTGCTACAGGCTCGTCCCAATGCTTTCTCCTGTTCATTCGGTGACCTCCCACCAAAGACATTCTCAGATGTCCAGGAAACAAAGGAGCGTCAGATGATTTCCACAGCTTAGATGAGCTCCCTGGAGTCAACAGAAGAAAGTCCTTCTGGTCTTCTTCCAGCCCAGCTCCGCTGCTCTCTGTGGCAGATGGCAGGGCTGGATTTGTCCCAGCCAGCTTCTCTGTGCCAGTGCCTGGAGCTCTGCCTGGAGGTGCTGAGCCCCAGGGCTCTGCCCTTGGCCTGTGCTTCCTTGGCATATTAGTCTTCTCAATTGGTCTTCAGTTGCAAGCACGGAGAGCTTCCGTTTGTGCTCTATCAGCCAGTGCACGTGGTTTAGATTGTGTGTGCCATTTCTGTGCTTCATTCAACAAAAAGGTGTCACTGCAGAACCCCCGGGTTTACTTCAGAATTCCTTGCCTGGCCTTTGAGATCCTGCATTTGCTTTTTGTCTGCCACCAGAGTGACACCAACATTACTGAGAGAGCTGGGGCATGGGACTGCATTTTGCAAGGGCCCTCGAAAAGTTCCTCACCACTTGGTTGTGAATAACTTTCCAAAATGGGAATGTTTTCTTCACAATGGGCCTTTTCAAGTGAAATAGTGCTGGTGCACCTCATTCCAACTAATCGGCTCCTTGTATAGCATCCTTCAAGGAGCTTCAGAGGGAAAACAGCCGGGCTGCTGATGGGGAGCTCCCAACACCATTTCACTGCCCAGGAGAGAACACCCCAAAGCCCCGTGCTCAGCTCCTTAACATTATTGTGCCTTTAGGTTGTGTGCATTATTTTGCACATACACAGCTCATGTTCCCATGTGTCAGTTCCTGAAGGTCCAATGTTGCAGTGCTACTGTTGGGGCAACGTGCAGTGAGAGTCCTGACTATCTAACAGGGTCTTAATCATTGAATCAGAGCTCAGTGCTGCCCCTCTGCTCCCTGTGAGGAGCTGTAGCCACTATGACTATCACTATGCCAGCAGTGAGGGATTCTCCACGCTGTGGCAAACCTCAGTCTGCTCCCTGCTTCCTCCAGGTATCACATCTCAAGTCTGGGGCATGGGGCAATGCAGCTCTCCTTCCTTTCTCAGGGCTCTGCTGCTTCCAGACCTGCAGCATGTGTGTCCGCTCAGCAGTGGGTGAGAAACACGGAGGTGAGTGCCAAGAAAAACAGGCCTGAAGGGACCGATCTCTTTCGGAAATGCCAAAAGACTGAAACATATGCAGTGAAGTTCATGGACTTTGGTAGGGAGGGGGAGCTGCCAGGCACATGAATTAGAGAGGTTCAGAAATCAGAGTGGGCTGTAGAAGCATGTGGAGCAGCATCAAAGGAAACCAAAGGGGTCAGTGGAGGCTGTGCAGTGCCAAGGAGAGCTCTGAGCATCCACGCTGGAATAAAGGAGAACTCCAGAAAGATGGACATTTTAGAATCTCAGAATCATAAAGGTTGGAGAAGACCTCTAAAATCATCAAGTCCAACCACCAGCTGGACACCTCCAGAGATATTGACTTGCAGCATGCAGGCAGCGGGAAGCATTAGAAGCCATGATGATGAGCCCCATGGTGCCAGTATTGCTTTGTAATCAAAGCAGAAGCAGTCACAGACATCTCAGACACAGATCACTCTCCTGTTTGCAAGTGCTTCTGGAGCAACCCCCAGTTCCTCCTCAGTCACAGCCAAAAGTGGCACTGATTTGGGGGAAATCATTAGGAAGGTGAACGTATTCCTTCCCATATATTATAACCAGCACTTCCTCCTCTGTTAACCTCTTAAATGAGGAGTTACTCCCAAATGCAACATCCTCCATTAACACTGTCGCATCTTCAGAGCTTTGATCTCTGCACTTGGACAGCTTTTTGTTTCAGTCTGTCCTTATCTGCAGCACGACTCTTTGATCCTGCTTCCCTTGCCTGGTAAGTCACAATTTCTCACAAGCTGCCACAGATGCTCTGCGTGGCCAGACTTCATTCTATTAATGCTCCCTCCAGTCAGACACTGCGTGCTCAAGGATTCTGCCTTTCATTTTTGATGAGGTCTCAGCGAGGAGAGATGTGTGCCTGCCACCAGCTCATGCCACTTCTCTCAGAGCTTTAATTTCTCCTCTGTCCCCTTTTGCAAAGCATTGAGCAGCCTGGAGGTGCTTCCACATGGTCAGGAGTGTCCAGCAGCACAGATTTCCCACCCAAACCCACCCCTGATGCCCCAACAGAGTGATTTGAGTGCAGGACCTTTTAAGGATTCCTTGTAATACCCTGTTTCCTTCCAGATCTCTCTCTCAGAAAGCACTGGCAGGAATGTCACTCTCTCCAAGGGCAGGTCGCCAGTTCTGAGATGGATGCTTACTCAGAAAGTAATTTCCCTCCTCTAGTTTACCAGCCCTGGCCCTTCTAGCCTCGGTTTTACATTGTATCTTACAATGCAAACACGCCTCTCTGCCAGCAGAGGAAGAGGCTGACTTGAAGCCAAGAGAAACGAATTGTTCCCAAGCCCACGCTGGGTGAGACACTGAAAATAAACAAATAGTGTATGTGCCTAAAAGTGCCTGGATTTACCATTTTTGCAGCTCCAATTACCCTGGTTTGACTAAAGATTCTTCAAGGTGTTTTTTTCCAGCACCCTATTCATGAAGCAGGAACCCAGAGAGTAGACCTTGAACCGAGCAGAAGTGGGAATTGGAACCAAATTCAGTGCAATGCAGTGCTGTCCTGAGCTGAAATTTTGCTATTGAGTGGATGATTCCTACAGTGCCCATCCAGAATCTATCATGTCCATAGGCCTGTCCAGGTGACAATGGCCGTGCAAGGCACAGAACAGGGCTGAAGAGCAAATGCAAGAGAGAGAACAGGACACTGTTTAATAATGAACATCTGGCTCTCCAAACACAGGCTGTGAGAGGCTGATTTATGGGAGCCAAGACAATAGGCTATTGTGCTGTGTCACAGAAACTGTTTGACTTGAGCTATTCATTCTTACAGATATACGAACTGCTCATCTTTTATAATTGATCTCCTCCTTTCTTAGGTTCTTGAATTCTCACTTTTTTTTTTCTCTTGCACTTCCTGGATGATATTTCTGAGCTGAAATATATACACATCTGACATTGGTACATTATTTTTTCCCTTGACTGTGGGCAAGTGTTGTCGAAAGGTGATTTTCCTACGTGTAATAAAACCAGACCTTCTCACCATGCTTTATTCTGGCCTTTTATTCTGGCTCTAGCTGGGGGTGATGTAGCCAGTCAGTCTGTGGTGACTATGATTGAGTGAGTGCTCAGGGATCAGGTGTTCCACTGCAAACTGGGAAGCTGCTCTTCCCAAGTCCTTAATGAAGGGTGTCACCAAACATTAATGAGGACTTGAAAATCCCTTGAGAAAACTGATTTTACATTGTTATTGTGTAACTAGAAAAAGAAAGGCAAAGCCAAGTCCCAACCCAAATTATGAATGGTGATTCTGGGATACCCCAGCCACTGGGTTCCCAGCACTGGTGCCAAGGGCCCCGTTCTCATTTGTTTTGTACTGTAGTTCCCACCAAAGCAAAGTGGAGGAGAAATGCTGTTTGAGAATTGGAGGAAGCATTCATTTTCCACTCTGTTTTCCACTTCCTTTGGTCCAAGTAATGCTGCAGAGCAGAAGATCAGAAGAGAGACACTGCTCTTTAACAAAGTATGTTAGAAAAGTCACTGGAAACTTAGCATGCAACATCTAGGAAATGTCAGCACTAATAATGTTTGTGCAACATTAATTCAGGCTCTTCCATGCGTATACATTTGAAGACAGACTATAATTACACACATTGTTTTCCCTAGTCCCCTGCCTCATTTAGTACCTAGAAAAGATGATGCTCAATTAGTGAGCAGCTAGTCAATAATCTCTTCCATCCTCATTGCTTAGTGGAAGGGCCCTGTGTCTTATTAATGTCTATCTTTCAACCCTGCTCTGAATTCAGAAATACTCACTTTCCCCTGGGCATGTCTCTGGCATTATTTGGGTATTTCGCATATCTTGTTTCTTCAGCCCATGAGGTTTGTACCAAGTCCATCTGCTCTTCTTGTACCAGCAAGGAAGGTGAGAGGCAGACTGAGGATGGATATACACTTAAAATGTGGGTGTCTGATTTGCGATGCCACTGAGTGAAGTATTTCATTTTTAAGCTTTTGATACGACCAAAGCCTACAACCAAATTACCTCAGTTTGGAAGTATTACCATTCAGGTCTTTCCCCACAAACTAGCAGCGCTGGTCTCTATGCAGTTGCTTCTGTATGAGCTGAGGAGGTTGGAAATACAATGTGGACATCCTCCACCTCCCAGCCCCATGTTTTAATAACAAGGCTGTGCTTCCCAGATACTCATCTACTTCATTATTTTTTCCTCTAGCAGAAACATTCTTTATGCACATCTATTTATTTCCCCCCACAGCGGCTTCACAAAGGTGGATCTCTGCTATGGGCTGTTTCTTTACACAGAGAACTGAATGTATTTTAATGAACGTTGTTTGTAGAGCCCTGTAAAAATATTTTTGATGTTCATCTCTGAATACATTTGCTGTCCTGAAGAGGCAGAGTGTGGTGAGAATTTAATTCCCAGGGGAGATGCGATGCAGAGTGACCTATAGTTCATCTAAAAGGTTTTAGCATTTTAGGAATCACATCAGAAGAGGTGAAATATAACAGTGTGTTGTATTCCTAAATACTGGTGAGCTGAGGCAAACAGAAATGTTGTTGTTGTACTGCGTAATGCTTGGGTTTTAGACAATAAACCTGAGCTCAAGGAAGGTACCAGTCCAAGTCATTGGCTATGGGCAATCAGACCAGAGCTTTGTGGTTACCCTTACCAACTTACTACTTTAATCTTGGTATGCATCTAACAGAAGCATATGCACCCCCAAGCAAGTCTGAAAAGGTTATTGTGAGAACTCCCTCTTAGACAATTGCTATTCTATCTCTTTACCTGCATGCCATGGAAATAGTTTAAGAGCAAAGTCATCCTCTCTGCAGGGTGTAGAGCTCTGTTGGCTATTTTAAGGCACAGAGGCAGCAGGAAAGGAAGGACTACTGATGATCTGAGAAATGACAATCACTGTGCAAGGGCAAGAAGCACAAGTGCCACTGACTCAGAAATGTGTGCCAGCTGAAGGGCTGCAAGGCAAAGGGGTGGTGGAGTGACAAGTACCACACAACCCAGGGTGGGAGGCTGCTGTCCCCATCAGATGATGGCAGATTGCAGTTGTGGCCAAGTATCACTCAAAGTCAATGGTGAGCTGCAGGTAGGTCTCCATTATGCAGGAAAGAATACTTGATAAAAAGTGGCTGAGTGTCTATGGAAATTCAGATGAAGCACTGCAAAGATGATTAGAAAGTGCAGTAATGCTTATGATAATTCATAATTGCTGAAATACAGAGGCAAAGATGATACAAAACCAACACACAGATTGACAGACGTTCTCCAGCGATTACAGCTATATTGACTCTTGATAGACTAAAAAACACACAGTGTCCTTACAGCAACACAGAGCACGATCCACTTCAGTGCCATCAAAGAATGTAAACTGCCTGGATGTTCTGTACAGCTACTTCTCCACCCATAAAACTGGTGAAATGACTTATTGATTTTATCCCAAATGGGTGCCTAGCCCAGGGTTATTCCCAGCTCCCATCTCCATTATTAGCACGGTTTGTGGCTTCTGGATCTCATGGTGAATAGACTGGTAAGACCCAGTTGCTTCTTCATCAATCATTCAGCAAGGCTGGGACCAACTGGCCTTGGTATGAGCCTGTATATCTTCATACAGAGAAATATGCAATGTAAAAAAAAACAACCAACCAACCAATTAGGATTCTGAAAAGTACATATATATATTCTGTATTGTCCAGAGAGAAGTGGGAGAGAGAAATTTGGAATAGATGTTAGAAAAGTGCTAAGAAGCTGTCAGTGTAATGCTGTTATGTGTTAATTGATGCAGGGGAGAAGACGTTTACACTGAAATTATACAAATAGCCCTATCTCAGGTTAGCAGCAATTGACTGAAGTTTCGATCACTCACCAGAATTAAACACTGCAGCCAAATGGATGGAAATTATCGCAATGCAAATCATCCCAGAACAATAGCAGGCCTCATCTTAGTTGGTATGAATTGGTTTACTCCGCTGACTTCGATGTACCTTATCAAGCCAGTGCCTTTGAACAAAGGGAAGCAATAATGAAAGGACTTATTTCTACCACCAAACAATTCCATCTGCTGCTCAGAAGAGCAGGGGTTAGTGTTAGCAATTTTGGCAGCACGAAGTCCCAGTGCTAACTCATGTTACCAGACCAAAAGCCATTACAAAAAGATGGCATCCTCAAGGGCTGCCCCTCTGCTTTAGGGGAGAAACCCGCTTTGTGCTTTGTGCCCAGGCAAACTTACTCACCATCTTCCCAGTTCCCACAGTGTGGATATTTCCCTATGGATACCATCCACTTCTGTGCTTTTACCAGATGGGGAAGATCAGCATCAACCATCCAGAGACAAATGAGTGGACGACTTGAGATGGGATAACCCTCAAAGTGCTGAGAGAGCTTGAAGTGTCTTTGGAGACATCTGAGCTTCAGTGCCCTTTAGGGATCCCCAAGATTCAGATGTGATGAAAAAGCTTTTCCAAAGTCAGCAGGATTGCTCAGTATGGAGAACCATACAGGTGGGAATGGAAAGGATAGTTCAGGACAGGAATGGTGAATACCCAGCATCACTGCTGGTGTGTGCTTATCCCCTCTCTGCCTTGCTACACACCTCCTTTCCTACCCAGGAGGTTTTCTGAGCAGAAAATCCTTAATCTTCCAAGTGGCAGGTAACGCTAATCTGAAAAGCCTCCTGTAGCTGTAAAGGTAATTCAAAACTGCAGATGTTCACAGCTTGTAAATTGTCTTATGACTGCATGCAGTCCCAAGCAAATGCACGGGAAGCCCACATACCCATCACCACTGAACAAATTAAATTAGCAGCCCTCCAATTACTGGCATCCTTGTTTTACAGACATGTCAGACACTTGTCTCCATCAGACATCACAGTGACTTTTGTAGCGCTCTTCCACCCTGTCTGCAGAGCCACCCGCTGAGTTAGTCAGCCCACATAAGCAAAGCCTTCCATCTCCTGCCCGCCACTTCACAAGCATGCCCTTCTCAGCTCTTTTTTTGCTCTTACTTTGACTTTTTGACACAGACTACTCCTTCTAGCAATGTTTTCTCCTCTGCTGCCTGGAGATTCTCTTGTGACAGCTGATGATGAAGTGAATTTGTTCTACATGACTGACGGTTGCTGCTGCTTCCATTGCCCAGGGATTATTGCAAGGCTTCTGGCATGGCATTGCCTGTCACAGTGAGGTACTGACAACGCTCGTGACTTCCAGCATACCTTTTGGCTCTGGATTTCTAGGCATTGGACCCCATTCCTTATGGACCTGGTACTCAGGGTAATGTAGGTAACTAGCAACCATTGGTCTAATGCTGCAAGTTCTGGTCTGCCCCTTCCACCTTTGCCAGCACCCATGGTAGAAAAATGCAGTAAGCCCAGAAGACATCAACTTCAAGTGATTTCTTTCCTCATTACCCTGTCAGATGTGCATCAGAAACAATTTAAACTGAGCAGTACTGTATATTTTCTCTCATCTCGTATCACAAAATTCTCATTCTGGGCTGCATTTCAGCATCATGCTTAATGAATTGGGTGGGGCCAATGGCAGGTTTGCAAGCTGAGAGGCCTTCTGCTTCCTGCAGTGTGGTCCCATATAGGGTACTGTTGTTTCCAACAGTGCAATAGGGGAAAATAGAAGTCTAGGCACTACGTCCTTCTCTCACCTATGGCTCCTGAGGTACCTTTAGACACTGTAAGGATCTCTGGCAATCTCCAGAATCAGAGCCTGAGCTGCAGGCAGATGCTGGCACACTGCCACTTTACAGAGAGAAATGGTCAGCAGCCAGGGCTCAGCCATCCCACATGTGCATGTGAAAGTCAACACAGGAAGGCAGCCCTATGGAAAAACAACCTTCCTCTCCAGCAGTCACCTTTGTCACCTCTCCTACAAGTGATCAAACTCCCAGCTTTGCTCTGGAAACCTTCCAGAGCTCTGCTAATCTCTGCTAGTTTTCTGTCTGCCTTTTCCCATCTTTGTGGTGTTTGGCAATTTTCTCATCCAGTTGTTTAAAAAAAAACGATCCTACTATACAAGGGGTGCTCACTAAAACAATGAAAAAGGTGTTTCGTCCAAGAAAAAGAATGGATGCCATCACAGAGTTGGAGCAAAACGACAGCATTTTAATTACACTGTGAATGGCACACACAGAAGGACACGATTTCCAGACATATTCAAGGAACCAGCATATTTCTGTGTAATTGCTGTGCAGCTGACAGCAGTAAGCATAAACAGGAGCAGTAAGCAGTGTCAGGAGGCTTAGGAAAAGGAAATATGATGTCTAGCAAATAAGGTTTAGAACAATGCACCACACATTTTAAGAGTAAGTATACACACCAAATAAAGAACAGAGAAAGGACTAGAGAAAGGAGTAAAATAATCAGAAATAGAACCAGATGGGAAAACTGATAGGACCATGGAAATGCTTTTGTTTTTGTTCAGTTGAGTTATCTGTCTAGAGAAGGATTGATGCAAGATTGTAGAAATATAGAATTATCATAGAATCAGAGAATGGCTTGGATTGGAAGGGACCTTAAAGACCATCCAGTTCCAATCAACTGATACAGGCAGGGTTTCCAACAACTACATTAGGCACTAGGATGCCCAGGAGACATCTGAACCACCTAAACCACACCAAAGCATGAGCCCTTGTCTCTTTAGCATGAGTATGGTGCAGTTTGGGGTATAAGCATAGTCCCAGTCTGTTGTTCCCGTGTCAGTGAGGCTAGCAATGCATCTTGCTCTCTCTGCTTACACTGGAGGCTACTGTGATTCTCTCCATCAGCTGTCAGCCCTTGGTGCCTCTCACGTTATTCCTTGTAGCTGAAAATCCAGAAGGAAATTGGATTTTGTGTTTGCTGTGAAAGCTCCCCAAATAGTCATGCAAATAAAAAGTCTCTGTCCTTTACACATCTTCTGCGGCAAACAAAACTCATTATTTTTCAATATGTAATAGCACAAAGTTCCAGCAGAAAGAAATAAACCTACATGAACTCTTGCTTCTAGAAGTCTTGGTTAAAAAGATGCTGTGATGCTGAATGCAGTACTTCTGTCCTGCAAGATCTGATGGTTTGAGCAGGTGTGAGTCAAGCTGAGCAATATGGAGAGCAGTGGATGAGGTTTGCACACCTCAGTTTAATTTACACCTCAGTTACAAGCCAGTTACCATCCTGTGGTTCTCCATCAGCTTCCCACAGGAAGGTATCGACCTTTTCAGTGAAGTAGCTGGGACCCAACAGGTGAAAAGCTGGTGACTGTGTAGCTCCAGGAGCTGCTTAGGGCTTGGGAGGCTCTGTGACAGTGCTCAAAAGCATTTTGAGAGGGGCTGAGTGTAAAGGCAACACATGGATGTCTCAGTGTTGCTTATATCTCCCAGCTATTGTCCCTGCCTGTATTAATGGGGTTGGTAGATGAAGCACATGAAAATGCCGTGCTGTAAGAACACAGTGAATCAAGACCTCATAGTGTCCATATTCACAGGAGACCAGGTTCCCCTTGTAGAATATGTAAAAGACAATTGGTGACAAGTCATCTCTCTGTGAGAAAATGCCTTGCTCTGCTCTAGCCCAGGTGGGAAGCAGCAGTACAAGTTCAGCAGGTATCAAATCGTATGGGAGCCTCCAGCACAATGTGGGTTCATGTGTGTAGATGTAACAGAGGATGGAAAGACTCCTAAGCTGCAGAATAAAGGGAGAGGAGGTAAGCTGTCATTTCAGCAGGTTTTGGCGTGGCAGCAGCATGGTTCCCTCTGGAAATGTGGAGTTTTACAGTTGCGTGCTCCTGTGGAGTCTCCAAGCTGTCCCTCCTGCCCCGTGAGGGTTTTGGTTATCCTGGCACACAGCACTTGGGTCTGAGATTATTTACTAGTAACATCCACTTCTTCTGTATTGTGAGACTTCCCTCTGTTCTTCAGTCCAGTAGAAGAAGGTCCTTCCAAGATATAAAAGGGGGCTTTAAGAACAGGACAGACTCTTCAGCAGGGTCTGCTGTGATAGAAAAAGGGGAAATGGCTTCAAACTACAAGAGGGGAGATTCATATTGGATATAAGGCAAAAGACTTTACATTAATGATGCTGAGGCATCAGAAAAGGTTGCCAGAGAGGTGGTGGATGCCCCACTCCTGGAGACACTCAAGGTGACACTGGATGTGGCTCTGAGCCCCTGACAGAGCTGTGCATGTCCCTGTTCATTGCAGGGGAGTTGGACTAGATGGCCTTTAAGGATCCCTTCCAACTCAAATGATTCTGAAGTCTTTGCTTTTGGCATCTTTTCAAATAGTCTTTGTTTTGCCTGATAATTTTAATAAGCATTACCAATTTTCTATACTTCAGAAATGGTGTTTGTCTGATCAGCTCTGATCTACTTCCCCCCCCCTCCCATTTTTTCCCCCCGTCCCTCCTTTGTCATATGCTGTTTTTTCGTTTCTAATTGGAGCCCTATTTTGCCACAGTCTGGAAGGGATTTTAGCCAATGTTATTTTCTTTATTGATTGTGGGACTGTGGTTATTTTGGCTTCAGAAACCATTGATTTCCATTAGCCTTCTGTCTTTGCCTTTCCTCCTGCTTGCACATAATTTGCTTATCATTTACTCAGTCTGGAGGAATTAGCCTTTCTGAATCACCATACTTGTGTGCCTGTGTATGCATGCCATCTACTGAGCAGGATTGACTCTCCTAAGCAGAAAGAGCTGGAGCATTTATAGTGCGAGATATACCACAGAAAAGCATAAACAGTCTCCAAACATCAGCAACACCTTAGTGTTTAGCCTCTTACTTGCTACCAAATGTACCTGTAACTCAAACCCGTGTCCTTCTTGTCTGTCTTGATGGCCTTTATGAGTCCCTTCCAACTTGGGATATTCAATGATTCAGTGTCAAGGATCACATGAAGGTTTACACCTGCACAATCATTACCATGGGGGAAAAGTAGATTTATTACTTGCAACCCTGTAGACCACCTCAGCCCATGACTCAAGCTCCCAAGGCAAAGGAGATAACATCCTGTGGGCTCTGTACTGCTGCTAAGTATGCAGAGATTTCCTACTCCTCTACTTCGCAAGCACTGGTTTTAAACACTCCTGTACCGCTTGGAGCAGAGTTCCTCAGCATTAGAAGGCTGTAACCTGCTCTGTGGGAGAGCAGTTACCCCAGGGCAGAAGCAAGGAAGCTTTACTTGGGCATTGCTCCCTGATGCGCAGCACCTGACCAAATGTGTACCTGCAGGAGACAGCAGCTGAAACTACTACACACAATGCCTATTGAAGTTGGGTGAGGGAGTAGCCAAGTAGGAGGTGTAGTGCCTGCTGAAGGGGAAATAAAAACAAAATAGGAATTGATGCTGCAAGCAGGTTGCTCATAGAAGTTAGGTTTGAGGTGGGCTTAGAGATGATGAAGTTCTAAAGGGTTGCTAAGCCCCTGCCTGTGCTGCTAATAGGTTGGGGTTAGCAGGGGCATCCCAGCCCTTCTAGAGGCTTAAAATAAAGTTGGTAATGAGGTCAGGCATTGTTTTTGAAGTAATTTGTGATTGGATTGACTGCAGGTCACCTGTGATTGCTCCAAATAGCAGAGGGAGAGAAAATCTTTGTGTTGGTTATGGAGAAGGTGTGAACAGGAACACAGGGGATGGCAGATCTACTGGAATGATGAATGTTTCAGGTAAGAGGCTGAAATTTCACATTTATCTTTGTTCCGGGCAGGAATTAAGAACACCCCGCTTCACAACAGCTTAGAAATATTTCTGTGAAAGCTTCTATTAAATGAAAACCCCAAAACTTTGGAGTCTGAATTACTAGATGCTTAGTATTGTAATAGATAAAATTGTGGCTGAATATTTGCTTTTCTGCAAGTTGCAATCTCAGTAACACTTCATTTGTGTTACAGACGTTTTGTTTCCCCCAAGAAAAATACTGCAATTCCCTGAATGTGGGTCAGTTTCACCTGCGCAGGGCTAAGGGAGGCTGGAGCTGGGAGCTGCAAACAGGAGTCACCTGCTAAATAGCCCTGTTAGATGGGCATCACTCCAAGGAGAGGGTGCGGAGAGGCTTGAGAATAAACACTGTTTTGTACTGAGTAGAAAACGCATTGAACAGCAGGTGCTGGAAGGAGAACAGGAGACTGTTTCTTTTGGAAAGGGTGTCAGCTTTCTGTTATGAGAGTAAAAGACCAAGAAAATGCAGTTAAACCTCTGCTATCTGAATCATAGCGGTGTTTGCAAGTACTTTTGTGCGTAGGTTGTGGTGTAGATTGAAGCTGAGCTAGATCCAAGGATAATAAAGAGTATGTAAGGGCCTGTGCTAGAAGCCAGTCCTCTGTTTTCTACATGCATCAACAGCTCTTTCATCAACAAAAAGGTGTGCTTTGTGAGAAGATACCTCTGTTAAAATTACAAGGCTGTTAGCTGCAGGTGCATTCATTAGGACAGCTGCAGTGC
Source organism: Coturnix japonica (assembly GCF_054131305.1). Classification (NCBI taxonomy): domain Eukaryota; kingdom Metazoa; phylum Chordata; class Aves; order Galliformes; family Phasianidae; genus Coturnix; species Coturnix japonica. The sequence continues at coordinate 83,703,897 of NC_140666.1, read as the reverse complement.
CATCAAGATTCTGCCCCCTGTGTGAGAAAGGCAAAGGGATATTGAGCTAGTGGCTTCATGTCCCCTGGGAACCTGCAGCTAGTGGTTCCACAGCCACCAATTCCCATGGCCTTGGTTCACATCGGAGGCTGTTGCTGTATGGCGTTGTCCCCAGTTGTCCAAAGGTCTCCTTCAGGAGTATCACCTTCCTCCATATCCAGGATGACCTCTTCACTCATGTTGTATCATGAAGCTACAATTGTTTGGGTTTATATCAGAACAAGGTTCTGCATCAGAGAGCAGTGAGGCATTGGAACAGGCTCCCCAGAGCAGTGGCCATGGCCCCAAGCTTGCCGGAGTTCAAGAAGCATCTGGACAATGCTCTCAGACATACTGTCTGGTTTTGGGGTGGTTCTGTCTGGAGGCAGGAGTTGGACACAGTGACCCTTATGGGCCCCTTCTAACTTGGGAGATTCTGTACCTTCATGGTGGCCTCCTTCCCCAGGGTCCATGAAACCAAAGCATTTTTTTCAGGTTGTCTAATTGCTTTAGAAGAAAGAGCCTGAGTGATTGTATCTCAACTTATCTCTGCTGCTCTACTCTTGTCCTCAATTCACTATCTGTTGAAAAGTTCCTTGTGTTTGTGGAGTGAAAGACCATTGTGTTCTCTCACTTTATGGGCCAGAGTCATGTTGGAGTGTTAAGGAGGGCAATGACTTGTAAATGTGTTTCTTTCTGGTGTTGTTATTCTCCAATGCGTTTTCTAGGCATGAAGTCTTTGAAGGCCAGCTCTGAGCTGCTAATTACATCAAAATACCAAGTTATCATTCTTGTAGAAGTATAGGGGTCTGTTACATCCAGCTGAGTGGGGCCTCAGCTTTCTTTTTTCCTTGTGTAGAGCAAGAGTGCAGATGTAGGAGGTGATACTCTCAGCCTGGGAGCTGATGAGGGTGGCAGCTCTGTGGTTGCAAACTGGGTCTTCTTCCAAAATGTAATTAAATCAAGTTTTGTAAGCTCCACTGTGCTGAACAAAACCAAGTCAGGCAAAGGGACAGCTTAATAGCCAGACCAGATAGAGAAATAATGAGATTTTAAAGGTCAATTGGAATAGAACAGTGAATCAGAAAGGTCCTCCAAAATGTAAAGAATTAGTTACATTTCTTATTTCTGTTAGAATAAAGTAAAAAATGTAAAGGAAAACGTGAAGAAAAAAAGATTTAGATAATCTTTCTAATCCCACGCGGCGTTAGCAACATGCTCTTTCATTTCATTTAGCCCTGATGCCATCAAGTACACACACGAGTGTCCTGTTTTCTACAGATCTCTCTGCTGTGCTCCAGTCTGATGTAACGGGCTCCAAACCTGCACACATCCTCACTGAGGAAGGCTGGTCTGCAGGGATTATTTCCAAGGGTACTTTTTCAAGGTGACAACACACCCTGGCTGGTAGTCGTTACTTTTGTAATCATCTCTAATCAGACACTGAAATAAAACTGTTTTGCCAAATTGCATGTGTGAGCCCAACGAGAACGAGATTAGCCAAAGATGTGGCTCAGATTGTTTTCTCTTCTTCTGGGTTTTCTCCTGTAAAGAAGGATGAGATGAATGTAGGTGCTTAAGACAGGTGAAGAGAAAACCTGGAAAACCAGAAAATAAGCTGAACCACGTTTTCAATCAGTCACATCTTGGGACAGGATGTAAGGCAGGAAAACAATTACAAGAGTGCAGCTGGGCAAGGATGATGATGTGTACGAGGGATTAAGATGTCAGCCCTCAGATAGGCAGAGATGCTCACAGCCTGCACTGTCTACAAATGACAAGACCTAAGTGTGGGATCAATATGAGGCTGACATGCTAAATCAATGTAAAAGATTATATCTAAACTGTGTGTCATGAATCGCATCCAACTGCGAGCACTGAGAAAAGAGAGAGACAAGTCATAGCGGTTGAACAATTGTATTTCAATCTGATCTGTGTTTGCTTACAAAGACATTTGCACTTGTTCCTACCTGCTGTCTCAAGTGACAAGCGTGAAGACGAGGGATTTGAAGGCTCAGAAAATGAAGTGAAGCAATACCAGGCTGACGTGGGGCTGACCCAGTAGGTCTGTCCTCTTCGTGAGCAGCATGGCAATTGAAGCTGTCTCACGTCCCCCATCTCCTGGAGGTGGGATGGGGACAGAAAATGACTGAAAAGATTAATCAAAAGCCAGAGATTGTGGAGAAGTGCACGGTCCTGGGCACTGAGGGCTGGGCATTGGGATCTCAGTACTGTGGATAACCAGCTCACCTCTGCAAGGAGGGATTTTGAGGCCAGTGAGGCAGGGATACGGCAAGCACTGCCTCAGTATTTCTGACATCAGCCTGCAGTTAATGGTCTCCCAGGGAGGGTTCCTACCCCATCTGAGCAAGGAGGCATATCTTCATCAGTATTTAATGTGTCCTGAAGGAAAGGTTTAACTTAATGTCATACTGGCCTAACGTTACAAATAAGAGACAGAATTATAATTTTAACAATTAGAAATGCAGAGCTGGGTCAGAACAATACCTTTGGTCCAGACTGCACCCAGTGACATTTTCTCCACATCTGTTATGGTCTTCTCTTTCCAACTTTGCATAGTTTTGACCTTGTAAATAGTGTCGTTCAATGTTATCTAATCTCTCCTTTGTGCATGGTTCATGGCTCTGAAGCTGCGAAAGCTCAGGGAGAGCCATGCCATTGTGAGTTGCTCTGAAGGTATTTGTAGGGCAGATTCATTGCTATCTGTGAGACAGACCCAGGAGCGTAAAATGCCCATTCCCCCAGTCCTGAGGGAGGCTCTGCCTAAAACCCTCAGAATGCTAAGGATGCTCTTCTGATCCAACACCCGAGCTTTGCATCCTCAGTTCTACACAACATCTACTGACATTAGTGCTTGTTGGTGGCACTGGGCACACATCCTGGTGCTGCAAGTGCTACTTAGAGCCATCCACAGATCACAGAATGGGCTGTGTTGGAAGGGACCTCAAGGATCATGAAGCTCCAACCCCCCTGCCTGATAGGGCCACCAAACTTCCACATTTCCTAGATCATTGCTTGTTCTTGCAGTAGTTCCTTCAGCTCGTTAATTAGCTGGTGACCCAGGTATTCTCTGAGCGTGGAGAGGGTCAGTTGGTGTGAATGGTTCTTGACAGATTCTGTGGCATGGAATTGCTTTGGTGTGGGGACACGTCACTTGGGTTCACCAATAGAAATAACTTTATCCCAAACCTCATGTAAGCCCACATAAATCACTCTGGCAAAGAAACATGAACCCATAACAATGGGAGCTTGAAGGGAGACAGTTTGCATCCACTTGCATTTAGCAAAGTATCTTGAGTTCTTGATGGTCAAGAATCAGTGGTTGGTAAGGCTCCAGCTCTTCTAAGGGGCTTGGCCACTCCATCAGGCTCAGTCCCACATCATGCTGTTTCCTTTGGGTGTGTTTTGGTATCAGTGGTAACTGATACAAGCCTGAGGAAGAATGCACCATTCATTACTAAATCAGTTGAAAGAAATTGCTGGCTCCACGTTATTGGTCTGAAGGAAATATCTTCTCCAGAGAACACATTTCTGCAGATTGGGCATCTTGGCAGGAGACCATTGAGAGCCTGAAATTTCATTTTGTGGTAACTAAACACCCCAAAGAAGCCATGATGGGGAGATGAATGATCTCTTTATTCATTTTGTGGCAGAATCTGGCCATATTTGGGGTTTTTAAGGAGTTCCAGTTTTGAACAAGCACACTGTGTGTTTATTTCAACCACAATCTGTGAACCAGGAGAGCTGCCTGTCTCCATGCCAAAGGTCAGAAAATGGAAATGTAATCTGATAGATGCACATAGACAAAGGCATGCACAATGTGGAACTGTGCTTCCAGAGAAGCAGAGAGCTGATGATGAGCTTCATGGCATCAGGCATAGGAAACCTCCAAGAGCAAGAGAGAATCCAAAATGCCAAGGCAACGAGGTAGTCTTTAGCATCATGAAAAACTTAACAGGAAAGCTAAAGGATTTATTAATATTAGCCTCTGCTACAGAGAATGATAGGAAATATTGGCCCAAGACTTATTTTTTCAGGCTAAAGTTTTAGACAGCAAGATGTTAAAACATGAGGTGTTGAACAAATTAAAGAGCCACAAGCTGCTGGGAATGAAAGGTATATATCCCAAGAGAACTGGAGGAATTTAAGAAAAAAGAGCTGAGTTGCTGACAAAAATATGCTGCTTCTTGTTATGTCATATCTGCATTTTAGAAAGAGCTGATGCTAGGACCAGGGGACCAGCAAACCCTTCTCTAACGCCAGCTGCAATGGTTGAAACTAATCAAAACCAGAAGTTTAGCTGGATGAACATGACAGAATGGGGACGACTTGGTCTGGATTCACTGAAGGAAAATTGCATCTCTAATCTACTCAAGTTTTTAGTACATTGCCAGAAGTGTGGATGTGACTTTCTTGGACTTTCAAGAGGCATAGGACAAAGTCCTTCACAGGAGGCAATCTGAGAAACAGAATAGCCCTAATGTATGAGGCTGAATATTGTCACGGACTAGAAACTGGCCTAGAGAGAAAGCAAAATAAAGGATTGGTTGCGACATGGCAAGGAATGAATATGAACATTCCCCTGCCATATCATGCAGAATAAAATTTATTTGATTTTAAAAATATTTAACGTTTTAGAAAAGGACTTAAAGAATGATCGGAACTATGAGATGTGGATTCTTTAATCACTGCTGAAGGCTGTGATGAAGCTCAGACAGCTGGGGTGTGCTCTGCTTGCTATTCGGTGGAGTTTTTAAATAACCTATGTAAAACAGTGCAGCTAAGCTGTGACTTGCAGGTTTATGTGACCCATATGTTGTAGAGGCAAAATGCCGGCACAGCATTATTTGAATCCTTCTTTTTACTTGCTTTGTAGCCAAAGCTGATACAAATTAATGTTGTCACTTTTCTATGAATAAATACATCTCACAGCCCTTTCTCAGAACTGCTGATCTGTTAAAAACTTCACTTCTCTTGCAGCCCTGTTGACACACGTGCGATTCGTACATAAGTGAGCGTAGCCCTATGAGATGGAAGGTTCAAACTATGATTCAGCTCTCACCTCTCCTGGAATAGTTTGTAGTATAGCTACTATTGCATTTTCTCACTGTAATCTTCCAACCACACAATTCCACATCAGCAGCTCAGCACAGTGGTCCTTCAACTAAAGGCTTCTGCATTTCATCTAACTGAAACATCTTGAGAACTAGATACATATGGAGCTGTTGTTTACAGAAAGATTTCTTTTCAGAAAGAGTGGTCAGGCATTGGCACAGGCTGCCAATGGAGGTGGTGGAGTCATTGTCTATGGAGGTGTACAAGAAACGTGGAGATGTGGCACCGAGAGACATGGTCAGTGGTCATGGTGGGGATGGGTTGGACTTGAACCAGATGATCTTAGAGGTCTTCTCCAACCTTAATGATTCTGTGATTCACAAGTTAGAAGGACTAGAAAACCTCATAAATGCATATCTTCTTATTCAACTTTTATTATCAAATCAAGCCATCTTGAGTTGTGCCTCAGGTTTGAATTTTTGATTCAGATTTAGTAGGGTACTAATTCCTGTTTCCAAAGACTTTTCCCCACATCATGTTGTGTATTTAAAGACCTATTTCCAGAAAGTATCTTGGTTAAAGTGCAGATGCTGCCACACTACATGTTTTTCAGGTACTGCTTATGTTATCAGCTCCTTATGGTCTCCTAAAATACAAACAGGCTGCATTGTTCCCTCTGTGTCATTTGCCCCTTGTTCTTAGAGAGCAGCAAATTGAAAAATGATGGAGAAGCGTCAGCAGTGAAACAGATAACTGCTTCTACCATGATAATGAATGCATTATTTCAGCAGCTAAACTTCTCTCAAAACTGTTCCTGAGAGCTTCCTGGTCCATTAAACAACCAGAAGAGACAATTGCATCTCTGTGGAAAAACCAGCCAGTTTCCAAGAAGTTCTTTGTTTGTGGGCTTTGACAGATCAATTTATATTCTCTCTGGAAAAAATAAAAAAATAAAAAAGAAAGCTGGAACCGATCAAATTCTTTAGGCCAAAAGACCGATCTCAAGTCTAAAATCCTAAGTTAAAGAAGAGCAGTATACTGGGAGGGATGCTGCTTGTTCAAGGAGTTTGCTGTAGCATTACCACTGGAAATAAAATGTTCAAACCGTATTTCAGTCAATGGGAAGCCCTGCACTGGGAAGCTCACGTTAGTTAGGTGGAACCAACACCAGGAGTGGAGGAACAAAGACGAGGCAAAGCAGGGATGGTTTCTAAGTACAAAATCATTCTGATAAGTATTTTGAAGTAGACCCATGAGGAGCACCCTCAGCTGTACCAGCATTGAGGCTGGATAGAAAAGTAGCTTAATTTTTGTAGGTATTGTTTTCCTTTGTCTGACAATCTTAGGGATCTGAGTGTGTTTTGCTTAGCATGCAAACACACACACTGGTGAATCTACAAGTGTTAGGCAAGCAAATATGTCCAAACTGACTAAGGCCAGGCCAGTTCTTATCACTGGCTCATCCCTTCATTCCCCACTCTTTGTATGCAATTAAGAAGATCCCTTTCTTCTTTTTTTTTTTTTAAGTTATGGCAAAATCTTATAGTTACTGAAGTCAAGAGAAGTATTGTTATCAGTGCGCATAGGCTTAGGGTGTCACTCCTATTTTTTCAGGCCTCTTGCAGAAAGCTAGACGGCTTGATGCAATGGAAATAATGTTAAGAACAGAGAAATATGAAAGAGTGTCTCCTTTTATCTGGATCTGACAAATTTAACATGATAGAACCCTACATGCCTTGCTGTTAGGTCCCCTTTTGTGGTAGCAGTATTGTGCATTAGGACTGCGCTCTGTTCCCATGACAAGGGCGAAGGTGACTGGTAAGGCTGTTATTTTAAAATGCATTTATCTACTTCAAAAGAGTCACCTGCAGTGCAGAAGTGCAAGAGTTTGCACATCAGCTTTTGGTTCGCTCAGAGGAGCGATGTTTCATGTTCTCGCTCGTGCTGTCAAACACAAATCATCATGAGGGGGCACTAAAGAGCTGTCAATAAAGAAGTTATTTTGAGGCAAGGTTTGTAGGGAGAGGTAATTATCTTTTTTTAGATCGCCAAATATTTTGACTGCGATCTGAAATAGGCTGATTTCAAAATGTCTTCAAATCGTGAGGCAGATAAAGCCTTTCATGTGCACTTCAAGACCCTTTTCCATAAACTGGGCCTATAGTGTTTTTGGTTGGTAAAACTGAGGGGGGGTCTGTGAAAGGTGGACAAACCCCTTTAATGGTGAGTTCTGAACACTTAAACATTCTCTGCAGGAGATCAGAGCTGGCCTCACAACACCTGGCAGCACAAGTGGGAAATGAATGAATGAGATGCAAATTGGACATCTTGACTAGAAAAGATGGACTGTTTCCTTCTGAAGATTGAATCATGGACGGTATGCCAAGGCTGGCACAGATGGATTCAGTGGAGCCAACCCTGATGAACTGTAAAGAAAATCCCCTGTCTCATAGACAAAGCAGAAGATTTCTGAAATGAAGAGTGGCTATTTTACAAGCGACTTGTGAGCATTCCTGTGAGACTGTGCTGCTAACAGATGTCCTTAGAATTGTTCTCGCAGGCCCCTTGGAACGGAATGCACACATGGCACAAAGTGCAACCAGACACTCAGTGCAAGCTGATTTAAACCTGGGCAAGTGACTTGATGGAGCAAGGTCATGTTATGTCTCAAGCCTCAGTGAAGACAATGAGAATGGAACTGAGATTCAGGCTAATCACAGCAAAAACAATTAGTAACTTCTTACAACTAAATTGCCTTTACAGACATTTTCTTACATAAGACAGTTGAGGGGATTATTAAAAGTGTTTCCAAAGGCATAAAAATGTGTATTAGATCATAATTCAGACTCCATGTTTGAGAGTGATATACCGAGAACCTTGTCATGATCTTAGTCTTTTAATTCAGCACCTTCCCAAGGACAGAATGTGAGCCTTACAGTGGTCCTGTTGCAACAAGACTGCTTCCTTGAAAAGAGTCTTAGTTGTGATTTAAAGTCTTTAAAGAGAAGAAGGAATGAAAAATCCCAGTGGTTGAACTCCTACATCTTTGTCAATGACACTGATTTCCTTTGGTGTCAAACTTCAGCTAGAAAATGACCAAACAGTTCTGTCACCTTCCTTTTTATTTCATATACTACATCAATGTTTTCATTGGTGGACATTTCTCCAAGACATCTTTATCTTCAGCCATACGTTGGAATCAACTCTTCCTGCCAAAATTTCTTGACTCTTTCTTGATTTCTGAACTCCAAACCTGAAGAACCCAAGGCAGCCAACATCCAGAATGCCCCGCTTACCTTTCCCATAGTCTTGATAGGCCACAGCCAGCAAAATATCTACTACCATTTGCTAGTGCTTTTCTGAGTCAGTTTTCCAGGGAGTTGTATCCTGGCCAATGAGAACACACAGACTTTGGCTATAAGCATACTATTCATGTTTGGTATTTTATCCATCTCAGTTCATCTATTGATGTAGTCAAGTTTACTAAACACCACTGTTCTGTCTTACTGTTGTTTACCTGCCCTTCACCCTCTGTATCTCATAACAACTGTGTGAAGAGTTGTTGGTTTTATCTCTTCAAGCACTGATTGAAACACAAAATAGTATGGGGACAATCCTTGTGGAGTCTAAACTGGAAGTTTACTTGGTTAATTATAATTATTAACTCAGAGATTATCTAAGCTAGCCAGGTTAGTTTTCTTCTGCTTTATTGTGTCTGTTTTATTTTATTTTATATTATTTTGGTCATTTCTAATGGATTTTTTTGTTTCTGTTGTCAATATTCTATGTGTATATTCAAACACAAATGGACTGTCTGATTTTGCTTCTAAGCTTAATTCTCAGGAGTTTTGAGCCTTCCTTGACTGATAATGGGTTTCTGGATATTTTAAGAAAAACCTTAGATTTGATCCAGTAATTATCTTTTCACATTTCTTTCCAAGTAATTCAGGTTGTGGCTCTTTCAGTTTGTAAGATATTCTACTAAGAAACTGTATATCTAATAATATAATAGTGCGAACTTCATATTGCCAGTACACAAGAAATCCAGTTAAGTAAGACAAATTGTATCTAAGCCATGCCTAAAATTATTTCTATGGTCAGTCTTGCTTGACTGTCAGGATGATGTCTAATAGTAAATTTTATGGAACAGATGAAACGTTTTCCAGTAAGGAAACTCAAATGGGGTTATCCAGGAGTTCCAAACTGTGATGTTCCCAGCCATGTCCCCCCTGCCCCTGAGCTACTGCTTCTTTATGTGCCACATGTACTAGATGGCCTTTGCTTGGAGGCTGTCAGAGTAGAAGCCACAATCTGCTCCTTGTAGGTCAAAGTGCATATCATGGTGCTGAGACTAAAGATGTTTATACAAATCATATACTTACAGTTCTCCAACCAGACAAGTAGCTATTGTAACCTCACTTCTTTTTCAGTCTTCCTCTTATATCACATGCAAGTAACTTACAGTAGGTGCTCCCAGGGACATTCTGTTTTTGTGTTTGTTTCTTTCTTTCTAATTTCCAAGAACATTTTATTTGTCTTATTTTTACTTCTTCATCTTACCTAATTTAGAAACTAGTAAGAGAACCTTACCACTAGCATGGTGAGAAGAGTTGTTTAGTTAAGCCTACAATAATCTATTATTTTATTGATGGTTGGATGAAGTTTGCTGAAGGTGATGGATATGTTATTCATTGAAGATAGGTGGTAGACATATTAAAGCTCCTTTTGGAGTGAGCAAAGACTTACAGCCCTTAAGCAGTCCCTCCCTAAAACCAAAGACACCAATCATTAATTACTTCAAATTTTACGGTCACAGAAATTTGATTCCAAAGCAACAAAAACAAAACAATAATAATAATAATAAACAAAAAAAAAACCAGAGAGGCTTTAGGAGGAAAAGTGAAGAGATCTGAAATCTGAGGAAAAGACTCAAAATCACAGTGTGGGCTATTTGTGGAGCTGGGATTGTTTAGCCTGGAGAAGAGGAGGCTCAGGGGAGACTTCATCGCACTCCGCAACTTCCTGAAGGGAGGTTGTGATGAAGAGGGGTTTGACCTCTACTCCCAGGCAACAAACAGGACCCAAGGAAATGGCCACAAGTTGTACCAGAAGAGGTTTAGATTAGACATAATGAAAAACTTTTTCTCTCAAAGAGTGGTCAGGCACTGGAATGGCTGCCCAGGGAGGTGGTGGAGTCACCGTCCCTGGCAGTGTTCAAGAGGCATCTGGATGAGGTGCTATGAGAGATGGTTTAGTAGCTTGTGGTAGCAACGGTAATGGGAAGATGGTTGGACTAGATGATCTCGAAGGTCCTTTCCAACCTTGTGACCCTATGATTCTACGTGTATACAAAGAGTGCATTGGTTTGGATATTTAGGTAATTCCCATTGCAGCTTATGATTTCAGTACACACTTCATAATGCTTCAGGAACTTCATGCAGGTCACGAACCCTGGGTGGTTCTCTCCTGTTCCAGATTAAAAAAAACCAACACTATAAAACAGAGAATTACTATTATTAGCAACAAGATTAGTTACTTATTAGTAGTATATGTCACTTCCTCAGTGAGCCTTTCCAAACAGGTTATAAATGTCCATAGAGCATGGCATGCTATCAACCTACATGGTTTCACACGTTTTGTCTATACATGTATGATTATCACCATGCCTTCGACATGATGATAGCTCTAAAAATATTCAGGTATGAAGGGGCATAAGTCATGGTAAAATGCAATCAGAGGGAGCACAGAAGGGGTAATGGAAGAAAGGGAAGGAGAGCAGAGAGCATACTTCACATGTCAGCATTGGCTTGATCCAATTTAGGAATGAGCATCACCCCGCTGTGGTCACGGTCATGCAGTATTTATAGAATGCCATCTCCTGTCTCACAGACATCTAATGACAACTAAGCAATTATTCTTAGAGTAAACTGGGATCAGGGGCCTTTGGGATCAATGCAGTATTTCATAGATTATCAAAATATTTTGTTTACTTACGTGATCCTCCTCCTTCCCACAAAACCAAGTGTTTAATCTTTCTATGTGATTAATGAAAAACTAATCAAAATCAATATTGTTCCCTGGCCTAGGTCCAAAAAGATACTTCAGTCAATGCCAGACTCCACTCATGGAAATGATCTCACTAACGAGTGTTTCCAATGAATTGGGATTTTCATTTGGAAATACCTTCCACTTTGTCACTCTACAATGCTTGTTGTAGCATTAATTCTCATTTTAAAGTACAGTGTACACATAAAAATACGGTTTTCTCTGATTCATCTGATAGTTCTGAGCTCAGTGCGCTTCTGACCACAGTCACATTTTGAAAAAGAGCAGCAAGGACATTTTCCATGTGCTAGAAATTCAGCTTTCTTCTCTGGTCCATTAATCCAGGAGTAGCCCAAGGTTTCATTTAGGGGCAGAGACAGACAAAAAGGCATTTTTTGCACCTTATAAGGCTGAGTTCAGTTATTGGGATCGTTCTCAAGGGACCGCCCAGGTGGAATTAGATCGTTAAAGTTAGAAAAGACCACTTAGATCTGGTATGGGTCCCCATTCTGTCAGAGCTCTGCCATTTGCAGTGGAGCCACCACCTTAGGAAAGGGACAGGGCTCACCATGCAGCTCTTTATGGGCAGAAAAGATCAAGGGTCTTTGAAGAGACTGTGGTTTTGGTCTGCAAAAGAAAACAGGAGCTGAGATTTCATGGCAGTGCACTTTCACAGAAGATAGCACCACCTTCTATTAATATCTTCTCTGTTGCTGTTGGATAAAAATATATTGTGCTGTAAATACGACGTGATGCCTTCAACCAAGGCCACACTTCATGGAATCATCACTATGGATGCAGATATGATAATGGATGCAAAGTCCACAAAGAGAAAACAGGCAAACTACCAGGCATAAATACGAGGGATGCCTATGAAGCAGTGCAGGACATCTCGGGCAAATCGAGATGCCCAACAGTAATGCCTTTGATTCAATACCATGATTTAAAAATCTGGTGGAAGTATGTGTGTTCAGTATGTGTGTGTACTATTGAGGAAGAAGGCGGGGAGGAGAATAGAGACTGAAGTCTTCATGCAGTCACATAGCACACAATATCCAATTAGTGAGACCCAAACAATGAAATGTCTGTGGTTACATACTTCAAGATACAGCAATGCCAATTTCAAACTTTCAGAAATCATGAATTAAGCTCCTCTGAAGCTCGTCTCAGTGTGGCACCAAGAAATTTCTATGGAGGAAATCACCCATAATTGCCATTTTACAAGATTTACAAGATTCTACCATTTTAAGTTGGACTTGAAAGTAATGAGACACAGACTGAAATACTACTTCAATTTGTCTTCTGGTTTGCAAGCTGCTGGGATATTTCTGATCTGTGTTTTACATTTGCTCTTTAACCCGGAGGACTACAAACTCACTCTTTTTATTTAAAATGTGGCATTCTTCTATAATCAGTTGCCCTGAGAGCTAGATCTTTAAGATAAGCACTGAATTATATTAAACTTATGATAAGCGCCAAAGAATTGGGATCACTAAATCAAAGAACAAAAGGATTACAGAGGGGTCGTGTTATAGGGCCTGTGAAAAGGAACTGAATGGTGTTAGAAAATCGAAGAACTTCATCTTGTAAAATGACAATTATGGGCACTTTCCTCCCTATAAATTGGGACAAGTCTTAGAGACATGAAAAGAGTACCTTGAAATATTTCTCTGAAGGTACCTAGAGGAGCAGTTCCCACTTAGAAAGACCAGGCTTGTGCAAACAGCGACCAAAAGCTGCAGCCTCTCTGACCATCTGAGTGATTACAGATAATCATTTTGCAGAATGTTTTAGCTTGAACTCCTGGACTTGGGCCTCTACTCACCTTTAACTACTGTCACACCTATATCTCAGAAACAGGCGGCTCCTGTGCACATCCATACTGAGGCCGCCCTTTGCTATAAGCTGAGGTGTCCTTCTGCTACACCATGGTCTAACCTCTTTCAAGAACTGCACTGTTTTTGTCTGCTGTGTTGTGCTGCTGAAATGTGGTGCCCTTAACCTTCTCTATTTCCTGCCCAGGAATGAGACGCCAAGATGGGGCAATAACTAGAGAGCTTTTCAGCAGTTGCTTCTGGTATCTGAGGGGCTGGTGGTGTGAAGGATGGCTGGATGAGTGACTGTGTGTTGGTGTCTTTCTCAAAGCAGTGTTGACTATTTCAATTTGCATTGGGCAGACTTCTTATTTTCCTAATGCATTTTCCAAGCATCTTGAGGTTTGGCATGACTGGCAAAGCTACATTCAGGCAGGCATTCTGAGTGGAAAATATATTCTTGTCAGGTACTACTTTCTTTCCAAGTTAGTTCCATACATACTTGGCTAGTTTCATCATTGCAGTGTGCTGACAGCCCCTAACAGGAGCAAAATCTCCTGTCTGATCTGGTGCCTGGGCTGATTAATTGGTTCACTATGCAAAATGGCCCTACCGAGATCTGACTTCATTGTACTGATTGAGAAAGAATAAGAAGCTCATTTTGTCCTCATTTCTGCAGCGACAGATTTCTATAAATGTTATTTGTGGTGTCGGTAGTGGGATTCAGAATGGATTTTGCATTATTCTTGTTGGAACTATTTCCCTGGATGTTTCATGTACCAAAGTGAATCTACGCAGCATGCCACTGAGGTCAGCTACTGAGTATTTGTCTACCACACCGTCTCTTGTATTTTCCTTTCTCCTGGAATGGCAGTAATTAATCACTGCCTAATGTATGCACTGCCTCAATGAGATTTTAGATATTTGGCTTGGGAGGGCAAATCCAATTCATCTTGTATTGAATTTCCATTTGCAGTCATTTTGGTTTAGCACTATGGAAGACCTAGGAAGGTAGGTCAGACCTCCTTAAATTGTCTTTTTCCTTTTAATGTTTATTCAATAGGACATTGGGTACCTCCAGAACATAATCCAGTCCGTATATATTAAGACATAATCCAGTCTGTATACAATAGGAATTCATATTTTTTATATCAGGAATGTTATGAAAATCAGTAGCCCTGTGAATGTTCTTCCATGGACGTACCAAGCTGGATTGGATCTGCCAATTTCCAGGAAAATGATGTGTAGACATTTTGTTTTTAGAGCTGATGTCTTCTGGCTATCATGAAGTTCTGCAAGGGGAAATGCCAAGTCCTATACCTGGGGAAGAACAAACCTAGAACATGATAGGGTAACCCATCTGGAAAGCAGCCTCGAAGGAAAGGACCTTGAGGTCCTGGTGGACATCAAGCTGAACATGAGACAGCAATGTGTCCTTAACTGCAAGAACATCTAACAGTAGTCTGGACTGCATTAGGCAAAGCATTGCCAGTGGGTCAAGTGAGATGATTCTTCCCCTCTACCAAATACTGATGAGGCCACACTGTGCCCAGATCTGGGCTCACCTGTACAAGCACAGCATGGAGCAACTGGAGAGAGTTCAATGACTGATGATTAAGGGAGAAGAGCATCTTTTCTATGAAGAAAGGCTGAGAGACCTGGGGTTGTTTAGCCTGGGGAATCAAAGGATTGTAGAATATCCCTAACTGGAAGGCAGTTACAAGGCCTGAGTCCAATTCCTGTCTCAAAACAAGTCTACCTAAAAATCAAACCACATGTTTGAGAGTGTTGTCCAAACTCTTCCTGAAGAGATGTAGAGAAGAATCTTATCAACATCTACAAATACTTGAGGAGAGGGTGCAAAGAAGATGGAGCCAGTTTCTTCTCAAAAGTGCCAAGGGCCAGACCCAGAGTCACTAGCTGCAGCCTGGATGCACCAGTAGCTTCCCCTGACCATTAGGCATCTCTGCTGTACTGGGCAGGTGCCAGAGTGCTGGCACAGAGACCAGTGGGATGTGGATTCTCCTCCTTGGAGATCTCCAAAAGCCTCTTGGATGTGACCCAAAGGCCACTGCCAATCCCAACCATTCTGTGATCATTTTCTAAGGAAGGTTCTAGAGAGTTTGGAGGAGACAAGAGTCTTGCAAAAGAAGTATTGCCAATGAAACTGAAGTTGTTCACCATATTGGGAAATGTGTAAAAGTCAATACTGATGTTTTAGGAGCTGTGCTGAATGGGGTTTGGAAGCAAAATGCACATTTTAGAGTTGTAAATAAATACGTGCTTTTCCTAAGCACACATTTTTCCCAATTAAGTGAAACCTAATAACAGTTAGAATAATTATTCCTGGGACCTCAGACCTGGCTTAGACCTTGCATTGTATGATGCTTACTGGGCAGTCAGTGGAAAAACATGTTGAGAAAGCCTCCCCAGGGCTGCTCACATTGTGCCACATCAGCTCCATACCATCACTGCTGGCATCCAGCTCAAGGCACACTCCCAGATGTCTCCACACATGCTCTGTTCCCAGCTTTGGAGTAGGGGATGGACTATACAACTCTCTGCCAAGATTCTTTCCTATTCTCCAGTTACTGCGAGTCTGTGCCTTTAACTATGACTATGTCCTGTGACTGTGAAATAAACAGAGTCAGACTCCTAACTTGAGACAGCAGTTCAGAGCATTGGAGCTAGATGGGTTGAGCTGAGGCTTTAGTTGCTCATCCTGAGCTCAATCGTTAGTAAGTTACTAAAGCCTGCCACTGGAATTACTTCTGATTGGAAAGAGACAGCTAGTGTCTGGTGGTGTCCATTCATATTCAGCTCATGTCTGAATGTTTGCGACTGCACCTATGAATGATGTAGTTCACCATCCTGCTTTCTGCATGCTGATCCTGCGCATCGGGATGCCCACATGGACTGCTGACTGTAATTACTCAGCTGTGTTACATGAGCACATTGGAGAGTGAGTGAAGGCAGGAGAGGAAGAGGACATGATCAGCAGCCTTAGTTTCTGGCATATCCTCTTCCTCTTTTTATTCAGTAGTTTTCCAACTCATCTCTTTGAGGTCAGGGAGACACAGACTGTTTAAGAAAAACCCCTTTTGCTGATGTTGATGATGAAGTGAAAGCTCTAGAGGTTAGTTGTACCCAACAGAAGTAATTCATCTCTCTATTTCAGGGCAAGTCTCAGTCATTTGCAGAGGTCATTTTCACCATTCCCTTGTGAGGTAGGACTGACAGGAAGGTTCCTGATGCATGTATCAGAAAGCAAGCCCAGGTCTTCTAGCAATACCTTATTTATCTTTAGAACACCGTATTCATGCTAGATGAATAAGTATCACTGCTATTTATCAGATGTATGTGGTTTGTATAGTACAAAGAAGACTTTAATCCACAAGGAAATCCAAATAGCCCGATCAGCAAATAATTTGTCTGAGATTTCTTATAGCAGGAAAGCTCTCAATTTTTCCCTCTTTGCCCTCACCTAATTACCTGACTTTGTGCACCTAATTAACTTGCACTGTTTTCATCAAGGGAATCTGTGATCTTTCCAAACAGTTTAATAGCAGCCAGAGACGAGCCCTCTCTAGGAAAGAAACAATCTGCTTTTCAATTGCTGTGCCCATTTTGTTCCGTTCCCTTTCCTCATACCCTTTTGAAAGAACCACAGGTGAGAAGAAAAATATTGAAGTAAGCACAGAAGAAATAACATGCGCTCTGGAGATAATACTGATCTTTTACTCAATGAGGATGGTCACCTTACAAATGGAGACGAATCAGAGATTTAATGACTTCTTCACCTCTGTCTTCAACACCACTGATGGTCTCTGGGACCCCTGAAGCCCTCACTTGGTAGATTGTGACCTGAAGAAATGGCATGAAACTATTTCAGAGGAGGTATTAGGTATTATGATTGGGTATTAGGAAAAGGTTATTCATAAAAGGGTGGTTGGGAACTGGAACAAGCTCCCCAGAGATGTGGTCATAGTCACAAGCCAATAGAGTATGAGATGCATTGCCAGAATTTGGGTGGACCTATGTGGAGACAGGAGTTGGATTTGATCATCATTGAGCATCCCTTCCAACTCTGAACATTCTATGGTTCTATGGCTTTATGATTCTATTTGGTTTCCCCTTGCATCTGATGAATTTAACCAAGGCACATTCATTTCCTCATCTGCTTTCCATCGCAGCAGGAGTGGATGTGCATCTGAAGTGATGTTTTCTTATCTGGCCAAGACATTTCAAGAATTTCAAGATACTTAAGGACTCTTATGCATGAGCGTAACAGTGGGAGCCGGGAGTTTTAGGGACTTTTTCTGCCTCTGGCTCTAATTGGTAGGGGAGGGATTCAACAAGTCTCTGACCTTTTAAAAGATAATGTTAGCCTCAAGTATTCATCAAGACTTCCTCTGTTGAGAGTTAGAAGAGAATGCCACTTGTGGGTGTGTCATCTCACACTAAATAAATATGTTTAAATAAGTATCTCAGTAATAGTAGTACTGTAGTGTAGTAATGTCTCTGCACTGCAGTGATGCTCCATGTCAAACGGAGACAATAAGGTTTATTATCTGTAGTACAAGGGTGGCCATGAAATTTCAGCTGCTAACACATATCAAGTGTTTTTTTAAATCCCTCAGCAGCAAGTAGAAGTGCATTTGTTGTCATTTGCATCCAGTATCAGAGAAAGCAATGATCTCTACAAAGCTTTTCTCCAATGAGACATTTTCAGGAGCAAATGGTAACTACATTGGTACCTCTTCTAAGGGCAGACTGTAACTGGAGAATGAGAATGGAGGGTTTTGGTAATTTATGTACAGCTATGTAGGCTGTATTCACTTGGAGGTCTCTGCCTTGCCTTGCTCCTACCCACCAATGTGCATTGGGTTACGTGGATGGTGGCAGTGTTAATCTAAGTAAAGTGCCATGTGCCACTCAGGACTTCTCTCAGTCTCACTTGTTTGCTTTTAATTCTGGTGTCCTACGTTAATTATCCTCTCTGTGACAACAGGTTAGTGTTCATTCTGTTCTTTTCAGCGTTGGTCTGTATTTGCCTGTCTGCATCAAGTCTTTTCTTTGCCTCCTACACCAAATTGGCTCTTTACAGTCTTCGTGCCTCTCAGGACACTAATCTCTGGCAGAAACGGGCTCTTAAGTTAGATTTTCCTTTGGGTTATATTTAACCTCCCTGTTCTTGTCTATCCTGAACATTCAGAGCCAGCAGTGTTATACCACCTGGCTGGCCAGTGCTGAGTAAACACAGCACCAGTCTGAAATCTTCTCCTTGCAGCCAGCCACAATTAATCTCTTTCCACATTAAGAATTGGCCATTTGTTCCTCCTCTTTTCTTCTTATCTCTCTGCTAGTTTTTAATCCATGACTGGACTTTAACTTCTACCTCTGGATTGCCAAGTTTCTCAATAGCCTTTAGTGCAGGACTTTATCAAAAGCCTTTTGAGAGCGGGTTGGTCCTTTCTGAGCACAGTTTGGTTAACCCTTTCAAAGTATTCCGGCCAAAAAGAGCATGAGAGAAGGAGGAAAACTATCACTTTTGGAAAGTTTGCTGTTTGGCTTATTTGTCATTGCCTTTGTTTCCTGGATTTTCTTGGTCAAAAGGCCTCCAGCTTCAGGAGCGATGTGTGTTTTATATTAACTTGCTTACTTCTCTTGGTCTTGCTCTGTTTGCTGCTTCAGCCTATTTGGAGGAGGCTGGGGAAGGCCACATGCCTGTATTTTTAAGTTACAAACCCATCTTGGCTTCTAAGTCTCTGTGTTGAACTCTGAAGTTATTGCTCCAGATCCCCAAACTTGGAGACTCTGATACAGGCTTAACAACACTTGGCACTTACTGGCATTTTGCCTTCCCTCCAAATCCTATTTCAAAGAGGGCAGAGAGCTCCCAGGCACTTCAAGGCAGTCCTCATTGTGCCATCTCAGTGGGTGACTGCTGTAAATGCTGTGGTTCTGTGCAGAGCTGGCAAAAACCAGACCATGTCCTCTGCTCAGAAGCTTCTGTTTGTGGTCACTAATGCTTGCAGTTTTGCATAATCATAACAATCTGAACACTATTCTGCCACTTTAGCACGTCTTCTTTGTTGTCACCATGTCAGCTCTCCACTGATGATGTCCATTTATTGTTGTTATTTCATTGCTTCCACAGAAGCAAAGTCTCTTAAAAATGCTGAAGATCCTCAAATCTACACAGCTGAAAAGAACACTGGATGAATGTCAGTATCTTTCAGGACATGCCTGAGTCTGCACAGCCTCTGCTCTTTGCTCTCCCAGCCTGCCATTTTGCCTGTTGTCTGTATTAACATTGCTGTGCCTGGACTTCCATTCTCACTTTTGCTTGTTATCACAATAAACTGGGAAGAAGGAGATAGTATGGACAGTAAATGAATCCTGATATGTCTTCCTTTGCTTATGTGAACCACAATGATTTCCTTTTCTCCCTGCATACCTGACACTGCTATTCTTGATGCTCAGTCATAGGCAATCCAGCACTATTTGCTGGACTGTAATGTGAGAACATCTGGACAGAACCTCTCAGGACCCTTGGGGCAGGCAATAGGAATTTTACTATTAGCTTTTGTTAAAAAGTTATTTATGTCTCCCTGTCTGGCATGCATACATGTAACCATCATATACGAAGTACTTTGATGGGACAAGGGGGAATGGCTTTAAAGTAAAACAGGGGAGATGTAGTCTAGATGTTCGGTAGAACATTTTTACTCAGAGGCTGCCCAGAAAAGTGTGAGTACACCATCCCTGGAGGTGCTCAAGGGTTGGATGGGTCCTTGGCAGCCTGAGCTGATGGGGGGGCACTCAGCCCATGGCATGGGTTGGAACTGGATGATATTTAAGGTCCCTACTAACCTCAGCCATTCTGTGATTCCACAATTCCATACTTCAAGCATAGATACATATTCAATTTTGTTTTCTTTGTAGCACAGTGACCTATCAACAAACAAAGCAGGATCTGCAAGGCACGGGTTGGAATCTCTGGCTCTCATGAGAAATGCTGTATTTCCCAGAAGGAGTAAAAAAACTTAAGGAGAAAGATAACAGCATATTTCAGCCCCTGTCTGTAATCCTCAGGGGCATCAAAGGACTCTGTGGAGATCTGTTGTATATAGCGAAGAGCCTGAAGAAATACTGCTGCCAAGAAAGCTATTCCCAGCTCAGAAACCAGCAGTTAACAGTTCGCAGAGAAACACCTTCAACGTGGATACATGATGTACTTACACGGGCACCTCTCCTGAGGCACCAGATTACAAGAGCTGTAACCCTTCAGGCAGTGATCAGAAAGCCAAACAGTCCCAGGAGATGTCTCTGGGAAATTACAGGATTTAACCATTTTGCCTCCTTAGGAAGCAAACGCCACAAAAGATTTTCCAGGGCACAAGACAAGGACTCACTGAGGACAACAGTTTTACCACATATTCTTCTATGGGAGTTAAAGCAACAGTAATGTTGGGTAAATAACATTAAAAGTTGCCAAAACAACAAAATTGACAACAGCAGATAATATAGTTTGTTTAGTTAAGGAGGAAAGACACTGGAATCATTGCTGTCACTGTTATTGCTGGGTAGGGACCCTGGAGAAGAGCAGTTCTGTTATTGCCAGAGTCCAGGACAACTGCCCTTCACAGTGTCACCGTTTTCTTGTCACCAAGGTTTGACAGCTTTCCATTAAATTCTGGCATGTAGTTATGTTAGCATTCCAGCTGCTGGGCCATTTCTGGATCATCCATCCCCAACCCCTGCCATGGGCTGGTTGTCCCACACCAGCTCAGGCTGCCCAGGGCTCCATCCAACCTGGCCTTGAGCACCTACGTGGATGGGGCACCCACAGCACAGGGCAGCCTGTGCCAGAGCATCATCACCCACTGCCCTGACTGTGGGAGGGTTAGGAATAAGTAGGTAACATTGTCTGTAAAGGGAAAGGCTTTATACACAGTGAGGAAACTGAACATCATTTCCTTAAATGTCACCAGAGTGAATAATTGCATAAAATAAAATAAAAAAGTCTTTTCTTGCACCTGAAAAAATAGAATACTGCCGTGGGATTCCTGCAGGAAGCATCTGACTTGGGCTTAAATCTGAGTAAATCAAATTCTGCTCAGCTCAGCTTGAGAGCATTCAGAGAACAAAAAATAAGGGCTGCTCTTCTGTTCCATAAAAACACAGCCTTTCATCATTTGGGGACTAACAAAAGGGGAACGTTGTTATGAATTAGGGGTAGATCGCTTTTATGATATAATTTTTAATAAAAGCTCACTGACCTCAACTGTTTCAATTTAGCTTTTCTGAGTGCTTTACGGAGAAACTTTTCCCAACCTCGAAGCTCTGTGTCTCGGGGATGATATCATCAGACTCAATTTAAGTCACAGATTTAACACATCACGTGTTATCTTTCAGCACCTGATGAATGTTACAGGTTTCTTAATGCTCTTGCAGAATTGGAGCCACCAGTCATTTGGCTTTCCAACTGTTGTTTTGTTACATGGCATTAAAGGCTGAATATTTTATTAACAAAAGGAAAACGACACTTCAATTAAAATTAAATACTCCAGCCAATAGCCTAACTGCATACTGCTCAACCTCAATCCAATTTGTCCTATTAGCTATCTCCAGAATATACAGATTGGATAGTTTTGACAATTAAAAATGTTTTCTGTTAATATGTCAAAGATGGAAAAGATTCTATAACCCGCCAGAAGGTCCATCTGCTATTATATTGTTTTTCAAAGGAAAAATAATGAAAGCAGGAGAGTTTGGGAAGGTGAAATACTAAAAAGCTGCTGTTTGCCAAGAGTGAACACTTGTTGAGAGCTTAGTGCAGCAAGGCTGAATCAAACAAACTTTGACATAAATGCTGAGATTGAGAGGAAACGGTCCCAGGATCATAGACATGATGGTCAGGAGGGACAGGATGATCTTGGAGGTCTTTTCCAGCCTTAATGATCCTACAGCTTCTGGAGGTCTCTTGTCCCACCTCCTGCTTGAAGCCAGCTCTGCATCAGGTCAGATACAACTTTGATGGCCAAACTTTGAAAACATCCAAAGATAGAACCTGAGCATCCCCTCTCTATGACCAGCTCCTGTTCTGCACTGTGTTCCTCATGACATTACATTTTCCCTGTTGTCCCTCTCAAGTTGCAGCCTGTGGTCACTGATTTCTTTTGCACCACTCTGCACTACTAAGAAGACTTGAACTCCATTGCACTTATCATAGACCTTCAAGGCATTGTAGGCAGCTTCTCAGTTTCTCCTTTTAATTCTTTTGCCCAACTGAACAGCCCAACAACATCATCCCTTTTTAGAAGTTCAGGAGGTCCCTGATCACCTTGGCAGAATTATATTATGAGATTGGGGGTCCAAACAAGCCCAGGCGTGGAGAACCCACTTTGCACGAAGCAGGCAAATACTGTGCAGAGCACACTCAGCAGTCCTACAGTCCTTTGGAGTTGTATCCTGTGCTGGAAACCTCTGACCAGCCCCAAAAGGCAGCACAGGCTGTTGGGCAAATCAAGAACAAAGTCAGTTTGTGAAGAAAAGGAGGCAGAGGGCCTGTGACGAGGCCATCACCTCTGCCTTGCACTGAAACTTTCATTCCACTGAAATCATCTCAACCTGATTACCCGTAATTTAATCTCCTGTGTTTCTTCTCAAAGTGAGTCAGTTTGCTGCAGGTGTTATTTGCATGTGTATGGGCTGTAGTTGAAGGAATGCCTGCTCTCTGCCTTCAAGGACTGAGAGAACTTCTGCTTTTTCCTCATCCTCTGCTAATTTCTCTCGACTTCTTCATTTTCTTTTTTATGCTTCCTCTTCCTTATTTTTACTTATTTATTTTTTAAGATAAAAGCCTCTAAATACCTCTGTTTTCCTATTGCTTTCTTTCCCCATCCTCTCTGCTCCCTGTCCTTCACAGCCATGCACAAGCATTGATGCCAAGGGTTGAACTGAACTTTTGAAACCATACAGCTCTCATCCCAACTGCAGTCATAAACTAAGGGGAAAAATATCCCACTTTTTGCAGTGGGTCTGTTAGGTGTAAGGGAGATACGTTAGAATACATGGCAGAAAACACGTGCCACACATTCAGAAAACATCCCCAGTGAGGAAGAAGCTTCCAGTTTCGCGTTTCTGTGGACATGCTCATAGATGTGGACATACTCATTGATTGTAGCACATTTGTCAGTAATTTATGGACAGCCCGACTGGGACAGCAGCTCTTGCTGGGTCAGCAGATGTCCAGAAATCCCAACATCTCTGCTGTATGAGGGAACATCTGTGTGGTAGCGTTGGATCAGTCAGACAGAGGCTCCAGGAAGCCACAAGGGATCCTTGGCTGTGGCAGTAACATCAGCTGCTCTCTGACCCCAGCTCAGAGGGTTCGGAGGGCACGTCCCTGTGCTTTTGCAGGCATTGCTACCATTAATGAGCAGGCAGTGTCAAAGCAGCATCAGGGGCTAAGGAGATTTTTATCCACGCTGGAAACTGGCTGTGTTGCTGTGGATGTCACTGCGTTATTGGAGCTTGGATTCACATGTTTGGAGCAGAGATTGTGTTCCTTTTCTACATAGCCTGAATGGTGATATCCTCCCCACCAGAAATCTCTTTCTGCAGCAAACCAGGTAGCCAGAAATAACATTCACCTTACATCTGATGATGGAGAAGGGGCAATCACCACCCTAAACCTCCTAAATTGCATTCAGCAGCCTCAATCGCTGCAACAACCATCACTGGACAAGGTGGGTAATAGACTATAGCAGGAATTGGAGACTGAACCTCACCAAGCATTGTTCTCGAGTTGTCAGCAGGCCACAGGCCATGTGCATTACAGTGTACAGGCTGTGGGTTCATTGCACGTCCAGGACAGAGAAGCCGTGACCTGATGCTGTTCCTATTCCATGACCTCATCGCTGGCATCTGTCAGTGCTGTCCTCTGGGGAAACTCCTCTCCGATAAAGTAAGTGCCAGCCATGAGGAAATCCAGCCTCCCCACACAGATGGCCTTCCATATTTGGTCTCCCATAGCAGTGTCTCCAAAGTGCAGCACTGAGGTGGACCTGTGAGCATCTCTTTACATTGAGGAGTTCCCAGATTGTGGATCTCCAAACACAACGGTTCTCCAGTTGGATACAAGCATTCTCCTGTTTCACTATGTAGGCCTTATACCCTGGTAGGATGCTCTGGTGATATGCCAGGTCCAATATCCAACCCAGCAACCAACCTAGAGGGCACAGGCTTCGGCAGCACATCTGGAAGCTGACCAAAATTCTCTACACTGATCGCTATATCCTATTATTTCCTCATGGAAGTGCTCAAGGTCTACCCAGAAATCCTTTTGAGTAGTTTGGAGGAAATGTCATGTCTATTATGGATACAAATATAGGCAATATAGATTAAAAGTATGTACCTCTACAGATGTAGAGCAATTTTTGTCCATCTCACTGCATGGAAAGCAAGCATGGGTTTGTCCAAGATCTTCTCTCCATTTTTAGCCTTTAATATTCTGCATTTTTTTGTTTTCTCCAGCAGCCAGGAGAACATTCCACCCCTGGGGTTTTGCAAAGATATCTGCGTAGCTCCCTGAGTTCTGCTGAGGAAAAGTGTCACAGGGGAGAAAATGCCTCACATGGGGCGTTCAGAAAGCAAGACGTGCTGAGAATGAAAACCACTCTTGGAAATGTTATATTAATAAGCCCTCCCTGCTCTTGCTAGGCCCATTGAAGAGCTGTCTCCTAGTGAGGAGTGCATAGCCCCATGTCACAAGCAGAACATCCCAAATTAGCCGAGGGGTTTGAAGCCTTTGCCAGCAGTTCTCACACTGCCTTACCTCCTGGCAGGGTTCCCAGCCCTCTTTTTCCCCACTCACATCCCCATCTGGCCATGGTTGTTAACCCTTCAGGCTGTCCTCTGCTGCCCTGGCTGAGGCAGAAAATCCTGGGGAGCCTTGCAGGTGAGGAACACCAGGAGAGCAGGCTGGAGGATGTAATGGAGGGCTGCCATGACTGCAGTGTTGGCCAATGGACTAGAGAGTCCCACCTGGACATACAGAGGAGTGTTAATGCACCAAGGGGATTGCATGGCCTTGTTCTGAAAGTGATGGCTGCCCACAGGCAGTGTAATTGAAGTAGGTGAGCACTGCTCTCAGCAGTGACTTAGAGACTGAAGGGGCAGCCCTGCTGCAGGAAACCTGCTTTAGCTGGGGAGTTGGACTTGATGATTCCCAGAGGTCCCATCCAACCCCTGTGATCCTGTGATTCTGTGAATATCTTTATTTCCTGCTTGCAGGGACCTGGTTGGGATCATGACTCTCCAGATGTGTTCATCCATTCTCAGGGACTCTGCCTGGCCACCATGAACAACCCCTCCCTGCCTTCTCCCCTGGTTGATGATGCTGAATATTGTCTCATCCCAGGACTTGATTTCATTTCATGCTTGACTTCATACCTTGGGCTCATGGGAAGCCTTGTACATCTCAGAGCTCATCAAGAACAGACTCTTTAGCAGGGTCTGTTTTGATAGGATGGGGGAAATGGTTTCAGACTAAAAGAGAGGAGATTTAGATTGGATATAAGAAAGAAAAAAGTATGATAAGGGTAGTGAGGCACTAGGACAGGCTGCCCATAGATGTGGTAGATAACCTGTTCTTTGAGACATTCAAGGATGGGGCTCTGAGCTGTAGGTGTCTCTGTTCATTGCAGTGGAGTTAGACTAGATAGCCTTTAATAAGGGTCCCTTCCAACTCAAATGAGTTTTTGATTCTATGATTCTAACATCTCCTTTTGGTGTTACTGATCCCTCCTTCTCATGCTGCTGTACCCACAGCAGGTGGGCTGACCCACACACCGTTTATCTCCCATCCTGCCTCTCAGATCCCTGTGCCCACCACAGGGACTGGTTGATGTGACAAGGGTGGGATGGTGAACAGCAGCACAGACGGGAACCCCAGGGAGCTGCCTGGAAGCACAGCAGTGGGGCGAAGTGCAAGGGGATTCCTGGAGAGAGCCGGAGCTGCAGGGGATCATGAATGTGCCTAAATCACTCCCCATGTCACATTTATTCCTCCAGTGCTTGCAGAAGTGGCAGAGTCCAGCTACAGCTTGGCGCTTATTGGATTGCTGCTGGGCTAACAAGATTCATGGGAAAATTAAAAATTGATCAGATGAGAGAGAAACAATGTGTTCCTCTGGAAAAAAATAAAAGTTGGTTTCAACCAATTTCACAACTTGGGGAAGTATATCTTTGAATGATAGTCGACATTGCTGAACACGTATTGTTTTGCAACCAGAGCGGGTGTCAGGGACGATCGCTGCGTGTTTGAAATGGAAGCGAAACATTTTGGTTAAGCTCCCCAGAATCTTTCTTTCAGGTTTAGAGCTTGAAAAATGCTTCTGTGATTATTGTGGCTTTTCATTGCAGCTCATGGCAGATTTATTATCCTCCTCTTTGATATCCTAACAAGTTTCACAGGAAAAGAAAAGCGCTCTCTGCTCAGCTCCGGCTGCATGCGCTTTGGGGCCAAGCATTGTTTTGCATGGGAGGCTGTAGTATGTACACTCAAAACAAGGGCTTCCTGTTGTGCAGTTGGCTGTTTAACCCAAACAGGAGTATGAACAGCAAACAAGTCAAAGCAACTGTAGCTGCTCAAGGCCCTAGCAAAACCAGCTCTTTGCACAAGGAAAGTAGTTTGGATGCAGGCATCCCCACTGGGTCCAGATCTGCTGCTGACTTTGCACAGCAGAGCCAGCATGAGTCCACATGGCTGCTCATGCAGAGGCATGCAGCATGTTCTCTGTGGTCATCACGCCATCCCAGCATGGCTGGTGGCTGTGACAGGGCATCTGAGGCAGGTTCCTGCCCATGCAGAGCAGATAGACACCAGGCAGACTGTGAAAAGACATTACCCACCTCTGCTTAGGCAATGGGGTCATTTTGTGTTTGATCTGTTAGACATGAGAGGCAATTCAGGACAGCCCTGTTTAGTCTTACTCATCTGGCATCTTGCTATCGCACGTCTCTCCTCACTGGACCAGCTGTTCCCCACAGTCAGTCCCACAGAGATAGCGAAAGCAGCAAAACGTGCTGTTCCTGGTGTGTCCCTCCAGCCTGCAAACAGCCTCACACTTTCCACCAGTCACTGAGAGAGGCCCCTGTGCAGGACACAGACCCTTTGTGGGGGCTCTGAGATGAGCAGGGGATGATCAGAAGCAAAAAGAGGGGTTTGCCAAATTTGCCCTCTGTGTTGGGGACTCGAAGAAGCTTCAGTGCAATAGGAAAACCAAGCCTTACTGTGGTATGGATGTGCTGTCTGGGTGCTGTTCTGACTCTTCTTCTCTAGATATCCCTTGCCCAGAAGGTGCAGGACACCTGGCCTGGGTGGCAGCACACCAAAGCCACATAAGCTCCAATATACAGAAAGGAAAGGAAATCCAGGAGGGCAGATTTCCATGCAGGCTGTTTCCCCTCCTGGGAATCCTCCTGGAGATGCTGAGCAGTGGCAATGGTTGTGAAAACCAAGGCAGAAACCTGCTGCAAACCACCATGGCTGCAAAGAACGGAGGAACCTCACACTTGGTCCCTGCTTGAAAACTCTTGCAGAAGGGCTGTGCTGCCTCTTCTTTGTGGGGCAGCACCAGCAGAACACTCTATCATGTATAGAGATGCAATTTCTTTGATCACTTTTCCAGCAAAACTGAAGCAAGGGAGTTTTCTGCCTGCGGTCTTGACCTGGGCACATCAGCCAAGACTTATGTTCTAAATTAAGTACAAATGGCTGGAAAAAAAATAGTTTTTGACTAAAGTTGAAGGAATTAGGCTTGCTTAGTCTACATAAGGAAGTGAAAAGGGCATAAGATAATAGGTTTCCAATGCACATAAGGTTGCTGTAAAGCAGGTGTTCAGTTTTGGTCCTTCATCTCCTGGCAGGAGGATAGGATGTAATTGGAGTAATGCACAAGGAAAGTGACTTAGGTTAGGTATGAGGAGTAATGAGATTTAAATGCTAGGCAATAAAACTGGAGATTACATTACTAAAGGAAGCTGCAGACCTCCCCTTATCTGAAGGGTTTTGAGGACAGATTTTAACTGGGAATAGTCTGTGAATATTCATTCCTTACTTGTTGAAGGAAACCTGGATAACCTTGGATTGCACCTCAACTGGAGATTCAGTTTCAGGGGCTGAATGCTGAGAAATAAATGGGTAAAAGTAAAGGATGAGAATGATTTCTCCTTTAAGAAATCATTGTCAACAAGAACATATTCCTCTAGATTTTAATTCTCTCTTTACTTACTTATTTTTATTTATTTATTTCTTATTTTATTTATTCTTTCATTACTTATTCATCTCCTGCATTTAATTAATGTGCGCTAGTCAGCCTCATTCCCTGCTTTCCTGTCCTCTCCCCTTCCCCAAGCCCTGGGCACGCTTTCCTTGCAAGCAGGGCTGCCACATGGTATTTCAGAAGTATTTTTAGCATGTGCATCACTGTGGCATCTCCTCCTGCCTTGGAAAGCTAAAGGCAGCACCAGGTCCTGCTGTGATTTGAACCTATGGTTCCTACAAGCTGGGGTGTGAGTGGTTGAGCTGTACGTTCCAGGTTACAGAGTTTACTGAAGCTTCAGGGCCAGACTGATTTATTGATGCTGGAGACAGTGGTGGCCTCATGCAAGAGCCAGCTGACCTTCCAAGGTGCTCCTGCTCGGAACAGGTGGGTGACATGGCTCCTCACCCCAACAGGATGGATGTCAGCCTTGAACCTGTGTCAACCTCGTGTCTGATGACCTCTGGTAGCCATGTGCTGAACAAGCTGAAAAGGTCAATCAGCATATCAGCCCGAACAGCTGGATCTAATAGAAAATGAGTCAACATGATAAATAGTTGGCATTATAGGAATAACAGATGTACCCTGGGTTGGTTGCAGCAGCACGTTGATGTGTTGAAGCAACTGAAGAGACTCGTATGACGGCAACCTATCATTCCCATCCTGTCCACTGAAACTGAGATGGCCAACAGATGTTATGCATAGATAATCTGATGGCCAGCTTTCTGCATGCAGCTGATAGGCAGCAGACCACACATCAAAATGCACTTCAGGAAGGGCCATTTGCAATGAGTGGTGCAGAAACTGCAAGGTAACACATACAACCCACATTTGTGTTTGGTGTGAGGGCTCTGCACCTTCCAGCAAATCAACTATCAGTTGTCACTATCCCTGGAGGCTTTTGTGTAGATGTGGCATTGAGGGACATAGTTAGTGGGCATGGTTGGGATGGGTTGATGGTTGGACTAAATGACCTTAGTGGTCTTTTCCAACCTCAGTGGTTCTATGATCACAGCTGGATCAGGCATGCCAAAAAGTCCAGATTTATTGTTTTGCCTTCTCTGCTGTTACAACTGAATAATAATAATAATAATAATAATAATAATAATAATAATAATAATAATAAAGTCAAAGAGCTCTTTTGCTCAGAGCATCTACTATTGCTCACTTACAGGCAATAGCTGGGGTAGGATGAGACTTGCATGAAGCAGTGCGACGTTGCACCTCATTCCCACTGCAGGAAAATGAATTAAAGTGAAAAATGTAAAAAGAAAAGGAAGGCTAAAATAGGAGTCTAAAATAAGAAGCAGAATCCCTCTGGTAAATTGCTGAGTTTGCTCCCTGCCGTGGAGAGCCAGCCCTGTGGGGGGGGTGAGCTATTTTCTGGAGATGAGCTGAAAATAGCACAGGGTAGCAGCAGCAGCGAGTGAATGTGTGGCCCCCAGAAGCTTCGTGCTGATTCAGGTCTCCCAGCTGTGCTCTCAGCAAAACCACCCCGTTATTCAGGGCGAGACACTTGTCCCAGCCCCAGCCCTAGCAGAGGTGTGCAGCCACTCCTCCAACAAAGCAATTACTGTCAGCCCCAACGTGCCGCTTGTCAGCGCAGAAACTGAATTTCGGAGCAGCCGGCAGCAGCTCCCCAGAGAACGCTGGGGGATGGCAGCAAGGAGCTTTTCCTCGCCAGGCTTCAAACCTCCCTTCGACAGGCTGAAATGAGATGCTAAGCCTGGAACTCAAATCCTCTGATCTTCCCTTTTGCATTCAGCGCTGCTCCTGGCTTTCCCCTACAAAACCCATTAATCAGAGCCACACCAAGCACCTCCCTGGGAGCCGGGCTCCAATCACCGCTTCCAGGTCAGTGCCTCCCCTTCCTTCATCCACCCTCACCTCCCAGCTGTGTTGTGTGCATGGGTGCTTTGGGGAACAAGAGTCTGAATGCTGTATTTTTAATAGCAGAGCAACATACAGGGATGAAATCCTGGCCCAGGAATGGCACAGAGACACCAACTGAACGAGCTGGTGGCCTGGAGGGATGACGTGTAACCATCATGAGGATGGATGGCTGTGATGTCCCAGGAAGCAAGCATTGGGCTGGGAGTTAGCACAACCATGCAAAAACACCCAAACTGAATCTTATTTTGCCATGGTTTTGTAGCAGTATTACTGTGCCTATTTTTGCCCAGGAGCAGTGCATTTAGGGCGCTGCTTTGTGAGCAGCAAACCATGTCTTACGGGGATGTTCCTAACAGAGGCACCTGCAGGACTGCTGGGCATTGGAAGGCTTTCAGTTGGATGACATGAAGATGGATGATGAGCTCACACTGGTGTCTGCCTGGGGGAGGGCTGGGCAGGAAACCCCTCAGGGTTACAGGGAGGAAAAGCAGCAGCAGGTTTTCCCTCCTGCTCGCTTTGTTGGGTGGAGAAGAAGGCCTCCTCCAAACCTCTGCTCTCCTGCGGGTATCCTCGCTGTGTACCTGTGCTCTCCAGCCCCTGTGCATGGCACCAGGCTGTGCCCATCATTGGGGTGGGATGCTGTAGGGTATTACCAGGCCTCAGTGTATTGGGTTTCTTTTATCTGTCCAGAGCCGTGACTACAGCAACTTTAATGTTACAAAGATACCACTGGGGTGTTTGATCTACACAAACGACTGTGACTTTGATTTTAATGAAAATATGGCAGCGCAGAATCACAGAAAAGAGATCACTGAGTCCAACAGCCAGCTAAAGCAGTTCCCTATAATAGGTTGCACTGGTAGCATCCAGATGGGTCTTGAATATCTCCATAGAAGGAGACTCCACAACCTCTCTGGGCAGCCTGTTCCAGCACTCCATCATCCTTAGTGTCAAGACATTCTTTCACATGTTTGTATGGAACTTCCAGTGTTCAAGTTTTAGGCTGCCACTCCTTGTCCCGTGGCTACACATCACCAACAAGAGCCTGGCCTCATCCATCTGCCTCCCACCTCCCTTTGGACATTTATAGACATTTATCACAGTGGCAGCCGCTGCTGTATTGTGACACCCATCAGAGGGGAAAGTCGTTGAGTCGTAGAATCACAGAATTAAGGTTCAGATCCTGATGCCCCCCACAGCAATGGGGACAGGCAGATGAGACTCCACGCCGTTGGTTTTTCTTCTGCACCTGGAGCAATTGCTGTCCCCATGTGCCGAGGGAAGGGGACCCGGCCATGAGTGCAGAGCCTGGAGGCATCACCGAGCAGCAAAACTGGAAATACAGGAAAATTTTCCTCTGCTTCTTGCTGCAAGGCAGCATACAAAGGCAGGAAAACCCTCAGCCCGCTACAGCTGTGCTTCAGCCATCAGTTAAAATCGCTGCTGTTAAAAATGCCAGCAAAATAGCTGTTGGCCAAAAGTACAATCATTAACCTCAGGTTCTTCTTTCCTTCTTTAGCAAAGACAGATACTCATTGACAGAGCTGCTCATGATACAGCACATTTCCTAGCGCTGTTACCTTGCTGACCCAAGCAAGTAACCAAAATTTGGGTGGCTGCGGGTTAATCATAGCAAGAGGAAAAACTGATTGCAGAGACAGGTACTTTTCCAAGAGGGGGAAAGAAAAGAAATGAGCATTCCCTGGCTCGTACCACCTGTGGCATTCCCAAATACACCTGGCTTTAAAGCCCTGCTGCTCCTCCAGCCACATGTAGTTTTCGTTCCCACCATTTCAGTGGAGTCTCCTTCACACCCCATTCAACCTCCCCAAAGTCCTGCAGTAGAGAGCAGATTCTGATTAATCACCCTTAATTTAGGAAGCTATTTATTAGGCAAATGCATCGCATTCATATGCACATCTGCAGCCAACAGAGAGGCTTTCACTTCTTGCAGCCCTACAAAGCAGAGGCTGCAGCAGTTAAAGCCGTGGTGCTGGGCTACTCCTTGGGTTGAGCGGGTGCCTGTGCCCATAGCATGGCAAAGCCACTTGTAGTGATGGAGCTGAGGGCTGGAGAAGGACCTGGAGGCAGATAAGAACAACAGCTTGAAATCTCAGCACCTCCTCGGTCGCTCACTGATGGAGATATTGTGGAGGATGGGGTCAGAGCCACCAGACCATGCTGGGAAGAGCCCTTCTGACACCACTGCACCGATAGAAATTGGGGTGGTTTTTGTGTTAATTGCTGTGATATACTGATAGCCCCCAGTGAGGGATTGATTTTGGCTGTTACAGGATAAAGACAGAGCCAACACCGTGGTGCTGCTATGCACAGACCCTTCATGCATCATGTCTTCTTTCCCAGCACATCATGAGCTGGAGGAGGCTCAAGGATGCTGGTGAGGTCCTGCCCACCATCTCTTAGGTTGTTCTTAGAGCATCCAAGTTGTTTGGTTGTTTGGAATCACCCATAGGGTTCATTGCTTCAAGAGTTACAGCAAAATCTACTTTGGTTTGGGGTGTTCAAATCCCAGGGCTGGATACAAACCTCCAGTTTGAGTGAGAACAGAGCACGAGCTTCCCAGTAGTCAATGGCTCTGTTCACATGTAAAGGACCAACAAGTGACATCACATCTGCCTGGTGCATCCTACAACCAGCCCATGGTTTGCTGGGTTGGTGTGCTACTCAAAAACAAAGCCAGTCTGAAGCAGACTTGCTAGAGACAAAGCAATTTCCTAATTCCAAATAACATACCACATTTTAAAGCATGCGATACTTCCTTGCTGAAAACTATATCCAATTCCTCAGCCCTCAGAGCCACACAACTTGCCCCCAGTTCACTTCATGCAAATGGATTGAGCATCCATGCACCGAGTGCTCTTCTTTACACTACGGTGAGAGTTGCTGGGAGCACTGGCATGAAATGCAGACTGAAATGTCCATCTTCATTACGTTACTTCTTTCTGTGCGGTTCAGCAGTGGGTCATGGCATGTGGGTGACTTCCCCCCAGGTCCTGGAGGAGCAAAATCCTCAGTGACTTGGGATGACAAGTGCGCTTTTACAGACTGAAAGCTCTGGGCAGTGCAGTTGCCTTGCCAGGCAGCTCTGCTAACAATATTCTTTTCATTCGGGGGGCCCAAATCTGCTGCCTGGGAACCTGCCTGCCTTGTGCAATCGATTGCAGCGAGGCCCTTGATTTTCACTGACATTTGCTTCCATCCGTCACAGCCTCCTGCTCCGTCCCCATCCCTCCTTGCTGCTTTGCCAGAGCCCTGGAGAAACCTGAAAACCTGGCTTGGCAATGAGGGAAGGTGAAGTTTGGCATTCAGACAGGGCTCAGGAAAGCTGGTGTCGTGCCCGCGGCTCCTCCGAGTCGCTGCATGATGGTGCACAAAATGCCCCCGTGCCTCAGTTTCCCCACTGCAGCAGCATGCCCTCACCTCGAGCAAAGGGAGGATACTCATTATTGCTTACGAGGTGCAGCATAAGTAGTAAACAAGTGTTTGGAGCCTTTCTAAAAATAATCCATCCGCCAACACTCCGGCCCATAGAGCAGGACTGGAATTGGGAGCTTTCCTGGCTGTTACATAACTGCGGCAGTATTTTTTTAAGGAATGAGTTGTTTTGATTACTCTCGTTATTTCATAAATAAGCAGCGTAGAAAGGATCAAACAAAAATAAATGCCTGCTTCACCCAGGCATATGGAGCTGAGTGTTACTTGAATTATATTTTTAAACCAGCAATCTCCTATCTTTGGCCTGGAGCTTTTCACAATCTGAAAGTGAACACTGCCCCATTTGTTTGTTTGTTTTCCCCATCCACTGCCTCTTTGCCTTCACGTTGGTAAATTCTGCTGAGGGCGAGATGTGCCAGGGACATGGGAACATCTTCCTCCCATGGAAGGTCCTTTGCTTGGGGACATTGCTCCCCTGGCACCATGACTGATGAGCTGAGCTGCCATCAGTGCCACTTCTTGTTCCCCCAGCTCTGCGAGCAGGTGGGACATTCTGGCTCAGATGCTCTGGAGAAAGGACCATCCCGTGCCCACCCCGAAGCTCCCCATGAGGGCATCTGGTGCAGTGTGAGGCTGCAGGTGTTGGCAGCACTCAGCAGGTGGGAGAGCTTCCAAGCCCTGGCCTCACATCTTCCCCCCTCCATGATTTGCAACGCATTTTTTTTCCTTCCCCCTCCGCCCCCCACCCCCACCCCCTTTTTTTTTTATGATAAGGCAAAGCAAGGAAATCATCACAGTGGCACCAAGCTTGGAGCAAAGCCCCAACTGCCTGCGCACCACCCTGGGGACCTCACCCAGAACGCGAGCCCACAGGGTGAAGAGGCTCCAACGGGGGACGCAGCATCCATAGGGGCGGCTGCAGGGGGGCACCGGGCAAGAGGACGCTCAAGTGCCCCCCGCGGGAGGACGGGACTTTGAGGGGCGCAGCTCGCAGTGGGGCTCACACGGGGCTCCAGGGGTGCAGCCGGCGGGAGGGAAGCGACCACCGGTGCGGGTGTCCGTGCCCGGCGCTCCGCATCCCCGGCCCCGCACCGTCCCCGCACGGCGCATGCCTGGGGCAGATGCCGGCCGGTTCCAACCGGGAAAGAACGAAGCTTTTCGGGTCTCGCGAAGAGGAGGAGCCCATCTTCCTCCCCGCTGCGCATCCCGCATCCCCCCGCCTTCTCTCTCCCGCAGGAAAAGTTACAGAGCGGGGGTCGGAGCGCGGAGCCGGCGCGGGGGACGGACGTGGGGCCGGGTGGGTTCGGGGAGCTCTCGATGCGTGGATGGGGATGGGGATGGGGATGGGGGTCCCGCCCCGCATGAGTCACCGCGGGGCGCCCACGCTGTGCCGCAGCCCGACGGGACGCGCACCCCGCGCACCCACCCGCGGTCGTGTCTGCCCGTGGGGCTCGGCGCACCCGCAGCGACTGTTCCAGAACGGGAACAAGGAAAGAACGAATGAAAGAATGAAAGAAAGAAAGCAAGCGGCGTTGTCCCCGTGCGCGGATGCAGAGCAGAGATGCGCGGCCCGCGGGAGGAAACCGCCCCCCGCGCAGGGACGCGCCGTAGTAATTTGCAAAGGGGCGGCGCGGGTGATGGTGCTGGTGATGGGGGTGGGAGGTGGGCAGGCGGCCCGCCCCCCCCGATCACATGGCGACCCCGCGCAGCCAATGCGGGGGGCTCTCGGACCCCAAGGACCCGCGGCCCCCCCGCTCTATAAATGCCTCTCCAAAATGCAGCGCAGTTCCTTTCTCCCGTCCCGCCCGGTCTCGCTGCTCCGCGCCCCGCGCAGCTGCCCGCGGGTCTCCGGCCCTGTTCCGCGCTCCGCTCCTCCCCCCTCCCCCCCCCTTTTTTTTTTTCCTTTTTTTTTTTTTTTCTCCCCCCTCCCCTTTCCCCTCTCCCCGTTTTTCTCCTCCTTCCCTCCCCGCGCCCCGTTTGCATGCATTGTCTGTCTCCCAAGATGGTTTGTGAGACCAAGATCGTGGCGGAAGACCATGACTCAATCCCGGGAGCCAAAAAAGACACCATCATTGTTTCTTCCTCCCAAATGTGGCCCACCCTCTCGGGCTCCCCCTCCTCCCCCCCTGCTCCCCTCGGTACCCCCAAAGAAGAACCCAAACGCGACAACGTCTACATCCGCGAATTCCACCCTTCCGAACAGGAGGTGGTGCGCCGCATTTTCTACGAAGGTATCATGGAGCGGATCCCCAACACGGCGTTCAGGGGGTTAAAGCAGCAGCCCCTCACCCAGCTGCTCTACGCTCTGATGGCGGGTGAGTAGCGACTCCGCTCGGGGTCCCCACGGGGACGCGTGGAGCCGGGAGCGCCGCAGCCACGCGGAGCCGCAGCGATGCGGAGAGAGCGAGAGGGGGGTGGTTTGCGCTGCGCGGGTTTGGAGGGCGGTGAGGGGCTCCCCGCGGAGGTTGCGCGTCCTTGCGGTTGTTCTGTGCTGGGCGTTGAGGTTGGGGGGGGGTGGGGGGTGGGATGGGAGCGGTGCGCGCATCGCAGGGCGCAGCTCCGCAGCGCGCAGCCCTGCGCACCGCGTGCCGCCGTTGCTTGGAGACGGCCGGTCCTCTCCATCTCCGTGTGTGTGTTTGGGGGGGGGGGGGGGGTCACCTCCGAGGGTTGCAATCCCGAAATAACTCCTACAGGGTGCTCCCACCCCCCGCAAATAACCACGTGTGAAAACCCCCCTTTAAAATAATAATGTGCGCCCGAGCCCCCCTTCCTGGAAGTAATGGTGTGAGCTCCGCTTTTGTGTGAATATCAGTGTAATAATGCACGTCCCCCCCCCTCTAAAAACGCACTCTCCACCCCAAGCCTGGGTTCTCAAGCCATTGGTGGTTGCAGGTGACCCCTCAAGCTCTGTATTGGAGAGGGACCGCTGGCAGTAGTGGGGTGCTGGGAAACGACTACCAAAGGATCCCCCCAGAGCCCCCCCAGGCCTTTTGTGGACCCCCAGCCCCAAGGCTGTTGCCCCTCCCCAGCAGCCGGTGCTTCCCAGTCTGGAAATAGTAATGCCGCAGTGCCAAACACATGGCTGCGGAACACGGCGCCTGCAGCACAGCCCCCCCCTCAACTGACAGCGGGGCGCAAGGGGTGCCCCCACAGCCCCTCTCCACCCCCCCCATACACTGCAGGGATACTGAGCTGCATTGTCACTTAGCACTGCTTAGGGAGAATTGCACCGCTCTCATGTATGAGCTGCAAATGTCTGTTTTGCTCTATGTTCTTTATTGATTTGATTTGATTTTTTAAATGAGTTTGTATTCCGAAATCAACACTAAATTCTCTTTTCTGACAGGTGTCGTTTATTTCTCTTCCTTATCTCCATAGTAATGTGCTTTGTTGTGACCAAGTCCTTCCTGCTGACCTGCTGCTTGCCCATCTTTCTGATGGGCATGAGGTACTACTTCAGCAGAAAAGTTATCCTCCACTATCTCGATTGCGCGCTGCATACGGACATGTCTGATATCGAGCAATATTACATGAAACCGCCAGGTGAGTGTGAGTGCCTGGGGCTGCCTTCCCCCCCATTGGGGACTGTGGCTGCCCCGTGCTGCTGGCACCTCGTCCTCTTTGCAGCAGCACTGAGCACAGCTATAAAGTTGCCAGAATGCAGCTTTTAGGACACGCCAAGCACAAATCCATCCATCCATCCCCCCTCCCAAGATGTTTAGTCATCCACATCTGCAGGCAGGCACTGGGGGCCGTGCTCTCCATGCTCAATGGGGGTACAGGGAGCTGGGTGCACCCCATGTTCTCTGAGCTGGGGGTTTCTTTGCCCCCTCTGTGTATCAGGGCATGCGGGGTGTTGGTGAAAGCTCGTTTTGCCGTATTTCTCTAGAACCTTCCTTAATGCAAGTGTTTTGGAAGGAACGTAGATCAGGTATGTAAAGGGATGTTGCTGGTGTGATATATGCCTTCATCTTCTTGTTATGCAAATGCATGTAATTAAAAGCATAACGTCTAGTGCTTGACTGTTTAGCTTCAAATAGCTCCTACGTGATTAATAACAATAAAAATCTCCTACACAATTAATAATAATAAAAAGAAGTCCTTTGCAATTTGTCGGGGTGATGGTACCATTCCTGTTCTGTAGGTGAGAGCCAGAGCTGGGGGCTCTGTGGGCTGCTGGGGGCTGTTATTGGGGTTGGAGGTTTGCACTGTGGTTGTATCATGCTCCTGAGGAGTGGGCTGGGTGAGGTTTGCCATTCATCATCTGCTCTCTCAGGGCACCACTCATTGGTTTCTCTATGTGATGGTTTTCGCTGCATCACTGCTGTCCCCAGTATGGCTGGAGCTCTCCTCATTGGTAATAAAAGCCACAAACTTTTGTTCTCCTCATTCCTAGTACTGCATCCATCTAAAATGGTGCTTACCTTGTAATAAGACCCAAAATGCCTTAAGACTATTTCTTTTGGATGTTGCATCCCATTGTAGTGTCCATCTACGTGGGTTATATTTAATTCCCAGTGCTCGTTCTTGTGACAGAGAAACCATGTGTAACTTGTATGTGTCCTTAAAGAGCTCAATATTCATTAAAGCTGTTGTCACAAAAATAAATGGGCTGTGGCTTAACATTTCCAAACCTGTGTGTCCAACAGTGCCTGGTGCTGGGGGGGGAGAGCTGCAGGAGAGCAGGAGCAGCGAGTGTGAGCTTTGTAGGTGCCTGAGCTGCATCTGTCCCTGCAGCCTGAGATGTGCATGGCTGCAGTTTGGGGTGTGCTTACACCAGTGTTTGTAGGGAAGGTTCAAATGAAGAGTTGGGAGTGCCCCCACTTGTGTAGGGTCAGCAGCGCTGTGTAGACAGCATCCCTTCCACCCATCAGCATTGCTGCTTCTTGATACCTAACGGGGCTGATTTCAATTTCAGTGGAATGTGTGGGCTTTAATTTTTGACAGACTTTAATCATGTGTAATTAGGCTTCTGCCGTGCCGTAAAAAGCAGATTTATGGGACTGCTGGTGCTTGTGAAGGGTGCCCGATGGTAGTAGCATGAAGCGAGTTAGAGTCATCATTTGGTAAAGGCCAAGAGGAGGCAGCCAGGACTGCTCCATCCACAGTTCCAGTGCCCATCTGTGTGCTGTGAAGCTGTGTGAGGTACCAACCTGGCATTCTGATCATTTATTTCTGCCCTAAAAGACAGCAGTGTAAATACAGATGTCTCCAAAAGCTTTGAGTTTCTTGCCTTTCTGGCACTGATTTCATTGTCTATTGAAACACACTAAGAACAGGCAGTGTTGTGCCATATCAGCTCCCCATCCCCGCACAGAGGACAGGAATGACACCAGAGCAACTTCCAGCCCCAAGTTTTTTCTCTTATTGTGATAGCTGATGAGTTAGCACCCAGACATTAATTATTACAACAGGAACAAGAAGGGCTCCTCCTTGTAAGTAGTGCCTGTTGTTCCAACTTAGATATCAGTGAAAGCTTTCTCAATTGAGTATTATGGAAGATTCATAGAATATCCTGAGTTGAAACAGACCCTTAAGAATAATTGAATCCAACTCTTAATGCTGGAACAAGGGCCCAGTGAGGCTGTAGGTACTCAGAGCTTGGCTAGATGCGGTGCAGTGAACAACCTGGTGTGACTTCAGGTGGAACAGGTAAAGCTGGGTGTGGTCTTGAGGTCTTGGATTGCAGTGTTGGTTTTGACTTTACTGAGGTGTTGCTTTTGGCATCCGTGCCATGAAGAACTGCTTGTGATACCCAGGTCAGGGTTCTGTTGTGTGGAGCATCCACAGCAAACAGCTCATGGGGAGGGAATGGGTTGCTCCTGGTGGCTCTGCCAGAGCATCTGTGTGGGCTGTGCAACCTATGGATCAGCTTAAGAGCAAAGGCCAAAAGTGTAGTGGGATGCTGGAAGCACCATGCTTCATGATTAGTGTTATTCACATCAGAGTATTTCTTCTGCAGTTTTCTGACCCACCAGTCTGCATGTTAGTTATTGTCTTGAATT
The DNA here is from genome assembly GCF_054131305.1 of Coturnix japonica. Classification (NCBI taxonomy): domain Eukaryota; kingdom Metazoa; phylum Chordata; class Aves; order Galliformes; family Phasianidae; genus Coturnix; species Coturnix japonica. The sequence continues at coordinate 83,664,255 of NC_140666.1, read as the reverse complement.
TCTCCCACTGGGTTTTGTGTGGACATAAAAGCATGTGCTGACAGCAATTCTGCTGAAGTACACAAGCCAACATTTAAACATTTGTTTGCTCTCGTCCTCCTACATTTGCACCAAGGATCTGGCGGAACATTTGGGCCAGAGTTTAACTCTAAGCCCAAGGGCAGTAGATTGAGTTGAAATTGATGTTGACTTCAAAGGAATTGTTGGCGTTGAGTTCGGTGCTGGATTGGGATCTTAAAACAGAAGAGTGAATGGCCCAACCTTCCACAGCTCTTCGTTAGCTCATTTTAAAGTAGCACCTACTAGAATTTATCTTTTTCTGCATAAACTATGAAATAAGGCGCTGGGGTGGTAGAAAAGGAAGGAATTGGATAATAGGCTTAATTGTCAAGCAGAGTAACTTGGGTTCTAGTAAACAACAACAACAAAAGTAATTTTAAATTGAGAAATGCGGGAGGCAGAGCTTGACGCAAATAAGGGGAGCACAGCTGGAGCTTCTTTTATGGTCTGATGATTTTGACAACTAATCAGTTTTACGGCATCTCTTCAAGCTTCTGTCACGGTGGTTCTGTGTATGTTTGCAGCAGTTTGTGTGTTGGAAAGATTCTTGGGAGGTTGAGGTCTCTGCTGGAGGGCTGATGGAAACCAGAACTCCTCACTGCTGGTGCGAGTCCACTGCTCTCCTCAATGAGCAGAGCTTGGGTAGATGAACCAGCATATTTTTCTGGTGTAGTTTCAGCCCTTATCTCCTGTGGCTGTCTGTCTTGCCATTCTGCTGGGTACCTCTGCACAGGGATGTGTGTATGTGTGCGTGGTGGTGGTGCAAAGATCTCCTTGTTGCAGAAGCTGACCTTTCTTGGTGTTGTTTGTGCAGGGCCCAGGCAGGAGGAGCATGGACAGGTGACCTGGAGAGCTGTGGCTGCCAGGCCTGGTGGAAGGCTGAGGGCATCTGCCTTGCATAAGGCAGCAGGTGAAGCTGAAGGGATTGAAGCAGGAGATGTCAGGTTGCATTAAACACACCAGTTTGGTGGCTGTGGTTTCTTGCATTGATTACTCTGTGGTGGTGTGAGCAGGACTGGAGGGAGCAGTTCTGTCTTCACTGAATCCCCATCTTCGGCTTTCTCCTTTCAAATTGGGTTCAGGGAGCCAGCCAGCTCAATGGGCATATCAGAGAGGGCCCTGGGTGCATTGAATGGGGAGGGGTCTGCCTCTGTTCACCTAGTCCAGGCTGCTGGTGAGCAGAGCAGTTCTGTTTCCATTGTCCCCAAGTACATGATGAATAGATTAATCCTGAATGACAGTATTGCACTGCCCTGAAAGGAGGATGGTTTATGAGAATTCAGTCTGAGCTGCTTTTGGGTGGTACATTTAGGTTGGATATTAGGAAAAGTTTCTTCTCTGAGAGTGGCAATGCATCGGAACAGTCTGTCCAGGGAGGTGGTGGAGTCTCTGTCCCTGGAGGTGTACAAGAGGGTAGAGGTGGCACTGAGGGACGTGGTGGGGATGATTGATGGTTGGACTAGATGAACTTAGTGTTGTTTTCCAACTTTAGTGGTTGTATGGTCTCTCAGCTGAACCCCCATGAGGTATGTCTTGTCCTTGACAGAGACCTTGAGCTTGTGTTCTTACCTCAGGATTCCAGTTGAGGTAGGGGCAGAGATGGTTTGTGAGGAGGTGCAAATCCTGCTGGTTTCCTTCCAGGCCTGGGCAGGGAGTTGGAGTCCCCAGATGGCAGCTTTCTATGGTGGGAATGGAGGCCTGGAGCTGGGTATTGGAGCACACCCCCAGGCACAGGGCTGACTCTGCAGCCCAGTTCTTCCACATTCTGGGTAAGGCAAGCAGCTGAGCCACCAGATAAGCTGGAGGGACGCTGCCCACTGATAACATTGTTTTGAAAGAATAGAACAGCTCAAGCTTTGCAAAGCCAGGGCTTAGATACCTGACCCCAGGATAGGGCTCAGGGCTGCTGCTTCCCAGTGCAGGAATGTGTTTTCAGAGGGCCCTGCCTCACTTGCCCATGCCTGAAAGGCAGCTGGAATCTAAGGCATCCCTATCTCCATCATTTTGTGCTGGATCATACAGCACCCTGACCTCAGGCATCTGCCAAACCCCTTCACTGGCTTTTGTGGGTTGGGATTTTTAGGGATTTTCTCTGGCGTGCAACTCACAGAGAGATGGGGAGTGCAGCATGGAGCAGGGGCAGGAAACACAGGAGAGAGGCTGTGTCCTGAAACACTGTGTTTCCCAGCTCTGCTTCCAACGGTGCTGGAAGAAACAGAGGTCAGGTCTCATATTTTGGAGGAAAAGGGCCTTGCTTGTGTGTGTGCTGTGTGGCAGCACCTCCGGATGCCAGTGGAGGTAACTTCAAAGGATGAGATGGTGCACCTTGGAGAGACCCTGCAAGAAAAGGGTGAAAGATCTTTAGTGTATTTTAGAATGGAAAACATTGTGCCTGAATATATCTTGGACTGGCCTCCTGTGGGAGGACTGCTAAGCAATTCCCAGTGATGCTTTTTTTTGTTACTATTGCCTTAGCTGTGCTGGAACTGCCCGCTTTGGCAGTTCTCACATTCAGTGCCTGTCTTGAGCTGAACTTGTTGGGAAGCAATAAACAGCAACTGATGTTTTCAAGTGTTAGAGATGCGTGTTGTCCAGAACTGGTCATTGACCAAAATATTTTATTATTTGAATTATGTAAAATGTCATTAAACTTAGAATCATAGAATTGCCAAGGCTGGAAAAGACCTCCACGATCATCCAGTTCAGCTGTCTGCCTGCAACCAATATTTCCCTCACTAAACCATGTCCCTCAGTGGCTCCTCGGCCTTTTTCTTGAACACCTCCAGGGACAGGAGACCAACCCCCATCTCACCACAACCTCTTCCCAAGTAGCTGTAGGGAGCAAGAAGGTCTCTCCTAAGCCTTAAGAGTTGCTTCTTGTGAAACCTGCCTCTTCATATGCAATTGACATTCCATCCCGTGCTCTCATATCCATCCTCTGCTCCTGCAGCCAGCAGCAGCAGGGACCTGCCCTCCAGGATGGACGTGACACTTTGCTATGCCACTTTCCTGGGGCTGAGTGTCCCCAGGGCTTCCTCCAGCATGTGACCAAGCATATACAAACCCAAGGCCAGCTGTGCTCCCCCCTGGCTGATATCATGGCCAGCCCCAGCCTTGCCCTGTGCCTGTGCTGATAAGCACTTGGTGGGGCTGAAAGAGGGAAAGTGACACCTGAGTCTTCAGTTTTTTCCAGTTTTAGGGATGCTCAGACAATGCACATCTTCTTATCTTGAAGAGCAATGCTGTCAGCCAGAAGTTTACCATGGAAAACTTGAAGTGGCCTGATTAACAGAGCAACCTGAGGGTTCAGGCTTCTTCAGGGCTGTGGTACAGACCCAAATGGGATAAATGCATTAATGGAGAAGCTGCTGCAGCCTTGCTCCCCACTGTTCCTCTTCCTTCTTTATTACTGAAGCAGGAACGAGTGTGCAAACCCATTCCTCAACATGCATATCCATGAGACAAAAATAGACCTCGCTTCAGATCCAGCTTCAGCACGTTCCCATGTCGAAATTTGATAAAGTTACATTTTCTAGTAAATTTTGCGGAGTGCTGTGACCTATATTTCTTTCCCTTGCATTCAGAAACATTCTCTTGAGGTGTCCTTAATTGATGTGGCTATCAGTTCGTGCAGCAGTGTTGAGTTTGTAGTGACGCCTGGTTGGGAATGGCACTGCTGGAAGCAAACTGTGTACAGGTGTTTAAAAACCCCAACATGTGCAAGTGCTTTTAATTAATCTGTGATGTGAGCAGTAGTAAGTTGTGCAAATGGCACACCAGCAGCTTATAGGCGCTGTTACCTCCTCAAGAGCATCAAACGTGAGCTGTGTGGGGACTTGTGAGCATGAATAGAGTAGCAACATCAGGCATTGTAGTTTTTTCTAGCTTAAAGTGGTATTTTATGTACAGCTTCATGTGACTGTTTCAGTGAATAAACGCGAGGAGGAGTACAGTTTTCTCTGTGAGTTCAGCTGTGAAGTAATGAGTCTCATTCAGGGTGCTCAATGGCTCTTCTTCCTTCTCTCACTTCCTTCAGAGTGGCTGAGATTTAAAACAATTACCCAAAGGTGTGTTTCAGTTTAAGGCTTTTGAAGAGATTTCAACTCAGTCTTCACATTAGGTGCCAAAGTCGTGGTGAGAGGTAGTAAAGTCTGGAGCTTTGAGCTGCTCTGATGCTGTTTTGGATGTAGAGCATGAGTTGAAATCTTACTATGGTTAGACTGGATGACCTTAAGGGCCTTTTCCAACCTTCATGATCCTATTCCCAAGCACCAGAGGCACCGTGTTTAGCCTCTTAGGCTTTTCCAGGAGTATCTGTGATCCTCGTGGACACAGCCAGGTGCCCAGATACTTTAGGAGCTATCAGACTTTGCTCTTTATCTTAAGGTCTCTAAGGTTTATTGGTTTTTACCAAAGAAATAGGTTTTAATGTAGAAGCCTAAATACACGGCTTGGTTGTCAAAAAGACAGAACCCATTGATGGGCATCGCAGAGCCCACGCCTCACCTTGGTATTGAGGTGCTGAAGATCTCTTAGAAATAACAGCATGTTTTGTGCTGCTCCCTGCCTTCTAAAGGAGTGGCTGCCGGGTGCTTTGCTGGTGTGCGGTTCTGCAGCGCACTGAGTGATGCATGGCCTTTGTTGTTTCTGCATCAGTGAAACGGGGAGCTTCAAAGTGTATTTATAGGGTTCTTTTATTGTTACCTTTTTGCTCCCTGCCCCCCCAGTGAAGCTGAGGAATCAGATATTTTTTTCTCCTCTTTTTTTTCCTGACAGCTGGCTAATGAAAGCAGCCTTCACGGGAATCCAAACACAGCAGAGTGCCTTGCTTAGCTTCTGTTCACAAATCTATCATTTGTAACCGGTGCCAATAAGAGGATTTATTTAATTCTTTTGACAAAAGCACAGTGGAATCATCAAGAAACCTCTGCCATGCCTTTATTAAGGCATCACAGCCGGCTTGTGCTGGTCTGGTTAGAGACAGGTGCGTGCCATGGTGTCTGTTACAGATGGCTTTGAGCCACGCGTTTATAAGTAGCCTATTGACCCGTGGGACCCCAACGATCAATTAACTATTTATGAGAGCACGTACTGTATCATTTCTTGCCCTCTGTAATTGCTCAGAGGGTGTTTCTTTACGGAGCTGAAGGTGTCATTGCTCACAGGATAATCCCAAAATGTTGACCTGGAACTCCCAGTGCTTGATGCCGAGTGGGGTTTGTGTTTTAAAAACAGGCTCTTGAGAATTAAAGACTGCATTTCAAAATAGAAACATGTATTGTAGGTGTATTTTCTCTAACGGCGCTGTGAGATAGTGCTACATAAAACTGAATTTTGGAACAGTGTAAAAAGAAATACAGAAATGCAGTGCCTGTCTTGCGGTAGGGTGAGCTGCTTGAAATGATAAATTGCAAATAATAGTTTGGTGGCTTGACATTCGTTTGTTGTCTGTAGGATTTATTCAAGTGATAGAACTGAAAACCTGAGTTTTTATGAGGACACGGTTTCTGTGGTGTAGGTTTTGAAGTGAACTTAATGCTTTCCTTGTCAGTCAGGAGGGTTGGTTTTCTTACAGGCTTTCTTCTGAAGCCAGGCATATTTAAAATAAAAAATGCTGATTAGAGTAGGGCCCATGTTATCTCCCAGGCATTACCCGACTTACTGGGCTGTAAGGGGCTGTGGTCTTTGCGTGGTATTATGAGGTACACACAGAATCAGTGCTGAGACCACCTGCATCTGAGCCCTGTCTTAATGACAGAGGCATTTTGTACCGATGTAGTTAGTTGTTGAGGAGGTGGTGCTGTGGGAGCCCTCTGAAATAGAACTGTAGAATCACTCAGGTTAGAGGGCGCTGAGGTCATCTAGTCCAACCATTGGCCCATCACCATTGTGCCCACTGAGCCACGTCCCTAAAAGCAGCAGAGATGCAAGGATGAGCTGTAAGCAGGATTAATGCCAGTCTGGGTTGTCTGTGTATTTGCTGACCTGGCTAAAGATCTTCAGTGAATTCATGACAAGAGTGTGACTTGTTTTGAATTGACAAAAACTATGTTTTGTGCACATTACTTGCCTGGTTTTACTTTTCAATGCAAGTAAAAGCTACATGAACTGCTCGTGTGCTCCCTTATCAACATGTTCGAATCCTGACTTGGAAACCACTATCAGAAGTGCAGGCTGATCAGCTTTTCTGCTGGTTGGGGTTCTTGGCCAGCTGGCTCCTCGGTGTGCCCAGCAGACACGTACAGTGCTACGAGATCATAGCAGTGATATGGGGAGCTGACAGTGGCTCTTTGTTTATTTTTGTCTTTTTTTTTTTACCCCTTTCCTTGCCACCCGCCATTCTGCATCCCATTTCTCCCACTCTTCTGTCAAGCTGCAATGCTTGCATTTTTTCTTCTCTGAATCCCACTTGGCTCTCGTACCCATCCTTGTGCTGAACTCTCCGGTGGGTTTGTGTGGGCCAGTTCTTGCTTCATTTATCACTTGTGATGGTTCCCCAAAGCAGCAATCTGCACCTCTCCTCCTCCCATTATGTTTTAAAATGTGCTTATGTCCCTTTGCTTAATGTCATTCTATAGGTCCTTCTCTTTCTTAACGTGCCATTCAGATATCTGCATGGTGAGCACAGGCATTTATTTTTGTTGGTGGAACGCTCAGAATAACAGAGATGAGAAAACAAACACAAGTCAGCTGCACGAGGATATTGTGTCTGCTAAGCTGCAAACACGGTGTGTCAGCGCATAAACCCACGTGGCAGTGGGGAGAGAACATTTTGCCTGAAGGCAAATGTACAGCCAACAACAGGATCTCTTACACCTCCCTTAAATCCTCTGACCCACCTCACCCCGATCCATATCTGGGTATGTCCTATTGATCTTTTCCACTCTGACTCTTTCCACAAAACCCGTTCTGACCATTTTAATAGGATGCATGAAATCATTACTGCAGGCAGAGTACATAGGAAAGTTGTTTTGCTTGCTGAGATCAGGGCTTTGGGTTCTTTTTTTGGAGTCGCCAAATCTGTTCATCCTCCCTGGAACTAGCTAACAGCATCAGCACCCCGTGTAACACTGCCAGTGGGAATCCAGGGAAGACCTAAATACGCTGTCTTTCAATTTAAAATAATGCAAGTAGTAGAACAGCAAAGAGAAGCTTTTGAAACGGGGCTCCTTTGGAGCACCTGCTGTTTCCAGCGCTAAGCAACTGTGGATGGTGTTTAGTTTAGAGGCAGAGCAATGAAAGTGCTCCGGGTGCTCAGCTGCTGTCTGCCTGGCAGCAGTTTGGTGCTTCACCCTGGGATTGCATTGGTAAAGTCACTGCTATTGGAATGGCAGTGTTGGTGCAATTGGTCAAAAAGAGGGAGAATGCAAGTGGGGCCAGTTGGTGTTAGAAAGGGATGGCAGTGAGCATTTGGATGGATATTTTTTTTATGAAGCAATCCAAGCTTTTTGAAAGGAGTGTTCTTGGGAAACTTCTGCTGCCTGTAAAATATATGAGGTTCACTTAGCAGCTGTGAAAATACACGTCTGGTCTGATTTTAGAAGCTGCAGATGCTCGGAAGATAACATCTAGCTGTGCAGAGGTTTTCATTCAGGAATAAGCCATCACCAGATTTTGCAGTGTTTTGTTTTGTTTTTTAGCCCTCAGCTCTCTGAAAAGCATCAAAGTATCTGCGAGGCTGCTTAAGAGGTGGGAGTGTTGTTCATGAATAACTCAAACAGCGAGGAAGGATTTCAACAAAACTATTAAATAAAGAAAAAAATCATAACAAAGAAACCCCTGACACCCTTTATTTGTTGAGGCAGAACTGAGAGAGCTCGGCTCAGAGATTCAGTGGAGCATTTGCTTTGAGTCAACCACGTGCTTCTATCCTTTGTCTTTTGTTGGGAGTCAGGAGCAGGGAATTGGAACTAGGTGGTCTTGAAGGTCCCATCCAGCCCAAATGATTCAGCGAAGGAGCTGTTCCAGCCAGGAACCTGCTCTTGTTTCACTTGTTCTTCTCTGTCTTACAATTGAGGTTTAATATATACTTTAGTGTTGCCTTGATAGATACAAACATCTTCCTGGATCCTTAAAATACTGCATTGCTGCCTGGATTTTATGGGTTTGCACCTCTCCTGGCCATGGTTGCTGTTGGTTGCCTAATGTGTAAGAGGAGATCCCTTCTGAGCAAGGCTCAGGGCACAGCTGTGGAAGTACCTGCTATCACCAGCTGTAGACACGCTGCCCTGCACTGGTGTTTAGTTTGTACCAAACCTGTGCTTTCAACATACTCTCATTTTTTAATGTCTTCCTCTACTTTGAGCAATGAGCTCTTCAATGTGGTTTCAGAGAAAACATGGCTGCTTATGGTGGCTGTTTCACTCCAGCAGATCATTAACACCTTTGGCCTTTTACATTGCTTCTGTGGCCTGGGTTTCCTCCATGTCCCTGAAAGTAGAAGGGAATGTCATACCATTTGGGGCATGCGAATGTGGATTCATTTTTGCTGTCGTGTTTTTAAATTTGCAACTGCTTTTAGGTTCATTTTCTTACATGCAGCTAGGTATTTGAGTGGAGGAGGCCCCTTTCAGCCTTGCTTTAAACTCTGATTTAAAGAACCTGCTTGTACAGATAGCGTATTCTTTCCTAATGCATCATTATATCATACCCCGCATTTGTGTCTGTAATTTGGGGGTAGTTCACCCTGCTGCCCTTGTCGTGATCATAGAATCATAGTATGGGTTGGAAGGGATCTTTAAGATCATCCAGTTCCAGCCCCTGCTATTGGCAGGAGCACCTCCCTCTAGATCAGATTGCTCACAGCTCATCCAGCCTGGCCTTGAGTGCTTCCAGGGGAGCTTCCAAAGGACCCCACCAGTGCTTCCAGGGAAGCATTCCAGCATTTGCAGAGCACTGAGTGGGCTTTGTTACCTCTGTTTGCAGAATGGCTTCTCCTGAAGGGTGAGTCACCGTAAAGTTTGTTGACCTCCTTTAGAATGGCATAAAAGTTCTCAGGAGTCCTTGTAGGGATCAGAATTGCTTTTGTTATTTAACCTTAAGTAAATGCAATGTTGGTTTCTCCCTTTGCTTTGAAGCATTTGGTGCAATTCCTGTGTAGGTACGTGCACTTCTGTTCAACTGGAGGGAAGCTTGGCTAAATTTAGGCCAGACGAGTAATGATAGATGGCTAAAATAAGATCAATTCTACCCATTTTCTCTTTATGATCTATGTCTGGGCCAACTGCTAAGCTAAAAAGAAGTCTTGATATTGTTCAGTGCCGTTTTACGGTAATGCACATGAAGCAGAAGCCAGCCAGCAAATAATGAATACTAAAACATCCAATAATTCTAGATTTTCCAGGTTTTTTTCAACATTTGAAAGTGAAATGTGCTGCAATGTAGCTCCAGTACATTTCAGAAAGCAATAAAGCCACAATAGATTGAGAAGATTGAGAAGATGGAGACTGAGCGTTAACAATGCCCTTTTAAGAAGCTGGCTTAAAGTGCAATGAACAGCACATTTTATTTTGTAAACTAATATAACTAATGAGGAGCTCATTGTCAGAGCTGTCATTTGAAGCAGCAGCTGAGGGGATGTAGGATAGCAGGGCTGGCAGGAGGGCTGCCTTCCTTCTCACCTTTATACTTCTGACTTAAAAACAACCTAAATACTAAAGCATTGGCTTACCTAAGGTCTGACTCCACAATTTACAGGCTTAGTGAGGATTTTGGATTCGTGGAGAACATCTGCTCTCAGGTTGCTTTAAATATTCTTTTCCTGCTGCTTGATGCAGACCGATCTGTGCTGCTCAGCCAAGGTGTGTCGTGCTCAGCAAAAAAGAGCTGCGCAGAGGATTTCAGGTCTTGCTATTGCACTTGTTAATGTAGCAGCGTCTGAGATGCACTGGAAGTGCTGCCTGTGTCTGGTTTTGGGGCTGTCAGAAATGCCTTCAGGGTTTCAGAGGAAACATGGAACAGGCACTGGTCAAAGTCAGTTCTCCTATTCTTACTCAGAAGTTCAACATCACCATGTTTTCCCATCCTCATCTGTATGAGCTGAGCATGGCTGCTGTTCTGGACTTGCTAGTGGCATGTTACAAAGCAGATGTTTGAGTCTGAACCCTAGAGTGTTTTTGGGTTTGCAGAGATGTTTAGGTCAACCTAGAGTCTAGAGGATGCTGCCATACCCCATGCTAGAAGGGACCACAAAGATTATCAGATCCTGCTCCTGGCTCCAAGGAGTGAGGATGAAAAAGAAGGCAGATGGAGAACAGTTGTGTTGGTTGGTGGTGGCAGCTCATCCATCTCTCCTAGTGCTGTGCACACGTCAGTGATCTGCCCCTTGGATGCCCCATGAATCAGTGGGTGTCACCCACTCTGAGTGTGCATCCACGTGGCTCAATGTTCATCCAGCATGGAGCTGTTTGTGTTGGGGCAATGAATCCTACTGTGGTAGGTTGTGTTGAGTTATTTACATGAAGGAAAGGGTCCCATAGCATTTCTAATTTCATGCACGGGTAATTCTTCTGTGCCCCTGATGTTTTTGCTCCCCCACACCTGTGTCAGCTGTATAGGGATGCTCATGAGTTTCAGGAGTGCCAAGGCAGGACTCTCATATGTCATCCAGTTTCCACCACCATAAACAACTCTGAAATGCCATTATTTTGTCAGAGCCCTCCAGGAATGCCTCCTAACTGAAGTTCAGTGTAGAGTTATTTGTAGAAGTTGTTGGAGCTTGTTACTCAGCCCAGCTTGAAGCCAGGGGGATCTGGAAAGGAGAAAGGAAGAGAAACAGGCCTGGAAAGGATGGAGGTAACAGAAGTGATGCACTGAGCTTTGGGGCTTTTTAGCTGGTTATCTGCGAGTAAATCAGAGTAGCACAACTTACACAGTGCAGTGCAGCATGGCCACATTGGGATCCCCCTTCACTGCCCTGCTTGGGCTGCCCCAAACCACCATGGAGCTTCCAGGGCAAATGACTCCAAGGGAAATCTGTAATGCTCTGCGATGTGGCAGTGTGCTGCATTCCATCTGCCCTGATATTCCTGTGCAGTGGTGTTGCAATGGGACCCAGGATGTCAGCGGGTTGTAGCAAAGAGTTTGGGGCATACAGGTTTTGCAGCTGGTGTTATCAAGCCTGATATGTTATCAGTTCTGTGTATGATATGTGAGAGAGGGACATGGGGAATTGCAAGACCTGCTCTTTGGGAAGTGCTCAGCTGTTTTTTCTTTTGTTTTTCCCTTTTCCCCCAATATAATGATATAGGGGAGGGTGTGAGATGGAGGTTGGCCCTGTGTGCAGTGCTTCAATGTAAGATAAGGCACTCGCTCCTCCCATTGAGCCCTGAGAACACATGAACCCCCATCCCCTCCCACAGCTCACACCTGCACATCACTTTCCTCCCAGCAATGCAGGTTTGCAATGTTTAATCCTGGGGAGGCTGAACAGAATTCTGTAGGTGTCAGCTTCCTTCGCACTCAGTGACCCACTCACTGGGATCACCTCCCTGGTTGGAAGATGCTCTGAGGACATTGATCCTGACAGCTCTGAGCCGGGGGGGACTGCTCACATCTGTGTCATGGTAACGTGCTACATCAGCACTGAAAATCACAGTCCATCTGAAATGTGCTTGTGGGGATGTTGTGTCTGCCTGGAAGTGGGGTTCAGCAAGTAATTGTGAGTGTCATTGCCTCTGAAAGAGGGTGAATTTCTCTCATTTTGATCGTGGTGTGAGCTGGTAGCATCACTTCTCTGGGTGTCACCTCCTTCATGGAGCTGCTGGAAAAGGTATCTCAGAATACCTCAGAATGTGTGTGTTTTCTGTAATGGTCTGGTCAGAAAAGCCAGGTCAGAGTCTTGCTTTGCAAAAGCAATGTATTGCTGTTCAATTCTGCCTTAAGGAACAGCTGTCCTCAGGCACTGTGGGACTCTAGAGAGTGGCAGGAACCTGAGCTGTTCAGTCACACAGGACTCAGGATGATGGGGAGGGCTGATGTCTGACTTTTCTGCTCCCCTGGTAGTACTCTCCACTCTGAAGTGACCGTCACTTCACCGTGGTGATGTCCAAGTTGGCAGCCAGCTGCATGGTTTAGGTTACTTGCTGACAATTTGGTCCAGCTTGTTGCCAAGGCAAAGGAAAGATGCTATTACTGAAAGACAGACAACAGGAGAGCATAGGAAAATAAGACAGAACTGCTGGCCTCTTGCTATCCCAGGTGCTTTGTGTAGTTTTATAGAGGTAGGAGATATAAGAGCATTTGCTTTATCTTACAGTGTATTTTGTAGGTCTTTTATATCCTACTATGCCATCTCTCCTCTACACACTTGTAAAAGGAAAGCGTTAGGTAGAGGCTGCCCTGTGTGCCACAAGTGGAGATGTGAGGCAGAAAGGCTGAGCTTCAAGGGGAGTGTGGTAGGAGCACCATGGCAGGAGACAAGGACGTGGTTTGGAGATGGCTTGCAGTGAGACCGCATACAAGTGGGAAGCCTGGGCTTTACAGCGTGAGCTGGAGTGTATTTGGAGATGCCTGAGGTGCTGACAGCATGGAGATAGAGCAGTTGAAGTTAAATGCAAGACATGTGTGCAGAGTAGCCCTTTTTGAGTGAGTCTTCTTGCAGGATCAGAAATCTAGAGAGCAGTTTGGGGCGGCATGAGTTGAGAAGGTTTTGACTGCGCCAGTGATCAGTGGGGGGATGCCAGAAGATGGAGGCAGGTGAGAGTAAAGGCAAATGCTGACCAAGATGAGCATCTGAAGGGCAGGGTGAACCACAGCCGTCAGGGTGTGTTTATCTTTGAAACCGTGATTATTTTCAGATCACAGTTCAAGGGAGTAAAACGTCAGCACCTGCTATTAATAGTGTTGCTGGCAGCGAGGCTCTTTCTTATTACTGACAGGTGAGAGGAAGATAATTTTGTTTCATCCTAGGTATGAAAAAGTGCAAAAATGAGACAGGCTCTGATTCAACCCCTTAAATCCCGAAAAGATTAGGAGATCCCCCGTAGTCCTTAAGAATGAGGATGTGGATTGTTTTCCCTCCTGCTCCAGATGTGCTGCGCATGTATTGCTGGAGGATTTGGGTATGGAGCTGCAGCTGCCTGAGATCAGTGGGGAGCAGTGAGCCCTGGCAGAAAGCAATCGAAAGAATTTCAGTTTCTTCTCAGGAGTGGTGAGGCATTGGAACAGGCTGCCCGCGGGGTGGTGGTGGGGTCACTGTACTGGGAGATGTTTGAGAAGAGGGTAGAGGTGGCATTGAGGGACATGGTTAGAGGGCATAGAGGTGATGGGTTGATGGTTGGACAAGACAGTCCTAGTGGTCTTCCCAACATTCATGATTCAATGATCTAATTTCTCTGAAACTTGAGGGGTTTACTCAGCAGAGAGAAGCACCATCCTGAGCTCAGCAGTGTGCATGGGGATCCCCAGAATGACTTCAGGTAGCAAATCCCTGTTTGCAAGAAGCATTGCTCCCCAAGGAAGGGATTTAACTACACTCAAAGTGGATCAGACGGTGCTGGGTTTGCAGCTTTGGGATCTGGGCATTTTACTGTAGGCTGGTGGCACAGCATGGACACTGAGCAATGAAAGTACTGGGGTCTGATCATGTCGGTGCAAAGGGAAGACAAATACAACTTGCATTGTTTGAGCAGATGTGTCCTGTCTGGCACTAATTATAAGCGTTTCATGCACAACACACACCAGGAGATGTGCCAGATAGTGTTTCTTTTCATGTTGAACTTGAAATCATTATAATCAAGCTTTAAAGCTGTAAGTTAAAACCAACAAGATGTGCATGTTTGCCTTGGTTCTACTTGCAGTTGAGCTGGTCCTTGGTGTGGGGCTGGGCATGTCAAAGGAGTGTGAAGAGTTTCTATGCTCTGCCCTGGCAGCAAAGTCTAGTTTTTTTTTGTGCAGAGGGAAAGCAGCTGCTGGTCCTCAGCACTCCTGAGTTGTCTGGGGTCTTGTCTGAATGAATTACAGTGTGAGATTTGGGCAGATGCAGGAGGATGAGTGGCATTGTCACAGTGGTGGCAGTGAGGAGATGTTTTAGCTGCTTGTGATAAGTGGGTCAAGATGGGTCCCAGCGTGTTTAAAAATTAGCTGTTGACCTAGATAGCAACAGTGTGATGATGGCTCGCAGCAGGAGCAAAAGCAAGTGTTACTGCTGGCACCATGCATGGCTGAGTGCAGTGGAAAGGCTGATTTATCCTGGGTGTTTGATTTCTGCCCCACTATTCCTTGGCTGTTGTGCAATGGATTGTAGCCATCTCCTTCTGATGGGGGTACCTGAGTCCCAAAGTCACAGCATGTCGAGATCTCTTCTGGTCAGTCTTCTTAATGTAAGGCCACATCCCTCCTGTGCAGCAGAAGTTCACATTTTCCTTCTAAGCGAAAAGTTTGTCATGGTATCCCTCATTAGCTGATGTAATTGAGTAATGGCTTTCTTGGCTGTTAATTAAGCAGCATCCAAGTTGGAATCGCTTTTGTCCTGTGATGAAAGCATTAATCTTCTCAGGTCAATTAAAGGCACTTTGTTACATGTTATCACATCATGTGTTATGTGATGATCCGCTTTAGTTAAGACCAAAGTAATTCATTCGTTTATCTTCAATTGTTTTGCTTAAGTTGTCTTGTTAGTGGAGCCAAATGGTGCTGCAGTGTTCTGGAGCTGCAGTAGTTTGTGATTTCATTGGCTCCCATGTTGGTTGGTCAGCCTGAGCAGCTGGTTTCAATGGGTACCAATGTCTCTTGGTGAGGTCCATATCCCACATGAGCCATTTTGTTGGAAAGCCAAGCAAACACATGGCTTCCTGTGCTGTGGTTGGATCTAGGGAGGTGCAGCACACAACCAAAGGTCTGCCCAAATGGGGGCCAGGACTCAACGTGGTGTAGATGCTGGTATGACTGGAGAGCGCAACTGCATGCAAGTTGGGATTTGCCCATTGTGTCCCATTACAGTGGAGGATCACCCTTTGCTATTAAGTGCCAGTGGCTGAAGCTGACAAGGACCAATGCAGGACCACCCAGAATAGGGTGCTCAGGTCCATTGCCAGAAGTGGCTTTTGTAGATCTCCATGGAGGCATATATCCATACTTTATAATTGTTAGTGTCTATGTTTTGTATTTTAGCAACTTTATGTACGTATTCCTCTGGAAACGAGTATTTCCCTGGCATTGCCAAGGGGAAAACAAGTTGGGTCCAAGCTTTGAGAGCACTTTAGTCCCCAGGCAGCTACATGTGGTGCTTTGTCTCCTACAGGCTCCTGCTTCTGGGTGGCTGTCCTGGATGGCAACGTGGTGGGGATCGTGGCAGCACGGGGCAATGAGGAGGACAACACGGTGGAGCTGCGCCGCATGTCTGTCGACTCCAACTACCGTGGCAAGGGGATCGCCAAAGCCCTGGGCCGCAAGGTGCTGGAGTTTGCCATGCTCAACAACTACTCCTCCGTCGTACTGGGGACCACAGCCGTGAAGATGGCGGCCCACAAGCTCTACGAGTCCTTGGGCTTCAAGCACGTGGGTGTGGTTGAACATTACGCGCTCCCGGGGATGACTCACTCCTTGCTGGAGAGAATGTTCTTCCAGCTTCGCTACCACCGCTACCGCCTGCAGCTCCGCGAAGAATAAAACCCAACCAATGAGCAAAAAAGCTATTTTTCTCCTCCCCCTTCCAAAAAAAAAAAAAAAAAAGGAAAAAAAAGAAGAAAAATAATAATAAATTACCCTTCTCTTTCTCGTCACCGTTTATTTGCCAATTTTGTGCCCCCCTTGCTCCCTCATCTCATCCTGGCTTGCTCCATGCGGCCTGGTGGCCCAGCCTTGCATGCTGGAGGCGGCGGGGCTGGAAGTCAGTATCAGCCTCCAGGGGACTGACAGAAAGCACAGAATCTTCCCTGCAGCATCACATCGCCACTCTGGTGCGCCCAGTGTTCTCCTTTTCCAAGTGTAAGATAATATAGCGATGCATTCATCATAGTGCAGAGAAAATTACTTGAATGCAGTTTTCAGTATTTCACGCACCAGTAAGTATAGAATATGCATCCGTCTTACCATTATTTACTGGTTAATAGTTTCAAAGGAAAACGTGGGGGGCAGCCCCCAGCCCAACCTGCTTGCTGCAATGCATGAAGAGGAAGCGTGCGCTCGCACTCCAACACATCGCACTGCCACCGCGGCACTGATGTTGCACTTTTCTGGATGTGCCTCATCCTGCCAAATGTCTGAGAGCCCCTCGGCGTGTGGGAACCACAGCTCCATCCTCATCTCCTTCCTAGCCAGCAACCGGACTCGATCCGTCCAAACTCTGAGCCCCGATGTAACATAGCCGAAGTGAAGATCAGCCCCATCTCTCTCCTGCGCTACCGTCGCCACGCCTGACCTGCGGTGCTGGGCCAGGCTCCGCATGTGACTTTCTCTTTGCTGCCTTTTGGGGTGGGTGTTCTTTTCTTTGTTGTTTGTTTTGCTTGGTTTTATTATTTTTAATATATTTTTTTTTTTGTTGTTGTTCATTTTTTTTTAGTTCTGGCTTTTGCTGAATGGTGTCATTGAGGCATAATGGAGGCTGCAGTTCCTATGGCAACACATTTGCACATTAATGTGCGCACCAGCTCCGAGCACTTCAGAGAAGCAATGTGACAGATAATAGCATTTTGGGGGGCTCTGGGGGGTGGGGGGCACGTACTTATTATCTTAACCAGCTGCTTGTTTGATCCATGTAGATGGCCTCACTGCAGCCTGCCATAAAAGGTAATTAACCGCTTTAATGATGTCAGATTTGTGAATTGTACAATGCAAAAAGCAATGCAAAGCAGATCCGGCATGTGTCTGTACCCAGTATGTATGTACAGTGCCTGCCAACTAAGAGTAACCAAGGCTACAGCTTCTCCTAGCCTGAAATATCAACTTTTATAACTTATTTAAACAAATAGCAACTTTGCATGAATTACGTCTTGGGGGTGGGGTGGGAGGGGAAAAAAGAAGATGAGTAGATTTTACTTTTAAAACGTGGTATCAGAAATATAAAGAGAAACACTTCTGGCTGCACTTAATTTGGGGTGGGTGGAGGGGTTTCAGCTATGTTAACACATTCAAAGGGAAAAGCCCTTTCACTCAGTTCCTGGGGGGAATGAAGTAGTTACTATTTCACAAGGTATTATGTGTGTAGGGGGGGGGGAAATGTTCACAATCAACTCGGTGAGAGGATAGGGAACGTATCAACAGCACTGAAAGCATTGCAGTGTGAGGGCGGGGGGCAGGGTGGTGGTGTGGGGTCCCATCCCTGGGCAGCACCAGGAACAGCCCCTTCCCCATCCGTGTTGTCAGCAATAAGGGGGGAAGGGGTGGAGCAGGGGTCCTGTGGCACGAGGTTAATTAACACCATTTCTGTCTGGGGGCACTCTATTTTTAACAGTCTTACTATGCTGTACATTTCTCCTGAAGCTGAAATAATGTACTGTTGGTTGGGGGGTTTTGTATAGTGTACAGAAATGGGCAGAATATTTTCTTGCTGCTTTCAGTGATTTATTAACCTAAGGAAAATAGACAACTATAAAGTGTTAGTGAAAGGGAAAGGAAAAAAAAAAAGAAACCACAAAACAGTTTGTGCCTTTTTTAGTTTATTTTTCTGTTGCTATATAATCACTGCACTAAAATCTTTCCAGAGGGGAAAAAAAAACCACAACAACACACAACTAGTCTCTTAATAAGGGAGGAATACGTAAAGCCTAAACTGAGCATTAGGTTTTTCTTTATTGGAGTATTTAATTGAAAGAATGTCGCTGGTTTTATTTCATACCTGTGCCTTTGTGATGAAACCACCGCATCATCCTATCAGAAAAAAACAAACCTGGAATCAATTGTACCAAGATCCCACAGATACAGAAGTACCGTCAGCTTACCAGGATTGTTCTTAAGATGAGCAGACTGAAGCTGGTGAAGGCAGAAGCTGCTGGTGATACCTGCTGGGTGCTGGGAATGTGCTGAATCTTTGCCATTTGGCCACCAGTTGCCCAGTGAATTTCATCCTGTAATGCTCTCGTGCGTTGCTCTGTGACCTGTGGCTTTTTGGAAGAAATCCATCCCTTGCTCCCAGTGCCATCCATCCCGGGCAGCTGGTTCTGGGAGGGAAGGGCTGGCTGTTAAGCGTGCTGCCTTGTGCTTGCCAAAGAAGATGGAGAGGGCTCACGGGTGCAATGCTGCTGGTGCTGCCCTGCCTGGGCAGGTGCAGCAGTGGGGAGGAACACCCCCAGTGTGATGTTTAGATGCTGACCTGGCAGATCCATTGTATGCTGTGCACCCATTCAAATGGTGCCATGCAGAGAAGTCAGAGCCTGCAGCTCTGCAGGGCCCCCAGAAGCGGCCCTGTAGTCTCAGATATGAGCTCCTTGCTCTTCCTGCATGATGCAGTCCTGCAGCAGGACCAGCCCTGTGCTCTTTTCACTGGCTCAGGCATCATCTTGCTGCTCCCAGTTGAGCATCAGGGTGGCACAGAGCAGTTCTGAGCTTGGTGCTGGCCGGAAGATCTGGACCCACTGCCTGGAACTCATTGAAAACCTATTTCCAGTTGTCATCTAACCCCAGCAGTGAGGGGCTGCTCCTGACTGATGGTGTTTTCTGCCCAAGTCTATAGCAGGAGCGACGGGAAGGGCAGTACATCCCTTGTAAAGCTTGCCTTGGTAAATATGAAAGCTACTGAGACCACTTCAGGGCCAGGCAGAGCAGCTGGATAACAGCAGATGTCCTCCAGCTGTGCCAGGCACCTGCTGTTCACACGGGTTGTATCTGCTGCCCTTGAATTGCATGGCGACGCCGTCGTCCCTTTAGCACCGTGGCTGTTCTGCTCATCCTTACACAGTGGGCTCTGCTCATGTGTCCTCAGCCCGAAGCCAGAGATCACCTGGGAGAGCAACTAGGGGTGGTACAGAGCACTTCTCCTTGAAAGTAAGAATTTTGGCATTGTAGTAGCTCAGGAATTGCCCCAAGAGATGAGTTCCCTTGGAGATGAGCGGGGACACCCTACACATCTGGAGCAAACAGCATCCCAAGCACACATCATGTTTGGCAATAAGGTCTGTGGGGAGCTCAGCCCCTGGTTGCAGGCAGGTCAGCAACGAAGGATGTAATTTTACTTGCAAGCTGTTTGTTGTCAGTTCACGCCATGTCCTCCCTTGAGTGAAAGCAGCAGCACTTGTGAGGTGCTCAGAGCTGAGCAGTGCTCCTGGCCACAGGGACATCGCTGCTTCTCCTTTGCGCTGCTGTCACTGCACCCGTGGTCAGGGCAGCACCAAAGAGGTCAGTGGGAGTCCCAGCGTGAGATTCCCCAAGGAAATGGGGATTTTAGGGATTTTAGGGATCCCAGTGAGGAGCATCTGCTTCTCACCGAGTCTTTTCGATCCTCCGTGCAAGACCACACTGCCTTTTAATTTGGCGCATTTCCTGGCTGAGGTGCAAATGGGTAGAGAGGGACTGCAGGGATCCCAGAGCTGCCAGATACACGGGGGTAGGAACCAGCTCCGGTTACTTCTGAATTAACAATCTAATTTTAAGTTTGCTGGGAGCCTGCGTTTCATTAGCGCTGTTATAATGCTGTTGGTATGCACTCTATTTAAAGCTTAATAAAGGCATTTTAATTCCAAGCTAACAGGAGTCTTGCGGTGGAATGTACTGTACCGCATAAAGAAAATGAATGGGTGCAAGCTATTAAATAAGCTTTAACATGCAAAAGGACCTTTTTTTTTTTGTTTTTTTCCTATTTTTTTTTCCTATCTTTTTTTCTCCCTAAAAAATCCTGAGCAAAATCCTGAGCAAAAATGTGTTCTTGCGCTCCTCAGTAGCAGACACTGTGCACAGAGATTAGTTATCTCCCTCTGAAAAGCTGCTGCCTGCGACCCCCTTGTGATTACCTTTCATTCGGAATCAAAGGAGCCAGAGAATCCTTTGGACAAGTTGGTTAGAACACAGTGTGGCTAAAAACAGGAGCTGTGAGGCAGCTTAAGGGAGGAGACAGACGCTTTAGCAGGGTCTGCAATGATAGGACAAGGGGAAATGGTTTCAGACTGGAACAGGGGAGATTTAGGTTGGATGTAAGGAAGAAGTAGTAGTGGTGATGAGGCACTGGAACAGGTTGCTGCATGTGGGGAAGCCTTGTCCCTGGAGACATCCAAGGTCAGGCTGGAGGGGCTCTGAGCACCTGCTGGAGCTGTAGGTGTCCCTGCTCATTGCAGGGGAGTAGGACTGGGTGGTCTTGATGGGTCCCTTCCAACTCAAATGATTCTGTGAGTCTATGATTTGGAGGTGCTGTTCATTGTGTGATAGCCAGCTAGAGGAGAGAGCACGCCTTTAACATCAGAGTAGCTGGAGATGGACTTACTGAGACCAAGCGCATAGAAAATACCTGATGCAACTGTAAATCTATTGACAAATAACACGTTTGGATGCAGAAGCAGCTACTGCTATGTAAGCGTAATGAGCATATAGCTAACATAGTTTTCAGTTTCTTTGCCTTCTTAGTCCTTTGACTTGTAATATGTATATTTGCTTTTTTTTTTTTTAATTAATACAAAGCTATTATTATTAGGTTTCACAAAGCACCCTTTGCTTTGTGAGCTGTACTTACAGTTGTGCTGGGCCGTTAGCTTTAAGCCGTTTGTTTGTGTGCTCGTGTTATTTTATCAAAGCAAAAGTCTTCTCGAGACAAATGCAGTAAAGGTTACAAAAATAATAATAATTATTAATATTATTATTTTTTTTTAATATAGTGTTAAGCAGATGTGTGGTATGCATTTGGAAAATGTCCAATGTCAGCTGGGGCTCCGTGGCTCGACGTGCCCATGGCGGTGGTGTTGGTTCATGGGGCTGCCTCTGCACCTCCCCTCTGTTGTACGAGACTGATGTGAAATTAGTCTTGTGTTCTCCATGTCCAGCCTCGTATGTACTGTATTTGTAACAGGAAGCGGCTACAAGTCCTCAAAGAAATACGAACCTATTTTAAAACAGCAATAATTACACTGTAGAGCAGGTGGGGGCGAGCAGGCCAGGCTGGGCTGCGAGTTGCAGGGCCTACACGTACAGGATCGGGCCTCAAACGGGTCAGCACCACCAGGCCTCGTGTGGGGTGGGCTGTGTGGGGTGGGTGTATGGAAAGCTACTGGAAATGCTGTTTGTGGTGGGGGAGAGGGAGCCTGTGGGCAGGCAGGAGGCAAACCCAGCACTGCCACGCAGAGGAGAGCCAACGTCTCATAGCCCGGTGTGCTCTGCTCTGCCCTATGGCAGAATGCAGGAGGAAGGAGCACACATGAGTCCGTGTGTCCACACGTCCGTGTGTCCGTGGTGGGTTGGAGCGGGGAGAGCGAGGCGTAGGCACTCGTGTTGTGTTCCTGATGGCCGCTGTAACTGTGAAAATTAACCAGACCTGCTGTGATAAATTTGGTTATATAAGGTTTATTTGGTTAATTTTTTATAAGTGAAAACTGAAAAGATGAAAGAGAATTGTAATATGAGAGCAACTGCTGTAAATAATGTATGAATGAATAAAATCTAAAACTTATGTCAGTTTTTTCCTAAACTGTATTGCTGTCGAGTTACTGACGACTGCACAAACATCCCGTGTTGTTCCCAGCTCTGAGCCCAGCGCGGGCACACACCACTTGTTCCTGTTTCCACTGATAAATAGGACTATTCCTATGTGTGTGTCATGTCCTTGGATTCTATTTCCGCGCTGTCCCAGCTCACTGACTAATGCTGTCAGAGGTGTCAGTGTTCTTGGAGCCGCACGCAGTCAATCCACACGCCTGCAGACTGCTGGTGCTGCCGCTATCAGGAAGAACCCCATGAGGTACAACCCAAATCCCAGCCAGGATGAGCACTTCCCTGCAGCCAGAGATGGTCCTTATCCTGAGCAAAGGGTGAATAAAACTGTGCAGTGTCTTATTTTTATCAGCAAGGACGTGAAGCAACATGAGGCCATCAGCTCTCATCCTATTGCTGTTACCTAGGAGAAAAAGCTGACTCCCACCTCACTACAATCTCAGGTAGTTATAGAGCAATAACAAACATTCACCTCCAATTTGGGAAGGGGAATCTGAACTCCATCTTTCAGACCCATTGGCTTCAGTTGGGATAAATGGATCACTGCTGGAACTGCCTCTGGGGCTGCCTGTTCCTTGCAGGCTGTTTCTGGGGACATCTTAGCACATACAGGGATCACCAGCTGAACAGCCAGGCAGCAAAGCAGAGTGAAAGGTCAGTGCATTCACAGTAAGGATTCTGTCCCTGTAGTTTGTTTCTTCCAGACAAGCAGATATCTGATAGCAGCAGCAGCTCATTTGGAGGATGAGCGTGTCCCTGGCCTGCCCCTTCATGCTAGCTTGTTTTGCATAAAAAAAACACAATTCCCTTGGATAAAGACCTCAGCTCAATGTTCTGCATGTTCCGAATAGATGAGATGGGACCTCATTATTCTTTTCCCTGTTGCAAACCCCTCAGTGTTCTAACCAGCTGCATGTATTTCAGTGGCTCTCAAATTGCCCTAGCACACCACTCCAAGCTGTCCCTTCCACGTACCCACACCTCACCTCAGCAGCTTGATTTTCTCCCAGGATAAAGTAGGGAGGCTGAGGCTGGATTGGAGCTGTCTAGGGAGACCCAGGAGTTTACTAGAGTTGTGCACATTCTCATCACAAAACTGCTGTTTTCAGGCTGGTCAAACAGTCATCGAGGTGCTCCATCTACCTCCCTATCTAGCCACTCATCTTTCATCCATCCACCCATCCATTTATCCATCATTCAATCCATCGACCCACTAATTGATCCATACTCCATCTATCCATCCATCCACGCTACTCCACCTTTTTCCATGAGATAGAGCTCTCAGGTCCCCACCTATAGGTGCCCAGCCATGCACCACAGCCTCACTGCCCACCCAAGCATTCCTCTGTTATATAAATGTAGGCATCACAATGACCTCCTCTTCAGTACATTTAAAAAACAAGTGCGGTCCAGTGGCAGGGAATGTCTACTTTCTCAAAGCTTTTATTTGTTTATTTAATTGCAGTTATTTACAACAGAAGTGGCCAAAACCAAGCAAAGCAAAATAGCTTCTTTTTACTTTCCAGTCATCTCAAGATACGGCCACGCTCCTCTGGGAAGCAAAGTCCTCAGAGGCAATTTCCTTAGGAAATGAATTCCTCATCAAGTCACTGCAGGATGTTTGTTTGGCTCCCTGAGGTCCTCATAGCCCACATTCTGGCACTGCACGTGTGTATTATTGCCAGCATATCTTCAGACTGTCCGGTTCTCACCAACAAAGTTTTTGATCTTGCTGAAAAGATGAAACCTGTGCCAATATCAGCTCTGCCACTGAACAGCAATTGTCTGCCAAATGCCGGAATGACAGCTATTGCTATGGGAGGAAGACAGAGCTTAAGGTTTCATGTTTACAGTCATGCATGATAAGACTTCTAAAATCCATAATTTGTGGAGAGATTCACATATTAATTTCTTTGACTTTTTTTTTTCCTGTGATTTACCATTTTTGCTACTGTAATAAAGCAAATCCAGTACCTCAAGTCAGTTACAGCAGAAGAGGGATGAGAATCTTTCCCATCTGGAGAGCTCAGGCAGGGTCAGATGAATCGTGCCCATTTCTCTCCATTAATGAGTAGTGCAGTATGAGTCTAGACCAGCCCAGCAGTGGATGTCTGTGCTATAAACACCTGAGGTGTGACAAATCCTAACATGGTGTCTGGCTAGAAGTGCTTAATTGGACCTGAGAATTCAGGGAAACTGAAGGACAGAAAGTGTCTGCTTTATCAGCAAGTATTCACTGGGGCTTTAAATATAACCAATTCTACACAGCCATCATTACTCCAAGCTGTAACAGTGAAGTTTCTGACAAGAATCTGAAATAGTATTTAAAAATCAAAGGTTTGGTGCTGAGGTAAAGACAAATGACCTGCAAAAACTCACCTGGTTTATAATCTGGTTCAGCTCTCACTGCATCATGGTTTCACCTGCTAGATGGAAATCAATACATCACTAGTAGTATTTATAATATAATCTAATTAATCTGTTGGATTCTGTTTCCTAAACAGAAAAGAACTGATAGAGTAGGAGAAGGAGAATAAAGAGCTCCTCTGTGTTTTTCAGTAGGAAGTAGGTGGCTTGGAGGAAAGGAAGATTACAGCAAATTGAATGTGACTCCTCTTTATTTGTTATCACCTGTATCTCATCTTGCAGCAACCCTGAATATGTAGCAACCACAGAAATTAGGATCATCTTCTTTCAGATGTGATTCTTTAGGGGAAAATTCAACATCTCATGGTCTGAACAGCTCCCACAACTTTCTAAGCTGAAGAATTCTTGTATCTCAAATGCAGGGCATGATTTTCTGTATGATAAATAAGGCTTCCAAGAAAAATCATCTGTGCTCTCTTCTTCGTGGAAATGTAAAGGAAAAAAAAATGAAGAAGAACAAAAGGTAAATAGTCTTAGTGGCTCTGACTTCTTGAGAACTTAAAGGAATGGAAGAATAGGTGAGGAGTCAGAGGAGCACAAGAATGTCTGAGTAATTGCACGATACTGGACATTTTGGCAGAGCATGAAGGGTAAAAGGCAGAAGGTTCTGAACCAGAATTCACCACATCTGGGCCCTGAGGAAGGCTGCTGTCAGAGTCAGCAGCAAAGAGTGTTTGGGGGGAAAGATGGGCAAATAGTTACAAATGCTTTTTCATGGCCATTGCCTTGCACATAAGGTGGAGAATCAATCATTCAGGTGTCCCACCAGTGATGAGTTCCTCTTCCTGCTCTTAAAATCTTCATGTCCAAGAGTATCACCCACCCATCATCTCCCACTGTAGCTGACAGAATCCAATGGCGGATTGTGATGTGTGAGGGGGAACATCAAATAGCAAGGAGAATTGCCTTAACCTACCACTACCAACACCATTCTTGAGTTTTGGCTTCTTTTCTCAAGCAGGCTTTTGGAAGAAAGAAATATTCTCCATGTGCATCATAATCTATTTCAGAAAATGTTAAGTGGGCCTTGAAAGTCCTGGGAAGAGTGGAAGTCTGAAAAAAAAAGTGAAGAAATGGAAGAAAATAAATAAGAAAATTCAGAAAGAAAATTCAGAAAGAAGGGAAGGATCACACTGAAAATCAATTTCCAAAAATGTAATAGATTAAAAACTTTCCAGTATCTGTCATGCTGCATTGGCAAAAACTTGTATGGAGACATTAAACTGCAGAAAAAATGTCCTTGAGATGCTATTGATTTTCAGAACAAATAACAGTTTCTCACTGATGTTAGATCAGAGATTTATCATTGCAGTATCACAACTATGATTATCAGATGCAAAGTCTGGCCACTGGGAAGAAGAGTGCACTTCCACTCCACACTTCAGGTCTGTGCAGTGTTCAGAGCCATGATCTGAGATTTTGGGCATCCTGGCAAGATTCCCTCACTGTGACTTGCAGAAATACTGCATTCACTGAAAACAGAGGCTGGTTCTTTACTCTTATTCTAACACAACCACGTATTTGTGATATGTGAAACTCTCTGTGAATATGAAGGATATGATTCTGTTGGCTACACATAAGAATATCATGTCATTCGAGACACTCTATATTTACAAAACTTGGACTGAGCCCAACCAGACTATGCACGGCTTCCGTGAAGCTAAGTTGGAGAGACAAGGAATATCATCTCCTCCCTTACACATGGTCAGTTAGGTTTATTATACCTTATGTTTGCATAGCTCATGCGAAGTCACATAGATGGCTTAAGCACTTGTGAACTGTGCAGCCTAAAAAAATAAATATCCTTTCCCCAGAGGGATTGTCTTCTTGGAGTCTGAACATGCCTGAGAAGTGCAACTCAATCGTATGATTATCCACTTTTTCTACAATAGTCTTCATTATCAGTGTCATGGTCTTAGGAATAGACCCTGTCCACGTGTAATAAAAAAGATAAATTTTAATAGGACAAAGAGTAGTGACATGAGCAGAGTACATGACAAAACAGTTTCTTTGTCATTCACTTAAACAAAATTAATCAAAACACTTCCATATGCTAATAAGCTGTAAAATTATTCACTGAGATGGTTTGTTCCTTTGTTGTGTCACAGTGTCAAAGGATTTGTCACCAGAGCTTCCGCACAGATTTTCAGTATTTTTTTTGCATATGTGAAGAAATCTTAAGGGAAAACAGCACAGAAGCTCAAGTCCTACAGAAAGCCACGTCAGATAGAGAAGAGCTGTGAACTTACCATGATTTGAATATGCTAATATTAATTATATCTCAGCATAGCTGTCTGATTTTCCTTCCTGTACGCTAAAACTCATTGCTAGAAACCTCTTCTGAACAATCTTGTGATTAAGCTGAAGATGAACTTTTTCACCCGTGTGCAATAGCCTAATACCCCTCATGTGTAAACCACCACATTACTTGCAGGCTATGAAGCCAGTTCTGGGAGCATCAGGGTGATCAGTCAGAGGCTGCAGAGCTGCTGGTTCAGTGCTGTACAAAAGGTACAATACACAGGATCCCTGCACCGCAGTTTCCTTTAGACTTTGTTTTACCTACTCTTTGGGGAAGGGAACCCACATATTTTTTCAGCTGCATATCAAAAAATGTTCTCATAATTGACATTTAATGCCATAGCTTCATGAACCATGCAACATGGTTTCCCAATGGCTTCCCCCTTTCTACAAGCCTGGGAAGGAGAATATCTGGAGATGAAACATGAGTTTCATGTAGGCAGCGAAAGGATTTAGATTCCACTGCATCACAAACAGGACAATACTTAACACTGGCGGATTTGGAAAAGAACATTTTGTATGAAGAGACTTTGCTGTTGCTGGGAAAAGAATGTCCTTCGGCTAAGAAACCAAAACCTGTTATTGGCAGCTGTTAGGCACTGAAGTATCAATGAGCAAAATGGAGCAGGAGGTGGAGGAGGGAGTGAATAATACCTACTGTGAAAATTCTCTGTTGAAAGGACTGAAATATTGCAAAACTAGAAACGAGTTTCATGGTGAAGTGTTCAGGCTGGAGAAGGCTCAGGGGACACCTGACAGTGGCCTTCCAATAATTAAAGGGAGCTTGAAAACAGGAGGGGAAATCAACCGTTTACACAGGGTACTCAGAGAAGTTCTAGATGCCCCATCCTTGGAGGTACCCAAGGCCAGGCTGGATGGGACCCCAGCCAGGGGGTCTGGTGGGTGGGTAGGGGGTGGGAACTGGATAATCACTGAGGTCCCTTCCAACCCAATCCTCTCCATGATTTTATGAGACCCCACTAAAGCAGCAGAAATGATTTCAGTGAGAAGGCAATGAGGAGGAACTTGTTTCTGTACCATGAGTACAAAGAAGGAGCACAAAGAAGGACACAGAGGGTAGTACAGAAGTGATGCCAAAAGGAAAAGGCCTTCCAGCTCAGAGGCAAAAGATGTGCATCTCACTGGGTTGTACTTAGGGGCAGTTACAGAGCAGACAGTTAATTCTGCTCTATTCTGATTTACATACAATGACATTTAAAAGAGTGAAGCACTCCCTGGGTTGGCAGCTGGAACCGAAGTCTGGGATATGGTAACTTGGAGTTGTATTCTTCTTTTGAGCTCAGTCTCAGGCAGAGCAAATATTGATCAGCTCAAACTCTGTAGCCAGCCCCAAAGGGAGCACAGAAAGCTTCCTGGCATAACATCCTGCAACCCTGTGGTTCGTGCATTCCTGTGGATGATGGATTCTGAAAGCTTTTCAGGGAGGAAAGTTTCCTGCACTGTGTGGCTATAACGGCAGGAGCAGCAGCAGCACCCATTGCTCTCATTGCCTTCTGAACGAAGGAATTGCCTGTGTCAGAAGAAAAAAGCCTTTAATATTAAATGTCAGGAGATGAATCCCAGAAGAATGCACTTAAATCCCAAGGGCACAGAGTCAGTCACACTTCCTGTCCGTGGATCATTTTTTTTTTCACAGTATACTTAGGTATTCAGAGGGCTGGCAAACATAGGGTTGTTCTTAGGTATTTTATGGAGTGCTAAGTGTATACTTGATCCTAAAACTGCTATGTGACACTAACAGCCTGCCAGCTCCTGCTGCTCCTGCCAGGCCGAGTAATGCCGAGTAATCCCAATATTAACAGCTGATGAAAAGAGGAGTGACGAGTTCATTTGACCCAAGCTGGACTTCTAGATAAGGGAAGATAAATTGCCAAGCTCAATGGGTCATTCACAAGCTGGATCAGCTCCCTGTGTGGCATGGATGTACATGCTAAACATATTATCATAGAAATGGACTGCCTTGGGGGGATACACAGAACAGTTTATGGACAGCTAGAAGAATCCAAAGCATACATTGTATGCAGAGCTGTGAGAATACAGTACATTTTGCATTCTGCCTGCCAGGCCCAGCTGGTTTTCATAGGATCTGCCCTGCTGCTCACCTTGGAGTAAACAACAGGCATGTGGTTTTGCAATTTCCATACTCCCAACTAAAGTGACAGCAATAGTTCTGCTATTGAATAGAGCCTTCATATACAAAAAGGGCAGGGCTTCTGGCTAAGAGAGCAGTCAACACAAAGATGGCTCACTGGGACGTTATGAGTTTGCCTAGGTAGTCAAACACCACACACAGTGCTGAGTACTGTGACATTTTTAGTCTTTTTTGTCATTCAATCTCACAAAAGCATGTGGGGCTTTTTTTTCCAAAGTGAAGCAAGAAAAAATCTATAATATTCTGATTTTGTACCTTAGGCATGTTAAGATACACAAAGACAGTACTTTAAGAGATTTAAGTGTTGCCCAATATTTAAAGAAGCACAGTGATGTCTAATGGAAGTGTGATGATCACAAGCTTTACCTCCTGCTCAGCATTCAGAAAAGGCCTATAGATGAACCTGGGAGAGGCATTTTATGTCACTGATACCTACCAACCTTGTCACTTGTTTCTAGTGAAAAGACCCTAACACGGACATTGCAGTGTTTAAGCAAACAGGTTCTGATGTTACATAGCAAAGGAGTAACTATCAGCCTTATCATGGCCTGAAATAGTGACTGAGCACCTTACCTGGGAGTTTCACACCATTCAGATGAAGGTGCATCCCTGAGTCTTGTGGACTCCTGCCTTCATAGCAACCCACTGCATGCTGGATGACTGCTTTCAGGTCACTGCACAGCCTTCTCAAGGCTGATCTTAAATTTCAGTCTTCTCTCACAGCTGAAGGTGTTGATAACTCTGTTTTTTACTTTATACCATTATCTCATTGTGATAAAATCTTTTAAAAAGATTGAGGCCAAAGGCATAAGATGAACTGAAGAGGTGAATGTCAACCTGATTACTGTGGGGAAAAATAATGCTAAGGAATATGGAGAAGGCTAGGAAAAGGCTTAGATCACACACAAGAACAAGTGAAAGAACTGAAAGAAATCTGCAAAAGAACAACTGACTGTATCACAAACCACCGTACTGGAAGCAGCACAACATGGAGAAGCTAATGAAAGCACCATATTTACAACACTTTTTCTAACCTCATCTGTGACCCACAGAGGCCCCAAGGGAAAATGTTGACTTCCCCTAGCTCAAGTGTTACAAAAGCTCATTATATTTAAAGGAAAAACTCCCTAGGAGGCTTATTTAATTTAACATCAGAGTAAAAGCGAATGGATGGGAAGATAAACAGAGATTGGGATTGCTGGCAGGCAAGTAGGGTGGCCCAGCTTTCAAATTGCTACAGAGTTTATTCAGTGTGAAGAAATAAAGCTCTTATAGGTGGTGCTCTGATGCAATTTGGAGCCAATCATGGATTTGAGCTGGCACTGAGGCACAGCTGAGAGTTAAGAAAAGATGAAAAACTTCTGGCAGAAATCCTGAAGACACTTGTGTTCTTCACCCAGCCAGTAAGATACAAGTAAGACACTTACAGTCATTCAGCAATGAACTCACTGTAGACCGAATGGAGGTGGACAAACATATCTGTGCAAGGAGCTTTATTCTTTCAGCAATTCAGTGCAGAAATGCAATGTGAGAAGCAGCAGTCACTCGAGGGGAGGTTGGAGGATGATTATCAGGAGCCTGTAAGCACAGTTCTCTGCTTAGCACACAGGTTGGAAAATAGGCCTGTAATCTGATGCATAACACTACTGAATAATTGGAAAGTGTGAAATTCAGTGCAGCCAATGAATCCACCAAAGGGGGAAAAAAGAGAACTTCCTCAGGCAATTTTTGATGCCATGGAAAACCTGATCATGAAAGGAACAACATGAGTAAAAAACTAGTTAGCCAGAAAAGTCTCATAAACACCATGAATACATAAATGCCATTCCGAATGGATGACCATAGCAAACTAAGGGCACGAAAGTTAGAAGAAGAAAGATATGTAACTTTATATTTAAAGTAACTTTAATTAAAAAAGAACTTTTCTATTGTTATTAGTACAAATTCTACTGAAGTGCAGGGAAAGGGTAAGGAATGGATTAAGCTATCAAAGAAAATAGAAAAGGGACCTTTAAAGGTTCCTTCCAACTCAAATGATCCTGTATTCTGTGATTCCATAAAAAGGCAAGGATGAAAGAGCTTATATATTAACCATGTAATTAGTCTTGAATGGGGATGGTGACATGGATAAACGTACCAAAACCTGGAAATGTACAGCTGGAACGTGGAGCTCCAGGCTTCAAAGCACAGGTCTGTACGACTGAGAGAGCAGACAAGATAAGATTGCTTGGACCTATAGAGAATAATAACTGATAACAATTGATACAAAAATGGCCAGTAGAAGTGCACTTCTAAGATGTCTTAAGAAGCTGGATTGTGGGATGCTGTTTTCAGTAGAAATAAGCCAATCAGGGTGTGCAGTTTTCCCATGAAAGGAAAAATGGTATATAATTGGAACTTACTTTTAATTCCAGATACACTCTACCTACTGAAAGTATTGCAGAATGTTAGAAATGAGAACTGATTCTTTTTCACTCTTTGAATGTTTCTGACAACCTGCTAATAGCAAAAGGAAGTATGCCAACCACAAGTGAGTGTGTGAGCCAGGAAATATAGTAAATGCTGGCACAGAATGATGCAACACAGGTGGGAAGGATGAATGAAATCCCCAGACATTTCTGGGGCTTCTGCTGGTATAGCTCTGTATACTTTAATGAGGTACAGAAGAATATCTGAAGGGAATTTCTGTTTTGCCTTTCATGCATATGACTACTGCTGTTCAGTTGAAGAGTGACAGAGAATCACTGGCAAGCTCATGTTTTCTTACTCCACCTCCTGTTCCATGTGGGGTCAGTGATGAAGACAAGACCAGGTTATTCAGGGCTTAGTCTAGGCTTCAGTGGGAAAGACAGAAGAGAGATGTTAAGACACTGAAGAAATATATCAGGAAGGTGTAATTCAATCTTCATATCTTTATATTCTTGGCCATCCAGCCAGTGCTTCACCTAGCAGAGTGTGTGCTCATCCAAACCACGGGCAGCCAGCTTCTCCATGATAATGTTATGGGGGACAGTGTCAAAGGCCTTACTGAAGTTCAGGTAGACCACATTGACAGCCTTACCTTCATCTACCAAGCGGGTCATCTTGTCATAGAATGAAATCAGGTTTGTCAGACAGGATCTACCGTTCATAAACCCATGCTACTAGGCCTGATCCCCTGGCTTACCTTTAGTTGGTCCATGATGGTTCCCGAGATTATTCATTCCATAACCTTCCCGGGCATCGAGGTGAGACTGATGGGCCTGTAGCTGCCAGGATCATCTTTCCAGCCCTTTTTGAAGATGGGTGTTACATTCACCAGACTTCAATCCACTGGGACATCCTCAGTCAGCCAAGACTGCTGAAAATCGATGGAGAGTGGTTTGGCAACCACATCCGCCAACTCCCGCAGCACTCTAGGGTGCAAACCATCCAGCCCCATGGACTTGTAAACATCTTCCAGAGACCATAAACTTTATTTTTTTCTTGAGATCCAGCTGAAGATCTCTGTTCAGCCAGCCCAGCCTCCTTGCCCGTCAGCTTGTCTGTGTGATTTTGGGATGGTCAGCGGCTGCGCCTTTAGAACAATTTCCTTAAAGTATTCCCAGGCTCCCACGCTCTCCAAAGTTACCGCCCAAGGGACCCTCTCAACCATGGTCCTAAAGAGGTTGAAGTCCACCCTCTGGAAGTCCAAGGTGGCAGTTCTGCTGACTCCCCTCTGTGGTTAATACACATACCAGCAAATAGCTGTGCTATTGCATTTCTCACAGAAAACGAGTTCAAGGGTATGCAAGTCTCATTCTTTCACCACTATCCTATGTGACAAACTAAAGCCAGAGATATAAAGCAGTTCAAACAGGGTTCACTCACTAAAGCTATGGAGAGCCACCTATTCCTACTTCCTATTTTTTCCCTGTACTGCTTCCTCATA
Source organism: Coturnix japonica (assembly GCF_054131305.1). Lineage (NCBI taxonomy): Eukaryota > Metazoa > Chordata > Aves > Galliformes > Phasianidae > Coturnix > Coturnix japonica. The sequence goes on along the minus strand of NC_140666.1, from coordinate 83,631,817 downwards.
TTCCTTAAGCCCTACCTCTGTAGAGTTCTCTGCACTTCAAACAGAAGTTCTGTTTGTTGCTCTCCCGGTATCATTTCATAGATTTTGAGAGGGAATCATTTTAGAGGCCTAATTGAGAGTTTTAGAGATTGAAAAGGGCCCTTATGATTGCTCCTGCTCCAGCCTACCCATGTTTTGCAGTTCCCTTAGTGCCAAACCAAAATAAGATGAAAAAGGGGTCATTTATAATAACAAGATTCTTGAATTAGGTGGTGTGAAATTATTGTCAGCCAAAAGGAATTCCTGGTGATCGTCAAATACAGAATGTTTTCACCTGTATTTATTTGGAAGGAAATTTGTGGTCAGGACTGGCCCTGCTTCCCTATAATGACTCTTTAGATTCAGGCATGCTACAGGGTTTCTTGCCAAGGGGTTAGAAAAACTGTACTGCTCTGAATTTATAGTAATATATAGGTTAGTACACAAGTGAGGTAGAACCGATGCCTCGTCCAGCGATGCTTGTTGGGAAACTAATAGCAACCACTACCCTATCTCAAACAGTTTGTTCAAGGAAATGATTGCCACAGTAAAGAGAGAAATAATTCTATTATTCCACAATTTGAAATCTATTTTGCAGTATAGGATGGAAGGCAGCAAGAATGGAGTGTGAAGTACAAACAATAGCTCCAGAGAGTGAGCATTCACCTCAGTATGTGGGATTTCATGAGTTAAAAACTCATCCAGAGAGGGGATCTGAGGTCCACTTCAGTGAGTTCTGAAAAGTCTAATGATCCCCAAAACTGATACCTTAATGAAGTAGAATAGGCCAAGCAGTGAAGGCTGTCTGGCTATTCATAGACAAGAGAATGGAAAGACTAAAGAACACATCCCAGTATCTATAATGTTTCATAGCACATCTGGTGATTATTGCATGGACAACATCAAAGAGGTTTAGTTGTGTGCTTTCCCCCCCTCTCCCAATAAATCCATATATGCTAATTCACTAGTGGCCTACAACTGGAAGAAAACAGCTTCTTTACTAGTGAATCTGGAGTACTAGAAGATATCTCGAGTTCCTGGTATACATCCTGCAAGCTGTGGGGACACAAACTGCACTGTCTTGAGATCCTGGGCTTGAACAATCCTGCAAGCTTGAACCAGTTTGTCTTTTGCCCTCACACCAGCCTATACAAAATGAACCCTCAGATGTATAATAAGGTAGTGCCCTTACTGTGTGGTTGTCTTGGAGATTTAAAAGCAGGAAGGAAAGTTGCAAAATCAAAAAGGGCAAACCTGGAGCCCAGAGGTGATCACAGTCTCTGTGATTTGCCTTCCACCCAAAGAGACCCACGATTAATATGTAAAATGTTCTGACTTTACTTACATGACCACTGCTAATTTTATAGCAATATGAATTTTTAGAAATAACTAATTCACTTCATCTGACAGGCTATGTACAATTCATATGCAATAGTTAATAGTTAATACCTTTAAGGATAATGCAAAATTGTCCAAGGATACAAATTAAAACTGTTGCAAGATCCCTGTAGCTCTACACATTTAAAATTTAAATTATATTACTTTGATCATTTGAGGTCTGATGCTGAAAGATATTGAACGTCTCCTAAAAATTTTTTTTTGTTTGACTTCAACTTCCAAATGAACAGTAGATGTTGAGGATAGTTTCACCTTCCACAATCACAGAGACAGAATTTGGCAACCAGTAACGATTTATAAAACAAACTTCAAGCATAAACTCTACAGAACAACAAAGTATCAATAACAAATCCAAACACTGAGGAAGCCTGAATCATTTAAAGTGTAAGTCTGAATCTCAACATTAATCTAAGCTGTATTTAGCATTATATCAATAATAAAAATAATAGATCAGGCAAAACTAAAATACCTCCTCTAATGTTTGCTAAAGCTACAGTGTACAATATGAGTTTGAAATTAATAGCACTGACAGCAATCTGGCTATTTTTAATACATTTTATGCTGTTTTCATTTACTTGTTGTACTCTAAAATCTTAAATACAAAGTAAAGTGAAAACTCTTCTAAGGAACTCTTTTCTAAGTCTCTGGAAAAAGACATTCAGCATGTTAGCAGCTGCCATCTACTCACAAACTGTAGAACAAGCTGAATGCAACAGTTAAGCAGCCGCTGGTACAGTCCAAATAGCATCTTTCTAATTTCAGATTTTATGTATTTTTACAAAAGCACTTCACAAAAATATTTAATATTAAAATCTAAACATCCATTTAACTCAAATATATCTGTCCTGTTCCCAAAGGGTTAATATTGTCTTGCTTCATTTCTTGCATGTAGCAATTTAGCTCTGAACAAAAGCAGCTCCCTGCTGGTTACCTTGGCTAAAGGAAACACAATGAACTGGTAAAATCCAGTTTTATCTCACTGCTGTTGCCTAGGGCTACAGACAAAATGAAGTAAAAAAATTCACATGCAGAGTATTAGGTGCTTATGAAAGATCCAGCAGCGCTGTTGCCTAGTGATTCAGTGAGGAATCAGCACAGGCCAATGAGGTGTACGGGTACTGAATAACATCCCCGATGACTGCTTTACATCTCCTGCAATTCTGTCATACACCCCCATGATTTCCCAGTGGTAAGAAGCACTTTCAAGGGAACCTGTCAACAACAACAACAAAAATTAAACAAACACATCACTTATAGCAAGATTACTGGTTTTGCTTTTCCTTTTAGATATTGATAATGCTCTAGATTACACACCTATCTACATGAAATGCTATTTGCATCTTAATACTTAATTGCAATTACAACCTTGATTTTGCTGTTTGTTTGTTTGTTTTGTTTTAAAATCATCCACTTTTACACACCTGGGTCTGTTTGTTGTTGCCTTGGCTGTTTTTCAGTTTGTTTTGCAGTTACTGTGTAGTACAGTAGATATTTTGACATGAAAGCTGCCTCATTAGCAAGGACTACATTTGGAAAAGAAGCTACTTCAAAGGTAAAGAATCCTTTAGCTCAAAGAAGAAGAAGAAATCTCTCCCTATTATGATGACATGTGTGCTCTACTTTAATGACACCTTTCTTCCATGTTGAAATACAACATTCATATTAATAGAGCACATAACATACAGCACACAAAGCAGGTGTGCTGAAGGAAAGTAGGAGCATTTGGCAAAAATCTTTTCATCTTCAACATCTCTGATCCTAAAATATGTATTTACTGCACAGAAAGATAACACGAACAAAAATACAGACTTTTTTTAAAAACATCAGTCTCAAATTCTTCACTGAGATCAAACTGTTTACACTTTATAGTTTTTGTATGTGGTTTCTGCCATTGATCCATTTTGGATGTTTCAGAGGAAGATGAAGTATCTTCATGATGTGTGTAGCCTCATGTGCAATAAGAGTACAAATATATCATGACTCCTACGGTAACTCACTTGGGAAAAGGAGACCAAAACAAGGTAAAAAGACCTGCATCTCCAGATACCTCTACTGCTTATAAAAACGTCCAAATCTTTCAAAACCCAGACAACTATCTGTTGTCCAAGACTGTTTCTTTTTTAACTATTAAAATCCAGTTGTCCTTTAAAAGAGAATCACTGTTCTCATAGAATCCATTTGCTAATGCACCTAGGTGCATTTGTCAGTGTGTGGTACGACACTTCTAGTATAAGAAAGGGGACATGGTACGTGCTGTAGTTTGATGAACTTCTGACACTGGTTTGTCTGCAATATGTAACATTAGGATGGCATTTAGGCTGTTTAACTGTGAATGTCCTCATTGTGTACAAACATTTCTTTATTACAAACCTATCATATTGTTCATATTTTATTTCATACCAATGACTTCCACAGGCAAAATATGAATGATGTTGTTTCTGACATCCTTGAAAAAGGGAATCCCAAAAGTAACAAGGAAGGACTGCAGTGTTGCTATTCACCTTATATTCTATTAGTAATGCCATACTTATTTTAATGAATCTCCACTGGGACCCAGAAATATGTAACTGTAATATCTCAAGGGAAGGCCAGCTTCACAAATGCTGAAATAGAAGGCCTGGATGAAGGAATATAAGCTAGAGTTTATCTAGTAATTTTCTTTTTTAATTGTTCCTGTTAATACAAGTCTGCATGTTGTAAATATTTCTGAAATAAACAGAACAAATTTGTTTCTGTCCCCAGATCTCATACAGTGATTCTTGGAGAACGAGTTATCAGGCAACACCAAACACTCAGTTTCTCAGGTAAAAGGAAACCCTTGAACAATTACTCTCTTAGTCAGTTTAGGGATTCCAAAGACTGAAATCCCTTATCAAGCAACAAAAGCTGAGCAGTGAGCTAGCAGCAAAGGGCACCAACCTTGTAGAGAGAGAAAAATATAGTTACATGATATAAGAATTACAATGAGACACAATGGAAATGTATACAGTAGCTGCTTATCCACTCAGCTGTTACAGATGCTGTTCAAGTAGACAATGTCCCACACTTCACGCTGGAAGAGTGATTCTGAATGTTAGGCACCCCCTTAGAAATGTCGAAAAGATCAGTTTTCCAAGTGAAAATTCCTGGAGAAAGATCTTTTGCAATGTCCTAATGAATGCCTGACACATTTTAGAATGCTTATTAAGGCATTATTTCTCCTCCTACCACACCCATCAGAAATTCCACGGCTATAAATGAACTGGATTTTGAAATTACTGTACTGTATAGCTAAGATAAAGAGCGTACTACAGTCATTTCCAAAATAGAGGTTGTGTTTCTTTCCATTATTTTTCCTTCAGAATTTTAATGATAATTCTAAAAAGCTATTATTACCTGCAAATATGAGCACACAACTGCTGAAGTGAAAGTCAGAGTAGTTGTCTCTAGATTCTGAATATGGTGACAACAACATACAAAACTACACATCCTTGAGACAGCAGTGGAAACTTGGAATTGTTCCTACCTTCAGTGGCACCTCCAAGGCTGCTGTTTGCTGAAGGGATTCCATTGTTCTTTTCACCAGTGCTGTAAGGACAAAACAGTTGAAAATCTACAGCTTTATTTTCCAGGATAGAATTATAATATTAATATTAATAATAATAATAATAAAAATATAGAAAGAAAGAAAAAAACATTTAAATGTTCAAGATTTTTTTACAGCTACACCTTATTTCTTGTGGAAAAATTCATTTTCTTATTTTAAATTGAGTTTCAGATAATAGTTGGAGAACTATTTAGCCTACATATGTTATAAACACAAAGTAAAGCACTGTTACCTTTCCCAGAGGCAGCATACCTGGCTACTGTATTTCTCAGCTTTCAGATTGTGTGCTGTTAAATTATTTGGTAACAATTCACATATTTTAATTTTCTTGTGCAGGCACAAATTTTTTTATCTAAAACAAAAAGCTCGGAAAAGCAGTGCTGGAATTCTGAACTATCTAAAATACTTCTTTCTTTAAAGTAGAAAAAACCTTCCCTGTGGGATAGTTGAGCTCTAAAGAGTTGAAACAACTCAACTTCAGCATGATTTACGTAACTTAACAACTCATCATGTCACAACACTGTGCTCACCACTAATGTGAAAAATGCTTCTGTAATTATTTCAAATCAGTCATTTGGGACCAGATTTGTCAACCTTGGTCATTCCAATTACTGTTTTGTTTGACTTCTACTGCAACAAAATACGGTTCCAATAAAAATTCAATGGATAAATGGCTTTAAAAAGGAGGTAACTTTGTCTATTGAAAGTGAAAAAGGAACACTGGACAGCCCCACAGAGGAAGTCATTGAGCAACCACCACTCCTTTGACAGGACAGCTGATTACATGTCATCGTGTGCCTCACAGAACTGAGAAATAACAGATTATGCAGAATGTGGTGATAACAACTAGGCTGAAAACAACATGATTACTGAGAAGCATTCTTTGAAGTTATTCCTCTATGCACATCATGGCTCTTTTGCAGCTGAAGTTAGGTGCAAAGAAGGAACAAGAACTCTAAGAAGCAGCATATGGTTGTTGTCTCTCTGGCTGCTGCTAAAGCCTTTTCTAATGATGCCAGCACCGAAGAATAGTACGCAGTGTTTTATGTCACATCTGTGACACTGAGGCTAACTTGATAATAATGAAGAAAATAGCTAGCTTCTGACTGAACACAAGTGGGGTGCTTAGACTGTGCTGGCTCACTCAGACTTGCGTGTTAATGAGCTGTCATAAGATTTTCCATGAAGTCTAAATTATGCAGTTACTCATAAGATCAGTGGCTGAAGTTCCACAGATGAGAAAAATAAGACCTATGTTGACATATGATGATAGCTATGTACATAGGTTGCTCTGAAAGTAATACCTCCTATTTGTTTCCATAGAAATAATAAAGAAAGAGAACAATAAGACTGTTTCATAGAGCAAATTCTCAGTTACAAACACTGCTTTTCAATTAAGGCACCACCAGTAGCTATGCATTTTCATCAGTGATGAAGAAGAAGGAAGGTTCAGCTTCTACTGTCATACCACTGACATCTGCCTCTGACATTGTGGGCCACCTTCATAAAATAGGAGGTATTACTTCTGGAGCAGCACTCACATTTGCTTCATGCTGGACTTGAGGTAGTCCGTGGTTCCATGCAGGACATCATTGTGTTTGGAGTGCAGAAACAAACATGCTAAACACTAATTGTGAGAGCATAGGACAGTGTAGATCTGAACAATTACCTTCTTCAAATTCATTCCAAGTCAAGATGCCTATTAATAATGGAGTGTTGGTCCGTCTTGAGAAGCCCAGTCTGAATTTAAACAAGCTGCCAGTTCTGGGAGATCAGCAATGCAGCAGACGTCGGGACACTGACCAGGTGGCCTTTAGAAGGCTAAACCAATTGCCAAGCAGTCCACGGATAGATAATTTTTCATAGGTACAACTGCATAAAGCCTTAGTAAGAGCATAACCTCTGGATTCCACATTTGTACAGCATCACTCAGCCCTGTAATATTCCACCAAAGTACTTATGAAAAAGTAAAGGGCACGCTCAGCACTTAGTGTGGTTAGATAAATAAAGAGCAAGACCATGAAGACAATGGGAGAAATAGGTCTTTTAGACAAAAAGAGTTCCAATGGACAACAAAAGAGGGAGCATGAGTCAGCAGCACTGATTCATGGGTTGAGAAATGTGAGCAGGATGATAAAAGGTGCCGTCTGCACGTGCACTGAATTAGATCTGTTTCTCCTCTAAATCTGACAAATTCTCTCCCATACAACTGTTATCCCCAAAAGGGGTTTCACAGTGACAGTGATGACTGCAACATCTTTCTCTGTTGGTTCACACAGTTTTTGCTTTAAGGCATGTGGCATGATCAGAATTCTGCTGTATCCTTAACTGCTTTTAATTTTAAGAAGCACAGAAGTGGCCACATCAACATGAGTGAACCTAATGGTTCCTCATACTCCTCGACAGCCCATTAAAAACCTCTCCATGGGTTCACTCCATTTTCTTCTTTGCTTTTATTCTGTGTCAGTTTGACTCCCTATTTTATTTCCCAGGTCAAACTGACTTCTCTGGTTCTTCCCAGAGTTTAGAGGGTGGCATGGTAAAACCATTCACTTTGAATAATCCGAGGAGGTTTTGCCTGCATTTCAGCCTTTTGAAATCACATCTTTGGAAGTTTCCAAAAGATTTGCCAACATTTACTTTATAACAGGCTTTAAATTATATATATATGCATATATACATGTATACACACAAAATGATAACAAACATCAAGAAAAAGCAAGTGGATTACCATTCCTGTTCAGTAGTCTGTGAAGAAGGAAGCATTTAAATTAATTGACAGATTTTGCAGGAAAATAAGTAGGTAAACTGGCTGAACACATTTAGGCTGGAAATTAAATGTTCCAGAATTTTCCCTTTCCAAAATCTAGAAGAGTCTCCCAGTGGGAGTAATTTTTCATATGGAGATGATCATTTATAAAAGAGACCATATGGCATGGTGGTATATAATTGCATGAGAGGTCCCCTTTCGTTCTATGTATATAATGTCTGATTCTCCCTCTCTCTGATCTGAAAAACTCCTCTCTAAGTGCTCAAAATAAACAGTCCAGGCATAGGCAAGCTTATATTCTTTATCTCATATATGTTAGAGAATAACAACACAATGTTTAAATAGATCTGTCTCTATGTCTCTATCATTTTGTTGTGGTTGGTGGTGGTGGTTTGGGTTTTTTTTGTCTGTTTGTTTGTTTCTTTTCTAAAATTTAGACTGGAAGCTTTTGGGAGAATGGTTATTTATGTTCTGTCGTGCACCTCTGGTATATCTAGGGCACATTAATAATTAATTTTGAAATGTTCCTTTGCAGTCAACCATCTACTGCAGTGGCATCTGTTAAGTGCTGTTCTCCCAGCCTTTGCAACTTCCCTCTCAAAATTCACAGTCAGCAATTATGAGATTTGTTGATTATGCTCATTCTGGAATGTTTTGCATGCCACGTTAAAAAAAAACACATATTTCATCTTTAGTTCCCCAGAATTGATGACAGCAAAGTAAAGGCATCACAGATGAGCTGAAATTGTAACCCATATTAGATTTTCTTGATACTGGTTGGAATAAATGTACTTATTCAAAGAGTTGTGAATAGGAGCAAAGAAAAGGCATTGGTGTGGAACAAAAGCTTGATTGTCCCATCAAACTGAAGACATTTTTCAAGCTCATTCACCTATGAAATTATGACTTCAGCAACAAGCCAAAGCTGATCAGACACATGATCTGAGGAATAAGGATTTTTACAAATTAAAGACTATCTGGAGGCATCTCTGTTTTAAGTATCCGTGTTCTCCAGTTAGAGGCAGCAGCTCAGAGAAAACAAAATGCCACTACCCGGCAATGACGAGTTCATTCTTCTGTTCTGTTACTTGAATCACCTTTTGAAGGTGCACACATTTTTACGCAGCTGCCTCAACACTCTTACCATTAATTTGGTAGCAGAATAAAAGGAAACTTCGCAGAAATTCAAAGAAACACAATTTTCTGCTGACAGATGTTTTTTTTTTAATATATATATATATATATAAATTAAGCTATTGTTTTTGCAAATAAAAAAATATGGCAACTCTCAGCTCCTACTCAGGAGAGTCTCAGAAGCAAATAGACACATTCTTGTTGTAAAGCAGTACAAAAGACACTTCCATATGGGAAATGCTGCTGTAAATGCTTATGTTCTGCATTACCATTTAACTGAAATAATATGATTTGCCTTTATGATCTTAATTTATGGATCTTAGAAGTATCATAAGATTTCATATCCATTCTGCAAATAAGAAAACCGAGACATATGTTTGCTGTTGCTTTCCTTAAAAAGTAGATCAAAATCATGACTGGAATCAGAATGTAAATATTCTGAATACTAGGCCAGTGTTTTCTTGGATCACAGTGAATGCAGGAGAATAATACAGCACTGAGTTGTACTCAGTTAAAGCCACCACACTCTGCTCTTTAGCTTTACTGAGCTTAGTGATTGTACAACTGAGATTTCTCTCTGGGTCATTAAGGCTCAGGCTGGGTTCTGCAAGTCAGCAGATTCTATAATTTAAGGTTTCTGAATGGACAAAAATACTCTTTAGATAAGGAAAGATGAAGCCAACAGCTAAAGAATATCCGTAAATAAAAATAAGAAGACAAGGAGGAGAGATAAAGAACTTGGGGTAATGGGATGAAATTCATATCTGGGCTTTCAAAGCACTGAAGTGATTTAGAAGCCCATATCCTTTTGGCACTCCTTCTCTTTAAAACTTGCATACCCAATTTGTTACCTCAGTTAACAACTCCTGAACTAATTGGAAAAGTTTGGGAAAAAAGAGTCTTCCTATTTAGTTTCATCTAATAGGAATCCTGGTCAACTGCTCTCAGACTGCAAATAAACCAAAACTGTTCACGTCATGGACTGGGGACAAAAGGGAGATCTGCTTCATACTCCTACTCCTGACTGGAAGTTAAACCTTAATTCAGACACACCCTTTGTCCGCCTATTTGGTTATAACACAATATATTTCTTGAACCAGTTAGTCTTAAATATTTGTGATCTTACAGTACTTGTTTTAGTCAAAGTCATTATTCAGCTTCAGACTAGTCCTAAGTCTGAGAGTTAACATAAAGCACTGGCTGTAGTGTCTCCAGTACTTACTGGAGAAAAGACCTGACAGCCTTATCTTTGCTGTCATTTGCTAGCTAAATTTTTACCAGATGTGGGGACAAACTCTAGCTTAGGAAATAACATCTGTAAGTAAGCTGGATGAGAAGATAAAAGCGTAGGCAGGAACTTTTGCTAACAATCAATCTTGAAAGTTCCATCATAAAAAGTTCTCTTAATACAAACAAACAAACAAACAAAACCAAACAAACCAGTAAATTAACTTAAAATTACAGTACCTTGCATTCCTATATGAAGAATTACACACTTCTTTATGTAACTGACCCCCAACCATGTGTATTTAGGAAGTTACTTTCTTAACTTTCTTAAGACAGTTTATTTCCTTCTACAGCCCTTAAAGACTTATTCTTTGTGGGATTCTTGTACGGAGCAAATCATGGTAAGGAAACTAAGTACAAATTTAACAAACTCTAGATAAAGAGTATATTGCATTTTATTGACATAAGAACCAGTGAGGGAAAACATTCAGAAAAATCTGCATAGCATTTATTTTCTTAATCATGAGAATCAGTGTACGTCCTGTTACATTACTTCTTTATCATATGGGCATGTGGACTAGATGATCCTTTTAAGTGAGCTATAGTAACCTATGCTATTAATAAATAAATAAATAAATGACAGGTTATTGGGAAATGGGCAGGGAGAAAGAAAGAGATTGTATTTACCTGAAAATTCCTGGATTTGGGAATCTTCTACTTCAAACAACAACTCGTCATGAATCTGAGCAATTAACCTGAAAAAATTCAGAGACTTCAGATAAAACATGCACAAAATTTCTAACAATGCTTTCCATTCATATCAAGTAATCTTCATGTAAACCCTGCACACACTAAAGGGAAAATAAATATCCTAAGAAAATGAAAGACTTCATTAATGGAGTTAAAAGGATTGTTGTTTGACCTACTCTGTAAGCATAAAGGCTATGGTCTGAAATCAAAACTGCTTGCTAACTTGTAAATGCCTGTCAGGGATTTGATGATGTGACAAGGTACTACTTAAAACTGTTATAAATTGCAGAAAACTGCAAGAAATTAGAGAGACAGGTTTTGCTTTGTTAATATAGCCTGTTTTCCTCAAGCTGAGATGAAATAAATGTGGCTGAAAATATGCTGTTGTAGTAATCCAAATTAGGTCAATAGCAAGAACTTGGCTCATGGGCATGCAATAGTAACTCCTAGTCTAGGACTGGCTGGTGACTGGAGTCTTTCTCAGGAAATACCCTTTTTAATTGAAAGCAAATTAAGGCTCCTCATTCTGTGGGTTGAAGAACAAAAATGTAGGCACAGATACTCAACCTGTTTGTTGCCTCTGTCATTAGGACAGTTGTCTCCTTAAGAACAGAATGTGCAGCTGAAAGTAGCAGCATCTTAAAACTCATGCAACAACATGCACCATGGATGTATTTCAATAGGCCTCCTGCATATGGACTGTGCCTTAATTGTTCAGCGCTTACAGAGATAAGCATCCTAAATTATTGGTCTGCGTGCAAAAATAAGATCACAGTGGAAAAAATAAAGGTGTTTGACTGGATCACATCTGAGGAAGAACAGATATAGTCTAGCATATGCAATCTTTGAGTGCAGTTCTCACCTAGAAGGGATAAATATTGCACATCGGATTAAACTGCATTCCTACTAGGTTTATTCCATTTCTTCTTTAATACTTGTAGCTGGCAGTCTAAGTCTTGAAGCTGTAACATCTATTTTTGAATTTCCTTGCATTTCATATATAACATTTAAATTAAATGCTTGCTACAGACTTTTTAATACCTAGCAGTTATTCACTCTTTAGAAATGGCTGAACCATTGATATGGTTATAACTTATAACTTCCACAGCTTTCAGGAAAATATCCTAAGATAGTTTCACACTGCCTTAAATTACAATGTGACATTGAGTAACAGTGTGGTGAGCTCTAATAATAGGTCTTCAATTATTAGTCACTTACACCACAGTCAAAAGCAGAGTGAAACAGATTAACATATTTCTAATAGGAAACTGGGACACAGGATACAATAAGAAACAGATGAGAAGACCAGGATCATCCATAGCAAGAGAACAGAATTTACATGAAAAGCTATAATTTCCAGTGTAAGTAAATTAATTAAAGCAAGAGATTCTTCTTAGTCATTAGAGTGACATGTAAAAAGGTATAAATCAGACAGAACTGTGAATGTTAAAACCTCTAAATACACTCTGAATCAATGGAATACGGGAAAATAAATGCATTGATGAAGCTGGTGAAATAAAAATGGGATTGGTTATTATTTGTAGCAGAGCAGTGAATGATGTCTTCAGAATTAGAGCCAATTTTCCAAGTATTTAGTAAGGAACTGTCCTTTCTTTGAAGAATTTACAGTAGAGATTAAATATTTTATCATGGATTTGTCAGATTTTAGAAATGGAGGAAGAAGCAGGTTTTGAAAAACATGCAACACTGGATCAATAGATCACCTCATCTCCATGCTAGAGCTGAAACTGATTTGGGGTTTCTTAAAGCAGTGACATTATCCTATTTGACTTCTGCATGGATAAATGAAAAATCATAGTAACTTTTCCATTCAAAATTCACAGCTTTGGCCATTTTAATGCATACAGAGATCTTTCCTGCACCTTAAGTAAAAACTGTTGGAAAAACCTACACTCCTGTTCAATAGCTTAAGAAACCAATCACCACTTTTAAGTAATATTGAAATAGTAAGCTCTCCCATTATCACTTGCTAAAACATGAAGTAAACTGGATAACACTAAACCTGGATCTTTAGAGGATCCACCTCATTATCATTACTATATGATAATCATATAATTGATCTGATGTATGACAAAACAAACTGAACTATCAAGAGATTTTTTCCATGACCTTCTACTGATGAGGCCTCCTTATTGTTTAACTTTTTAAAACACCATGCCAGGTTTTTTTCTAATATAAGAACAGATGAAGATTTTGTTAGTTACTTTAAGGCAATATATTCCATATCCGGATCTCTAAAGAGGCACGTTTATCCAGGACTACCCAAAATCTGTTGTCTAGAAATGAGGATGCTACTGAACTGTACTGTTCAGCAGAACAGCTCATATATCACCTGTGAGCAATGGTATTTCTTCGCCATTAAAGGAAACAAACAAGACTTCTGTGCTGTGACATGCTGCAAATGCTACCTTAGGAATATCCTGTAGAAGATACAGCTATTTTCTAAGAACTAGATGCTCTGTTTCAGGTCAGTATATGCTTAAAGTAAATAAATTAAAGCTCATTCTATGGTCAAAGGACTAAGGTAGGCTCTCACTTGTTCTGACATCTGGAAAATGCCAGTTCTTAAGACTCCGCAGGGCTACCATGCTTTACCTAAAATCAGACATGGAGAATAGCCCTCTGTACAATTCTGTTATACATTTTTGTATTATGAGGATAATTCTGCTGTCAACAACAAATTCAAAACATAATATTGTCCAGCCTTCCAGACTGGTCTAAATGAAGATAGATAATACAAAAAAATAATGAACCAACAAATTCCTACAGATTAATGGTAGGTTAATTTACTCCATAACCTGGAAGCAGGCAATCTTGACCCATCACAAGCCGCTTCCAGGCCACTTAAAACCCAACACAGTCAGGTTACATCTCTATTGGAATGTAAATAGGGAAATAGGGGATCCCCCCCCCCATTGTAACTGAAGAGCAGATTTCCTAAAACCGAAGAATTCCCCTTGGAGAAGGGACAAAAAAGAGAATTTGAATTTATCTTAGCTTTTTGTCTCAGCAAAAATTTTTATACATTTCCATAAATTAATAAATTAATAATTAAGATTTTACATAGGTAGAATAAAAAGGCAAAAAGTTAAATGTTTGAAGTAAAAACACCCTACTTCAGAAATGGCATTAACGATCACTTAGCAGCACAACATACCTTTAGAAATACTTAAAGAATCAGCCCTTTCCTAGCCTCAGAGTTCTCTTACAAAACACTACTTCCCTGAACACTGAACTTCATACCATCTTCTGAAACAACAGTACCAGATTCTATTTTCCATAGATTACCACTTCTGTCTGTCATCCTGTCCTTTTTAATAAATAAAATAATCATTCAACTCACAAAATTCCACTTTTTTCCTTTTGAATTTTAAGTTCTTAACTGCATAATGGAAGGCTATAAAATTGTCATTAGGACATGGTTAAAAGTCTTGTTTAACTACAAAGTAATTAAAAAGAGCACAAGAAATGTGAAGTAGTTAGAAAAAAATGATGAGAAGGCTATAAAGAAACAATAAGAAGACTGCTTATGTAGTAAACATTTCCATGTTTTCAAGAACACTTAGAATTGATGAAATCCAATGACTTTGGGCGAACACTTTTAAATCTTTTAATTCAGACTGCAAATATCCCCACAACCACAGAAAGATGAGAATTTGCAGATAGGCTGTTCCTAGTAACAAAGCTCGCACCTTCCTTCTGAAGCATCTGCTACTGGCCACACTCGGTGATAATGGATCAGATGAATGCTGGATTCAACTCTTCTTACAATCCCTGTGTTCTCTGCTCTAAATATTTATTTATTTTTTCATATACTACAAATACTACTCACCATTTAATAGCTGCACAGTTTCTCCACAAATGCACATGGGCTTAACTGGAAAGAATTCCTATTTAATTGTCATGTAAATAAGAAACAAGTTCAAATAATTTTGTAACATTTTGTAGACTTTTCAAGTTTCTCACGAAACTGCATCTATGAGGATTTCTACTGCAGTAATATAGAAGATATAGCTCAAAATGTATCACGCCTGCATAGCTGTTACTTGAAGTAACTTTATGTTTCTCTTTCTTCTTCCTACTGAAGACCAAGACATGTTGACATTCTAACATTTTAACTATAAAAATTCAGCTAACTTGTGAAATTTCTCAGCAGTTACATCAAGAAGAGCAGGAAGCTGAACAGATGGTTAATTAAGAGAACAGAATTCTCACGTGTTCCCAAGTGTTTTAAAACATACCAGTCTAAAAGGTGACCTACAAAAGGTTTTTATCAACTAGAAGTATATATTTGCATTGAATGACCCACAAAAAAGGTACATTTAAGTGCCTGCTACATCTTGAATGTCCTTTTTGCCCATGATATTTAAGCATATGAAATACATTTAGCTTTTACTATAAAGAATAAATCATTTTGACTTTTTCTGGCTCACTCTGCATAAAGTGTTCAGGTAACAGCTCACCATCTTGTGCATAAATACTGCTGTGAAACACCGAGGAAAGCAACGTTTTTGCTAGGTCACAGCACAACTATAATTGCAGTTATTAGTCCATTTGGGAAGCAAAGAACTACATACTGGATGGGGACAGCAGCTATAATTTCCCAATAATTTCTACATCAGCCATGTGATCTAGGATGTTTCCTTCAGCTACTGAAACAAAAGCATATGTCTGAGAAACAAAAGTCTCATTCTCCTCAAGCACAACTATAATCTCCTATCTTTTCCCTGTGATTCTGTTTCTCCAGTACTAGGTTAAGGATCATACTCCTACAAGAATTAATATTCAGAGCAGACCATATACAGGTAATAATGAGGCAGAGAAAAAGACAAGAAGGAATTTAGTTGAAAGTCTTGGATAACTCCTACAGAAGAAACATGAGTAAAATCAGTTCTTAAATTCCTTAAAAACTACATGCAGGGACAACAACTTTATACTCAGAGTTAAGAAAACCATCCTACACAGCAGCAGCATCAAGTAGCTCATAGGATGAATACTGAAACTATGATATAGTCAAGAGATCCTTTTATTCCTATGTCCTTTTGTATGAATCTGAGAAACAATAACCGGTTAATAAAGTACTAGTGCTGGAATCCCTGTACACCTCATAATATGGTTCTTATTTCTTCTCTGTAACTAAATTAAAATCAATTCTAGGAAATGAGCTATTTGAGTTTTACCACATGATTTGTATCAGAAAAAATTCCAGGTCACATAACACAGTGCTTGTTCCTGGGACAGTAATGGTTCTCTCTTACTATTTCAGTGATATGCATGGAAGCAAGCTGCATTTTTAGTTCATCGACTCAAAAAAAATCATTGCGTTGATTAAAGTGTTTTTGTTCTTATTAAGGAAGGCTTAGAAAGGCTCCAACATCCGCTCCTAAAGAAGAGCAGGTGGGTTCAAGAAAATAGGTTTGTGTCTTTTCCTATTATTTGTGTGGCTCCTACTTTTCACATCATTCATTTGTATCTGGCCTGTCACTGGACTTGCTGCTTTAGCCAAACTCTGGACACACTGAGAAGTAAAGCTGTGTGTTTGAGGCACCAGATTTAGTGCTATAGGAATGATAAACTGATAAGAAAGCACAATTGCCGGATTCAAGCAATATTACTCAATAGTTCTTTGGAAGTGTTAAATTTACTTTGCATGTTGTTAGGATGTTACCATCTTTAATGACTAAAAGCTTTCCGAGCAGTTCATACAGTGCCACACAGACTTTGGGTAGCATCAGTCAATTTTCAGCTTATACAGTGACAATTTCTACCAAAATTGGTACAGGCAACCCATTCTTCCTGCAGTTCCTTCCTCCAACATCCTTCCTCCATACCACATTCCCAGGCATACGTCACTGTAATGACATTTTAAATAACTACAATTGTCAATCCAAGTTCAACACGTATTTTTCTACTCTCATAAATTCCACAGATCTTTCTTTCAGCTGCTAATATACGCCTCGATCTGACTTCAGAAGTTTCTTTGTTATCATCTGCCTGCAGGAGACATTCTGTGGAGGTTCTGTGAATTGCATCAGGCAGGTAAAAGCCAGCACTTGAATAATTGATGTCAGTAGAATATTTTCAGTAAGCAACTTGGCCACGAGCAGCAGAACAGCATCCCAACAAAGATGTAGATAATATGGGAGAATTTTGAAGAAATTATTTTGATTATTCATCTGTGCCACACAGAATGAACACATTAACACCAATGGCAGTAGCTAACCGATAGTAGTATCAGCTTTTACCATACAGATTACATATTGAATGCAGTACTTCTTTTATTCATTTCTGTACAATTATTCCCGGGTAACGGATTGATTTTTTTATTGACAACAGCATGAGTTGCTGACCTGGCATTTGAATTAAAAGATGTCCAATGCAAAGTGAAAAATGAGACTGCCACTGATCAGCCACAGAGGAACGTACTGCTCCTTCATGAGGACCTCGCTGATTCAGCTTTGTGAAAATGGAATTGGTTACCTTTCACTGACCTCCCAACACCACGTTATGTGGACAAAGAGTGACTGAAAAATGCCATGATTACAAGTCATAGGAAATGAAGCTATGTACTCCTGGATCTGAATTTGCTCTCACACAATTACAACATATGTGAATGCAGTTCTGTTGATGATTAAGAACATAAACCTAACTGCAAATTAACATCAAACACTGTAAGACCTTGTCTAAAATGCAGTTTTATTCTATTTTTTTTTAATCTCCAAGATAGGGAAGATAAAATGTCGGGTATTAGCCACTTCTTGGCTATGCCTTATAGGATATACTGTATCGCAGTGTAAATAAGGGGGCCATAATTTCTTCTAAAGCGTATGTAAATGATATTTCTCTTTGATATGTTGTTCAAAGTGAAAACTTGATTCTAAAATTAGAAATTCTAATGGAGGGGGAAAAAACCTTGCAAGGGGGTAGAGACAAAAGAAAAGATAGTAGTGTATTTTTTTCCAGTACGATTCGATGTGTTGATAATAGGAGGCTGATTATATTTCTCATTTTGTAAGAGCTCCTGTGCATTCCTATTGTTACAATAACAGCACCACTTCCCTTCAACAATATTTTTCAAAGAGCATTACAAAGAACGTTAGGATCATTATCCTGACTTTACTGAAAAGCAAATTAAGAAACAGCCCACTGAATAAATAATAGCTGAATGTCACTTGGCAGACAAGTGACTGAGTGGAAACACAAAATATCAGGTTCCAGTACACTAATCTGTTGACAAGACCATAGTGATGCTTTCAAATGCCTGGGCCACCTTTTAACCAGGTGAGTGTTCACAGAATTTACAAAGGCTTTGACTGTGGTTTTCTGACAAGCCTGGCTTCTAAGTATCTAATAAATATTACAGCAAGAAGCCATTTGCAAATATTAAAAGGCTCTCCTTTAGCAAAGCCATTCAGTTGTTAATGGCTGGCAGGAGTTCAAAATTCCAGTTTAAAGCAGTCTGTCTCTTTTAATTGACCTTGCAGTCTTCCCAGCTGCGGTATGTATGGTAGGAATGAGAAGCATAGGCAGCAGTTCTCCTGGTCTAGCACTTCTCCTATGATTTCACATCACAGGGAAAACTTGTAAAACTGCAGTACTTCCCCATGTCCATTACGTCCTTAGCCATTTGATTCTGGCCTCTTCATACAACATTACCTGGATGCCTGTCCACCAAAGAACAATCTCCCATTTCAGATTTGTAGTATTCGGCCACTTATTTCTTTCCTTTGTGTTTTTTGTTTTGTTTTTAGCAAAAGAAAGCCATCTGTACAAGGATTAAAAACTGTTCATTTATTTTGTTTGAGCACTGATTTCCTGATTCCTGTTTTTTCCCAGCCCATTCGATGTTCAATTGCCATTGTACAATATACTCAAAATACAGGAAGGATATGATCAAGTGGGCTTGATTTCAAAGACATGGAACTACCACTGAACTAGATCTGACTGAGCTTAAACAGGCCCTGGGCACTGCATTGCCTTGGGATAGCTTTACAGATCCAAAAGTTTAAGCACAACTTCTGGACGTAAAAAAGCATCCCACAAGTCTTCTCTTGTTAAAAGATACAGAAGCATACGCAATATTTCTACAGCTGCTTAAAATGCTGGAGACCCATTCAACTATTTTTGTTTTAAAATTAAACACTTTTGCAGTATTCATTACTAACCTGGCTGTTAAAGTCGGAGAAACGACAACAGAGGTAAAAATCTCAACCATAGCCAATTTGCAAAGATCAGCTGCAGATCCTATGAAAGAAAGTGAACTGCTTTCAGTTTAAAGCATGTAAAAGGAAAGCTGTTTTATGGCATAGGAATGAAAAACATCTGAAGATTGTGAATTATAAGAATTTGCAAAAGTAGCAGATTCCATTGATGTAATATGTGAAACAGATTAATAAATTACAAACGACTACATGTTAATTAGAAATAGAAAACAGAAATTATATAGAATCAATGAAATGCTCAGGTTGGAGAAGACCTTAAAGATCAGTGAGTCCAACTTCAACCTAACCATACTATCTATCTGAAATGATCTAAATTCAAACTGGAATTAAAATTTACCTATAAATTAGTATATTTTCACTTGGTAATTTAATTCACTTGGTAATTTAATTCATGATTTTTCTTAACTCAGTGGGTATGTGATGCATATTCATTACATTATAGGGCAGTTACACTATGTTATAGAGCAGTGTTGCAGAAAGAGTGTCATGTTGTGTAATGGATAAGGCATTTCTAGTGATAAAGAGACAGAGAGATTCTCCGGCCTTGCAGTCTGGTGAAACAGCCTGTTCTGAACCACACAACAGGATTTAGTGCATTTTTATAGAGAGATTTATCAGAAAAAGTACAGAAATAATCCTTTAACTAAGGACCAGGAGCCATAATTCTTGCTCCAACAGATATCTTAAAAGTACCAAACCATACCCATTTTCATTTTTGAACCCTCTAAATCAGTGAATCTTGAATTCTTTCTTTCAAATAGTCCAACATCAAGAGATAAAGATTATCCAGTTAGGCAAATAGCAAGGGTACTCTCCTGGGAGGGAAAAGAATATCTAAGAGATTGAGGAGATTATTATGTCTCAATAACCCAACAGGGAAAAGACTTAATACCTCTTTCTGGTTTTCTGTAACAAACTGCCTCCCTCTGAATCTCATGCCGAGACTCCCTTTTATTCATTAACTATATGAAGTGCAGATTCTCAGCTGGTTTTTGAGATGTCTACACCTAATGGAAAATTTAGTCCCAAATACTCTTGTTTTTCTGTTCAAATGTTGCCTTACACTGATTAAATACAACACAGGACACACTGATATAGAAACTAAGAAAAAATATTTCACCAAGAGTTAAGTAGTCAGTCAGATCATGAGAATAAATTTATATAACTATTTTCTTCCTCACAATACGTATGTGTAAAGTACAGTTGTAGCAAGTTAAAGCTGGAACTCTGCACATTCCTCTTAATATTGCAGTGCAACAGAAGAAATCATCTAATACCTGCTTCTGCTACCATTTTCAAAATGCAAACTGCCTATATTATCAGACTACTGTCACAGAATCATAGAATCATTACGGTTGGAAAAGACCTCTATGATCATCTAGTCCAACCATTCACCTACCACTAAGATTTGCCTTCTAAACCACACATATTAGTAGCACATCTAAACATCTCTTGAATGCTTCCAGGGACGGTGACTCAACTGCCTCCCTGGGCAACCTATTCAGTGCCTCACCACTCCTTTGGAGAAATTTTTTTTTCTAATATCCAACCCGAACCTCCCTTGGAGCAACCTAAGGCCTCTCCCTCTGGTCCTATCACTAGTTACACAGGAGAAGAGGCTGACCCCCACCTCACCACAACCTCCTTTCTGGGAGTTGTAGTAAGTGACAAGGGTCTCCCCTGAGCCTCCTCTTCTCCAGACGAAACAATCCCAGTTCTCTCAGCTGCTCCTTGTAAGACTTGTGCTCCAGACCCTCACAGTTTCACTGCCCTTTTCTGGACATGCCTCCAGGTCTTTGATGTCTTCCTTGTACTGTGAGGGGCCCCAAACTGAACACATTAAGGTATGCCCTCACCAGAGCTGAGTACAGGGGGGCAATTGCTGCCCTGCTCCTGCTGGCAACACTACTTTTGATACAAGCCAGGATGCCATTGGCCTTCTTGGCCACCTGGGCACACTGCTGGCCCATGTTTAGCTGAGTATAAACCAACAGCCCCAGGTCTTTTTTTTCCACACAGTCTTCCAGCCACTCTGTCCCAAGTCTGTAGTGTTGCCTGTGGTTGTTGCAGCCAAAATGCAGGACCCGACACTTGGTCTTGTTGAACTCCATCCCATTGGCCTCAGCCAGTCTGTCCCGATCTCTTTGTAGAGTCTTCCTACTCCCAGGAAGAATGACACTTCCTCCCAACTTGATGCAATCTGCTAACTTACTGAGGGTGCACTCAGTCCCCTTGGCCAGGTCATCAATAAAGATATTAAACTTGACAGGCCCCAATACTGACCTCTGGGGAGCACTACATGTGATCAGTACCCAGCTGGTTTTAACTCTGTTCAGCACCACTCTCTGGGCCTGGCTCTCCAGACAGTTCTTTACCTAGAAAAGAGGGCATCTGCCCAAGCCACAGACCGCAAGCTTCCCTAGGAGAATACCATGAGACAGTGCCAAAGGCTTTGATGAAGTCTAGGTAGACTACACCAACAGCCTTTCCCTCATCCACCAGGTGGGTCACTTGATCATTGCAGAAGATCTAGTTTGTCAAGCAGGATCTGCCTTTCATGAAATCATGCTGTCTTGGCCTGATCCACTGGTTGTCCTGCACATGTTGTGTGATCTCACTCAAGATGATCTGTTCCATAACCTTCCCTGGCACCGAGCTCAGATTGACAGGCCTGTAGTTCCCTGGATCCTCCTTACGAGCCCTCTTGTAGATGGGAATCGCAGATGTATAAACATAAAACACAGTATTTGCAGTTTAGTACATTAACTCTAGTGCTCTAAATAAAAATGCTTTAGTACAGTATAGAAAGATTTTATAGCATTTAAATATTTTCTCAGAGCTGAGATACTTTGAGTCTAGAGCAAATTTTCTAATAACAACCTAGAAATACTGAGTATGCTAAAGTTTTTAATCCTTGTTTCACCCAACCTTCCAATATTACATGTTTTGAATAAGAGTTACAACTTTCTTTTTCAGATATGTCCTCCATTATTATTTGAACTGACAATTAAATGTATCAGTCTTATTAATGTAGAATAATTTCACAAGTAGTCCTGTGTTGGGGTTGTAGGCATGCTGATCAAGGGCCAGCAGCTGGACTAGAAGACCTCAGTGGTCTTTTCCAAATGTAATGATTCTACGATTCTATTTTATGATTCAGCCGTGCCTCAGCTCCAAGCAATTTGGACAGATGGGCACAAGCAAGTGGTGCTCAAAGGGCAACGTAGCTATATTAATGTTACCCTATACACTCAGCAGGACCCACTGTATAAGCTCGAGCATTGTGTCTTCAGCTGGAGAGGGCTGTTGTTCAGCTGGATGAAACTGAGGTGAAATGAACACAAGGCTCTAAAGAAGCTTGTGTAGGTATTCCCAGACATACAAACATGCAAGCTTTGCTGCAGATCTTATTAGGAGATTTCAAAATCATAGAATTACAGATTCTTAGAGTTGGAAAAGACCTTAAAGATCATTGAGTCCAACCACAATCTGACCATATTATCCTAACTCTAATGACCCCCTGCAAAAATTCTGCATTTGAAAGCCTCAAACAGCAAGACAGCTATCGCTTGAGCACAACTGTTACTCAAGCAGGAGGGTATATATTAGAATTCTAGATCTGTACATGTTCTTGGAGAGATAAGTCCTAAATACAGTTACTAATTATAAGGAATGTCAAACATGACATAATTACTTAAGTCATTTTTAAAATTAAACATTGACATGAATAACATTTGGAGAGGAAAAAAAAAAGAAAAAAGAAAAAATGAACGATCCTTTCAAAAAGAAAATTCAAATGACTCTATAAAAAGCACTCCATCACCATATTTAGAAAGCAGTTTTTACTTGCCTGTAAATTGTACATGTCCAATATAACTTAATGAAAGCCCTGTCTGTATCTTCCAAATAAAGAAATTATGCTTCCAAGGTTTGGTAGGAGGGATGACAGCTTTGGACTGCCAGATCAGTTACTATTTGTTCCTTATGTGGTTAATTCTATAGAAGACTTAGGTCCAAGCAACTTACACAGAAATATGTTAATACATCTATTACTAATATTTCAGTATTTTTGTGCTGATTTTTACATTTCCAGTTTACATGGCAATTTTCCAATGTTTTCCTCTGAAGAAATGCCCTTATTTTCACCCTTCAGAGCTTTCTTTTCAAATGTTCCTTACAAAGAGTTGGGTTTCAAAACAAAATACAATAATATTCTTGTAATACTGCATATTTCTTAAACTAAAGCTAGAGGAACCTAGAATAAATATTTTAAACTTCTGCATTTATAATAAAACTCATGCCTTAGTAGCGTAATTTAATAGACTAAGAAAATACTCTTTTTTTTTTGAGCAAAAGAGATGTCGTCTGTTGGAGTTAAGATAGGTAGGCAGGTAAGTAGGTAGGTACATAGGTGAATTTTTACCTTGAACAACAAAATTGACAGCCTGCCTCTCTGCTTGAGTGCGTAGTTTGTAATCCTGTGAATTGATATTAGCAAGTAGTCTTTTGCGTCCCATAATGGAAACCACATAACCTTGCAGGATTTAAGTAGAAATCAGTATTTCTAGAGTAAATAAAAGTTAAACTTCAAAAATAAAATAAAATAAATTAAAATTTGAGCATAATGCAGATTTCTTGTAATTATGCAATCCTTGAGATAATTTACTATTTTGCCCTCTTAAAGTACTCATAGCTTATTGTATTGTTTGCCTCAGAATTATTTTACTCAGACAACTGATACAAGTTATACAACAATAACTTATGCTCATTAAAGCTGTATTTTCATTAGGATTATCTGCCAATATGCTGGTATAATAGCAAACTCTCTGTGGGAGATGAAACTATAAATACCTAGCAGAATTAGCTATCTATTAGCAGCCATAATTAGAGCTTTCCATGCAGTGAATGGTTTACTTGGGAATAGCAAAAAAATCAATTTGTACAGCAATTAAATCATTAATTAATCATTGCCAAAATTATCAAATAATTTTTGGGGAATTCTTTTATCCCCATTTTCTTAATGCAAGTTTCATGTCCCTTCCACAACCAAACTTTCTTAACTCTATTTGAGTAAATAGTTTAAAAGAAATAGATTAAAATAATTAAACATTTATTTTTAGGCTAATGACGTACTTTGCCAGCATCACTGGTTTTTTTGGAGGACAAGTGTGAGGAACAGAGAGAGAAAGAGAGATCCTATGATCATCTTGTCCAGAAAACACTTGTAAATTCTTGCTGCAGCTTATCTCCCCAAACTAAGCCATGTCCTTTTCTTCAAAGTACAAAAATGGTTTCTATAACACTTCTGATCACCCTGACTACCCACAGGCCATCACTGGATACCACTGAAGGTCAGACTGCACACCATAATTTCATCTCAAGAGCAATATAACCTCTCTAAACACATTACTATTTATTTTGACAGTACTCAGAGCATACTATACAATACCGTATGGCTTACAAAGTAATCCATCTTGACAGTTCTAGTAAAATTTTAAAATAAAATATTTCAAGCAGCTACATTTCTCTTCTCTAATTGCTGTGCTCCTAGGATTCCCTAAATGTAAATGAATATGTAGAACTGACAACAAATTTGATGCTAGAAGAATTTGCAGCTGCTGGCTTCAGGAAGCACTCTGCACACATCTGTCATCACAGATACCACCCGAACATCAAGAACAGAAACTCCGACTAGCGCAAAGAAGAAATACGTATTTAAGAAATGTTTCTGTGAACTAGTTCTTTGGCTGAATGGCTGAACTGTCATGGCTCAGCAGTGATGTAACATATTTATTAAGTGAAATATTCCCTGGGTTTGTGTTGGAGCACATTATATGTTGAAGTGATGTAGCTTGACATTAAGTAGAGTTCAGCCTGAGAACAGAAATATTACTCTGCTAGCATCTTTCTGAGGAAAGGCAGAGAAGCTTAACCAATTCATCGTAGGAATATAAGAGAACAAAAACCAACTGACTCACCAAGAGATGATATAATTTATAATCTCTTGTCCTGTAAACTACACAAATTTAGGTTAAGCAGAATCTCTGTCTTCATCATTGTGACACAATAATCAATTAAAAAAAAAAATTAAAAAAAAAAGCTTTCTGATTTGGATTACCTTTATTTTGGCATTGTCCAATGGTTTTCTTTGTAAATTCATGTACTTTCTTGTATTTTTGCATAAAACTCTCTATAAAGTGACTAGCTTCAAGAGGAGTAATTCCTAAGCTTTCAGCAAGACGTTCTTTACCTGGTACACACAGAAAAAATACAAAACAGATCAGAAACCCATTACAGACAATAACGCTGTTACATTCAAAACTAGTGATGCTGGTAAATATGCTCATCTCTATGAAATGGGATGGATCTGATACAGCACAGTCATATTTCAATGATGCAAATGTTATCCTTGAGCTGGAATGATTAATTGAAGTTGAAATCTGCAGACTCTAAGGAGGAGATATAGAACCTGCGAATTATGTAATAAAGAAATGGAGATATGGCTAGTTCAGTTTATCCAAAAGCTTTGGGTATGGTGAAGAAGTCATAAAAAAAACTAACAGCAGAAGTAATCAGACCATGTGGCCTGGTTTTAAAAATACAGTTAGGAGTGTGAATCCCACAGATTTCAAACATTCTTGGACTCCTCAATGTCTACAGAAATCTATAAGATGAAAGGGCTAGCAAAGAAATGCAAAACAGAAAAGTGTTTCAGCAGAGATGCAAAGGTGTAATACATTTTGGATAAAAGATAGATGCACAATATATACAATTATATATATTACAAACATATATTATTATACCAAAGACAGTTTTTCTGAGTGCAAAAATATTATCTAAGAACTTCAGTTTAAATACATTTATAAAATAAATAGTTTCATTAAAAATAACACACGCATCAACTTTAGTCATATGAGGTTTGAAAGATGGATATATTTGTCTGCACAGCAACACAAAACCAACACTGTGTCTGCAAACAGCATAAGCTGAGAGGCAAAGTCTCAAGGCATTAAAAGCATAGAATAGTTACTGTCATGGTAATACTGTCAAGAAAAATTACCCAACGTTTTTTAAGAGAGAATTTCAGCCACCTAAATGCCATCCCTGTCAGTCTGATATGCATTTCAGACTTCTGAATACAGAATTATGTAGCATTTTGTTCTGTCATGCTGGGATCCGCACTGAGCTACAGGAACACCAGTCCAGACAAGGTGCTAGAACAAGAAAATCACATCTCAGATGACTCCTAGCTGAGCTGTTACTATTTTACATCCAAACAACTTATTTTTGATTTCTTAGTCAGAAAATGACAAATCTATCTACAAAAGTATGGGTTTTTAATAACTAGGAGAGTGCTGAGGCTTCCTTAGAGAACTGCAACATCTATATTTGTCCATGCTACCCTTCTAAAGAACTACTGCTATACGGAACAAAGTATTACATACAAGAGAAGGAAAATTAAGCCACAATAACAACAAGGTAGTCTAAGAAGTTCTAGCAAATGCAGTTCCTGGAAAGCAAAAAGAGAAGAATCTACAGCCATGTAAGATAATGTTTCACTGTGTGGGAGAGCAGGCCATGCCAAGCAACTCCCAGGAGTGGGCTTGAGCACTCCCCTTGAGTTATCTGTGCCAGGGGAACTGTTAGCAATAGTCTGTGCATTCTGGCATTTTACATTCTATAATATCCTATTTCAAAACTGAAAATAACACTTCTAATCAGCTTCTCTAGTTTTCATTTAAACACTTCGACGTGCCTCCGTGTTCCATATAAGTCAAGACTTGAACACTGGACTATTACTATTGAAGAGAATTAATTCTTTCTTTCACAGAAGTTTATATTGTCTTCTCTGTAGCTTTACAGAAGGACTGAGGCATAAACAGATGGATATAATTGCTCCACATTAGTCAAAAAGTCTGAAATTCTGCCATCTCTCTCAATAGTTAGTAGATTAATTACGGAACTAACTCCTAGACATAGTAAAACCTTTCTGTATTGTAGTGTTTTCTGTCTTCCAAGATTATAGGAAAGATACCGAAAGTACAAACCAAAGAGTAACATACAGCTAAAAAGGCATAACCAAAAGATCACCAGATGAAAGATTTCCACTGACTCCAGTAAGCACAATACCAGCAATCTCCTCCAGAGGTCCTTTCCAGCCTTAATATTCTGTGATTCTAAGAATGTGTTTTGGGACAATATCTGAATTCTTCTAATTTAATTAGAGCTATTCTCACATCTCTGTATAAATACCAACAGAAAATGAAATTTCCTAAAAATTAGACCTATTTTAGATGAAGACAAATGCATCACTTACATCAACGGCAAATAAAATTGACATCTGAGTAATTTTTACATATGTCAATGCAGGTATATTGATTTGCTGATTTTAATTATTTAACAATACTTGATGAAAATCAAGTATGGCAAAATCTCACTCATCTTCAGGCATTTGGTATATTTGCATAAGTTACATTTATGTTATGGACATACTGCAGCAATTGATTTCATAATAACCTACCTGCTCCATAAACAACTGAGTAAACGATACGCTTTGCTTGTTCTCTATCAGTTTGTTTCACTTGTTCACTTGGGATGCCCTTCCTAAGCAAACAAACAAAAATAATATATTTTCACTTAAAATCAATTTACATTTTTATCCTCAAAGAAAACGTATTTAACTACGTATTAACAAGACATGAACAGAAGAACTTAGGAGCTTTTATCTTAGGCACAATGAACACACAACCTGTTTACAAATTTTGGTGGTGACAGACCTCAGAAAATGTAGCTCTTTAATCTTCATATTTTTTTTATTTCGTTTGATTTTTTTAATCAAATCCTTGATTAGGAAATTTTTTTCTGCTATACTATTAATTCCTTAGGATGAAGACCAGTACTGACCCATGAGAAAAGTTAAACCTTCCCAGCATCAGCATTTTTTCAAGACACGAAGTATACACAGACACCAAGCAAAACTCTGACCTCAAGCTTAATTAAACAAATGTTATATAAATTCTTCATTAGTAAAAATATCTGACCCTTTATCAAGGATAATTGCTGATAAAAGCACGCACCAAATCTCTTACATGTTTTACAGAGCTGAAATGGAGATAGGTCATAAAACAGCAGCAGGAGCAGAGACAGCAGCTAGTTCACTTGCAACAAGCATTATCCTTCCTGCTTCCCATTCACACACCAATGATGTAGACTCTCCTAGAAAAGGGCTAATGGATTTAGTAATTTGTAAATTAAAAGCTAGGACTCTGCAATCACCAATTATGTGCTATCTATGCTTTCTCTTATCTAAACGTAGCTTCAGGAAGAACACTGACATTGCTGACCATTTATAGCACTGAAGCATATTGGTTATAAGGTTTTAATGGAAGCTTATTGGAGAAAACCTCTAACTAATTGGCTCACACTCTGAATATAAGTATCTACACAAACTGTTTTGGGAATTTAAAGATGGAATGCCATCAGAGATGCTTGCTGCCATCTGACATGCTTGTGAATACGTTTTCTCATGATGATGATTCAATAATGTTTTAAGAGTCAGTTTGGTATATTTGTCATTAAAGCTTTTTGTTATGGGATGTGCTTTATCATGAAAGTTTTGCTTGGCAAGCTTAGAAAAAAAATGTCATATTTCTGTGTGTATCCTTAGAGTATTTTACCATTATTATGATGCTTAAACACACAGAAAATCAACAGAACCACAGATTTGTTCATGATTGGCTTATACACTGGCTTTAGCTTATGAAAAGTGCTCATATAATTAGACAGTGAAAGACAAACAAGAAGATCTTGTATGCAATCAGTGTTAAGAGATTCCTGTTTGAAATACATATATTTTGAATAGGAAAATCAGAAGTGATTTCAGTCCTGCATAGGGCAAACAGTCTGGTTTTACAAAAGTTCACAGTCGTTTTGAACATTATACTTGCTTCAAGGATAAAATGGATTTTTCTCTGTTTATTTTTAAGCTGAGAAACACGAAGAGCTGGATAATCCCAAAGACAGTGTCTATAATCTGAAGATTATTCCCATGTAAGTCAATCATTTTTGTACTTAGAGGCTCTCATAATTTACTTACTATATTGTGCCAGGTCAAAAGGTCATCACGGGTCCTATGAGTAAAATGGGGTGAAATGCACCTGATTAAGGTTACAGAGTGGCAGTTGGAACTAATATGCGCAGAATTAGGAAACCAGACATGGTCAAAGATTTCCTGAAGTAACTTCTGCCAGAAAGTCTGCAGGAATTTCCTGAAGGATCTGGCAGAAAGCCACACATATTCTTAGGAAAACACCTATCCAGAACGAGAGGAAATATAACCTGATAGCGATTCCCAGAAAAAGAGAGCAGACCTTACCCCAGATCACCGTATTTAAACTTGGAAAACTGTACAATATCTAATTCTGTTTTCCTAACACTGCATAATTCATACTAGATGCCTGGTAAAGTAAAGAGAGAGGATTACAGCAATAGAATTTACTTGCAGATTTGCTTCAGTCTGAGGTTAAAGACAACTGAGAGCCAAGGGGTGAGCAGAGGGTAAGAGCTGCTGACCTCTGAAAAAAAGAAGAGCTGTAACTGAAAGAACATAGCAGGCAAAAAAGTTACGGAGATCTGTAGAGGCAGATACAGACTTCTCAGGTCATGGTACTGAGGAGGCAAGCCACAAGCTTACTGAGTCTTACTGAAAAATCTTACTGTGTGGGACTGGAAGTTCTAAAGAAGATTAAAATGGAAGGCATCGGAACTTAACAATCAAAAAAAAATATATGAAAAGCAACTAATATTTTAGAGCTTCATGTCAAGTATTTCTTTTAACATAATGCTAAAGCCAAAATGATCGGTCAACACATCCAAGCGGGAACACATCAGAGTGGGAAATGCGAGTATTCAGCAGAGAGGTACTAAAGTAGCACCCTGAATATTTGCAGATGTATGTATCTCACTGAAAAATCCTGAATAACAAAAGATGATAAAAGAAATTGCATTATAAATCACAAGTGCTCGAGCAAATAGAAGTCATTAATCAAAACGATATATGTTTATTCTAATAACAAAAATGTTTTCTTCTGTTTATATCAAATCTGATCTATTTCTGTCAAGGCTGCTCAAACCCCTTTGCAACACAGTGCCATTCCTTCAGTTTGAGGCAGAGACTACTCTTTTCAGCAGGTCTGCCTGCTGAAAACTACCAGGTCATGGTCTGAACTGGTGCTAGAGCATCTGGTGAAGAGGTGTAGCAAGCCCTGGGTGCGAGCAATTAACCTGTGAGACCTGAAGATGGTGGACCCAG
The DNA here is from genome assembly GCF_054131305.1 of Coturnix japonica. Classification (NCBI taxonomy): domain Eukaryota; kingdom Metazoa; phylum Chordata; class Aves; order Galliformes; family Phasianidae; genus Coturnix; species Coturnix japonica. The sequence continues at coordinate 83,601,380 of NC_140666.1, read as the reverse complement.
TGTTTAAAACCTCATTTAAGGGCTGGTAGCCAATAGGGCAGTGACTCTAGCCAGCGATTGCTTCCTTCTGGGAGTTTTCCAGCAAGCTCTTGCTTTCAGAACAGGATGTGCTCTTCTTCCTTTTATGAGCAGCTTTAGACTAATACCTGTCATGGGTCATCCTAAAACTGATCAGAAGCAATTCATTCTTCTCTGTACCTGATACAATTAGTTTTTCAGAGATATCTTAAATATTTTCCATCATTTCTCTGAAATTTACAACATATTTTTATACATTATCAAGGTCTCAAGGACACCCCAAAAAGTTTCTGCTGAATTATGTCTTAAAACTTACGAACACCAACTTTCTTTATACCCAAGAAAAATATGGCAACCATATTAAAAAGCAAACAAACAAAACTTACCTACAAACTAGAATAACATATTTAATAGATAGAAGAGACTTGGATGAATTCATTTTCATCTGTACAATCATTATGAAGAATAAATACTAATTTTAGTCTACAGAAATTAATACAGACCAAAGCAGTTGAACATGCAAACAAGAAAATAAAAAACTAAAGGAGGCTACAGTGCATTGAAATTGAGCAATACCAGAATAAAAGCTTGAGAACAGGTAGATATGGAAGGAAATCTGTCTTAAAAGAATGCGATAAAATGTTTCATTACTTCTGGGAAACGTTGTGTGGTGACGAAGTCATCTGTTTATGGACAGGAAAAGGAAGAACAAACTTCTCAAACACAATATCTGGCAGACATGCACTGCCTTGACCTGCATTACCTTGCAGTCACAATAGCCACATGGCTCTTGGCTGCTGTCCTGCATGTGCCAACTAATTCAAGTCCTAACTGGGAGCTGTTGATGTGGGAAATGAGATGAAGTGCCATCAAATTCATTTTATACACAGTCATTAATGTCCAATGAATGAGTGAATACATGAGCAAATGTATCTTCATTCACCTGACTGGTCTTCTACATTACCTTGAGAATTTTGTGCTTTTCTGTGTTTAACTTTTCAGTGAAGCACATAAATCTGCCATTTTTAATCACCAGTTGGTATTAAATAGGGTTATGTATTTTGTAAGATTGTGCTTGGAGCTCTGTGCTGGCATACGAAACTGGTGCAGACAGTTTCCGTAATTAGTGACAAGTGCAAGCTTTAGAAAGGCTCAGTTTTATGGCAGAATCACCCCTGGATATATTACGTGGGAGGTAAATTCTGAAGGCTTAGAATTTTTAAGTGACATTGGCCTTATCATAAGGCAAGCAGAGTATATAGTAAAATGTTATCTGAGTATTCTAAACACATGGAAGAGACTGATACACTATAACTAGTCTGCTCATTGTTAACGCAATGTGCAAAAATAAGCGAGCTTTTTGGAAGCTCCTATTCCTTGATTAATGGAAAAAATATGACAAGGCTCAGGCATAAGTTGCCTCAAACATTTTTAAAATAACGTGTGGAAGAGATTGTGGAATAACTTTTATGTAGTTACGCTCCTTTACATTATATGTACATACAAGGGCTGCTTTATTATTATATATTATAAATATTAATGCATATTTATTATACATATTCATATTCTAATTTGTAGAGGCTGCTTTGCTTAGTACGAAGGCAAAACAAACATTACAGCTATCATGAAAATTATATTTGCAAATGCCACAGTATCCGAGAGTTTTCTGTCAAAATCTTTTTGTATGAGTTTTTATTTTGTAAAAATGTATCAGTTACTACAATTATTTGTTAATGAACAGACATTTTCACAAGTGATGTCTGTTAGAAGAAGAAAATCTCAATCTAGAACTGATGTGTATTGCCTACGGCAAACAAGCTTGATTTTAAATGATGACAATTATTCAGAACAATGATTTAACCTGTTACAGTTACAGAAATCTAGGTGAAAGTGATGAACTTCATCCTTATGCCAACACTAGAGACATAAATTGAAGATTCAATTACGGCTGATATCACAGCGTTTTCAAGTAGATATGAGGCTGATTAATCCCAAAGAATATTAGCACAGAAAAGAGAAACTAAATACACAGAGAACCTGAAGCTCATTTCAAGTTAGTTAAAAGAAAACAAAACAAACAACAACACACAAAAAAAAAAAACCAAAAAACAACCCACAACTAACTAGCTTTGCTAGCGAAAACTATTTAGTTAACCAGCTAGCTACACTGGTGCTGTAGCGCAGTACCAAAGCTTCAGGAGCTGCAAACAGTACAGCCTCATTCATAACTGATTTAAAATCTAAGTTATTGTTAAACATCAGCATCATAATAAATAGTATCTCAACAGGTAGACACTGGGCTACAGCACACCTGATCCTGAACGCGATTTGGTTTAGAAGAGCATGCCTTCCCATTTAAATTGAATTTATATATTCAGAATATCTCTGAATTGCACACAGGGAACAAATTCTTAATTCCTCTCTCATTACCAGTAGTAATACACTGAATAAGAAAAAAAAATACATGATACAAAATGAGATATTTTGGATATTCACCTGAAGTGAAACAAACAATAAAGCAATGGATAATAATTATCCAGTTAAAAATACTGCAACAATGCTTTCTTCAGAATATTCCAACAAAAGGAGTCGGAACAGAAGCCTTGAAACTCATTAAAAATAATAACATTGTTACAAAACTGAATAATCCAACACTAATGGAAGAAATTAACCCTTAGAATCATCAGCAAGTAGCGCTGACCTCCAGGTTTTCAATGAATCAGTAGAATCATAGAATCACAAGGTTGGAAAGGACCTACAAGATCATCTAGTCCAACCATCGAAACCATCAGTACTGGCAGAGCTACATGGCCAAGCTTCATAGATGAAAGACCACAACCTAACCTTGCATTTCTGAATACAAAATTCAGCAGAAATATTCAGTGACATGTATTTAATGTGACTATGGTGTCATACACAAAAATAATTGTCTTGGCTTTTTTCGAAGGCAGGACTCTTGAGATATTTAAGGTTCCCCTTACATGCTCCATGGTAAAGAGCAAGCATGTCCATAAGCTGTCTTAATACCACAAACCACCTATCAAAATCTTCCATGGTCTCTATAGCATGGAATGTGACTAACCTTCACATTCCAAGAACAAAAAGTTCTAATGTATGAATCGAAATTATTCAAAATTCATTTTAAGTAGATTTGACATTAAATTCAAAGAAGTGGAGAAAGGAATCAAAAAGACCACAAATCCTAATTTCTAATAAGAAGAGTATAAAATAATCTGGACAACCTAAACATTCTGTAGACGAAGATGAAGTCTTTCTTAAGTCCTAAGCTGGCATAACTCATTATTTAGATGAAACTGATCATCATTGTGAGTCCCTTCCAACTAAGGAAACACTATGACTTTAATCATAACTGTATAAAAAAAATTTAACTACAGATGTTGGTTTTACCTCTGATAAATCTATTTATCTCATTGACATTTTACTGGCTTTTCTTGTTATTTGACATTAACCTTGAATTCAAGTCTTAGAATTAACAATTATAAGACTTGAATTCAATTGCGGTGGCGCAAGTGGTAGGAATGCTGCATTGCAACACCGGAGGCCCTGGGTTCGAATCCACCCTGTGGCGCAAGTGGTAGAAGTGCTGCTCTGCTACACAGAGACTCGAATCCCGGGGGGTTGGACTCAATGATCTCTAAGGTCCCTTCCAACCCGCACGAGACTATGATACTATGATACTATGAATACTCATTTTTAAGTTTTTTCATTTCAAGCCTGATGTCTGCAGTTGTAAGTAATAATAAACTAAGGGAGTAAGCAGGTTAACTGAAGTTACTATTTGCAATACAACATATTTACATGAAGTAACCTAAACACAACAGTGTTTTGCTAACAATAAATGTTTTATCTATGTGATTCAAAAGATGCATTTTAAACAAAGTTGTACAAAATAGGTACAGGCAAATGAGCATATATTTAGTTGGTCTACCACCAAGGATTTGTGCATGCTCAACTTTATCTTTTTCAAACAGATCCAGAGCACTATCTTTTTGTATATTTTAGCCTACAATGACTTATTTTGATTTCTTTCAAAAACATCCAAAATCTCTTTGCTTATTTCCTGTGTTCTTCACAGCCCAGCAGGGCACCAACAGATAGAACTATTGTCGCTAAGTGTCTTGAATTTCCAAGTGGCTGGAAAAACAGGAGTCCCTATTTCACCATAGTCCCTGATGGACCAAATGCCAATGCACTGAAGTTGGACTCACATTAACATTATTCGATAAAATCAGTTCCTTGAGTCCCCTGCTTGGCAGACTGTAATTCAACAAAATTTCCTTTCTTCCTAGAGAAAGACAGTCTCTAAAGAACAAAACAAACCTTTCTGCACCATGCACTTTTTATTCAAATCTAGTTGAACTTCTCTGCCCTTTTTAAAGAAAAATATGAAAGACTTCTGTTTCTTTGATATGGTAATCCCAAATAATTCTGTGATTTGCTGCTATATGGGCTTTTTCTTGAGTCATTTCCAAAATTAGCATGTCCCTCTCATACCAAAGCAGTTCGCTATATATTACCATCATCCCACACACACATCAGCTGAGGAAACGGACTTTTATACTCAGTACATTTTGTTAACAGTCTGCAGTTCCCCACATTACTTGAAATTAAGTGTTCAGACTCCTCTGATTCTGACACAGATGATACAGTGTAAATGAAAAACTCTTCCCAAGACTACAATACAAAAAAAAGGATTTTTTTCAGAATGATTAGGGGTAAATAGTTTCTATTGTTACTCTTATTTTAGGCATTAGCGGCCTTTGCTACAAAGAAATAATGAGACAATGTCCTCTTATTCTGCACCAATTTTCTGAACTCTCTGCAAGCCACATAGAACAATTATTATGTCTATTACGTATTAGGAAATCAAGCCAATTCTTCATGTGTTTTTTTTGTTTTTTTGTTTGTTTTTTCTAAACAATAGCCTCTGTCAGCTAAACAAATCTAATTATTTCAGCCTTACAATCTTGGTGAACAGCATCTCAGCTGCAACAGGAGAGGGTAATGGTTTGGAGAATGGTTTTCTTACACCATATAACCATACTCTGTAACTTTCTGGAAGTAAGCATACAGGATTTGAATACTGAGGTTAAAAAGAGTTCACCTGAGGTTCCCAGAAATCCAGCCATTATATAAAAGCTAGGTATTGTAGCCACTTGAAATGAATGCTATCTATTTGGCAGGTATCTTCAGGTGTTTGTTTAGACCACATGTGACTGATTGTCCTTGTCCTTCAGTTCCAGCTTTTTAAGAGAAGCATAAACAAACTATTGTGATTAGCATTTCTCATTAGCTTCTCTCAGATGGCCTCATGGTCTGCATATAGCCTTTTTTTCCCCTCACCCTTTGAGATGCACACTTTGGCACTGCACAGAGAACCCGGCAACCCAATAGTGGGTTTTATATTCCATTTCAGGCTCAGAAACCTAAAACATAGGAAGTAAGTCTGATTTTCAGATATCAGAGATGTCATATTAAAACATTAGAACACAGTGATGAGACTTTCAAGCTTAAAATGACTAAGCTAGTACCAGAACCATAAATAATGTAGCTGAGTTTGATGGAACAGCACTAGCCTGTGATACATGCAGTTCTGAGGAATCTCCAATTCTCTGAACTCTGAAGCAGCAGGAGAAAGGACTTATCCACATATTTGAAAATAGCAAGAAGCAGACAAGAATTTGCTCGAGTAATAGGAACTCTAAAGCAGTACTATCTCTAGTTAAAAAAGCATCCAGCAGGAAAGCAGGTCAAAAATCATGCATTTATGCAGTATGTTCTTAGCTACATCAAGATCCTCTTCCTGGATTTTGATACAGTATGGCCAGTACCAATATATACTATAACAGAGGAACATCAGCCTACTGAGAAGAGTGACAGATGAACAATTTGAAAGAGATTGGCAGAATCAAAAAGTCATCTAGATTCAAGAGGACCTTCAAGATGATACAAGTCCACAGCTATATCCCTTAGAGCCACACTCACAACTCTGTGACTTACAAAGTCACAGTAACTACCTAAAAATTGAATGTTTTTTTTTTCCAGCTTCCATCTTGGAAATTTATTTTAATAAATGTCCATAAACAGCCTTTTAAACACACACACACATATCTATAGGATATATATAGGAAATGCTAAAGAAGTGAGATATATCTCATTCAGGAATTTGCTCTCATTTGCACGGCTTATGGCAGTTAGTCTTGGGTGGTCAGACAGCTGCCAAGACAGTTCTCATCATCTTCAGCACTGTGGTAATAGCTTGACATTTCCAAAGGACCATAACTGTCAGAGGACATCAACACAATGCAGCACAAGGTGATCTTCTAGACAGCTGGATTTAGTTATGTCAAGAGTTTTCAAAAGTAGAGGCAAGCTTTGAAACTTTACTCTGTTCAGTAGCAAACAGATCATTAATGTATTGCACTCTGTGTTCTTGCACTAGGTGGTGTTGAAATGACATTTAAGACTTACTTTTAAGTAGGCCAAAACATAGCACGCCCCCATAAGATAATGTAGGTAATATCATAGTCTAATTGCTACAGACAGGATAAGAGTAGGAAGAGTACTTAGCATAAACAAGTGAATATTAAAATCTATTAATATAATCTTAATTTTAGCTGAGGATTCTGTTTTTTTCTGACTGCATTCTCAACAACTATAAAGATGGCATAAGAATAGATATTTAACAAAAACATCAATCCAAAAGGTTTGAAAGGCAGGCACATCTCTAAGATCCCAGAAACAGATGAAATCCTGATAGGTCATGCTTAATAAAATTAAGACAGGAAAGCTTCTATACATTAGAAATCTTAATTAAATTGTAAACTCATACACGGCTAAACTCCTTACAGAAACTGCCCACCACAGTCGCCAAACGCTATTTAAAGCCTGTCTAGGGGAGCTGGAACCTGATGATCCTTGGGGCCCCTTCCAACCCAAGCCATTCTATGATTATATGATTTATTAGTCTAAGGTTTCACAGATACAGAACACCTGTTAAGAAGTACCAGCTGATATATGTTCAGAAGCTGGAATGATGTCAAACACTGATGTTATCCATCTATAATTGTTTCTTATGAGAGGAAACTTCAAAAATCTAACTCTTTCCTTATGCATTTCTTTCAGAAAAAGAATTTTTGTCAAGGTTTTCAAGTAGTCTAATATGTGTCAGAGAATATTTACAAACACCAACAACGTCAAACTCCTTTGGAAAGAATAAAATAATTGGTATTTCACTTGGTATATCCCTTGCACAGACTTTAAAATCTCGTGATCAAGTTCTAATACAAGTCAGGTGACAAAGAGGAGTTAAAAGGTTTCTCATTAATTTTGCTCTTCCTTCACCTAACTCATTTTAAATGGCAGTGGGAGGGGTATTGGGGGTCAGAGGCTGGTATTTCATGCAAACTACATGAGACTTCTTTTCTAAAAACATGTGAATGCTATTATTTAGTTCTGCTTTTAAAGCAACGCAGGTTTGCATAGTGATACTATCACTCCCCAGTGATAAACAAATTAAGGACAAACCCCCAAAAACCAAAGGTGAGTTTAGAAGGAAGTGACTCAATAAGAGGAATTAAATCTGTCAGAACAAAAGAACATCTACGTGGAAGCTGGCTACCCTGGATCTACTTCGTTCTCAATAGTGAGAAATTAACACACCAGATACATAGCAGACCTCCAAGGTTAGAACAGATGAAACTCAACTTTCATTCTTCTGTAATTAACAGTCACATACTAGATTCAATAGTCCAAGTATCAGCCTTCCTGAAGTTTAAAGGAAGAGTGAGCAGAATCGTTATATAATGATTTTGTAGACACACTATGACACTTCTGTCTGATAAAAATATTTGCCTGTAATATTTCATTAAATGCAAAGTTACCGTGTAGCAACTATAAGAGGTTGACGGCTGCCAAGAGCTGTGAGGATGTTGAATAGGAAGGATAGTATTTCTGGAGCCCTGCCCAGAGTTGAGGCAAAATTTGACTCATCCTCATGCACACACTTGCAGTATATCTCTGAACTAAAATAAGGATTTAACTCCATCACGAGGTTCTAGTGATATTTCAGAGCTAGGAATTGATGATAATATCAATAGAAGCTAAAAGACTCTAGAGAAATAGGCAGTCTTTCCATAGCTATATTCACTGAGACACCTGTGACCTTGAGTTGTGTTGTCCCACACTGTACATGCATGTACTTCAGAGTATATTATCAAATAGTACAGTAGGGAGAAATTTAGGAACTGTAGAACAGGGATTGTCTAAATCAGGACTGAATAATTCAGATTTTTGCTTTCATGTTTTTCAGCTAACAATCTTCCAACAAAAACAGTGAAAAAAATTAAAGATTGAGAAGCAAGAAATTATGAAAATTGCGTGACATTTACATGACAATTCTGTTCAATCTGCTTATATTTTAATATATATTTATTGAATCTTCACCTGTCTTGTATGTTCAAACTGTAAGCTTCTTTAGATCTATCCTGTCACTTACTGAATGCTTGTGTATTTTTGAGTACAACTTGAATCCCAGTCTCAACTAAGATTTTAGGCGTCACTACGATAAAAACAATAAGAAATATCTTCATGCAGATGAGTCTCTAATACATCACTGCTTGGATAGTTAATGTTTCGGTCTGCACGATGAAAAGATCAGTAAATAAACCAGAAATTGAACTTGCTTTTTTTTGATAACTGAAGTACCACTTTTACAAAGCATCACATAATCCATCAAAATTGCTCAAAGTAAGCCCATGAGCTCCAGAGACTGTTTCTCACATACATGGAACTTGATGCTCGTATTGCTCTTCTAATCAAGTAGGTTTCAAAAATGCTTTTACTTCTACTGAGAAAGTGTGTTCTGTAATTTTTCACTTACCCAGTTTAACTGCTACTATGGAATTTCAAAAAGTATTGATGAACAATAACACAGTGAGAAAATTAGCAACGTGCTCTTCACAATCAACATCAGCTTTAATTACAAGGCTTAATCTAGGCAGCTGAATTACGGTATTGCAGCCTATAGCAACAGAAAGCAATGGATAAGAAAAGGCTCAGAAAGAGAAGGAAGTTGATAGTTTCTAGCACTAAAACAGCATTAGGGCAACAATAGACATTGTGGCTATTGTGGCAAAATACAGTCGTTTATTATCACTACACAGGAAAACAACAGTTCAAAGGGTGCTTTTTTTGGACAGTAAATATCCCAAAATGCAATATTTGCTCTTACCACTGAGAAGCCAGTGAGGTAAATATATCAGTGGTTTCAGGCTCTTGGAATAGTTTCAACAGCTCTGGTTCAGCTGATAAGTCAGCAAGGATCCTTAATTCAATTTGTGAAAAATCTAGAAAAAGCATGAGAATAAATCTATTGCTTTAAATTAAAAATATCTGCATTTCAACCAATCTACTACAAAAGAAATAATTTGTTTCTTGCTTTAAAACAACAACACCACCAAAAAAACCCACAAAAGTAAACAGCTGTAGAAAGCGCATCCTTAAAAAGTTACAGTCCAGATACAGACTACAAGGTACCTGACTCCATTATTATCTCCATTGTTAGTGTCAATTCATTTTTATTAGCTCTTTGGTGCTACTGATAAGCGTTACAAATAACCCACTTCCAAACCACACTAAGGAGTGCACATCGTATAACAATATTAATTGATGCTAAGGGATTTTACAGCCTTTTAAAGTGAAACATCATGGAAAGAAAATGGGAAAAAAAGATCACAGAACAGAGAATATTAATATGTATGAGAATGATACATATTATCTTACCTGCTGCTAAAAAAGTATATCCTTTCTTTGAAACAAATAGTGCTCGTGGGGAAATGGTTAGTATTTCCTCTTCTTTTCCTAGAGAGGAAGTAGACAAATGTACCAGATCCCAATCCAAAAATAGCTTTGCAAACCATAGCAGGTTGTAAATGCCTCACCCAACACACAATTAAAAATACACAACTGACAATGTAAGTATCCTAGCAGAGCACCAACTTCCACTTATTTTACTCATTCATGTTCAGCACCTCCAATGTCTACCATCCCTGCATCACCACTCATTTCTCCATTTATTTCCTCTCCCTGCCAACTAAATCCTCCCCAGAACTCAAGCTAACAAGCAACTGCAATAAATGACATAATTCAGAGGTCACCTAATAAAAGAGACATGCAAGTAAGAAAGGGTCTATAGAGCTGATGTACTTATAAAAAGTGTTTTATCTTTGGATATGCTGCTTCAATGTGTTAGTAAACAAAGTCTGAGTTACATGAAGTAAAGGAGTACAAATATTAAGAACATACAGCTGATACAAGAATCCAAGTGGTAATGAATTAAGCTCCCTACAATATAACAATGCAGTAATTAATACTGACAAGGTATTAGAAACCTCAGTGTATTCTCTGAAAACCATTTAGTTGTCTTGGTGCAAACAGCAATTACTTATTTCAAACAACCATAGTTCATCTGACCAGAGATTACTGACAGCTGATACTATGAAAGTGAGTGAAATGAATGCCTCAATATACGAGCAAAACACATACATGTTTTTGTGAGAAGTACATATAAGATCACTAACAAATTTGAATGAATTATTTCTGAAAAAGCCTTTGTGCCGCTGTTAAACACTATGCCACAGATTTACACAGCTACTGTTCACACTCCTTTAAAAACAACTTAAAACCCAACAACATATAAAAATAAGTCAGAGTGATAAAACAGAACTACTGTTGAAGTTTTACACTGTTTTAGACAGTCCCCTGTCTTGCGATTTGTATTATATCAATTGGAGGGACAGACTAGCTGTGAAAAAGAAAGGCTACTCTTATCTATGCAACAAACAAACATTTCCCAGCTATGACTACAAGTGTTCAAGAAAGCTCATCTGGCAAATCTCTCCTATTATAAGTCTACTTATATATCTTATATATACTTATGTATCTTATATATCTCTCCTATTATAAGTCTACTTACATGACTTTTTGACTTCGTCACTTGGGTCATGCTTTCCACATTCTGAATCACCTCCCTTAAATCCAGTTCCATTACCAAAACCAACAGATCTGACTAACTACTGGCGATTAGTTTTGAGCTTGATTAAAATACCCAAACTTTAGCAACTCCTTGGGAAAAGCCCTATGAGCTGAACGCACACAAAATCACCCCTAGAATGTTTAATAAAGTTAAGATGCATAATTTTCAACCAGAACAGGAGGAATAGTGAGATTGTCCAGGGAAAGAAAATTTAAATGTTTAAGACTATTCAGATCAGTGCTGAAACAGCAAACTTTTCTCAAGCAGAACAAGCACAAAGTTATTAATTTAAATGTGAAGGTACAACTATCCATCGATAATCCATTCTGTTCTTTTGCATTGGAGCTTTTGGTCCACTTCAAAATAAAATATAACTCAGCAAGATAAGGAGATGAAAATAACTTTTCATGTTTATATGGATATAACAGTTTACCTTTTATGTACTGTTTCTTTGTAATTCTCAGTGGATGTTTAGAGATACCTTGAATGTTCTACAAATAAGAATAAAAATTGCTTAGTAGGTGAAAGTTTATAACAGCATTTATGAACAGTTTATAAGAAGCATAGAAACATTCGAAATACTAATCTCAACAAGTTTTTTGTCATAAGATGAAACATTTTGTCTTCCAAAGGAATCTTCCCCATTCTGAACCAAGTTCTTTTGAATATTTGCCCTTCCTTGACAATTGGGATTTTATAAGATCAGTTTCTCACCAACAAACTTTACAAATGCTAATCTCTGGGCACACGATAGAACATAATCAGTAACACTTTTTATTACTATTATCTTTTCAGTTTTACCCTGCATTTTTCAATACAAAGCATTACTTTCAAGAACAAAATACATACAAACTCTGCCTTAAGCTAAGTGAAGGTATTCTCCTCCAGCCCCTACACATTGCCCTAACCTCTATGTCCACTGTTTTGAAAAGCATAACAAAATAAGAAGCAGCTGTTTATTAAGTACCACATACCTGTCAAAGTTAAAAGTGAGAACTAAGTTTATCAACAAGCATAACTTAGGACAGAAGATTACTAGACCTTTGCTTTAAGATTCATGCTCATACATCTACAGTAAACTATGAAACATGTCACATGACAGCTTCCTTCTGTTATGTTACTGTGCTTCCTTGTCTAGAAGGGTAACATACAATGGGAGAAAATGTGTATGAATCTCAATTTTCCTAATTCCAAGAAATTCATTTGCAAGTGGTTCAGGAATTAGACAAAAATATTATGTAATGCTGTGAATTCAGAAGAAGGGAATAGTGCTATATAATTTCCTAATAAACAAACTACTTTTGCTATGTAATTTTAACTCAATCATTATCCATCCCTAAGAGGGATGCAATCAAACTGCAAAAGTTATTAAAGTTTGAAGTGGAAGTAAAAGAACAAAGCCACAGATTGGGACATGATCATTTATAGTCTATCACCCCTAAAGAACCACAAACAATATACTGAAGTTGAATCTCCAGTTACGGTTACAATCACTGATTATTTTCTTTAACTCATCAGATTCAAAATTCTTAACAAGGTGAAGTGAGGATTTATTTCAAAATCTTATAGTGGCAAAATAAGTCTCTGTACTGCCATCTTGACTTCACTGAAAGCATATGCAGGAAGTCTGCTTTTAAAGCCTTTTTAGATGTGTTACAAACTATTCTGAAAAACATAATTGCAAGTGCAAAATGTACTTTCACTTGTAAATTAGCTAACAACTCAAAATTTGAATAAATCTTCAGAGAAAAAAAAAAGAAGCTCAGGAAACATGAAAGTGGCAATCATCACCTTTAAGATACTGCAACAGCTTAATAGATGCCTCTCACCTAACTTAAACATCTTTAGGTCAGTCTCTGGTTTAAATTAGCTGTCTAGGATCCCTCTACACTCAGTAGACAAACACAGGAATCTCCAGTGGGCAATTCAATCTACCTGTACAAGACACGTTTACAACAACTTAAGACTTGCCTGAAAGTGATGTTTTCTAAGATGTTAATTATCAAATTTCATGAGATACATTTATTATAGGTATTTTAAATGATGGACTAATAAGGAGACAATCTTCCAAAATGAAAACCTTGAGTTGACTATTAGATGACTGTATTACTATAATCAAAAGCAGAAGATTGATGTGGCTTTGGTAAATGACTATTACCACCCTGGACAACATAACAAAACTTGTATTTAAGCTTTATATATTTATTTCAAGTATATTCCTGAAAAACTCCACAGATCCAATCTGAGATGTGACTGCAAGCACTGTTAGATAAATGACTACACGCACTAAAACGTTACACAGAAATACAGTTGTGCTCTCTGAATGATTCTGCTCCATAGAGAAGAAATGTACTTGAAAGAGTGGTAGGAAAGCTGTCTGTGAAAGTTCACTATTAATACTTCACTATTTCTGGGTGAATAAAAAATACAAAATAAAGTCAAACTATTCTAGTGGATGATTAATAGGAAGCCCCTAGCAATAATTTAAAAAAATAAATTAATTAATCAGAAGTTGCAAAGAAATTGATTCTCCTGACTCTGTTTTGTTGGTGAAAATCTTTTTACATATTAAAAAAAAAAAAATTAAATGTAATTTTCAGAGGTTCCAATAGGTAGAAGGATAAACAAGAATAAGATTATAGATTCAAAGGATCACAGAAAGGTTTGGATCAGAAAGGACCTTAAAGAACACCTAGTTCTAACCCCCTTGCTGTGGGCAGAGTTGCCCAGGTTTGAAGGATCCTGGTGATCAGAGAACATTCCATAGTACTGAATTAAAGCAAGTGCTACACCCATCTTCCAGGAGGCCAGAAGGGAGGATGCAGAAAACTACAGGCCAGACAGCTCCTCCTTAATTACTTAAATTTGTCCTGGAAACTATCTGCGAACACATTAAAGTCAAGAAGATGATCCAGAGTAGTCAGCAAGAGGGAAATCATGCTTAAGCAGTGATAACCTCTGTGATGAAATGACTAACTTGGTGGATGAAGGGAGAGCAGCAGATGTTGTTTACCTTGATGTTAGCACAGCTTTCAAAACAGTCTCTCATAAAAGCCTCATAGACACACAGATGAAGTACAAGCTAGATAAGCAGACAGTGAGGTGGATGGAACACTGATTGAAGTGCCAGGCTCAAAGGGCTGTGATAGGCAGCACAAAGTCCAGCTGGAGGCCAGGCACTAACAGAGTGTTCGTGTCCCAGTGGCCAATACTGCTCAACACCTCCATTAGTGACCTAGATAACAGGATAGAGAGCAATCTCAGCAAGACGGTAGACAATACAAAACTGAGAGGAGTGGCTGATGCAGCAAATGGCTGCACTGCCATACAGAGGAACCTCAGCTGCCTGGAGAAATGGACCACGAAGCGTACAAAAGAATTCAACAAAACTCGAATTCCTGCATGCAGGGAGGAATAAGACTATGTGCCCGTATACTTTGGGAACCGACAGCCTGAGAAACAGCTTTGGAGAACAGGATCCAAGGATCCTGGTGAAAAAAAAGAAGTTGAACGTGAGCCAGCAGCAAGCCTTTGTGCCCAGGAAAGCCAGCAGCATCCTGGAGTGCATCAGGAAAAACACTGCCAGCAGGTCAGGACAGGTGAGCCTCCACTCTGCTCAGCATTAATAAAATAAACTGGGGAGTTCTAGGCTCCCCAGTAGAAGAGAGACATGGAAACACTGGAGAGAGTCCAGACAGTGCACCATTAATATAATTCAGGGCTTGGAGCATATGTCATATCAACAGAGGCTGACAGAGCTATTTATCCTTGATACGAGAAGGCTCAGCAGAGGACATTATCCATACAAATGCCTGCACAATGGCAAGGTATAAAGAAGATGGAGCCAGATTCTCCTCACTGGTATCATGCAGTGATAGGAAAAGAAGTAGTGGGAAAACAAATACAGAAAACACCACTTAAATAGTGCTCAAACACCAGTACAGGCTGCCTAGAGAGGCTGTAGTATCTCCAGCCTTTTTCTCAAACCCTGACCTGAGAAATCCACTTCACGGACCTTGCCTAGTGCACGAGGGGTTGGACTAGATAATCTTTACAAGAACAATCCAATGTCAATGATGTTGTGATTGTATGAGTCTCTGCTGTTAGGCTCCGCATATAGAGACATTCAGAAAGAATGACAATCTGTTCCAGCAAGGACACTCAGAATTGATGGACTCTCAATGTCTCTGTTACAGCCTAAAATACACAACTTCTTCATACAGTTTTCAGCCAGAGGAGAGTAGATTTATCAACAAAAACACCATCAAATTAAAATTCAACAAACACCACACTGCTCCCATTTTGATGGGTATGTCTTCAATCGGTTAAAATTGGTTAAGCTTTTCGTTTTTGGCCTCCAAGTTCTACATTTCAAACTGATTTTATAAACAAACTTGATCATTTCTTAGTTTAAACAGTATGTCCCTTCAGTTCTTTCACAAGATTAAGATAAAGATACATACTGGCTACAATAACTTTCAAGTCAATGAGGTTAGAAAACTCTGAATCAGAGGCTAGTGGTACCCTTTAATTATTTCATACTCTTTATCAAGGTTGTTGCTTATTTCTTGTGTTATATTCCAATTTCAGTTACTTCTATCAATGCAGATAGCCTCTATCATATACATTTATAGCAGCATAAATAGCGTTTGTTTTTCAAATAAGCCAGCAACCGTAGTCAACACTGCTAACTCCCTGGAAATAAATCTGTATATGTATACGCTGGCATCTATATTCACGTGTATATTTATAATATTTATTTATAAATTGATATTTATATAGCTAGTTATCTACTAGCATTCATCTACTAACTGCTCAGATCTGCATGTTTTTAAAGTATGCAATATGCAAATAAAAAAAGCTGGTAAGTTACTGAAATAAAAGGGAATGAATCGTTGGTAGAATATAGACATTAGATTCTGATTAATTTCTGCACTAATCTAAGGACTTAATTAAAAATAAGAACAGAGACAAAAATTACTCAGGGAGATAAAATCATCCATTCATAAATTAACACGGTGCGTTACATCATGAGTGAAGACCAAAAGCTGCCAAGGAGCCAGATGGAGCAGATCTATGGAAGCAACCTTTTCTCCCAGCCTTCAGTCAGCTCAGTTCAAGTTATTACTTGCAATGCAGAACCAACAAGGCAGAGTCCTGAGCACATTCACAAACTCACTTCACCAAAAGCGTCTGGCAACTGACTCGCTGAGAAGCTATACAGCATAAAAACTGCCATGCTTGAATTCTTCTACAGACAATAATTATTATTGCACAGAAATAATTATTTTCTGTAACTTCTGTATGAGACAACTTTAAGATACTCTGAAGATCTGATTTTTAAAATACTCCTTTCTCAATAAACAGAGAAAATATGAAAATGAAGAAGGCCACGTTAGCAGTATTGTTCTGCATACACACATTCCTAAGCAAGTCTTGACTTATCTGCAATTGCCACCTAGTGGCTAGCTAAAAATCAAACATATTCATTATCCTGATGAAGAAACACTTAATCATACAAGCTTCCAGCAAAGGACTTGTTACATTTTGGTACTAGTTACTGTTTTCATCAATGGTCAAAATCATTCCAAGGAGATGCAGAAGGATACATTCATCCCCATCTGCCTTAACCAGCAGCACAGAATTATCAAGGATTTAAGATCTGTTGGTCAAGTGAGAGACCTGGAAATAATTCATCATCTTTTTACAAGCTTAAGAAGTTTTCAAAGTAAGTAGAAAGGAAGAAGAAAACAACTACCAAAAATACCCAATTTTCACTTTACTGAGTTGACCATAAGGCAATATTGAATTTGAAACCTAGATAACCATTGACTCTTTCATCACAAAGACAAAAAGACATTCCTTGAATTGGTAGAAGTGGTACTTAACTATAAGTTCCTACCAGTCACAGCCAGCAGATGCTAATGGTTAACACAGGAGAACTAAGGACAGTAAGACAGCACAGAAGGCAGCAAGGTGACCTCTGTCCGATTCCATCTATCTTCAGGGATCCTCACGTGAGCCATTTTTTATTTTTTGTTCCAAACCTGAGAGAATACATCTGCCTCCAAAACTCTGGGGGAAATTTCTTGATGTTTCAAGACAGGATGCTGACAACTGGCAGGTTTTCCAATCATTCACACAGGAAAAGCAAACTGTCAGCTGAGAAAGACCACTGTGATAGGGATGGACATTTACAGAGATCATTTTCTGAAATCCTGAAGGAAGCCAATGACAAAGCTTTCAAAAAGCAGCACTCTGAAAACTGAACCATCCAAGACAAGAAGTGTCTCTTGCTATATCTATCTTTTGATCTTCCCCTATAAATCTGTTCTCTTTTTATTATTCTTCATTTCTCCCTTTTTCTTTTTTTTTCTTACCAGAACTCTTAAAGCGTTTGAAGAATTTTTTTTTTCCAAGTGAGAAAAAGGAAGAAGAATAATGCACAATACTTTTGTTGCATTGGACCAATGAAGCTTATTCTGAGATCAGAATTAGACTACATACTGCCCTTGCAAATAGTAATTCACCAGAAAAGAACATGCTAACAGTTCTAACTTTTGAGAGCCTATAAAACAAGATGTAATCTGTGCACCTGAATTACATTTAAATTATTATTCCCTTCTCACAATGAGTCTCCAAGCTTTGAGTAATTTCTACAAATACATTCCTAGAAATCCTACTGTTGGAATATTTCATGCAAAGAGCAGAACATCTTCAAGCAGGACTTCAAAATCTGCATCAATACACAGACAGGTACCAACAGACAGCTTCCTAAAAAACAGGCACACATTTACACTAATGTGAAGATAGATGCATTACTGCAGATTGCTAGAGACTCGATATGTGAGCATGAAATTTGACAATGAAAATGAACTTAGTTGGCCAGTAGCTCCATTAGATTCCTCAGTGTGGATGTGGAGGTACAACAGTTGTGACCATACAACAACTCAATGATACTAATAGATGCCAATAACAGAAAATATAACATGCCCATACAGGAGTTGAAGCATGTGTGGATAAACAGTGGAAAAATGAAGATTGCGGCAGACTACAAGTGAATAGAACTATTTGTCTCTTGTAGTGAAAATATCACGCTAAAACTGATTTCTGGTTAATATAAAGTTGCATGGAAAAAGACTTCACAGAGTTCCAAGAGGCACAGCACAGAATACAGATAAGCTTCCATAGCACCGTCCTCTAACTTATGATTATTACTATAACTACTTTAAGAAAAACATCTTGTAATTTGCATCAGAACCTACATAGCTATAAAAACCACTGATGTAAACAAAGGCAGTGTTAAGTTCTTACTGTCACCCACAAGCTCGTGTCATTATCGTATCAGAAATAAACACAGCCAGTTGTACTGACTGTACTCCAATACAGATTTCTAAAAGGCAATTGGTGCACAGCTTTGGAACCTGCAGCAGCTCTAAAACATCACTGGCAAGGGCCATTCAAAGGATAAAAATGATTCAGCAAATATCCAACTGCCTGAACAATGCCCAGCCAATAGCAGCAGGCACTTAGAAGTTGACAATTTAATTTTTACTGAGTATAATGGAAATTTAGTATCTTAGAAATTTGATGGAGCAAATGGAGGTAGGCAATGCCATAATCACCTGAACAAAGAGACACTTAACAGGAAACTTTATCATCTAGGCCTCTCCAAGGGGCTTTTTGCCAGAAACTAAAGGAGAGTGAAGGAGGAATCGGGCCTCTCAATTTTTAGTACATTGTGAAAAATATTTTAGCTGATATTACCCTGAGTGGTACAGAATCCTACATTTTCTTGCACTGTTAATTTTAATGCTCTGTTTTTATGTTTATGTTTAGTTTGCAGAACTAATAATGACAGACTCTCTTTCTCCCTGTTTTTAAAAGAGAAGCATTTTTTGCATGTATTACTGTATAGAAACAGATTTATTCTGGCTACACATTATCATTCTTTAAATACTACACAAACCACAATTATACATACAAAGGCAGCCCTAAATAAAAGACAAGTTATCTACATGATCGCTTCCGTTACTGCAGAATTACAGCCCAGATGACATCCCAAGCTTTACTGAGCCAGATGGGAAACATTATCATATCAAATGTTATCTATGCATTGGATACACTACGCCCACCATGAGATGCATACACAAATCAGAAGCCTTTCTACAGAGATCACTAAAGACATGAATATACCATGTAAAAGGATACGAGGAGCACACGTGATGCTAAGAGAACAAAGGTTTATGATACAGAACCCTTATTTGTACAGTTTGATATTGAATCAATGTGACTATCTGGAACATCAGACATCAGTGTTGTACTACTACTAATGTGACTTCATGCTGTTGCTGTCACACTTGTAACTAATAGAGTCTTATTGTAATGTTAACATAATGTAAATTCTTATCACAAAAGCAAGTGAACTACAGTCTCTTAACACACTTATTCTTTCAAGTATATTCCTCTGTCAAAATAAAAAAAGAAACCAAGGAGTAAGAAAGAACAAATTGAGAACTGTCTCCAATGCTGCAAATGCAGCTCATTTAATTGATGAACCCAGGACCTAAAACACATTTCTAAAAATAAAGCAGCAATAAGAGACTGTAAAAACTCTAAACACATAAAACAAGATACTATTTTAGTACTATTAGTGCAGTCATAACCAGCAGGCAACTCAAGAGCATTGAAGCAAATATACTGAAAATAAACATGACAAAAGGAAAATATACTTGATACTCAGAACAAAAACCAACTGTAAGAATGAATGCTCTGACTTTATCAGCATATCAGAGCAATAGATGTTTATACCTAGTAGAAAATACGACACTGTCATGGTTTTGTAATTTTGTAATTTTGCTATCAGTATTCCACATCATAACATCATGTCAAGTATGGATACTTCTGTTGAATGTGCAGTCCACAGAAGAAGACTACATATCCCAGAGAACAACAGGAGTAACAATAAGTCACGGGACCAGGACTCTATATAATCTCGTTCCCAGGCTGGAGTGCGCTCCTTCTTCTCTCGAACTTCTCGGAGAGTGGGAAGCGTTCCAGCCGTGTCGCCTAGAGTTCACAGTAGGCCTCTCGGTTTTCGGAGACTCTCTCTCTCTCTCTGTTTCGTTCGATTTTGTTAGCCTTAATTATATTATATTGTGTTATCTTGTATTTCGATATCATATTTAGTAAAATAAGTTTTTCCTCCTTAGATTGTCGCTGTTTTATCCCACTCCCCTTTTCCCCCTCCTTTCCGGGCCCCGGGGGGGGGGCGTGGGGTGGCTTCCCCTGTCACGGGCATAGGTAAATCTAAGTAACCCGTGACAGACACTAAATTCCTTTGATGCAAAGGTCCAAGAGAGTGCATAGACTGTCATCTCAAAACAGGCATTCCTTTCTAGTGAAGCCAATATCAGAGCACAATTATCTAAAAATGAATGAGTCAGCTTAAATGGCACTAAAAGAAACTTTTGGAAAGATGTTTTACATGAGTCTTGAACATACCTGGCTTCCCCCTATCCTCAGGGCATTCCAATAGACATACTTTTAAACAAACAAAGGACAAAAAGCACTTCAAGTAAGACCAATGCAAATGTAAGGTCCACACTATCTGCCACTTGAAGAAATCATTCATGTCACTACATCAGGATATGAAAACATGCTTACAAAACTGAACTTATAATAGTGCAATTTCAAAAGTAGCCAATGACTTTACTCTTAGCATCAGCTGTCAAAACCTTCTATGAATCATGGAAGAAAGAGACAAAAGAAGGATGCTTGAGTAGAGGTGAGCTGCTATACAAACCTGAAGCACCAAGATGAAATTCTGTTTGTGTTGGGATGTAAACTTCCAGAAAAAATATAAATTAAAAATTAGCAGTGTTGCAGATTAGACTGCAACACAATGAGACCTGGAAATTCAAGAGCTGTCCCAATAGTTTTGATTGCCTGATACTCACAGTCTGCCTTGCTCAGCTGTGCATGTGTGTAGGGGTATGTTAAGGATGTAAAACCTATTGGAACAGTGTTAAGGGAGAGATAAAAGTACAAAGCATCTCATCCACACTGTCCATAAGCCACAGGACAAACTATCCCAAAACCACACTTGAGTTTTAAATGACTTAGTTCATCCCTTCACTCCAAAAGACAGCCCAGAAGAATACACTCAGTGTGGATACACACACAGTGTCCCTACTTCAAGAGACTTTCTATTTTATTGGAACTAAATCCAGACAGGTGATTTATTATTCATATTCCAGACACTGATAGTAACACATGACTTCTAATAAACAACCAAGCAACTCTCTACAATGCATTCAGTATCAGAAGCTATTACTAGATACCCTGAAATCCATTCAGTATTTTAGGTTTCATGTGGCTCTTCTTTGAGCACATTAACATTCAACATATCCAAGTTAATTTCTTTTTCTAATGACATTTCTGCTCTCCAAGGTAAAGGCTACTGTACACTTTGATACATTGAATTATTTTATTTCTTTGTCTGTTTGGATAAGCCAGTTAAACTACTTTTCCTGGAGCGAAATAGCAAAGTTTTATTTCACTCCCCCCCCAACAACTGCTCTAAGGACATAAAGAATTTTACTCATCTCCAGCATAACTTTTTGATACTCAAAGGAAGGAAACATCCTCAAAGCCCACTGCTTTATGTTTTTTAATTTAAAGATACAAATATATTCTGAAGTATAGAAGTGTAAATTCATTAGTAACAGTTCTCTTTGATGCAGAAGACTGGAGGGAAAAATCTTAATACAGAATACCTACTTCTAGCACTGAAATTCACATCTCAAACCAAATCATAGCATTCCATTATATGCAGTCTTCTACAGCGGTAGACTACAGCATCAAACATGTCTCTCTTTTGTGAGGTACTATATTACATGATATATACATTATATAATACTTATTTGTGACAAAAGTTTTAGTTATGCAGCACACATTGAAGAAGGAGTCAAACGAGAAGCAGCAATCAAATGAGAGGGAAGAGTATACAGTTAAACGAAAATAGATGCATACAAGAAAAGCCACTGAATTCCAGTTCTACCAAGAAACGTTCTTTAAGTTGCTGCAACAGAAATGTAAAAAATATCATGTGAATAAGATTATCTTTTGACAGAAACCCACTTAGAGGCAAAAATATATATCATCCATACATCCATACGTGGATTCATCTGAATGAAGTCCACAGAGTTCATTTGAAAAAGAAATCCTGTTCTGTGCCCCATATCTGGTCATTTCTCCTTAGACCTGCAATTAAAAACCTTTAAAATGCTAAATGGAGTCGCAGAGGGAAGACAGATATATTCAGTTCTTTTACAAAACAAATAACACACACATAAAGAAACATTTGCTTGGAATATAATCATCCAAAACTGCATGTGAGATGTAGCATATGAGATGTTTTTCTATCTGAACTTCCACAAAAGCAAAGCTTCTGTCAAAAGTCACTCCTGCCACAAGTACACACAGAAAAAAATATAGCCAAAATGAAGCACAAAGAGCCCAACTATCACAGCCATAAAATGACCTGACTTCCAGAGTAACAGCATGATTCTACACTGCAAGGCCTGAAGTCAAATTCCAGAAGAGAAGGGATTCTTCTTGTGCTCTTCCTCCTTTTCTGTAACTCCCTGGGTATACCCTACAGCTCACCAGTCCTTTACAGGGAGGGATTTATGAACATCAGGAACTAATTATAAAGAAGTCATTCAGTAGCAATCTAGATGGTACATGTATGGCTTACAGATCTCACTTTCTACATCAATTTAAGGTAAAAAAAAAATTAAAGTTTCTGATGAAACGTTCATGGAAAATATTCATTAAAATTACTCATTAACAAATTTTTCTGTCTTCCATTTACGTTCAGCATGGCTATTGCTAGACTTACTAGAACATTTCTTACTAGAACATTAGGGACCTTGACAGGCTGGAAAGCTGGGCTCGGGTGAACCTAATGAGGTTCAACACGGCAAAGTGCAAGGTTTTGCACTTGGGCCGGAAGAACCCCAGGCACCTGTACAGGCTGGGAGGAGTTGTCCTTGAGAGCAGCTCGGCAGAAAAAGACCTAGGGGTCCTGATAGATGAGAAACTTAACATGAGCCAGCAGTGCGCTCTGGCAGCCCGGAAAGCAAATGGGATCCTGGGCTCCATCAGGAGAGGGGTGGTCAGCAGGGATAGGGAGGTGATCGTCCCTCTCTACTCTGCTCTTGTGAGGCCCCATCTGGAGTACTGTGTCCAGGTGTGGAGCCCTCAGTACAAAAAAGACATGGAGATTTTGGAAAGGGTCCAGAGGAGGGCCACAAAGATGATCAGGGGGCTGGAGCACCTCCCCTATGAGGACAGGCTGAGGGAGTTGGGTTTGTTCAGCCTGGAGAAGAGAAGGTTGCGGGGTGACCTCATTGCAGCCTTTCAGTACCTGAAGGGAACTTACTCCCAGGAGGGGAGTAAACTCTTCGAAAGGGCTGATAATAGCAGGACACGGGGAAATGGTTTTAAGTTGAAGGAGGGAAGATTTCGGTTGGATGTTAGGGGAAAGTTCTTTACTAGAAGGGTGGTTAGGTCCTGGAACAGGCTGCCCAGGGAGGTTGTGGATGCCCCGTCCTTGGAGGTGTTCAAGACCAGGTTGGACGGGGCCCTGGGCAACCTGATCTAGTAAATGTGTATGTTTGGTGGCCCTGCTAGGCAGGGGGGTTGGAACTACATGATCCTTGAGGTCCCTTCCAACCCGGGTCATTCTGTGATTCTGTGATTCTGTGATTCTGTGATTTCCTGAGTTAAGGTACGCAGTATGGTATCTAAGTGACATTCTTGATAAAATTTTAATTTAAATTTTAAAAGGTTCACTTACTGGATGCTTGGATGAAAGTCTGCCAGTCACAGTTCCTGTCTGATTCCACGTAGGGCAAATAAATCCCTGTAGTCAAATAAAATAATACCCATCATCATCCCCCAAAAGCAGAAGGTGATTACACACATCTAAAAAGGACATATTTCTCTACTTTAGTTAATGTAAACTTAATTAAAACACACTGCAATTAGGATTACAAATTTAAAGAGAGATGCTTTCTAATTACATATACATTAAAGTTCTTGAACTGTAAATACTGCAATAATTTCATAACTTTTATTTTAAGCACCATGCTTTAGAGTAGTTTTTAATATATATTACCTTTCTCATGCATGTTCTTAGTCCATCCACATACGTTGATTTCATTTTACGAACCTAAATTATATAAGATTGTAAGACAAATGCTTATACATAACAATAAGATCTACACATCGCAAACAGTCTAAAGTGCATGAGACTGTTTCATAGACTCTCTTAAAAGATATTCTACCCCAGGACTCACTATTGACCTACTAAGATAAGTTAGCAGAGTGCTAAGGTATACACTAAAGCAGGTCTATGAAGGTACTGTGAAAAGTCCTATTGGAATTTATTCTTCTACACCTTATGCCTCCCAGTCAATGAACTACACAAAAAGCAGCACAAAAACAGAAGCATGAATTTTATTTATTTATTTATACTGGAAACTGATGCACTGAATACCCAGACATTGAGCATAAGAGCTAACTAGGTAATTTGGGAGTTTCAGGAGGCTCTTGTCACCTTGTTTGTGTAGCTGTTAATAAGTTACATTTTTTGCTAATTTTGCTTGACTGTAACTACATCATGTAAAAACAACAGCTCACCTGCCGGTATTCTAACATTAGCTTAGGCAAAGGATGAAGATCTTGCAACTTAATTAACTGTAAAATAAAGAATCTGAATTACTGTTATGTCCTTCTGTTAAGTGGTATTATTTAACTACCTTAACTTCACCATTAGAACAGGGATTAATATTTCATACTTAACAGTTAAGTCAAATATAGCAGACAAATATAGAAGTTCTGCTGGAGGAAATTCACTTGCCAAGATGAAAGAGGATGAAATGTTTGTCTAAGGACATAACAATTCAGCAATCTCATCACAAACCCAGAAGAGTCTTCATTCATCCCTGCCTTCAGCAGGAGGGGTGGAGATTATCCCCTTGCATTTTGTTTCCCTTCCCATTTCAGACAGAAACAAGAGATGTAGATGTGAAAACTTTTCCACAAGAACACGGAAAACAATAAAGCATGTTGAACAAAATTACACAATTCTACCAGAATAAAGATTTTAAACTGTAATTCTTTTCTTACTACTGTGGATAAATGATTTATTAACCAGTCTACAGTTAGGTAGATTTGATACTAGATCTATGCAAAGTTGATACAAAGTGCTACAAAGTACCATGAATTTCAGATCAGGAAACTACTGAGAATTTCCCTTGTTTCTGACACAAGTGTATTGAATACAAAGCTGTTCTTTCTGTCTTAAGCCGTAGAATTCTCTTTCCATTCTTGGTCCCTCTCTGTCATTTCTGGCATAAGTAAATCAAATGTGATTAACATAGTATCAAAATAAAAGAAGGCTGGAAGGGGAACTAGACAAATGACAGCTTGACTGACATACAACTTAGAAGCTTTTCTAAATAACGCAGATCATTTAAAAACCTCATCTCACCACAGCTTCTGAGGTGGATGCAACTTGCTGTCTCTCAGTTCTGCGAATTTTCTCACACACAGTATGCAGCTTTAACTTTTCAAACAGCACCTACATTAAGAAAAACAATTCAGTGCTTCAAGTGATGCAAAAGAACAGAAAATCATTAGATTCCTGAACTCCAGTCTATAAAAGAGATTCCAAGCAAAATAGAGTGTACTGCAGAAAAGAGAAAAATAACAGAGGAGTAAAAAGATCTAATCTTTACTTTTAGCATATTATTTCTGAAAATAGTGCACTTACTAAAAGAAAAAGCATTATTGAAATTCTTTCAAATACAGATTAGCCAAACTGTCAGATTTATGAGTTAACTGAGATGACTTCCCTTATAATCAGAAAAGATAATTAGAATCTAGGAAAGTAGTGAAGAATCAGAAGTTGTAAGAACAAATTTATGTGCTTTCTAATTCCTTTGCATCAGTAACAGTTTACAGACAGATAGATTAACTAATAACAGTAGTATGAATATCACCTCTCTGAGTTGACTACTGCTGGTCAGAAGGAATCGTTCTCCAGCAATCTGATGGGCTTCCTCTTCAAGTTCTTTGAGTCTCAGCTATAAATTAGGACATCAGAATTATTCCTTTTACGGATTTTCTTCAATACTCTGTTCTCTCCTAGATTAGTGAGTATATACACCTCATATTCTGTTACTTCCTACATTAATAAGTATATTAGACTGCTACTTATAAGAGAGATACTACACTGGCTGTCAGCTGGTTTAATGCATTGCTTGCATATCTTCAATCTATATTTCTTTGTGAACTAGGGAGGGGATTTACTGCAGAAAAAAAGCACTAACATTTGTGGGAAAAAATAAGGATAAAATTTACCCCCAGAATCTCTGATGTTTTTCTCAGTTCTTGTTTGTCCACATGTATTTTGTGAGTTTCCATGACTGCAAATACAATTAAATACAGAGAACATTTACAATTGATGATTTTAATCTTGCATGCTACAAAATGGAAATCCTAACTCGTTTAGGTGCTCACAGGCATTACAAGGACAATACAATATTTAGTTATTATAACATTTTACTTCAGTATAATAAACAGCTGCATTAAAATGGTGAAAAGATATATCTGGGACTGAACTTTCATACCTGCCAGGACTTTGATTAGTGGAATCTCTAATTTGCAAAATAATTTCCACAAACCTTGGACCTGTAACGTAAGGTACAAATCAACACCAGCAAACTTTATTCTAAAAACTGTACAGTAGTAGCATTACATAGATCAGTTTTTTAGTGAGTTGTATTTCATGTTCTGTATCATTTACATAACATAAACACAAGGCTGTATGGAGCATGAAATTCTACTTAGTGTGAATGACAGCATCGGAACATTACATTCAGTTATCACGTTATTTTATAAGCAGAGGCAGTGTAATGGTAATTAAGAAATTTACACACCATTTTTCTACATTATTTTTAGAGTAGGGTCTGCATTTCTTCATTCTTTTTTCGTGTGCACTTGAACAACTAAGCAACCACTCAGAATTCCATATTTTCTTTTCATTAGGAAGATTTAAAATTGTCGGATTATGTACACAATTTAGTCACAAGGAATAGGATGGGTTTTTTCCTCTGACCACTGCAGCAATCAGACAAGAGATCTCTCAATTTCTGTAGGCTTGTGGTTGGTGCTGCTGTACCTGAAGTGTTTCCATTACCTTCATTCACAGATAGAACAATTGCTGAGCCACTTAAAAAAAATCCAGCCCAACATGACTCCATCAGCTAATATTCTCATCCCTTACAATATATTTTACGTCAGTTGCAAGGAAAGCCTCTGGTGTCTCATTATACAGGTCAAGTTTAGATGAGATGTTAGGAATAAATTCTCTACCATGAGAGTGGTAGGGGTCTGGAAGAGTTGGTCAGAGAAAATGTGGATGCCCCATGTCTGGAAACATTCAAGGCCAGGATGAATGGGGCTTAGGACAACCTCATCTAGCGGGTGTCCCTGTCACGGCAGGGAGGCTGAAACTAAGTGATTTTTAAGGTTTCTTCCCAACTAAACCATTCTATGATTCTCTGCAACTTTGACCAGAACCTGAGCACACCCCTAAAGTTTGAAACGTTTTCAGATATAATCACAAAGAGAAATCAAAACAGAACATCAAAAACTCCCCAAAATTCTTGAGATGCATTCTGAACTTCACTGAGAGCAAATACAACATACAATAACAGACATGCTAAGTTTTTGTGCTCAACAAAGACAATCTCTGAACGTGTCTTCCAAGATATATCAACTACACTGCTTCAAAACTTGTTTTTGAATTGTTCATATAGCTACAAAGTATAGAATGAAAAGGCACAGCTTTCTGAATTTTTCCTGTTTTTAGGATCTTCACCTAAATATTTAACTCCTGTAGAGGAAACTTCTTCAACATTTGCTTTGAGTAAACACTTCATTCTTCTGAAAACAGTGATACATTTGAAGGACAACTTCACTTTATGTGTTGTCTAGTAGCATAAATTAGTGAAGTTTGAAACCTTCTATTTTCTTTCCCTAAGAGAATCTTAGGGAATGAGAAGCACACCACTTTGTAATAACACCTCAGAAGTTATCGCTGAGTAACTACTTATCAAATCTTACCTTTAAGTCATGAGCAAGGCCCATCATTATAGTATAAAGTTTTTGCAAATTCACAGCCACGTTTTGATGCTGATAAAAAATAGAAAAGACTTTAATGTTAGTATTAACATATTCAGAACACTATTTTTAAAGTGATTAAGCTACTAAAATATACTTCCTGTATTTCCCTTCAGTAATGTTAAATCCAACGGGAACATTCTAAGACCTCTGACTGTTGCAACCTGACTCCTAGCTACCAAAAGCAAAAATTACAGGCACAGAAGTAAAGACAATAAGTGTTCAAGATTTTACTTGTTCCTTTACTTACATTTTGAACAGACTGTGTGACACTGAATTCAGAATTCTATTATTAACTTCCAATACTACAAAGAATTTAACTTCTGCTATCAGTACTTGCCTTTCTTATGTGCCTATTTATTCACCTCCTTCTCTTGCAGGGGTGTTCCAAACAGTCATACTACCTTATCTGGATGACTAAAAGATTGTTTTGATGTACATACAGAGAATACAATCAAAAGCTACAGGCTGAATCAACTGAAAACTGCTTAAAATTATTCTAAGATGTATTTCTAAGTTAAAACTTGTCTAGATACACTGCTTTCAGTTTAACTACATGGAAATTAATCTGCTCAGGGCAACAAAGATGGTGAAGGAATTAGCAGAGAAGACACATAAAGAGCATCTGAGATCTCCTGGTTTCTTCAGCCCATAGAAGAGAAGTTGAGGGGAGGCCTCATGGTGGACTGCAGCCTCCTCCCAAGGAGGGCACAGAGGCAATTCCTGATTCTCTCTTCCCTCTGTAGACCAGCTACCTAGATAGGCAGATGTGAGAATTGTGACTTTAGGTCTTAATAATCCGGGAAGGAAAAACCAGCCTGAGGAAAGTCAGAAAGGGAATATCTACGTTACATGACATGACACTGCGGAATTTTGGGCAAGCGCAGAAATCCAAAATGCAAGATAATGATGCAAGACAGTGCAGTACTGACTGCAGATTCCTGTCAATAATAGTCTGGAAAAAAATCTGTAGCATATAGAACTGCAGAATGCTCAAGATTAGTACTTCTTATTTGACAACATGAGTAAAATGCATATCAGATAGAAGACTCAGAGCAGAAAGGAATTTTGTGACCAGTAGAATTGTATGTTATTTAGAAGACAGTTAGATCACATTCAATGCTTTGTCCTCAATATCTACGTAGTTGGAGACTTAGATTTGACTCGATTTTTGGTGAGCAGGGTATTCTAAGATCATTTCTACTGAATTAATGTATATAGTCAGCGTTCAAAATAAATTTAAAATCCATCTCCAAAGTGAGAGAAAGACAGCTTTTTATCAAAAATAGTAGGTATACTGACAGGACACTTTTCACTTAAAGCACCGACAGGGCTCCTTGGGCACTTTGCTAATAATATATCTTTAGATACACCATTCATCCTACGTGTACATTACAAGACTCCTAATTATTCTATGCCCATTCTATTGCTTGCATCCCTAGTGGAACACTAACATTGGCTCTTGCTATGAGATGCAGGAATTTCTCTACAGACCTGCAGGTAGTCTATGATCTTGTTACCTCACTGCTTTTGTAAAATAACTAGAGTTGGAAAAAAAAATCTGGAAATAAATGTTCTGTTTTTCCCTCTCAAATTGAGCTGGGAAGTGTTTCTATTACCAGACTAAGTTCTCAGAAATTATTGTACCAAATCGGACTGTGCTACTCATTACAGTTCCATGGTTTTCACTTGATGTATTCAGAAGATTTCCTTTGGTCCCTTTGGGATGAGGATAAAAAGCATTCTACTTGTTATCAGACTTACATTATGTTCTAAGATTGCAAAGAAAAGTGAAGTTAATGTTTCAGTTTGAATGAAATATTCAAAATAAGTAATAAAAACAAGTTAATATGCAGTGCAACCAGATGCATTATCACTGTATCTGATACTCACTGGATGTCATTAAGCCACAAATTACAACGAAAAACAGAACTGTCACCAATTGTTGCCAAGAATATTTTCTTACAGGTCTGATGTCAAAACACTGTGGTCCTGTAGGGCTTTTCATTTGCCCAGCCTGAAATGTGATTCTTTTTAAGCAAAAGCAGGCAAGAATAATCAAAGTGGTTGAGCAATCTTCAAAATCTTCCTGAAGAAAAATCTGTACAGACTAAATAGATCTTTATTTATTATATAGTCTTTATTACACTGACCTAACTCTAATTTTTAAGTAAAGTGGTGTGCAAAGAGTAACAGAAGTGTGGAAGATTCTTAGTTGCAGGAAGTTTAGTTCATTCTAGAAACAGAAAAAACAACTGAGTTTGGCAAAAAGATGGCAAAACAAAATACAGAAACCATAAGGAGAAAAATCATATATATATATATATACAGAATTGCCCTAAGGTTCTTGCCAATGTGTACATCTCACTATTACAGAGCTTGAGATGTTTGGAAAAGAGGTATCCTTTGTTCACCCCACCTCATCCTTCTACAGCTACACAGAAATCCCATTTCTTACTCAAACCCTACTGCCACTTTTGCTTTCCCAGACCAAGTCAGTAGCAAGAGATCGCTGCTTCTTTTCATCTCCAACTACATATTTGTCTATACATTCTTCTTGATGAATATTTTGGATACTAACTTCAAATAGTTTGACTTAACTATTTGCTAAGACATTGGGAATTGGGATTACAAAGCTGAGAAAAGAAAACTAAGAATAGATGTGATCCCCAAAATGAAAACACACCTTTTACTAAATGCAAAACAGACTTTAACACTTGGTAAATAAACCTCAGTAGACAGTAAAACATTTCCATAGTACGGGGAATAACTCCATGAAGTCCATTAAGCATTCACTCTCATCAAGAACAAAAATTCACATACATCATGCTTGTGATTTGAAGGTTCATATTTTACTCCCTACTCTTCCTCAGCTTAACATGTGATACCTTTACCAAAAAGTTTTAAGATTCAGCATATTAATAACAGTTAACTAAAACAGGCTAAAAGTTCCCAGGAATTAGGGAGCAAGACTTCAGACATTTTGGAAATAAGAGCTGGAAATAAGTTTGCAGCCAGCTGAAAGAAAAGACCATTTTTCTATTAATTAACATTGTACTGAACTCCAGGGTTTGGATACAGAATTTTGCAAGTGTTCCTGGCGAATTGGGTGCCATATTAGTAGAATTCAGTGAACTTTTCCTTCCTCCCTTTTTAAAATTAGATTCCAACAAGCGACATGAATATAATCATTTTCTATTCAGTAGGCCTAATCTGTAATTTTTCAATATTAAGAGCATTATTTTCAATATTTCCTTCCTCTGAAATCAACCAAACAAAAAATCTAAACCAAACTACTTACCGAAGACTTTCTCAGCATACCCGTATCTGTATTTACTGTTTCCACTGAATAAGATTTTCCAAAATACTGTATGAGACACTCAAAAGAAGGAACCGTGTCACTGGAGTTTATCAGCCACGCCGCAATTCTTGGATCTAACACGACGCTATCAGCAACTGCAAAAATCAGTTATTTCTGACAGTTAAAATATTTAAGTTACCTCCCAGGTAGGTAAATACTTGTATAAATTCTTGTAAAATGTTGTCCATGTCTCCTGTAGACACAAATCATAACTAAACCTAAGATGACAAATACCTCCTAGCAATCGCTTTTAAGATCTATAACATATGAATTTATGAGTTCACGTGAGTACGTAACGCTTTGATCTCAAAAATCAGACACTTGTGTCCTGCAGAACCTTGTTTATGCTGCGCTTTCTCTTAGATCCACATAGCACTGAACAAAACTAGTGCTATTTAGTGTCATATGTGCTGTAGTAATACAAAGAAGAGAGGGGAGAAGCTAATCACTGGAATTTTGAGAAACACCTAAAGATAGATGTAAGCACCTTCTTAAGCAATCCCTAAGTAATTAAGTTCAAACAACAACCCACAGGTACATACTTATATAAATTAAACAATTCCCAGCTATACAACCTCACAGACTTAATTAGCTCGAAGAAAGCTTAACGTCCATAACATAGGTGACAGCTACAAGACTAGTCTGATGAGAACCAGATTTGTTCCTCTCTGCTGATTTAACTGCTGCTGAAAAGCAATTTGTGTTGTAGCTTACCAGATGATATGGAACAAAATCTTTTCCCCCTGAAACAGCTTGGCCTGTGAAGATTTTTTATGTAGCTCATCACCCCTTTCTTCAAATACCAACAGTTGTTCACCTTGGAAGCTAACAGATGCCAAGGAGCAGCCACAGAAATTGTCTCATGGACACCCTGCTGAGTGAACTACTAAGAGATTCCTTCTCTGATTGGGGGGGGGGGAAACCATCTTGATTTTGAATCATGCATCTTAAGGAAATAGATGAAGCCCTAAATTCACTTGGAAAATAAAATTTAGGTATGTCCCTAGGACTTTTACCATTCCTTCAGCAGGAAATAATCCCTACAGTTATTAAATGAAACTGACACAACTGTACTGGACAGGCTTGCAATCGACTTAGATGATGCACTGTGAAGAGGCAGACTAATAAACAGCCTCACTGAGGGGCAGTAACACTCCAGGCAGCTGATGGCTGTTGGACAGACATCCAGAGGTTGCAGTTAGGCTTCTCTTCAGAAGCTCCCCAAGAAGGATATTCTCTTCCACTGTATGTAACTAACCTCTAATCTAGTTGCTTCTACCCCTCTTAATTTTAACACCAGAGGCGCAGATTATAGGATTAAATCATAGGTTAGACAGTTACCTTGTTTCCAGCTAATTCCATTACCATAAACTTGAAGCACTGTCTTCAGGAAATCCTTTGCATTGAAGCAGATAACTGGAACTTTGCAACGTAGTATTTGAAACAACACCTGCCTGCACAGAGAAAGTTTTTGAATATGCACTGTACTGCTATTAGGTTTAGTTAATGCCTTTAATTTATATTTTTAATTAGCAAGTTGTATTAAACTGAACAGCTAATACAAAACATTTATTAAAATAAGAAAATAGTATTGTATTTGAAAATTAAATTTTCAATTCAATACCTGAACCTTCATTCTGTACTTAAACACACTAACAGATGGCTTACTATGAATGCATAAAGAAATCTTTGACAGTTAGAATTAAACACAATCTTAATCCAAAGAAGCAACTTGCATCCCTGTAATGCTTTAATGTACCTAAATGAGATCACAGAAGCTTCTAATGTTACTAGACAATCAAAATTGCTGTAATTGCCTACTGTTCAAAGGCTGCTTAACACTAGTATACTCCATCTCATTTTTCCATAGTTTCCCATTCTTTTTTGGAGGCATCTGTAGTTCCTGTATCCACGACGTTTGAAATAGAAGTATACATAGCTTTTACTAATCACAAATGTCATTTTTAGTAAGCTTTATTTCAGACAACATAAAAAGATAATTCCTTATTCCTTAAAGGGCTTGTGTGTTGATTTATTGTTAATGAAATGAAACCAGTTCTTGGACAGATTTAAAATCTTTTTATTTGAATTTTTTTTAGGTCATAAGGTATTTCTGAGTATATTGTAGAACCACTATTAAACAACCTCACCATTCTTAGAAGATATGAGCATTTAGAAGAAGTCTATAGGTAGAACATATATTTAACATCTTTATTCTTGAGTTTTTATTGTTCTGAAGGACTTCAAATGCTAAAATTCAGTTGTTTACAATAAATCAGTTATTAATGAAAATCATAAAGCATTACGAACAAGTATTGTTATGTAACTTATTGTGAAAAATCAGTCCAATTCCTCCCATAACAGGATACCATTTCAAAGTTAATAAGGAGTAAAAATGGATTTTGGTTATGCTAAATGGAAGTTGCCAAATGGAAGTTCAAACTAAAACCAAACTCAAAAAATTTAGTCCAAATATTAAACAGATACAAAAAATGCTTTTATAATTTGGATGTTTCACTGTTAGTGGATCATAACAAAATCTCATTCAACATCTCAAAAATCATCCTAAAAGCCTATTGCTCTCTGTGCTCTGAAATCAAATATATTACCAGAGGTCAAAAATGCTATTCACAAGAATGATGTCCTGAGATTACCATGTAAGAAATGCAGTGCAGGAAATGAAGTTTAGATACAAAATGAAAAATGATGACATTTGTGATTTATGTTTTTTGAGCCATATCACTGTAGGGCGTTCATACAGCATTTCTAGGTGAATATATTAATATTTTAAATTCATATAATAATTAAGGATTGTGTATTACTATGTTAAAGGAATATCATCACAACCTCCTGCAAAGAAATCATCAATATCACTGTTGCCAAAATCACACATAAAGCAAAATGTTGCTTATTCTTTCATACTCTTACCGAGCAAATTTGCTGTGAGCCTGTTCTTGTTCCCAAAGGGAAGAGCATTCAGTTTCCAAATAAATGAATTTATCACTTTGATTAATGGTGCTCCGAGTACTGTCAGCTGAAGAGATACTGCGGGAGTGAAGGCGATCTGTTCGACTCTTCACTAACACAACAATTCCCTTTACTGACGAGGTTAAGGTCTGTGAAGCATAATTACAACAGTGTTTCCTCTGACAGATTTTATGCAATGCCAAAAAAATTTCCCAAGTATTTTACAATATGAACATTACAAGGTACAACAGTTAGTGTATACACCATTGGCACAATAGAGGAGTGCGCAAATACTTCATCCTTAAAAAATAAAACAAACACCACTGTGACAGGCATGGTAGAAAGAAAAAACATTTAAAGTCTTGCTTGATGCACGCTAATGAGTGCTTAGCTCAAGGGGTTCCGATTGCTTAAGATTTTGCTTGGTAACTAAGAATAAAAGGCAGCCACAAGTATGAGGATTCTCTCCTCCCAAAGCAAGAGCTTTATCTATATCCAGTTATACTCACAGTTCAAATAATTTTGCAAAACTATCACAAAAAGGCACGATTCACTAACCTGCTCTGAATTGAGCTGCGAAGAACCATCTAGAAATATCAAAGTAGTTACAAAAGCCACTGCTTCTTTTATATTTGCAATCAATTCTCTTTTTTCTTCATATCCTAAACTCCTGATATCACAAAATTCATTTCCAGAAGGTTCTGCTTGTCTGGAAGTCCAGCTACATCTACTTTCATTTGAAATGTGTTTCTTTACAAGTAATCTTTTTTTTCCCAAACAATATGTAGGCAACTCTTCCTTTCTTTTAAGGGAGGCAGCTAAATTCTTTTCACCATCCACATTTCTTTTTTCTACTGTAAGGTTATTTTCTCTGTATCCCCATTTAGGAGAGTCTGATTCCTGGTAGTTCAGTATTTTGGTATCTTGACAGCAAAGTATTTCTTTGGTATGTGCTGTGCTGTCTATCTCACCAGCAGGACTTGTTTGAGAGCTGGCAGCTGATTTTAATAAGGCAACTGTGGAATCACTGATCTCCTGGAAAAATCAAAAAATGTTCAGTGAACCAGTTATTCAACTTACTAGGAAACACAAAAATAGACATACATGAGTTCATTCAAATAAGCTTTTCAGGAAGCGATGCACTACAGAAAAAAACATTCATGATAACATCAAAAAAGAGACAGTTTAAGGGAGACGTATCACACAGGCCCAAAGCACATATGTAAATGATTTTATGCTTGTATCCTTAGGTGGGGAAAACATCAGCTC
The DNA here is from genome assembly GCF_054131305.1 of Coturnix japonica. Lineage (NCBI taxonomy): Eukaryota > Metazoa > Chordata > Aves > Galliformes > Phasianidae > Coturnix > Coturnix japonica. Next base: position 83,565,450 of record NC_140666.1, on the reverse strand, counting down.
AGGACTGAATGTCTAACAACTGTAGACAGACAGCTAATGCACTCAAGTATATTCTCCAGTCAAACTGCAGAAAGTTTTTATTGTTTAACACATAGTAGAATTTGAATTAGGACATTGAAGTAATTATAGAATCAGCAGTAAGTAATTATCTTTTAAAACCTCAAAAATAGGAACAAAACAATTTTAATTAACAAGTCAGAATAATAGAGCTGAATAATGATTAACCACAAAGCAGTAGCAACAGCTTCTGGGAGGAACCAATCATCTATTAGAAATAATGGCATAGCTAGAAGTAAATAACTGGCTTTCAAAGTCAGAAGATATGGTTTCATAATTTATGTAGAATAATCTTGTTAGACGTTGCCAAGTCAAAATTTATCTCCTCAACATTACAGGAAGGGTTTCCACTACTATATACAGTCATCTATTGCTTAAATCATTCTCATCATGCCCACCTAAGAGCCAATTAAATTTGCAGTAAGCTACCGCATGCCAAAACTCCTAGATGGACTTGCAGAAGCACAGAATAATCACCAAAGTTGGAGTAAGGAAGGCTGCAAGATTTGCAGCTGGGATAGGGCTTCAGTTTTAATATCTGCAAATCACTTCACCGACTCAATAGACCTCAACCACAGCCCAAGTTGGGACTGTTCCAGTTTGCCATTTCCATTCTTGGACTAGCACCTAAAATCATAGAGTTGGAAGGGACTTCTAAAGGCCATTTACTCCAGCTCCCCCACAAATAACAGGGACATCCACTGCTAGATCAGATTGCATAGAGCCTGGTCAAGCAAGTCTCCAGGGATTGGGCACCTCTGGGCAACATGTGCCAGCACCTCACTGTAAAAGATTTCTTCCTTATGCGTACTTGTATGCACATTAAATAAGTTCAGGGAGATAATTCAACTGAAAAATTAAACTCCCTAATTTGAAGGCATTTTTCTTGTGGATCAGCTCACTTTGACTGTGAAACACCTGGTAGCAGCCTATGGAAGCACCAGAGATGGGCAGTAAAATAATATTTTAATCTTCACCCACACAGCTGCTCTAAGGATATTTAGTAAACAGAGTGATGTGTTAATTTAGAACAGCTTATAGAGAGGATGTAAAGTCTAATGGTTCTGTTCTAGACCACCTGGGAATTATATAGACCATGCTGGTTACAGATGAGAGGATAATTTACAAAACATAAGAGCCACTTCACTACTGTTATGAAAAGCTTTTTCCAGTATTTTGCAAGGTATTTTCAGATGCTAGTGATTATTCAGCTGTAGAAGTTCGAGAACATTTTCAAACCAACATTAACTACCTGAATTTGGGAACATTCTACATTTATTTCTGATCAATCTATCAGAAAAGACTGTATAAGCAGAGCAAGATTAGGGGCAAGACTGTAAGGCAAATAGATAGCAAGTACAAAATAAGATTAAAGAGGAAAGTTATCTAAACCACAAATGTATGCAATGTACTGCAACACAGTTTGTTATGGAAGAACTAATCAATAACAACTTCAAGTCTTTCACAAAACAAATGAGTTTTTCTTAATGATATTTTATCTTACAATGTGCTTGGCCTTTTCATTTCTCAGACCTGCATCCTTATCACCTAGCTTATCTTCCTTTGTCTTCTCCTTACCTTTAAAAAAAAGAAAATATTTTATAATGTAAATGAATCTGATCAGTGCATATAATTCAGCTTACAGAGTGCTACATTACCAGCCTTGTTGCTTAAGTTAAAATAATTCCTATCAAGTTTTCTGTGGCAACTATTTTCCTCAGTCTAATGCAATTCATGTTCCTCATATATGTATGGAACTTCTTGTGTTACAGCTTTTGCCTGTTGCCCCTTATCTAGTCACTGAACACCGGCAAAGAGCTCAGCCCCATCCATGTGACTCCCACACTTTAGATACTTACAAACAGTGATATTCAGAACAGCATAACATGTTGTTAGGTAGTACTATTCTCAAAAATATTCTTCAATAAAATATTTTATTTGTATATAGATCTGCTGCATAACGTGGCCTAGAAAAAAACCTGACCGTACCCCACTGAGAAGTTACTCTTATCATATTGCTCATCCTTGCAAGAGAATGGGCATTTTAAGACCAGACAAAAAGAGAAGGCAAGGAAAACTCAGATATCAAACTGACAAAAGGCAAGTCATGACCAGCACAACAACAGAGCAGGGTGGCTGTCAGTGCTGGGTTTAAGGCAGATCACCAAGCATAGTTGCTAACCTGGGCCCATCTCTGAACTACCAGTGATATATCAGCCTAGAGTTATTCTGAAAGTTTAAGCGAGGGTTTGTAATGTCAGGACTTTGCATAATGTTGAATGAAAAGGTTAAGAGCCACCTTCTCTTTTTCTTCCCTCAACAGCACCCAGGAGCCCAACAAGAGGAGAAGTAAATGAAGGCTGGAATAAACAGATGAAGGGTAACAGGCAAGCAGTACTCAAAAATTCAGTAAGCACAGTAAAAGAACCTCCCTGAAATATGTGCCTCTGCTGTCTGTAATTACAACTCTCATCTCTAGATACTTTTACTGCCTAGGAAATAAAAAACAAACAAACAAAACCCACTCATGAACAAAATACATTATTCCCTTCTAGCTCCTGGTCCAGAAATCCTGCTGATTTCTGCTATAAAACTTGCATTACCAGCAGCAAGACATTCTGAATCTAAAATGCTGCTGTTCAATAACAAAGCATAAAGAAATCAACTTCCTTTCACTGAAACTGTTTTTATTATTATTATAATGTTTTGAGTAGGTAAACCAGGATCCTGTATTTAAAAGACCATTACTTTCCCCAAAAGAAACTAAGCAAATTACTTAATATTATAGGCATCTCACACTGCACAACCTGTTACTTATCTCCAGTTCTGTCCCACATCCAGTACTGGTGGGATGCAGAAAACCAAACCTAAAATTCACTCCTCCACAATAATAAGATTAAAATTTAACAATGATAGTAACATGATTTTGCATTCAGTGCTCTTAACTGCTTAAAATACCTAGACTTATTCTTAACAAGTTCACCCTCCCGAGAAAATAAGGTTTATTTTCTCTCCTTCATCACACTGTATTCAGTATGACATATGTAAGTGGCTAAATTCCTGCTTTATGTTAGGAATTATCACTAGATGGCAGTAGAAAGCCATCTTTGCCTTCAAACTTCACAAAGCTGGGGCCTAAAAGTGCTGACACACCATTAGCATTATCTAGCTCACTCTGCCTCTGGAACTTACATCCACTTTCCCCCCCAGAACTGCACACAGAGCAAGTTGGTAACAACTAAAAGATTCAAGTAAATGCACACATTTACAGTATTAGTTAATTAATAGTTAGAAATTCTCATCTATATTATTGCCACAGAGCAAGGACAGGTTAGGAAGGAAAACAAATGCAGTAAAATTCAGGCTAACAGGGATATCCCAGTTCCTTGCACTGGCACAGCTTAACCAGTAAAGACAATTCAAATGCTACAGTTCTTTCTTAATTCTTCTTCCAAACCTGGAAACTTGCACTTAACAGGACCAAAGGTTTGGTGTTGTGTGTTTGCATTTCAACCTTTTTACTCTATTTCAATTGAAAAGAGAGACACTTAAGAAGGCCAAGACTTACTCACTCTGATTGTTTGTTCTGCTAGTCTGAACTCCTGCAGGAATTGACTGCAAAGCTGACATAATCCTCTGAGCAGTATCAGATAAAGGCACCTCAGAAAGCTCACATCCTATGTATGATGTGCAATGCTCCATTTTTATGATTAAACCTAAACATAGAATGCACATATGAATTATGCATTATATCAGTCAGAAACCAGTCTGTACTTTAATTATGTTCAAGTTAAAGGCAAAATACAAGGACCGTGTTCAGCCATCCGTTTCCCTTCATAGATATAATTTCCCCCCTGACATGCCCATAGCATGCCCCCTCTCCAAAAGCAGATGCTTTTCCACTTGTCCTGAAGCCACATCCTACAATACATACAAAATACTTGGAACCACTAGATAAAGTGCATTTGGGAGAACTAGAAACAAGGCATCCAGACTGAGAGACTGCTTGACTTTATCTAGTTAGATCAGTACAAAGCTCAGAACTTACCACAAACACTAGGTACATAAGCAGCATTTTCAAAGGATTAGAGGAAGTTCATTCACCACCAAGAACTGCTGTTAAGTAATATCACTGCTATACAAATATGTTATTCTGATCTTCTTTTACTAAGTCCTGTGCATAAATAGCCTTCCAAGTCAAGTCTAACTATCAACAAGATGCCCTTATCTTTACACAGAAATATTTTTCTTAGTTCAAGAACACAAGCAGATTGCCTACAGTCTTACTTGTCCAAGAAATTACTTACAAATACAAAAAAAACCCTATCAATAGCCATCAAGCCACATTAAGTTTTGGCTATTAGCCGTCTAGCTCAAAAGAGGTAATCCTGTTTCAATCTGTGTATGCAATAATCTAAAGCTTTCATAATAGCCTGAACTGTAGATGTTGTAGAAGACAAAGAGCATCTCTAAACTCGTTAGTGAGAAAAAAAACAGCATCACATGACCAACCTCCAGCAGAGCGCTCAAGAACCTTAAGCAAAGTAAAACAGTGAGGCATTTCTAAAGTCACAGGATGTTATGTCAAACAAAATAATGCACTATGCAGTGAGAGCTGCTCTGCAGTTTGATACTATGCAGATAGCAGTAAGATTCTCCTTTCCCAGACATTCCACAGGTCAGGAACATAATCTTCTCCTAACTCCTAAAATTAAGTGTTTTTTATTATTTGTATTGTTGTCTTTGTACAGAAGGTAAAAACATCTCCCATAAACAAGCAGTAGCCTTCAGATTCAAACTCTGGAGCCTATCAAAATGAGAATCTACAAGATTAAAACTAAACAAGACACCATTCATGAGCATATATTAAAATACAGACATGCCATAAAAACTGACAGCACTGAACTGAATTTAGCATTTGGCATTTAATAACAAACAACATACGGATCTAAACAGCATGAGAAGTAAATATAAAAACACCAAACCAATAAGCTAAAAATTATACATTTCAGAATAAGTTACATAAATGTAGAAATTAAAAGCAAAGTCAAAATATTTTTAAAATACTACTACTGAAGCTGAAGCTGATTTATTAGTCTTCATCAATATGTGCAACACTTGAAAGTAAGTAGAGCTGAACTAATCAGAAAACAACAGTCTGGAGTACTTTTATACTATAAAAGCATATTTAGTGCCCTTAGTCCATTAGGAAGCCTACACAAAGATTTGATAAGCAGTCTTAGTACCAGTCTATGCAGGAGTATGAAGACATCGCTCAAATGCCTGGCAACACAAACTAGAGAGTAAATACTGCGTAAGGATATTCCCAAAATGTCCAAAAGGTAAATTAAAAAGTCTCTCTTTGAAAAGTTTGCTATCGGTAGGGACTAATCTCTATGGAGAAGACATAAATTAAGTGATGACGTGGTGGTCAAGACAATGATGGTCTCGGTACTTCAAACAGATTCTTGTATATTTCAATACATTTCCATATAAAAAAAACAAATCTCAGAGGAACTGTAAAGCAGGATCATATGATTTCTTCCTTGGAGGACTTTCCTCTACAGAAGGAAGCAAATTACCATTTATGTTCTGAAATCTGGAATCCCTCTTCATGTACTGAAAGTTTCTTACCATGAAAGAAAACTAATCTCAAGGGTTTGAAGCATTCCTTTGCACTATGCTGTACACAGTGGAAATCAACACGCAGGGTAGTAAAAGAGAAGTCTTTATACAGTTCATTAAAGCAACTTATGTGTTAATTAATATTGAAGAACTTGAACCGAATGACCAAACGCCACAGCCATGAAGCAGCATCTAATCCAAACATGGTAACTGTGGCAGCTAAACATACACAGCAGTGATAGATAAATGTTCACCTTGATAAGCTAATACTTATCATTCCAGAAACTTGTAGACTGTTTATACATTAACTTTTTTTTTCAATATTAAGGAATTCACTGGGGGTGAAATTTTCATCTTCCAGACCACTGGCTGTAGCCTCTGCCTGCTGTTCAAGCTTCTCCACCATCTCTTTCAAGTGGTTCTGATCTTTGAAGAAATACACATACAAGTTCCTTTCCATCTGACGCAGCTTATCGGATGCCAAGAAGTTTCTCTTTGACTTCAAATCAGCAGTAAGATCTACAATGAGTTGATTTAGTTTACTTAAATCACCTTCCAGTTGATGAAACTGCTCAGTAAGTTCCTAATAAAAGAGATACAACAAAAACATTATATTTGTATCCTTAATGCACGAGCTGAACTAGAAACATGAGAGTCTTTCACTTTTGGAAGCCTTTTTTTAAATAAGTGAAAAATAATTAAATTAACATATGATAAACCCTGTATACATAGCTGTCGAGCTGCACGCATCTGCATCAGGTTATGAAAATGTAATGTAATTTACTTTCTTGCTAAAACAGATGAATTAAGACTGTAATAACCTGTCCTCCAACTATATAGATGGTTGAACAACGTTGGCTATGAAGTCTTCATTACTAGTTAAAAGGGAACAAAATTAAACAGAAAATGAATTCAATGTTAAAATGAAATAATTACAAAATTCAGTTCTCCCAATTGTCAGTCTTCTATCAGCTCAGTGTAGCCAGGCTAGTGACCTACTTGCACATTACTTCCTTATAAGAATTATTTTTCCTTAGAAACAGTAGCAACAGAAAAAAATGTGTTGCTGTTGTAAGTTACTTGAATCAATAAAGACAACATGGATGGAGGCAATAACCTTTAAGCCCTAAGAAGGCATTGTTCCAATTACAAACAACTTCTTTGTAAAACTATTCTTTATGTTGTGAATAGAGTCAAATATTATTAATTATATATTATTAAATATATCTTATACAGCACATAAATAAGGATTGTGGACCAAGTGAAGGCTTCTGTTGCATTTTTCAGCTATCTATAACTGCTTGCTATAACAAAACTATACTTAACCCTATTCCCCTTCAAAAGTGGCTGCAAAAGCCAACCAGAAGCTTTGTCATAGAACTGTTCTGCTGAAACTATCCTTCAAAAATCCCAATATTTCTATTTTTTACAAATGAGCCAACGCAGCCAGACCATTATAAGGAGACAAATCATATTATTCGGGTGAATATTTATATGTATTTTCCTGTGGCATCGTAGCCAGAAGATATTTTCCACACCATAAATCTATACATGACTGTAACTGCCTCGGAAAGAAATTAAGGGTTAGATGCCACTATTACTTCAAAACCAATAAATTATTGCCTGTCATCATATGCAAAATCCCACATTTGCTAAAAACAACTACCTGACCACCATCGTTACACTAGTAAGTTTGTTGATGACATGTTGTGACCTCTTTCTTCCTACAGTCTTTATACCTGCCTCAGTAAAAGAGCACAACAGGCATGGATACAAACATTGAATAACAACATAAGGACATACCCGACTAATGAGTAGAGGCCGATTTCCTCCACAGTACAGAGAATCACGAAGAGCATTCACATCACTGTCCAGTTTGGACAACAAGAGAGTCTGCTCCTGGGAAGACGCTGCTAGCTGGTCTTGTGCTGTCACACAATCCTCATTTAACTTCTGAGCCATCTGTTCCAGGTTTGTGTATGTTTTAAACAGCTGTTTTTTGCTTTCTCCTTCTAAAAGCTGGTAAAGCCTGGAACAAATGAAGTTAGATACAAGCATTTTTAAGTTATCTAAGCACTATTAGTCAAGAGAAGATTTTCATGTTAAGAAGTTCAATACACAGATACAGTACTAAGGAATATGATAATGGGCAATATTGGTGGTAGGTGGATGGTTGGATTAGATTATCTTAGAGGTCTTTTCCAACCTTAACAATTCTAAATTAGACTGAGGGCCAGCAAAGTACAGAAGTGTTAAGGGCACTGCTGATGTATAATGCTGTATTTCCCACTGATTCCATAATTCTGTATGTGCAAAGGTCATGAGTGACCCACAGGACTCCAAAATATCCCAAATGGAAAGTAACAGCAGTGAAATCCTAAAGTCACAGTTAATATGAACTTTATTAATGCCAACTCATTCAAGAGGACAACAACACATGCTTTTGCAAACTTCTTTCCTACATTTTAAGCAGAGCTGAGAAAACACCACAATTCCACGGCCAGTAAGAAACACAAAAAAATCTTTATGAAATTTTAAACTTTACTGTTTTCCATCTTCTGTCTATGGAAAGACTACTAAGGAATTCTACACTGAGTTATATGAGTCATGCAAAAGACAGCAGTATTTTGCAGCACTACAGCCACCTCTGCACATTGAAGTCTCCAGGAGACTTTGGAGAATCACTGAGCCCCAATTAGGAATCAGTGCTTTTAGAAGAGAAGCCACATTTCAAAGGCAACTGAGTTTATTCTATCTACTGCTTATAAACCATTCAGGGTTTACAACTCTGTCCTGAGTAATAAGGCCTTTCTGAAGAATAAAAGTGAATAAGCAGCCAGTAAACACTTATTTAATCACAGAAAGACTCAATAATAAACCTGAAATAAAACATTACAGTTTTTCAACACAGACACGATTTGGGTGAAATGAATCCCACCTGATTCTGCCATTCTTTGCTCAAGACTAAATTATCACTTAATGTAACAGCTACTTAAAAAACCACTTTAACAGTCTGTAGAAGGGGTAAAAGCCCACGATCAAACATCACCTATTATTATAGAACATACCTAAAGAAGAAGTTTAGTACCTCAAAGAACACAATCCTGCTGTACCACCTGCGATGCAGGAAGACTGAATCACTTAAATGGTGATAAAAAAATCCTATATGAGCAACTGGATGCAGAAGCCAGGTGGCAAGACAAGTAGTATCTATGAGCTAAAAGCATTTATGTTCCAGTTGTACCTCTCCTCCATCACATAAATCACATAAGGGGTTTTGTAGGCTGAGCAGATGAGGCCATGGATACTGACTGGGATATTACTAATACTAACAGCTCTCTGCACCTGCACTTCTGGAAAAGCTTTCAAGATGTCTGATTTTGCTATAAACATTTGTTTGATTCTCAGTATTGCTTAGGAATGCTTTGGCAATGTTAACATCTCATACCCTGAACGCTTCAGTTCTTGGGGATTTCAAACATTAACTAGCTATGGCAAGTAACTAATAACTGAGACAGCTCCCCTTACCTGCGCCTTTATCTTCCCAACTTTATTCCCCCAGAGAAGTCAAAGTTCAGTAGTGACTTTAACACTTACCTACAAGCGAATTCATCCTTTGAACTAATAGCGTTCCTTGGCTTTTCAGGTTTAGTTTCCTTAGATAAGGCCTCTAGTCTCTGTTGCATCTCATTACTGCTCTGTTGCAGAGATTCTATCAAATCCTCGAGCTGACAGCGGATATCTTTGTGTTTCTTCAATTCAATGTCATAGGCCAGCTGAATAAGATCAAACGACACTTTCTGTCTTATCAGATGGCTGCAGATTTCATCCCGTTTAGCAGCAAAACGGTGCTGCTGAGCAATCTCATGATCCAGGGCTGCCATGAGCACGGGGGCAGTGAACAGCTGTGCACGCTCTTTCAGAAGAGAAGGCAGATCTTCGTTGTTTATTTGAGCTATTTGCTGCTTAATGGTAGAGACTTCATCATTTAAACTAGATATTTCAGCCTCCATGTTTTCTTCCTTTCTGGTTCCCTGCATAAAGCAAAACATATCAATCCATTCATGGTTCTCTCAGATTTTTGTTCACTTTTCTCTGTTCTGCTTCCCTAACACGTTTCTTCAGTTCACACAAGAATCATACACTTCCATTAAAAACCATCTCAATTAAATGAGAACTCTGCAAGCAGCTTTACAGAACTTCACAATATACGAGGCAAAAACAGGTTTAAGATGGTAGGCATCGTATATATTTCAAGAAATAAATTAAATCTGCTCTACTGCAGAGCCATGAAGCAGCTCATTACAGAAGAATCGTAGCTGTATTTTAGTTCACACCTGGATTTCAAACAGATCTGGCTGAAATCTCACATGCAAAGTTGACATTCAGCCAGATGACTCCAAACACGGCCCATCACAACTGACCTTTTCCAAATGGCTCCAATCAATCCAGCACTACATGCCTGGCACACCAATGAAAACACAGCAACATAAGGCCTCCAGTTAGTCCATGTTAGGCTCATTTTCTTCCTTCTATTACAAGTCCCTCTCATTCTTAACTATCACTAGTCACACCTGCCCATCACTCAACGAGATCTGTGGGATTTCAACTACACCATTCATTGCTTTGATATCTAAAACATATCACCATTATGTGTCCACATTATAAATTCCCAAGTCATTGAACTAAAACCTGAGAGCTTTCTTTCCTACAGGGCTTACTTTCCTACAGGAAATACTAACAAGAATATATCACATTAACCCCCTATATGAAGATTTAGTTAAAGGTTTTGATTATTGCACAATGGAAATAAAGCCATTTGCCTCTTACCTTGCTGTGCAGGGATGGCAGCATGTTCACCGCACACTCTATAGCTGAATTCAAGCTCTGTTCTTCAGCCTGCAATTCAATGAGCTGACGCTGAGCACAGATGTAGGCTGCCTGGAGGCTGGCAATCTCCTGACTCTTCCCACAAGCTCCAGCAGTCCCACGTTTGCTGATGTCCACACGCTCAGCGTTGTCTTTGTGCACGTTTTCAGCCAATTCTGCCCTATCCTGATATAAATGTCTTTTTGCATACGAGTCAAGTGCTGCAGTGCACTGCTCTTCCTCAGCCAAATACTTGGCCAAGGAAAGCTGGGAAAAAAGCACTGGCTGTAAATCTGATCCTTGTTCTGAAGCAGTGAAGATTGAGACCAGTTTCTTAGCTCTATCCACAAGAGACAGCAGCTCAGCATTAAACTTATTCATCGCCGAATTGAACAGTTCCAGACCTTCTTTCACGTCTTTCTGTGCTTCTTCCTCTTTGATTTTTAGCGTCTGTAACGTGCTGCTGTTCTCAGAAATCATCAGCTGAAGCTTATTGTACCGATGGACTGTGAGATTTCTCATTTTCTGAAGACTTTGGAACTCATCCTCTAATCTCTTCAGTTCCTCCTCCTCCACTTGGCTGCTGTGCCCTGAATCCGATGGCTTACAGGTTTTAAGGGCTTCATCCAATGCGTTTCCTTCTAAAATGGGCCTTCCAGACTCCAGAAGATGATTGAAATCTTGTAGTTCTTCTTCAGATACGACGTGCTGCTCATTGACACTCCCACAAAACCACTCCAGAAACGATTTGTCTTCTGGAGACTCAAACAGCCAGTCGAAATCTTCCCCATTGAGCTCACTGGCTTTTGGATACCCAATTTTCTTAAGAATTCCCACAAACTCCTTCCCACAGCTCATGATTTAAGTATGTATGAAAGCAGAAAAGATCCAAATACGTGGAAAATTTCTAGGGAATTATTCTAGTGTGGGCTTTTATTGGTCATTTTAGGAGCATTCAGTATTCTAACAAGAAAGCGTCTGCACAGGAAACTGAAAACAGCAGATCACACCACAGAAGCAAACGCTACCGCAGTTGTTAGTAAGACCAGAGTGTGATTTTTATTTCAGGGATGCCTGCAGACATTTTTCTCCAGATCTGATAACCGAAACGTTTCTCGACAACAAATAAACCCCCAAAATTTGCAAAAATATATCTTTTTGCATAGAGAATGTCACTTTTACGCTAACACCGAACCCTAACCTAACTGCAACGCCGTTCAGGCCGAGGGTTGGGCAGAGCTACTCACCGCAGCACGGGGAAGCGCTCGGGCCGCCCTGTGGAGAACAGGGATCAGCGCGTGGCCGTTATGGCGCCAACGGTCAAACCGCCCGCCACGCGCCGCTCCCGCGCAGCCGCCCTCCGCTGAGCCGCACTGCGCATGCGCACCTCGCCAGCCGCGGCCTGTCGCACTCCTAAGGCCTCAATGGGGTACGGCCGGAAGTCGGCGTGACGTCATGTGGGCGGGCTGTTCTCCCGCCTTTGGGTCTCCTCAGAGAGGGTTCTCTCAGCGCTGCGGTTTCAATGCCCTTCTTTATTTTCTTTTTTTCCTTCTTTTCTTTTTTTTGAGGCGACAGACAGCTCTTAGCAGTGATTGCAGGAGCTCTTGTGAGGGCTTTTTCTGAGCAGAGAATCCAGTAGAGCTGTTACTGACAGTCGGAGCACCTTTTGTTAGACGCTCCTTAAATTTAGCCTGTTTCCTGTTTATATTTCACATGCCACGTTTTTCTGGTCTTTCCTATTTGCCTCACTGTACCTCCTTAACTCTGTCACTGAGTTTTGCTTAAAATTCACAGAATCACAGAATTAAAAAGACCTAGAAGATCATCTAGTCCAACCATTCAAGGTCTCAAATTCAGGATTTGTTTGCTCTATTTGTCCTGCTTGCTGTTGTTCCACCACGCAGCTTAATTATGTTGTGGTTGCCATCAGAGAGCACCTCTCCCACTAATAGCTCTCAAATCAGATGCTCTGCGCTTCTGAAGACTAAATTCAGAGCTGTGTTTTTCCTTGTGGCTTCCAGGGCCAGTTATTCTAGAAATAAGTCACTTCGTGCATCCAGAAATTCTATCTATTTCACCCTGCTGAGGCACTGACCCAGTCTGTATGTGGGTGGTTGAGCCCTCCCACTACATGTCCTAAATGTGCAGCTCGTCTAATCTCACTTAATGCAGCTGTTGGGATGAATCAAGGCAGGGAAATAAGCAACCTCTGTGGGAATCAAATGTTGTTTCTGCATTTAGAATAAGATAAGAATATTTTATTTCAAGGTCTCATTAGAAAAGTGAAGCAATTTGTAGTTATTAGGTAGAAGTCATAGGTACAAAGACTGCAGCTCCTGTCTGTCCAGCTGTCTGAAATAGAACTACTGGTTTTTGGTGCTGGACAAATAAGACCTGAGTAATAAAGGATCCAAAAGGGAGAAGTTAAAATAACAATATACCTGTATATTCTCACGGGAGGAGAAAATGTATGGGAGACAAGGTATAAAAACTGTAACATCGTGTCCATAGGTGCGTTCTGCCATCAGGGCGCCCGCCATTGCAATCGCGAATAAAAACTGCTTTTATCAGAGATACCGTCCTGACCAAAAATTATTGAGGATATTTCCAACACCTCTCAGTGCAGCTAAGGCTGATTTGCACGAGGTTTTTGCACCTGAGTCGCCTGCAAAGTGCAGTATGGTGATTGATTATTATGTTTGATAATATACATGAAAGTGTTTCTCACATAAAAAAAGATGTGAACAAAAGCAAATTTTATAGTTTCCTCATCTAGAAACCTTCCTAAAATTCCTCTGACCTGAGAGCAATCAAGCTCTGTGATTGAAGGCCACATCCTACAAGTAAGAAGATACATCTGAAAGAAGAGGACTTCGTACAGTACCTGGACATTTGCAGCTACACCTCCAGATAGATCCCTGTGTGAGCAGCTTCTCTCATTATTTCCTCTCTCCAGACTCAAGCACTCCCTCGTGGCCTTACAGATAACATCCATCCACATCTGCTTAGCTGGGCCAGCAGGAATGGACTCCAATTCTGAGCTGTTTGGAGCTGCACAGGTGCTGGGCAGCCTCGTGGAACACTTAGCTGGGTCATGCCAGCCTTCCAGCACAGGAAACAATTTGCTTCTCTTTCTACCCAGACATGAAATTTTCATGCAAGTTTTCACCACTGATTATCATCGCAGCCTCCATCCTATCTCTGCTGAGTCAAATTTGGTCAGAATTAGCCTGAAGGTTCAAAAGTTATCAAGGAAAGAGGAGGGGAACAGATGGATGAAAGAGGAATTGACGGACAGCATGATCTCATAATCCCCGCTGGCATCGAATTCAGGCTGGAATTGAAATATTTTAGGTCAGAACACTGTGCACTTCAACTTCTCATTTTGGAAGAACAAGCCTCTAATGTGAAACAAATTTTCATTTGTTAGACCGTGGACCGGCTCTTAGGGGCAGAGATTAAACAACAGCCCTCCCTGCAAACATGTTACAATCGTATCTTTGACGTTTCTTACAGTCCCTTTTTCCCATCCAGCCCCATACGCTTCACTGTTTCCTTCTGCAGCTCCTTATGGGTCAAGAATGTTTTTCTCTGATTCATTTTTCTTTTTCTCGGTTGTCTTCAGTCAAAACATAATTAAAGGCTTTACCTTACCCTTTTTTTCCATTCCAGGAGCAGTTGTTTTGCATCTGCGTCCGAGCACCAGAGAGGCTGCTCAGATAGTGTGTTGTATTTACAAGCCATTTTATGGTGGATTCCAGCAGATTAAGACACAGGCTTTTCTGGAAGGATGTCTGCAAGCTCTGCACTGTCCCACCCGTGCCATGTTGCATTTGTTCCACTGCAGAACATGATGTAGCTGTGTCTGGTGCTCACTGAGAAGCTATCCATTACCCACTGGGCCAGGCTGCGAAACACATCGTATCGGCATCACAGCTGGTGAATATAAACCCTCCCACTGAGATACATCTGTAGCAAAGAACTCATATTGAAGGATTTTGCTCGTTGTAGTTTTAGCTTTGGGATTTGGTTTGGTTTTGTTAAATAACAGCAAAGACATGGAGTTTTTAGGTGGTGTAACAGTGTGGAAGCTTTTTCATTGGGTATCATGCAGGTTTTTGGCCAGTAGCAATAGGATTTTAGAGAGGCCTAATGCAGATTGCAGGAGTGCCAGACACTGAAACCACTTTCAACAACCTCTTCTAGAGCAAGCATCATTTTATTTATAATTTAAGGTGCTTCTCCATTTGAAATGGAAAGGTTGGAAGGTGGCTGCCCCTCTCTTCCTGCTGGAGATTTTCCTGCCTCATACAGAACCAGAGCGATTTCAAGTGCAATGATTTGGAGCAGGCAGCAGCGCATCTCAATCTGCGCTTTGTTTTACAGGCTGGTTTGTCTTCAGACGTTTAATAGTGGAAATTTATGCAGCGCCCGTGATTATAGACAAATAACCTTAATGACTGCTAGGGTTACATTGGGCCAACATGTGTAAAAGATATTTAAATTGAATTGCACTCCAACCTGAATGCCGTAGGATTAATTTGAATTGCTAAAACTCCATGAGCTCCTCATTAAAGTAGTCATTAAAGCTATATGAAAAGATTTGCAAAGAGAAGAAACACTGCGTGCAAACGGAGACAACAATTGGAAAAGAAACAGTGAAACTCACAACAAAAATGTATAAAAGTGTGTATTTATATTCTGGCAAAATAACCAGACAACGCTCCATGCGCACAGCACGCGGTGAGCAGCTCACGGGTGTGCACACAGAACACTCAGTGTGCAACGGCAGGAAAGAAGGGGACGGGCTCTATAGCAGAGACATAGTGATGTGGTTGATGCTCCAACCCTGGAGACTTTCAAGGCCAGGCTGGACCAGGCCCTGGGCAACCTGATGTAGCTGTGCATGTCCCTGCTCACTGCAGGGCAGTTGGACTAGATGGCCTTTAAAAGTCCCTTCCAACTCTAAAGATTCTATGATTCAAAGTGTATTTTCCTCCACTGCAGTCTTTTGATGGGATTTACAGTACATGAAAGAATGGCTCAAATGACCAAATTCTCACATACTCTGTTCAGTATTTCCCATCCATTGTAATTCTAGGTAGTAATGTAACACTTGGGTGTTTCTTTGTCAGCTCCCAATTAACAGGGCTACCATTTAGTTGCTGACTTTGGCAATTTGGCTCATTTTACTTTTGGTGAAACTTCGTTTGGTTTCTGATGTGTTCACCCCATTCGTGTTAGTGAGGAGTACAGATCTTTAGGAGCATCTAAAGGGATCCAGTTCTCCTTCCACCAGTGTTGGGATGTGCAGTTTAGTGGATGAAACATCAGCCCCAAAACATCGACCCTGTTCTTGTCTCGAGGTTCAAAGCTGTGACATTCATTTCCACAGCGCTCAACCACAGATAGTCTGCATTGAGCAAGGAAGGGGGCAACATGGTGCAAGGTAGTCGCACGCACACACTCATGCATACATGCATGCACAAGAAACACACACACAAAGATTCAGCTTGAAAAAGAGCAAAAGCTGGACGCCATGCCCATCCCTTGTGACAACGCCCCCCCTGTAACAACTGGAACAGTAAAAACAAACAAACCCTTTTTGTTTCCACTCAAGATTATTCGAGTAATTTTTATTGAAAATATAAGATCTACAAAGCCATGGATACCCAGCGTGGAAGAACTCATTAAGTTAGCACATTCATCTCGAAAAGGAAAATTTCAGGTTGACCTAAGGTACAATAATGTTCAATTTAAAGTCACATTTTTCCTTCTGGAAGTTTCGAATCTCTTTTCATCAGGAGGTTCTGTGCAAGAGCTGCTTGTCACAAAAGGAAACACTTTACAATTCATGAGTGTGTTCATTATAGAATCAATGAACAGCAACAACATACTAGCCTGGGTTGGTTTTTTTCCTGTTAACAGTCGTGTGTTAAAGTAAACTCTTAGTTTTGTTGGTTGTTTTTTTTTCCATGATTTGGAAATCAGTTACATATGCACCAAAGGAGCTAGTAATTTCTGCTGCTTGTCAGCTACACACAATGAGGATATTGCTGTGTGGTTTCCCCAACAATGAGGAGTTTAGTAAAACGCAAGGTGTATACAACACAATACCAAAACCTGCATCACAGAAAAGGTTAATTGTTTTCTTATTCAGCTGCCAGAGTTGATAACCTTATGCCCCTCCCCAGAGCCAAAGTAGGGGTGGCCATCTGTTAGGTTATGTGAATTAAAACATATACGTTTTCCTTGTTGGCAAGTTCCAAGCGGTAAAGCGAGAGTGCAAACAAGGATCTGTAAGCTGCCACAAAATGTATTCGTATTTCTACTCGGTGTTGTAAGAGCCAAAGGGAGGACACGTATGTCAGGCGTTGAAAGAACAACTGAATCTTTGTTTTTGATCACCATGGTCAGTGTGTCATGAGGTCTTGCATCTGAATGCTAAAAATGGCACCACACTTGGACATCCCATAGCCTCACACAGTACATTTGTGTTTCCCCAGCCACTGAGCACTGGTCTCACGGAGACCCTGACTTTATAAGCTAACAAAATATAGATTTGGGTGCTGAAGAATCAAAGGGAGGGCTTATACCATTAACCCTCGCACTGAAACCTAAGTGTAGGATTTTACTTAAAGCCACACTGAATCAGCTGCGAGAGGGTGAAGATATAAACGCACCTCTCTACTTCATCGGTAGGAAGGTGGACAACTGACCATTCAAACGGAGGGTCTGGAAACAAAGCTTAGTTGTCCTTTAAACAATGAAAAGGAGAGGCATACATCAATGGTCACCAAGGCACAATATGACAAAGGTGAAGAGTCCCTGAGACTCTGGTCTGGGTCTGTACCATTCCCCTCCCTATACAAGTAAATGAGAACATTTAGGAAAATATAATACAAAATCTCTTACAGGAAATATAGACTACACTTGCTAAAATCACTTCCCTAAAAGTGTTTATAGCTTTTTTCTCTTTTTTTTCTTTTTTTTCTTTTTTTTTCTTTTATTTTTTTTTAAAAGACCTCCTTTAAACAGGTAATGCAAAGACTGGTCCATTTTTTTCTTACCCGGCAAGCCAAGCTCTAATGACTTCACTAAGCAGAAGTTGTATTAAAATACATCTCCGTAGTATTGCTATAATTGGGGTAAATACGTTCTGAACAGCTGGATGAGTGCTAAATAAACTTTGCTGTTTTACAGCATACATTTACATTTTTTGCACTTTTTAAAGAATAGAAAATGCAATTATAGTGTGCAAAAGAAAAAAAAAAAAGGATTAATTATCTTCTAGCTGAATACTGGAATCTTAAGCCATGCCTTCCATACAATTGTATCGACGTGTGTAAAAAGAAACAAAATACAAGCAAACAGAAATTTCCTTTCCTTGCAAGGAAAGAGGAGCCGTCGCAACCTGCATCGCTTGAGGTCTGTACTCGTCAGGCAAAGAAATGAAGAAAAAAACCCACCAAAAACACTGAAATGCTTCAATGTCGTCCATCCCACGGTAACAGGTCCGAACCGCAGCGCTGCTCCCTGCTCCTCCTGTTAACGTGGGTGGAACGGTTTGCTGCTGGTTGGATACTGAATACAAAAAAGCAGAAGAGAGTTGAGATCATCCCACATGAAGTCATTGCTAGAGCTGGCTTTTCCCCCGTTTTGAAGTACAGTAGTGACTTGGAAATACGACCTTTTCTAAAGATCATCTGCCATTGGAAGGTTTATCCGCCTGCTTTCCCCAGACAACAACTGCTGAAAGAATGGATACAACAGAGCCTGCTATACAGGGTGCCATTTCTTTTTGTTTTTCCCCATGTAAAAATACCACAAAAAGGAGTTTTAGGTTTCTGTATCTCTCAATCGGGAACGTGTGGTTGTTTCTGGTTACGCTTCCGTGTCTGAAAATGGTTTCTGCAAAATCAAAAATAACTGTCAAACTTCCTTAGGCCATGCTTCCAACAGTTTGAATTTAATACTTCTTGAATGGAATGACAATTTCTTTTCTTTAATTTGCGGCAGAGCTACATCAAGCTAGCTTTAAGTCACGACTGTACCTAACCACAGTTCTCTGCAGCAAACCCATGATTTACAATATCTAATATTGTGGTTACAGTGCAGGGAACCGTGGGTAAGAAACCTCCATGTCAGAGTACTGTGGTTGGGGTTTCCCGGAAGAGTGGCAGTTGACACCTCTGGAATATTCATATATAAGTGCTTTCAGTCAGATGGTCCTGAGTCGAACTGGTAACTCAGGCACTATGAGAGCCTGGCATTCAGTCTGCGGGAATGTGTGTAACCTCCGTCGCTCGAGCCGCTTTGCAAACTGTAGTGGTCTTCAGCATCGCTGGCACTTCCAACACTGTCCATTTCACCGGGTGTAAACTCCATTCCTTCAATGTCTACTTCTAAAGAAAACAGAAGAAGCACATGGTCAGGAACGCAGCGCCTCTAACAAGTCAGCAGGGGCCAGTGCTGCCTGTGGAACCCAACGCTCAGGTAGAACCCGAATCATTCATCTTCTCTAATTAAAACAAGCCTGCGACAGCAGCTCCTGAGGTAAGCAGCACCGTGTCCACCTGAGAATTACAATCCCTTCTGTCCTCACCTACACAAACACACAGCGTGACATCAGCACCAAATGCTGTCCCAGAACCGTTCCAACCTGTTCGTGGATGCTGATCTTAAAAGACGAACCAAGAAAGCCCAAACCCTCTGTGCCCTGAGCTGTAGCACCACAGGCGGCAGCTCCACCGGTGCAGGTGTTGGCCCGCAGTGACTGTGGAGCAGCCAACTGCCCCCAAAGAGCTGCACTGAGACCAGCAGCTCCATCTCCCGTGGGCCCTGACAAAAGCTGCGTGTGTGAGCTCTCACTCACGGACATGCTGCTCATCAAAAGGTAAGAATTGGTGACGGGGAGCTCCGAGAGCTCGCTCTTAAATGAAAACCAAATGCAGGAAACACTGGGTGATCACTGCACTGAAAACGCCGTAAAATTTCATGAGAAATGATGTGAAATCAATTTATTCACGCAAATGGATTATGGCAAATAACTGTTATGCAAAGAATATGCAAAAGATGCCCTTGTTTTTTGCTCTGTACACTGCGAAATGGAACAGTTTTGTCTGGGTTTTGTTGAAAAATTGATCTTAGCTCTAAGCTGTGTTTAGCAGAACAGACTTTTTTGGCTTCCCTGCTTCCCCCTCCTTCCCGCAGTTCCAGGCCCCTCTGGGCAGCCCCCGCACAGTTACCTTGTTCAGAGTCGGTGGATATTGTTGATCCCATGCTGTCAGTGCGGATGCGCTCCATGCCCTGCACGGAGAGCTGCTCCAATCTGCGTTTGAGGTAGCGGTGTTCCCGCTGTAATTGTTCTTTAATATTCAGAGCTTTCCGGTCCTGTTCTTCCAATTTCTTAAAGAGAGAGAATATCAGTAAGCCAACAGCCTGTACTTGTGTTAAGGCGTCAGTAGCTTAAGATCTTCTCTAATCAGTTCTTAGAGCACAAATTGATGACCAGACAGAATTACTTCTGTTACCACCCTGTAGAGCTCTGTCCAATTTCAGCTGGCCGGTCCAGAAGTGAATTGGTTTCACAGTGAAAGAAAAAATGCCTCAGGGACCCTTCTTGCCACCAGCAAAACCTTCTCAGCTAAGAGTGAATGATTGCTGCCTTGGTTTGGGGAACGCTTAAATCATTTTGTCAGGCAAAACTGTCACTACGTTTGATAACTGGAGCACGGCTCCGGTCTCAAGTAGAATTTTATGGCTCTTTAGGTGAAACAAGAGTTATCACCATAAAGGAACCCTCACAGGCTCCTTCAGTGCTCCCTGCTCTCAGGCTATGGAAATGTTCACCATTTAAGAGTGCTGCATTATCAATACTCCAGTATTACTTTATATATGAAGTAGGAGGAATTTACCAACCATTCCCTTCATTCTTGCATTTCTCTTTCCTAGCACTTCTCTGATAACTCTATGATAACCCCCTTCAAAATCAGCACTATTAATCCAATACTTCTCAGCAAACAACCTGTGAATGGGTCCTTTCATGAATCAGCCCCAGATCTTTCCTGTTACTTCAATAAAATAAGGCGTTCGTTTTGGAAAGAAAAAGAATACCTCACAGTGTGTAAAAGGCAATGCACTGCTGATACAAAGGGAACAGCAGGGATATTCTCTTTTCAGATTTCAGCTGAGTGCTTTTCCAATCACTGATAGCTATGTTCAAAAACGGACTACAGAACTAGAGAAGAAAGTAGATGGATACGACTGGATCAAAAGCAGGAGCTACAAACAAAACGCACGCACACAAAAGGCAATTCTTCCTATCTAAGTGATGAAGTAAATTACAGGTGCTGGCAGAAACAGCACTCATAAGCTACAGCAAATTTCTCTTTGAGCAGTGTTTACATGAGCACTGAGATTTAGGAGACATACTGGGAGTGAAAACAGCTGCTGCTGGCTCTTCCCTACCATCTGAATGAACCTATGTGTGGTTTTCTAGAGGAGGGTGGGGTGGGGTGGGACAGCACACAACAAACCAAGTGACTGCAAGGATTCTGCTGTTCTAATGCAGCCCCAAAAATATAGCAGATATTACTCAACTCGGCAGCTTCCCACCTGAATGGAACCTAACTTCTGTGGCCTCACTGTAACCTGCTCCCAGGCCACACGGTACTCAGATATGCACCATGCGTCGGAACACGATGTTACAATAAGCAATTGGGTAAGTACAACCATGTGCACAGCGCACCACATGCGCCCAATTGATCACATTTCCTTTTCCTGTATTTTCCTGGCCGAGGTCCCAAACTCTAACAACTATTTTGGGAACGAACTCTGGTGATTCATATCCAGGAGACCCAAAACTGTCTGATCTCTCAGGGCAAGTTTCAGTGCATGGGTGTGCGTGTGAAAAGTTCAGAGCTAATGGCTGCGTTGGAAGGGCCGGGGCAGTGCCTGCTTTGGCAGCGCAGAGGGGAGGTGGCTGCCTGAAAGCCTGCAGACATGATGGAGGGGAGCAATCAGGCATTAAAACAGTGGAGGTGGGTTCAGTTCGAATCTCGAAAGGAGAACAAAATTTCAGTTTCACTTTTGAGAAGAGGAGCGCTGGGTACCCTGCACGACGGATGGGGGAGAATCCGTTCCCAGCTTTGTTATCAGCAGCTGAACTGTTAACTGCTGGCTGATCTCTCACACTTGCCACTTGTAAAAACAGCCTTTCAATTCGTATGCATAAACCCATGACAGGGGGGCAGCCTGAGACAAAACCCACACGCGGTGCCTTTCATGCGCGTTAGCCTGAATTATAAACAAGCAGCCAAAATCTCCAATGGTCAAAACTGGGGTTGCTCAGCTGGGGTAAACGTGCTTACAAGAGCTCAAGAAGGAGCTCAGTAACCTAGTTGACAAGAATGGCTTTGCTTAAATTCATCCTTAATGCTCGGTACAAATTGCAGCCATTTCTGCAGTTGCTCTGGATGTCACTGCTGTGCAGCAGCAGGCTGCTCTCCTAAATACCCCCAGCTCACTGGCAGCATTCAGCCTCTCACGACACCTTTTACCTTCCTCTCTTTTCCCCTAACACTGAGAAAATCCCAGACGAATAAC
Source organism: Coturnix japonica (assembly GCF_054131305.1). Lineage (NCBI taxonomy): Eukaryota > Metazoa > Chordata > Aves > Galliformes > Phasianidae > Coturnix > Coturnix japonica. The sequence goes on along the minus strand of NC_140666.1, from coordinate 83,543,292 downwards.
TACAGTCCTGGACGTGGCATCAGAAACCTGTTCTTTAACCTCCTGCATTTAAATACTTAATACATTTAAATACTTATCATCATCTATCTGCATTTCCATTCCCCTGAAAATGATGAGAGTGAAACCACGCTGTCTTAGGAAAGAGGACGGCTGAGGAGGGATCCCCTTTGCGTTGCTGTGCACACGTCTAACCTGTACTGTTGCTAAAGCCCAGCTGAGGTTTCGTTTTGGTTTTCAGCTGGCGGCTCAGGTGTTGCTCACACAAAGCGTGCAAAGGGAGCGGCACTACCAGGAGATGAGGTTTTCCTTTTGGTTTCTTTTCAGTGATGGGCACATGCTCCAGGATCTGGTTGTTGGGGTTGTCATGGTTTTGTGGTGTTGCTGTCAATATTCTACATCATAACATCATGTGCAACACCACAAAACCATGACAGGGGTACAGGATGAGGGTGAGACTCATTAGGAGCTACAATCCCTTCGACTCAGTTATTTCATTAGCAGTTATTGGTATTTTTTACATTGAAATCAGTGCAGGACAATGCTACTTTGCTCAGTCCTTAAGAAATAAGTACATTCATCAACTAACACCCATGCTATATGTATGTTTTAATACAATGAGAACCATTAATAATCACAAAACCACCATTTCATATATCCGAGGCTGCAAAGCACATAAAAAAACCCAACCTCATACCCTGAGTTAAAACCCTGCTTCTAATACAGACCAATAGAGCCAGAAGATCAGACATATGGATACAGATCTTTGTGTGAAAATTCAAACTCCTCTCTATGGATACACATTCTGGAAGATCAGGCTTTAAAACGATAAAAATACGGATGAATGTTTTTACCTTGATATGCATCTTAGCTCTTTTCAACAGGCTTAGAGTGGTGTGTCTGGTGCTGTCCGGCCCAAGAGGCACAAGCTGTTTTAGCTGTTCCAAATATAGCCGGAGTTTTGCCCGTCTGCAATTATTAAAAATGAAGAGTGTTGTAGTAAAGTTGCACTTCAATAGCACATCCTATATGCAAACACCATCTGTTTGCAGGATCTCTCTGCAAAACTCAATTCAACAGTGGCTTCCTCTCCCATTCCTTTGGCAAAGTTTCAGACCAAAAGGTCACTTGAAATGTAGTAATGCTACTTGGCACATTCATACGCTATTTTCATACCTATATTTCAAAGCAGTTTGCTTAGTCTGGTTATTCCTAACCTAAGGAAGGGGGAGCACACCCAGAGAAAGGAACTCAACCAAGGCTGCACGTTGAATCTGTGCTGGAATAAAGAAGAAAAGCGGAGGCTTTGCCCCAGCCTGTGTGGTTATCCAGGCCGTGGGAGGGAGCAGAGGCTGCACACCAGCTCCCCCTGCCCAATGTGACGGCTGTACTGTGCTGCAAGGCATGGCTGCTTCCAGCTGTACCCCTCAGCCCTCACCATAGACCTTTTTTGCTCCTGTCCACGCACGGACCCACAGCCCTCTATGAAGGAGCCAAAACAGCACTTGGAACAACACCAACAAGCTCCAGCAATATCAGGTTCATCACTCTCACTCAAGTGATACCGTTACCACTCCCAGCAACCTCTCTCCTGTATTAACGGCATCAAATCCATTGGTAAAGAATGAGGATAAGCAAAGTGGCATTTCTACAGCCAGCTGGTTTCCAAACCTTTGGCATTTCTTTAGGGAGGCACTGGCAATACAACACCCCATGCAACTCTACTTTAACTGCCCAAAGCAAGGCAGAAGCAAACCAAAGAACGTTGCATCTTTCAGTTTTACATGATGGAAATAGATGCATTTACGTGAGCAACATCTGTACCATTTTCTTTCCACCAGCCCAGACCGAACAAAGCAATGATCTGGAGCCTGCCTACAGCCCCCACACTGCACTAATAATAAGCGAAGCGGATCACAAGTGTGACATGAATAATTATCTGTTTCCAATCTGCTATATGCTGCATGAAGGAAACCGTGCAGGAAATGTAATGCTCCTGGTCAGGACGCTCAGAACAAGAATTCAGCATCAGTATCTGAAACGCAACTGAAGAGGATTCAGTGTACACCCCACCTAACAACAGAACGCTTTTATTCCACAGGTGGGGGCAGCCCCAGCAGAGCACAGAGCACCCCTGGGACTGCTGAGCTGAGCCATGATGCTCTGAGCTCTGCAGCGCATCCAAAGGATGAAGTGCCACCACTGAGGGGTGCTGGGAGCTACACAGAAAACACAGGTAACACTTCATTTCTGTTTCTATAGCCTTTAATAACTACCTGGTTTTTGTGTGTGTGTGTTAACTAAAATCTTGCTGTGGGCACTGAATTCAATTCATCTTTTTGTTTTCTAACTGGCCTCTAAACATGCACACAGCCACTGTGTCACTCAGCTTGTGTACAACTTGGATGTGAATCTATTTAGACAGCTGCCAGAGAAGTGGGGACTGAGGACAGAGGAGGACATGGCAAGGAAGAGGACAAGAAGAGTATCGACATGGTGAACAGTTAAACACACAGAACAGAATGACTGCTTGCTGTAATTAGAAGTATTATAACGAATACACAGCACTGTTCATCTAAGGTCTACTTAATATTCATCTTGAAATACATTAATGGAAGCCGGGCTCCATACACAACTTATCTGCCTCTGTTGCTATTTGAAGGCAGTCTGCTTACTGCAGGGTAACTCCACCCCATCACAGTTACTACAGTAAATACCCCTCACTTTTCAGTTCTGTAGTGATACTACAGATCACAGCCGAAGCAGGGGACTCCAGCTTCACAGCAGGTGAACTGTCACATGCAGCATCAGCCAGCACTGACTTCTCCCTGACTGCAGGGAACCGCCAGCTCTTCCTCCTCAGCCCATGGGAGCCACCCAGGAGGCGGCCACAGAGGTAATCACAGCCTGAGCTCTTTGTGTTCCGCACATCAGGCCACGTACTCCACCTAGAAAATAAGCAGAGAGCTGCCTGGTCCCAGAGGAGCTCAGCAAGTCTCAGTGCCCGCGATGCGGCTCAGCGCAGTAATTACGCTGCTCCGGCTCCTAAACATGACACCTTCGCCCACACCACGCATGATGTCAGGCGGGTACGGCGCTGCTTAGAAAAGCACACGCTTCTCCCTCCTCATGTAGACACACAGAAATATTCCCCTCACTGCTGCTCCTGGATGCAAATATATTTTACACCAAGAAATGGAATGCTATGTTGCAGAGGGGGGGAAAAAAGAACAAAAAGCCTATTGTTCACAATGGATAATCTCAATTCCAAGAAAACTGCAACAATTCCAAGAAATTCCTACAATTTCTTGACAGGTGGTTGCAATGGGAACAAAATACTCCTCGGTAAGTCCAAATAACGAAATAAGAGGCAATGGCTGTCAGGTACAGGCTGGACATTAGGAAACAAATTGATTCCAAAGGCAATGCACGTGCAGAACAGGCTGCCCAGCAAGGCTGCACAAGTGCTGCTGCAGGTTGTCAACATTCACCTTGACAAAAGCACAGAGTTTCACGTTCCTTCCCATCTAATACAACACGGGGCTGTATGATCATGGAGTGACCCGATCCACCTACAGGCTTTCCATGGGAGCTCTGTGTAGCTTTTTTAGACACCGTGCAGCAGATAGAAATAGCCTGCAGACAGTTAAAAAGTAGGCAGCAAACAGCACAGAGCTGCCGCTCAGGCAGCAGCTGCACAGCTCTCTGGTGGCGGCGAAGGTACATCACACTAAACCACACAAGTACAAATCAAGAGACCTAAATTGGGGTCTGCTGTTTAACCCATTGATCTGCACCAAGTCAACAGGAAAGGCGAAGCTTTCCTTTGGCAATGCATGTCCAAAGCAAGCTGCTCTGCCCTCCCTGTGGGACGCCTCAGCTCGGCCGAAGTGAAATTACATGGCACGGACACTCGTGACAGCTTACAGGGTGGCAGTGGAAAATGCTGCCATGTCCAAGCATGTGTGTATCTCACCGCCTTGGTGGGGAAACCCACACAGACAGAGCTGCTGACAGCCCTGCACACACCAGAGATATAAGCACGGGGCAGGCATGCCTTCCAGGCTGCACTCGAAGACAGCAGCAGTTCCCACTATTGACATTGTGCTGCTCAATGCCTGTGGAAAGCATCAAAATGGCAACGCTCATCCATTGATCCCTCAGCAGTCACAGACAAGAGCACAGAGCTGAACATATACAGGTCGAATGCCACCTTGTGCATCAAGACTTCAGCTCACAACCTCTCCAAGTCAGAAGAATGACTCTCTCACACGTACACATTCTTGTGCTGGCTCAATTCTGGCAGTAAAAGGGGAGGGCCAACTGGACCAGCAAAGCCTGATGTCCCATGGCAAGTCCCAGAACAGCCCTGACTGCTCCACACCTACTGACCCCAACCAGCAGATCACCCAGTCAGGACACCCTGCTGTCCCGGCCAAACTGGGAGGTGTGTGCAGCAAGGATCTGAAAGCATGTATGGGCACGAAACACTGCTTGCATCACAAGAAGGCCCGAGCTGTGCCTTCTGCAAGATGTTTTCGGTGCTAAAAATGCTTGCATGGCTGAACACGCGTCTGTATTTCAGAAGTCCCAAATTTAGTCTACTAAACTCGCTGTGTCTACAGGAGGTTGACACACTCCTAAACCAATTGCTAAATATATTTACTTGGAGATGTTTTGCAAATAAAAGGACACTACAGATCAAACACTCAAGTGACGCTCCAAATGCAGCCATTAGAAGCTGCACTACTGAAAACAACAGATATATATGAAATAGGTGCAAAAATTAGAAAAACAATAAAACTCATCATTTCTGCACTTCATCTATTTCAATCCAAGAAACTGAGAGCTTCAGAGCCTGCCAGGAAGTAAGTCCTGTCCCACCTCAGAAGGAAAACGCCAGAGTTTTTAATACAAACAGCTTCGAAAAGCAAAAGGCTGTTAGGGGTAACCTGAGTAGAAATAAATCCAGGAGGTGTAATAGTCCTACAAACTGGACTGAAGCATTTCAGATTCCTCCTATCGTGTTTCGCATGTTTTTCCACATTTAAACCTATCCTGGTCCTGTGCTGTGCAATGAAGTTAATATACACAAGTTTAAATATAGAGTGGTTACTAAATTTTTCATTGTTGCAGAATGACTAAGTAATGTGGATTAATAACGTACCCAGGATAAAGGCAGACAAGGATCCCTGCAACAAAAAGTCACTTCTGAAGTCAGATATTCTCCAGGTGAATCGGAGGGGTTTGGGTTGAGCCCATAACATCAGCTCAGAGACCTGCAGTGAACCACAGGGTTTGCTTCCTTAAGAAAAGTGATTCTCTCTGCCCACCAGACAAGAAATTCAGCATGAAACACAGAAGTGAGCTGCTAACTGCAGTCATAAAGTTCTGTGCTTTTACAGGAAGAATCTTCACAGTTTTAATTGTGAAATGCCACCACCTGTATGGGGAGCGGTAAAGCTTTAGAATCAGCACGAGGATGCTTTGTGTCCCGTTCCGATCACGATGAACACAGACAGCATTACTGTTCAAACCCTTATCAATAGCTGTTACTAGAGATGCCAACCTCACAGCCCACCCAGTCCCACCCCCTGCCATGGGCTGGGTGCCCCCACCAGCTCAGGCTGCCCAGGGCCAACCTGGCCTTGAGCACCTCCAGGGACGGGGCACCACAGCTCTATGGGCAGCTGTGCCAGGGCCTCATGCCCTGCGAGTAAAGAACTTCTTACTAACATCTAACCAAAATCACCCCCTTTTAGTTTTAAGAGTCCCGTCCCCCCCCCCCCCCCCCCCCCCCCCGTTTATAAGCTTCCTACAAGAGCTCCAGGTCTTTTATTTTTATGCATAATCACATCTGAGTGACAGAGTTTTTCTACAAACAGCTTTATGGTGCTAAAAACAAAACGTTTGCATGTTATTTTCTGTACTACTGGGTACCACTGTATACATACATACAGTGTAGATACACACACGACTATTTACCACACTGCGTAGCATGAGCTGGTATTCAGGCACACCTGCCTTCCTCTTCCTTAAGGTAACGCTTTTCCTCAAGTGTCAGGAATGATATATTTGCAGCTCTGCAGTGCTTTTAATAAGCTACCAAAGATGATCCTGCACCAATTAAAATGTATTTGTTTGCACAGGCATTTAGAGTGATTGTATTGACAACTCCATTATAGCAAAATGCTTCTGAAGAAACCTTCCTATTAATGGTCCAGGCAGAATTCAGAGCATCTTCAGAACAAGATCAAACCCAACGCAAGCTAACAGCCCTCCACTCAAGTATAAAATCCTGCCTTTTCCATATTTTCCATATTTATTTCAGCCAGAAACACTTTCAACACTTATTTTTCACTCTACAAAGGATGCCTTGAACATATACCCGGTTTTTCAATAGAGGCTCATATTCGAGCTGCACAATCTACTTCATCTACACAAGAAATTTACTGTAGTGAAAAGGAAAGCAAAGCTCTTAGTATTAAAGCACTGTACCATGGCGAGGCACCCAGCGTGCCGCACTGGGACATTCTGATTGCCTTGAGATGTGTGAAATATGCGCTCACAGCTGAGCGCCTCCCAGTCAAAAACAGAGAGTTCAGCAGTGCCCGTACAGCAAACTCCTCTGGTTGTTATTAAACAAGGGAAAAACAAATCAAGCAAATGAATCAGCGTTCTGTAGATGTAATTCTCTTTGAGCTAAGGACGAAATGCTGAAATTTGTGCTGCAGGTGAAGATTCATAGGTTTGTTCTAAGTCGTATTGTTCTGCCTTTGTCTAATGCCCCCCACAGGTCTCTGCATCTTAATTCAGCATGGAAGCACAGGAAGGTACTGAGGAAACAGATGGAAAAACCTGCGATCAGAGGGACTTCAATGCAACAGCCCAACAATCTCCCTGTGTTGGAGAGGTGTGGATCTGAAGGGTGGACTGTTCGATGGATTAGGAACTGGCTGGACGCAGCCAAAGGGCTGTGATCAATGGCTGTGTGTCAGTGTGGAGGCCGCTCACAAGTGGTGTCACTCAGGGGTCGGTCTTGGGACTGTTGCTCTTCAACATCTTCATCAGTTGATCTTCATATTTTGTGCCTCTGTTTCACTAAATTGAAACTGACCAGACAGCTCCAGCAGTGAGGTCAATGGTCTTTGGGTGCTTCTGTGATGTCTGAATAGGATCATAGAACCAGCTGAATTGGAAGGGACCTTTAAAGATCATCTACTCCAATGAGCAGGGACATCACTTCCATACAAAGGCCACGTCTGCAAGTATTTCTTGTCATCATTACCTTTAAAAGAGCTCACGCTGCTCTGAACACGGCCATCAACAAGTCTGCATGTGAGCAGTGCTCAGAAATGAGTGTTGATGGTCCTAACACACCACAGAAGACAGAAGAAAACATCTGCTGCCTGTCACAAGTCTTACTGCTTCCCGACTCAATGTTTCCTGCACATTTTCACTCTGAAAAATATTTACGTTCTCCGTGTCCCTGTACAGTGTGCACACTGCAGCATTCACTGTGCATTGTTTACTTTCACTTAGTGCCACTTCAGCCCACTCACTGAGCCAAGACCCCACACCTTTAACTTTGCTTTTTTTCCTTCCAAAAGTTGCAGCTCATTCACGTACCAGGCCTATTCCTACATCATTTAGCAAGCGTAAGTTGAAGGAAATACCTGCAATACCACAGATGTACACATTTTTGGCCAGGCACATGTGTTGGCAGCAGCACGAGGCCAGCTGGGGACAGGTCAAGCTGCCTGCTGTGGGTGCAGGAGGCTCTGGCTGCTGCTGATACCTGGCAGGCCCTGCTGTCCATCTTGCCCTCTTCCCCTCTTTCTCCTTTGCCTGTCCCTCCAGCCTCTCCCTGTCCTGAATTATCATTAGCATTAGCATCAGGCTACATCGACATTCCTTCATCTCTCAGGGTTACCACAAGCAAACTTCCAAAGCTCTTTGCACACTGGTTGCCGTTGGATGGTGGGCTGGGGAGGCCAGAGCATCTCTGATGGCAGCAGGCAGACTGCTGAGGGCCCCAGAGACACGTTTTATTGTGGCCAGCAGAAGACATAAAATCCTTATGGCGCAGTTAGTGCCTGCTACCATCTAACTCCTCCATCACCTCCCACTCAAGTCCTCCCGCCACTGTGAGCTGTCAGGGACGTGTATGTGATGTGACAATGCTGTCTGCCCTCCAATGCCATGCTCTGTAGGCCAGTCCCATAGAGGACAACATCCAAGTGGACTGCCTGGTTTCCAGCTAAGACTGTTCCTCCTATGGACAGGGTGAGCAGCATGCAGTCACGCACAGCAGTCAGCAACATGAGCAAGGCCCAGGGGCAGGCAGGACACAGCGGCTCTGCCTGGTGCCAGCCACGGCCACAGGGGAAGCACAGCCCCAGGCTCAGCGTCAGGACCTGAAGACAGGTACCTGACTGCCCTCACCTCTTCCTGTGTACCTGTGTACCCACACTGCTGCTCCCAGCAGCTGGGCCCCCCCTCTGTTTTACACTGCTCTTATTGAATGGCAGCCACGGGGTTTAACAGCCCTTCGCTGCCTCGTCTCAGAGATAAGTAATTGAAGCACGCAGAAATCTGAGCTGCGCTTCTCAGAAGAAGTCAATCAGAATTCACTAGCTCTAGAGGGACTCCCAGAAGCACCACAAGCTCACGATGGCAGCTGGATACCATTCATCTGTCCTGGATACCGACCATCTCAGAGTCACACATACAGGATTCCCCATCCACTGACCAGAGGCAGTAAAATCTCTGACCTTCCAAGAGTGTGAGGCAACAGGGATCTATCATTGTGGGAACTGCTGAAAGGTTTCGCCCTTGCAGAGATTTGTTTTTTCCTCTGCAAACAAAACAGGAGTGATTTCAACCTAGATTTAGCATTGTAACCTTCAGGTTTTGCTCATCTACAGAAAGCAGCTTTCTGCATTTGAAACCTTCAAACTCAATGTCAAACAAGCGTGAGTAATCCTCACACCTACAGAAGAAGAATTTCTGTTTCAAATGTCTCCTATTTTTAGCTCTGTTATCTACTGATTATCTTTTAACATTTACCTCCCAAACGCTTTTGAGCAGCACTGGGAGGTGCCACACAGCACAACGGGCAGCGTCACGCTGCACCTACCTAACATAGGGAGACCAGCAATGTTTGTGGTGGAAATACATCTGTACATACCTGAAAGTAGAGCCTACAAAAAAAAAAAATCCAACTGTGTTTCCACTACATTCATTAACTGCTTTGCTCCTCCAACCTCACACTTGTTTCACACCTTAAAGTGCACACACACTGCAACTGAGTGGTCCTCCTAGATGAGACCTCTCCAATCTATCTGTATTTCTGGCGCTTATGTTTCTTACAGGGAAACTTCAGATTTGGAGTTTGTTATCTCAGAACAGCGACAGACCAAATCAGGTAAGGCAAGTGGCACTGCAACATCAGCCCATCCCACTACTGAGCAGCTTTACTTCCCACTTGAAGTGACACGAGCTGCACACACACACACACACACACACACACACAACCTCAGAAACCCCAAGAGTGGATGACAACTCCATCTGTACACAAGGGCAATGCTCTTTGTTCTTTGGCAGCAGTGGAACACAATATTCCCTCCTGCTCAGCAAATCCAAACCTCCTGCCTCACGTTTGCAGCTCTGCTTCCATTTTGCTGCCTTTCCCCATGCTCCTGTAAGGAATTCATCGAGGAACTGCAGAGCATGGGGTGAAGAGAACTGCATTTACCAAACTGAGGAAAAGCTCTGTTATGACCGGGGGGTTGTTCTTCAATTATCAGCCTGTTTCCCCACATCAAAATGCTAAGCAAGAACATCATGTCTCAGGACAGCTGCCAACAGGAAGGATCTTCAAAAAAATTAAAGAAATAAAAAGGGAAGGGTGGGGGGTACAGCGCTCAGAGAGGCACAGAGATGAGCTGCAGCACAGCACTTAGGGAAGGGAGCACAGAACAAGGCCCAGTAACCTCCTGCCTCACTTCATACCTCCCTGCAGACCTGGTTATTTTATTTTACAGAGTAACAGATGCCTGTGGCTGTCACTCGACTGTCTGCTGTACCTCTACATCCAAATGGAAAGGAAACATCAGGTACCCAATTTAACCCCAAAGGCCACCTCCAGCCTAACAAATGCCACAGGAGCTCCACCAGGCATCACAGGCATGAAACACCCACCACAAGAACCTACTGCTCACACCACACCTCTGAAGCACCCATCTGTCCATGTAGGCACCTACCAACCACCTCCTCAGTCTCAGAGGCAGGAAGCTCTGACTGGGAATTTAAGCACTAGAAATGCAGGTTCAGTGCTACTTCTTACTTCCATCTTTGCTTGCGCTGACACTTCCTGGCCTGTATCATAGAAACATTAAGGTTGGAAAAGACCTCCAAGATCATCCAGTCCAACCATCACACCATCCCCACCATGCAAACAAACCCACGTTCCTCAAGCTAATTGGCTTTTATGGGAAGGATGAGGTGGGCTTTGCTGTCTTTATTAGTGCAGACACTTGAGATGCCTTCATTGAGGCAGCTGGGTGCTTCTTGTCCCTGCCAGTGCCTGCAATAGCCAGCTCAAGACTGGCTCTGGCCCCAAGTGAAAACACCAAAGGAGAAGAACAAAAGAAATAACCCTGAGCTAATTAACAACACGCGTCCCCAAACGTCCTGCTGAACGTCCCAAACTCTGCCACTGAAACCTTGTAATTAGAGGTGGGTAGAAAAGATTCTAGGTGCACATATAAACAAATGCAGGGGAAGAATTAAATACACCAGCTGTAATTAAAAATTGTCTATTCCAAGACTACAGTGAATTCAAAGTTCAGCAGCACTTCTGTAATATTTCTTCCCCCAAACAATGACCCAACCTGGTGCCACGGGACAGGGCAGAGTTACAGATATCTGACAGCCCTGCCTGAAAGCTTAGACGCAGCTTGTCACAGCACACACAGTGCCTTGTTTGTGATACCATTTCCGTTCTATTTCCTTGTCCATTGAATGGCACAAAGCTGACTGACTCTGCACCAGACAGGGTGCAGTTGTGTATAATATGAAAGCGATCCATTTTGAGATGGCAAGGTAGGGAAAGGCTCTTCACAACTCTCCCCCTTTCCTGCTTCTTCCTTCCTCGCAAGATACAGCCCTAATTTCTTACAATGTTCTGAAATTATCTGGTAATAGAAAGAAAAACAACAACTTGAAGCTTGGACCCATCTGCCATTTGAGTATGTAAATCCATGCAATGGGAACCAAGACACCTGACAGCTTATTTCAAATACCTGTTAGCAGCTAAACCCAATAGGTGCTTCCAGCCAAACATACACAACCAGCTCCCAAATTTCCCTACGAGAAATTATTTGCTCCACCCACACTGTTCATTTCAGCAGTCAACACAACAGCACTCACCTATCGGGATGAAGGCAGCTTTCTTAGGGGAATTAGAGGGTTTGCTACCTTTATGTTTGTAGATACCAGCTGCTTGGTATGTACAACACACAGTGTCAGTACAACTGATACCTGCAAACACTGCCAGTCCTCCCGACTTTAAAAAGCGACTGCTGAGTTCTGACAGCAACTACACGCCAGGCCCTCATTCAGTATCCTGCATCTTCATTCAGTATCCTGTATGTTCATCCAGTTATCTGAACAGAAACACCCACAAAACAAAGGCAGGTCAATCTGTTAGGTGTTAATCCCGAGGTGCCCATTGGGAGGACAGGACTCCACAGCATTTCTCCAGGCTTTTAGAGACTTTTCACTACACTTAGAGGGAATCTTTCTTCTGAACCTTCTGCTTTCTTGCTGTAAGGCAAAGCTTAGCTCAGGTTTACTTAATGTAGGGCAGGCAGCCTGTGACTGGAGTTATTAAAGTTACAAACATTGCGACAGATGACCTCGTGTACACGCATCCAAGCCCACACCTCTTCTGTATCAGCTCCGTCGATCTCCACACGCTACATAATTAGTTATGCTAATTTATATAGAAAAAAAAGTTGTGTAACGTAAGCGAGGCTCAACGAGTAGAACTAGCCAGTGAGCCGGCCTGCTGTGATCCAGCAGGACGCACACAGCCCCGCAGATGCAGCTTCCATCTCAGAACACACCACGAAAGCCCAGAACAACCCCCTCCTTCCAAAAATAGGCAGAGAGAGACAAACAAGGGAAAATCTCATCCGTCCTTGTGAGATGCACTTTTTAGGACAAGAAAAGGCAGTTTTAACCACATGACACGAGTGGGGCTTTTGGTGTTTGTTTGTTTGTTTGTTTAAAAAAAAAAGGTTCAAATTAAACTGCTGTGAAGGAAGAGAATTCTGCTGTTTTTACAGTTCTGATCCAGTGGCTGAGCAGAGCTCCCAGCCCCACAGCTGCACGTTCCATGGCACGCTGTGCTACCACGTGTGCTGAGGAGAGAAACAGACCGAGAATTAATTCATCTGTGAAGGAATTCTGTGCAGCCAATCTAAGCCACGGGCTGCTATAGCCAAGTGTTTGCCAACAGACACCAAAAGGAGAAGGTGGCACCACCTGCAACAGGAAAGTGTGTGCTGCTCCATTCAGAAAGCACTGCTTTCAATGTGGGACCAGGCCACACTCCTCTCAGGACTCCAACAGCATAATATCCCATGGAAAGGGGACTAAAGCAGAGCCAGAGGTGCCAACACAGCACGCAGAGGAGAGGATGGAACAAGAACCCCACAGAAGAGCATCACCTCCTGCAGACTAAGCTGGTACCTCAGTGTCAGCCCCAAGGACACTGGGTCACCACACACTTTGTGCTCAGAACATGTCTGGGAAACATTAATCCACTCTCCTGTGGTGCAAGTCCTGAGCTCAGTGCCCGTCAGGCCTTAAACAGCAGAGCCATGCTCCTGACCTGCAGGTGGACCCATGAGCTCCAGCATCACTGCTCCCAGTGCTCACCTGAGGGCTTCCACAGAGATGTCAGGCTGGGATTCAGTCAGAGATTCCCATTGTGTTCTGCAGGTCTAGCTCCAGAAACAGCTCCTTAAAGCCCATTAGCTGACTAAATACATTAAAAATAAATAATCAAAATCCACCTTACTTCCTAAGCTTTAAAGGCACACTGCTCTTTTGCACAGGTTGCCCAGAGAAGTTATGGGTGCCCCAACCCTGGAGGTGCTCAAGGCCAGGATGAATGGAGCCCTGTGCAGCCTGATCTAGTGGCTGGCAACCAGCCCACAGCAGGAGTTTGATTGGAAGTAGATAATACTTAAGGTCCATTCCAACCCAATCCATTCTGTGACTCTATGACTGTATTTTCCACATCTAATTCAGCAAACCTCTTCCTTCTCCAATTAACACAGCAGCCACCAGCGAGCAGCTCTCCTCCTGTTTGCAGAGGGCAAGCTCCAAGCTGTTGTATGGTTGAAAGTGGAATACAACACTCTTTGCAGATTAATTCCTAAGCTTCACCTGATTAATGCACCCCAGAACAGCAGTCCAGGTGGGATCAGACTTGTTGGGAGTGCGTGGCCAGTGTCACGTTGCTGTGGGCACTGAGAGGACAACACTTCAGCACACTGGAATTTACAATGGCAATTGCAGCACGTCGTGCACGGCAAACCACAGGTCTGACATCTGGTTTGTACCTGAGGATGAGGAAAAGTGAGGGAAGAATAACACTGCAAAGCTCTGATTTCATTGACTCCATGGATTCATCAGACTGAAAAACATGGGACAATTCAACAAAACCACGGGATTAAGCTCTCAGTTCTGGGGGTTCAGTGTTTTAAAAACTTTGCTCAACAAGCTCCAGAAAATACTTCTTAAGGCATTTGAAGCCATGAACCCCAACGTACGCTTTGCTCCTCAGCTGGAAGCCTGAGGTTAAAGTACAGGCAGGAAGGGGTTTGAGCTGGCTGAGGCCACACCGTTCAAGATCGTCCAAGAGGCAGAACTAGCCAGAAGGGAGCAGGTATTTGAGCCATGTTGAGCCTGCCCACAGAGGCAAGTCAGACTCTTAGACATCACCTTGTTTAAGCAGTGCAAAGGTATGTTTACTGCTGTTCATCTGAAAACCCCCTTACACCAACAGGAGGGTGTAGGAAGTCCTTCAATTGATGAGAAATGGGTAGCAGTGTGGAGGTTCTGCTCTGCTTGTAAGACAATGTGGTTCCCAAGACTCACTATCTGGATGGTTTACACACCGTCTGCACATGTTGTAGCAATGGCAGCAGATTTTATAGACCCATTAGAACAGCGGTATCTGCACCAGGTCAGCAAGACCCATCCAGTTCAGCCATGTGTAGGCAACAGCAGCCAGATCTGGATGCTAAGGAGAAACATTACACTGACAAAGGAGTGAAGTGTTCTGTTCTGTACTGCAAATTAATACTGCCACTTGCAGAAGCGATTCCACCCTGTCCTGAAGCTGCCATCAGGGTGTGCCTGAGACAATCAGCTGGGTCAGGAACATGAACTAAGAGGCACAGCAAGCCTCCAAATCCGGCTGCACAGGGCAGCAACCAGGCAGGGCTGCACTCACTGCGATGCCCAGCAGGAGGACACACATGGGTGATCCTTCCGTGGAAGCATCTTACGTCCTCAGCTTCCAGCAGACCCTTGGGGGATTTCCTGAGCTGCACTGTAACCTTTAAATGTGATGGATCAATGCAGTTGGATCTTTAAGCGGCACAACGCTACTGTGATGGTAATTTGGGTTTTGAAAAGGCAGCTCATAGTAAAAATAAACATCAAGTATTGTTTTGCTATGCTGTTATTTCAGTGACCTTTGAGTTGTAAGTTTATCAGCAACTGGTGAATGCACGCTTTCTATTAACCCTGCCATTTACTAACACAGAGAAGCAGGGACGGAATTTAAAGACCACTGTGCACTCTCCAAACAACGAGTAACACTTCACGTGCAAAATTACTGTACCAATGAGTGTGACAGTGCTACTTAATCAAAACCCTTATTTATATATGCTTATCTGTTTCATACACATAATGATGTCTGCCTGGCAGGACTTTAGGCTTAAGGACTACCCAAAGCACGACACACAACGAAGGAACACATTACCTTCAGCACACACGGGAACACTTTCAGCCTCCCCTGACCAGCGCTGTAAAACACTATAGATTTGGCTCATTTAGAAACATCCAGGTTTTTCTTCTACTAAAATGTTCTGCAAGTCGCTGTATCTCAGGTATTTCCCATCCTAATCCTGCACTTTTACAAATCTCAGACTGTCTCCCACAAAAAAACCCAGAGACCTGGCAGGGGCAGGAGGTCACTGTCTGCCTCAATCAAGCCAAAGCTCAGCTTACAAGATGGGAACAGCAACACATTCCCTGTCCGTTTTAGGAACACTGAAACAGAAGCTTTTTCTTCATTTCCTCACTAATTCTTAGAAGCTGTGCTTTAAAATTGTTCCATTTTCAAAGGCTTTGCCATCCAAAGGGTGAGAGCTCATGAGTACCACTGTACTTCCTATTTCTGCTGCTCAGTGAGAGCCTACGGATACAAAGCTCTAGAAACACTAACAAACAATATATACATGTGTATTATTGTATATTATTCGCTGTATCATTAGGAACTAGTTACTTTTGAGTGCCATTCTGACTGACGTGCCTTCAGCTATTACAGTCTCATTTAGAACATCATTTAGGAGGAAGTTTTTCACCCAGAGGGTGGTGTCACACTGTAGCAGGTTGCCCAAGGAGGCTGTGGATGCCCCATCCTTGCAGGCATTCAAGGCCAGGCTGGATGTGGCTCTGGGCAGCCTGGGCTGCTGGTTGGTGACCCTTACAGAGTTAGACCAGGATGGACCATGTCAGAGTTCTCAGCAGAGCATCCTACTGAGGCTCATACCAGAGAGAAAGGAATCGAAGAGTGAAGTGCTGACAAACGCATCACTACAGTTTTGATCTCAAGTCTGTCCTACAAGAAGAATTTTGCTGGCGTTATATCCCTGTTTCCATTTGTCTCCCTCTCAGCATCCCCTCAAGATTGTACCAAAAACCAGCCCAGTACATGAACACACGCAGGGAGCAGGTGCTGCCCTCCCCACTGATGTCAGAGATAAAGCCCCACACGAGCACAGGGCACAGAGCAGCACAGCTCAGTGCTGAGTGGCCATGCAGCATTTTGGCTCTATGGGAGCACGGGAGGAGAAGCAGCCGCTGCTGCCCCTGGGCCTCGCTGCGGCTGGGAGCCATTAAAGTTTACAAGACGCCTGATGGATTTTAATGCCATTTTAGTAAAGCGGAGCAAAGAACAGTACGGTCGGTATTATCAGCTCATAAACCCACTGTGCTGGAGGAGGGGGCTGTTAAAAAACAGATTTTACAAGAGTCCTTCATGCCAATCCATGAGGTAACTAGAGTCAGGCACATCTCACTCGCTTTGGGAACACCGGTTTGCACATACAGCGATCCTGCACTGATCTGCCACTCACACCAACCACCACTAATAGTAAAACCACCAGGAACAATAAAATCTGGCTTCAAGTGCAGCAAAACCTGAGGAGGTGCAACAAGAAGATGCAGCTACAAGTGTTAGCTGTGTAACCACAAGCACACCCTGCAGTTCACCTACTTTGACCTTGAGATGGCACAGAAAGGTGATCTAACGTGACAAATACCACCCAGTGCACCACTAGAGATACAATGCAGAGATGAAAACAAGAACAGAACTTGAACAATGAGCAGACCCCAGTCCTGTCCCTGCATCTGCTACAAGTGGAGCCGTGCTGCTGCAACACTGTGTGGAGAAACATGGGGAAGAGGAGGCTCAGGGTGGAGAAATGACTGGGGGAGAAAGGAGGGATGGGCACTTTGGATGGTGACAAGTCAGTAATGGAGGGATGGGAGGAAAGGAGGAATAGAAGTGAGTATCCAGAAAGAGGATGGAAAAGAATAAGAGAGTGAGAAAGTTGTGTAGATTGGGCCAAAGGTGGTTTTTGTTCTTAAGAATAAAAATGAGATGAAAGGGCAGAATTCTGCACAAAGCTTTTTCTTTGAGCACTGATCTCACTGCCGGAGCCGCTGCCCTCTGCAGCCCAGGCCTGAGCCGCCCCAGTTCCTCCCATCCCCAGGATGACCACGTGGCCGTTAGGCAGGGCCACATTTACTCATATTACAATTAAACTACAGGAAAGCATGTTGGCATGCGAGGGAAGTGATGACCGAGCTGCTACGTCACTGTGGCCACAGAACACATGGAAAGAAAGGAGAGAAAAAACGTGAGAAAACCCCCAGTGAGCTCAGTCCGGCAGCGCCATCAAAAGCAGCCATCAGCCACTGTCACACAGTCAGAAACAGGCAGCTGGGCACAGCTCATCCACACTCACACCTCTTTGATCCATGAAACCCAAAATACCACGCACTAATGAAAAAGCATCCCAAAGGATGGGAATAAGAACGACCCCAAAGGTTTTCCTGTATGGTGCACTCAAGGCAGTGATCCCACAGCACACTGCAGTAATCTGAGTGCAGCTTCAGGAGCAGCCAGCCCTCACCTGCCAGCAAAGCACAACAGCTCCCAGAACTGTGCAAACATGGGGCCTTTACAAACCACGTCTTTAGTGTCTAATGAATGCACACAGTAACTGCAGTTTCCCACCATCAATTGTCCTGCATGAGGGCTGCAGCTCAGGAGCCCACACACAGCTCTGCAGCAGTGCAAGGGGAAAAACACCTCTATATGTACCAAGAAGCAATGCAAGTTACAAGATCAACATTAACTGTACTTCAGGCATGCTTTTAAAACAAGAAATACTTCTGCGTGACATGTTGTTCCCCCAAAATAACCCACCTTAATCACAATATACCTCCAGCAAATAGCTGCTGCAGTTGGGTTCTTTATTAGTAACAGCGCAGTTAACCAGTTACAGCTTTAATTAGGCAAAAGCTAATTACCAGAGGTGATTCAAAAACAGCACAACGAACAACGTAAAATAAAGGCAACAGAAAAGCAACATGGTACCTATTAGATATTAGTTGGTAAAAAACAACACTTAAAAGATGTGGTGCAGAAGGAGAAGATCTCCAACAGTGTATTCTGCACTAAGCACAGTCACTCTGATGTCAGCCACTCATCCCTCCTTTTCACACAGGACTTACCTATGTTTTTCTAGTTCGTTGTGGGAGGATCTATCAAAAAAAAAAAAAAGAGAAGTAACATTAGAGGACGGGATAAATAGCAGCATTTGGAACATTTAAAAACCAGCATAAGAGCTCTCTAAAATGTATATTCCACGTATTATGAAACAGCTGTTTTCAAATCACTTTTACATCTCTTAGATATTACAAGGCACCGAGTTAATTTCCATGAGTAAACGGTGGGTTGGGGGGAATGATAATGAATTTGCATTAATAAAGTTTTCAATAGATTCCGCGAATGGATTGGATGTGAAAAAAAACCACACCAAAACGATGAGGTTAGTATTAAAAGCAGCCCAGGAGAGCTTTATCTGCAAAGAAAAGCTGTGAGGGGGCAGCAGTGTTAGATCTGAGTGCGGATGAGAAGGGAAGAAGCACCCAGCACCCAGCGAGATGGTGTTGGAGCCAAGGGAAAGCAGAGGGAGAGAGCAGCAGCCGAGCGCTGCTGTTGACATCTTAGTGGCAAAACAGAGGAATGCTCTGAATTCTTCTGAGCCTACAAACAGCAAAAAAAAGCCCAGTCCTGAGCTGCCCACACCGGTACAGTGCGCTGTTCTCTTCCACACTAACAGGCTTCGGGGTTTATTTGTTCCCCCCAGCTGATGCCTCAGGTCTCTGCCATCAGAAGGAGGCCCGAACTGCTCAGGGATTTGTTGTTTTTTCCAATTGATTCAGCTGGAAATACCGATTTTATTTATTTGTACAGCTCAGACTAAAGACATTCCCAAAACAAAGTTACTGTCACCACTTTGAACCCAGTAACTTCCTGGAGTATTACTTCTGTCAGAGCAGAACTAAGGACGACTATGGGGTGACAACGTCCCCCTGACCAACACGTGCCCCATGCAGCAGGAACTGCCCTGTCTGTGCCCACCTTGATGAGAGCTGCACCATGAGCATTATCTCTCTGGCCTCAGAGAGGAAAAGGGAAAGAGCTCGTGCAAAGGAATAACCATCGAAGAAAGCCACAAGCAATTTATTTCAGGCCGGCACAGCTACTGATCCCACAATGAATTACGTGAACAGCCCTCTGTGGGTTAAGGAAAACCCGGACACACACAAGGTTCAGCACTGATGCTGCTCTGCTATTGACTGAGAGCATCCCAGTGTCGCTACTGAGACATCAACTAAGCAACCACTGCCTGCCATCATTTGCTGAACAGCCCATGGATTATTTTTATAACTTGTTACACCAAGGGAACCACATCCAGATATTACAGGTATTCCTCCAATACCACACGAGCACTCCTGACTGACACAGTGAGACTGAGAATGGATTATGAAGGTACTCCGTGCTATATGTGTATATATGCTATGGCTACTCTGCCATATCAAGTTGGGGTAACTTCATTTTAACATCCTTGCCATTTGACCCCAGTAAGGTCCCTATTCCCATATATACACTGAGACAGACCAAGCTTTAGCTCCTGAAGCAGCAAAGAACATCACAACCCACCAGGCAGCACTCACAGAAACACACAGCAAACAAATGCTCAGTCTGGAACCACTCTGCACTAAGACTGGGCAGGTTGGGGGCAGTCACAGGGACAGATGTGGAGGAATGTGAAGAAGCAACACTGGCAGATGCAGCCAGGCCAGCTCTGGACCACACTCCCATGAACCAGAACAAATGGCTCCAATATCTGCCTAACGGGGACACAGAATCCACCTCGGTAACTGCAGCATGAGAGAAATGGCACCAGCAGGAACTGAGCAACACTGAGCAACACTGAGCCCTTGGGGCAGCCTGGGAACTAAACCTGGAGAGCTGACATCTACCTGACCACAGTTCCATCTGCAGAGCAGCCTCTGGAGGAGGCTCAGGGGAGAACACATTGCTCCCTACGAATGTCTGAAAGGTGGCTGCAGTGAAGCAGTGGTCAGCCTCTGGTCATGAGAGCAGTGACAGGATGAGAGGAGACGGCCTTAAATTGCACCAGGGGAAGTTCAAGTTGGATGTTAGGAAAAATGCCTTCGCTAAGAGTGGTGAGCTATTGGAATAGGCTGCCCAGGTGGTGGTGGAGTCACTGTCCCTGAGGCACTCAACAAGATGTGGCGCTGAGTGGCACGGGTTAGTGAGCATGGTGGGGTGGGCTGACACTTGGACTGGGTGGTCTTAGTGGTCTTTTTCAACCTGAATGATTCTATGAATGCCCTACAACCTGATAGGTGCTATGGAAGGATTAATCGGAAAGCACAATAGTTTTCATTCACTTGGTTTCTTTGGGGGAGGAGAGATTAACCTCCAAACACTATTTACTTTCTCCTTCCACACTACAGAATATCACAAGAATATCCACCTGCTTATGCTCCTAATGCAGCTTGAAGTGAGGGAAAAGTCAGAGCTGCTCTGCACACAAACCAGCACTCCAAGTGCTACAGCATTTCAGAGTGGAGGCTTTTACTATTTCACTGATCTAGGGAGCAGACCAGGAATAAGAAGATAGATGGATATGCGTGTTTATAGAATAACACATGTATGTATTTATATAGAAGAACGAGGCCTGTGCAGCAGCTTGAAGACCAATGGTCTGTGGAGCCCTTCAAAAGTGGCTGCAAGAGAAGGAAGACTTCTGGTATCAAACTTAATTCCAGTATTCTAGGTTCTGCACCTCCACACACAACTTCAGGAAGCCGGGGGTAATGCTGGTAAAGGGGTCAGTAAAAAACCTCAGCTAAAAACAGGAAAGAGACACCAACAAATGCCATCAACGAAGTAACAGATCTAGAAGGAGACCAGGAGCGCTGCTGCTCAGCATTGAGCTGTTTGCAGGCACTGTGGCCCAGGACAGCCCTAACACCATCCAGCAAAGGGCGAGCAATCAGCTAACAACCAAGCAGCAATGTTCTTAGTGAATGCACTGTCCAAGGAAGGTTTGGAAGAGGCAGGAGGAGCCAATAATGCCAGGGAACCCTATATCCACACCTGAACTGCCATGAGACACACATGGAAACACTGCAGCTTCTGCATTGTCCTCGCAGCCTGACAGATTGGGCTGGGCACTTCCTCACACACAGCTTAGGCCCCTGGATCCAAGCTCACGCTGCTACATGATGGCCGTGATCTTGTTTCCCCTCACTGACACCAACACTGCAGCTTCCAGGCACTGCAGGTTGAGCACAGCTCATAGTGGGGAAGGAGCAGCCAGTAAGATTTATCACATTAGGACCAAAAGCATCGGTGTTAAAAACAAGCTGAGGGATATTGACTGCTGTCCCTCTGCCGACAGCGTTAGGAAAGCAGACTCAGAGGGATCCATCGAATTCAGAAAGCCGAGTTGTCCCCACAGCAGCTTCAGAGCAACACAAAAAAGAACAGAAAAATAGAAGTCAGCTCTGATCCCTGCCCCGCGTGGGCACGGAGCAACATCTGCGCAGAGCCAGGGGCTCGCTGTGCAGGGCACGTGCTGCCTCTCGCCATCAGCCAACACCAACAGAGGAACCCGGATACGGAGCTCTGTTTTTATTTGAAACACCAAATGCAGCTTTCACCCCTTTTTACACATAACCCTTCACCAGAGCACAGCAAAAAGTACAGCCCTATTTATATAACACTCCGACCAAAATACTGACTTTAACAGATAGAGAAGATATATTTATGAACGAGCCTTTCTTTTGCTTTCGTCCCCCCCCTTCCATAACGCAGCTCCTAAAGGATCAGGCCAAACATTGCACCACTGACGTCCAATTCCTTTCTCCACGAGTCAACGTAACCGTGACCTCAGTGGACTGGCATCCAACACACTGATTTCAGTTCTCATTTTACCTTATTTCTGACCCTTTCGGGTCAGGGACACTGCTGTCCCTGGGCTGGTACCACGCTGTGCCACCAGCTGTATGGCAGTGCGAATCCACCTCACTCAGGGTGAGAATACAGGATTCCAGCACCAAGTCCTTTCCCATTGTCTCCTCTTTTATTTAACATCTCAGAAATGTTTGGGCCTTCAGGTGTCACGAGGACAGGACACAAGGAAATCCAGCTACCTGCAGGCCAAGCTGGGTTCCCACCCGAGCGCTGCTAGCAAACGTCACCACATTTCCAATCTCTGTTGTGCTCCTCCTCGGCACGCTGCGCACATTATCTCTCCATTTCACGCAGACCTCAGGGAGACATCCAAAGGTTTGTTATTAAAACATCCAAGGCACAACCCAGCTGTTTGCTTTGTGCCACTTCTGTAATTCCAGATAGACAGTAAGCAGAGTTATAGGACTGCACTGCTTTAGGAGCTACAGTTACTGCTCATGAAGAGGAGACATTTATTATCCTTTGGTCATGATAAGCATTTGTGTAACAAGATGTGAGCTGGGTTTACCTTTCCTCCCCCAAAAGCCAATTGCAAGCTTCTGCCTCTCTCAGTTCTGTTCTCCTTACACAACAAACATGCAGCTTCATTGGCCATAGGATTTGGGTCAGAACTTTTGGAGGAGCACAACTCTGAATCTCAGAGATGGACATCAGAGAGAAAATGGAGCAGCCTGGTCCATGGGGCACAGTAACGAGCACTGCAGGAAATGTGGCCAGAAGAAACAGCATAAAAACAAATAATTACAAGAAGATGGCTAAAAAATGCCCAGTAGCCACTAACCACCCTGCAAATACCCTGCTGAGCAACAAGCTGCTATAGAACATTTCCACTTTGGATCCAAAGGTATCGGCGAGCAAAACAAAAATGTGAAATTCCTGCAGTAGACAGCAGGCTTATAGATCTGGATTGATTAAATGCTGCTATTTTTCCTGCTATGCATCCAGGTCTGTCATTTAATTCCCATAGGGAAGCAGGCAGTGCTTCAGCCCAGACTCCATCGCCCTGTCCCAAGGGTCAGCACTATTCCTCCCATTCTGCTCCCAAGAATCCCAGCCAAGACGCATCCCGTTCAGCAGGAGGATGGAGGCTCCAGATATCATGATGTCACTGTATCAGCAGGAGAAGCAGCACCTTGGTGAGCAACGAGGCCCTTCTGCTCCAGCCCTTGGACCCACAGCCAGAAAATGTGGAGCAGCTGCAGGGGTGTCAGAGCCCCCATAGACAGGCAGCGAGGGGAGGAACTGCAGAGCAGAGCAATGCGTGGCACAGCCCCCTGCTGCTGACACTGCTCCCCTCCTCCCCTTTCCTCATTTTCCCAAAATGAGGAGGAAGATGTTTTTCATGCTTTAATGTATCTCTACGTATATATATTTAGCTCACTAAGCGTGCAATACATACATACATATATATGTATCGGTTTTTAATCTGATCAGACGGTATAAACAAAGGGAGCTGAGGATGCTGCAAGCAGCAGGATATAAAAACAGATGACGAAAACAACCAAACCCCTGCAGTTTCGAAACGTGCAGTTCTCTGCTCCTTTCCTTCCCCTCCAACCTTAAGCACGTATTTTTCCATCTAAGAAGAAGAATGCAACCATTAGGAATAAACTTCAGACATGTATGTATATACTCTGCCTGAAACCGATGCTCCAAGGCTGGAAAAAGGTTGAAGCAGAACAATAACGACAAACGTTTTGCCCAGCACTTCACATCACCACGACCATTCCAGATCCTCTGAACTTTGGCCAGTCGTCTGCCCCTGGTAATCTCCAAGTTGCTTAGGGAGACTTAACAGCATTACCCAAACTCTAGTCTGGGGTTCAGACCCTGCAGCCTATAAGCTCCAAATAATAATAATAAACAGCGATGCTGGTGTACTTTGTGGGGTTTAGAGTGATGTTCTAATGTAAAGATCATTTAGAATTCAAGCTCATAGGCAAAGCTGAGCAGCAGTACCTCCAAATGGGGGTGGGTGCAGGAGGTGCAATGGATGCAGGGGTGCCCACAGAGCTCTGCAGTCACGCTTGCTCCAAACAGAGCAGGGCGCTGCATTCCAGCAATGCGTCTTCACTCACAGCCTGACAGCATCCACACCACGCGAGACCATTTGGGAAGCACCACTTCGTCCCATAACACCAACTCATTCCTGATCTAATCACTGCAGTGAGGAGGAAAGAAAGCGCAAGGAAATGCATAGGTGGCACGTCACAGGATGGCATGTTGGAGGCTGGCACTGCTGCATGGTGAGGATCAGAATGAAAGTCTGAGCAGGTAAATACAGAATGCAGGATTGTAACTGCAAGCAGACATGCACACCTCAGCTTCCATAACACGAGCAAATCTGTGAGCAGAAATCTTTTAATTCTGCTCTATTTGATAGGTTACAAATCCTCTCCTAACAACTCTGAAAAGCAGCTTAGAGTTCAGACAAATAACTATTTTGCAGGGATGACAAGAGACCTAAGAATGGAAATGATGGAATAATAGCTCTCTAAGTAACACAGCTTTCCCAAACTCAGGAGGCAGAAATAGTCCTTAAGATGCAACCAGCGCTTTGCGGTGGGGAATCCTAGGAGCCCTGTTTAGATTAACCATGGATGTGTTTCAAGAGGCAGCCAGCACCTTTGGGAGTAAACAGCTAGAAACCTCCAGGAGCGGAGCCTCGGGAAACATCTCCCACTCCTGATGACTCTCTAAAATGAGCTGACATCTGAAATGAGACAAGAATTCAACTTAAACCCAAACCCACGTCCAAGTGCTGCAGCGAGAACGCAGCAGCGTGTGCCTGACTTCCAGCAGGGGACAGGGAACGAGCAGCCTCCCCCAGCAGCTCTGATAGAGGCACAGCTCAGCTGCGGGCAGCAGCAGGGTGCCAGCTCTGCCCTCCCGAGGAGCTGCCAGCTCCTGATTCCAGGCCGCATCTCGGGCACCCTGCGGGATCCCTGCGGGCCCACCGAGCTCACGGTGCTTTGCAAAACAAACCACGTGCGAGCCGAGTTCACGTTAGGCTGTTCCAGAGGAAGCACCGTGCCCAGCGGAGCCGCTGGTAGGGCCAGGCCCGGCCACGGCTCCGGAGCAGCCCTGGAAGAGCCGAGCAGAGCGGAGCGGAGCAGCACAGCGACGGCTGGAGGAGTTCCCAGGCGGGGGCCGGCACTGTCCCTGTAAGCCAACCTCCTGCACGTCCACAGCCACTGCCGGAGCGGCAAACAAAGCTGCAGAGCCTGCGCAGAGCCCTTCGCTAATGGCATCGCAGCACAGGTAGCGCTGCGGGGAAAAAAAACAACAGGCGACGGTACAACGAGCAGGGGGATGATGATGGCAACGACGGGCCACGCGGGGACAGCGGCACCGGGAGAGATCGACTTCGGAACCTCCTCAATGCGGAGCGACGGGAGAAGGGCGAGCACCGGGTCGGGACCGTCCCGTGCACGCGGCGATTCTGAGGCCCCACGGGGGGAAGGATATAAATAAACGCTGTGGGGGGAGGGAAGGAGGGGGGGGGTTGAATTAGTGCCATGCAAAGAAAAGGCTGCGAGGAGACGGCACAGAGAGCGGAGCAGAGCGGAGCCGTGGGGGCGGCCGGCAGGGAGGAGATGGTTGTACGCGTGGCAGTGTTTATATGGGAGATGAAAACACGGCCAAGCCCAGGCGGCGAAAAATGGCGACTCCCGGGATGGGGGAGCGGAACCGACGGGCTGCTGGCGTGGATGGAACACGGGACGAGCTGTGTCCATTACCTGTTATTCGGGGACTTTCTGGCCATGGAGCCTGCCTTTGTTTTCTTTCTGGAATAGTCACTATCGAAGGGTAACACTGATGCATAGCCATGTTCTGCTTCTAGGGACAAAGTCAGCATTAGTGGCAATATATTTTTTCCATGCATTTTTTTCCTCCTTTGCAGGAACGCTATAAGGGGGTAAAGAACAGAATTTTGGTTGCGGTTGATTTGTTGGGATTTTCAGTCCGGCATCTCTTAAAGCAGCAACACACATACACACACACACACACATATATATATGTATATATATATATATATACACACATACACGCACATAAAGGCCACAAATCCCCCCCAAGTGCCCCCACCTCAGTCTCCCCCCACCCCCCGGCTCAGCAGCCCCCATTACCGCCCTAAATCCCCTATTATCGCTCTATGTGTGTGGCACACACCGAACACACACAGCCCCGTCCATATTATGGCCCTGCCCGCCCTGTGGCAGCTGGGCCCGATCCCCTCACAACAAAGAGACAGCAGCGCTCAGTACCTCGGTCTCTTCTCTCCAAGTACTCGGCCGCCTCCAGGAGAATTAACAGGGAGTTCAACTCCATGGCTGCGTGTTGGAGGAGCCGAGCAATGCCGAACCGAACCGAGTAACACCGAGTAACACCGAGCCGAGCCGAGCCCCCGCAGCGCGGCCACTCCACCCCGCGCCGAGTTCACGCGCGGGGGAACTTCCAAGTCCCCAGTTATAAGGCACCTCTCTCAACCTACATTTGACACACGGCAGACGGGCAGCTCCGGCGGCCAATAGGAAAACGGGGTTCAGCGAGGAGGCGGGACGAAGCGCCTCGATGGAGCCAATCGGCGTTGAGAGCCCCCCTCCCTTTTCCTCTGGCTGGGGCAGGGAATGTTGACAGATCTCATCTCGCCTCCCATTGGTCGGCCGCTATAGTAACAAGTTAGAAGCCGAAGCTTAGCAACAGCACGTGGTGGCCCCGCCTCCTCGCGCGCTGATTGGCTCGCTTCTTGCATGTTAAGCAGCCGGCCGGCGCTGATTGGCCCAGAGGGCACTATGCAAATGAAGGTACGCGTGCGCTGTGTGGGGAGGGGGGTGGGGCGTTGGTGCCGCGTGGGACGCGGTGTGTGGTGTGTGTTGTGTGTGTTGTGTTTGTGGTGTGATGTGTGTGTGTGGTGTGTGTTGTGTTGTGTGTTGTGTTGTCTGTTGTGTGTGTGTTGTGTCTATGCTGTGTTGTGGTGTGGTGTGTGTGTTGTGTTGTGTTTTGTGTGTTGTGTGTTGTGCATTGTGTGGTGTGTTGTGGTGCGTGTTGTGTTGTGTCTGTGTGTGTTGTGTTGTGTCTGTGTGTGTTGTGGTTGTGTGTGTGGTGTGTTTTGTGTGTTGTGTTTGTGTGTTTTGTCTATGCTGTGTTGTGTGTGTGTTGTGCGGTGTGTGCGTTGTGTGTGTTGTGTGATCTGTGTTGTGTGTGTTGTGTGATCTGTGTTGTGTGTGTGTTGGGTGTTGTGTGTGATGTGTGTGTGTTGTGTGGTGTCTTGTGTGTGTTGCGTGTGTGTTGTGTTGTGTGTGTTGTGTCTATGCTGTGTTGTGTGTTATGTTGTGTGTTGTGTGCTGTCAGCTCCGAGCATGGCGGCTCTGTCACAACAGCAGCAACGTGGAATAGAACGTCAGTGGGAAGATTCAACCTCTACTACTGTACCCCCAACATCCACCTCTGATGTCGTGGGCCAGCATCATAAACCAGGAGGCATTACTTTTGGAGCAAACATTATATGTTATGTCTGGTATGTCACTAGTCTGTATCTTTGCCTCAGCTGAGTGAATGTGATACAGCTGCTGATGGCATAGAGTCATTAAGGCTGGAAAAGGCCGCTGAGATCATGCAGTCCAACCATCAGCCCATCCCATGGCCCACAAAGCACCTCAGCTCTACATCTCTGCGTTCCTCCAACACCCCCACAGTCCATCCCTTCCCTGGGCAGCCTTTTCCAATGTGCCGCCACCAATTGTTCCTAATCGCCAACTTGAGCTTCCTCTGGCACATTTTAAGGCCGTTCCCTCTCATCCTATGTGGTCATTTCCCAGGATGGGACAAAATACCGTAAAGAAAGGCTGCCTTGTGGCTGTAATTTAAGAGAACGTTACATCTGCTTGGAAAAAAAACACTGAAAACCCATCAAAACTATTGGTCGTTTTGCTGTTGTCTCCACTGGGAGTGGGTTTACAAAGGATTTCACGTTGTTTTCTTCTATAAAATAACACAAAACTATGTGTAGTTCTGCAGCGTCCACACGGGAAGGGAAGTTCCCTTTGCCTGACCACATGCAATAGGGCACGTAGTAAAGCAAACAGAAAGAAACACAGATAAGGCAATGCTGTTCACTCCTGCAGCCAGTGAAATAGCAGTACCTCCGACCTGCAGAGCATCTGTATTCCTTAGTATGTGTGTCCAAACGCATCTTACAGTCTTCTATACCCATGCTGTGTACTAATGTACCAGGGAGAAAGCAGGGGTGCTTGTACCTAAAGTAGGGGTTCAGCTGTCACTTTGCTGGGGCTCTCAGGGCCTGAAGCTTCTCCTTCCCACCACACTTGATCCACACTGTGCATGAGTAGCTGTCATGCAATGCTGTTAAGGGCTACAAAACAGGCCCCCTGCGGTCCAGAAACAGCTGATTTCTGTTCATGATGGCTCTCAGTCTGAGTTCTAAACTCTTATTTTTTGCTTGAGCAATGAGTGCGTGTGTAACATACACAGACGTAGCCCCTACAGATGACATCCAGAGTAAATGCACGTGTATTTAGGTAGGAATGAATGGATTGGCTCATACCAAACAAATGCTGTACATTGCACGCATTGTAAATGCACACATTAAGCTGTAGTTGCATTGAAGGAGCTTTCTGTACAACATGCAGCAATGCACTAGAGAACTTAAAGCAGGTTTACTGAGGTATTTCCTTGGGTAAGTAATTCTCATGAAGCATCATTAAAACTTCCAAATCACACAGAATGAACTGGATCTGGTTTCCTTCATAGCCCTGATCCAGGACTGGCTTCAGCGAGGTCAGCATAGAGGCACAAGTGGATGTGAAACTGAACTGCTGCTCTGAGACACACATGTGCTCAAAGGCCTTGCAGATTTGCATCTCTAAATAGCTTTCTTCCATTTCTACGAGCAAGCAGCAGGAACAGCTGAGTGCTAAAGAAACAGCTGGCCTGCACTGATAGAGGGTGGCTGCCACTTCATGGTGAACTCTGCAAACCTTTATATTTAGAAACAGAAGGGAGAGCCATCAGTAGCCCCACCCCACAACCTCCTGCTGTCTGTAGTTTACTCACAGCCTGCACTTTATGCCTGGAGTGCCAGTACTTACATTTATAAACGCCATCATGCCTTTCCATGTCCAAAAGCTTGGTCTCATTCACTGTGCCTTCAAATCCATCCCCATGCTTCCTTGAGTGCTGCAATGCTTACTTAATTAACAAGGAGCTTTAGTTGTCTTTCCACATAGAAAGGGATGTGCACTCGGAGCTGGCACTGACGAGCTTTATCTCCTTGTCTCAGCACCTCACATCCCATTTACTCTCTCATCTCACCTGTGATTCAGGTCATTAACTCTCATTTCCTAAATGCAGAAACCAAAACACCTGAAAGGTGATTGGAAGGAAGTTCAGAAGCAGTAATTTTGGCAGTACCTACATCTGAGCATACAATCCTCTCACCTGAACGTCTGGACATCCAAGATCAGCTGAGTTGTACAGTAGATGAATCAGATTTTGAGATGAAAAGGAATTACAGGTGGAATCCTAATGTCTCATATACAGCCTTTCCTCAGGAGACAAGCTATCACAGAATCACAGAATTATCAAGGTTGAAAAAGACCTAGAAGATCATCTAGTCCAACCTATGCGCTGATGTATATGGGAGAACATATTTTATCCACTGCAGGACTGATGTCTGTGACGTATTTACAGGCCTGTAGTAAGTATATAAGCAAATCAATAAGTTTTATTCTCAGTAAGGAAGAATTAATGCCTGATGTGGCTGATGCAGATCTAGGACTGGGTGCAAGGTTCTGCCACTTGTGTTAGCCACCAGTGGATCCAGATGAGTCTGGAAGAGTGTAGGTGTATCCTATGCTGTGCAATAGTGATAATGCATTGTGTTTCTGCAGCACATCCAACATCTGAGACTGCTTAGTCAAGCTTTGCCAGTTCAAGTCTTTTATAGATATTAGTAATTAAGTAAGTAAAACGTGGTTCAGCTGAACGAGAGAGGAATCAGTATTGATTCTAAACCTCATACTGCTGGTACAGTTGAGCTTGTACCAATGTAGTAGAGATAAAAGAGATGGTGCATCAATACACATGGTCAGGAGGAGATCAAAATGGCCCATGTGGTAAATAACCTGGACAGTTGCCTGCAGCACCTAAAATTAGGGAGCAACATCAAGACTTGGCAGGTGAATAGTCAACAGATGCTCTTATCTCTCTATTTGCTGTGGATGTTTGGGTCTGACCCAAAACATGTTGAAATCAATTTGTATCTTCTCTATTATGATAGGCTGTGTACCGGGCTTTCATCAGCTGTGGGCCTAATTAAATGATTTTCCTCATTGGAAGCTAATTAACCCAATAGAGGAATGAAACTGAATGCTAAATGAGGCACCATATCTGTACCATACGCTTTAGAATAAAAAATTATAGCCTTGCCTTCTCACTGTCTCTTGCACCACATAAAGCGAGTACAATTTCCTACTCTCTTTTATGGGTAAAAATACAGAAACTGAGTGAAGAGTCAGACAGAAGGTCTGTAAAGGGCTCCTGGGCTGCTCTTGCTTGGGGCTGGACAGAGTTTTTCATCTCCCCATGACAAAATATCATGATAAATTCAGTCCCATCACATTGTGGTGGCAGGGTGCCTGCTGTTTTTGCACAAAAGGTAAAGCAGGTAACATGAAAATGTGAAATCTTTAGTAATTAATTAGATAATGGGAAATCAATCGTGCTAATGGGTATGTAAATGTTGGCAGGCTCTAAGCATTACTGAGCGGATGGAAGTGATTTAGTGAACGCTTCTTTCAGAGGTTGTGGGTGGGAGGTTGCAGAGGTTTGGCCAGCAGTGATAGTGTGTGGTGCATTCCTGTGCTGCTTCACAGCTCACCTTCCAAGCTGAGAGCTGGTTTTAGTGCTTCAGTGCTTTAATAGACACCTTGAACTCCAGCAAAAGGAAGATCTTTGCTCAACAATCCCATGACGCTTCTGTGACAGGGATGGAGAGGAAAAGTCATGGCCTCCAAGAGATACAAAATTGCTGAAAGCAATACATGGTTGGGTGGTGATAGGACAAAGGGGAATGGTTTTACACTAAAAACGGGGAAGATTTATGTTGGATATTCAAAGGAAATTCTTCACTCACAGGGCAGTGTACTTATTGTACATAGCTGCTGCCGTTAGCAGAGGAGCATGTTGTGTGTCTGTCCTGACATCAGGTAGAAGAACTCTATCCCATGGCTGATCTCTCTGCTTACAAGTTTGCCTCTGCTTCCCAAGTAAAGATACGTGCTTTACACGAGGCAGAGTATAACAGCTTAATGAGGAGGAGGTAGGAGGTAACATGTGAGTGTGACCTCTGCTTTCATTGTTTGTGCTTTTGACATCCCATAAACACATCAAACCACCCCAAACACATGTATCTGAGCTTTTTGTGTTGAACACTTGCTGTTTTTTTTCAGGCCTTTGGTTACCTGTGGAGCCTACTATTTATTCCATGATGGTTTTTGCCACTTAGGCACTCCACTTAATCAGATTTGTAAATTAATTCTCTCCTGGGGTTTCTCTTTGTGTGCTCAGAAAGCATAAAAAGTGTTCATGACACGCTTCAAAACACACCGGTTACATTAGTCATCCTCTCAGCATAATAGTTTTATGGATAACACTTCATGTTAAAAAAGTCCCTTAAACCACTGCTTTTATTTCACTTTTGATCCCTGCAGTTATGTTACATGTTAGTAAACAGCTACACAAAAGCTGTAATCGTGACTTTTCTCAGGAGGAATTACCTACTGATACTGTCTTGAAATATCTATTATTATTTTTTCATGATTTATTCAACTGAAAGCATTTTCATACTGGAACCTGACCTTCTCCCAGCAACTTGGAAGCTACTTAAAAAAATCAGCCTGCTGAATCATTGCCTGCCTCATGCCTGCCCCCCATCACCTCTTTGCACACCAGTCTTTCACTTTGTGTTTAACACGAAACCAGCGGATAAATCACTGCTTTAAATTTCCTAGAATCGCAGATTGGTTTGGGTTGGAAAGGACCCCAAAGATCATCTGTATCCAAACCCCCCGCTGTGGGCTGGGCTGCCAACCACTAAGTCAGGCACTGCATCAGGTTGCCAGGGCCTCATCCAACCTGGCCCTGAACACCTCCAGGGATGGGGCAATTTCCTAGTTACTGAGAAAAAAAAATGTGGGGGGGGGGGGAAGAAAATAAAAGTAGGAGCTTCTAAACCTTCAGAGGCTCAGAAAGGCTAAAGCAGCTGGGAATAAAAAACACAAACATGGAATGGGAAGACATGAAAGCAAATGGGGATTTCACATTGCTGATATTGGGATCTTGCAGACATTGCCAAACCCTTGCTAGTGGTTGTATTTGCCAGAAAAGGCCAGAAGCATGCGGTGGAGAGAGCTGCATGTTGGAGAAGGATGCAGTAGCAGAAAACTCTTCTATTTGACAGAACAATCCATGATCCTGAAAAGAGAAATCTTTGCCTTGAATCACTGCTGAGAGGAATTTGCTCAGCAGAGTGGGGAGGAAGCTGGCTCTGACACTGTTCTCCAACAGGACCTTGGGGCTTTCTAGACACATTTTTCCCCAAACCATTTTCTCTCTCAGCTTCTCATTCCCTGGATCTTCCCTCAGAGCTGCGGGGTGGCCAGAACCCCCAGGAATTCCCCCAGGCTTCACCAGTAGGGCACATGTGATGGCAGTAAATGCAGATGATGGAGCCCCAGCAAGAAGCTGGAAGGCAGCTGTGCCCTCCAGTGTTTTTGTGGTCCTTGGTCACTTCAAGAAGCTGAGCTCACACAGCTGCTCCCTGGTCTCACATATTCACTCTCCCATTTCTTCCTTCTCAACTTTGGTTTATGGTGCATGAATTAATCCCTTCCAAATGTTCCTTCACTTGGAACCAAATCTGGGAAACAGGAAAGTCATCTGCTGGGGCCAGTGGTGGTGGGACTGGACCCTACCCATGTCCATTCACCTCTGCCACTGCTTGAGCTTCTCTCTTCTCTTTTTCTGCTAAGCCTTCTGCTTTCCCCTTTCCCTTGGAGAACAGTGCGGTGACTTGCAGGAAGCAGGATTCTCCTGCTCTGCTGAATTTGGAGAAAAAGTGCCACTGTTTTCGGCCAGGTGCCAAGAAACCCTTGTTCACAGGCACAACTTACATTTGTTTCCTTAGCATTTCCTTTGCTCACCTGCACATCATCTGGGCCGGAGAGAGATGGGAGGTCTGCCAAGCACTGCTGGCCAGGCTTGCAGGCAGCTTTGCATTTTAGGCGAAGATCAGAAACTCCAGTACGGATATTTGACTCCTGTTAAAGGAAAGTACAGGCATGTGTCATGCTAGAGGAAAACAGAACAGATCTAAAGAGGACCAAAGTGGTGTATTTTATGGCTCTGTGTAGAGCTTTCATCACCGATTCATTTGGCTCATCAATGCAAACTCCAATTTTGTCCAGCAGTAGTGAATAAGCCCAGGGGCTGGCGGGGAGACACAGGGACAAGTGAACTCCTCAGTTTTATTCTTGATGTGGAGCAAGTGGGATTTGGTTTCCCTGTATAAAACCAGAGAACTGATGTGGTTGGGACAAGAGGAAATGGTTTACAACTAAAAGAGGGGAAGATTTAGGTTAGAGGTCAGGTGGAAAATTTTTGCTATGGGGGTTGCAAGGCACTGGCACAGGCTGCCCAGAGAGCTGAGGAAACCCCATTCCTGGAGGTGCTCAAGGCTGGGTTGGATGGAGCCCTGGGCAGCCTGAGCTGGTGGGGACAACCAGCCCATGGCAAGAGGTTGGAATTGGGTGGGCTGTGAGGTCCCTTCCAACTCAAGCCATTCTATGATTAAGCCATTCTATGTTCACCATGCAGAGCTCTGGGAGTGGAGAAAATAGGGTATTAGTGCTACAGATGCTGCATTCTTCTGGTGATGCCACATGACATCTCTGAGGGATGCTTGTCTGGCATATGTCACTCTGAAGAAACTTAATTCCTCCAAAACACTGCATACACCAAAGTGGTACATGTTGTCCCGTGGGAGTCGGAAATGGATGGTAGCATGAGCCAGATCAGGAAGATGAGCTCTTTAGAAGGTGAGGCCCTTACCACACCCTCCTAACAGTGGCGCTGGGGAACAGGTCGGAGGATCATGTACCAAAAGATCTCAAGTCAACTGGGCTCCTTCCAGATCTTCCTGTTCTCACTTGCAATTGTTTTATCCATAGCTACTGCAGAATTGCACAGAATGCACGTTTGAGCCTGAGACTGTCCTGCTTCCTTTTGTATTCCCCTTATGATGTTATGCACAGCCAACATGTTTGGCGACATGCACTCTTTTTTGTAGTTTGGGTATTTCTCATCACAAAAAGATTTCTAAGTCTGGTGTTACTTCTTTCCCTTACTGGGAATATTCAGTCAGCGATGACCTTTGCCAAAGATGATGTATTGCAAGCAGGTGTTGCGGTCTTACTTTTAGCTGTAATACATGGAAAACACATTTTATTTCTGACAGAAACCTTGCTGTTTCAGTGGGAGGCTACCCCATGCAGAGATAGGCTGGTAAGATCAAACTGTACTAATTGCACAGTGCTTTTGAAATCTGTTCCACTTGCAAACAGAATGAATCTAACACTTTGTAACACTGAATTAACAAAGGTCACATTTCATGAATATTGCAGAGCTATTTTCATAGATAATGCAGCAGGCTAGTTAATGATTACATCAGTAAACTCTTGACGTAAAGCCACGGCGAATAAGGGACATATTTTCACAGCTTCCATTATTATCGCCTTAGGAATTTTAACCAAAGCCAGCAGAAATTATTAGGGTCCAACATATTTTTAATATCTTGCCCATCCGTTTCTTGTATTTGCAGTGGCTTCTAGATCACAAACGGCAGCTAGAAAATATAAGAGATTTTACAGTGTCAGTCAGATTCTCAATGGAAAAAAATAATCATGTTGGTTTCAATCCAGTTCTACTGGATTCTGCAATTAAAAAGTACCCGGCCTCGATAACTGGTGGGAATTGGCAGCAGCCAGGCTAGGCCCAGATTCAATTCTCCCTCCTGCTCCAGTGCTGGGGCTGCCAGGTCAGGGCAGAGCACACAGGGAGGGCTGTGGTTGTGCTCTGAGCACAGGCCCCCCGAGATGGGCTTCTACTCCATTTCTTCAAGTGAG
Source organism: Coturnix japonica (assembly GCF_054131305.1). Classification (NCBI taxonomy): domain Eukaryota; kingdom Metazoa; phylum Chordata; class Aves; order Galliformes; family Phasianidae; genus Coturnix; species Coturnix japonica. The sequence goes on along the minus strand of NC_140666.1, from coordinate 83,508,135 downwards.
AGGTGTTCATGCTACCTGAGCAGCGATCTGGCTGAACTCTATGGGATTAACTCTGTAGTGGGGCAGTATTTTAAATACGATGTGTAAGAAGGCTGTGGAACGAAACCAGCGTGAGCTCAGATTACTCGGAGGCGTAAAAACAAGAATCTTGGGCCCGTGTATAAACAGAGAACATAAAACTGGAGGATGTAATCGTCCAGGATTTAATTAGACACGATTTATATCCAAACGCTGCACACACAGGCAATCCATATTTCTCAGTAGGGCTTTATCTACTGTGAGCCATTTGTGTCTGAATTGGATGGGCAAGGAAATCCTGGTGTAAAGCTGTGGGACCACCTCCACCACTCCAGGAGGAATTTTGTCTTTCCTCCATCCAGAAGAATTCCCCAGGGGATGGAAAGTGGCTGGTGTCACTCTGTAATGTATTACTGAGAAAAAACGAGAGGTAAAGCCTGTTTAGGAACACGTAGCTGTATCCCCATACACTTTGGTGGGGCCAACTGAGTCTCTGCTAGGGAAAAGCTGTTGGAGAGATGTGCACTATCTGTGCAGTGGTACCTGCCATTTGGACATTACAGTTCTTAAATGTTCACTTTTAGATACTTTGTGCCTTGAGGCCATGCAGAACCTAAACCATAGACCCCTGAAAATCTGATGCAAACTGCATGAAACAAAACCAGAAACAAAACTAAACTCACCAACCTTTCTACAAGCAGGAGCTCTGCTACACATCAACCAGCCCCAGCTACAAAACCCAGCCCAGAGCAATATCAGCTCCAGGGTCACACAAAACATTGAAGGCTTTTCCCACAGCTGGACTCCGGGGAACCCTGGCAGGAAGAGGGAGGGCTGTGGGGCCACTGCTCCGGCAGGGCTCACCCTGCCCACAGTCAGCACTTTCTCCAGCCCTGCCTCCGTCCCAGCTGGAACGGGCTGCAAAATAACTGGAAGTTTCTTGTCACAGCACACGCACGGCACAGCCAGTCCTTCCTTTGACAAATGAGCGAAAGAAATAAATCTATCTTACGCTGTCATTTAAAAATAGCTCCGGTGGAAATACAGCAGGGAGGGCTTTGGCATTATCAGCATACCTGGTGCTGGATCAAACCTGATCCTGCTGCAGGCATTCTCGCTCCAAAGGACGGATTGTGGTGTTGCGAGAAACACCTGAGAAACTGTAGACGTTTTCTGATAGCGCTGGAGTTTGAGACAAGGGCTCTCTGCCCCTTGCCTGCAGCGCAGCTTGAGATAAGCTCCACATAGATGGTCTAATCTTGCAAAGTGATGTTCCTGGAGCTTGTTGAGACAGGAGACAGTGAAAGAGCTCAGGCGCTGTTCTTCTTCCATACCAGCTTGCTGTTCATGCAAAAAGCAAGCTGGCTTATTCCACTGCCAGTGTGGGGTGAGTAACCCTGTGCAAGAGTGATGCCATCCTCGAAACTCAAAGTGAAAGTGATCGTAGAAACAAGATCTTATTGTAAAGCTCAGCCTCGGTATGGAGACTTCAACACATGATGTTTGTGCCTTCTATCCGTGCTCTGACATGGCATGTTTTGGTCACAGGCTTTCCCATGTGATTTTTAGGAAGTTGATCTTTGAGCTTTCTTTGCAGAGTCAGGTGTTAAAATGAATTTATTTTAGATTTTGTTTGAAATGAGTTTAGATCCACAGAACATCATTTAGTTTTCAGCTTTTGACTGGATCTACTTTCACTGTTCCAATTATTTTCTCCAAAAGGGGAATAAATATGCACTAGCTGAAGAAAATCAAGCAATGAACCAAAAAGAGTCTCTCTTTTAAGAGACTCTTGGATGTATTTAAAGGTGAAAGAAAAAAGTGGATGGAAAGAGAGCAAGTCCACAATGCTTTTGGAATAGTACTGCAGTGCTCTCAAGACCTACATCAACACATCACTCACCTAAAACTTCACAGCTGGAGACACGGGTGAAATCTAGAGGTTGGAAGCACCATTGGTATTAAAGGAAAACAAGTCCATTAAATGTAGAGTGACTGCAAATGTAGCTTTGCTAGGCCAAGTGTCATTCTCATGACCCTAAGATTAAAGATCTTTCCTGTTTTTATGTAGAATATCCTGACTGCTTTTTACATGGGACTGCATTAGCAAAGCACATCCTGATCAAAATACATGCCGAAAAAGCACCTGAAGAGACACATCAGGTACTGGTGACAAGCTCCAAAGCAGTGCAAGTCCCAATCTGCTCTTGCAGCCACAAGTCCGTGTGTCCTCTGCATGGTGTCTGCAGTGCACGTGGCAACATTCATTCATTCCTTTGGGAATCCACACAAGTAAGTCATTGCTGAGGCACTGACAGATCCACCATGCCATGGGATCTCCACTGTCCTGCTCTTGAGACTAGTTCAATACCAAGGGGCTATGGAGGTCTGGTTCTTTACTCAAGCAATATGGGACAGCTCTTCTGCTCTTCTTCATGCTTTTATGCATAAAGAAATGGAGGGCTCTGCCCTGACATACACCTCCTGCAGATCCAGGACATTCAATCTTCCTTTAAAATAGTCTGCCAAACCTTGAGCAGCTCAAGTCCATCCCCAGGGAACTGGTGGAGTGAGGCCAGCACATCCTCATGAAAGCAGGCAAGGTCTGCACTGCTGAATGCTTCACATTCCTCCTGGACACTTGTTGGGACATCAAGAAGCACTAGAGACCTAACACAGAGGTCATTTGGTGTAAGACATTTGTCTCTGCTTGCTAATCCTATCAGTCTTGTCTTAAAACATGGGTAAGTGTTGTTTTTTTTTTACCCTTCTGTTTGGGTGAAGCCACCATGACCATTCTCCTTCGTTATATTGGTAGGCAAGTGGATTAGTAGTGAAGAGCAGCATGGCTTGGGCTTTTCCCTTCTTTGTGGCTTCTAGGCACTTTGTTGTGATAACTAAAGGACTCTGCCCACATGCCAAGGGTCTAATCAGTATTTCTCATGTATGAGGCCCAGATTTTGAAGAGCTCAGCACCAGCATGTCCTGATGAGAACAAAAGGAGTTGCTGAAATGTCAAGTCAAAAGCCATTTGCCTGTAAACACGAAATTCAGAGTTGCTGTCCCAGCCTTGCTCCTTCTGCATTTGGGGTCAGAGACAGAAATCAACCTTATTTTTGGAAGGAACAGAACCAGGACAACAAGTTGAGGAATTTATTTTCTTCTCCCTGCCTCACTCCTCTTTGACTTGTTCCCACACTTTGTGGCACTGTTTCCATTTCCCCCTCAGACTGATGTGCTGCTGTGCAGAAAGGAGCTCATTTAAGAGGGATTTGGGCCAAAAGAAGGAAAGCAGCATCTGAGGACCATATTTTAAGAATTACTGAAATAGATTCTGCTATCACTTATTTTTTAGAACAAGAAGTCAAAACTAAAAGAAAACTGGAAAGTGCTGCATTTCCCCTTTCTATCATCGCGGTTGTTAAGGGGAAGGTGATGTCTGCCATCTGCCTCTGGGGACACTGACACCCAGGAAGCTTTTCCTCCTGCCCCAGAGTTTGCCCTGTGGTGCTGCTGCTCTTTGCTCATTACTGCTGCTGTTATCGCTCCCTGGGGTTATGGGAAGATAAAGCAACAGAAAAGTTTGCAAATCCAGGTTTCAGGAAGAAATAAGAGGCATACATCTGGTGGGGGGGGGAGAATGAAAAATAAATTGTTCTGGTGACATGCAGTTGCCGGCTGTTAATTCCTTTGAGGATTTTGTAGTGCTTCCAAAGCAAATACAGGATTAGCTGTTGGAGTGGTGGAGTAGAACGGGATACAGATCCCAGTGTTCTTGTAAAACAGATGTTATTTTTTTAGCCAACACAGAGCAAATCTACTTACAGATAATATTTCGTATTCATAGGCCAACTGTGAAGTCCAGCTGCCCAGTAGCCCTTATGATAACCTGGGGAAGCCATGATCCCAGTGAGGCCGTGTGTGGTGGGACGTTCTCCATCTCCAGCCAGGATGGATGTCTCACCCTTGGAGCACAATGTTCCTGAGTTGCCAGCAGGGTGCCAGCCCTTTCGATACAGCTTCGTCTCATTATGTAGAGGTGAGCAGAGCAAAAAGCAGCCCAGGTGCAAGCAGCAAGTGGCAAGCAGGTCTCATTTACTTGGCACATCTCTGGTGATCCCCCAGCTGGAGGGGCTGCCCATCCCAGCTGCACCAGTTGGTGGTGCTCAGAAGAAATGCTACCACTATAAGAATGCCACTGTTTTGTAAAGCTTTTTCAGGACCTTCCAGTGCCAGATATTTAGACATGCTAATGCAAAATGCATTAGCCTGAGCAGCAGGAGCTCTGGAGTTGCTGGCGCCATCGAGTTCCACTCGTTTCATCTTTATTATAAATACTGCATTGTCGTCTCTTTCTCTTCTCTTATCCTTTCTTTAGAAAAGAATTAGAAGGCTCTAGCTGACTGGTCCCTTTGACATAGTACAGTTGTTAAACCACAGGCAGTTAATACCTCCTTCAGTTGTTTAAGGTGAGTATATGTATTTCATTGGAACAACTGAATTAAATCTGTAAGAGCCAAAAGTCCCCTCCTCATGGCAGATGCACTTATCTACCTCTGAGCTGAATGCAGAAGAAATTCCTCCTACACCTGAAGTGCAAAATCAGCCCACCTTCAGGCTCGCACCTGCTCACAGTTCAGCTTTTGGGGGTTCAGGATGTATTCTGATCAGGGATTTGGATGAGTACAAGGCTCCTTGCACAGCTGAGCCTTCCCACCACTTCCCAGCCCACACAGAGCTCCAGGATGGGGCTGAGCAATGCGAGCCCACCCTCTGCTTCTACACTGAACCCATCACACTGGGCTGATTATGGGGGAATTTGTGTTTCTCAGCTATACCAGTGTGGTCATTGGCTGCACAGGACTTCATGGGTTTGACCCAGTGCAGTTTGAGATGAAAACATATAGACGGGGAGAAAGAAAGAAGGACTATCATTTGAGCATTTGGACAACAAGGAAAAGCTTTCATTGTTTTTAAGACCTAATATTGCTTACTTTCTCTGAAGTTAATTCTCACTGATTTGAGAGGCAGCAGGGCTGTGGCCTACTTAAAAGGAAACAAAACAGCATTTGACCCAACAAATCTTTTCCAGCCTCACATCTTCCCTGTTTTTGCAACCGTTCACACTCTCTGGCACAGCTCAGCTGCCACGTGCTATCTCTGTGCTCCTCGCTCCCTTCAGCAGCACTGTCTGCCAATATACTTGATGCAATATGGTTCAAGTTCATCCCCAAAGGGCCAAAAATGCACAGCCTCAGTGATCAGGAACGGCCACCAGTTCCTCTCAGCAGGGTCACTCTCTGCAGGTGACTCCAAGAGGTGAGACCCCAGCTCACAGCACGCTGTTTATTAATAGTCTTCCCTGTATCATTTTACAATTGCAAAGCATCTCAAGATCTGTCCCTCCAGGAATTCTTCATGTTTACTGTACTATATACAAGGATTTTACCTCACACTCATTTTAGGGACTGCCATGTAGCAAGCTCTTATATATTTTCCTAATGTTACATGTCTGGTTTTGTTTAAAAGTGATGTTACTTGTTTCAGAAATACTTTGTTTACTGGGTTCTTTATTACAGTCCCATCTAACTCTCAGGTGGTGGATGTTACCAGCAGCAGCTATAACTGAACCAACAGGCTTTCAAACATCTGGATTTCAGTACCCATCCAGCTCTCAACCTGCTGGTCCAATACTACAGCTTCCAAAGCGATACCCCCTTAAGAGTAAAGAAGCTCATACTCAGCTGCCCTGAGCCCAGTATTTCCTCCAGGACTCCACTCTAACTTTCCATTCTTCCAGTTCTTCACTCCTGGCAGCTTGTGTGTGTGACACAGATCGATGCACATGAAGACTCTGCAGAGGAACTGCTTAAAGTTACCTTTGCTTTATGCTTAGAAATTCTACCAAATAATGAAAACACCTCTGAAAAGCCATAAACACCAGAATGCCTTTCCCTTTCTGGGAGTACTTACTGCTCCTCCAGTCCTTTATGGTTTGACTGGTGTGTTTCAATGGCTTAAAATGGCTCACCACTCTTTGCTTAGGCCTTTGTTTCGAGACAAGGTGTTGGTTTCTTTTCCTTTGGGTGTGTTTTTGTTTGCTTGTTTGTTTTTAGGCTGTCTGTCTGTAACGGGATTTGGTCTATGTGGTGTCTTTGTAATACTCAGACTTTGATTTTCTCTGTTCCTTTTTCCCAGTAGCATTTTAGAAGAGACCCCTGGAAAGCCAAGGGCTCTCAGGATAGTGCTGATGGTTCCTGGTACTTTGATTTGGTGCTATGATCATTTATGCTGTCTGCATAAAACAGACATTTTAATTGGCACTGAGAGTTAAAGTTCATACACTCTTTAGAATTCAAGTGGAATTTGTACATACATAAGAAAATTCCTCAGGCCATGTGTGCATAAACATGTACTTACATATATATGTCTACATCAATACACACAAAGTCAGTAGTCAATATACTCAGTAACATAGAAAACATCCTCACAGAAGATGCCATTTTCCTAGTCTTGCCCACAGGAACTCTTACCCTTCCCACCTATACAGTGCCCACTTTACTTGAGAATTTAAATGGTGCAAAGTAGCAACATATTTTTCAGCTGCTGGTTCTCAGGAAACCTTCTGCTCTGGAGTTTCTCAGCTTGAGGAAGTGCAAAGCTGTGGATAGAAGATTCCTGTATTTAGGGCAGCCGTGCAAATTGCAGGATAATTTTCCCATGCCCAGCTTGAAATACGACTTCCATCTTTCTGCTACTTAACTGTATCCAAGTGTGAGACCACATTGAGAAACACTTCAAACTATAATAGTAGAAAAACAATTCTTTTGTTTTATCATCAAGTGGAAAGAATCCCCGAGGACTTGAGAGAACTCCAGAGAAGCCTATATAAGCAAAAAGAGAGGTTACTTATGTTAAGCAGTGTTCTTACTGGTGCACTGTCAATGTGCACGTTCACACAAGGATTGCACAAACACTCAAGTACGATGGGGATTTTATCCTTCTGTATTGACATCTGCAGTAAAGATGTTTCATTCCAAGTGTCTCTTGCCTGAGAGACCAGCCTACAAGATGGCAGTGCTCATATTCCATCAGAAGTAGATCAGTCAGGCTGTCAATTAAAAGCATTTACTGAAGGTGAGCAGTGGCTAAATTAATATAATAGGAAAGCTCCATAAGTCAACAGTTCCCTGTCGGGGATGGGAATGTCACAGCACATTGCTCTCTGGGACTGCACATGATGGTAATACTGTCTGTCAGCACCTGGAAGCAATGTCCCTGGATGTGTTAATGACACCACTGCCTGCAGCCTGCATGGGCTGTCTCTGCGCTTGGGAAGCAGCTCTGCCTCATGCACTAGAACTATTCTCACATGCCCAAGAGGAGGTAAGCCTGGCTCAGCAATGAAATCCTGCCCTCTAAAGCAAAGGTGGCCCAGGATCACAGAACCACAGAGTATCCCAAGCCCCTCTGCTGTGGGCTGAACAAACCAAAGGCCCTCGGCTGCCTCCCATACACCCTGCCCTCCAGAGCCTTCTCCATCTTTGCAGTCCTCCTTTGGAATCATTCTAAGTTTTATGTCCTTATATTGAGGAGTCCCTACCACTAGCTAGGAAACAGATTACAAGGAACTGAAGACATGACTGCTCATAGGATGCAGGAGGGCAGATCTACACACAGTGAACCTCAGAACTTGGGAAGGAAAAACACCGGTGCTCAGCAGCACACTCTGATGGCCATTTCCCTCAGATTATGTTTTGTTGCCTAGAATAACGTTTAAAACATCATATTATTGGCTGATGTTCCTCAGCCAATCAGTTCACATCTGTTTTTTTCTACTACTTCATACTTATCCTCCCAGAGACCTCCGAGCGGAAGAAGATGTTTTCAGAGATGCAAAAGGAATTCTGGATTAGTTTGGGGTTTTTTGGAGATGAAGAGGAATTTGAGGGCAGGAGCAGTTTATATTTACTCACTAAGCCCTGTGTTTTGTGTTATAGATACCAGACATGAAAGAGGAAAGTGATGGAGGTTTCATGAGCAGAAAAGTACCTTCTATCCATTAAACATGCATCCAAACAACTATTTACAGTCCAAGTAATGACGAAACCTTTACTGGGAGACAACTGGTTTGTCACAATTCAGACAAACATTTGTTATGCAAACCCAATTCTTAATGTAACAAGGCAGCACGGTACCTTTGGGACTGCTCCCACAAGCCGGATTCTCGTCTCTTTGGAAAAACAAAATGACCCAAATCAGCTGTTTGCATTGCAGCATCGGGTCAACTGCTCCGAAGGCACAATCACTGGGCACAGGAGCTGCTCCTGCCAGAAATCGTAGACGTTTTACGTCATGCGAATGCTGGCTCTTAGTTTCCCATTCCTGTTTTCTTTCAGTTTAGGGATAATCCGAGATGTATGGTTCTTGCCATTTAAAACCGAGAGGAAAAACCACAACAGTATTTTCCACGTAAGCCAAAATCTTTTGCATGTGCCAACTGTCAGAGCAGACAAAAGAGCTTTGATCATAGTCAGACACCATAACCAGCTACTTGTTTTAATTACAGAAAGTTTTAGCTATTATTACACGACAGGCTGCCACATTCAGCATATGACAGAATTTTATGAAAGCTTTCCATTTCTCTCAGCACAGCTCCAGCCCCAGGCTATTTCACTTACAGCAGAAGCATAGGTTTGAATGATCCCAAGGAGATAACTCAGCCTGAGACCTACAACAACCCACATATGCACCGGCCCCACTCCCAGCCGGATGGGAAACCATCACCCTCCCTGCCCCAGCTGGTGCGGGGCTGTACACTGCCCGCAGGTCATGTGCTTCCTTTTGTTCTTTAAATTCTTCAGAATGAAACAATTCTAAATCCATGGGTTTGGGGACATATTTCAGCTATTTTACAATGCTTTTACTTGAAGTTTTCGTTCTCTTTTTAAGTGCACTGGCTGTTTTGAGGGGCTGATGAGCTCAGTCCCAAACTGTTGGTTTGTTTTGGTTTTTTTTTCCTGCCTGGATCTGTCAGAGAATCAGAAAGAAACAGATGTGGCACAGGTCAGCCCAAACATTTTCACGAGGGCTGTTAGACGTTTTCATCTCTATTAGCAGTACTTTCATTTTGGCAAACCTTTCTGTGAACAAACTCACAAAAGCGCCGATGAAGAGCAAATCAAAGGGAATATGACAGTTGTCAGAAAGGCTCTGTGTTTTCTGTTTGAACAACTGCTTATGAGTACTCATTTTCTCATAGCTGGGAGCTCTAATCCTCATCTATTCAGCACATTACAGAAAAAAATACTAAATTACATCCCCTATCAGCGCATCTAATTCCAAATGAAGTCAAATAAGCGTAGTAAAGAGAATAAACAAATAATTAGTGACACCGATAACATAGGAGTTGGGTTGAAAGAATGTCTTTCCCTTGGAAAAAAGAGAAGCGGTGTCAGAGTTGTTGATTAATTTAACAGCCATTAAAACATCTTATTAACTCAAGTGCTAATTGAGTGCTTGGCAGGAATAACAGAGCAGAGCCAACCACATGCTTACATACAAATTGCTAAAATTTGACGAAATTCTTTGGATTAATATTTCATTACTTCTACAACTTGTTTTCGTAGTGTGTTTGGCTGGCTTATGTGGCCTCACCTGTCTGCTTTGTGCTGGCTTTTAAGATGCCTTGCTCTGACGGCTCACAGCCTCAGTTGTTCTTTAAAATGTAAGTCCATTTACAGCCCTCATGGCTGAGATCTTCCAAATGTGAGTGAAACAAGTGCCTTGCAGTGGTACCTGAGTTGGCACAAAGGCTGAAAGGTGCCAACTGCTGAGCTTTGGAAGGTGTCAGTGCCCCTGGATGGCAAGAGGACAGTCACACACACATTGCTGTACTTTGCTTCTGCAGAAGCACAGAGGAGAGCACCTCCAATCCTTCCCCACCATCACATCCAGTGGGATGGAAGCAACTAGTTTTTCCTGTCTGAGCAAAACCAAGACATTGCACTGTTTGAATTTTGCTTGGGTCTGAAGGGCAATATATCCCACTGCAGAAAGTGCTGTAAAACCATTCAGTTCCAAACTTCTCCCATTGATGACTACAGATGGATGTGGTGGCAGGGAGCTCCCTCCTACAGGGCAAGCCCAAACTTCCAGTCATTTCATGTTAGTTAGCCATATACAGGAGGTATTTTGAGCTCAGACACTTCAACATCAAGCAACAGCCAGCAAAATGGAAGAAAACTTACAAGTCATGAAGACCACTTATAAACGCCACCTTAAGTCTGTCTTCCAGACCTCAGAGCAGACACAGCTTAAGTTACTTGTCTTTAAATACACAGGAAGCAATGCACGAAGCCAGGAGTTACAGCCAGCCTACAGCTGCCCTCATTGACCCAAGCTCCTGACTTGTGTACAGCTTCCCCATGTGCAACCTTATGACTCCAGCACGAGCTCCTGTATGCTGGGAGTCTGCTGTTGTTGCAGTATCTGCTGCTCAGCAGCAGTTTAGCACAGAGCTGCTTGAGCCTGTAGGAGTCTCTCAAAGATTATTTAGCTGCAGCTTAAAATCTACTAAGCTGCCCTGGATGGTCTGTTTGCAGCTCTGCTGGAGCATGGGCCAATAAGCATGAACAGTCAGGGCAGGGCTGGAAGCTGTGTCTGGGGCAATATTAAGCACAAGAACTCAGGTTATAAAGCGCTCTGAGGGGTTGAATCTACTGGGAGCCTTGGTCAGAGGAGGGCGGGTGTTTGTGCTGCGTTTATCGCCTTCCCCAGACTCCTCGAAGTGATCAGCCACCTAGCACTGGTGCTTATTAATAACCTCGCTTAAGGAAATTGGCTGGAGTCTTACTTTTCATTGTGCTGAATGAATGGGACTAAATATAATCCAGGGCTCATTTTGGTGGATAACAATGCGAGAGAAACTTCCTGTTCTAGCAGAAATCCTCCAGTTTAGAAGTAGGAGTTTCTCCAGGCTTGGTGAAAATCTTCAAATTTCAAGAAACATGAAGGTCACCTTCTAAATCCTCTGTTCTCCCATACAAAGATATTCTTTTAGTACTCTGTGTGAAGGGTAATGTGGTGTCTTTTTTATAATCTATTTGAAAGCACAAGATATTTTAATCAATGAGAGCTCAGAAACAAAGGTACTTCTTGGCTAAAGACCCACATTCAATAATTTTTTTTTTCCAGCTGAACTGGAATAAAGACATTATTTAAACAAGTATCTGTCATCTCTCTCTGCCTGCAGCTATGCAAAGGTAGAAATAGATATCTAACAATTTCCTTGTGTGGCTTCACTTGGGATTATGCCTTCTTACATCTCTGTTAGTGGAGCACTGTGTCAGGGGAGGGTTCCAGGCGCTGTCAGGTGTGTGAGTGTGCTCCATCTTTGCAAACACAACTGCTTGTGTTGCAGGTTTGCAAAACCAAGGCCCACGGTGTCTGATTTGTCACTTGGTGCTGGTCTCTTTCTCTGCAAGTGCAATATCTGGTGTTTTCCTGTCTGAAGGGTACCACACATTAATCGACCCGAAATCAGCGCTGCCAATAAACAGACACTTCATTGTCTCAGAAGGGCAGAGACAGTTTGGTCCTGCTGGGTTCTGAGCTGCCCTGTGCATCAAAGACCAAGATGCAGGGGGTGGCAGCAAAGAGAGTGAGGTCAGTGGGTTCTTCTCATGCTGGAGATGAAGAGGAGAAAGGGCAAGAGGAGGTGGAAGGGAAGAGATACATGAGGTACCTGCTGGGCTTCTGCTGGTGATCCTAGAGTTGTGATTCTCCACAGAGGACCCTCCAGTGCCCCCAGAGGAGCTCCTGGCACTGGTACAGCCACATCTCTGAGCCTGGAGCAGTTGGTGAAGAGCTGGAAGGCAGCTTCTGCATGGGAGTCATTGAGATGGCCAGTAGCACAGGACAGATGGCTCACACCCAGACAAGCCCTGCAGAAACCACTGTGTGTGAGGAGAGGCTGCGGGACACAGCAGGAGATTTCATGCTCTCACCATGTGCTTTGATGCGCTTGGCTAACAAGTTAATCAGCTGTTTGTTGTCAGGCCTGATGGGAAAATATCAACAAACACAACGAGAGGACGGAGAGAGCAAAACCTTTTCTGGCGTGTGCTCCTTTGACTGCAACATCAAAGATCTCATTAAGATTATTTTTTTTTGTAGAATATTATTTAACTCCAGAATAGTCGGGGACGTCAAACCCCATGTGAAGGAAAACCTGGGGAGGAGAACAGCACTGAATGGGGAAGGGTATTTAATATTTCACAAAGGGCATGCACAGACCAACACGCAGTTCTCAAAACATCCCAATTAAAATGCTTTAATGAGTGTATGTTTATAAACTAGCAGACAGAGCTTTGCGAGTCCCAGTTATATCTGGTACCACGGGGGCATCCTTACTCTTTCCCAGTGGAAGGGCACATCTCAAACCCCTCCGAGCTTCCTTTTGTCACTGGATGATTTTCCTCATCTCAAAGGAGGAGGAGATTCTTTTTTATTCAGTTAGAAACCAGTCATGCAAAGCAAAGTCAGGAGTGTGAAGGGAGCAGCAGAGATGATCTTGTTTGTTGGCTGCTGCCCTTCACAAACAGCTCCACAGCCCATCCCACTGCAAAGCAGCAGAGCAGCATGCAGGATGGCAGCTCATCTTGCATGGCCTTTTCCAGTGATTACTAACATGGGCTGAATGCATGTCCTCAGCAGCTGCATTTGGGCAGCACTGACAGAGAGCTGGATCTACAGCAATGTACATGCTGGGTGAGCAGCTGGATGATGGAGGAGTCTCCACCCCATCTTGCAATGGACAGGGAGAAAACACATCTTAATTATGCAAACCACATGCACATTTTCCATATATAAGGGCAGAAAAATAGGTCTGCACCTTGTCTTTTTGTGCAGTCATCACTCAGTTTGAAATCAATGGATAATTAACAGCATTATCAGGCAAATTTGAGTGCGCTGAACTTTGTCAGCTTCACTTACCTTCCAGAGAAACAGCACCTACCTTTCCAGAGAAACACAGCACTTCCATCAGGAAGAGCTCAGCACTATTTTTAGTGTGGCTCTGTGAGATGGGGCCTGTGGGAGGGCATCTTCCAAAGGAATGCAGAAGATATCTTTTAGGAGGAATGAATCCTTAGGAAACCATTACCCGCTCTCACCAATGACCAGAGGATATTTTTCTCTCTGGGCTGGAGTTGATACACAGAGGGCCGCGTGCACTGAAAGAAAATCATGACTCATTGAATTTAAGGAACTGTTCACCGAAGCCAAATTTTGCAGAGCTCCTCCCTCTCCGTTGGCTGCCTGTCCCCTGGGAGCACCAACCCCCTGTCAGCGGTCACAACAGTCACAAAGTCCTTTTCATTTCCTCTGAATCGGAGAAGTCAGGCTTTGTCAGGGCTGTGATTCCACACAGCTCTCGTGCGTCCTGAGAGCTGTGTGAGAGGATGCTGGCGTGCTAAACTCAGCTCGTTTCTGTGCTCTGTGATTTTGCAGTGCTGCTCACTCTAGCTCAGTGCATCTGGCAGTGAGCTGGGCTCCTTATCTCTGCCCCCAAACCCCGCTGTGTCAGGCACAGCAACATCACAGCATCGTGTCTGTCACATGGCTGCAACATCTTCCCCATGGGCAACCATTGAGTGAATGAGTGTTGTTTTAAAAGTGGCCACTTTTCCCCCAGATACCTACAAATACATGAGCTGACGCCTATCCAGGCTGGAATGTTTTGATAGTGTCAAAACCCACATAAACTCACATTCTACCTGTGTATGAAGTACTCTTAGCATCACCTATGGGGAAAAATAGTAAGAAGAGAAAGGCATCAATACTCTATCAACAAACTGTTGTAAATAAAGTTTGTGCTTTCTTCTTTTTAATACATCTCCCTCTCTCTATTGTGTCTGAAAAATGTCTGACCCTGCAGACAGCATTCGCCAACCTTTACGAAGCAGTGACTTCAGAATTGTTGCTGTCTCCCTGAACATGACTGGGATGGAGCTCTGTGATGCTGTGCAGATGGGACTGCAAAGCCTTTCACCAAGTTATCATTGAGGAAAATAAATAAGCAAAAGCTGCAGCTGGTGTTGGCCTATGATTTTAAAACATCGAATGTCTGCTTATGGAACACATTTCCTTTTATCAGCCAGTGCTTCACAGGGCATGCAGTGGGGGTCAGGTTGGCCACTCATCCACAGCATGAACCTCTATTTCTAATATTGCATCCTGCTTGTTGAATCTTGCCTGCAATTGCAAAGTCTTTAGGGAAAGACTTACATTTTCCTATGTGTCTGCAAAATGCCTTCCACAATGCCTGAGCTATTGAGATTCTACTGTAATAATAATAATAATAATCACCAAGAGCATAATTCCCATTGTGAGCAGCATGCAGCAAGGCAGCTGAGAGCCCTACCATGAGCAGTTTTATAGACTGATGTCTAATTACAGGCATAGGGGGGGTGCAAGAAGATTGGCTATAGAAGGAGAAAAGGGAAGAGTTCTTGAGGGAATCAGAAAATACTTTAAGTTGGAAGGTACCCCTAAAGGCCATCCAGTCCAACTCCCCTACAATGTCCAGGGACACCTACAGCTCCATCAGGTGCACAGAGTCCCATCCAGACTGACCTCGAGTGTCTCCAGGGATGGGGCATCCACCATCTCTCTGGGCAACCTGTGCCAGTGCCTCACCACCCTTATAGTAAAAAACCTCTTTCCATATATCTAATCTAAATCACCTCTCTTGTAGTCTGAAATCATTTCCCCTTGTCCTATCACAACAGGTTCTGCTAAACAGCCTGTCACCTTCCTTCCTACAGCCCCCCTGCAAACTGAAAGGCTGCTGTCAGGTGTCCCTGGAGCCTTACTCTCCTCCAGGCTGAAGAGCCCCAGATCTTTCAGCCTGAGAAAACACGAGCATTTTACAACAAGGCAGACTTGCTCTCCTTGCCCACACTTAATGAAGATGTTGTGACTAAATGTCTTCAAGGTATTGCCCCAGACATCCCCGTTTTCTTCTGTTGGGGAAGTCTGGGTGGACTTTGAGGTCCTTCTGTGTTTCTGTGGGATGTCTGCAGGCTGGAGGAGGCCTCGAGATGCTCAAAGCAGTGACAAAAATCACAGCGTGGCCAACACACACAAAACACCAAGTGTGGGACCAGGCTGTGTTGGGAACAGGCTGTATAGGTGCTAAGGGCACACACAGAAAGTTGGATGTATCCTGAAACCCTCCTATTTATGGCCCAGCTCCAAGCCATCTGCCTAGCACACAGCTGAGAAATCTCACGTGGAAACAGAGCAGCCTTCGGCCTGGGACGAAAGGGACCATCCAGGCCATAAATAAAGCACTGTGGTTTTGCAGGGAACCAAGCTACGTATTACAGTTAGAACTGAGCCAGGAGGGAGCTGGTTCTTGCTGTTGCATTTGGTTTATGTATTTTTTTAATGGGAAAAACCAGCAATTTGGGAATTTGTTTTCCACTCTGAGGCAGGTAATAAATTTGTCATGCATTGCAATTCTAAAATTGCTTTATTTCAGACAGATCAAAGTACTTGGTTTCCATGAAATCAGCCTTGAAAATCAGACATTCTACCTATTACACTTCTGTGTGAGACTGAAAGAAATTCAACCCAAACATTTCAGGATGGAAATTAAAATCACTCTTTCTTGTTTTTCTTTCATTTTCCCCATAGGAATGAATTTTTGTCCAATTTAGAGCAGTTCTCCAAGAGGATTAATTTCTCAGCACATTGGCCTTTCCATGGAGGACACCAGGCATGAGGTGACCTATTCCTGTTGATGTGACCACGCTGCTGCTAGAAGCTTGTCCCAGCAGGGTCTGCATTTGCACTGGGAGCCGGTGGCAAAAGCCCAGCCTGCAGCCACAGCTGATGATGAGATGCTAAAAGGCAGCCTAAAAACTAACCACAGATCAGGGAGAGGAGGCCCAGCTGCTGTATCACTGCCTCAATCAATGACAAGCACGGCCCTGGCTGGGAGGACTTCTCCTTCATTAGGAGCTGTGCTCTGACTCACGGGTTGCTGCGTCTGAGCAAATACAGGCTGTTGACTTAATGCTGGTGCAGGTGCCAGGCTGCACCTTGCCCCACTTGTTATCAGGCAGAGCAGCTGGACACCCCATAAAGGCATATGACAATCCAACAGCTGTAAGAAGCTGGGGGGTTTCTTGTGGGTGTGGGTGCTCGGCTCTCCCTCACTTCACCACTGCTGTGGGCAGGCAGAAGGAAACACAAACAACAGTTCTCCTGCACAGAAAAAAATCAAAACAAACATCTTTATATCATCTGCCACCATGAGTGGACGTCCCGAGCAGATGTGTTATTTAAGGAGCATTTCAGTGAGCACAGAGTGGCTTTCCTAGGGCCTTGCACCCTTAGCTCTGCAGTCACCTCACCACACCTCCAGGCACCCTGTGGTGGTGCTCAGCAAAAGCAACTGGCCTGGCTGGACTCCCATCGCTGTGTTTACTGGTATTAAACCAAAGCAGGGATCTCCAGCCATGCAGCACCCAGGGGATGGCGTCAGCGTGGTTGGCTGTGGTGGGGATGCAGCCATACCAGGCACCATCCCCACCGCGCCGGCAGCCCTTGCCGTGGGAAAGCCTTTGATGTAACCAGAGCTCCGGGGCCACGTTTCCACCCCGGTACCTGATCTCGTAATCAACGATGGCGCGGCCGCCGCGCACACAGAAACCACATCCTGTCACCCGCTCAGCAATCGATGGGGCCATCTCAGTGGCCAGGACGTGGAGGAGTTGCAACACTCATCTGTGAGCTGCAAGCAGGAACGGTTCCTGTCAGAGCGAGGGGTCAGCGTGGTGCACCCTGTGACCCTTGGGCTGGTGAAAGCCCATCTGTGTGTAAAGCTGGGGTTTGAGGGATCCTACCGTACATCGATTGAGTTTTGCCAGCAATTCTCCTTCCACAGGAACACGGAGCTGACTTTATAATTCATGCATGCCTGGGAAGTGCAATCCAGTCCCGCTGGAGTAGCAAGCTCAGTGGGAGTTTATTTATTTAAAGCAGTGCATGCAGTAGCATGGAATAAAAGCAAATCTATCAGAAACCATAAGTCTTAATCCTGAAACGGCTTTGCTTTTTGTAAAATACGGTCTGGAGAATCTGCTTTTACAATGTGGCTTCCACAAAGCCTTGGCTTAACATTTCAATCCCCACAGAACTACATTATAGCATAATAATTAAAACATTTACAAAATGAAGATAATCTATGGCCGATCCAAGTTTCTATGGAAATTTGGAGGCTATGGTGTATGCAGCTGTTCCCATCTAATGCAAAGGTTGGCTGTAACTCCGCTTCTGAGCACATTCGTAACTTAGGGGATAATTTATCCTCTCTGTTTACACAGTTCTCAGCTTGCACAGCCCTCAGACCTATTCTGTGGTTCCCAAGCAAAAGGCTGTTCCTTACCCTCCCCTCTCAACCTGAGCAATGCCAACAATACTCCTCTACTGAGAGATGTGTGTGCTCACATGGGTGCCACAGGCTCTGTTGGGGATGTGTCAGAGCAACTCAGAAGAGACACAGATGTGTGCACTGTGCCCCACAGTGTCCCATAAACACAGTGCCACAAAAACTCACTGCCCTTCCCCTTGGCGAGGAGCTGAGCTCCTGTTTGCTCCCTTCCCAAGCAACACCCCAGTGCTGCTGCCTTCCTGGTCAGCAGGGGAAGGGTCACAGCTGGATGGCGCTGCTGTGGTTCACCTGTGGGTATGGGATGTTCTGCTCCTTGGGGTGTTTCCTTCTGCTCACATTCATGGCAGGACAGGGTCTCACATTCACAAGTTTATCAGCTCCAGTGAGCTGATAAACATCACTGCGGATGATGCAAGCAGTTTGCATTTTGCACTGTGAAATTGCTAATCAAGAAGGCATTAATGACTGCCAAGCAAAGGAAATAAGCCAGCAGCACACAGTTCCAGCAGCCACGCAATGGCCCATTGGGTGCAAATCTTTATATTTTTTTTTCTTGAGTCTGAACTCAGAAAGCCATAGAGAGTCTGTTCTTTGCAGTCTGAGGGAAGAAAAGTAAAAGAAAACCAACAAAAAATTGATCAATCGATCGACTGATCAAACAAACAGGAGTCACTGATAGCCCCATTACTTTAATTCCTGGCCCTGTGTAACTGCTGCAGCACAGCTGAGCTGCAGTGGGGATGGAGGTGGTGGCGGCTCAGAAGTGCCATTGATTTTGAAGAGCAGCTGTATCCAGAGGCCTTCAGTCACTGCTCAGTGAAAACAATTTGCAAATAAAGATACACATCTCAAGACACTGAAAAGCCTGTCAGAACAGGAGGGAACTCAGAAGCTGAGATCACTATCACATACAGCAAGTCTTCACTAAGGAAGCAATTGCTCTGTTCTGTGCTGCCCAAGTCTCAGCACCTCCAGCTTGCTCATGGGAATACTCAGAGGAAAAAGTGTTCCCTGCCATCCTGAGAACATTAATTTGGCTCACATGTGATACTGGGGGGGTCATGCCAATGAGGAGTCTAATAATGATGTTTGCAGGGCTCACATGCCCTTTACCGTGATATTACTGCAAGGGACTGTTTGTGGCACGTAATTACTGGGCATGTGTTTCTTTTACACTATTCTTCAATGTTTTATAAAAGACACCCAGAGCAGAGAAAGGGTTTTGCTTTGCCTTTTTGTAGACCTCTGAGTACATAAGATTCCAGCACAGAGAGCTGGTAGTGCAGAGGGATGCAAGCCAAGCTGCTGCTGACCAAACCCACTGCTGACTGCAGGTGCAGAACCATGGCAGGCACAAGCACAGGGATGCCCACACACAGAAATGCTGCACTCACTGCCTGGCATCACCTGGGGGGTGTCAGGAGCAGGGTTGGGCTTTGAGGCAACACCAACTTGCTTTCTAAAAGCAGAGAGCTGTGCTCACACTTGGCAGTGCCAAGGGCTCATTCCAGGATTGTGGCTCCTTTCACACCTATGCCAGTGCTTGCAGCAACCAGTTACTGCCCTGGCTGTTTTCATTCCTTATTTATATGGAGCCATGTTACTAAGTCACACAGTTATGTCACTGGGGAGCACCTATGGTCTTCATAGTAAATTTACTTTATTTTTTCCCCAGCAGGCTGTCTGGGTATCCTGGTTTCCTAAAGACAAATTCCCAAATTTCCTGCTGTATTTCAGCTGGCTTTTTCACCACTGTTTCACCTTCAGCTGGGACAGGCCATGAGGTTGTCTTCATCCAACATCAGTCCCTGACCATCACATTAACAAACTGGAATTAAACAAGAATGAACCAGAATAAGACACTGGAACAGGCTGCCCAGAGAGGTGGTGGAGTCATCCCTCCATCCCTGGAGGTGTTAAAGAAACATGAAGATGTGGCACTGAGGGTCATGGGTTAGTGGGCATGGTGGGGATGGGCTGGACTTGATGGTCTTAGTGGCCTGTGCCACCCTTAATGATTCTATAATTCTAAGAATTAAACCAGATTAGACTATCATTTAGGACCTTCAGAAACCCCTCAGAAAGCGGTTTGCTGTTTTGCAGAGCACCTTCTCTCTCTGGGATTACACTTCTTTAAACCAATAACCTAAAAGCTTCACACATGTTCAAATCTCTCTGCAGAGATTCTGATTAATGTTTTTTTTCAATTCCTGACATTCTGGTAGAGGGTTTTCTTTGTAGCTACTACTGCCATGCTCATTAAAACAGATCTGAAGTTAACCAGCAATTAGAGCAAATGCTAAGATCCACAGCCTCTAAGGTCTTCTAAGGCAAGAACTATTCTCAAGGCAAGCCAAGAATCACAGCCTCATTACAGTGTGAGGTCTGTGCAGTTAACGAGCAGCTGTGTATGACTGCAAGGCACCTCACAGTCCAAACTGCAAAATGCAGTGGTTGATGACAGAGAAGCTTATGGAAGCTGCCCTCCTGCAGAGAGGCTGCTCTTACCCTCTATAGCACTGTGCAGTACTCAGGCTGATGCTTTGCTTTATCCAGGCCCAAGGTTCACCTCCTCTGCAGCCCACTAGTGCCCATTGCACCCAGCAGGACCCTGGTGGATGCTGCCCCATCAGCTGGGCTTTTCTGCATCCTCAGGTTCTCCCTGCAGGTGAGAGCCTCAGCATTACATTTGGGACCACATGCTAAACAATGCACAGACAGTTTCAACACAGCAGGTCAGGAGCCATGGTACCAGCTGAAAAAATGAAGCACAAGAGTTTGCTCTCACATTTCTGTGGCTGCTGGCTGGCTCCCCAGGAGACTGAGCTCACACTCAAGAGCACAAGGCAGGCTCCCATTGTGTGGGGGAGATGGGACAGTGAATCACTGCCAACAGGGATTTACCTCTACATCAGGGCAAGGTCTGGTTGAATAGCCAAGCCCAAGCTGGCGAGCTCTGAACCCAGCCCAATATGCCCCAGCAGTTCCCAGCTATCTCCCTCCTCATTCTCTTTGCAAAGTTCAGTGTGCAAAAGCCAAGCAGCAGCTCTGCAGGCTGCATCCATCTTTTCTTTTTTTAGAATCATAGAATCATTAAAGTTGGAAAAGGCCTCCAAGATCATCCAGTCCAAACATTCACCTACCAACAATATTTCCCTTCTAAACCATCTTCTTTTGTACCAAACCTACACATTTCTTGAACACCTCCAGGGACGGTGTGACTCAGTCACCTCCAAGGGCAGCCCATTCCAGTGCCTGACCTGGAACATCCAACCTGAACCTCCCCTGGTGCAACTTGAGGCCATTACCTCTCGCCCTATTGCTGTTACCTGGGAGAAGAGGCCATAGGCTCCTTCCAGGAAGTTGTAGAGGGGAATGAGGTCTCCCCTGAGCCTCCTCCAGACTAAACAATCCTTGTTCCTTCAGCTGCTCCCCATAAGGCCTGTGTCCCAGACCCTTCACAGCTTCATTGCTCTTCTCTGGATGCACTCCAGGGCCCTGATGTCTTTCTTGTAGTGAGGAGCCCAAAACTGAGCACAGTTCTCAGGACACGGCCTTACCAGAGCTGAGTACAGGGGCTGATAACCTTCCTGCTCTTGCTGGTTGCACTGCGTATGATATAAGCAATAGGTTTTAAAGAAAATGTTTTTAAACAGTGTTGATTCTGCAGTGATGTTGCTATTTTCCTTTGAAACAAAAATGTCAGGGGTAAAGCAGAACTCATCAGCTGTACCAACAGCTAAAACAAAAAGGACGAAGACTGAAAAGAGGCAAAATAATAAAAAGCAATGTCACCGAGAGCATTCTTGAAACAAAAAGGAGCAGACAGAGAGAAAACAGAGTTGGGCAGGAGGGAGGAGGTAAGTGCCTTATGCTGTGCAGTCCTCAATACCCTTCCCTTTACAGAGAAAAAAAAGAGAGCTGGATCTCAGTTCTCTCACAAGGACATTAGAAGATGATTACATTTGCAGATGCTCTGTCACCTCAGTATGTTAACATCTCATCCCCACACCCCGTGCAATATTTCCCTGGAGATGTCACCTTTCATCACATCTGATCTCTAATAAAGACGTAAGAGAATTTAATAACAGCCAGCCCAAGGGGAGTTCTGCTCAAACAACCAAGGGAACTGCTGATGTGTTGTTACTGGGGATGCCCAAGAAGGATGAGAATGACCAGGAAACCACAGGGTGTCCAGTTTTGGAGGTGGTGGTGTTGGATCCACTGATTTCACCCCAGACTTTGACATAAATGATACGTAAAATCTTTTCCATCCATTCCAGCTCTGTCTGATGGTGCTCAGGTCCCAATACTTGGCTCCACACTTGATTCTTTATAGGGGCACACCAGCCCCAAAAAGGTGTCAAGCTGAAGTAAAGCCAGTTAACCTGATTGCTTTGCCTTGAGATTCTGTTATAGTTTATTCATGCAGTGTCTGCCAGTTCCTTTTTAGCCAGTTCTCACTCTGCTTTTGTAAATCCATGTTCACATCCCCATTTTGCAGAGACATAATGGTACATTTTTTATAGACTTTTATTGCTCACGAGGGAAGGCAGACTTTGCTGCAAATTGTTTATGACTGCTCTCAGGTGTATGTTTAAATGGAGAATGAAATAAGCCCAGTGTAGACAGATACTCGGTTGCAAACATATTATTGATACTGAAAAGTAAATATGGATGGGACATAGAAACACCTATTTTCTGAGAGCAGAACCAGGTACCTGAGAGCAATGCAGCCTGTGCCCTTTGGCATCCAGCCCTCAGTTCTGGCTTTGGTGTGCCAAGGTGCCATTGCTCCATGTTACCCAGTGACTGCGTGTCAAGGCCAAACAGCAGCAGCCTCCTGTTGTTCACAGCCCCCAACCCTCAGTTTGCAGGGTCTACCCTTTTTCCCTTAAGACAAAATCTTTAATGTTGTTTGAGTGGTTTTAAATGTGAGTAAAATCCTGTATTCAGGATCTCAGGATTAGCACCTGCAGAAGTTGACATTCCCTCCAGTGCCTGAAGGGAGCCTACGTACTGGAGAGAGACCAACATTTTACACTACGTGTCTACATCAGGATGTGAAGGTGTCTTACGTTTTGCAGCATGGCATGAAGGTCTGGGTATGGCCACTCCTGAAATGCTTGGAGAACTGTCCATGGCAGAGCCTGGCGCAGCCCACAACAGGTTTTTCCATCTGCGTAACACTAGAAAAAACAGGAGCCTGCCAGTTGTGGCTTCTGCTTGGAAGAAACCAGTTGGTTTGCTCCACAGCTGAGACAGGAGGGAGCTCATATGCATGCTGTGGAGACAGCCGGTGAGCAGAGCCCTGGGGGGAGCACAGGCAGCCAAATGGGCTGGGCAGACCAAGGAGTGTTCAGATCCTGCCATGGTGACACCAAGTGATGCCATCTCCCTTCACCCAGTACCTGCAGATCAGTGCTGCTGGTCCCTGCTGCCTCCTGGTGTTGTCACAAGAGTCGTGCTGAGGTGTCTTTGGTGTGTGGTTGTCCCCAAGTGGGTGATCTTCCTGCACTGGAGATCCCCCAGATGAGGACAGTCCCTGTGTCCTGGATCCACAGCAATTTAGTTACTTTTAGAAGTGAATACAACTGAAAAACAATGCTTCTTCATCTCAATTGCCCTTTAGTCCGATGCCTTAACAGAGTTCTAGGCTTTGTTTTAGTGTAAAGGGG
This sequence comes from Coturnix japonica, assembly GCF_054131305.1. Classification (NCBI taxonomy): domain Eukaryota; kingdom Metazoa; phylum Chordata; class Aves; order Galliformes; family Phasianidae; genus Coturnix; species Coturnix japonica. The sequence continues at coordinate 83,484,975 of NC_140666.1, read as the reverse complement.
AACAACTTTTTACGTGGGCAGATAGTAACAGGACAATGGATATGATCTAAAAGAGTGGAGATTTAGGTTAGATTTAGGAAGAAGTTCTTTATTCAGAGAGCAGTGATGCCCTGCCCTGCAGGTGCTCAAGGCTGGGTTGAATGGGCCCTGGGCAACCTGAGCTGGTGGGGGGTACCCTGCAGGGGGCTGAAATGGATGGGCTTTAAGGCCCCTTCCTACCCAAACCATCCTATGATTCTATGAAACTGAATAGCACATAACTGACTGATTTCAATAGCTCCCTATTTCTACAGCCTGTGTTTTCAATATGGCAGTTTGGGCTGCAGAGCAGAATGAGACAGCCTTATTCTCTACAACACATGGTCTATTTACAGTAATACATGAAGATGTTTACTTTAAAATATAAATGTAATTACAAAGGTATAATTACAGATAAGGCTGTGCCTCTTTGAGCCACCTCAAATTACAGCTTCGTGTTATAACTATAAAACAGGATCAAATGAATGACCTTGATTAATTTCATTACAGAGAGGAGCGAGTGCACCCAGCACAGCGCTGCCTGACCTTGTTCCACCCGCACTCTGCCCTAGCCGTGCCGTCAGCCCGATCGCCATCAGGTGAGCCCAGACGTTGCTAAGTGATCGTCTACAGGGTTATAAATGTGCAGTGCTTAATACCTGGAAGCACAGATAACTTTATTTTCCAGGTATTAAGAGACCTGAGATGGCTCGGCTCAATAGCATAGAATACAGAGCCAGAAATTAACCCAGACTTAAGGCAGCCATCGGTACTCGCCTACAGACTGAACTGATTTATCGTGCATGCTATGTGCTGAGTTGCAAAACCTTGCTGTATTAGTGATTTAACCGGAGGAACAATTTGATTTGTCACTACCAATAGGGATATAACTAAATTAGTCTCCCACATGCTATATGTTGATGAGGTCATGCTTAGATTTCCCTTTGTAGATTTACATTCTCAATAGCTTTAATCATGGCTAAGACACGTAGCATGAGTAACACTGTTATGAAACACTGAAGTACTTTCAGAGGGGTTTACAAGCTCAGGAAAATCATGGCAGTCAAAATCAAAGATAGGCTTTAATATCCAGCTCTGTGCTGTACATCTGATTAAATATTAATTCACAGCAGTGTTTCAGGTACTTACAGTTGAGCTCTCTTGACCCATTTGAAATGCATGGTCGCGTATATGAACCTGGTATTGAAAAAGAATAGGTCAGCCCTGTAGATTCTACTTGACTTTTTCCTACCGTTCTTGCTTAATTAGCAGCCTGACCCTACCTTTATAAGTTGTTGACTTGCTCACTGGCATGGAGTTATAAAAATCAATGCTGTAAGAATCATACGGAGGCTTTGAAAAATGCAGAGGATCTCTGCAATATTATTTTGTTTTTATCAAGCAACAAAGGCAACCAAATTCAGGTTTATTCAATCAGAACTGCAATCCTTATGGAAACACTGGGAATGGGGCTGCTATCTAGCTGAAAAGAGTGAAATAGAACATCACTGGATGGAGCAGCTTCCTGAACTACTAAGAACCATAGAATTATTAAGGTTGAAAAAGACCACTGAGATCATCTATTCCAACTATTGGCTGATCACCACCAAACCATATCACACTCAGTAAAGTATGGTGTGGGAAAACAAGCAGATAGTGTATTCCACTTAGGATGCCTATTTCTCCAAACCACAGCAGCACACTACGGCCCTCATCTTTGGCAGGGCACTTGGTGAGAAGACAGTACAGGGCACAGGGGTTCTACCACTGCTTCTGCCCTCCAGCTTATCAGGAGGTACATGATATCCACGACCTCAGCCAACGCATCCACATCTGTTGGTGAAAGATTTGCTCCTCTCAGCCCCTGCCTTGTGACAATCAAATAGTCAGCACTGGCATGGAGCCACCTTATCCCTATCCACCACCAATCCTCAGTTCCAAAGCCTTGTGTTGAAATTTCTTGATAATTTTTTTGCTTATGAGAAAGTGTTAATGGCATTTCATCTGGTATCACCACTTTGATCTCCTGACTTAAATACCACATTAATTCAGAGCTCTCTTGGGTGGGTGAGTTCACAGCATTAGTTAACCTCTTCTACTGGAAGTCTCACATATGACTTAGAAATGATTTTGTGCATTGTGACAGAAACAAAAACTCATAGTTAATTAAGACATAAATAAAAGGGATTTATGTCTTCAGATGAACCAGAATTCAGATGCCAGCTCTTGGCATTGTTTTTGTACCACATTACAGCAAATTTTCATATTTCATATTCATATAATATTACATATTAGGCATGATCAGCCTAATAAGTCTCCTTTCTGATAAAAAAACAAGCCATTTTCCAGAATGCCTGTGAGCAATGAGCGAGCTGGATCCAGGAAAGAATTAGTTATTGATTCTTTGGGGAATAGTAACTGAGACGCAAATTTTGGGAACGCCCAAATTTCATTACCCCGTCAACTTGTGAATGCTTTATTACTATTGTAAAGTCTGTCAAGAGGTTCTTCAAGGTGTTTTTGGTTGGGTCCACAAGAGAAACAAGCTCAAGTTTTGCAAAAAGCCTCTCAGCTCCCCACATGGTTTTGTCTTCTCACCAAGAACTTCCTTGTGGGTACTTGATAACCAAAGTGCTGGCAGTGCTGAGCTGGCTGGGCCCTGAGCTTTCCATCCCACTTCCCAACAACTGCCAGGTGCTTCCGAGAACAAGAGGAGAAACAAGGTGACTTCATCACCCAGCACCGTTAGAAGCCTTTTTGCTGGTGACAGTGGTCACATCTGTGTAAGACTCAAGTCTACACTTTTGGAAGAAGAAGTCTAATTCCTTTGTATGCTGTTTTCAACTTGTACTGATGATATATTATCTTCTCATGTTCCTGTCTATGATCAGCCTACTGAAAGCCATTATCACTAAGCCCTGGGCTATGTGCTCCGTGCTCTCTACCTTCTGTCCTCATAACTCTCATGAGCCTGGACCTGGGCAGCACTGAAGCTGCTGTGGACATTGTTGGATCAGTCCTGTCCACAGACAGGGCCCAGACTCTACATCTCTGCATTGGTTCTGTGCACCAGACATAAGGCACCATCCTACCAATAATGACACTAAAGTGGGCTGAGTCCAAGTTTAATTCCACCAATGAAATCCCCTCATCAACTCAAGGGAAAACCGACCCCTTGTTTCGAGTGGACAGGGCTGCCACCTGGAGGCACCTCACTTTTCCTGCATAGCCAGAGGGACAGACTGCAGGCTCCAGAGATGTCTGAGCTTAGCAGAAGGTTCAGCATTGCCCAGTGGCACCGTGCTGCTGTGAGACCTGGCAGTGAGAACAGCAGAGCTGCAACAGGCCTTGCAATGTGATGGGACGTCAGAGCCCACAATGACCCACATCCGACAGTGAGGAAAAGGGGAAGCAGCCTCAAAAGCACCGAATTGCTGCACGTTTCTTGAGAAGGCAATGCCAAGCAGAAACAAGGGGTGCAACTGAGTTCCCCCAGCACAGACTTATTTCCAGAGAACAGCCCATTTAAACCCATCTCCTCCTATCCCAGCAGCAGGAGGCCCTTTGGTTGGAAGCCTGGGATGAATCACCACAGTGTCAGCAAAAACTGAAAGAAGAGAAAGAGGAAAGAGAAAGAAGAGATTTTTCCAGCCTACTCAGCAATATAACCATATTCTTTGCTCCACTTGAAGCAGCATTCCCAGTGCTGGTGCAGCTCCTGCTCAGACACCCTCTGCTCCCCTGCCTTGATGCCATCTCAGTCTCCAAACATCTCAGTCTCCAACTCCATCTCAGTCTCAAACAACTGCTGGCAGGATTTTGCCACCTTACATTCACAGATTATTAATCTCCAGTTAGTTTGAAAACATCCAGTACCTCCTATATGTACATTTATCTTGTGTGATTTGTGGCTCACTCTGAACAGTTCAGCTCCCGTGCTTTGCTGGGGCTGGCTTCACTCCCTCCATCACTGAGTGCTGTCAGGATTTTGGTGCTCATGCTAAAAGGAGCCAGTTTTAAATCCCCATCTGTCCTGAAGACAGAAGATTAAGACCTCTTCCTCTGACAGCTGTTGATAAAACTTGGTTGTAAAGTCAGAGACACAGAAACATGAACAGAATGTAATACAGTCAGCATGCAGTTATTTCAAATGCATGTATTGAGGGAAACATTCTTCAGAAATATATTTACTGAGTCCTTCTTTTGAAAGGAGCGAAGATTTCCCTTCCCTGTACATCCAAGGGCCATTTGTGCTTGTGTGATCTGGAGGTTCATTCATTTCTTAGACATGAGGGATGGAAAATTCAACCTTTCAATAGCACATTCTCCCATAAGAGCTGACAAAACATTACGGAGCAATTCTTACCTCCTCTATGGTTTTCATCAAGAGGCAATTTCTTCAGGAAAACCCTACTGCTATGCAGATACAGTGGCCAGACAGATTGAGACAAACCAGAACCATTCAGCTTTGTAACAATAACCTTGGGAAACAGAGTGACTGACATGGTAGAGCTTCCCTTGGTATGGTGAGAATTCCCTCTGTTATTTACCTAGAGATGGTGAAACTCAATGGTGGGGTACAGAAAGAGGAAATTTTGCTTCCCTTTATGTCTGCAGGCCCTTGCTTCTCTTTAGGTCAAAAACCAGGCTAAATCCCCACCCCTTGGGGTATTCAAGGACAGGTTGGATGGGGCCCTGGGCCCTACCTACCTGGTGCCTGATTTAATGGTTGGCAGCCTTGCCCATGACAGGGCATTGGAACTTGATGATCTTTAAGCTCTCTTCCAATCGAAGATGTTCTAAGATTCTAAATATCTTCATCTTGGTTTCCCCCATAGATGCCTTTCTATAGCTGCCCGAGGCTCAGCAGCTGTCAACTTGCTTATATATATTTTTTCAACCCCGTCCCTATTTTAAACTGAAGTCCTGATGTAATATCCATGCTAATTAGATGAAAGCTTGCTAAATACAATTCCTTCATGATCTGGGGGCATGCATGAAGTTAACTCGGGGTGACCTGTGACTTTGCTGGTGACACACACCATTTAAATCCACACAGATGAAAACCTTGCCCACGCCACAGGCACATTCTTTGCTGTTCCCATGCAGCTCGCAGGGAGCTGGAAATGTTTGATGAGTGAAGTCTCAGTGATGCATTTCTGCAATAATTCATATGCTATACATAATTTAGGCGCTCGCCGCAGTCCCCCCATAACACAGGCCGCATGGTGTGTACACACAAGGCCAGGAGGTTCCTTTAAGGAGGCTCCAGGCACAATCCACAGCAAGATGAAGTTTGATCCGTCTCCAATTTGCACCTGCCAGATCATGAAGGGAGCTAATTGGATTAAAATATTGTAATTATCGTCTCATTTACATGCGGTAAAACCTTGGGGAAACATTTTAAATAGCAGAAAAATTCAGGATGCCGTCTCTGAAGTCTGCTTCTTAAGAATGTAATGCTCTCTGTCCTCTGTTGCCCAGCACATCACTGCTGGACCTAAACACACAGACATGCTTTGTGCTCATTGAGAGCAGAAAGGCGGCAATGGGAGAGCTGGTATTATTCTCACAGAAAAGAAAATGAAACTCCATTCAGGGGAGTGTATCAACCCCTTACCTGAAGACAGAAGGCTTTGAAAAGTACACTGTGCAGAGCAGGCCCTGCTCACTGGTGAAGCACGGGAGCACATGAGGGCAGCTCCAGGAGATGCCTCAGCACTTTGCATGAGCTTTGTCAGCCTGGAGCCTGCTGCTGACACACTTACCTGATCTCAAGGTTACAGCTTCTTTTTTGGAGCACCTAACTCAAGACGCAGTATATGGATCTGATGTTCAAAGGGCAAACGCCCCACCCAGTCTGGAAGCTGGAGACTGAAAGACATGTCCCATTAGACAGGCAGAAATCAATGCCTGCTCGACCATTAATCACCCTGAAAGCCTCCACCTCGGTGAGTCAGCCCAGGAGCCTGGCATACCTGGCAAGCTGGAAAGGAAGATGCCATTGTCTTGTTCCACCACCTCGCAGCTCTAACTTGAGCAGCACAGGCAGCAGTCAGCCTCCTTGGGAGATGGCTTGGCAGGGAACATGACGTGAAATCAATTTCTGATCACACCAAGTCACATCTAATGTGTCTAAAGAACATTTGGTGTCAAGCTCCCTCTCTCCAGCAAAACAGCAAACAAGGAAGAAGCTTCACTAGAACAAACTACTCCGTGAGAGCCAGAGAAAGGGAAAAAGAAAATCAAAAGTGAGAATTTCCTGATGCATCTCCAAGAAGAGCAGCACAAAGTCCAGTTGCACTCAAACACACCAAACATAAAGTGTTGGTTCAGACAAATGTTGATCAGGGACAGCATTGGCACCCACGTTGTTCTCCAGGCTTCAAGTCAGATATGTCAGTGCCGGTCTGGATTTCCTCCACCTGGCCATCTCAGAAGGTCATGGGATCTCCTGTTTCCAGCTGGCACAGCATCCCACGGACTGCTGCAGAAAGCTGAACAGCATGATTCCTGTTTACAGAACAACCACAACTGCTGTGTGTATGTGCAGTATATAGAAGTGATTCAGAATTGTATCTGTTAACATTGACTTTTCTTGCCTTAGCCCAGCAGTTTGCGAGGTACTCAGCCTTCCCAGGTTTAAGCCACTGACACACCTGTGTATGCAACCAGTGCATCCTCCACGAGGCTGGAGAATCCACATGAGAGCAATAATTTTACACCCTTGTAATTCTATGTCCCGCTCGGGCTACAGATGCACATCTGTTATTTCAAATCCCAACTCTTACAGAAAGTGTTGATATAAAACTGACTTCTCTACAAAAGACAAAACAGGTCAATAGTAGTGAAACTTTTAGCCCTTTCTTGCTGCAGTCATGCTAACGATGCTTCATAACCATTGTGTTCCTGTGAACCAAGGGATTTAACCTTTACATTTTGGACAGGAGAGGAGCCCATCAGCACAACAGCTGCTTTAGTTTCCTTGAGACACAATAGTGAGTATTTATTTCCTTAATAGTGAGGCTTCTGATTTCCAGCAGAGCTGCTTAGGTGAGCACCAAAGCACACAGGCAGGCACACAAATCCATCACAGGGCAGGCAAGTCCATCACCTCAGTGCTCTCCCAGCTCAGCTCATCACCTCAAGTTGGACCACTCAGCAGCAGAACTGGGATACGTGCAGCTGACTCCCTCTAATGGTGGATGGCTGCAAAGCTCACAGTTGTGGGACTTCAATGCCACGTTATTTTAGAGGTGAAAGAATCATAGAATGCCTGGGGTGGGTTGGAAGGGACCTCTGGGTCCATCTTGTCCAACTCCTGCTCACATTGGGCCACCTACAGCAGGCTGACCAGGAATTAGTGCAGGTGACTTCTGGGGATCTCCGAGGAGTTCTTCAGTGGTGACGGTGATCCCCTGGGCATTGCTTTCAGAGGGACACAGCTCATAGCTGAGTTTTATGCCATGATGTAGTTTCTGACTGTGGGGAACTTTGAGGCTCTACAAGCCATTTATTCAGCACATGTGCAGATAGTGCTCAGTATGTGTTGCTTTGCTTCATCAACAACACAGACCTGAGTGATGTGCTGGCTGCCAAGGGACACTTAAAGTTCTCTTTAAGCATCATTAAGTGTTCAGTGGTGCCCAGAAGCAGCCCAGCTCTTTTCTTTGTGCTGTAATATATCTCAACATATATTCCTATCCTATGGCATTTACTTGGCAATAAGACTTTCCCACCTCCTCTCCTGGAAGGGTGTCAGGTGTGCATTCCCTGGGGAGTCATAGAATTATTATGGTTGGAGAAGACCTCTAACATTATGTAGTCCAACCCCAACCCATCCCACCATGTCCACTAAACACATCCCTAAGTGCCACATCTACACGGTCATTGAACACCTCCAGGGACTCCACCATGAAACATACTTTGCTCAGTGGTGGGAATGGGGAAGGAGTGAGCACGGGACTGGGGTTTGGAAAAGGCATGTTTAAGACAGAGAGGAAAACATAAGCACTTGGCTCACCTCAGCCTCCTCCAGGGTATGCCCTGGTTGCAACCAATGTCGAGTACTTGATATTTCACATGGAGAGCACAGCAGAAAGGTGAGAACACCTGACATCTGGTCAAGGGATGTGCAGCCCTGCTGCTCTGCCCATAGGAAGGACACAGGGCTGGTGCTGCCACAGAGGCATCCCACGTGTGGTGTGAACTGTCTGCCGGAGCACTGCAGAACGGATCGCTCAAGGTTAAATTGGATTAAACTGTTACAGCTAAGCTTTCCCACGTGTGGTTTAAATTTAAACGCTATAAATTTCACGGTGAGTTATTAAAACCTTGTTGGCAAGGAGAACTCATCTCTGAAGGGAAAAAAAAAAAGAAAAAGAAAAAAAATGTTCAGCAAGTTTGCAAACCCACGGGGAGGCTGTAAGTCGGGGCATGGGGAGACTTCCAAGCAAAGGGGATGGACCAAGGACTATCAGTGTGGGACTGGGGAGCAGCCTGGCTCTGCTCCCAGCTCAGTTCTCTGGTCTCTGAACGCTTGCCAGCACCAATTAACAAACAAGCAGCAGAGCAGATCACGGAAAGCCTTTTTTTTTAACCCAAGGATTCTCATCCTTTCAGCCTCAACAAACTCTGCGGCTGCCACACGGTGTCACACCAGCCCTGCGCTGCTGTACAACACTCCGTCACCAGCTGCTATTTATAGGGACAACCAGCCATTTCCAGCCCCTGAGCGGGTACTGGGGGCCAGGACAGTGGCAGCAGGGATGGGAGAGGGGATGAGAATGGGCTGCGTTTTGTCCCTGGAGGGTTGGAAGTGGCAGTGAGATTTGCTGCTTTTATCCCACTGCCATGCTGGGGCCAGGCTGGTGAGAGCCCCCTGAGGACAGTCCCATGCCGCCATGGGAAAGCTTTGGGAGGACCAAACCACCTGCATCCAACCCAGACGCTGTGCTTTGTGTTGGAGCAGTGCCGCTGTGTGAATGCTAAGCTGAGAATGGGAGCACTCAGTGCTCACCATAAGTTCCCACGCTACATCTGAGCACTTGAACTGGAAGTGCAGTTGCATGGTGCAGTGCTGTGGCAGCAGGCAGAGCAGGAGTGCAATGAGAGCACTGCCTACTGCCATCCCAGCTGCTGGTCCATTAAAGGATGAGAAGCTATGATTTGGCCAAAAGACTTGGCATAATCAGCTTTGCTGCATTTTCAATATGAAATGTCTATTTAGTTGGAAGACGACTCTGGGATGCTGCACCAGGTGCACCAGGACTTAACCATAATCAGGCTCCCCAGTATAAACAAAATGCAAAAAGCAGAAACGAACTGCTTTGTTGCTTGGTAATTAACTGCATCGTTACCATTGAAGCAAATCTAACCACTCATTCCGTGCTATACTCACCCAGAGAAGATATCAGTGCTGAGACCCCCAGGCTGCAGCTATGACACTGCAGTGCTGCTGATGTCCTGCAGTACCACATCACCCTCTTCTTCCCAGCCCACTCACCAGGAACACATCCCTCAGGTTCTTCAGTCTGCACCAGTGAGCCCCTGCTATATCCCTTCATGTGCTGAGCATCCTCAGGATGTCAGGGAATAATAACTCAACCAGAGCTGCCCCTACAGACCCAAAGGAAGCAATGGAAATGAAAGCAGAATTGATTTTTCTAAAGTTGACCTTGACCTGTGCTTGAAGTGTGCAGCAGGGCTGGAGATTTTTAACAAACCAAATGAAAGTCCAAGTCTGCTTTTAGGATGAGGGCAGCCTTCCAAAGGGCATGGAGCCCAGAGCACACCAACCCCTTTAAGGAGAAACTGACATTTTTGAGCTGAAGACCAAAGCCACCACAGGCAGCGATTTATATGGAGTGGCTTTTGGAGACACTTAGATGTTTTCTACACAGGCTGTTCCTCACATCTCTAGGGAAGAGTCCCCGTGACAGGCACAGAGTAAAGGGGGCCTTTCCAGGCAAGAGAAACTCAGGCTGTGGGGAAAGGTTAAGCTTCAAAGGGCAGCTTAAGCATCAGAGCCTGGGAACTTCACCATCTCAGTCTTACAGTGCACTGAGAAGACAGGGATGGCATTTGTGTGTCTTCTTCTGTGCGTCACAGTAACATTTGGGCAGGTGCAGCTGCTTTGATCTGTGCCCTGCTCCCCATCAGAGTTATCCTCCCTGCTTTCCTGCTGATGGCAACTGCTCGCAGTGAGAGCTTTGCAGTTCCAGACTTAACCTCCCTTCCTTTAGACCCTGGGTTCTCAGACAGCAGCACACTTTTCCTCAGCCTCCTCCTCCACTGCATTTGATCTGTGTTATATATTTCTTCCCTGCTGTCTGCAGACACACACCAGTATGACTCCAGCCCTTGCACAGGGCCAGTCCCAGGGTGGCATGGGAAGAAAAGGTGCTGAGAATCATAGAACTATAGAATGGTTTGGGTTGGAAGGAACCTTTAAGTACATCTAGTTCTTCAAAGCACCTTCTCCCATGCTGACAAGCTCAGCAGTACCACAGCTTAATTCCAGGTAGAGCCTGAAAGCTGAGCACTGCTGAAATGTTGCCTTGAAAGCAGTGACCTCAAACACCCTCCCTGCTGCAGTTTTATTTTTATTTATTAATTTATTATTTTATTATTATTTATTATTAACTTGGCATACATGGGTGCATCCCGTGGTCTTTCCTGCAGACCAGTTCAGTCAGATCCTGTGCTGGTGGTGTGCAGAAGAACACCAAGCAAAAAGCAACAACTTCACGCAGCTGAGTGAAACAGAAGGGAACATCTGGGCCCACGCCTCAGACGTCAGAGCTTTCATGGTTAGTGAGCACAAGAAATGAGCTCGTGAAGCACTAATTGCCTGGTTTGTTCTGCGCACGAGGATGGCCCCGGTACCTGCAGTTACAGCTTGTTTTCAGACCAATTATTTCATTAAAACATTACCTCCGCATTTCCAGATTTGCTGTAACAAGTCCCCACTTCATCCTTCCAGCTCAATGCTTTGCCATTTCTTGGTTTGAGACCACAGGAGAGAAAGCCAGACACAAAATCACAGCCTCTACTACATCCGTTACCGCAACAGCTACTGAAACCTCAGACCAAAGATCTCTCCTTTCTCCTGCAAAGCCAAGGGGCACTGCAGGACCTGGAGCACTGCAGGACAGCAGGAAGGGCTCAAGCAGGGGATGCTCTTGCAGGGCCAAGGACATGAATTAGAAGTTTGAAATGAGCCCGTGCCTGGGAACCTGGGGAGAAGCCAGGGAGCTAAAAGCTGCTGAGCTGTTAGATGCGGCCTCTGCTCTTTGCTGCGAGGCTGCGGCAAGAAAGGTCTGCTTCCCATGCAGCAGGAAAGGGAAGGTGGATGGCAGCAAGGGGGAAGGGTGAAGAAGAGAAGGGAAAATGCTGAAGGATCCTAAAATACTCTAAAGGTTGCCCATTGAGGAGAGCTCTTCCAGACAAGCATAATAAATACAGCACAGTACAATTCAGGAAGGCGTTATGATCAGAAGAAGGTTGACAGCAAAGCACTGTGATCTGCAGCACAAATGAGGACAGCGGAGCCATCGCAATCCCTCTGACGAAGCAGAAAGCTGCAGCCTGCGCGGGGATGGAGCGCTGCAGTCCTGGCGCCCGCTGATGAGATGCTATCGGGGTTGCCACAGCAACGGGAGGATGCAGCCCCAGCAGCTTTGACTTTGCATAAACTGACAGCGGGTTCAGCTGGGGACGAGGCGCTGGGAGCTGCTGCCTTCCTCCAGCTCCAGGAACAGGCGCAGTGTTCTGAATCCCTATAGCCACATCCTCTGGCCCCAAAGCTTTGTGTTCCCCACTATGCACGCACCCCAGCTTTGATCCTTTTTCCCCCCAGGTCAGCCAATGCACACAGGGGTTGTTTCCCCTGCCCATCACTTCCCCCCAGCTCCCTCCTCCCTGCCCTGCCCTGTGACCTCTTCAGTCCTTGATCTCCTGGACAGAAGGCAGAGACTCTCGGCCAAAGCTCCTCTCACAACCAGGGCAGCCACCAGGTGAATGGCAGCCACATCGCTCAAACCTTATGTTGTATCTTTGCCTGTGTAGCACCCCAATAGGAAGGGAAAACCACAGTGCAACACAGTGCTGAGGATCTTCTGACAGGTACAGCAGCAACATGAATTTCATGAAGGCAGCCCTTTGGGATGAAGCTCTACTCTTCATTTGTTTATCAAAACCTTAAGGCTGCATTATTTGCCCATAAATACAAAACATATCAATTTATCTGCAATCCTAACCCTGCGTGCAGACATCCCATTCATTTTTCCAGCTGAAAACAAACATCCCAGCGACGCAGAGCTGTAACATTTCAGCAGTGAAATGGCATCCCAAAGCACTGAATCCTATGGGAAAAGAATCCCAAACCCAGCGCCGTTCCATCAGGCAGGTGGACAGGCTGGTGCTGGCACCGCCACCCCTCTGCGGCGGCTCCTTTCCTTCACACTATTTCCAAAGTGGGCAAAGTGAGAAATAATTAAGGGCAGTTTCCTCGACAGTCTGGCAGCTGTCACTGCACGCCAACGGACCCAGAAATGAAAGAGCAATCCAGCACAGGGAAGTAGAAAGTCCTGACATTTTAATTATCTGAAGAGATTACAAGATGAAAGTCTTCCTTGAGGCAAATGTATATTAGTATTGATATAGTCATTGTGCTTTTCAGTAAGAGAAATAGGAGTCTGTATTTACATAAGAAACTATAGTGTCTGAGATCTTTAAATATCATATTTATGGAAATGATTCTGAATTACAGCATTTACAAAATAAAAACAAGCTTGAATAAATATCCAGTCCATTAAATAAGACTTTTTTTTTCCTCACAGAAGCAACTTTTTTTGTGCATATTTCTTACACAACTGAAGTTTTTGTAATTTTATCCTATAAAAGAAGCATTAAATTTGTTGTTTTTTGTTTTTTTTCTCTTTCTAAAAATAAAACTGCAATAATCATTGCAATGTGAAGCCTGAGATTTAAGCCTGAATAAGTACCATTGCTTGCACCACGCGCCCGCCCACCCCGCGCTGCTGCAGCCCCGCTGAGCGCTGCCCCTCCCGCTCCAGGATTCTGCTGAGGGAACGTCAGGGAAAAACAACAGGAAGTATCCATATCAGGTGAGGATATAACACGTTACAGCCGGCCTGGGCTACAAACAGCATCGTACAGCTTGTGCGTGACACGCCAGCCAGGTGAAGCTGCTTCAGCTGATTCAAAATGGCAGCAATGCCAAAACATGACAGCTTTTGATGGCTCATTAACGCTTAATGTAAAACCACATCACGAAAGGAATGTCTGCAAGGTAAAATAAAACCAAAGAAAATCACCCCGGCCACTTTTGCTTTGTCACTTGGAACAAAGAGTTCTTGAGCATGACACTGCAAACAACTTCCCCCATCTCTTTCTTGAAGTTATCGGTTTGAAACACACCGTGTAACACTGCATGTCAGGAAAGGGGATAAGCAAAGAGCTCTTGATCTCCCTTCCTCTGTAACCACAGCACACAGAGCCTTGCTTTTAATGTGGCTAGCTCAAAGCTTGTCCAGACGGCTTTGAAACCTCAGTGCTCAGGGAGCTCTCGCTGTAATAGTTTACGCAAGATCATAGCAGGAATCCATGTGAATCTTACTTCTTTCCTCTCCAAGTGGGAACAGGAATGAATCCCTGGTGTTTCAAACAAATACAAACAACTCCCAATTTGTTAGCATATGTGAAGCAGCAGTATGCAGTATTTTGCACGGTTGCTCTGCCAAACGTGGTCAACACGAACCCTTCTCCAACTGACCATTGTAGGACCTTTCCAGTACATCAAGTTTGCCTTTTAAAAATCATGTTAAAAACTTGCATGGGATAAATCATTTGTCATAATACTGAATTCCGCTGCTAAGCTCTTCCAAAAATCTGCATTTCGATAGTAATTCATGCATTTGGTAATCATCTCCTCTGAAGTTCATTTTGTTAAGTTTTAGGTGCTGACACAGAAAGCAAAGCTCTGTCTCAGAATTCTCTTACCAGGATTTGGCATAAATGATGCTGATTATAAACAATTCCAAAGTCTAAAAATATGGAACTAGGAGTCATAAATCTTAACTTTTAGAAGACAACTTGGAGTTGTTACTCTGCTCAGTAAGTGAAAGGCAACAGCAGTGTACTGCCTCAGGACCTCCGGTGTGAATCCTATGTGATTCAAAGGAAGTTTTGCTTTTAGAAATACTGAAGATGGATTCAAAGCATTTTGCTTTAATGAATCCTGCCATAGGTACAAAACTCCCAGTGCTGGGAGAGTTAAAGTGCAACGGGAGGGAGAGGGCTGATGCCCACAGCCATGCTGGGGTTGGTGAGCACATTCTGTGTCCGAGCTCTGGGGCTGCTCTGCTGTGAGGAACTACTGAACCACCTGCTCTGTGCTTAGCATGACAGATAAGCAGCAACGCTTGTTCGGTTCTCTGAGCCCTATTTCTTTTCACGCAGTGCATTTGTTCTGCATATGGCATCGTAACATTAATGTTATAAATTTATGGAAGACTGTACTGCAGCCTTAGAGCTACAGACGCTTCATCCTTCCCTTTAGCAGCTTAGTAAAATGCAGTAAAAACCGTCTGTACAAAATTTATAACAATGGATGTCAATGCTTACACACCCTCACCCGGTCCCTCTTTCACATTAACTCTTGACTTAGGTCAAACGTATCGGTCCGTGTCAGACTCCAGTGGACACAGCAGTACTTTAATACATCAGATACCGGCTTTGTCACTATAGAAAGGAGTGACATGGAACATGTAACAGTGAGTGCAAACGCGGACAGGCTTCATCTGACCATAACGAGGTAATGGCGCAGAGTGGGAGGAGCAGCGGGAACAGAAGATCTGGAAAACAAGAGGGGATCACACTTGAGTTCCTTGGAGAATGGAGAGGGGAAAAGCTGACCTCACCTACACACCACAGCCACCCCGCATAGCTGAACAGTCAACAAACAAACACTCATCGCTTGAAATTCTTGGGCAGGAGCATGTGGCTCTCTGCAGGTTCCCCCGTGTCTGACCAAGTCGTTACCTTGCCACAGCTCCTGCAGTGGTGCTTCCTGCGGATGACCGTGAACGGAGCCTTGCAGGCAGTGCAGTAACTGCAGACTTCATCTGGAACCCAGTCAGGAGGATCTGTCAGAAGCACAGCAACAAAAGGGGAGATAAATCAAAAGGGAATAGCACCAAACATGCGACTGACGGGTCCTCCAGGGAGCAGGGTGGATAAAAACATAAAGACAGCTGCTTTCATCTAGGTCTCCCCAGGCACTGTGTGAGCAGGCAGGTGGGTAAGCTGAGGAATCAGGGAGGGCTGCCCTGAGGCATCCACCTCCAGGAAGAGCAAATCATGCTAAGGGCTGTGGCCATCCCCAGCCCCTTCAGCCTCTCTGGCAGGAAGCTGACTGCTCTTCCTACCACTAGGCAAGCAGATAATGAGCTCAGAGCCCAGTTATCGCTGGTAAATTATCGGACTCTTTCTGGCTGGCTGCCTTACCAGCAATGAAGCAAATACTGAAAGTCACACGTACAAGAATCACCAAAAAAAGAACCCCACCACTATCCCTAACTGCATGTCTCGATTGTTTATTTTTCCTGTGAGCTCTATAACCTCTCACAGAAGCCAAGCAGTGAAATGATTTGCTTTTGGCAAAGCAGAAAGTATTGGGCTCACTTCTGTTGAGCTGCTTCTGCCAGTGACAGGCTGATGTGACCCCTGGGAGATTAAAATTATGAGTGTAGAAATGATGGAGCCGATTGCTTAATTAGGTTAATAAAAGTCTAATCAAGGGCAAACCAAGTTCTATCCAGAAGGAATCCATGGGCACAGTGGAACACAAACTGCTGCGTGTATTTACCCATATGGGACTTCCCTTCAAGCATTATTTACAGTATGCGGCCCATGCAACTGCTGATTTATAAACCTGACAAGCAAAATCCCTGCCCCAAGAAGCACATAATCAAACAACAAACGGTATGGTACACTTAGTGCAGAGATCAAGTGGGCGGTATCTACAGAAGGAAGATAATTACATGGAAATCCAGCTCATTCCATTATATCTATCGGTCAGATGTAACTGACCAGTCTTCCTTTGTCATACAGCAACATGTGTGAAATTAAAGCTATGAAGGATAAACAACTCAATGCAGAAGACATTCAAAAAGCAGACAGAAAAACATCTGAACAGAACTGAACAGAGAAGAGTGCTCTAATGCCCAAATTCCTTGCAACAGAGTCAGCTGCACAGCAGCACACCCCGAATAGTAACACTTTGTTACATAAGGTTGTTTAACATTTAAAATGCCATGTATGCATTATTTGCTTTCAGTCACCACTCTGTGGGGAGAAATCAGCAGGGAAATGCCTCACCTAAATCATACACTCGTACCATGGTGAAGTAGGAACCTCTGGGGGTCATCAGCCCTGTGATGACCTATCAGTCCTTCCATATGTGACTTCCATTCAACGTAAAGAAAAGCTCCTTACACTGGATAGAGGCAGGATCTCCATTTTGGGGTTCTGCCCTTGCTCAGGAACGAAGCCCAGCCTGGACCTTGTGGTGACTGCAGGAAAATGAGGCTGGGAAAGATCACACAAGCCCCCGTGGTGACAGGGTCCCTAGGTTCTGCCTCAGGCTTTATATCTCACTCAACCTTGGGAGCAGCCTTCTGACTTACATACATGAAGGACTGAGTCATCAGGCTTTTTATAGAACAGGTTTTGGGAATATTCTCAGAAGAGCAGCCTCATGAGGGTATGGAGCTTCAGCGTGAGGAGCTTAAACCTCTGGCATTATCCTGCAGACAGGCCGGGAGCAGGACAGCAACACTGCACCCAAAGGCTTTTCCCATTACAGTCCTTCTTCGGGCTCTGCACACAGCAGCAGATGGAAGCATCCAGTCTCGGAAGCCCTGCCTGCCTGTGCTTCGGGGACTTGCAGCAGGCATGGAGGAAAGGTTCGCTTCTGGGCTAATTGGCCCTCTGCTTTATCAGGCAACGAGAGCTAAGAAATCTGCTGGGAAACAGCTAAAGACCACGGCAGAAACATCAAAGAGGAGGAGGAAGGGAGGGAAGGGATTAACGAGACAGAGTAGAGAAACGAATCTGAGAAGAAAACATGAAAAGCATGTACAGCAAAAAGGCAGAGAAAAGAAGTGAAATGAGTATTTTATTGAAGAAGAGTAAGTTTAGAGAAAGGAAAAAGACAACTCAAGATGAAATGAAATGGTGTGAAAACTAAGAAAAGACACAGAGAAACAACATATCCAACTCCAAACTATTCACCCATCTCCCATTAAGAGAGCCAACAAAGTGAGAAACTTTATGGTGTTTTGTTTCATTTTATACTGTAGCTTTTAGAATTCACCTTTACATGCCTCTGCAACCTCAGTAGCTCAAGGAGCTCACTCTATGCTACAGAAGTTAAGATCTCACATAAATCCAAAGCAGTGGAACTTTAAGGCAAAAAACGCAATCAGGACAAAATTTAGACACTAGAAACAATGTCAAACAACACACATGAAGTTATTTTGCTTAAATGCCTGCTAGAAAACTGCTGCAAGGAAGAAGGGTAACATCTGTGCCTCAAAGCAGGCTAAGAAAGCCTGCAACGGGATCCATCAGCAGCGCTGACTGAAGCAGCATCAGGATGCACTGCAGTGTATGCCTCAATGAGAGCTCAGTGCTTGTGGCAGCAGTAACCCTGAAGACTGAAAGATCAGAACTAAAAACTGAACCTGACTCTCTATGAGCATCCAAATCCAAGTTGTGGCACCGTAGAGCCACAGTCTGGAAGTCACGCTGAACTCTTACAGAAAGCACAAGTGCACTATGGCACTGAGACACAACAGAGTGAGGTGGGGAGAAAATATCCCTAGAGCTGTTGGAGCCTGCAAACTGCCTTCATCTAGCAAACCTGTAGACTGAAAGAAAACAAACACTTTAGAAAGCAAGCACACCCTGCTGAGCCATGAGCTGCCTGACAGCTCACAGGATCCCTCATCTTCTTTTTTACCAAATATCCCTCATGCAGAACTCCAGCTGGAAGCTCCTCCCAGATGGATGCATAACACTGAGTGCATGTTTACCAGCCATCCTTAGGAGGGCAGTTCTTGCAGCCTCTAGAAGTCGCACCTCTGCAGCCATCAATGTGCATTATCCTTGCTGCTGCAATAAAGGTCAGGCTGCCTTGCTGCTGTTCTCTTCATGAATGCAGGAATTGTGGTCCATGGTAAGTTCAGTTTTAAGTACAGAAAGCAGAGAACGAGAGTGACTTGACTTCACCTCCCACTTCAACCACCACAGAGAAACGAACCTTTTTGTCCCTCATGACATTCAATTTTCCACATGTCACTCTGGGTAGACTCCAACTTTTATGTAAGATTCCTTGGAGGCAATTGTACCACAGCAATCTTTTTGCTTGCTCAGTAGATTCAGCGTTGATTACAGCTGGCTTGAAAATTTTCAATTAAAATAATTTTCTGCTTCAAGAATATTATT
This sequence comes from Coturnix japonica, assembly GCF_054131305.1. Lineage (NCBI taxonomy): Eukaryota > Metazoa > Chordata > Aves > Galliformes > Phasianidae > Coturnix > Coturnix japonica. The sequence goes on along the minus strand of NC_140666.1, from coordinate 83,466,423 downwards.
TGATGAAAATTGGGGTGGGGGGAGGTGAGGGAGAAAACAGAGGTAAAGCTGATCAGATTCGAGGGCAGCTTTGTCGAACAGCTTCCTTAGGATGGAACCTCTGCACAAAGCTCGGGAGCTGGGGGCACAGCTTGGCACTTTGTCCCTACGGAGCTCTGATAGAACACAATCCTGACCACAACATGCTGTATCTGTTCTGGACAGGTGTGTGATCAGCAACTCACTCCATGGGCTAACTAACCATTACTAGGAGCCCCTTGTAAAACAGCTACCAACAACTCCAACAGCCATCTTCGGGATTTCTCCCAGAGTGTTCTGTTTTCCCTTTGCTTCCCTCCCCTCTTTTCTTTTACTCTAGTCTCTTCAGTATGGGGAATAAAACATACTCTGAAGCCGACATTTAAGAATTACATATTAGAACAACACACATTTAGAGCAAGTATTTCTCTAATGACAATCTTGACATAGGTTCTAAAAACTAGAATCAGCTGTAGATCTACACACCATATGCCAGCAGAACATAAAATGTGTATTCTGAAGGCAGAGGAAATCCAAACCCAATCGAAATCTCAATTATGTCACTGTGGAGACTAATGAGCTGGTGCCGTCTGGTAGTTATGGGGTGTTATCTCCTCTGCAATGAAGTCTCAAGTTCCACACTGTGCTGACAAAGAGAGATTGTATTCGAAAAGATAAGAGATCACAGGCAAGTTGCTAAAACTGAAGTCACACTGCATTACTGCAATGCTACCTCAAAACTGTGCAACTGGAAATCTCGTAACGTTGTGTGCATATCTGAGTGTGCTCAGCTGATCATAAAACAGCACCTCATCTTGGAAAACTTTATGCTGAATTCTTCTCTCGTGCAATGGAAGCAGAGCTGCTAGAAAAGGAAAACGTGACAAGTTATACGGACAGAATTTGTTTGGCCACCGAACTGTGCAACAGTTTAACTTCTTTCATCTAGCAAACGTCGCTGGTCATCACTGTAAGTAATAGCGCAGCCACAGGCATGCAGAGGACAGAAGAAAAATGGAAGCATTCAAGGGCTGACAGCTAATTCTGGGCTGATGGTGATTAGGCCCTGCACACACACAGTAGCATGGGCAGGTTTTCTTGACTCTGCGACTTCATACAGCAACATGAGCAAGAGCTCGAGCTACGGGACCATAAATTACTGAACTGATCTAGTGCTGCTGATTGGAGAGCAGCGAGGAGCTGCAAGTAGACAGAAGTGGGTGGGCTGTAAAGTTATGGGATGGGAGGGGATTGAGGAGTAAGACCGTGCTGTTGTGCAGCAAACAGATGCTAACGCCAATTGGCACAAGTAGTTATTTGTACCAGCAGGCAGAGCACATGGATTGTGGCTGGAGTTATAAGCAGGTGGTAGTGAGCAGGGCAGCCCTGTATAAACAGGAGAGGAACAGGGAGTGAAAACAAAGGTATGGCTGCAGAGAGCAGTGGGATGCTACAGTTCGTTCCTGGAGAACAAACACCTTTGTAAAGCTTTCTGGTTTTCCCTGAGAAAACCTTTTCATTTCTGAAAGTCTCACGCTTATTCCTAGAACAGGTACACAACCCACTTTGTCAGCTTGCCTGTACCTTCATGACATTGACACATTCAAATACTCACCTTTCCTCAGTGAAAGCAGGGACTTATGGTTCATCACATTTACATACTGATAAATAAAGGAAGATGCACAAATCCTTATCAAAACAAAGAAGTTACTGTGTATATATAAGAAACTGCTGGCAAATACAAAGTAAATGCTGTGTTGGGACTGAAATCAAGATCTCTGACACACAAACTGCATAAAGATATCACATTTCTATGTTTCAAATGAAGTCTCCGGAAGCAACATAGCCCTGACCTAGTTGAGATATGCTTAAAGTAGGTTAACTGAAAAGTAATTTTCTTCTATTTTCAAATACAAATGTTTGCTTTAATCTCAAAACGACTCACGTTGCCCACTCCCAGTCCCAAATGCCTTGGTCAGTTTATTATCTGACTGGCTGGACCCACACCAGAGCTTGGGAACTTCCCAATAACCTTCTCCCTGTGCTGGCTGCAAGGCCACCACTGGCACAGGGATAAAGGCAGTACCACAAAAGGCCCCAGGACACACAGCCCTCCTGTTATCACTTCAGAGCAAGTACCCTGGCATCCTTTCTACTAGCAAGGAATCCAACCTGCTTGTTTCTGAGCAGCTGCCATTACCATTTGCTCTGCATTTGTACACTGGACTTTGTACCCACTGGTCACCTTCTCCATCATATGATCAGGGCATATTTTATTACATTAAAAACTACTTATGGAATATAGCATGAATTCATCTTATATTCTAGGAAAATATATTGCATTCTCTCTCTTTAAAAAACAGAATGCTTTTTACAACTATAAACTGTAAATACACATGCTTCCTCAAAAAAAAAAACCAAAAAAAACCAACCAAAACCAAAAAACACCCTGGAGCATTAGGAAAGCAAAGATGAATATATAAACCACAGGCTCATCTGCACTTTTGAAAATGAAAATGCTTCTGTTTTGGGATGCCAATTAATCTGTAGTATATTGTATTTCAGCCTTCAGGAGGTCACAGGATCCAATTCTTATACTCTTGCCAGTGTCAGTTGGCTCATAATAAGCATTCATATTTGTTTTATGACCCATACAAACTGGTGGGTTTTATGTAGAGTAAGAATGAGAAATCTGACAAAAACAACTTATCCATTTTTATAATCTAAGTAGAAGCTGGAACCTTCAGGAAAGTCTTAACACTTCATTCTCTTGTTTGGGTTTCTAGGCTTGGTTGTTGTTTATTATAAATTAACATTGTTTGAATACAATCATATGCATCTGGTACTTGCAGTAAGAGAGTTATATTCAATAGCTGGAAAGAGCTTTCCTGGCAGGTAGCTTGCTGGACTTTCTCTGTTTGACCCGTGCTCGTATTCTGCCATGATGGTAGAAGAAAGGAGCTTACCTACAACCTCACCTGCTTTAAACTGCTTCACTTTCTGCTGAAATCATTAAGACTTTAAGTGTAGAAATGATGTTAAAAAAAATGGACATAATTAATTTTGGTGCAATGATGTCAATAGATTGGTGCAATGATCACAGACTTTGCACTGAACCCATTTACATGACAACTGCAGTGTATTCCTGTTGGTGGCCTGTGGCCCAGCTTTAGCCTGAAGGATGCAGCCAACAGGCTTGCTGCAGCAATTAAGTAACACTGTCAATGCAGCAAAGGTTGTCCAAACCACCAAATAACTACACATGTATCCAAACATCACCCAGCACAAGGTCAGGGGCTATTGCTTTCACAGTGACCTGCAACAATTATATATCTGGGGAGGTGACACAAGGTGGGGAGGAAAGCATGTATCTGTGAGGTTAAAATACTGCTGCAATTGTCCATCTCAAGCAGGATGCCTCAGAGACAGCAAAGATTGTATCCCATTAGCTACTGCTAAGTATCTCAGTGATATGTGATACAGGTGATACAAGACTGCAGAGCTTTGCTAGCGATGACCCATGTATGAAAGGACAGAAGTCTGGAATGTACTGGAAAGGGGACAAGATGGATGTTTCTAACAGTTCCCACAAATGCAAGAAAATTACCCACTTCAGATGCTCCTTTCTGTAGGAGCATGGCAAAACATGGTGCTAAGACAGCCCAGCTGATTCTAGGATCCAAATTTACTTATTCAAAAGGGACCTGGATTATCCCACGAGGCTTTGCTTCTGTCCCACTGACATACATGAAACACATGCTATTTCCAAACACAGTTGCTGGCAGTGATCTGTTCTGCTGTAGTTATCTCCATATGCTACTGAAACAGCAGGGTGGGTTTTATCATTCTCAGAGGGCAGGGACACACCTGATCTACACTGCCTGTGTGCTGCAGGGGCTATTGGAGCTCTCAGTATGTAACTGGGATTACTGGGATCACCAAAGATTCCCCATTACCGCACTCCAAGACAGCCAGTCATAACATCAGCTAAGCATTGAGACTGATGTTCACTGTTCCAATAAACAGCATCTCAGCTCAGCAGCTGTGCTTCTCCATACACAAAACCTTATCATGATAAGCTAAAAGCCTTAAAAGCTGAATAGCATGCCATGGAAAGGAAGTGAATTTGCTTTGAGGAAATACACATCCACTGTGAGGAGGTTGTTCAGCACCCTGCAGTTCAGAAAAACTTGCTTTCAGTTCTGGAAGTCAAATACACCGACAGCATCAGGCATCGATTCAAAACAAAAGAAAATGAACCAAAATGGTAGGGAGTGAATCATCTCTTGCATTCTTTCCCACTTCAGCCTGTATATGGCAGATATTTTGCTTAAAGATTTGTTCCTCACTGTGCCTTCTGTCACATTCTCAATTATGGCACAATAGAAAAATCAATTAAAATTATTCTGAATAGTTCTTTACTTTATCTGCCCCCAAATCATCTTCCTCCAGAAGAGATAATTTTTCCACAGTACATTTTACATAAATTAGCCCTGCTGCTCTAAATAAATAGATTAGATTTGAAATCCTTTAGCCTGTAGCTTCAGAAGGGGGGTTAGCAAGCTATCCGTGAGTTTCAGATGAGCACAACTTACAAATACAGAGCATTTCTTTCAAGTCTAATCCTTAAGGTTGTTTTTTTCCCCCCAGTGTTTCTGATGTTTATTATCAAAGACATGAACTAACATTTCTTGACTGTTGGTCAACCCCTTCTACATACAAGTTGAGATGTACGTTGTTTATCACTCACATCATCCGGGATTCAAAAACTGACTGGAAGAGCAAAGATGTACATTGGCAAATGGACAACAACAGAACAAAGAAAAAGACCTAGAAGATCATCTAGTCCAACCATTGGGAAGTATTGGAACCTCCACATCCAGCTGAAGACATAAGAGCTGCCTTTAGATTTGGCTGCACCACCTTACTTACAGCAGTACACCCTACACAGCTGTCTGAGAGCAGTCACACACAGTGTCTCCTGCCATATTTAAGTCTTTACTATAGAGAACCTCCTTTCACTTACAGAAGCAGTCATAATGGCTGTAACAATCTGTAGATCACAGAGTTTCATGAGGAAGTTAGAAAAAATTATTGAAGACATATATACACAGTTTATCATCTCACTTTGTCTCTAAACCACAGACTGACAACATTTGATATTCCCTTTCCAGAGCCAAACTTAAAAAGAGTTGTCTGCTTTAGTTTTTGTTTTCCATTTCAATGTGGATTTTTAAAATTTCTTTTTATTTTTTTCTTAATTTCAGTATTGTCTCATTTGAATTCTCAGAATAAAAGGAAGTACCTTCAAAGTCCCCATCTCTGGCTTTTGCTGCAAGTTCTGAGGATGATATACTTTCTTGACATAAAGCACAGTCTTCCAGTGCTGCGTTTCTTAAACCCTGATTAACTGTAAAACAAAGCAAAAGGTACAAGAATTCACATTATTCCAATTAGTAATTGAAAGACCGAAGTTAGGACTTCAAGGATTAGATATCGGCAGAATCAATACGTAGCTTCTTACACCTCTTGCTCTTTCTTCACCCTGACATGCTGAAAAAAATCTCCTGAATCCTCCCTTGAAACAACAAGAGCAATTAAAGATATTGTTACAAGACATACAGCCCCCTTACTTTCGGCAGCTCAGCTGCATCCTATGTTTCTCAGCTTTTAACTTGCATACTTCATGAAGTAGATAAAAGCAGAGATTCTCCAGGTGTATCATGCAGACCACAAAGAGAAACAGCACCTCAAGAGTCCTTGACTTTCATTCACTTATTTTGTTTATACTTACCCTTGTTAACATGCTTTCTTTTTGAACCTAACAGTTCATCTACTGGAAATTATTCCAACTAAGTACCACTGTGTACCATTTATTTCCTAGTGGTAATTCCGTAAACCTTCAGTTTCTTCATTATTTCCATTTGAAAATTCAGTAGGTCTCTGATCCACCTCCTTCATTTTTGTCCTACCCCCTTTTCTTTCTTGCCAATGAGAAGTCAGTCTCCTTACACATCAGCACCTCCTGCCTCCACCAAACGCCAGGGAAGTTTCAGCTGCACATAACTGAAGACTTCAGTGCATGTTATGCACTATTCCACTGCACTGTTGAGTTGCACTGGAGTTTTTTCTGCTGAATGTAACCAACTTTTAACTTCACGTTCTTCATAAAATCTCCAGGGGGGAAACAAACAAACAAACAAACAAAAAAACCCAACTACAACAGAAATACTCATGGAAACATGGAGAAGTGGAGAAGGGGCCAGAAAAACTTTTCTCTCTTGAGGAAAGGAAGGAAAACAAAGGAGCTCTGATTACCTTTAGGTGCTGACAGGTGTAATCGCAACAAGGACAATAGTAACTGCAGTATTACTGAGATGGCATAGTGATTCTTAGGTAAATTAGCAGACTTGAGTCTTTGAAAAAGAAATAATCCAAATGGTGATAGGGAAAAATGAATAGAATTAAAAAAAAAAAAGTCACACTGGCTGATGATGCTGTTCTGGCTCCTTTATCTGCATTATCTAGAATTCAAAAGAGGCTATTTTTTCTATTTTGAAGCCAAACTCAGCATTCTGTGATTGATATAAGACAGGTCAGATCCCAGCATCATACTGAGCATTCTCATATCTTACAGCCTGCTTTTCTTGCGTGGCTATTTAAAGTCCAGAAGCAAAACCAAACAAAACCACCAAAGAAACAAAACCTACCTTGCTAAAATAAAATAAAATGAAACAGGACCAGGAAAAATAAAAATTGAATCTGCGAACTCCACACTCTGCCTACATCACGTTATGGCCAAATAGGCTAAAAACATCCTTCTGTTATACATGGAGCGATGGAAAAAAGCAGATACATTCTGAATGCTTTGAACATTCACTTTAACACATGCTTCGAATACACAGAATTCCAGTGTTTTCATCCTGTTTGAAGTCAATTTTAATGACTTGTCTTAAACTTAGGTAAAAGCATTGTACAGTGAGTCTACAGTCAGCACAGCTCTAAGGAAATTCTTGTTAAATAGCTCATATTTCCACACGGGGCCACCAGCAGAAATTCACTACAGAGGCTGTTCTAATCTGGTTACCTTTCTTTTGCTTTTCCTTGTCTTCTGTTTCAGGCTTGGTTGCCATCACTTCAAACAAGGTCTTCAAGATGCTTCGCAGATCACTAGCATAGTTTGTCTGCAGCTGGTCAGCAACTCCTGGGAGTTGGAGGAAAAAGACAAAACATTATTAAACTATTACAACCCCCTTAAAAAATTACATTTGTTGATACCAGTAATGGCCTGGTATTTGTATTTGAAAGATCATTAGCTCATACCAGTAATAAAAATGGATGATTTAATTAAATTTGTTTTCTTTAATAGCCAAACCAAGTTCTGGCCTTTATGTTAGCTGTGATTTGAAACACATTTTCCTTGTCATTTTGGCAGAAAGGGGACGTTCCTTCTGTGTCAAAATAAAACAGCTGCCTCTTACTTCTTTCCCTAAAGACACAGGGCATCATAAAGAGAAGGAAGCAATACAAAGGCAAATCCATTGCATGCCCAAAACCTTCATCATTATAGGTCTAAGAGGTCTGCATCTCTGTGTATGCCAGTCTTCATGAGGTACCAGGTTTTTATGACTTAAGATCCAGAATACAATGTTCTGTTGTTTCAATCTCTAGTCTGTTCTAACATATTTTTATAAAACTTAATAATAAATAGAGTATTTTTTACATTCAGAACAAAAGGATGCTCTCATACCTGAGATACAGACAAAAAGGCGGTGAATAAGATCATTGCTGCCATGGAATCTGGATCTGATCTTTTCTCGGGTGGCAATTTTAGCAGCCTGCAAAGCAAGCTGGATTTCTTCCTGATCAATGTCATCGGATGAACAAGAACTAGTCATTAAACTGCTGTTGGAGAAAAAAGGCATAAAGAAGAAGAGCAATGTAAAGTCCTCACTTGGTTGATCAGAACGTTCAGCAAATCCTAGAAGATTTATTACTCAGGCAATACTCTACAGCAAACAAGAACTAATTGCTATAAATTCTTGCTGAAGGTAATCAACATGCAATCAATCACCATCATGTTTGATTTTCACTCTGTGGCATATTTGCAAAAAAACTTCAAAGCAGAAAATCATTTGTCTGTATTTTATTGCATTTCCCTTAGCTATTTCAAAGCACAGGACTATTTTTCACATTAACTCCCACTAAAAGCTCTGTCCTGAGACTCTAACTCCACCGAAAATGCAAGAGGGGAATGTCAGCCTAAAAATAAGAAGGTCAGTTCTGAAATCCGATGAGAAATTTACTATTGTGGGATTTAATTTGAAAAAAAGCATTTCTGAATTACGTTACCTCAGAATAGTGAGAAGAGAATCCAAATATAACCTTACATAAAAAATGGAACAGGTGATAAAATACAATTTACACAGTAAGGAGAGATTAGTCTCTTTATATACCTAAGTATAGAGATTGCTGAAATGTCAAACTATGGCAAGAAAACGGCTCATCAACTCCAAAGAGATTAATATGTGCCATCAGGTGTCTACTAGAGGCTTAACCCTTCTATTTCAAAACCAGATGCACGGTTGCTAGCAATTTCCATCACTATCACTTTAAAGAAAGGAGAGCTTGAAACAACCTGAGGCTACAGGAAATCTCTGTGAGGAATCCAGATTCTCCAAATATCAGGAATTCCCTAAACTGCTTGTAAATCAAAATACATTGAAGAAGGAAACAGTTAGGACAAATGTAGCACTTTGCCAACAAAAGAACAACCCTGAAATGGGAGTAGAGCATGGAATGCAATCACATCGGAGTCTTAAGGAGTCACTGTGCTGACTGGAAGGAGAAACTGCCCTCTCACTCTATTACATTCAAAGACAGAAGAACACGAAACAATTTTTCCCACATATTGGAGATAAAGTAATCTCAGCAATGACTACAGGAAACCAGAACGTTTTACTTAAAGTCATACTTAGGCTATCCAGAACTCAAGCACTCCTTACTATACAGACAGCCACTATGAAAGGAAAAAAAAAGAAATAAAGTTATTGACCACATAAATAGCAAGCAAGAGGAAGGATGTAATTGCTAATGCACTCTGAGCTCAACCTGTAAATTTTATTAAGTGCTGAAGTACTCACAAAGCAACAGATCCCATCCCTATGACAAACAGTTATTGCAGGATAAGACACAGGCAGCATTTAGAAAAATAAAAATAATTATAAACAAAAAATTATGGAGTATCGCTTTGAAATATCTCCCTGTGAGCCATATAGATAAACCTTAAAATGCAGAAATGAATTTATTAGGCCATGCATCTCAAAAATCCCAGTAAAAACAGAAACGAAAACACATAAATACTAGAGATTCATTATTGATAGAAATATCAATGGAAAACATGTAGTGCGAGTACCTCAGCTGGCTTCCCATTCTTTCAAATACTGAGTGAAGAATACACTTAAAAGAAACTCATTTCTGTTCAGGTCTCCATTGTTATTAACAATTGCAAATTTATATAAAAAGATGCTGTGCTTAATGTTTAAAGCTCCCTTAGCAAGTTGACTGACCAGATTCATTGAAGATACCGAGAACATGAGAGTTCCTCCTCTCAGTTTTTCCTTTCCCTTTCTGTACAGGATAGTTGACATATAAGTGGGTGTGTATATATGTATACATATGTATATACACACATACATATATATATATATTCAACAGCAAATCTGTCAGTGTGGAAAGATCTGTATTGAAGATGATGAAAAGGTCATGCAAGAATGGGGCATACAAAGGAGTAAACTGAAACGTACTAAGTGCCAAGATGACACCCTTGGTTCACAACAGCATGGAGTTGGAGGATGGTCTGACTGCAAAAATACTCCCATAAACAGACAAAAGGGTTTCTGTCTACCTCGTAACACGGCCAGATAAAGTCTACCCGTTGTTTAATTATTTTTTCTTTTAAAGAATCAGTCTTGCACCTGTTGTACGGTAATAAAGTGCAATGGAATACTGGTGGGTATGTACAAGCACTACTGTGATACCACCATCTGTCCCTGATGTCATGGGCCAGCATAACAACGTAGGAGGCATTACTTTCGGAGCAGCCCTCATATTTAATCGCAACACTGCAATGTCCCTGGAAGTCCCACTCTAAGCCATGTAAGAATCACTGTGGCACTGTAGAACGAAGGTCAGTATGAACTACACTAGCATTCACAACATACAATTCACATGCACAGACCTATCAAGTATGATTTCAATACAGAAGAGATTCAGGATAAAAAAATGGTATTTTGATTGTTTGTGCCACTGCCAAGTGAAAAGTGAACATTCAATAATAATTTAAAGCTAGACCTAAGCATCATTACAGTTAGAAAGAAATGATCACTCTGATTTACCAATATGACACAGTCAGATTTAGATCAGAAATGACTCTTAAAGAGTGACTAATGACCATCTGTTCTTTACTTGGAAATACATCTTACTCCTAAAGAAGGTAGTCAGAAAATACTGCAGACACAGTCAGAAACACAGGAAGAGCAGAAACACAACACTTACGGATACACAGCTTCTCTTGCAACCGAGTATTCCAAACAGCAGTGATTGGATCTATGCAAAGGTTAGAGAACTCTGGATTTTTAAATTGACAGTTTAGAAAGCAAACCTGATCTATAGAGTTTTGCCTACCTTTAGCCCATATTATTCATTTACACCATTTTTATACCTTTAAGAGGAATGCCATTCCAACCAGGCTTATCTAACATGCATAATTTGGATAACAACTCTCATGTGATACCAAGTGTGTAGGAAGCTTTTCATTAATGTCAGGCTGTACTGAGATTTACAATGTTTTACCATCAGTATCTGCAGAAATATATATCACCACAGAACACAAATAAACAGATTTAAGAACCAAGTGGCTAGTGATGCCTATTTTTCTACCTTCTCAGCTGGAGGTAACCCCCTGCACTAAGCAAGGAATTACTTTATAAAGAGATACAACAGGCACGGAATTCCCTTTGTGAAATGCTTATTGTAAAAATGCTCATCATGTATTTATTTCTCACACTGTGAAAACACTGCAAAGATAACATGCCAGAAGGTGAATGTGAAGAATGGAGACGTTATGTCAAAAGTTGATTCCAAACAATAAATCCACTTATAAGTTATAAAGGAACTGGTAGATAGAAAAAAGCAGCTTTACACTTGACTTACATTTACTCAGCAATTTAAGATGACTCTCCATTGATCACATTATAAGAGCAGCAGGGCTGTCTCAGCGCACCACAGCTTTCTCGCTAGAACAGCTGCCTGGTCTCAACACTTGACCGTGAAATTTAGTCAAATAAGCACAAGCAAACAAAAGCCAGTAATTCATTGTACATAGAATTGCCTTTCGCCCATGAAACCAATACAATTCACAGCTTTTAAATTCCAAAGCTATGTTAAACAGTAATAGACACACAGTGGGGAGCAGAGATGTGGAACAGGAAAAGTTATGACTGATATCTCCAGAAGGGGCCAGTCGTATTAGGTAACCAGCTGTGATCCAGCATGCTTTGTGTTCCATTTGCTGAATCCATCCAAAAACAGTAAAAGCAGCAAAGCCTAAAACTGAGCAATCAAACCCAACAAGACTCAAAGTCAGTCTAAAATGAAATACTTCATATTTATTCTCAAAAAACAGGCAGTGCCAGTAGAAGTCTGCAACACGTCATAGATGCTTCCTTTCAGATTTACTTGGTTCACAAAACCTAAAATCTGTTCTGCACTGAATGCAGAACATAGTCTCTCAAAGACTTCTGCATTACTCTTCAAATCGCTGAGTACCTTAAGTACCCATTAAATACATGGCAGAATGGATAAGCACCAGGTGGTCACTCCTCGCAAGGGAGAAAGAAAATCCAACGTATCTATTCCTCTACACACAGCACAATTACATGGGCAGTTTAAAAAGGAAAGTAAGACCATCCCCTGTGCTTCTGATCTCATGCAAAGCTTTACACAACAACTACTTTTCAAGTACAGATTTCAGAAGATTGTCAGATTTGCCTTTAAATCAGGAGGGATCAAATTCCAACAAGACAAACTCAACCCAACTCTGTGAGCAACACTACAAATGTTAACACACAATTCAGCAACTATCCTGCTCCGGTCTACAATATTGAAGCGTTTTTTCTCTCTCACCCAAATTCTCTTATACTTAAAGTAACAAACTCCCTTTTGGCAGGCAAGTCTAAAATTGTCTGAATATTGAAAATTGTCTGATGCTAGAATGACTTGGGTAACTGCTGCATCCATCCCACTGATGCCTGCGTAGGCTGCAACTGGAAACCCCACCACTGAGCTGCAATTATAACTCTCTAAGCTATTACTCTTACTCGCTTGCGCACTTCAAGAGTGCCTGAAGGCTGCTGTCAGCATCATGTTCCGTTCTGCCAAAAGAACAGACGACTGCTCCAAAGACCATCTGAAAGATCACACACAAGAGTTGGGGAAAGGCAAAGGTTGTACACATGAGAAATGACAACAGGAAAATGATAGGGGTTTGAATAAGAAAAGTGTGATTTCATATAAGAAAGAAGAAAAAAGATTACTAGTTCCCGTGCTGCATTTTGCGGTACCTCTGCTATTTCTTTTCAGGTTATCTAAAAAAACAAAATTTACAATAAACAGTAGGCAAAAACTTTTTAGTTTCTAGTTTTGATATGATTGGGAGGGAAACCATGATGAGATTAATGCCTCCTTACAATTATTTTAAGTGAAGTGGGTGGCTACACACTCAATTGTAGAGTCATTAAAACCAAATTCAGAACAAGTCTTATTATTCGGGTAATAGCATACACGTATTTTAATCAATGATCTCAGAAGCTACATTTAAAGCAGACTAAAAAAGCTTTAATTCAGAACTCTATTTCTTGACTTTCCACCCTAGTATTATACTTAGGCAAGAGGGCTTTTTGTGTTCAATTTCTTACGTATTTTCCCTCTATTTTAAGAGAGAAGACAAAAGAGGGAAAAAATAAAAAAAAAAAAAAAGCCTTAAAATGTTCCCAAGTCTTCAAAACTTTATTGCCTTGAGAAATGACTTGTACAACAGCATGCAAACACCTCTAGCAATGACAGCTTAGCTGGGCAAGTGACTGCACTGCAGTATTAACACATATATGACCCATGCCCAGCCCCACACATACAAGGACACGTGCTATAAGCCTCATCTGCTGTCCACCGTAGAAGAATTTTACTACCACTGTAAGACCTGCAGAAGCTCTTTCTTAGCCTTTTTCTGCCCCAGCTGAGGTGAGCAGACTCAAATAAGTAATTTGGCAAACAGGGTGATTCAATGTTCCAACTGATATCTTCAACCAGAGAAAACTGAGTTTGAAGTCAACAAGAACAACCTCTATCCCGCAAACCTGGCAGCTTCAACAATTACCTGCTCTACTGGAAAATCAGCTCGGATCCTTCCTTTAGCTCCTCAATCTGAAGAGCACTGTAGTTGTTCATACCACGCTGGACTTCTGTAAAAGCCCACCTGTTGAAGCACCATGCTGCTAAGCAGATCCATGGTAAGGAACTCTACCTAGACAACTGCTCTGTTCAAACTCATTACCACTCCAGACTGGCTTTTCAGAAGAATGCCATGATACTCTAAAGTGGGAATTAAAATGAATGATACTGCCAGGCCAGGAGTTACTGTCTTGGATAATGAAGTCTTCCAGAGAACATTTTTTTATTGGTTATGGATAAAACATCTACAGGAACAAGGACAAATTGCTTAGAGCACGAGTAATCAGTGCAGCTGCTTTCTTACCATCAAATTAAATATCAGGCACTATAATTACCAATTTTCTTAAAATTTAAACCAAAAAAAAAGAAAAAGGATAAGATCTACAAGATAAGAACACTAAAATTCAAGGAAAAAATAGAAATGAAAACATAGGAAGTTAAAATTGTTTAGGTTCTACTATGGTTTTCCTAGTACCAACATGATGTTCTGTTTCTAATGCTTCCCTGTAATCAAACATGCATTTATAGCCCTCAAATATCCACTCACATTGCAAATGAAAAATAATGAGATTAGAGCACAGAAATACTTAAACTTCAAAAATAACCCCGGACTGTAAAAACTGAGAGTGAAAAATGGAAAGAGTTAAATGCTTATGAAGAAATGGTTTGTAATACCAGCTCTGGTAGCTGTTATGACAATAGAAAAGCAGCAGTCCCAGCTTTTCATGCCTTATCCAGGAACACATTGCCCTGGATTCTTGATGTCAGATACAAATATTTCCAGTGACAAAGTCATTTCATACAGCTCTTCAGCAGAGTCCTCTGTAACATGCAAGCAATTACACTGCACAGCTTAACTTTAAATTGAAGTAAGTTCCAGCAGAAACTCTCCAGTTATAACTGCTGTGTGTGTGTGGAAGACAGAGATGGAGAAGAGGCACTGGAAAACAGTTTGTAGCACAAAGAAATCTCAGTGACAGAGAAGCTTATCAGCAGGTTTTCCTGTCACCTCCTTCAGTTCTCACAAAAGGTTGTAAAAAACAAAGAGGTGAAACATTAAGGCAATCAAACCCCATGGGAATTCTGTATCCAGTCATGGGAATCAAAGCTGAGAAAAGCTAATCACAGTATTAGATGGAGCTTTGAAACTGTAATCAAAAAATACCTCTCTCTTCATTTCTCAGCTTCAATGCTGCAGCAAGTATTTTTACTTTCAATATAACCTTGGTTTTAGGCATTGCTAAAGAATTCAACAACTTGGCAGCCTGCAGTTGCTATAGCAATTTTGGTTAATTACACAATCTCAGGAGTCCCAAACACGCTTTTCTAAGTTTTCTGGGGGCATTTAAAAATAATAATAATAAAAATCTGTAGAAGAAAATCTAATTTCTGCGAGGCAACAATCTTTGTTTCATTTGAAGCATAGAGAAAACTGAGTGACATTCAACAGCAGGTTTTACATGTCAGTAAAATGAACATAATTTTCAATCTGGCCAAATTACTAGAAATGGAAATGACAATTGAGCTACGTAGGAACACAAATACTGACCCTTTACGATCACTTTGTGCCTGTTCCCAGCCAAACATGCTGGCTGGAATACAGCCCCACAATGGCAAATGCGGGGCTACTTAGCAATTTTGCTAGATCAGACTCCTTGCCTCTGCCACTGATGCTACTCGGGTTAAAATATTGCCTTATTTCACTTCTTTTACATGGAGAGTAACACATTTTATATTCAATTCACTTCAAGCATATTGGGCATTTTAACATCTTTACCACTTCACTAATGGAAGAACAAAACAAAACAGAACTCAACCAACAAACAACTCCCAATTGTGTTTGTCACCTTCCCGCCATAGCAAGCACTTGTTGACAAGTTGTTCACACAAGATGCCTGGTTCACTCCTGGAGAAAACAAAATCTGCACCAACTTCTTGTTACTCAAGACAAAGCTATGCATATAATTCACCTAGAATTATCTTACAGCATTTCCTATAAAAGGGAACGCTAAGTTTAGAAAATGCTGCGCTGTTTGGAGCTTTAATTTTTGTCTTGCAGGGTGAAGAACAAGACAGCATGAAACACATCAAGAAGGATGCTGGCAGTGAGAAACCAGAGACATCTGCTACACTCACATATGCCTCACTGACTGAAATAAAGCAAAAGCTGACAGACCTCATCAGCGCTGACGGGTTTGTTTTGCTGGTACTGCTCAGCTGGTTGTTGGGGTAAGGGATTTAGCTGCAAAGCAGGAAGAGTCCCCACAGCAGCCTGCTTATGATGGTATTAATATGCATATTAATTGCCCTCACACTGCTTGAGTGACAGAGCTATACAAAGCAGCACAGATCCACAATGTTTGAAACATGCACTGAAAATACGCAGCTCAAAACCATTATGAAGCAATACCATCTATCAGAAAGCATTTACTTAAGGTACAGAATCCTTTCTTGTCCTACAACTTTTCCCACTGAGCTCTTTATTTCTCTGATTCCAGTACAGTATTCTGCAATTATTGTCAATCTTCTGCCAGTTACAGAGACATTAAGGTTGGAAAAGATCACTAAGATCATCTAGTCCAAATGTCAATGAGCAGCCTTTCCGTAAGGAGGAAAAAAAGGAGGGAGAATCTACAGAAATTAATTGATCCAATCAAAAATGCCCACCAAACTGAATTCTGAATTCACCAGTTATCCTGTACATCTTAAACGAGTGCAGTGGTAAAACTGCAAGAGGGAAGACTTGGGTACACAGTAAATCAGGTTGACTGTGACTGACCAATGGAAACACATTGGCAGCACATTTGTCATCCTCCACACTACCACCTCCTTGACCAACCCCAGGAGCAGCTGCCATCTCTTGTGGGCAAATAATCTGTGCTGTAGTTTTCATAGGACAGATTAATGGTTAACACTGGACCACAAGATGAAGGAAATGATTTCTCCTTCAAGTCCTGCTGAACAGCTCAGTTCTGTTGACTTCTCATGCACTGAGTTCTGCTGAAGAAAAACAGTGTTTGTAAAGAAAGGTCCAGCCACAGGTGCTGGCTGGCAAGGCAGCTCCCTGCAGCCTCTGAAGCAGACAACCAAAACCTCATCTTTCTCATTTGTATACTGAGATAAACCCTGTTTCACATGTATATGTTCATTCAAACAGGGATATACTGAAATTATGCAATACAGTAAATGATATTCAAGTACATCCAGCAATCTTGGGCTTGGCCCAATGCAAGCAGATACAAATACTCTAACAAACAGACAGATAAACGTCCTGCACTAATTGCTGGCAGAGTCTTGCTGCTTTGGCACAGGCTTGAGCCACAATACACTTTAGATACCTCCCTTTACAAACTGTAAATAACACAGGCTAAAAATTCACCACCAATTCCTGTAACGACACAAAAACACTACAGAATACTTGTAATTAAGACATGGGGATATGCCTCAAAAAAAGGAATAAGAAAAAATAAAGGAAAAAAAAGTGACCAGTGAAGGCATTATTACATCATTAAGGTTACTTTGGAAAATTAATTTTAATGTTATCAGTTACTGACGTATCATAGCCTCAAAATGAAGAAGTAGGCTTTTCCATGCTCTTTAGGCAGGCAAATTACCTGAATGCAGATTTGTTGGTGTTTCTTCTTCCTTTGCATCATTTTTGACAAAGAACTCCAAGAAGGCTTGAAGTCAAATAATTCTAGTAACTTGTTTTTCTTCTGCCTCATTTTTCCCCCCTCATTATTCCCCAAACTTGTGTTTCATGGTCACTTTCAGCACCAGTCTTCAAAGAACTTTGGTTCATTCTTAGTTTTAAGCATATCAAGTTGTCTCATTTGGTTAGCATTCAAATAGCCTTCACTTCAGTTTCCACTCAAATTAATGGCTCCCTCAGAATCCTGCCTGATAATTTTAATGCATATTGAAAGCTGACAGACAAACAAATTCCTACAAACAGCTTATTTTAAAATGCCACTGACTTTCGTGCTTCTGACAATGAAATGGATAAGCTCCCAGCATTGTGCAGATGTACTAGCTGCCTATTTACCATCAGTCACATTAAAAATTGCATTTTTAATAGCATTGGAAGCTATATTATAGTTATCCGGCATGCAGCTCTCACATCACTACAGCATTAAATGGAAAACAAAACCCATGCTTTCTAGAAAGGCAAGACCTAAGACAGACATTCGATGCAGTTCAAGCCAAAACCTTCAGAATCCCAAGAAATTCTACATGGACAAATAAGAGGAAGATCACCGACACATTGTATAACTCAATGAAACATGCATTAAAACTTCTCTGAAAGTAGCTGTCTCTTAATTGCAACAGTGTTAAAGAGAATTGCCAGGGAAAAAAAGCATCCGCTGTTCAATAGGAAGAATATTCAGAAGTGTTGCTGTCACTTGATCGTTAAGTCAATGAAAATTTTCAACCAACCATAATGCAATACACAATTAGTCAAATCTGACTGTGAAGGGAGTTATTACCTCAGAGCGTATATGCTGGAGAGACTACATGTAGTGACAGAAACACTCTCATAGTCACTGCTGGAGATGGAGCTGAGGGGGGAATCACGTAAGCCATCCTGAGAACTGAAAAAACATATGGAAACAAAATGAACTGCTGAAGAGAACAAAGGTAAAAAGAAAACAAAAACATGTGGGTTGTCATTGATTATACAGAACTAAGAGTAAATTGGCAAGTGTATTTTTGTTCCTCTGTGATATGTACCTTGGGTTCTTCCCAAAGGGGCAGGCAATATGGCAAAGCTGGTGAGCACGCATCTTATAAAAATCCTCAGTTTAATTTATGACACACAGTTAAATCATTCAGAAAAGAGTAAAGGATCTTGCATTTTCATTGGGCGCCCACACTGTTTTAATCTTATAACAAAGGCATAACATCACTGGAGGTCCATAACATCACTGTATGCTTCAAGGTAAGACTATCTTCATCAATAAGATCCAAGAACTTCTGAAATACCACAAGTTTGGTCAAGTTTTCCACAGAGTGAGAACAGGAAGGGAAAAGTCCATGAGAAAGCAGACAGCATACACTTAGTAAGGGAGATGAGGACTTGATAGGTGTTCATCTCTGACCCGTGGTTCTACATCAACCAGATGAGCACGAAGTAGAAGAACCCACGACAAACCACGGAAACTCCATTAAAGGAAATCTACCAGCTACTAAGTCAAAGAACATGAATAACTTAAGTTTATGGTATACAACTGCTTCTGTGGTCCCTGAACTAATGAAAAGCCTTTAAACAGTACGTTGCTTCAGATCTCATGCCACATTATCAACACAAACTGGGATTAGGAGGTTAAAAGTTGTTTCATAACTGGTCTTGGAAAGACCGATTTTTTGTTTCAATAACAATTTAGTGCTCAGCTACTGAAAACTGCACCAAGCAGAGGAAAATTAAATTACATGAGATAAGAAAATATGTGATCTTGAGCAAATGTATCAAAGCTGTGTCAGCTCCGGGCAGTGCAGAAGAATCAGCCAAGGCTGCTGCACTCAAAAATTCAGTCAAAAGAAACATTTGGAAAATGCAGAGAGAAACGTAAGAAATATCGGTAGTTAAAAGAACTGAATAGCTCACCATTCTTTTACCTTGCTCCTCCTCCACATCTATTAGATTTCTTAGGCTTGACTGAACTGTAGGAGCATGTGGGCTACACGTTCAAACCAGCTACATTCCAAATTCTTTTCTTCTACCACATTTACTGTTGTAGCTGTTTTTGCAGCTAGAAGACTGGAAGAATGCTTAAAAGGAATTCTTCAAAGCAGTGTATGGAAGGTATGTGCTCTAATCCCTCTATGGAATAATAGGATTTGTTTGCATGCCTCCCACTAATCACTTGCAAAATGGACCCCTTCATGTACTTCATTTCTGATTGCCAATTTGAGAATGAATTCCAAGTATAACACGCTTTGGTTAAAAGCAGAACAGTTGCAATTGGAAAATAATTTATCAGCATTGAACAAAACTTTGATTCATTTCATATAATTTCCCTTGCTAATTCTGCTCATTATGAAGAGATGCATGCATTTAAATAAAGGCTTCCACTTTTATACCTCATCACCTTAGGCATCCAATCTTACAATATGGTCACGCTATTAGAATGTACTTTTGCTATCTGTTTTACGGCAGCAAAGGATGTAAAAAAAACCAACAGGTCAGCACTTTTCTTGTGTATAAGACTGAGATGTGTTTCTGTGAACTAAATGCTTCAGGCTAAAATATAAGTACAACAAAGCAGCGCCACCCTCGGTATCATCTCTCTGCTAAGAGGTTTTAGCAACTCTGTCCCAAGAACAACATCACCTTCAATCCTAAGCTGATTTTTTGGATAGGATGGTCCAATCCAGAAGGCAAAATGATACAGAAGGCAATGGACTGGGACCTGATGGTGGATAAGCATGAGGAGGAACCTCAGAACTGAATAGCACAAGAATGGTTCACATTATCAGAAATGTTACCAGTACTTATACTCACTTGCATGGATGTCTAAGTCACCTGGAACTCTTTGTTGGCTGTAACAGCTAGCATAATATTCTCCCTTCAGACTCACTACCTGTCTATTTTTAAGTCTTAAAGCTGATTGCCACTGTCTCACAAAGCCCTGGTTTTCCTCTGCTTTATCTCTTACTCGGTGTAGGAGCCTGGCCAGGTGGAGCCACCCGCTGATCTCAGACAGTTGTCAGCAGCCACCTGGTAATGTCTGGTGATGCTTTACACAAACCCGGCTCACACAGCTCAGTTTCTTGTACAAAAACCCCACACCACTTAGATAATTAAACTCCGCAAGTATTTTTCGTGCTTATTTGCAACCACTAGAGACTGAATTTTTCTACCAGAAAATCATATTTATTATTTATATTTATTTCTATTTGCTATTCACACTGGAGTGCTTCAGAGCCAGATATTCTGTGTTTATTCAGTACGAAGAAATGGAAATAGAATAACGAGAAGTCTGCTTTACACCTTTCTCTGGACTACATGAAATATCTTTTTAAGAACCGATTCCTGATATATTCCCTACATTTTTATTCCTCAGTATGCACAGATTCAGGACACCCCTTCACAGTTTTCTTCTCATTAGTGCCTGCCTGACACTGTAGGTACTGATGTGAATTGACTTGCTTTTCCCAACTCATGGCTGCTGTTACAGCCGGTGCTAGCAAGGTGCATGTGTGCATTAGCACAATTATAGGAAGGGACACGTGTGTGCACACAGGCAGGTTCTGGGGCAGCCTGCAGTCCTGCTGTGCTAACTTTAAAATTACATTCTAGGGTGGCATAAAACCACCATCCAGACTCACCAAAATCAAGTTATTCAGCACTTCGGATAAAGACAATAAAGATCTGAAGCAACAGAACAAAGGACCTTGGGGTGATGTGGCCATCTCTTTTCATGGACCAAACTACATACTTACAGCTGATCTTTGGTATTTTTTGCAACTTTTAAGCTTAAAAATATAATACAATATAAATATAGTAAATATAAAAAAATATAATAAATCAAAGCCACTTCTGTCCTGGTTTATGTGCTCTTTTCTACTGGAATGTGCTTCCAGCCTCCTAGAAGTTCAATTAAACCATGTCATCTCACTGAACGCCTTCCTCATGCACCTTATTACTTGAGTTACAATTATATTCCACACTACGTTAGTTAATTAGCACTTCTCTTTTTGGTCTCACACTACACGAGAGCTAGCCCTAATGCCTTATGTCAGCAACACCAAACCCACTCAAAAAAGTGACTTCTAAAACATTGTTTTACCAACTAGACACATAAATTCATTTAGGGAACATGTATGTTGTCAATTAATACAGTTCCCAGATGCTGCATTTTGATATATTGGACCTAGTAAGAGCAAAGCTGCCCTACAACACTGACACCTTTTATTTGTATGCTAATGCTTCACAACAGCAGTTACGTTATCAGATACCACATGGAATCTGTTCCCAGTTGAACAGACAAGGTCACACATTGTCACTTTTAATTTCAGACTTGTTTTGTTAAAAAAAGAAATAAATCAGAGCAGGAGGGACTGAAAGAACTTATTTGTATTACATCTGAATTTTTCCAGTTGCATGAATATACAGTTAACATAGTGAAGAAACAGAATACCAGAAGAGGAACAAAGGAATTTCAATCAACAGACAGATAAAAGACTGCTTAAGAAAAGTTTTGCAATCAGAAGGCTGGTATGTTTTCCCCAATCAGCTACTATTTCCTTCTTGCTGATGAGAAATTCTTACTCCTGAACAGCCACATAAAAGACTAATCAATACAAGCCAGATAAGCAGACGTGTTTTTGCTTTTGTGAACAAGCACAGCTGTCCATTAATTTTTCTGGAAGAGGCAAATGGTCACATGAAGGTGGGCACAATCTTCTTAAGTCTTCCTGTAATAGGAATATTATAGGGAAGACAAGAATTTATTACGCTTAATCGAATTATTCTGTATTGCTCTATCAATCTAGTTTTGATAGAGGAGCCACTTACAAAATCAAATGCTATAAAGAAGGAAAGCTAATAAGGATTGTTAAATTATTACTATCATTTTTTTTGAAGTAAATGCTAGCCAGCCTCCAAATCCAAAGAATTGCTTTCCATCCATTAACAGTGGTGGAATATTTGTAGTATCTTAAAAGTTTGCCTAATGAAAATGTGAGCACGTCATATGTTGCTAGAGTGAACAAAACAAAACACCAAAACCAGGACACCTACTGCACAAAACAAGTGTTCGTCTTTTCACAAAGCCATTCTAACGTGCTGAGGAAGTAAATATGTTAAATACATTCTAGTTTTACAGTTTTTAGACTGCAGAAGTGGAAAGGAAAGTAATGGGACATCTTGAATATCAAGAAGGAGAAAATTAAATTCTTAATCTTGTTGAAGAATTATAATACAGGTCAGTAAATGGCAAAACGTGCTCTTCTGGAGGAGGATGTCTCATTCTTCCTCCTTACACTGCAAAAGCATATGGCAAAGCTATGCTATTTTTTATGCCTTCGCAAAGAAATGTGAACAGTGTCAGTATCTTGCAGCCAATGGATACACTTAGAACTTGCAGAATGAATGCAGATAGGATGTTCTCCTCAACACCAATCTCAGCTCCTTTTGCCAAGTCTCAGCTGCACTGTAAAAGGCTTCATTATAAGCAATACGCTCATCAGATAATGTTAAGGTCACAGAAAATGGCAAAAAAAAAGTATGATTTAAGTTAGATGTAACAGGCATACAGAGGAAAGGAGAGGAACTGTGTTTAGGAATCTTTTAAGTACAAATTGTTATGGGTCAGTACATAGAAAACTGAATATGCCACAGAACCAAATGTTCAAGCCAGATGCACAACCACACCACCACAGCATGTCAGTATGACTTCCTATTGTATCTGTAGATATAAGTTTGACAAGGACAAATCAATGCTGAAAAAAAACCAGAAACCCAGAAACTTCCAAAACACCAAAATAAAAACAAAATTAAGACAATACTCAGTCTTTGTACATTCTTCCATCAGAAAAAGGAGGGAGAAAATGCTGACAGAATGAGTGTTTAGAAACCTGCAGCACATCAGATACCGATGACATTTTTGCCAGTGTCTCTCATATTTGTATAGCATAAATCCTTCTGCCAAAAACTCTGTGTTCTTTGTGCAGACAAATAATGGAGCAGAGGATCCAAAGCAGTAAAGACACGCCACTGCCTGGATCTTAAGCAGAAAAGTGTTTAATCTTTACCTTCAACTGCCCTGAACATTGATGCTAGATCAAGAAATAAAAGGCATTTCAGACTTAAAGGATTAATTACAGTAAACCTGACAGGATCATTGAAATTATACTAATAATGTCATATTGTGCTGAATAAGAACAGATTTACTAAAGGAAGCAGTTTATGTCCCAGTGAACACATTTGATAGCTGCCTGATTCAGACAAGGGAAAGAAAATTTTCTTTTCCTAGTTTCTGAGTTACAGTAACTAGAAAGTAAATACATTTATCAATGTGATGAACGAGCATGCCCTGCAGCTATTCCATGTATATTAGCTTGCTTATTGTTCTAGCTAATGGGTCCATCATTCTGAGAATTATCCTCTGTCTCAAACATTTCCCCTTTGGTTAAGTTGGCATTCACAACCCTGCAATAGGGAGCAGTCACAGAAGTCTAATAGGATCTTCCAAATTAAAAATACCATTGGAAAGCAGTGATTAGTCACCACTCAGGCATCATAAGTAAGAAAAGGTTCACAAAGTTGTGTTTTCTCTCTCTTCCTGATAACACGACTAGTGATTCAGAGGCAAGAACCCAGTATATAAATAGGCAAACATGTATTTGAAAACTAAGGACCAACACATGCACACAATTTTTTAAGCTAATGCCCTTCATAGACCCCCTCAGCACCGCCATGTCCCACAGGATACACTGAAGGGGTTACATCAGAATAGTTTTCAGTAAAGAAGCAGCAATCTACCATCAAAACTCCTTTCATTTCATTTCCCCACTTCAGGAAAATGGAATGCTGCTTACCAACTAGTAATAGAGGCATTCCAGTCTCCATAATGAAGAGGGAATTAGCTGTAATCAATAAAGGAACAGTGAAAGAGGCAATGGTGAAAACACAAACCATAATTAAGGGGCTACAGTAAAAGAGGAAAGGTCCCCAAATGGATAAATAATTCTCGGCCATAAGGTGGGAGGAGCTGTTAAATGAGCACTTCTCAAAAGAGCAGGAGGTCATTTGGGCAGTTTTGTTTTCATATTATGTCCTGCAGAAATGGGGAGAGCAAGCAGATCTGAACAGCACTCGAACAAGGGCAGACTGAGGAACAGGTCAGGATCATAAAGACCTGGTAATAAAATGGCAGGAGCTTTGACTGATAAACACTGGGAGAAGAACTTAAGCTTCACTAAGACCGATGGTCTCCAAGTTCACAAGTGGGAGTTTGGGAGCTGGCAGACAACTGCAAAAACCATTAGCTCACCACTCAGCAATAAGCCCAAAAAATCCAATGTCAAATATTAGGAATCGCTGGAAAAACCTTAGAAAATGATGAGGTCCTGTACAAATCCATGGTTTGCCCATATCTTGAGTATATGTACTTCTGATTCCCTGATCTCTAAAAGGAAACAGTATAATGGAAAAAGGTTTAGAGAAAGAAAAGAAGAGAGATTACAGTTATGGGACAACTTCACTACAAAGAATGATCAAGCAGGCTGTGAGTACCCCAGCCTCAAAGACTGACCATATCAGGAGAGCATGACTGAGCTCTACAAAGTCCCAAAGGGCACAGACTGCAGGAGGACTTGGAAAAGAAGTTGTTGTACACACAAACCATGAGAAGTTACAAAGAAGCTGATCGATATTGTTACCATCTTTTACAGAATTGCCCTCACAAATTTCACTTAATATCTTACCCAAGGAAAAAGAATTATTACACAAATTGAGTGATTCATATTTTATCAGGACACTGTAGTTAAGCTTACAATAGTATTCTATTTGAAGCGCCATAAAATCATTAAAAATCAAGGGGATTTCTCAATTACTGCTTAAAATAAAGACCACACTGTATTTCAGTTATGAAGCCCTATTTGTGATCACAGTAGCAAAGTCTGATACCACAAACATTCGAAATAATGAGGAAAGTAATGTTTTCTTTTCAGAAGTTGAGTTTTAAGCATGCTAAGTTGTATTGTACCTGTAAAGAGGAATCAGCTCTGGCTCAAAGAACTCTTAATTCCATTTCCACAGCCAGAAAAATATTTCATAATTCAATTGGAACATTATTAAATGATTATTTCTGCATTATACTGTGGTAATGCTTCATGGTTCAAGATGTCCTGAACTCTGTACACATACAATAGGAGTGAAATCCTGTACCATACATCCACTGCACTGCTCACAAAGCAAGGTATAAAGAAGGAAAATTATCACAGAAATAAGGAAGTCAACAGTAACTTATTTCATTTCTTCCCTCTGCTTTGTGATATTATGATCCAGGGATACTGAAGATAATATTCATTAACAAACAAGTTATTCTCTAAAGAGTAACAAAAAATAAGTATAAAAACAGAAAAAAAAAGTTTGGCTTTCTACAAACATATGTAGGATCCCAACATCTCATCAAACCTGAGTTGAAGCATTGTTTTTTCTTTCACAGATACTATGGTCTCTCAGTGTTATAAAGCTCCTTAATTTAACACAATGCACTGAGCATTAATCTAGCATCTATTAACCTCTATTCTTCTACCAGTTTGGGTTGAAATGGTACGGTAAAGTTTAAAAGCTGTGTCTGCATACTGTTAAGTTCCTTCAACAAATGTATTCACAAATCCACTCATGCCCACAGGCAACTTGATCAGATAAGCCCTGTTTCCTTAAATGAAGTTAAGAATTGGGATGTATTTAAATCACAATTTAATCCCCTGCAGTGATGCTGAATTTAACATTTTAGTATCTGCAAGACACTTTTTCCTGCAAAACAGCAGAATGCAACAAATTCAGTCATCCAGGTAATGTATAATGGCAGTACATCTTTTGTTACATTAAAATGGGAAAATTAGTTTACTTGGTTTCCGACTCAGCTGTTCTCTATTTGTTTTCAAAAACTATCAAAAATTGCTTGCATTATGTATTAAAAATGTAATCCTTCAGCACAAATTTATTTTAAATCAACAACAATTACACACAGATCGCTAAAGAACAAGGATAGAAGGATTTAATCATATGCAAATCTTACTACCAAACCATCGAGTTGGTCTTACCTTGAACTAGATCTTGACTTTGTGTCTTCCTTTGCTGTCCTTTCACTACCAGCATCTTCGTTATTCTCCACTTTTCTCTCACACAGTTGTTTTCTCTTCTCCCACCTTTTCTGCTGACTTGAGGCGCTTTCTGCTTCTCCTTGAGAGCCATTTTCTGCTCCTACCTGTGAACCTGAGGAATGTGCCAGGCACTTAGAGGAGACAGGCAGATTTTGCTCTTCTCTGCCAAAGTCTCTTTCTGCTAATAAAGCAGACGTTTCAGGTTTTAACGTTTCCTGTGCAGGGACTGAATTGTCCGGGTTATCTACATGGTCCATTTCCTTAGACTTCACTAATGTGTACGAAGCATTTACAACGCCTCCTGCACAACGTTTAGTCTTTAAACCTTCCACACTCTCCTCCCTGCTGTCTTCACAGCTCCCACAACACACACAGGAATTAATTAGACAGTTTGTGGCAGCTATACTGAGTTTATGAGTTTCATCCTCCTCCTCATTTGCTAATGGATTAGTAGATCCAGGAACACAATTAATAGCTGCTTCAGGGGTTACTGGGGATTCTGAGCTAGAGGGAGATTTAGGATTGAATATCACAGTAGCAGATATTTTCATTCCCCCTGTCCTGTGAGCTATCATTTCCGCCATTTCTGCGTCATCAGCATAAGCATCCCAACCATTGAGGTATAACTGTGAGTCCGGACCTTCTAAACAGCTGCATGAATTTTGAACTGAGATGCCAGACATCTGCTTGTTGTCTTCAATATTGTTATTATTGCTTACATCACTTTCTGCGTCTTTTAAGAGCAAAGTTTCCTCTGTTTGCTGACCGTTCTCATACAGCAGAGCGTCTCTATATTGCAGGTTCTGCTTTGAATTATGACAAGGGTTATTCACCCAAGCAAATGTATCACTTACTGAATCCAACCCAGCAAGAGCCTCGCCCGCTCCATCTAGGTCATCCATAAAAAACACTCTGTCCTCCTCATCAGTTAAATTGTCAAGATGGTGTCTCGTTGGTGAAGCTTCTGCACTGGAACTATTTCTTAGGCTAGGTCTGTGAGCTGGAGACTGACAAATGCTTGGAGGGGAAAGCAGCGAAGACATTTCATCTCCAACTCTGTGTACCATCCTATTCAGCTGTTCCAGCTCCTGTTCATCATATTGCATTGAACAAGCCAGCTCAGCCTCCGTGTTCTCAGCTTTTGCTGAGAGCTCCGTTGCTGGCAAAGTCGCAGTTATGCCTGGTGTAATGACAGAGGGAACTTCAGGATCTGTTCTGACTGGAAAATCCACATCTTGAGAGATACAAAGGTTACGCTCCAGCGTGTGCAGTTCATCCTCAGTTAATGTCTGAAGTAGATCCCTAAAAACAAAGAAACAGATGTGGCACTGCTATTGCAATCACAGGAGGCACCGACGTTACACAATTTAAAAAGGCTTTTACTGTCAGTACTGCAATCCAGAAAGTGAACTTGGGAGCACAGAGTGCTTTCAGCTGCATCACTCACGGAGCATTTTGCATTCATGTTCAGAACACGTGGGACTGCTGGTGCCTGAATTTGAGAACACTCAAGCAAATACAGGGTGGCAAATTATTTATATCCTTGCAAAGAAGCCCCAAAATAAATCAAAGAAAAATGGATCTTCTCCTTCAGTTTCCTGCATAAAAAAAAAACCTATACTCACCGTGTTAATTTAAATACAGGTTGCCTTGCAAGATGACAAACTTCTGATTAACAATTGTCACTAAATAGTAAATGAGAAGTTACACACTGTATAGTAAATAAGAAAGATTCATTGCCAACATCAGGAACAAAGCATGTTTAAAATGCCTATACATTTAAAACATCTTCCACTGGAAACAGAATTAATGTTAACCACTACACAAAAATAAATAGTAAATCTCACTACTGGAAGTTTAAAACTAAATGGCAGATATCATTATCAAGCATAAAGTTTAATTAAACTGAACCTACTTCCACGGTTCATTTCCTTTCTGTTGAAGCATCTGTAACTCGCCAGTAGATACAGGCAAGTACTGTGCTCATATGAAAAGAAGAATTCTCCCTCTGCTTTCATTACTCACAAGACAAATGTAATGAGGGCTTCTGCAGTCTATCCTGACAGCTCTGGTGCTTTTCACTGAGGCTTTAGAAAACAGCGAATTAAGAAAAGTGCATGTTGGGTTTCACCTCCTTTTATTAGCATGGTATCACAGCAAAGCAATCTAACCTTGAAAATACAAGGAACATTTTTCTTACAGTGGCTTCAGCCATGAGACAAGGTCTTAAAATGTACTGTGCCTATTACAAGCTGGTAGTAACATCTACTCTATGTACTGCAAAAACAATAAATGTATTTTACTGCCAATATCCAGGATGCAGAAATTACTTCTTCAAAGATTGAGGCCATATGTTCACTCAAGGACGACCAGATGAGCAGAGGACAGGGCCACCCAACCCAGGTGCAGGGATCTCATACATCTGCCTCCTTCATGGACTCTGCTCCTGTTCTGACTGGCACTTTATGCTGTTTTCAGAAGGCAGCATCAATGTTACAATTGCCAGCCTATGACTCAGTCCATACTCTGAACAAACACAAACAGCCCTCCATTTATGGGGTTGTCACTGAAAGACATGATGGAGGTATGGAAATGCAATTTACATCCTCCTGCTTCTGCTGCAGTAAGCCAGGCTCAGCACAGCGGCACCAGCAGATCGGCTTCAACACAGCACCACTGAGAAAGTGACACTGATAAATAACAAACATCACAGTGCTCCCTTACTATAAAAGTCTTGAAATCAGCTCCAAATTTTAAACACAACCATCTTGGAATCACAGAATCATAGACTGCCCTGGGTTGAAAAGGACCAAACTAACACATTTTTCCTTTTTCACTCTTTAACACACTGACAGCAGGTATACAATATTTGATTTCTAGAGCATGTGGAAAGATTTCAGTGTATGTAAAATGGTAGGATCCCCTGATTCTGCACCATTTAATCTTCAGTCTGCTTGACTGCACACCACTGCAATCCATAGGGACCCTGCCATCAGCTGTAAGAGATCCACAACCATGCACCAGGCAAGCAGGGGGCTCAGAAAAGAGGGTAGATCTAAGGAGTACTGCAAAATCCCTGATTTGTCAACATCCAAAAATCACCACCTAGCAGTCACAAATGCACATACAGCATAGGTAATATTTTATCTCAAGAATGTTCAGTCATAGGCATCTAAATTAAATATACATGTATATACCAGATTATATGTTTGGTGTACTTCTAAGGCTGACTGAAGTGGTTTGGCAGAAATGGTTCAAATGTCAAACATATAGTATATACCCTACTACATACGTACTAGTAGATAGATAAAATAGAATGCTGATTTTTTATGTCTAAAATCAAAATCAACACAAGGACCTTGCATACATGAAAATAAGCAAACTGACCATATACTGCTCAGCTTCACCAAACCTAAACAAAAACCCTTAATACTTCTGCTCAGAGGGTCTCCACAAATAACAACCTCTACTATTTTCAGTGCTGACAGGCACAAAAAATTGGCTGAGACAAACATCTATTGACCAGTACATAAATAAAGTACTTACAACACTAAGAACTCTAAGAATCTATGTGATTCTATGACTATGATTTCTTCAAACAAGAGACTGCCACTAAGAAAAAAGTTCATTTTTTTCCAACGTCCTAATAAATGCTACCTCACCAAAAGCATTTTGCAAATAGTTGACAGGAACACCAAAATCACATTTCTTAATGGCCATTTGAAATAATAAATTATATATGTACATCTTGGAACACCAGAATCCCTTTTTCCAAAAATGAACCTGACAAGAGTTGTTTCATTTTTGAAAGCATGCAATGAAATTTATAGATATTGAACAGACAAGGATGTTACTTGTGTCTTTTCAACCCATGAATAAAGTCCAGAGTAACTGAAAATCAAACGGGCTAAGCAGTAAGCTGGCTTCACTAGTTTTCATTTTCCCCATTGTAAGGAGTAAGAACAAAGTATGGATCTTAAGAAGTGTATTTGTTTTTAAATACTTTCGGCTTTAGACAGCCAGTGATGTGGATATTTATAAAAACTAACTTCAGAAATACGTTCCTCACTAGGAGATCAATCTAAAGAAGCCCAGTCCCCATGAAAATTCTTCTTACATCAAACCACTATCATGACAGACAAAAACGGAGACACAGAAGTGAAAGTTGGACACGGGAAAGAAAAACAGCCACGGTAACTCAAGATCCATGGAAATAAAATTTGCAGTTGGTAAACAAATACCAATTATAAGAAAATAGCAGGGTCCATGGGTTGAGAGAACACACTGCTTTAAAGGCTACTATTTTAATGCCCTTTATACTTGAATAGAGCCAAAAAAAACCACTCCTCCAATGGTTACCAAGACTGGAACACTGTGAAAAGAGGTACATATAAAATGATACATCCTGTAAAAACAGATCCAAAATATGAAAATTTATAGTCACTTCTATTAGATTAAGAACGACCTGAGCATTACATCATAACATACAGAGAAAATATAATAAGCCTCGTTAAACAGAAACACTGACGCTAATTAGAAACAGGATCTCCCAAAATAAACTGCAACTTTAATATTTCAGGCATCAACCCAACACAGGGAAAAGGTGAAATGTAGTAAAGTGATACTCAGGGAAAAGAAAATAGGAAGGAAAGGAAATGTTCAGAAAACTCCTGGTAACTGAAACACAAGTTCGATACTTCATGGGTACATGAGGCAGGTGAGAGGAGCATCTATCTTAGTGTTCACTTAGCAAACAAACACTTCTGCAGTCATTTATGCATACTGATTTTTACTGATTTCCACTGCAGAAAAGCAGCAGTTGCAACCACTGTTTGTTACTTGCCTTATTTTTCTTAACAGTGTGTGAAAAGGTCTAAAGAGTTCAGACATATCTTCTGGCTTGTGGTCCAAGTTTAATGGTCCCTCGGAGTAGACTACAAGGCCACTGCAGTTCAGACATGCACAAATAGACAAAAATGAAAACTTAATCACACAGAGAAACTGATGGCTGAGGAATCAAAAACGAAACCATACATAAATATTAGAACTACATTCAAGTTACTGAATTTTCATACTGTTATCTTGTCCTGTATTAGAATTAAATGTTACTTAAAGAAGCAGGAGAAAGTTTCTCCTCCCTCCAACCGATGCTTCTCTAAAGCATGGGAGAAAGAGCAATGGAAGCCCGAGAGAAAGTACATAATTTTAATTCACTGTTGTAGACGAACCAGAAAAAAAATAAATTAATGAATAAACCAAGAAACTGATTATTAGGTACGCTGGGGGAGAATCTGTCTCTAAGTATAACCTTCTAGGAGATCCCAACCTTTTTTGAACTGGGGAGTGCAGAACTGGGCACAGTAGTCTAAATGTGGCCTCACCGTGGCCAAGAAGAGGGGAGCATAACCTCCCTTGATCTGCTGGTCACACTGCTTTTAATGCACCCCAGGATATCACTGGCCTTGGCCACCAAGACACACTGCTGGCTAATGACCAACCTGTTGTCTAATAGGACCCCCGGGTCCTCCTCCATAGGGCTCCTCTCCAGCAGGTCAACCCCCAACCTGTACTGACGCACGAGATTATTCCCCCCACAGGTGCAAGACTCAACACTTGCTCCTTTTAAATCTCATCAGGTTCCTCCCTGCCCAATTTTCCTATCTTTTCAGGTCCTGGTGTCTTCTGCTCACTAGCGAGCACCTTGCACAGCCACCTAAAGCTTTCTAAGATACAGCAGCAATGCTCTTAGCTTAAGTAAGACAAATCCCAGTAAAGTATTTTTAAAAAATGAAAAGAAAAGGAAAATAAAGACCACTTCCACTCTGTTTACCATTTGACAAATACTGCTCTTTGTCTTCTGTTTATAAACAGACATGAGTCTGGCTCATGCCCTGGTACCAGGATAGTACTGTAGTCTCCCATCAGGCTGGAAGATGGCCATCGAAAAATTCAGAGTTGTCAAGGTAACAGAAAGTTCAAGAAATCTGACTACTGAACTTGATGAATCTCCTTCTGGGGGCTGGTGCTCTGAGGGCAGGAGCGGGGAGGGGGGAGCAAGAAGCCATTTGCTTCTTTTGCACGTTTTGTGTGTGTATGTGCGTACCTTAAATCATCCTGTTACCAAGGATACATGCTTTTTTTTTATTTTTATTTTAAACTTTATGAGCTTCAACAAGGAGACTGACACAAAACAACACAGTTATCACTGACTCATGTAGTAACGTTCTGCCTGAATGTCACTTCTTTCTGAGTAGAAAAGCCAGAGACTGCTTCTGCTGAACTTCAAGCAGACAAAACATCACTCTTTCATCAGTTCCTACGTTCCCTTCACTTTCTTTAGAGCTTAATTCAAAGAAGAAATAAGAAAATATAAGAAATAGAAAAGGGCTACAGCGCTACCAAGAATGATTGTGAAAAGGTCTCTATTTGGTACCTTTGAAAGAATTCTAAATCAAAGCTTGAAACTACTGTGGAATGAAATAAAAACTGCTGAATTCCAGAAGAATACTACACTCAGGATTTGGGGCTTCTTATTTCCCTACCACTACTATACTACTCCTATACTGCTTTTATTAGCTAACTTTAAAACATTCCCAGTGGTAAAATATTTAAAATGTACTGGCTTTACTCCACATAAACTGCTGTCTTATTAGATCAGGAACACTCATTAAGAAAAATGCATTTGACCTGATCAATCCTGATAAAACTGTGAGAAGCAAAAAATCTCTTTTAATTCAGTTGTTGGAATGGTCAATACAGGGTACAAATTCATACAACAGTTTATACTTACTAATACTTTCCTTGCAAGAGATTTAAACAGACTCCGTGTTTACAATGTACTCAGCTTGTTATGACAGTTTCTATCAGATCTTGACTAATTAACAAAAATACACAATAATAAGTATGATTGTTTTACAGATCTTGTATCCTTAAGCTACATTATTTCTGAGTGACAGAATATCTGCTTTCAAAAAGATCATTTTTTGACAGTAAGACATTCTACATTCTGATGTTTGTGGTTCATCACTCAATTACTACTTGTTTTCTGGAGGATGATCAACCAGTAGTTCTAGAGCCCTGCTTTCTACAGCCCACCTCTTCCTCTCTTTCTTTTTGCTATTGACCTTCTACAATAAACTGGCAATGACTCTTCTTAAATAAAAATCCTCTTTTTCTGTTAGAAAATGCAAGAAAATTCAGGTGAAAGAAAATATGTCAAAATTCTGAGCCAAGTTTTCTAATTTTGAAATCATTTTGTAAGTGAACAGAAATGGAGCAAAATAGTTAACAGAATTACTTACCATACGATGGCTAATCTTGGGATAGTAAACATTAAAGCTGGTTCATAGTCATCAATCATATCTTGAGTGAGGTATCCAAGCCTTAAGGCTCTAAGCAGAAGAATAAATTGATTTAGTAAGAGCTTAGACTCACAGAGAAACCATTTCAACAAGAAAAAAACCCTGAAAATAATGTGAAGTAAACCCGAATGAGTGCTGCAGTCTCCACTGTAAAAAATAATATAAGAAAAAAAATTTCAACATTTAAAGCTCTTAAGGTTAACCAAAACCAAAATAATTCTTACTCCGCTTTCTCTTCTTATTCACTATTTTATGAATGCTTTCATTTGTTACTGGAAAATACTGGTGGTTATGGGCTTGCAAGCAAAATGTTTCTAAAAAAACAGGAAGTATTTCCTTTCATTTCAATTAAAATGTACTAAAATCCTTTAGGTCAAAACAAAACACAAAACACACTATGCTTACAAACATAACTAAAAGGAGTTATATAAGGCCAGATATAAGATATACTTTTATGACGCTTCTTAAAGGATAGTGGTAGGGCATTTCTACAAAGGTTTAGATTGAAAGCCCAATGCAGCAGTGCTATGAAGCTCTGAAATGAAAATCTAGCAATTAATTGAATTGCTTACCTTTCCACAGTTTCACAAAACAGTACGATTACTTCTTGCTGTACATAATATTCTTTTGGAGACTTCACCGGTACCATAGCAGACACATAACTATGAAGATTACAAAATAGTCAGTGTACAACTTGTTTACACGATTTACCAATTCAGACCATATTTATTTACAAATATAGGCCAAATCACTGTAGAAATATAACATTTCCTAAGCCGCTTTATATGTGGGAGCATTCACTACAAAACCTGCACAGGGTAAGAAGTTATACGAAATGCAGCTGATTTACTTATTGCACACTGAGGTAATAGAACTCAGAAGTAATTTATACGTATAATTATACACATCACACAGCTGGAACTGCATACTCCATGGCATAGGGAGGCAGGTCCTACAAAGATCTTTATTACCACATCTTGACAGTAGAACAGTTGATGCTGCATTTCATGGAGAGAAAAAAAAAACAAAAAACCCCAAATACATATTTTATCTAAAAAGGTTTCAGTTGAAATTGTATCAGCGAAATTCATTTAGTCAGCAGAGACACAATTTATGAGAGTTAAGAAGTTGGCCTCATTTCTATGTGGAATTACATGCAGAAGTCCTAATGGACAAGGCAAGAAACAGCAGTAGAAGGATGCGGTTTTCAGTCATATTATCCAAACAGTCATTTGAGGACTACACATAACATAGGAAAGAAAAAAGGTGTTTCAGAAAACAATGGCAAATAAAACTGCTGTATGTACACAGGTTTGAACAGGCCACAAAACCGAGCAGGCATCGTCCAGAATCAGCTACTGATTGTTGCTTGTGTCTGCATGAAAGTCAGGTTTAGAAAATGTTTTCAATCAGTGATTTCAATGATTTCCAATATAGCAGCATATTTATAATTCTCTGAGTAAAATAAAAGAGATTACAAACACTGAGGAAGGACAAACAGTAAAAGAAAGCAGGACATTCTGGGGACCATTCCTAAGAAAATATTAAAACAGTATCCAATTATAAGAAAAACTGTTCTGATAAAGGCAGGAACTGCTGTATTATATAAGATCCATAGATATACTTGCCCAGGATCCTGTCTCTAACTATTCCAGCATCTCATACTTCTAGGATACATACAGGAAGCTGTCTTAAATCATGCAGCACAACACAAGATTCAGTCAATATGATCTTTAACCCAATAAGGAGTTATTTTTCTCACCCCAGAAGCAATTATTTTTAGTTTTGCCATAAACCTTCAAGCCATAATTCTATCACAAGCTTCTAAATCAATACAATCTTGACTTTAATTATGGCTTGTGTGTAAAAGCATTTCCTTCATCAGATTTCAATTTGCCTTCTTAAATTCAGTGTACATCCCACTTTTATGCCTTAGCATGAGAGGGATCAAAATCTCATAATCTCTGGACTGTTTGTTATCATAAATATTTTTTTTAATGTCTCTTATTTGTCACCTCTCCTCTGACAAAGAAAACATTAAGGGAAGAGATTTATGGCTTCCTTTTGTGTTTTGGATAACCTCCCTCAAATGCCATATGCCACTGTGCAAACGGAAGATTACAGTTGACTTGCAGAGAGCAAATGCCGATTGCTAAATAGCTATTTAATTCTCTATTACTGCCACGGTGGAAGAGAAAAATATAACAATACAACACATTACTGAAGAATTCAGAAAAAGAAAACAGAACAAAACAGCCAGCTTCCAAAAAATAAAAAGCAAGCAACAGTGACAGCAGCCAGGGAAATGATCTCAATGCATTTACTTCGGATCAGTTACCTTAATTCAAATTCAGCAAAAAGGACATCAAAATGCTTGAGTGAATCTTTCATTTTTTCAGTGTAGAGGTTCAAATCCCGTAAGGCCTGGTCACGTATGATGTTTCTAACTTCCTCTAGGCTGCGGGTCAGATCCTTGGCCAATGGTCTCATCGCCATACTCTCAATTTCCCGATTCATAATAATCGAGCCAGCAGCCAAACACTATGAAAACACATTGAGAGAGAAAAATGTTTTTTGTGAAGTTAATTTTATGTTAACAAAAGCAGAAGATGAGATATCTGATACTTTGACCCAGGGCAGGACCTAGCCTACTAAGGGCTACTAAGTCAACATAGCAGACATCCTCAGCAGCTTAAAATTGAGCTGAGTGCCATCTGGATGAATGTTGGTAAGGTCACATCTTAACACGAAAAAAAACTGCTGCTTTCATTGCTGAGCACAGGATTATAAAGCACTGATACTGCAAATTCCTTCTGTAAATTCTGCCCAGGACAACCCTAACCCAAAGGAGACCACAGTTAAAAACTGCCAAAGAAATCTTCAGAAACACCTAGAGATATATTGGACACAACAAGACAGGCTCTGCTGAGATAGATCACATACTATAAAAGGAAAGGAGGCACTGGTAGAGAAAAAAACATGGTTAACAGCAGGAGCTGAGGGATTGCTTCAGGTAGAGAAGATGCAAGGCTGAAAATAACATAAGGTGCTCTTATGCCCTGAGATGCCTTGGCTACTTCCCCTCCACTTTAACAAATGCACTGTGCTTTAAGTCACCTCAGGGCTAGCAGACCTGAAGACAGTAAATTTACCATAAAGATGTCATAATAATATCTTTAGCCAACAGTTATCAGTATTAATGAATAAGTACCTTACATTCCACATGCTTTTTTCTAATTCCTCAGGCTTCCCTTTATTAATATAATTGTGGCCTTGCTCCTATAAGATGCTGTGGAAGTAGGTCTTTGAGAGAAACCAGGTAAGAGAAGGAAATGTTCAATGATCTACACAGAATCCATCATATTTCCTGCATACATATAGAGCAAGTACACGAAGTGCAGGAAATGTCAGCGGAAAAAAGTTCTGCATTTTTAATACACGTACAAAAGCCATAGTGAAAATCCCCTTCCATGGTGCATCCACAGCAAGTTCTCCAACATCTGTTTCCTTCACTCTTTAACTAAATGGACCATCTTCAAAGAAGTCTCAGAGTATATGTTAAACTCCAACTGCGAGCTTTAAACAGCAAAAATTTGCCCATTAACCCCAAGTAAAAGAAACACAAGAGACTTACTTCTGCTCCAAACCAAAGCTGGCCTGCAAGGTTGTCGTGGCGTATTTCTTCTGGAAACTTAACACAAAAATCTCGGTTGGCCCGTTCGTGAGGAATGCATTCATCCATGATTTGGTTTATGATGTTCAAAACATTATCCTGAAGAAAAACACAAGACAACACATAAATTGTTCCAAAGAAATCCCAATTTTCTTTTCTAATTTTTAATGGAACTTGTTAGTGAGACTCCAAGTAAGCAAGGTAGAAAACGCAGTATGCAACCTATAATGTCACCACACGCATGCACACAGAGCATCCCCTACGGTGAAGAAAAGCAGAATATTGCTTGGAAGGAACTGTAGAATCACAGAATACCCTGAGATGGAAGGAACTTGCAATGATCACGGAGTTCAGCTCCATGCAGGACCAAAGGAAGGGTGGGAATTGAGTTGTTGTTGTTTTCTGATTGTTTCTCAGACTCGCTTCACTTAACTTTGACTGCTTTAGCAGGACTTCTGATAAGGAGGAAGGACTTAAAGAACTTCTTAATACCTCCAGCTATCTATCTGCAAGATACTGGTAAATCAGCCAGAAGTACAAGTAAATTAGATTTCTTTCATTTCCTCTCAGCAGCACCAGTGACACGCGTTCCATTCTTCCTGAAAAGCATGCCCTACAGAGTGCCCCGGAGCCATAAGAAATTGACTTATGTTGTGATAGTCAGGGTTGAGTAGACTTGAGTTTGGCCCAGAAATAGAGACAAGGAGGTTTCACCACTCCAGATCCCAGTGGGTAAAAAGCTGGCACACCTCTGTGCCTCCCGGACCATCCGGGAGGATGTGGGGACCACAGCACTAATTAGAAAGTGCTTTGTAATGTCTCTAACCTACCTCTGGAGCAGGACAAAGAACAAAGTGCTCTAACCAGCTTCTTGATATGCAGAAAATAATCTGTATTCATTTACTTGAGAAGATAATTTTCACACAACCCTTCTGGGTACTGCAAGGAATTTAATTACCATAATAAAGGTAGAATCAGCGCACAGGGAAGGCCGAGTGCTTTCATTATAAAGACGCTTTGTTTGTCTGAGGCTTTTTGCACTATTTACAGAATTCACATTCTACTTAAAATACTTTTCAAACAAATAAAAACAAATCTGCTGTGTACAGAACAGTTTAACAGGCAGAATTGCTTTGAGAGCGCACTTCGCTGCTGTATCTTTCTCTGCACTTAAATAACAGAGGACAGCAAATTTATATAAAGCTGCCTCTTTTGTACATTCCCCGCTGAGAAAAAACAAAACCTACTCTTGAGTAAAAAAAATAATAATCTGTATTTTCTGTAATTTTGGTGAGCATTTGGTCAGTGCTCACAGACATATGGTTCGGGTCCTGTATGGAGACAGGAGCTGGGCTCAGTGATTCTTCAGGATCCCTTTCAGCTCAGGCTGTCATATGAAGATGCCCACACCAGGCTCAGCACTGGCACTCTTGGTCACTTGCAGAAGGGGCTGCAGCCTGCCTCCACCTGCCCCCCTCTGGGTAAATCGGAATGAATTACACGCAAATTAATAGGTAGTGTCAGGGTGACAAATGGAGACTAATGGCCAGTTACTATTTTCCTTCATCCCTTCTCTTCCTCCTCTGTTCTATATAATACAGATGTAGCTAAATGGATCAGTAGAAATGCAGTTTCTGAATTCCTTCTAGGTAGTGCTCACCCCACATCATCATACAGGTAAGATCTAGTTGGGACGATAAAATAGTTTGAACGTAGGTCTCATAAGGAAATCAGCTCCTAAACCATTCATTTCCCTCCTCAAAGTAACAAAGCAAAGAATAGAACCAAGGATTATAACTTTTAAATTGGAGGAAGTCAAAAGTCAATCATGATGTACTTCAAATCAGTTATAACTGATTTATTTCAAGTGCAGGTGCTTTGTCTGTAGCTCTGGTATCGGCACCAGAGCAACAGAATTTGGCACATCAGAACAAAAAAAGCAAGATTTCTGTTTTCAGGGTATTAGTACAAGTTTGCAAAGATCTTTTAGTCTGTGTATCAATTCAGTATTAAAAGTAACCCTACCAGCTGGATTTTTTACAAAAGCTGCAGAAAATGTAATTACGTTTATTAAAATAGGGAACTCAGAAAAGAATTGTGTTTGAATCTGATTTGTACCAGTTTAAATCATCCAGTTCAATTTTAGGTTAGGACATGATATTTCAACTGATTTTACATGGCACCAAACTTGAATATGAGAAAGTACAGTTTCCCATTTCTTGTATTCTAAGAAGCTGTGCAGAAGAGGATTGTGAGGTCCATATTGAAAAGCTTTTCCAGATTGTTTAAATGATTATTTAACTTTAATGTGCTCCTTTTCAAACGCTATCTTATTTTACAGCAACAAGACAGACAGAGATGAGAACCTTTCTCTTCCTAATCTATTGGTGATAATGGAAGACTAAGAAAATAGTATTTGATAGAACTTCAATACGTAGTGCGTAGGTATTGAGACAATCCTATGAAGTAAACTGTTTTTGCTGTTTCAAGATGTGTAGTTTCACAAATTCTCTCTCTCTCTCCCTATTGTGTTTATTTTATCCTACTATAGGAAGAAAAAAACAAATACAGTTCTCCGTTGGATTCCTTCCCTATTCCATTCCTTCTTCTTATGACACCCAGAGCAGAGAAATCTAAATAGGGAATTTAGAACACTTGCTACTGTAATGATTTCAAATCTCAGCTGCTTTGAAACTGGAAGAATGCCAGCCAATTTAGACAGACTAGCCAATGCATTGTAAGCAAATTAGTCTTTTCTTTATAAGAGCTTCAAGAAACATTCAATTTAGTTAATTACAGCATTCTGCTTTGTAAGCGAATGAATGGGTTCAGATACATGGCAGCATGGAGGTTTTGCTCTAATTTAAGCAACAGAAATCAATTAGTTGGAATTGAAGTCGTAAATCTTTCACTTGATCCATCTTTCTACATAAAAGCCTCCGGATGTTAATGTATCCTTTGGTGGCTTTATCTGTTATCTGCTGAATCATTTGCATATAGGGATGAGCGCTTCTGTTTCGGCTGCTCTCTTCAGGCTTTCCAGCAGCACAATGGCCAGCGCTGCTTTTGGGATTTCTTCCAAGTTCTGCATTTCCTGGAAAACAGAACTGGGTGCTTCCTGTAATGAAGAACATTTGTTTATATTTATTCTGATAGGAAATATAACGAGCAGCAGAAGGACAGCGAATGCAGTTAGCCGCAGTAGAAAAGAAAAAGTTGGTTTATTTTTGGCCCAGCAATAATTGGCCATATACTCAATAATCAGAGCAAAAAGCCAACAGTAACCACTGCATTAGCCTTTGGATAGGTACAAAAAGAAGAGCTAATAAGTGCATCTTAGCTATGGTCTAAAATGTATGCTTCTGTCAATGAAAGGCAGACTTATCTAATCTTCCATACTTATCCTTGATAAAACCTGTGCTGCCCCTCCATGCCATTAAATTTAATATAATTTTCTTGAGATCCTCTACAAGAGGAAAGTAGTTTCCTGTGTTGCTAAGTACCATTTTGTTCTCCGTTATTTGGATTATTGTAGTATCTAGCCATGGTAACACAGCCTGATAATATTACCATGAGCTCAACAGACAGTGCTTGTTAGCATCCTCATTGGAATATGTCCTTCGAAGATCCTGCTTCTTTTTCTGGCTTGAGGTTAAGTTGCAGACCACTTCAGTGCACTGCTGATGAAGAGAAGCAACTCATGAACAGAAATTACATAAAGGGACATACAGGAAGATCCTACTTTAATTTAAGGAGTTAGCTGCACTCAGGTTTTTATGGCTTACTCTAAGCAGAACATAACAAATGCGGTATGTTTTGTAAGTAAAGCAACAGGATTCAGAGGACTCCCACATTCTGGATTCAGAACCCCACAGGGTCTCTGCCAGCCCATTTCAATGATCACAGTCTCTTTCCACATAGC
Organism: Coturnix japonica; assembly: GCF_054131305.1. Taxonomy (NCBI): domain Eukaryota; kingdom Metazoa; phylum Chordata; class Aves; order Galliformes; family Phasianidae; genus Coturnix; species Coturnix japonica. Next base: position 83,425,103 of record NC_140666.1, on the reverse strand, counting down.
AACAAGTCGCACTGCTTTCCCTCCACCCCGTTTTGCGCAGACGTCAAAGGTCGTGCTTTCAGTCCCTTTTTTGTCTGACGAGCTCTGTAATTATTTCTCACTGCTAACTTCTAGATGTTCCCCATTCTAAAAGTAACTTCAGACTTTTCTCTATTTTGTGCAGTAGTTGACTTCACTTAGCACACTATAAAACGCTTACAAAATTCACCACAACTGAAATACAGATTGGATCTCTAGCAATTTAAATACTGTATTTCTCCACCCCAGTAGCAACAATTGCTGCAGTCTGTTGAGCTGCAGCAAAGCTACTCTTCCAAAACTGCCTCGACAGAATATCCTTCTGAGGGCACAGAACACTCCAAATAATGCGGGTTTATTAACAGAAATGTTGATTTTTATCTCCTTTACGTGCTCCAATTTATTATGCATACACTGAAGAACTGCATCTCCAAGTAGAGTGATAGATGCATTTGGAGCTGGTGAAGATGGGCACCAATTTTCAAACAGGAGAAAACACAGATATTTGATCACAGCAACCTTGTTTTCTTTATTTTTTTTCCCTAATCAACATTTATTTATTTCCAGACTAAAACAACATTTCCACTAAGCCAGCATGCGCTCTTCCACTGGATTACATTTATATTTAGCTTAAATCTGCTCCGAGAGTCTGCCTTTAACACAAAGACCTAATCGTGGAATTAATTTCCCTCTTTTCATGCTCCCCATCCAAATATAGCTCTCAGTAAATACAAGAGAAATCACCATTAACAGAAGGGACATTCCTAATTACCACCAACTTGAAAGTCTACGTTAAGTAACACATCCTCCATTTGCAAAGAACATTTTCAGATCTCAGAAAATCTCAGTGTTCCCAATGTCATCATAAGAAAAAAGAAAAAAGTTACCTGTTTTACTTCTCCACACCAATGAGCCATTAGTTAATAATAGACATGACAGCCCTAGCTGAAATGAAGCATATCTGAACTCGTACTGAAGAACTGGGCTCTCAGCACAGAGCTTTTTGGCCAAGCCTTTCTTCACCAAGAAGGGAAAACCCAACTTTGCACATGGTAAAACAAGGTATTACTACTAGATAAACACTGCGGTTAAACACATGCTCTTAAAACAGCTTAATAACTACTTGAGCTTTTTCCATAAAGACTCTACAAGGTTTGTCTTGTAATAAAAGACGCTTGAAAACAATCCAGTAAGTAAACTGGTACTTCAACATCCCCTTTTATGTAGTTTCATAGCAACAGAGGAATAATTCCCTCTGAACGTGGGCATGTGCTAGAATAAACATTATCTGTTTATTACCTGAGGTTTCCTGTTCAGCTCAGCAACCCCAAAAATGCCTGAAAATGCACTGCAGGATCTCTCAAGAACAGTAAAAGTTGGTATCTGCTTCTGAGTATTGCTTCAAAGGTACTCAGCAGCGGAGGACAAGAGCAGAACAAGGAATACATCATTGCAACTTACTGTCACCTCTAGGAAATGCTACTGCAACTCTTTACTCCAAGCAAAATATCTTAAAATATTAATCTCCTTATATAAGGCCAAGTATCAGTCAAAAAACAGAAAGGGAAGAGAGCCCTTGGTTAGCTGACGGAGTTATACTGATGACCCAACTTCGGGTCAAGCATTTTGTATTTTCCAGCCTCCTTGCCCATCATTCCATAGTCAAAAATAACACAGATCACCAAACGATTCCCAACTAAGAAGAAACGTGGATAAACAGACAAAGAAAGCATAGAAAGGACAATTCTTTTCTAATTTAAAAAAGCTTACTGCTGCACATTTGTTTGTCACCAGGTTGTATCAATCTGATGGTAACTTCTGGGGAAAAAAAAAAGCAAATGTAAAATCAGCAGGCATAGCCTAATTTGGTTATTGCAACCAAAAAACATCAGCCTTTCTGATACTATGAGCAATGAAATCAGAAATACTGTAATAAATTATTAAACAAAAAGATGAAACTACAGCAAAAAAATCTTTTATCAGACAGAAACAATGCAGCAGAAGCATTTATTGTCTGGAATTTAGGGATAATCCTGGTATCACCAATTAAACTAATCAAGAAATGCTTCTCTGTTTCATTTTTTGTCTTAACTGGCACTTCAAATCAATTCAAGTGTAAAAGAGAAGAATTTTTCTCTGAACAAGGTTGGCTCACTCTCTTATCAGTGAACTGCCCAGCCCTTCTGGCATGAATTTCTGAGTCTCTTAAATCTGTGTCCTAAATATAGCGCCTGTGGGAATTTCTCTAGAGCCCACCAGCTCCATTATACTTTATGTAAACTCACAAACAGGTACAAATCAGGATACCAGCACGAGTCCATCCTTATCACAGATCAATGAATAATGAATACCCAAGTGTTCCAGTTCTATTTGACGGAGAGATTCTGCCTTGGATTCCTACTTTTCACCTCCACTGTTCCAAAAAATACCCTTATTATCTACAGTTTCTCAACTATGGGAACACTAAGGCAAAGATTTTCAATTTCTTTAAGTTCATTTTTTCCCTATAGCTCAAAAATTGGCCGTCTGTCTCCTTCACTGACCTCCACTAACATCACTAATACAAAGTCTCAAGGGTTGCAAATTGAACAGACCAGAAACGCTTGGCCATTACTTCTTCTAAAAGTACTCTGGGCTCAAGCCATGCTGTTTAACCTTTATATCATTTAGTAAAGTAACATAAGAAGTAGATTCTTGCCAACTTCTAACTAGTCACAAGGTCTCAAAATCCAATGGAGACTTTCTTAAAGCTTTAGTCTAACTTGTCTCATTTAATGGTATCTATTTCTGTCTAATTCTAGAGGTAAATGTTCTTCGATGGACAGATGCAATCAAACATGAAAATGTCACACCTCTGAATTGCCTCACTGTTCACAGTGATTACAGCACATACTCCCAGTTTGCACTTGTCAAGAATGTTAATGAATACAATTAGTATAATTTGCTGCCAATTCACTATGACAGCATCATTGTCCTATAAGTTATTTAACAGCTCTTCACAGGTATCTTCTTCACCAAGAGGTATTCATTAAAGCCGACTTTCATTTAAACACTGCTTTTTCATCAGCATGGATACAATTCAGATAAAATAAAGAATGAAAGGCCTGTCCTAGAGATCCCTGACTGTCATACCACTTGAAGTTTTCAGATAAGAGAATACAACTTCAGATTAGTCAATTTTTAAAGATGAGCAGCAAACAGCGTAAGGCCATTCTGCAATATAAGCTGACAGGTAGCAATGCCTGCTCAGGAAGCCTAGCTCTTATCTCACCCACTTTGCAGCTCTCAGTCTTATCTCCAGCCTGTACCAGGCAGTCTTATCAACACTGGCAGCTTCCTTGTACGCAGAGCATATGTGAAGGGGTTCAGTGCACCGATCCACAGTAATCCAGGTCATTTCCCTGGTAAAGTTCATGGGATGACACTGCAAATACTTGCATCAGTACAGGTGAAAATGTGGCTTCTTAGCAGTCTAAACCTGGCAGCAGCTTATTTAAACTGGCTCTGGATAAGGATCTATACAACCACCCCTCTCTCTCTCTCTCCAGTCCTGGCTGTGGATACACATCCAGCTGCACATGAGCAATTTCATACCATTGCGCAACCATACGTACAGCAAATCAGTTTTGCTGGGAATGCAACCCCAAAGATCTGGCTATAAGCAGGCTTCCAGATTCAACACACCTCAGAGCTTGCTTCATCCCTGCTGGAACACAAGCCTGCTTCCTGGGACAGACAGACTGCTGCAGGAAGGAGAGACAGACAAGGCTGCCTTCTTGGATAGCAACACAGGCTCTAATCAGTTTAGATCACTTCTAACACGAAACTCTGCTCTGAGGTTTTACCATGCTGACGTGCAGGGATAGGAACAAGAATTGTGTAAGCTGGGCTTGGAAAAGCTTTATAGTGGCACTGTCAATGGATTGTGGAACTACAGCCTAAAGGAACCACATGCTATAACACCAATATCCAAATTTCAGTAAATATTTTTACAATCAAGTCTATCTCATTTGCTCAAACTCAGGCTAGTATGTTATTACACCAGCCATCAGCCATACAGCTGGATCCAGCAAAAGCTCAACTCAAAACTAGAGCCCAAAACTTCACAGGCATCAATTCTAAAACTGAATTTTCAGGCTCATGAACATCTCCACTGTCAGTATATTTAACACGACCAATTTCAGAATTTCCTTGCAAAATAAATTACAGAAAGAGAATGCTGCCTGTTGAGGAATGCACTTGGAATTTGATATTCTCAATTATAAAATATGATGTGCTTTTAGGCTCTTATTTGCATTGCAGAATAAGTCAGACAACCAGAGATATGTTAATTAGATCTACCGAGGGAGCCCTTTTCATTCCAGTCAGAGGGTTAAATTATTTTCCAGGCAAATTTGCAAAACCCCCCAGAAGCAGAAATAATAAACCAGGCAGATCCTGAGGCCACTGGTTTGCAGGAATACACAGAAACCATAGAATACCTTTTTTTAACCCAGCTATTGTGAAAGTCCAAAGTAAACATCGCTACATAAGACTGACAGAATTCATCATCTGAATATCTCTTAAAACTACACCAGATCTAACAAAAACATAAAAAAAAAATAATTGAGAGATCAGGTCAATAGGACAGTTTATCTCAATGCCTCTTGTATTTACGCAGATCAACTCACTGAGCTTTGTAGCCTAAGAATGATCACTTAGTTATTCTATCCCTGGGGTACCTGAAAAATCACAGAATACAAGTATCTGATGCTTGCTATTTGCTTCAGCAAATTTCACCCACACACACCTTGGGAATGAAGAACTTACTCACAGGGCTGAGATAAGAATAAAGTACCCTGTACAGCAACACCAAAAGCACAATGGCTGTTTTTCTCCCTCTTGTCCCTCCTCTGAACAGAAAGCACAGCTGCAGTATTGGCATTTGGGAAGGACCATGTACTGGGCTGATACCACTGTTGTTAATCTCACCACTGCTTTAAAATGAAGCAATACCATTTTGTGTAAGAAGTGAAAATCCAGCAGAGGTAGAAGCGTGAGAAAGTGAGCATTCTTAAACCACCAGAGCAGTCTTCAGTTCATACAAATATTTGTTTTCCCAGGTGTTCCAAGTTTCCATGTGTACAAGCAGTGCAAAAGCTTGCAGGAACAAAGTCTACCATCTGCTGCCTGCTCTCCCATAAACATACCTAGTCTCACCATAAGCTGTCTACATATCAACCTTTTCCATCTTCTCTGAAGTGTTCCTCACTCAATAAAACAGGTAGTACTTTGAGAAACTAAGTTATTCATAATTAAATTACTGTTGTAAAGTCTGCACCAATCGTTTTAGAACATTATGCTGCAGTGAGCTAAACCACATTCTTTCCAAAGCATAAGTCTGAGGAAGACATTGATTACATCTTTACAATGCAAAAGGAACTAGGAGTTAAGACTGCGCTACCTACATTTAGTACTCTTCCATCTTATGATAAAGTCCCAGTGACTGATCAAGTTAACAGGTAAGTTTCTCAGTTTTTCCTGTTAATATGCAGAAGTCACTGGTGTGCCCAATGCATAATACATCTAGATATAGATGTAGACTTCCTTTTGTTTAAGGAAAATTTACAATCTACACATAAGAAAAACCGGTTGCAAAATATTCCACAAAATATTCATAATAACCCAATATTACAAATTTATAGGCAGTATTATTAAATACACAGTATATTGTTTTTATATTCATAAAAAACAGGAAACAGTTAATGACTTATGAATTATTTCATACAGGGAAGTTTAACCTTTAGCTTTCAAAGCTGTTAAGATCCCAATTTAAATTGAATTCCACTGCTATGGATTTTCTTTATGAAATTAATTTGTCGTCTTGTGTTTCTTATCATACTTGTCCAGGATGAAAGAATTATATGACTTATTTTCTTAAATGATTGAGTGGAAAAGCATTTAACAGCAGAAAACAGACTTAATCCCCAAGGGCAGAAATATCAAGCAAATAATTTGCACATACTCAAAATGGCTTAGATTGGAACGGACCTGAAAGATCGCCTAGTTCCAACCCCTCTGCCATAGACAGGGCTGCCAACCAGTAGACCAGGTTGCTGTAATGGTTGTCTCAGATCACCTCCTTGTCTTGCATGTGCCTTCACTTTTCTTCCATGACCTTCCCAGGCACAGACACAAGGCTCATTGGCCTGCAGTTTGCTGGGTCTTCCTTTCTCCCTTTCATAAAAATGGTAGTGATGTTTCCCTTTCTTCAGTCACCAAGGACTCTGCCTGACAGCCATGACTTCAAATATGATAGAGAGCAATTTCGCAACTACATCAGCCAGTTCCTTCAGGACCCTGAGATGCCTGTCATCCAGCTCTACAAGACTTGTACATGTTCGGCTTCATGACTCTTCTCTGTCACTCAGCAGCACATCCCTCTCCCCACACTGAAATCTAATTTAAAGCTCTGGTGATAAGCCCAGCCAGTGTGCTGCCCAGCCCAGAATTCTCTTGCCTGTCTTGAGCAGTCGCATCCTATCCAATGTCAATGTGCATTGTCTACTGAACTGTATATTGTTGATCTTGCAAGGATGCTGGTAATGCACACTTATGGAGAAGTTGAAGAATGACAGTACTTTGCAGTGTATTTAAGTCATGAGACTGCATAACCAGTTTAGATGCTGATATGTGAATTCATCCTGCTTTGCAATAGTTAAAAAAGAGAGAGTAAATAAAAATGGAACTGACAGTTCTCAGATGACACCACTGAAGAGTGTGGAAAAACTGTACAACTATAAAGCCCCTGAGAGTGAGACATTACATTAGTGCCCACAGAAGTGGATCTGGTATAGTTCCATATCTCATAAAATGCTGAGTAAAGTCAGTTTCAAAATGACCTTACGCCCTCATCCTCACTTAGCCTTCAAATGCACAGAAGTTAGCAGCATATCTCAGATACACCACATCAGTGTTCAGTCAAGACACTGACATGCCCATTCCTCTTAATATAAAAAGTATAATCCAGGGCTCACAATCACACATTAAGAAACAGAACATCTTTTCCAGCAGTGTCAGAAGACTCAAACGAAGAGCGTTCTGATTATTTCTGGCTTAACCTTTTGCAGCTGAGTTCTCTTTCTCATAGAAGAAAACACTGTATTTTATTTTGGACAGAAAAAAAAGTTTTAGCTTTCTAATTGAAATACATATAAAACATTCACCTTGTTTTCTTGTGGAATGGATGACTACCTCATCTTCCACCAAAGATACATTATTTTTCCTTACAAGTTTGCATGCGAAGAACCTGGCCATCATGAGCAGATGGTGCAGCGTGACCGAGCGTCACATGCCCTTTCAGCAACAACCACCCGCTTCCCCAGCACGCACTACTTAATACAAACACATCCTTCTTCGCACTGATAAAAAATTAATTGTATTTTATATAGTAAGACAAGTTTCCTTTTTCATTATTTACTAACTTGTGATTCCAGCTTCAGCTTCATCCTTGTGAAACAGAAATACACACAAAATAAAGGAATCACGCTGAAATACTTTCCATCCTTTGCTACAGAGAAGTCCCCGTGTGCTGTGTGACAGCTTGCTGCATTCAGGGATGGCTCTCCCCAGCTACCTCAAGAAGCAGCACCAAACATTTTTGGAATCCTGCAACCACTTCCGAGCTTTTGGTTTGGCTGTTTTTTAATTAAAGAGAAAAAGAACCTTGGTGTTTACAATCTCAGTTACATATATGAAGCAAGCAGAGGTGAAAGGCAAGCAGATTGTCTACCTCATATCAGGCCATTGCTAACTCCTTCCAGATGTGCCACATTATCAAACAGCGATGCTGTTTCATCCAAACACCAAAAAGCGTCAGATGAAGAGATCACCCATTTTTAGATTTCTCTTACCCATCCAACTCCAGCATCAGAAAGCACATCATGTTTTAATGCTTATTTCAGTGATGAAGGCTGGAATTGTTTTCATTTCTAAATTAAAACGCAGATTTTAGCACACCAAGCTGTGATAAGGGAGGGTCCCAGAGGACTCCAGCAGCATTTTGCCCTCAATCTTTTTATTTGTTTTTCCCAAAGTCAGTTTCTACCCACTTTCCACATAATACAGGCAGCTCATGCAGCCCACTGCTGACAACCAGCCTCTAACAAGCATGCTCCTTCATAGGAAGAGCCAAACTCTGTTTTCCTCAGCGCTTGAATAGGAAGCAGCTCATCTCAAACTGATATTATCAGTTGTTGAAATAAGCTGCAGGAAATAAGGAGATAAGTATGACTGGTTGAAAGAGCACTTCTGTTACCATTCTCACAATGTATTTTCTATAGTTACAGAAATTGAGGCAGACAAATGATAACAACCAAATGTGTGTTAGCTTCCTCTAAGGGCTCTGATTCCCCAAGTAACATCAATTTACACCAGGATAGATAATGAGGTTCAGACTCACAGGTGCCTACTTGGCCATCACTGTACAGACTAACCTGTGTTCACAAGTCGTACACTAAAGACTATGTACATTTAAAGCTTGATGTTTGATCAAGTCGAAAGTACAGACCAATGACTCAAAAATGATGGACTTCCTATTTAAGGTATCCAAGTAGTGTTTCCCAAGTGGCTCCATCAAGCAAATAGCAGGAAAAGAGAAGAGCCAGTATAATGTTACCAGTCAATCACTCATATAAGAGCTGAGAAAAATAAGGTTTCACAAATAGTACAAATTTCTCATTTTACTACTCTGTGGCAAAGCTCGAGAGGTACCTTATCTCAGCAAGCAAATGTCTTGCTTCAGGTCAATCCCCTGGCAGGGGCAAATTCCTATACAGGGTGCTTTAATGGATGGAATGGCACAGTGCTGAGACACAAGCTGCAGTTCAAGGAATTATTTTGATAAAACCATGCTGGGAACTGACTCATCTGCTATTCTGAGAACTTGCTGCTTTACAGAGAGAAGTAATTCTCAATGTACTAACCCAGCAAGCACTATGATTCTGGAACACCTTCGCAATGGGAAGCACTCACACACCATTCACATTTGACCTCTCAAGATCTAACAGAAACTCTTGGTTAGAATCAAAGGTGCTTTTCCTGTTCATTCTCCAACTTAACCGTGATCTGCCATATTTAACATTAAACCTAATTCCATTTAAATGACTGAGAAGTTGTGTTAAATAAATCCATCAGTTCACGTACCACAATATTAATCAATGTGAAAATGGTAATGGTCAAGGCAAATACATTCAGGGAATTATCACAAATGCGTGAATGATTAATTGAAAAAAAATAAACTAGATGTTGTTCCTCCTTATGAAATTCAGCAGCAGAAAATGCCCTGTGACGATGGGAGGGGTAGGAACCACACAGAAAAGGACGTCTTCTATTAACCTTAACATGAAAACATTTCTACTAATTATTTGTACTGAAAAAAGAAAATATATACTCGGATAAATCAGCACTGCATATTCCTCAAGACACACAGATGTAAACATCTTGGTTGTTTTCTGGTATCTTCCCACTACTGTCATTAATCACATTCAACAAATCAAAGTATACCACTCTACCTTCTGGATTTTTTTTCCACTTCAGCGCAACAATAAACGTCTTTTTATCATGCATTGCTGCACACATCAGAAAGCAACACCAGAAGAAGTGCTTTGCTCTGTTAGGTATTGGCCACGCTATAAGTGCAAGACAACACATCCGTTGATACAGTACATTCTTGTAATATTCTGCTGTTGACATGCAAACCCCAAAGCAAGACAAGAGATATCATTTTTACAGTAAGTTACCATAACCACAACAAACTGCCAAACAGCACCTTGTTACTCATTAATACATTCCATTTGGCACCACGCTAACCAGTCAACTCACGGCATTTAAAATTCAAGCTGCAAGATCTTCAGTTTTTACAACTTAATTTACTGTAAAAAACGTGATTTTATCATCAGTGAAAAAGTACTAAAGCAGAACAATACAAAACAACATTCAGAGCTGCAAATTTAATTATTTTTAACCTTCTTGAAAACTGAAGTTTTCTGTATATGTGGAATAAACACATGAAAATTGATGAAGTACCAAAGCTTCAGCTTGCCTTGACTAACATTGCTATTATTGTTAAGACAGAAAATACTAAATATATCCATTAAAGCACATCATCTAGGTAGAGCCCTTTCGTTTTGTCTGAGTTAGTTTACATACTGCAGTAAACTTGGAACTCTTTTGAAACAGTTCAGAGATAGAAAGCACATCTCCTCAGACATGATCAACATCCAACAGAATACAACCTCTCGAAAACAAGAATTTGAGTTCCTAATACTTGTGGATCTGTTATAAAACAGAACTAATCTAAAGGCAGTTCTCTCTAGTTAATAAAATGGTAAAATTTTATAATATCAATTAAGCAAACACTAATTCACCTGTAAATAAACCTTAAAAAATAAATTTCAAATCAAGAAAAGGCATAAGGTCAAGGGTTCTCAGAAATATTCAAGCCTGATAGAAATAAAGACTATGTATTGATGAACTTTAAGGAGATCATTTTTATATACATTGCAAATTATCTGGATTTAATAAATTATCCAGATTGAAAATGATCTATACATTTATTAATGCATGTAACATCAAGGGAAAATAGGGAAAAAAAACACAAAACTTTAAGCCCAAGATTCGGAGTCTGCTTAGCAATATATGCTGTGGGCACAAGATGCTTTTTAACAGCATCATGTGAAAGAGCCCATTTCACACAATGTAGCTGTTGCATTGCTTTCACATGCAGAGCCTTGGATGACAATTATTTTGATCCATCTGCCTCAAACACCACCATACTTCATCTGCAGCCAGTTCTTCTCCTCTCTTCCTGTGCAATATTTGATTAGTAAACACCTACACTTTGAATCCTTTCTAAAATACCGCCCTTTATTCTTCATCCTTTACACAACATATACTTTTAAAACTGCTTACTATAAAATATTGCAAGACCTGAATAGCAAAGTCGTTTTTGAAATAACATTTGCCTATGATTTGACCTATACAATAGAACACTGAAAATAAGAAACCACAGAAATAACTGCATAAAAAAAACCTCTCAATCTTTTCTTTCTTGTCCAGCAACAGATTGTTTTAGTAACAGCAATCTGTTAGACAAATGAAAAGAAGAAATTACCAGGCATCAGTCTGTATTAAGAGTCACAAGACAGTGAGTCACTACACAGTCAGCCAAGTAAAATGGCCAAGGACTATCAGAGCATGCATTGCTTGCATTCCTACAACTAAAAGATTCAGAGAAGGTAGTCTTTGAACAGAAAGGTCTGACTAAACTACAATAAACAAGTAGGAATGCATGTGCACCTGCCGAGAGTCGGGGAAGAAGTTTCTACCTCCAGGGATAAAGCATCAAGGAGAAGAAATGGTTCATCTACCCTTGTTATCAGAAAGCCTTCACCAGTATCAGTTGGGTAAGAGTTTGCCTAGGAAGTCTGTGGAACGTCCATTTCTGGAGGTTTCTAAACAGACAAGTCAGACAAGCCAAACTTGTGAGATGTGGTTCAGGTATAGTTGATCCATCACAGAGAAGATTGAACTCAATGACCTTTTAAGATAACTTCACCTGTATCTTTTTTCCTCCAAGGTACTGAATTTTCACCGTTTCCAGTTTGGTAAACTCATAAAACTCCACACTTTTCTGAATTGTTTTTCTTAACAAAGCAAATCACAAATTCATCCATGTTAAACAACTAGATTTAAGTTGTCTTCATCTCCAATTCTTCTCCCTTCAAGCCTTGCTTAAATTATAGCCGCAGTTTCAGCAAAGAGCATGAGGAATCCTTTCCTCAGTGAACTATATTATGCAACGAGAACTTAGAAACAGATTCATACTTTTGAAATCATTTACAAATAAATATCCCCTTCTGTTTGGTTCCTCAGGAGTTCCTCTTAACTTCAAAGCTTTTTATGTGAAGCAGATAACATTCTTTCCAATTAGCAAAGATATCAGCTGCTCTTAAATAACTTATTTACTAATTAAAAGATATCAGATTCATAAATTATAAAAGCTAAGCGTCTACAAAGGATGTGGCTACTTTACACTGCCTGAAACATTGCAGTATTTCTCTCATTCTGGTAAGCTCCATGTGCAAAGAGGATCTTCATTATGTGACCTCATTTAAAGGAAACCATCGACACTTAAATGAGATGTAACGCATTTATGAATAGTGTTTTCAAAGAAAATAGGTTTTAAACTAATAAAAGGCATATATATACCAAAGGGATTTGACAAAAAAAATTAATTCATACAAGAAATAGCATTTAATGCACACAAAAACGCCAACTAAATCAGGAGATGTCATTTTTATTACCTGACAAGAACGAAACTGGTTGACCAGCAGTGTGCATCTCTGAGGGTCTTTTCTTCCATCTAAACTGTCCAGTTCAGCTGCCACTTGATTTAGTTCCTCGTCGGCATAGTAGAACTGAGCAAGGAGCTGCGGGTCTGTTCTCTGCAGAAGAGAAGCATAGAATATTGCATTACAGAATATTATAATATTTTTTTGCAATAAAAAAATACTCCAGTGAAGTACTGATTGTAATTTAAAGTTTTGAAGTATTTAATTTAAAGATTTGAAGTATTGATTGTAATTTACTTTTTTCAAATAATCTAAGCCAGATTAGGAGGGCATCAGCACTAGAAAAACGACACTGAGACATTCAACATACAATCACAAAATCTTGCTACCTTTAAGAAAAAAAAATCTCTCCTCCAACAAAGCAGGTATTAAGCTACTATTATCTCCAAAACCATCCCGGCATTCTCACCCATGGTGGCATAATTGCCTGGCGGACAAACAACTGAATCACAAGCTTTGTTTATTAAACAAAAGCATGCTTCAACTTTGGCAAAACAAGACAACAACCACCACCTGCTGCCAACACAAAGCAATGAGAACGGGCTTTAGGAGAAGCTTCTGCAGCTGCTGGTTGGACTCATGACCACTGCAGTGACCCCTGAAATCCAACTGCCTGCAGAGGTTTATGGATGGTGGCGAGGTCTTCCCAAGCATTCTCTTTTCTAGGCTAAGTTGTCCAGCTCTCTTAGGCTCTCCTCAGCCTACAGAAATGGTGAGAGCACAGTAACGTAACGTGAAATACCAAATACTCACAAAATACAACTCCAGCAGAAAAAACCCTTTGGGCATTTGCATTACACAAGCACTAAACCTACAGAGCTGTACAGTCACACAGTTAACTACTGTGACACCTGGTCTCATTAGCGATGCTACAGACCGCCTCACCGGTGCGCGCTGCATGGTTTCTCAACTAGCAAATTAATGGCACAACAACAACAACAGCCTTCCCTGAAAACAAACACACCAGCTCCTGTTCCAACACATCCTACTTATGCATGAATATAATGATTTACGGCCGTCCTTCAGCTTTCTACATTGCTAGTTCACAACATTTGAGTTGGGAGGCACGTCAGATATACCTTTTAAGCTGATGAAACACAGTAATGAAAGTGTTTGGATTCTTTCTTTAAGCAGGAAACCAGTTGCTTACTACAAAATAAATGACAGAGAGCCTCAGCAATTTTTAGGTTTTTCCTCTGCATTCATTTAATGTTGTCCTTTATTAAGCATCAGCAGTACACTAAGTATAAATGGGAGACATTTAAATTTTGGCTTCATTAAAGCCTTGATAGAAAAACGCGCAGGAAGAGGGATAAAGCTGGTAGTATATGAGGAATAAACAAAGTCCAGAATAAAGGACAGTACAGAGAAACCCTATAACTGAATTACTTAACTCAGTTGAGTTTAGTACTAAAATCTCACATCTCTCCCACCCAATTATTTTTATTATATCTGATGTTTACATTTTCCTTTAGTATTTATTGACACCAAGAAAACTTTCTAGATAAAGTCTTAAATTGAAGTCACAGGAATCTGTGCATGGAAGTGTGGCAAAACACAACTTATTTATATGCATCTGAATTGCACTGCAGAAGCAAAATAAGGCAATTTGTTGAGTGGTCCCAAGCTAAAAAAGCAAATGTAAGACTGAGAAAGTGAATTCCCATGTGGCTGATCTTTTAAATTGGAGAAACAAAAGTTTTAATTGAGTTCTCTCTCCTGTGTTATGTTTGTTGTGGATTAGTATCGTGATCTTTGATTAATTGTGTCAATCACGGGGGCCCTGGCAAGACAAAGCTGCATGAGACTCTAAATCACCTAGCAGGAGACCATTTAAAGTCAATGGCCACAACTTCCTAAATCCAATTTGTTCCAACCAGTAGGAGAAAAGACACAGCACCATACTCTGTGCCAATTATTGCTTTCAATTCATGCTAAACATGGTTCCAATAATTCCATCAGAACAGGTTACTATTCGCTGGCAGAGTAAGTAGTAATTCTTATCTTCAACTGATTAAGTTAATAGAAAAGCTTCGTTTGAGTTCACCTAACAAAGAACCTACTGCTTAGTACCCTGATTGTTTCCAGAATTAACCACATCAGCAATCAAATTAGTTCATCTAGATTCTTGTTGTGATTAGCTGGACTCATCCTCTAGGTACTGGACCTTGCCTTTTTCCACTAGAGCATCGTGCACTGCAGCTACTTCTGTTCAGTTATTTTCGTATCCATAGACTGCAGGAACCCTTGTTGCCACAATGCCCTTGTATAACCCGTATAGATTTTTTGTTCCTGTTCTGTTGGGTTGATAAAAAACAACCAAACACCACCCTGAGTCTGAGCTCTCCACACAGGAGCCTCCTCCACTGTACAAGAACATCTTGTATTCCCTCTGATGTTTTTCTGCATCTCACAAGTCATGTTCTAAAAGACCCAGCTCACCAACTGATCCCGACTGTCCTCTGTAGCTGTTAATTGCCAGCATATGACTTACCACAACACAGGACTTCATCCACCACAGATTCAATATCAGTTTTTTTATGCATTGGTAATTATTTATTATTCTCATTTATAAAATATACATTGGCTATCACTCCAATCTGTACAAAGACAGGGATTGGCATATCATCAGTTACAGTAGTAGTGCATCATTCCTTCTATTAGGAGAGGTCACTCACTGATGTGTGCATTCTCACCCCACAGCACATTTCTTACTACTGAGAAATTATGTACTTATTTCTTATTACATACTTAGGTATTACTCTTCATTCTCTGCTTGTTAGGTCAGAGATTTAATGCAGTAAGACTGCTTGCCATTGCCGCTCAGTACTCAACAGCCCATGTAAGAAGCTGTATTAACTATTGAACTGGTTACACACAGATGTTGCCAGCAAACCCCCATCTAGATTAGTTTAGTTCAGTTTACTGCACAATAAATTCTGATTTTATTTTTATATGGATTTACATCGATTATAAGAGGGTGGTAAAAGGAAGAAAAATTTGGTTTAAGTGAGCTGTCAGATGCAGGCTATTAGATAAGTAACAGGTCCCTAAGATTACACGCTGTCAGTTGAAAAGATGTTGTTCTCACATCTTGAAAACAAATCTCAGACCAGTCAGAAATTCCAGAATTGTTCTGAAAATCAAGTTTCCAGAAATAAGGATTTTTCTAGTCAAGAATTTCCTTCTTCTGAAACAAGATTTGAAGCATATTTTGCATGATTTTGATAGCACCTTATCAGCATACTGTTTCTTTCAACAAGTTAACACATAAAATGTGTGGTCTTATAAATACAACAGCCAGCAATCCATAATTTCAACACCAAGGAACATTTTCCCCAGGTTTCTGTGATCCTTTATAGAGGTGTAAAAGGTTTTAAGTTCTACAGAGGTCACAATATGGACAAAGTCTCCACGACCACCATCAAAAAAATAGAAAGGAAAGACATCTACACCAACAAGCCAGAGAACAGATTGAAACAAAGAAACTAGAGAGATGAGCAAAATCCTAGCTAGTTATTTCCTGATTCTCCAGAAAATAACATTCATCGTGTTTAAATTGCTGATATAAGGGTTTCAGAACAAGATAAAAAACCCAGCCCTGCTAAATAAAATCCACGGACTTGATATGAAAAGCTTCAGACCTTGGCTGTCCTTTTGCAGTCCTTCAGTATCTTAAGTACTTCACAGCTCTCCCACATGCTCAAGCCCTGATGTGACCCTAATCAAATGAAACTACAAGGAAAAAAGCTTTAATTATATACGCCTTTTTCTGATGGTTAATCCAGATTGCTTTTTGACAAGGGAACACCATAAGCCTACACCCACTGGGTTAACTTTTCAAATAGCATTTGGTAGTGGTAAAAGGTACATTTTACATATATTTTATTACACATCAGAGCAACCGTATCCACAAACATCTACAGGACGATATTGGGTAAGAACAGTAAGTCCCCGTAGGACAATTTTAATTGCTGTAGGTGCCATATTATGTTGCCACCCAGTAGCCAGGATCAGTTAAACATCAACTCTAATCTGCTACAGCTGATGGGATTCCACCAGCTGACATGAGAAGTTGTAGGGAAAGACTGTGATGTTTGCATCAGCACAAGTGTTATACCTGTATAGCCTCCATTGCTCCCCAGTCAGAAAGGGGAAGGGTGTTATAAATGTCTCTGATACTGAAGGCCAAGTTGTCAGTCTAAATCTGTTGCCTACTGTGTTCTGGGGCAAAGGCAACAAGTGGACTGTCACAAAACCAGGCAAAGAGGATGAACCTCCAACTTTCCATTCTCTGGAATAAATGCAGCAGTTACTGGACTTTGCCAAATAGGAACAGAAAACAGAACAAAGTCCCCACGAGTGAAAGTACATTTGCTTTCAGGTGGGAATTTGGAAATGCTATAGATAAAAACATCAGTCCTGCTCTCCAGCACACAGATAATATTCTGTAACGTGTTAGAAAACAACTCACTATACACCATATGCTTTGTGTATCACAAGGCAGATCTAGGTGCTAAGAATTTAAGTATGGTCAGTTCTACATCTCAGAGGCAGTGTTATATTTTCAAACCTAAACCTGATGCTGCACATTACTAGTTTAAAACTAATTAAACTCATTTAAAACTTATGTTAAAAAAAAAACAAAACAATCATGACCTCACTGTTGATATCATAGATGAAGACTTTAAAGACTATCAGTCCCAGCACTGACCCCTGGGGGATACCACTCATCACCATCTCCATCCAGACACTGAGCCATAAATGGACTTTGAGTGACCAACACTTACTCAACTGAAGCACAACTACTGGGGTCACTGGTGCACTATGAAGCCTGACTGACAGCTGACTTATTTCAAAGATCTAAGGCATTTTTTTCAAAAGGGGACTGCCAGTACATTGCAATATAGCTTCACTGTCACCTTCTCTACAAAGAAGCATACACACATCCTGTCTTCAGTCAGATCCTTTGAAATTTTTCCATGCTTTATAAGTGGTAATAAATACGAACAAGAGAGAATCACTCTTTAAAAGGCGGATGACTCAATATCTGATACTTAAATTCAAATGTTATAATTTTAATAGCAACAGTGTATCTTCACATTAAAGGAAAAAGGGTCTTGGCAACTCAAAGCATGTGAGTTCATTTGTTGTTGTTGCCTTTGTTTATTAAATCTACCTGCTTTATCTCAAGAGCTACCTGCTAAAAAAGGGGAAATTATTCACCTAAGGTTCGTTATGCAGAACATATGAAGAATTAAAAATAATAAAAATGCATTTAAATGAATTTTCTTAGCTGTCTGATGCTGCACGTGCATAAAAAGGACTCCAAGATGAGCCCAACAATTAATGACTGGGTGTAAGAATTCACAAAAAAAGCAAGCACTGTGGGAAAAGCTGCAGTCCTTACCAGCTGCTCTGTGTTTATCTATAGAATATAATTACACAAGCTAGAAAGACAGGTAAACAGGTTGTTAGCACAAAAAAATGCTAGCAGTGCCTTAAGCAAAAAAAGTCAGTGATATAACAAATTATTATTGGACAACAAAAATATCAGGTGAGTGAGTTTTTCCAATACTAGCACCCTCTTCAAAAATCACATTGAAATGCTATGTCTCCACTACAGAACAGTAACAGGAGAGTAATAACAGCCAAAAAACAAAAAATCAGATAGATTTCACTGAACTAGAAGAGCAAATATTTGAGACTGCCACACAGTCAGATTTCACTCATGATGGATTAAGTCACTGTACACAGCTTCTATTTTTGTATGCTCATAATCTAGAGAAGCATGTGCTCAAATTCATATTTTCCTGGGGAAGCACATAAGCATATGCTTAACATGTGTTACTTAAGCTTATGGACATGCACTCTGCTGAACAGGAGTGGACTGCAGCTGAACCATAGCCTCTATTTCTACGAAACAAACATACCCTGAGGAAGAGGAAATGGTTTTACTGTGGGGATATGAAGATGCCAGGCGGTGATGGAGTAGCCACGGGAAGCACAGTAACCTCCAGTACTGCCTCCTGCCCAAGCCCACTTGCCAGGGATTTCCATCTCTAGAGTTGCCTCCTGCTAAATCCAAACACAACTATGAGGAGCCTTAGGGAGAGGAAGAAGTCATTTTACTGTCTTTATTCCAACCTGTGAGATATTTCGTCCTATTTCTTCCCCTTAGGCTATTGAGGAGCAATAGAGTAGCCAGGTGAAAAGCTACGCCAGCCATAGTGCACCCACCAGCTCCACAGCCTTCCTCCTCTCACAGCCCGCCTCCTTCAGTTTGACCTTAGGATATTCATCATTCTTTCTCATCTGCTGAAAGAACATCAAGCTTAAAGGACAACTAAGGATTTAGAAAGAACAAATTCGACTTGTCGAGAAAAGTACTAAACAGAAAGGGCATTCTTTAAATGCTTTTATACAGCTCGCTTCAGATTTCTCTATTTGTTTGTATTTGCAGTCATAGATTACACTAAGCTCCCTTTCAAACGGAATTGATTCTGCCACATTTGTAGTCATCTGCTACCTATCACAAGAAAAATCACACATTTAGTTCCATGGGCTTTCGGAGCTACAGGACCCTTCTTAACATGGGGTGGCATCTGGACGTGGCATGCAACTGTTTTTCCCCCCAATAACATGAAACCCTCCACCTCGCTAAGCTCCATTTACTCACAACTTCCTGCACTAAATGACTTAACATTCCACTACTGCTGTTACAGTGTTCTATGAATCTTTTCAAATATTTATAAAAGTTCCCAAACATTGAGATAAACCACGACCCCCATCCTGCAGGTCCTCAATGTCCACATCTTCCTATTTTTTTCTATAAGCTTTTTTCTTTCCTAAAAACCAAATTTCTATTCTTAAACACACATACGCAAACACACACACAAAACAACAACAACAACAAACTCTGCACATTCTAAGACTTGTTTTGCAGTCTCTCTGATAGGCTCCATTTTGCTCCACATTGATGTATCCTAACAGGATATTTTTTTCCTCCCAGGTCTGCAGTCCCAGGGCTTTGCTCATGCTCAGCAGCCCTGGTTGAATGCCAGCTCTGCCTCTCTCTTCAGTACCAACCTAGTTTGAACAATCTGCCACATACAGTGTTTTACCTTGGGATGAAGAAATAAACGTCTTCGTTAATCAGGGCATAAACAAAATACTAACAAGTGCGAAACCTGACCCAGAAGTGAACTCAAGCACTCTGATTATAGAAGTTACCACATCGTCCCTCTTGAGCATGAACAGGCACAGAACATTCTTTAGGTTTCTTGATATTGCAAGTGCATCCTTATTTTTCTTTGCCTCAGCAGATTTGCTCATGATGAATCTGAGGCGTTCTGTATCATATTTTAATATAAGAACAATCACCTGCATAAAGTTGCTCATTCATAACCTTGTCTGTCTGGTAGGAGGCTCTCAATAAGCCCAGGTTGAACAGCTCGCCAGATGTGCAGGATTTAACTACCTTGGCATCATATCACTACCACAATCAATCACTGCAACAAAAAGATTTCATCAGTACTTTATTCTTAAATGCACCTGTTCGAGCCCAGCAATGAAAGCAACCAGGCTATCATCACTAAACCCTCCCCCGGCTGCAGTCTTCTATCTGACAATAACTTCAAATGAATGTCTGCCTAAGTAAAACTTTTGATCTTATTTCCACTATTTCAGCTAAAGAACACAAAGAAGTAGCTCTGAATGCCATCATCTGTTGAGGTGGCTTTGTTTTTGAGATAACAGCAAGCTTCAGTTGGTGTTTGTCCATGCTCAATACACAGGCACACAAAAAGCATATTTTTGCTGGCAAGCAGTACACTGACTATATAATGCTGTGTGGCAGTGTGGTCACCCATATCCTTGCCCAACCACTGTAGAACTGAACATTTTTGCTCCAACAAGGCTTGCTCTGGTCTTCTCAGACATGCCCTCGTGGTCTGCCTTTGGCCTCCTGGGCACACAAATCTCTCCTGGGAAAGAAATGGGTTTTTGTACAGTAATTCTTGTTTTATGTTTTCCATGCCAGCTCAGCACATGGTTTTTGCTTGACTATTTCTCTTCATCAGCACACAGATGCTGGGTAACCTACATCAGGCTTCAGCTGTTCTCCCACCACTTCCCCTGAATTTAGCAGGTTCCTTTTAAGGCAGGACACAACACACAAGGATGAAGCAACAACGCAACATGAATGCTTTCCTGATATATGTTTTCCTGGTCAATTTTATCTCCATTGTTGAAAACTATAGAATCATATGAACGTTTGAGTTGGAAGGGACCCTTAAAGATCATCCACTCCAACTCGGCTGCAATGAACAGGGTCACCTATAGCTCCATCAGGTTGCATGGAGACTGAAATAAAGAGAGAAGACTTAAAGAGAAAAGTCTCTAGCAGTCACGTATCTAGTTGTCATGTATGCTAGGATTTCAAAACCATATATTCTCCCTTCTGGCAAGGGAAAATTTTGAGACCTGTCTGCTTCCTGTTTAGGCAAATAAAACAATCCGGCACAATTACAGCTCTACCTATTTAACCAAGAGAGAATTGATTTTCCTCATTCCAGAAAACAATTATCAGAAAAGCCGTAATACACACCACCTCCTGCGTATCACATTCTATTGATCAGCAATATCATTTTCACATCACAGCTACATACTTTCAGGTTCCCCCTCAGCGGCATTTCTCAAATTTCGGGCTGCCAAGAATTTTCTTCAGTATGTTACATGACAGAAGAGCCAGAGGCATTAATTGCAGAACTGCTGCTGAAAGCAAGGAAATGCATTACCAGTAGTGCTTATTTTAACATTTACAATGCGCTAGCAAGAATATGATTCAGACTAGTTTTAGTTTGCTATATTTGATAACAGCATCAAGGAAATGAACAACAACCCATTAACGCTGGAGACGCCAATGAAAGAGAAAACTGATCTTTGAAAGGAGAAGCGTGATTAGTTAATGCAAAAAACTCAACTCCTACAGGAACTGCTCCTTCCATTTCCAAAGCAGACACCTGCTGCTGGTCTTTACGGTAGAGAGCAGTAGCATTCAGCTTCCAAAGCTGAGCTTTCTTCTCTGACACCCCAGGCAGGCTCCTAAAATGAACCCCTGCCAAGCACAGGACCAAAACTGGAGGCTGAACCGTGATTTTTCTCCCACATAATGGGATGAAGAATTCCTGTGCTTCCACAGCCTCAGGGAAGAACACCTACTGGAACATCTACAGCTTACAATTCAACAGCATTACAGGTCAAAAAGTTAAACTGCTTTACTATCAAGACTGTATTTAATATAAAGCTCCACATGTATGCAGTCTTGGATCAAAGTCATTCATTGCTTTTCAATTGAAAAACAGGGAATATTTTCTCTGAATAAAACCATCAGCATAAAATCAACAAAGGGTCAAAAAAGTTCTGACACTTCTGAAACTGGAGTTATTAACTGTTCTTAGTAACTTCACGACTGCTCTGCAAATAGATGATATTAGGTGGATTCATTCCATATGCAGGTGTTCTGCGTACAGTCATGCAATCACATTATTTGGTCAGATCAAATGTAACAGCTGTCATTTCCCACCCTCCCATTTTTCCAGGTCAAGACTTTGCTCTGTGTTACAAATGCAGAAGCAGAGGCCACAGTGTGGATGTAATTTCCTTAATGATCTTCACTTGAACCAGACAGCAGTTTGTCTTTAGTCCTATGGACACTTGGATGTTCTAAGGGATCAGAGACAGGAACTACAGAAAGACTGGCCAAATTAGGCAGGAGCAGGGTGGTTCTGTCTGAAGGTGAGATACATCTGCTGGAACCTGGCAAGTTAACATGGCCATCCTTGCTGTCTCAGAGAACATTCAAACATGCTGACAGACAGGAAGCCCCTGGTCTTCAGCCAGGTTCAAAGTAAGCAAGAGTGCAGAGTGTAATTGTATTTAGAACTTCAGAGACTACCGGTGATTTTCAAACAAAATCTCAGTGCATTATTAGACACAAGAGAAATGGTTTTAACAGATATGACCAAACGTGAGGGGAGAAGTACTTAAAGGATACCCATATTGTGCGCTTGTATAGATAACTGCAAACACTCATCAATTAAACAGAGAGTCTGCAAATATTCCTCAGTTACACAAAAAGTCCTATAATCAAATGCTTTGGTCAGTCTTCCAAGCATTTAGCTTACCTAATTAGGCAACAGTTTCCTGATACACTGAATACTTCACAGTTCTAAAGCCACATGGCTTTTCCCTATCAAATCTAAGTGAAACTCATTGTTCTCCACCAAATAAGAAGTTGTGGGGGCTGACAGATTTTTTTAAACTATAAATATGTCAATAAAGCAGAATGTGGGGTGGGGAGGTTGGTTCTTGTCATTTGTTTTCCTTGGTATAATTTCTTACATTACTTTAAGTTATCAATCATATGCATTGAAAATCATTACAGTTAAATTAAAACAGAATATATGCAATTAAAGTCTTCGCTGAGAAAGGCACCAGCTTCAGAGAATGATTTTATCGTAACCCGAAATTGCACTGAGATCACAAGTACTATTCAAAATCATGACTAATGCTCATAATTACAGCATGCACGCAGAAACAATTTTTATTCATTTACTTTTTTGTTTATTTATTCGAGAGGAAAAGAAAGTCCAGAATTAATCAACTGGAGATGACAGGCAGAAGAATATAGCCTGGAATTTATCATGACTGGGGATACACATCGTTTGGAGGGATATCAAAGATGATTTGTAGTCAGCAAAACACAATTATGGTTTTGAAATGGACCGAAAACAGCAGCGTAAATCAAGCAGGCATTATACTTCTGCTCTCCAAGCAGTTACTGCTCAGTTGTTGGCTGTAGCACCTGCAACAGCACTGGGCAGCTCCCCATGCATCCTACACAAAGGAACAGGAATTCACTACTAGAAGGGAAGAAAACCAGCAAGACCATAAAAGTACTCGGTGATTACAACACAGTGACACATTTCTGGGATATATGTTTATACATTTATTCCATATATGGAAAAACAATCTCATGTAAAGCAAAATAATCTGTTGGGGAAAAAAAAATGTATGGCAAAAGAAATGATTTCTTGTGGGTACATGAATATGAATTGGTTCAGAAAGATCAGTTTGAAACAGACGTTCTCTAGAATTAAATTAAAAAAAAAAAATTTAAAAATCCACAGAAAATAAAGTTCAACCCATCACCAGGTGCTCAGGTGCTACAACAAGGAAAGCAATAAGAACCTGAAGAACGGGGCACGAAAGCACAAACACACACTTGAATGTAGACATAAACTAACAATGATATTGGCACTGAGAACAGTGCAAATACAGGAGATAAAGACAGAAATGAAAAGATGGGTTTATAAGCTCAACACAAACCTCACCTCCTCTTCAAATGTTCAAATTCCATAGCAAACCTCCCCACTTTGCCCACTGGTAACTTCTGAGGACCAAATGCAGTCCACCAGACAATCAGCTGTTAAAGCCAACATCTAAACCTATGTTTAACTCAGCCCTTATAGAAAATCCTTGAATAAATGAGGCAACTTTAATTACAAGAGTCACACTAAGAGCTCTTCTATTTATGCAACTGTCTTTGTAAAACACAATTTCCAGAAAGCTATGCAATTTGTTTTATTCCATAAAGGAGAAACTATATTACCTGCGAAGCGAGACCCACCAAATTACCAGCAAAGCCATTAGAAACAGCTTCATTCCCCATTCCATTACAGAAAACACAAAAAACCACGAGACTGAGATTCGTATGTATCTTACCAGAAAGCAGTTTGCACTGTGAAGTGCAGGTGAGCCTGCCTTCCATGCTCCACATTTCTAGAAGAACCCAAGGGGAAATGGGAGAACTTTCTCACTTAAATGCACTTAATTTCTCTCTGGACACAATACATAAAAATTTGTTTTACTTCAATCAGAGCAAAATATACTGCAAACAAAATTTGGAAAACCACAGTTTAAATGGAGAAATATTTTTTTTTCCCCATTCTGTCCAGGCCAGCAGCGACTGAGCTCTGCTCCTCAGGCATCACCTGCAACAGATGGGAACGCTCTCCTGCAGAGTGCTGTCAGCAATGAAACGTATGTAGCAGAAGACGTGACTCTCACATATTCCACATACTGAGGAATTTATTCTGGCTTGCAATGGGAAATGTAAAAATAAAGTGTTGCTCTAGTGCATCTCACTGCAAGCATCTGCATCTTCAAGCGTGGTGGTCAAATTAATATTTAAGATTTGAGAGGTCAGGTTAAAAAGTTTACCCTAACTTAAAAAAAACAGCGCTTTGGACCAAAAGCAGCCTGATAGTTTCCAGTCCCCACTTCTGAGCTAAGACAGTTCTGAACGTACCATGGAGACAAGCTCCATCCACCAAGAGCCAGCTCTCTATACTGCCACACATCCAATGTATGATTCCTTCTTAGGGATGTGGCAAAGCCTTGATATTTTCTGACACAGGAAATGGGAATTTAGGAGAGGACATTGCCCTGATCCAATCAACTCAATGATGTCACCCTTCCAGAAAAACACTGTAGCCAGAAAATAGTTACCAAAAGAGGCTGGCGCTTAAAAGTGACAGCATAGCAAAACAAATATATAAAGCAAGCTTTTTGCTTACTCCCTGGAACAGCAGAAAGTTTCTCTTGGGCTTCTGGAAAGCAGTTGCAGCATGTGTGAACCTGCTCAGGATGACTGGTCTTCCCTGCTCTCTGAATCAGCCCTGCAGACACAAAGCTTGTCAGCCTGGGTGCAGCAGGATGTGGAGGTGTAATGCAGAGTAAATAGGCACACAGGGTTCAAATCTCACACCACAATCCTATTCAATAAAGCAAGAACAAATCCAGCATCACAGGACAACATAGATAATAAAGATAAAAAATTGCAATTAAAAATCAAGTCAATATGGCTGTCTCCATTTTTCTTGGCGTGTCACTAAAGGTGCTTTCATTAAACACTGGATTATTATCTCCACAGTTAGCTCAGGACTGCTAGAAAGGCCAGAAAACCAGCAAACAGACAAACAAAACAAATTGATTCTCACGGGGAGTCACAGCCCTAATTGGAGATAGCAGCCTACACAGCCTCAAAAAATTAAATCAATTATGTTCTGAGAGTTACACATCCAAAACGTGGCCTTCTACTAAATACACATCTTACACAGGAACTGATAATTAGCTGTTGTCTGGGAGAGCCAAATCTAACCTGGTAGGGCAACAGTGACATGCAGAGGATAACAGACAACCTGTACTGCTACAATGCAGTATTCTATACTTTGTTTCCACGTCTAAAAACAAGGAACGCTGTTTTCTCTTAGGGTGGAAGAAAGCACAGGCTTTCTTTTCCCGCTCCGGTGTAGTGATGCCATGAAGAAGTTCACAGACCCTCACCCAGCACAGTCAAAAATCCCTCCTAGTCTGGGCCAACCCTCTCTGAGGATTCCTCCTCATTTGTAAAATCAGCGCTGTTCATAGCTGGGAAGACAATCAAAACAAGTTCTTTTCTCAGACTTAGGTTTGACTGTCAGCTTGTGCCAAGGAAAATCTTGCTGAAGCACAAACAGCCTCAGCACCTCAGGCAGAAAGAGGAAAAACATCAAGTTGAGCAGTCCAAAGGAAAACCAAGGATTGGTACAGTCAGATTACACCACATTCTATTGCGGACTTAACATCAAGGAGCTGTTCTCACCCAGACATCACAGCTCTGCATGAAGGCTGCCCAGCCCCACATGAAGCTGTGACAACAAAATGACCCATTCTACATGGGAAAGTTCAGCCAGGAACCTACAAATGCAAATACTGACTTCAAAACTTCCATATTACAGATGGTTTAGCTATCCCCAAAAGCTTCTATTTCTGAAGATGTGCTCATTCATAGAAGCTTTTCCTCCTCAATCTCCTCATACACCCCCCAGGGTTTACCTTAGAGACAGTGGCCCTCCATTGATGCATCTTTTCTCTTCAAAAAGTTATCACAAAGTGGAAAATTTGATCATGATGCTTGACTGCTCCAAACTGTGCATGGAATGGCACTCTTGGCTTTTCCTCCATTAAGCTTACATGAGAAAGCAAGTGTGGTGTGGAGCATCAGGAAGAAGAGCAATGTAGTCAGTGCAGTTTACTTGGTGGTACATAAGGAATTCTAGTGGTAACACTGCACTGTGAATGTATACATTGAATTTGTTCTTCCTACTGCCTTGAAACAACCGACTCCTAGAAAAACTCCAAGTTACACTGCAGCGATTAGGGAAAGCCTGAAAAGGAAAGAGGTGTACGGGACCTGCTCAGCAGGGAAGTTATTTTTGCATAAACTCAGGCTCAATTCTTGCAGTTGTCCACATGTTGTTTCATTAAAACCAAAATGCTACCAGAGTCTCATCAGAAGCAAAACAACCATAAAAAGAAGATTAAAAAATCTGCATAGAAACACCTCGTACAGTATCAGGTGTTTCATTTTTACCTAATTTTGCCCCACTCGCATCTTAGCCAGAAGTTCACAGACTGATGTTATGGCACTGAGGCAGTTCTAAGAATCCTGACATCTGTTTCTATCCAACAAATCTATGGGTATTTTGACTCAGTGTGAAAACAAGCTACTGAACCACTGCAGCACAGCTGGAAGAAAAAACAAAAATGTTTTGAAGTTGGTTTATGTGCAAGAACATACTTCAATGTGGAATTACACAAAGTCCCTGTGCGACTATTTGCATTACACAGAAAAGGTTGAAGTGCTCTGAGAAACAATTTTGTAAGATACTAGAAAACAAACTGCATTCCAACATGATATCACCGTACTGAGATGAGGGCTGCTCTGAAAGTAACTCCTCCTATTTTATTATGATGGTCTGTGCCATCAGACATGGATACTGGTGGTACGGTGGTAGAGGTTTGAACCTTCCCACCAGTATTCCATTTCATCTTGTTGCTTTGTGACAGTGCCATGAAAGACAAGCCATGTTTCAGCTGGACACACACAGCTGTCACACCACATAATGAAGAGCATCTCAATCAGCTCATCCGCATGAAACAGCTAATGGTGGTGGCAATTTGCTCTGTCAAAGTGGCACTGGGCTCTCTGCATCTGTTGGAGTTTCCAAATAAACAAATAGCAGGTGTTATTTTCAGAGCAAGCTATGTAAGAATGAACTTATTTGCGAATACTCAGGTGAAATTTTGCACTGAGTAATAAAAGAAACAAAGAAAGAAAAGAAAACAAAGAAAGACCCAGTAAGTGCTTATTACCTTCTACAACCAATATACCAGAGCACAGTAAAGTACTATCTGTAAGAAATAGCTGCATCCCCATTCTTGCAGCACTCTGCAGCAGATGGATGAACAGCCAGGGCAAAGGCAGATTTTGACAGATTTAGTGAAGGGGGAAAAAAAAAAGCCTTTGCTGGTTGCCATTGGGAAGGTTCACATAAAGTACCAGCCTGACAGACTGAACTTGTTGCTGCTACCGAGCTGATGTAACACCACGCATCATCTTCTTACACACTTAAGATAAAACTTATTCTTAGCTCTCCACTTATCCTATGTACTTCCCATACACAAACCAGTAATGCTGCAACATCCGCTTCTCCCTGTAGTAACCCACCGAATTGATCAAACCACTGGCCATAGTAATAATCCTCACAACACCGAAACGGATGTCAGCAAAACCAAAATGGGTTCTGTGCCTTGTCATGCTGCTTATCTTCCATTTTTAGACTATTAGCAGAACACTATCTTAATTTTAGTTGGAAAGCAACTTGAGTGACTTCAGGGTTTCAGAAACCGCGGCGTTCCTTTCTACAGTTTAATAACCACCCTCTGCATTTACAGTGCCACAGCTTCAAAGCTCCATCATGACCTGCTTATGCTGTGATGGTCCTGAATTGCACTTATAAACCAGCTTTAGCCTCAACAGTTGAGTTCCATGAAAAGGAAGAAGCCCACAAAGCAGACTGCATGCAGCAGGTCAGCATGGTCAGTCCATATGGGCTGCCAGCTCCTCACTACCTTCCCTTCCTGTGACACTGCTGAAGCCCTCATCTATGTGCTCCACAGTTACTCACCTTCTCAGTAATACCATTTTCTCTATATAAACACATTTAAGTTTCTAGAGCAGTTCAATATATAATAACAGGTTTTGTTTTCAGAAGCAGGCTGTGTGTATTTATACAGATAAATTCTGTAGGTTGCTCCCTTTTTTCTTAATAAAAAATGTTAAGCACTTTGCTAAATTAAAAAGTAGCCTCATCATTCCTTCCCTTGAAGTGGTACAAATGAGAACCTGAAAGTTATTCTTTAATATCTCAACTTTTTTTCTTCCTTGAACAAACTGTGCCAGCAAGCCAGCCACACCTTCCCATAGACTCACCAGGTATAGTGGACAAACAAGTCCATTAACCAAGCAGTTGGCTCAGGATGCAAAGAGAAAACTGTCCCTTCCAACAGGATCTCTTTACACTAGATTCATACAGAAGATTCATAGCTTCAACCGCACCCAGCAGCTGAGAATCCTTACAGAGATAGACACTGGAAATTCATGCAAACTCAGTGTCTGCTCAGGCCAAAATCCCATTTCCAGCTGCAGTTACAGCAGGCATCCAGCAGCTCTGTGCGCACCTGAAATCCAGCAATATTTGCAGCCAAGCAACTTTCTGGTGTGCTGTCCAGGACTTGTCATTTGTCTAGTTGCTTTCATAAAAGGCTGCAATTACAGAACATCTGTATATTGCTAGGAGGTGTTCCACAGGTTAATCATATGCTGAAGAGTAGCAGTGAACCATCTGTTTGCCCTGAACATGCTCCATCCAGCACAGCTTACTTGTTCTACTATTAGAAGTCACTGGACTTTCTTCCCCGCTGACCACTTCACAGTGCTATCTCACCTATCATGTCATTTTGTTCTGTTTTCTGTCACATCTTTGAGGTAGGAAAGGGCCAACCAGATTAGATGCCTCTAAGCATCCCCTGAAAAGCTGCCCTACTGGGCAAGTTCTACATGAACAAACAAAGCACCACTGTGAATCTAACATCTTTTTAGTTTTATTTTTAAACATCTGGAGCTGAATAGCACTTAAACAATTTATGAGTAATCACGTAAAGTATTTCACAGTAACATTCGGTAAATTCTTGAAAGTATAAAACACAAAGTATGACTGAAGAAGATGAGGTTAAGAAGTGCACTTGAACAGTCAGAGTGCAGTAATTTAATGCACAATTAATGTCTTCCATGATTACGTATTTCATCTGGGACGAACCTTCAAGACAACTAATATTCTAAGAAACTTGCAGCTGTAGCCCAGGAACCGCTGGGACCAAAGATTGCTGTGAAACTAAAGCATTAGAAAATCCCATTTTCCTCACTGGATGCATTCTGAAAATACAACTATGAAAAAGGAATCTGAAAAAAGGGGACTTTGCATAGAAAGGGCAAAAGAAGCCTGCACATACATGGGATGGTAATGGAAGGATGGTTGGACTAGATGATCTTCTAGGTCCTTCCCAACCTTGTGATTCTATGATACTAGAGATACTAGAGAAAAGAGTATTAACATCATGCATATGATGATTTAAAGGAGAAGGTTTATATTCTTATTCACTTTTCCTATTTTTTTTTTTTATAGAAACATTCAATTGCCTCAAAGCAAAAGCAGAACCTTTCAGACAAGAATGGGAATCTTAGTATGTAGAATTTCATTCCTCTGTTCAGAAGAAAACTGCACTCATGGACATTCACCAGCACTTGCTGAACATTTACAGAGCCCAAACAGTGGATGTGAGCACAGTGAGACAGTGGATGGTGTGTTTCTGTAGTGGTGACAGCAACGGTGGGTCACCTCCATTGGCGCAGATGTTTATGAGCATGGCACCCAGGCTCTTGCTCAACACTGGCAAAAATGCATAGTGAACACTCCTTTATTACACAAGACCTCCTCTCGGCTGATACAGCTCCAAGAAATGTAACCCAATTATTCTGAACCCAGAAAATAAATAAATCTCACCAAACCTTGCACAGTTTGAGGGGGAAAATGTAATTAAAAACACAGATAATGTTTCTATCTCAATTGCTCTGCTACTCACAGCCAGTGTTTAATGACAATGTTAGGGACCTACGAGCAAAAGCAAGCAACTTCAGCTATATTTTTAGGCTACTGATGTGATACAGATCAGATCATAACCTGAAGCACTGCTAGGCTGGTGACATTTTGTTAAGGAATCTTGATATGAAGAAAAACGATATTGATTAAATAAGACAAGGGGGAAAAAAAAAAAAAACAACACAAAGAAACCAAAAGGCCCCAAAGAAAACAACTTGCATCCTCTTAACTCTTGCAGATGAGATTTGTTGCCTCATGCTGTTTTTCTCTTCCTGGTTTTATTTCAGCTTTTTAATTTCTGCTCAAGTCATTAAACTCTGCAGCAGAGAATCAAGTGTTTAAATCAACTCACAAGTGTTTAAATAAGGAAAGGGCCTCTCTGACCTCAGTTCCTCTTGAACCTGTACGTCTTGTGAATGATGAGAAAACCACCAGCTTGGGAACTGGCAAATCTGCTGACTGCTGTATGATTACCTGGGACAAATACTGCTCCAGGTAACTCTGTGGCTACAGAGCAGTTCCAAGCCTTGAACAACATGATTAGTCTTCAGTTTTAGCTTGTAACTGTATGAAGTGTTATTAAACTGTGGTCCACCCTGTGACTCGTATGAAAAGTCATCACAGACATCTTTCGCACCAGAATCACATGATGCCCATCTCACACATGGAAAATGAAGGTAGCATTTCATGCTCACAGCACTCTGTTGCCGCAAAGCACTGTAATACAGAACAATGTTGTGAGAACAAAGCCACCAGTGTTTATAAAGCAATCGGAGATTCCTGGATAAAAGTTGCTGTAATGCAGAACTTGTTTACTCTGTATCAGTGGAAGCACTCTGCAGCATGGAAGGGATCCCCAGCTGGTAGTGCCTGTGACTCATACAGCTCACAGAGCTGAGCAGGGACAAGAGCTGGTGCCCAAGTGCAGCTCTGCTCTGAGATCTGAAAGTACAGCAGCTGAGAAACTCCATCTTCCTCAATTAAATGAGGCTGAGACACACTTGGTCTGAAACTTGCAGCTAGGAACCAACACTTTAAACCTTCAGTGGGTATTACTCCCATTATCCTTCTTTTAACATTTACAGGGAACGGGGGGAAGAACACAGGACTAAACACTACAAAAGGTTAATGACAAGATACAATAAAAAATTAAACATCTATTCACAGGATTTTGTCACCATCTGGCTTTATTCATTACTTGAGGGCTACATTAAAAAGGCCCAGCAACATTTGCTGAAGTAACCTTTCAAGTACACAGCAATCATTTCACGCAACACAAGAGCTCTATTTCAGAACCCGCTACACCTGAAACTCTACAAACACGCTGCCAGGGCCACCGTGCTGAAAGAAAAATGGCTTTAAGACAATGCTGACATCATTAATTTGTTGTGCAACAACTGTATAGGTAACATCTCCATCCTTAGCATATATAGGAAAAGCAAGCTGCAATGGTACAATTGCTTTACAATAGGCGAAAGCTCAAACACGAACATTTTCCTATTTAAAGCCTTAATTTCTGTCCTGGCCTTGACTGGACACAGCTCACCCTTTTTGAGAACGCGATGCTGCCAGTGGTTGCATAAGAGAATTATGGAGATTTTCATAAATACTGCCCAAAGGAAGAAAAAAAGCAGCCATTTGATTATGAGCACCTTATCCTAGACATATTATTCACAAGCAATAATAACCAAGCAGTGTCTCAATTCTATTCCATATTCATATGCTCCATCAAATGCAAAAATCCAATTATAAATGCTTTAATTATTGCACATTTGTGCTATTTCAGTTGCATGTAAAAATACTGCAGCTCACTTTCTACCACACCCAGCAGCTAAAAAGGGTCAGGTAACAAAAAGGTCCTGGTGTCTTTGGGAAGCTCTTACTATCCTGAGCTGAAAAAAGTAAAAAGAATCAGCAGGGCTCCAAACAGCGACTTGTGCTGCGAGGCTGGCGCAGGCCCTCTAGCAGAGATTATGTGATTATTTATGGATGCCGCAGTCATGTGGCTGCACAGCAAAGCTTTTGTGGGAAACATGACACAATTAGATTGGAGTCGAGCTGCTGGCAGCGACTTGCAGTCCTGCGCTCTCCTAAAACCTGTCCTCGGCAGGAAAGACATCTCAGCGTGTCGGTGCGCTATCTGGGATGAGTTCACATTCCTTGGTGCAAGGAGAGACTTCAAGGCCCCTCACTGTGCACTGTGCCAGCAGTGAGCTCCATGGTGTCACTGCAGTTCTGCATCCCTGCTCACAACAATCCCAGCTGAAGGAAGGAAGCTGTGTGGGTGCCCAGCCCTGCAGCACCCTTCCCTCAGGTACAAGAACACTCCCAATAATCCAACCACAGCACTGCACCCTGCATACCTTCCATTGCGCTGCCTTCCCCATACAGCATCCACTGTGGTACTGCATGACTGAATGCTAACTCTTATTCCAAACAGACATTTGTCAAATATTATCACACAGTTTCCCACTGTATACTTCAGATATTTGCAATACCTTGCTATAGATCATAAACCAACTAACTCAATTTAGTTTACTCAGCTAACAGCCTCCTATCACATTCATCACTTTTACCTATACATCCTACATTCTCACTGCCTGACACTTGGGGTACTAAAAAATACTTGTCTAAATACACGATTTCAGGACAATTCACATTAGGCCACAAAATCCGAATCTTCTAACTCAACAACTTGCACAGTATATCTTTGAAGCATTTTGTTTTCTTTCTGAAAGCTTGCTCAGCCAATAAAACGAACTCCCATACAACAACACTTAACAAAAAATCAAAATCTCATATTAAGTATCATAGAAACCTTCAAACCCCACTGCATACCTTGGAGGGGTTCTGTAAGGAAGAAACTGCTCTTCCCAGATTCACATCAGTTCTTGCTGCCAGCTCTGCTTGCAGATCCACAGCCAGACTTTTGCCCTGAGAGCAAGGTAAGATTTGGCCCCATCCCAGCCACCAGCACCACGACGTAAGGCTTTCTTTGCACACCTCAACTCAGCTTTAAGCCTGGCATGCGGCAGTTCAGCACAGCGCACATGGGGTGAGGTAGAGTTTAATGCACACTCAGCTACAGTTGAGTAGAGATTGGATTTTTTTTTTCCTTGGGAACATGCTAAATGAGCCAAGCTGTAATGAGCTCCATTGTAAATGGTTAATGACTTTCATATTCTAAAATAACCTCTGAAAATGAAGAACAGCTGCACAATGAGAGCTTGAAAAACATTATTTTGCACTCTCGGTCCCACCAGGTCTCAGTTTAAAGCAGCAGCAGAACTATCAAATTTGGACAACTTGCAGCACATTGTAGTTAAGCATCCTGCTCGTCATTAACCAGCACAGTTACTCATAGCTATAGGAACACTGAGCGCCCATTTGAAGCTGAAGATGGTCAGGAGAAAGTGCAGCTCTGCCAAGTCTCCTGAAGTGCTCTCACCACACATACCTTCACAAAAAAAAACCCTGCACTATTAGTAAACCTGCCAGAAATCAGACATAAGGTGACTTTTTCAACCACATGGAAATGATGCATTTATAGCACACAGGAAACAAAGAAGATTTACAGCATTTAGCTACTATGAACTCATTTAACAAACAGATTTGTTCACTGTAACTCTCAGACCTCCCCATGGCTAATCACAGCCCCTTTAATCTGCTCCTATTAGGCAAACAGGCCAATTATACAAGTACAGTAATAAAATAAATGTACTGCAGACTTCCTTTTCGGGCTTTCAAGATGACCTCCCCACTCTGCTTCTTTCAGATTAATTCACCTATTCAGTACCTGGACTTCACAACTATAGAACTGCATTCAGGTCCTGTAAATATTCAATTTCCTTTAATTTTTATTCTTTTATTTCCTGATCATAGATCTCTAATCATGCCAAATATCATAGAATGGCTTGGGTTGGAAGCGACCCCAAGGATCACCGAGTTCCAAGCCCCTTGCCCCACGCAGTACTGCTGGCTACTAGATCACGTCACCCATGGCCCCATTCAACCCAGCCTTAAACACCTCCAGGGATGGGGCATCCACAGCCTCTCCATGCAACATTCTCCAGCACCTCACCACTTGCTCAGTAAAGAACTGCCCCCAACATCTAATCTAAATCTCCTCTCCTTTAGTTTAAAACCATTCTCCCTCATCCTTTGATAATCTGCCCACATAAAAAGTTGATTCCCTCCACATTTATAAACTCCCTTTAAATATTGCAGCCTTCACTTTTCCAGGCTGACAAACCCCAGCTCCTTAAGCCTACCCTCACAGGAGAGATGCTCCAGCCCTCGGATCATCCTTGTGGCCCCTACTCTGGACTCTCTTCTGGACTCTCCACATCCTTCCTGTACTGAGTGCCCCAGACCTGGACACAGTACTTCACATGGGGCCTCATGAGGACAGAATAGAGGGGGACAATCACCTCCCTCTCCCTGCTGGCCACCTCGCTTCTGATGGAGCCCAGGATACCATTGCCCGTCTGGGCTGCCATAACCCCTCAGTCCTTCCCAGTATGGCTACTCTCAAGGAGATCTGCTACCAGCTTGTATACATACCTGGGATTATCTCCATCTAAGCACAAAACCTTGTGCTTTACTTTGTTGAAGACCACTACATTCACAAGGGCCCACCTTTTGAGTTTGTCAAGGTCGCCCTAGATGGCATCTCTTCCTTCTGCTGTATCAACCCAAGCCATTCTCTGATTCTACAATCAACCACACTGCTCAGCTTACTGCTACCTGATTTCATCATCTACGTCACTGATAAAGATGTTAAAAAGACAAGCCTTGGAAGACACTGCTTGTTGTCAGCCTCCACAGCTTCAAGTAACAATTGATGCAACCAAATCTGCTTCACTTCAAAGGAAACCTGAACAGAGCACTAAATACACTGAGCCCTTTATTTATCTCAGTGGGTGTTGAGATGCTGAGCAATACAGGTGATCCACCTTCAGCATTTATCTCACGGTCTGGTAGCTCAGTTTCATATTAAGCCTGCTCACCAACTTGAATACAGGCAAAACTGAAAGAGTAGAAGCCCTGATGCATCGCTGTTTATGTTTAATGCCCCTGCTTGCCAATGCAGGAGAACAGTTCCACAGTCAGATTATATCAACTTGCTTATGAAATAGAATTCTGCATTAATTTGGCAGTGGAGGATGTTGTTATTAATAGGTTTTTACTCTGTAACTCACTGTGTAAAAACAGTTTACAAAGACAATATTCCAGAGACACCCATGTCCAGATCCCCAGACTCCAGTACTAACAGCTCATCCACTCAGCCAAGCATAAAAACAGCCAGGCAGCAACAGACTGTTTGCTACACAAACCCTTTTGGAAAGGGAACGGCCCAAATGACCAGCATGAAAAATACAATTCCACAGTTGCTCTAAAAATGCAGACTTTTCTCCCACCTCAAGAAGCCCTGAGCTCTGTTTGAAAGCCTTCCCCTGGCTTTCAACACCACCAGCCTGAGCAGAACTAGGGTTGGATAACGAGCCATGGCACCCAGCTGATTGCTGCCACCAGCGCCCAGACCAGATTACACACCAACCCCACTGAGGTTCAGTACACCTTACCTTGCAACCGCCGTAGTAAATTCCACCTTTTGAGCAGCAGACTAAGTCCTAACTTCATAAAACAGGTCTGGTCTCATTTGTCCCCATAGGCAATGCCCTTTGGAACCTACTGCACAGCAACCAGCCCTGACCAGCAGCCCAGAACCAACCCTGCCCTTTACCAAAGGTCTGGGAAAAAAAGTCAGAAGGAAGGCAAGAAGACACATGTGTTAAGGTAACAGCAAGGGAAACAGTTATTACAACATAACTCCAAAGTACCAAAAACTGCAACATTTGTTTCTTCAGTCTTCCCAAGGGTGTCTCCATCTTTAAAAAGGCATTTTCAGAGCTGTTTTCTTATTTTTAAACCATTTTAAGCCATACACATAACTTAGTTTCAGCTAAGAGTCAGGAACTTTGTGTTCTAAGCACCACAAAGAACCAGAAGCAAAGGAGGCAGACTTCCAGCCAAGAAACTGTAGGCTCTCAGCAGTAGCACAGGGCCACACTGGGTGAGCTTTAGTGAATTTTTGTTTCTTCTTAAAGGAACGGTTGTTAACTTTTAAAAACAAACAAAAAACCTATAACACAAATTCAGCACGAAGTATTTAGAAATCGCTAGGCAGAAAGCTAAAATGGAATACAAGTGCTCCTTTGTAAAGTTTTTATTACTCATTCCTTCCAATCCTACCCCTCTAGTGCAGGTCAGTTCTGAAAACTTTTATAATGATTACGTTCTTAAGTTGAAAAGATCCAACAGAAAAGCTGGAAGAGCATTTTAATATGAAGCTGAGATGGGTTCAAACAGAAACTGAACTGCACCAATTATTGACAACATACGAGTTTTGAATTACAGCAACAAATATATTAACATTTTTGCAGTGGTTTTGCAGATACTTAATTTCCAGTATTTTTGTTGTTGTTTATTAGATAGGAGTGGGGAAAAAAAAATTGTTCCGAACACACAATTTTGTACTACAAACACTGATTTGATGCAAGTTCCATTGCAATGTTATAAAGTAATGAAATTCAAAGATAAAACACAAGTTGGGGGCAATATAGATTCTTTTTAAAAGCTTCTTTGTACAGCTATTTCCTTCCACAGAACTGCACAATAGTAAAGATAACAAACTAGAAAGACAACAGAACACCTTTCCAAATGAGCTCTGTCAGGTTGCTTTCTCATTGTTCAGTTCTGCTTAGCTAATGACAATCTATTCTCCACCATTTTTTCCTTGAGCCATTACCACAATAAAGTCTGGTGACATTTTAAAGCAAAGGAAACCCATCTGCCAGCACATGGATAGCGAGCATCTCTGACAGCATAATTTTCATCAAGGACAGCAGCAGAAATAATGCCTTGTGAATGCAACATATATCACAAGCAACATCAGCCCGTGCTTTTCATTATTCTCTGCACGCTGCATGTGGAAAGGAAGATGCGATCTCACATTAATACAACTCATTGTTTGTCAACACCATTTATTACCACACAAGTCAAAAGTCAAAAGCAAGTATAGAGGGATTTAAAGGTAAACAAAGACCAAATCAATGACCTGAGATTCATCATTTGCTTGTGTAAATGAACACAGATTATTCAAATTTGATTTTCTGCTTAAAAATGTGGAAGAGCTGAAGTTACACATTTTAGTCCATAACAGATCCACATCCTGCTTACCAATAGCAAGAGTACAAAAAAGATCAAATGTTGTATAGGAAAGACATCTGAGTTTTGACATCTCCCCACAAGGAGACTGAGCTCCTCCATCCCATCTCACCCAGCTCTGGGGTAGGTGAGGCCAAATTCCCTGTCATACACTGCAATACATGAAAAGATACATCATACATGTTTGGGGAATGGAAAAAGGAAGGGTGGGGGCAGAGAAGTAAAGAAGAAAAAGGATGTCTCCTCAGCATCGTGCATATAGATCAACTTAGTTTGTGGGGGCTACTGTAAATTGCTGTCTCTGCAGAAGGTAATCCAGAAGTTTTGCACTGACATGTGTTAATCCCACTAAACTTAACCTTGTAATTCAATGCTGCCTGCCAAAACTTGCTAGGGGCAAACTAGAATGTTGTGCTACTTGATAAATCAATTCTGAGCAACAACAGCAGTAAGAGACAACAAGCAAAGCTGCTTTGAGGATAAATGCATTTAATAAAACCTGTTAAAATCCCTTTAAAGAACTATGCACAATATGAACACATATTACCCAGCTCAGTCTAACTTGAGGATAATATTTCACATCTATTCACATGCAAAAAGCAAAATAAAAGATGGTTGGGATCACTTGTGTCTCCTTTTCCTGTGGCCTCCAGAGGACCCTGGAGAACACATGGTATATTTACAAAGAATCTCTGCACTTTCTATCACAGAAAAAGATATAAAATTAAGATGTATGCAAGTACCATATTGAAGGAGAAAAATTAAAGAACATGCAACTTCATTAGGAAGTATTTTCTGTTCTTGTTGAACCTGTGTACTCACTCGCACTACCTTAAACTGCCTCATCTCTTCAGTCTTCAATGCAGCATGCATGAGGATGGGAAGCCTTGCTTTACAGGCTAATGAGTGGCTGAAAAGTGCTGCTAGAATTAAGAACATCTGGATGCTAAATGCCATTAAGGCTGCAGGTTCATAACAAAGGGTGCAAGAAAGCAAATCGAAATATTTCTAAACAGCATAATTCTAAAACTACCTATTCTTTATGCCAGTTTTGAATTCCTCCCCATCCACCTCATCCCTGCTTTTATGCAATGATTTCTCTTCAGGAACAGAAAACAGAATGTTAAGAACATACTGCACATCAAGCACAGTCGTGTTCAGCTGAGTTTCTTGAGACAGTATTGGAAATATCATCACAAACTACATTTGGTCCTACCTGGAATTTCTTTTAGCCCAGCCCTAACCAAGGTTCATACTACAGTTCTGGAGGTGCCTTGTGGCAGCACACTACCGAACAACGAGTAATTCTTAAACACACACACCACTTGCATTTCCCAAGTTGAAACACATGAAACACAGACACCTTTTGCGACTGACACAGCAGTCAGACTTGATTTATATTCCAGTTTTCTCCTGGGAATTACAGCCATGCAAATCATTTTACTTTTAAGTCATATATATGAATCTATAATTAAGTGAAACAGGCACAGGGAATCTACTGCGCTGATAACCATTAGCACATTCAAAATGTGAATATTCAAAGTTAGATCTCATGCACACTGCAACATGCTCAGCTCACAGAGCACTTGGATGTTCTCTAGCTTTATAATCTCTTACATAATTACCATAACTTATTAGATTTTGTATTTATTTTTTCCCTAGGTGTATTTGTAAACTAAGGAAGGCTGACACTGATTCTTGTGTGCACCCACCGAGCACTATGTCAAATATGCCATTCGAGACTTTCAATTTTTAGCCTTACAG
Source organism: Coturnix japonica (assembly GCF_054131305.1). Taxonomy (NCBI): domain Eukaryota; kingdom Metazoa; phylum Chordata; class Aves; order Galliformes; family Phasianidae; genus Coturnix; species Coturnix japonica. The sequence continues at coordinate 83,385,592 of NC_140666.1, read as the reverse complement.
TCTGAATTATTAGCCTTCAAAAGCGTGTATGTGGATTTATAACTGCTGTCTGAAGAATTCACTCAAGCAGCTTTAAAACACTCAGAAGGAGACAGCACAACATCTGTCCGCAACAAGCTGCTGAAAAGCAGGCACTATGCCAAGCACTCTCTCCAGTTCCAGACTAGCAAAACAGACAAATTTCAGCAGCTGTAAACAGCAAAGCAAGAACTGCCTTTAACATTAAATCAAAGAAACATAGAAACTTGCAATGAGCAACGCAAGACAGCATTTGTGTCCTGTGATTTGCTCCTTAAAGCTCCCCAGAGGAATTACAGGCCACAACTCAAGCAGCCCGTATTGATGTATTACTGTTAGAAACATATTACTGGGGGAAGATACATTCATGGCTTTTAAATTGTCTCAGATTCAAAACATGGGGAGGGCTTCATTGCTTTGCAAAAATAAATTGATCCTCCATTGAGAAGCTCACTCTGCCAGTTCAAAAGAGGGAACTAAATAGAGCAAACCTTTAGAAGAAGAAAGGGCAACAGAAGTTTGGTATTACGATGCTTTTGCTGGGTTAGGTCCCACATAGAGACTTTAAATTGTCTTGATATTTTGAGGGTAGTTTTCCTCTTAAGGAAAAAAAGAATGAAACCAGTATTACAGCAATGAAAACTTAAGAACAGAGAGAGTGAAAAAAGCATATAAAGAGAAAGAAATACAGATAAGCAGAGGTGAAGTGAAAGAAAGAACAAAAGCTATATGAAATTCTAACAGAGACATTAACTCCTGGTAAAAACAGAAGAAAAATAGTAACCATATAAAATAAGGCCTAGTTTCATTACTTAAAACAAAGCCCAAGTATTACAGAAGACAACAGAAGCACCATCTCTTTCAGTATCAAGAATATACCACTCAAAACAATTTCTATGGACAACAAGGAAAACACTTTTGACCACATTGCATTAATAAAATATAATGTTAGTACATGTCAGGCTGCAAAATAAACCTTCAAGGGAAATTTTACCTAAACACACACAGTCCCATGTTTGCATTTGCTCAAGATTTCTTCCTCCACATCGAAGCTCTGACCACATTTCTTCTGCCTTCTGGCAGCAGGCCAATGAATCATACCAGATGGAAGAACACACCATCCTGAGGTGCCCTCCCTTTTCATATGTGACACGGAAAGTTAACTGTACAAAAGATGGGATGATCCATGAGAGATTCAGATGATACTTGTGGGTAACCTGAGGGCTGAGGCAGCTCAAGGGGACATGGTGCAACCTGCTTCTGGGCACTGCATCCCTGTACATCATATGTGTTAGCTGATGGCATGGGAGGATTGAGACAGCAGCCATAGAAGCACAGCCAGATGGGAGCACAAAGCAGAAGCTGTCTGTGAGAAACCTGTATTCAGAGCACATGGGGCAGGAAGGCCGCAAAATACCCCAAATCTGCTCCTTGAAAGCTGCTTCGTGCCACAAGGAGAACTGATGGCAGAGCTGGACGACTGATGCCCTTGAGAGGTCAAAGTGTTGACAAGTGCAGTTAAGCAGGTCTGGCAGTATTAATTACAAGAACCAGGTAAGAAGATACTCATCAGATACACCACCTGACTTCCAATTAACCTCCTGGAGCTTAGAAAGCTGAAGCCCTGCTCCCCACTGCTAGGAGCTGTGCCATGCAGCAGTCACACAAGATGCAGTGAGAGGGTCTGAGACACAAACACCAGGCAGAATCATGCACAGCAGGAACCCACACAGACCTTCAATCTCATCAGCCTGAAACAACTCGAACTCCAGCTTGCATAAACTGTACAAGCCCACCAAGGTTTGTTTATTGCTACTGTTTTCTTAAGGTCAGGTGATATTTAAGAGGCTGCTACATAATTCTGAATGGCCTTGTTTTATTTTGGTCATGAAGGGAAAGGTTCATCTCTAAGATCTTCATGCACTCTCTCACATCTGTATCTGAGTAAATGCTACCAATGACACGACTAAGTTCCATGTAAAACACAACAACAGCATAAACTTACAAGCTGACAAACAATCATGAGGAAAGCAGAAGGGCTCGTTAAACAGAGACACACCAAGGTGCTGTGGCAGGTAAGTAAAATGGTGATTTTGCATTAAAAAATAAGGATCACCTCAGGTAACTTGAGGCTGCCACGCAACAAACTTCTGAAGATCATCCTTCTGAATGTCATTCTCCTTCCAGGCAAATTACTTTGAATGCCAAGTAAAACACTGAAGCCCTGAAGTGCCACAGTGTGAATAAAACATCTGTATCTCTCCCCACAATAAAGCAAATATTGACAAACTAATTTTTTCCCATTGATCTTCATAGTTTTGCACTGAAGATATTTTGTATCCTCTGTTAGAGTCTGGTTCATCAGTCAACAACTCTGAGAAATGGGATTTGTCACAGTGGGCGGCCCTGCTCTAAGCCAACACAAAAGTTACTATCATCCCAAAGGCCTAACAAAAAGAAAGCAGAATTTATACCATGATCTTCTTTGGGAAAACGGGATTTAAAAGGAACAGGCTGCCCAGAGAAGCTGTGGATGTGCCATCCTGGAGGTGTCCAAGGCCAGGTGGAACAGGGCCCCGGGCAACCTGATCTGGTGGGCAGCCAGCCTGCAGCAGATGGTTGGAACTAGATGGTCTTTAAGGGCATTTCCAACCCAAACCACTCCACAATTCCATGATTTTCCCCTAAAAGCAAGAACATGCAATGTGGTACATTGCTATTTTGTAAGATACAATGTATGATTTAGTATCTTTTGTACATAAGATCCACTGATGTAATTGATCTGGACTTCAGTAAAGCCTTTGACACAGCCTTGAGCTCTTGTCTGTACATGAAAAGATGAACAGCTACCACTCATCTCCAAAATTCACTAAAAAAACAATACATATTGATAACACTGCAAAGCAGCTTTTCTAGAATTGTTTGTTTGATCATAAATGGTCTTAAACAAAATGACTCGTACAACCTGCATGGATTCCAGGATGTAACACAATGCCTCAATAAGGGATACTAGAGAATCTGACTGCTCAGACAAAACAAAACAAAACTTCATCAATATTTTAGCTAGACGGGGAATGAGAAAGGTTATGATGAAGTACATGCTCAGACATCTGAGTTGCACAAGGGTTTTCTGTTTGTTTGCAAAAGGAAGAACACCAAACAAACAAGGTCACTTTTACTCACTGTACCAGCCAGCAACCACAGAATCCCCTTTGTCCTGCATGCGCCTCAGGTGAGTTACTATAATTCAGACTGCTAAAACACAGAATAAATTCTCACTCTGACTTAAAGGGCTTGTTCCCACCTCCCCCTTCCCCAGGAAGGCCTTTTCTTTCCAATCTCCTGCCTGCCTTGGGCTGGACATCGCACTGAGCTCTGAGTATTTATCTGGAGAGAGAAAAAGCTTTAGGATTTTCGCTCCTAAATGGGAACAAGATATACCCAGCACACCAATTATTCCCATGAGGAAGCTGGCTACAGTCAAGTTTTTTTTATGACTATATAGGAAAAAAAGCAGCAGCAGACCTGCCAAGGAGCAGCAGGGAAGAAAGCAAGCAGAACAACCTGGTACTCGTGTCCGGCTGAGCAGAGCTGCTGACATTTCTGTACTAAATGAAGCCTCCTACAGGCACTGGAGTTAGGTGGGCTGTATTAGGGAGGAAAGCAAAGACAATAAAGAAAATAGCTTCTGTGCCTGCTACGAGAGGGAGGCACTGCAAAACAGCGCAAAATAGACTTAGGTAGCCACAATAACTAGGATATTACTCTGATTGATTGTATGAATCCAGATGCAGGGGGGAAAGATTGTATTTGGTACAGGGAAAGAATACTGCATCAAAAACCTGAAGTGCCAAGTTTATTTTTAAAATGCCTTCAGGGCTAAGACACAGAAAACAGAGCTTTGCAGATGAGAAGGCCATTTGTTCCTTGGGAGGCACACACAAGAAGCTACACAGTACTGAGAACCACAAATGAAAAACCTTATTAACAATATTTGATTATTTGTTGAGAAGTTGGATAGTTCAAGACTACCAACACTGCATTACATTACATACCACACTACCTGACAGTGTTAAGAGGACTTCTGGAATATTTCCATTATATACTAATGTTTTCCATTTATCACAACTCTCCAGAGCAATCTTTCATATCAATATCTTTCAGGCAGCATCGTTCTCTGTAAGCAATTCCCCTATTATTAAAAATAAAAATACAACAGGTTTAGCAAGTTACGTTATGTTAAAATAAGTGAAAAAGAACAAATAAGCTTTTCTGACTTGGAGAATAACTCTTGAAATGTAAGATAATTTCAAATAGTTCCAGCAGTAATATTGCTGAACACTGAGATCAACCCTGGCAGCTTAATACCCACCTCTGGGAAAGACGACAGGGAAACTGCTCCACAAACACTTGTAACTTATTGCTACCTGATGATTTTATGATAACTTATTGTAACTACGCTTTTAAAAGGCACAGAGCAGAAGCTGCTGTGAAGCTGTGTTTTATTTTACAGTAAGATCTACAGTACTTTGAAACATTCAGAGTTACACTGCATCTGCAGTTAGAAACCTCACTGGCATTGAGACTTGACCAGGTTTGGTAGTTCACTTCAAAGGTTTTATTTCCATTAAAGACTGCATGAAATTTGAGCCCTTCAACAATAATTAGAATTGATTATTTTGGTATAAGACAAAAATCAGCCAAGCACAAATACAGACTGAGTGCAGACTGGCTTGAGAGCAGCCCTGAGAAAGATCTGGGGGTGTGAGCTGATGAAAGACTCAATATGAGCTGGCAACGTGCACTTCAAACCAGAATGCCAACTGCATACCCAAATCATTCCATGATTTATCAGAATAAAAATAAACTCATAATGACCTTATTATTAAATGAATGTTTTTAAAACTAAACCTAATTGATGAAGAAAAGTAGTCATACATAACAGTTTACAAACGTCATTTGGGAAGCTTCTGGGTTTAGATATTCAACTTCTTACATGTTCAAAAGGACTGTTTGAAATCAAAATGAAAATTTCCACCTGGAGAAAAAAGCTTTTTCGGAACAAGTCAGATACGTAGTATTAACATACCAGCATTTCCATTATTTCCACCAATCTTTCGTCTCCTTGCCTATTCATTACACTGAATGCTTCCTACTTGAACTCTCACATCTCTCTCATAGTTAGTAACAAAAGTCAGTGCTTAAAAAAAAAAAAATCTTCTCACTTCCTGATTAAGAAATGAGAACCACTGGTTTTCAGATAAAGAGATATTCAAAGCAAGAATTGTAAGGTACAGAATAGAGATTCCAAGGCAACGAGCTTTTCTCAAACACAAGCAGTGAGGTTTTAGCCAGAAAAAGTTCTTATATCAGACATCCCAGAGAAGGATTTTACCTTGCTATTTAATTTAGAAGAGTAACTACCAAGCAAGACTGAATTAAGTGGAACAATTTACAGCCTCAGCTCTGCTTTTAGCAAATTCTTTATCCTCCGTTTCAGTATTCCACCAGAGAGGAGATGCATCTCCACCTGTAGATAGGGAAGCACTCAAGAGAAAACACACTGCATAAGTTTTAATCAAAAAGATAAAATTTAAAATCTAATTCCTCCAAAGAATATTGAGAAAGCACAAAGCGTCAGTTCTCCAAATCTAATTGTATGCATTCATACTCCAAACTCACGTCTCAATGCACAAAACAATTTTCAAGAGACTGTCAGGCTGTTGACTTCTCCTTTACCTGTGAGATCCTACACAATCAGACCACTGGGCAAAAAATTAATAAATAAATCAGACAGAGCACTAAGTTCATCTTCAGAGCACACAGCAAAACAATGAATTAAATCAGCCCCGAAAAAGTCTTCAACTGGTTATTTTTGTGTAGTTTTCTCTTTCTACCGCAGATTTATGACAGAAAATGAATTCTTCACATGTTCATCTTGCTAGAAAAAGAGAAAATTCCTATTAAGGAATTAAGATGAGTTTGTATTAAATGCAATTTTGTAATCTCTTGAATCCTTAGGGCAAACATTGTACAAGACCACAGTGGTGGTTTGCTTCCCTCTTTCAAGCCATGATATAAAGTAACACATAACCCAAACTGAAAGATACCTGACTTCTTCCAAGACCTAAAATGCTAGAGAACCAAGAGATAATATCTTGCATGATTGTCTTTAATGCATAAGGACAAAATCAAATGCTTACAATGATAATGGTGGATGGTCACAAAAATACCCATACAAGTCACACATCCAGTATGTGATTCATGATTAATCAGATTAAAGTTTAAGTACTTCCACAGCTATAATGCTGGTAACTTACTTTAGAAAACACTCCAAGGATTTCTTATTAATAACTACATAACTGCAAGCTAATGAAAGAAAGATAGGAGAAATACAACCATAAAATGTTATGCAACAGAACGAGGATTCCCTTTCAGGCCATATAGCTCCTGCACTACATTCCTCTATCTGCTTGAGACAGGATGAGTCTCTTCATGGAGCTCTTGAGCACATAAAACAAGGTAGAGTAAGGGACTCTAAAAATATTCTTATTCCAATTATGTTGAATTTTGTAGGATTAGACAGCTTTTTTCCCTTATTTCTTTTGACTCAGCTGTATTATTTCTTCACACAAAGAATGAAGCTCAAGTGAGATAGAAGCCTCTTCTGACTATGTGGTATATTGAAGATCCAAGTTTACAGTGTAGAAACTATGCTCAAGTTTCAGTGGAAGCAATTCCAAAGTTTAAGTATTTTTGTTCATGCCTCAGTCTAACAGAGCAGACTTTGCCCAGAACAGTTGGAACTGGTAAAGCTTTAAGCAATTCATGCTAATTAGAAAGCTAAGCAAAGGGTGGTCATTGAACTAGTCACGATAACTTCAATATAGAATTTGACGTAACACTTAGTTGTACAGACCATCATTTTGTACTTAAACCATTCCAGAATTACTATAATCATAGAAGTATGGCTTATAATAGACAAAAGTGGAATAAATTTATGAAATCCGTATTCCTCTTGCAAAGCTGCTTATTAATGTGATTTGTGATGTGCATCACTCTCGTTTCCAACTTCACATCTCTCCAAACTTCATATTCACTGTTTCTAAAAGTAACCTACTTGTCTGAAACTTTAAGCAAGATCTAAATCCTACGTTATATAAAGCACTCTTTCCTGATACTGATGATGCATAATATGAGTCACCACTTCAAAGCCTTCAACACACCACACAATCCACAGCCTTTTAAGTTGTGAATAAACCTTCAAGTGATTTCTCCCATCCTGCTCCTAACAAAACATCCTCAGCTCTCAACAGCAATCTATAACACTGTCAGTCAGGAGGAAAATCACCAAAATTTCTCAGCAATATATATTTATAGACATCCTTAACACAAAGTGCAAATATTTCCCTTGTGTATTTATGCTTCGTAGAACAGAGTACAAAAAAGTTGAAGTTACCAGGGGAGTGGTAGCAGGGTAGCACTGTGGCTATCAGGCTGTCTGCAGTGATAGTGCAATATGGCTCCCAGTGTCATTTGAGGAGGCACGAGCAGCTGCAGTGAGGGCCTTGGTGCTCCTTGCCCATAGCCAAGATCAAGCAATTAGAGACAAGAGCTTACCACATAAGAAAGGGTAAATCTAAGTAATATCTTCAGTGTCACCACAAAGAATTATGAGACGCCTAATGATGTAACTGGCTGGTGTTACTTGTTCCTGAAAAATCTCAACACATTCTTCAAAGAGGAAAAAATTAATCTTCTGATCAGCTTCCCCAAAAATATGGGCTCTGAAAAAAATACTACGAGAGTACAGGCTGCATGATGGTCTGACGGTACGGCAGCTAATCTAATTCAGCAGAAATCACAAGATCAACATTACATGTACCACTATAAATAAAACAGCTCATTAACTAACAGTGAATAAAGTTATAAGTCTTCTGAGTAAATGCTAATGTACAGACACAAAACTTACTACAAATACGCATTCAAGAAACATTTGAATAGTTACAAAGTCACATAGTTGAAATTTACACAGGTTGGTACCAAACCAGTAGAGCTGAATTGTCCAAACAAGAAAATCTTAACAGAAAGCAACGGGATTCCCTTCCCAGTGAGTACATCTGTCACCTCACCATGGGATGCACCAAGTGCATTCATTCCCACATGCAAGAACTCAGAAGAAGGTGCTGACTTCTGTCTCAATTTATTCTCCCTAGATGAAGTATGAAGACACAGTACAAATATTCAGTCAGAAAGACATTCTGGTGAGTTCTCTTTCCCCTTATGAGGAACACTTCCAGCTGCAGTAAGGTCACGACTCCTCTTTTGAGCTATAGGGAAGTCTTGTCATTTATCACCAAAGCAAAAGCACAATTATTTCTTCATGAAAATACTCCTGTGACAGAAAATATGATGTTAAAAACTTATTAGGAGTTCATAACTTGTTTTATAATTATAAAAACGAAGGGTGGCTTTTACTGCCAAGATTGTTTTCACATCCAAGTTTGCCTTACAGCTGAGCTAAAACCTCTGCAGAAGTCCAGTCACATCAGATAATAATCAACACGGAGTGGTTTGCATCAGAGCTGAGGTCTGACAACAGCACTTGCACCCTGTGAACAGAGCTGGCCAGCAGTGATTTGAAAGTAACCCCACCAAAATTAATCTGTATTGAATATAAACAGCAGCGGTGTCACTGGGGGTAATAGCACAACTAAAAGTACTCGTCTTCAGGATGTCAACTGCAGTGGACTTGATGAGGACATCCCAGCAGTTCCAGCTACAAAGTGATTTGTGCTCTTTAAAGCTTAAGCAGATCTTACCATCTTTCACTGTGACCAAACACAGGTGGGAAAGCTGGCCGAGATTCTCCACACGCACTTCATTGTGTTCTCACAGTTATACCTTCCAAATCAGTAATGGGTTATTTTCTTGTTTTGTTTCTTCAATTCCCATTTCACTTCATTTTCCACTGCAAAAACTTAAAGCACAGCTCAATGGCAACTTGACCAACAAGATACAGGGGAGAAAAAAATACAAGGTGATTAAACAAAACCTCTTGGTTGGAAGAGACCTGCAAAGATTGGGTCCAACTATCTGACCACTTCATGTAAATGTCATAAGCACAGAGCCCTGATACTGCCCCAGGAACAGAAAGTCCAGATAATTCTGAAAATAAGCTACAGTGAACAACAACACAAAAGAGATTCTGTAACTCTCCAACACTTTTCCTCATAGATTCCATTCCTGAAGAGGCTCATGAGGAACATTAACCAAGATCCCAAACTCAAACTTGATGATAAATGAGTTCAGCTTCTTTCCACTAGGATGCAGTGTAAACCCAGTGAAGGAATAATTGTGATAAAATTACACAGGCTCTAAACACATTCTGTGAAATAGGCAGTACCCATTTTGAGACAGCAGCCTGGTACAATCAGTGTTGCTCACCTAGCATGACTTAGTGCCATCCAAGGCATTCAAAACAAGTTCTATAGTACAGGTATGCCAAGACTCCAATGAGATGAAGAGACTGCTAGCTGGAGTAGCTGCTCTAATAATGGCCACACAAAGGAGGACAACATGAACTGAACAAGCTGTAGGAACAGCAGACTTTGCAGTCCATAAGCAAATGGGATTCAGTACTTCAGACTGAACTGAAAAAGCCACACAGATTTAAACAGCCAGAGTGTTATGGATTGATAATTCCAAATTACAAAATTTACTGTTATTGCACTTCTTTTTCCTCCAAGTTACCCTGTATCAGAAAGCTTACTCTACAACTAATACAGTACCACTGAGCTATCTCATTGCTACATAAGAGGAAGATTACATAACATTGCATACAGCCTGAGCAACTCAACTCCTGGATGGATTCCTCCCTAGGATAAGGGTCCAATTTAACATTAGCACTAATTTTAGCATATTTAATCAAAATCACTACTACTCCTAAAACTAGAATAAACTAAGTCAAAACTTACCACTCGGAACACATCAATGCAACCTTAGTGTCAGTAAACTAGTGAAAGTTGGAGTATGTTAAAAAATAAAATGATATGGTATTGACCTTAAGGAATATCTGCAATTATAATTAATGTTTACGTACCCTGTGCCACTAAGCCTTCTTCAAGTTCAGTCTTAACTCCTCTCTATCTAAAAAAAAAATAACTATTTACAGATAACTACTTCTTCACATGTCTCTTTCCTTGCTTTCCCTACTGAGCCCCTAATTATTTAAAGGGATAAGATAGCAATGAGAAATGTTTGAATACAGCATAACATACTGCTTTATCTTAAAATACTTAATGAAAGTGTCCTATTTTGCCTTTGATGGAGTATGAAACACAGGTTTCTTAAACTGATGCGTTAAATAATGACAACTAGCTCCTTAGAAAGGCATATATATATTTCTTTTAAGAAATGCAGTCATACTTATAAGGAGCTTTTGACAGCAGATGGAACTGTGGCTGTGGATTTGTGGTTTGGAGAAGAGCTTTTCACTGCATTAATTCTTGCTGTAAAGACCAACAAGCGAGCAGAAACTAGTAATTAAAAAAATCATTTCATAGTGTAAATATAGTGACATCTGCTGCAGGAAGATCAACCAGAATGATCAAACAACTCCTTCCTCCATAGCATGCAAACAGCACACTGCTGCAGGGAACTACACACCAGCTCTCACTCCACTTTTATTGCACATATTTCAAGGCAGGTAACCTTCCTTCCCCCCCAGAAGTCTCAAGCTCATGCCCTTTGCAGCAGTGCAGAAATGCAGGCAGATCAACAAGACAAAACAAGCCTCTAAAGCACCACGTGGTGCAGATTTTTAAATAAAACCAGATCTGAAAGCAAATTTAACCATGGCCTCTCAGCAGCAGTGGAATCATGAAGGTATTTTCCTTTACCCAGCACAGAAGACTTGCAGTCTCCCAACTATCAAAAGTTCAGCATCAACAAACCAAGCCTATGGCCTACCTAACGTCATCATGGCTTCCTCCATGCGCTCAGTCACGATAAAAAAAATGGTTTTAAAAATCAATTTATCCCTGACAGTCCTATGCAGTCTTCAAGATAAAATTCAGCAAAATCTCATGTCCTTCCATACACAGATCTGAAATCTCTTAAATCTTTAAGAAGAGAAGTTCTGACTGAACATGAAAGCAAATCAAGGCCTCAGACAGGTAGGCATCCATTATACCAACATACAGTGTATTGAGCCAAATAAGTTAACACTCACAAACACCAAATGATTGATTTCATTAAGTTGCAGGTAATACTTCAGGTATTTTGTTTTTATTTTTTCGGGATACTTTAGTATTCACACAAACTTTGCATCATCTCAACTAGACCATTATCTACCTGCTCTAATAAACAGGAATACATTTACCAGAGTTAATTCAGCAGTGACATTTTTAAGGATAAAAACTATTTATTAGTTACCTATCCAAGCTGCAAATAAAAAAGAGAAACAGATATACACACATGCATACACACACGTTCAACTCTATTCCTTGTTCCATGGTGTGATCGCTACATACAGAAGTCAGAGTGGAAGGATCTCTTGATACCCTTCAAACTCTTGCTATACGTTACCTTCCAGCAAGTGTTTAGTGGGTCTATTTCTGTTCTGCTGGTTCCAAGGCATCTCCTGCAGAATGAGTCTGTCAAATTCGTCAGACTCTCAAAGCTCAGAACATGCAGTAACAGAAACATTTCAAAGGTTCAAACCCTTTGCAAGAGAACATTAACATAACATCAAGAACTTCAGAACTAAAAAAAATAATATAAAGCCTTGAAACTTGCATTGAATAAAGCAAAAGATTTTCTTCACAATGTGAGAAGCGCAAGGCAATAGTTACAGCAAACAAACGCTGCTCTCTTCCCAAGAGACTTGAGTTTAGTAAGTAAGTCACATTATGGGCTGGCTTGCAGTCACTGATGACTACAGAAATGTAGGACCTGCACTGTCCACAATGAACGAAGGGTCTCCAATAACTGCAATCTTCTGCAAACTGCATCCATTCGAAGAACCAACCAGCAATTCAGTTTCTGCAAACTGATGCACTCAGAGCACTGACAGTGCTCCCAGAGCTGGGCAGTCAGCTCACCTCCCCACTGCAGCTGATGCTGACAATACCTAAACTCTCCAGCACCAAGACACAAATTCACATGGAAGCTTTCTTTGCAGCTGTAAACATGCTTAGAATGGTTACCAATGACAGATTGCCAAAGCCAACAATACAAAAGTTCTAATTCCTTAAAGATGTCTCAAAGATGTTTTGTTTCATTGCTTGTTCTGCTTACTTTTTTCTTATTTAAGTTACTGCTATATTACAAATACAATTACACGTGAGCAATAACAAAATTGACAAGGTAGTATTTCAGTCACGTGCACAAAAGGGAGTTGGGCTCCGTGGGTCTCTTCCAACTCAAGATAGTTTGATTCCACAAAGAGACTATTGCAATGACCATTTTCATTAGGTCACTTCCAAAGCTTCATCTAGGAATGAATTCAAAGAAACGCAGATTTGAGCCACAAACCAAACATGACAGCATTCACAATGACACCTGAACACTTGGTTAATAACAAAGCAAGATAACTATTTTTCTGATAATCACCCTCAGTCTTATCCTTCCCAATTTTTTAACACTACCCAGTTTTAAACTGTTTATGAAGGAATAAAAAGTCTAATTTAAGATTTAGATCTTACATCTCATTAGGATTTGGTCTTTTCCTGATCAGAAGACAGCACTTATTCTTAATGCATCGCTTCCATACTGGACGCATCGCTGCAAAGCAATCACAATACTATTAAGGTTTTATGATGTTGCCAGAAGACCTTATGATCAGCAAGAAAAAGTCAACTAGAATTTTCACTTTGAATTCATACCTTCAGTTTCAAACACTGTATTCAACATCATTACTTCAAATAGCAGGAATCAAACTTGTATTGCTTGTCACTGAGGTGTCACACCTCTAACACATAAGAAAACCTCTTTGAAAACAAACATGATTAGATGAAGCCAGTCCACTGAAATAGTTGTTACAAGACATCTCAAATTCTATAGTGAAACTATGGCAGAACCTGTATGTAATGTCATATTAAGAGGTTCATACAAGTAGCTCATTTTGTAAAGAATGTTGCAACTAAGAAATAAAAACATGGACAACATCAATGTTAGAAACATAGCACAACATGCCAAATATGCCGAGGAAGAAGAATTGCAGATGTTCGTCCACTGTAACTTCTTACCTTGTAGCCAATCATGTTGCCACAAACTATTCAAGCAGTTACTAACAAGAATGCTCAAGAATTCAAGCTACATTAAAAATGTCTGGAATTTACCTTTAACCAAAAAATATTTGATACTTCAAAAAATACTAACAATAGATTTTGACTATGTCTCCCCTGTTGTTCATGCGTTCCTCAGGATACCAGGAGAAGAAAAAATAACTTTAGGACTTAAGATGGAAATCATTCCAAAGGCTGGAGTAGGGTAAAACCGCTGGCTTAGCTTCCCAGACTACCATAAGCATTCCAGTTTTGCTAGGATGCTTTATTTCCCCCCATTCTCTCTCCCTTCTCCTGACCACATTTTGATTGGGAAAATGCCTCCTTAGAAAGCACAGAGAAATTTAGGTATAAATTTATTTCAATATTCACATTTCTCATCTCTAATTCTATCCACATTATTTCTTACTAAGTTCCCTATGTTAGAGTAAATATCAGCTTTCTGGATTAAAATCAAAGTTAAGAGAAACATGTTTCAAATTAAAATGAACATTTTCCAAATAAAGGTCTGTTAAGGCTTAAAAAGATCTGAAACCCAAAACAAATGTTTACCTTGAAATTCAACTGATCCAAACAAGAACAACTTTGATAAGTATGTAAAAGACTTTGTAGGTTCTAGTTTAATAACATCAAGGCCTTTCCTCTGCAACATCAACCACTAATAGGCAGAAATTTCATTCCTAGTAAGAGAATGCTTGAAAGAAGAGAATCAGAAAGCATAAAGGAAAGTGAAACTTACTGAATTCCATGAAAAATTGTTACCAACTTTGCTCAGAAGGATAATTCCCTCCTAACCATTAGTACACATTTTGGTAATAGAGACCATTTTTCAGAGGCTATTTTGCTTGGCTTTTTATTAAACCACCTTCCCCAAAGTAATCATCCACCTCTCCTATAAATGAGTTGGTGGCTTTATGTAACACACCTATATGTACTTCAATGTGTTATAAGTGTCAGCAGCAGCATTCAGGAATTTCTGGTTTCTGATCCCACGTGCAAATTCAGAAGCATTCTGAACCTTCCACACTAGCTTTACTTCTTCGTTAGAAAGCACAAACAAGCATAAGCCACTGATGCTAAAGAACATACTACCTTTAGAAAGAAAAATACTCTTCAAATCCCTTAAACTGTTGTTTTAAGCTACAAGACAATTCAATAGTTATTTATGTATTATAAAGAAAAGCTGTTGATTCCATATACCCTCCCAGCACTTCGCTAGTTTTCTAACACACTGTTCACTTATGGGCACCAGTAGCAACAAAACCGTATCCAATTCTCTGTATAAAACAGCAATGTCACTAATAGGTGCTGGCCACAGGGTCTGCATGCATGAGAACATCAGACATACTGCAACTCCTCCAACAGGAAGGTCTAACCTTAGTCATAGGTGATCCCATTGTCTAAATTGGTCTCAAACTTCATGAAGCATGATGTGGTCAAGTGACAGAAGCTCTGTCAGTGAACCTAGATTTGCTTTCCATTGTTAAACTCTGATACATCCTGATGTTTTTGAACTCCAAAGCTGCTTGCAATAGACACAGCTTAAACATTAATTCACAAAGTCACAATCCAAGAGCCACCCTCAACCATACGCCAAATCCCAAAGAAAAACAATGGAGAAGTAGCCTCTGAAAACCCAGTCTGGCCTATACGTAAACTCTTGTAGAGTTTTGGCTGCTATAAGAGCTGGGGGAGTTGGAGGGAAGAACAGAACAGAGAGCAGAGCCTTACTCTGCAAGGCTGGAAGAACTAAGAGCTATCAACAAACTGCAAATTCATTTCTCCAAAGCACAGCAGTGATGGAAAAGCGTCACTGAAAGTGAAGGATTTAAGGGGGGGTGGGGAGAATGAAGATTTGATTTCCTTGAGCTTCACCATAAAAACGTCACGCAGAATAAGAAAATACAACACAAAAACTGCCCTGTCAGCAGTTGGCCTTTAACACTGCACACATGTTAAGTATCAGTGCTTTGATCGTAGCCAGCTATGAAAATATACACTGCTTATTCAAATAAAAGGGAAAAGAAAAAGATGCATTTGTCATGAGTACTCTTTGCCTCCATCTGCTGCTCAGCTAAACCTTTCTAAGAAACAACCTCGGTAGAAATCCATGACACCATTAGCTAAGGTTCATTTATTAGCCTTATTTTTTAATCCAACTCTGCTCTCAACAACTTATGCAACGCAGTATGAAGATGACCTATGCTGACCTAAGCGACGGTGCTTTATCAATTACTCCCCACAGCCACCTCTACACCTGGGAATCAACATCATTAAAACAAACAAGCAGAAAAATGCAAACCTGATAAAGCCTCCAATGCAGCAACAGAAATCTGCACCTGCCTCCCTGCAGCCACTGCCACCTGCACTATTCCACACACACAGCTTCACGCAGAGATTCACTTGTCAAGCTGCTGGAAGTACCTCAAATACAACAACACAAAAACAACCCAAAACATTCACCCCCAATTATATTTGACTGATTTTCAATGAGGGTGTTTTAAAACTGTACTCATCCTTAGGGTACAATAACAGATTTCAGCAAAAATAATAACACTACATTCAAGTTTCTACCTACTGTGTTAAAACACATTCATAAAGCTTATTGAAACCTGCACTTAAGAGTGCTAAGTCATAGGACTGGACATTTTCAGCTATGTTTACCTGATTCCCTTGCATTTAAGTGCTATATACATTTGGATATAGAGTGCTTTTTTCACTGATTCCTCTAAGAGAGAAATCATATTAAATTGCCACTGCAATAGAAAATGAGGGTTTGGGGTTTTTTAGTTGATATATACAGGAAGAAACAGAACACACAGACTACATAAACTGATGCTAGACACTGAAAACAATGAAAATAACATCATATCATCTCAAAAGTTACGGAAGCTGCTTTGTACAGACTGGGCTGCAACATGCAACTTTTCTTCAGCCAGAGCAAACAAACTATAGCTGCTAAGGAAATAATCCAAGTATTTGATTAGAATTACTGTTACATATAGAAGTATTTCTGAAGTACTTCATGTCCAGTCACCACACACACAGTCACATCCACTTAAGATGCACATTCAGTTTGTGTACTGAGTGACTTCATAAAGTAATTACTCCAGTGGAGGCTAATTATCTAGTAGGATTTGGGCAGTCAGTTGTTACAAAACACTTCTGAGAATAACTGAAGCTTTTCCAGTCTCCCTGCCACAGTTTGGAAGCTGTTTCTGCACATCACAGCAGCTCTGCCTGATGCTGTGAAATTGCTAAATCATGCAATACTTGCATTGGCTGCACGAAATCTCCTATGACTTGTGTTAGGGACATCGCATGTGACAGAACAGCTACTGAGAACAGCTCTGTCCCAGGGCAGGTAGGTCACAGCAATTGCTCTTCCTGTAAAAATCTAAATTAAATAAAATAAACACTAAGTAGGACACTGACATTTCTATGTCCTAGTAGAAGAAAACATAAGTAACTAATATGACATGTGACGACACTTCCAGGCACTACAGTCAATTACTTCTCTTCTCCCAGTCACTTGGGAGAAAATTTTCTCAGGGGAAAACAAACCCACACCAAAAAACTCTGTCTGAAAGTCTTAGAGCAGATATCGCCTTCCAAAAGCTGGGTAGGAAGTTTTGCTTTCTGCAAAGCAAGCAATACAATTTCCATCGACTTGGAAAAGGACCGGGATATCGCTGCAATCTCTGTATTTCTAAATCGTTCTGCACACCACAGGGAAATTTTTTCTGACCTATTCCCACTCATCCCCAGCCTCAGAATCTGAGCTAATCTCTCAGTGCAGTAACACAGGACCTCAGGTGTAATTCCAGATGGCAAATGTGTTTTCCCATCCACATCTCCATGAGCTTTTGCTCATAGTTAGCATCTCATCACCACGCTGTAGCCCCACACATCGCTACTTCAGGTCGGCAGGCAATGTACAGCAAGCAGGGAGCTAGGAGACTTCCTAAGTCACAGAACAAAGCCTCTTCTCCTGCCCCCAGGAACTCTGTTAGGGTTCTGCTCTCCCCCAAATTCATATCTGCATACTGAGCAATTTGTCCCTATGGGAAAGATTATAAAGGTAGAAAGAAAGGTAGATATCACAATCAAGAAGTTCAAGACACCAAATTTCTGTACGTGCATTCACATCCTAATTATATCTATGTTGTAATACACACTTATAGACAATAATTACTCCATCCAGCTGAAAACTAAGATCGTAAATCAATGGATGCAACCTAAGCAACCCAACCTAATTTGGGATCAGTTTTAACTTGGAAGTTGGCCCTGCTCTGAGCAGAGGAATAACCAGGTGACCTGAGAGAATCTCTCCATCCTCCCTTTTCAGTTATTTCTTGATAAATAGTCTCCAGCCTATCAAAACAGCTGTGGTACAGCATGCCAACATGGATTAAAAAAGTAATAACAGCAAGTGTCTAACGTGATTTTTTTCTGCAAAGAATTTCCTCCAATATTATTAAACTGGTAGCCCGAGAGGTAGAATAAATGACATACAGGACACTAATCTCCAGGCTGCTCCAACAGAAGTTTTTAATCTGTTAGCAACAACACTTAGAAAATAAACTTCTTAAAATGAAGACTGACTCATCTGGAGGCAAACCCTGCAGCCCCTGTGACATTATGGCAGTTATGTGGCTTTTTTCATTAACATTTGTGATTGAAAAAGATCTTTCCAGGATGGAGACATTCATCCATAAAATAAATAAGCACTTCACCCTGCTCTTTCAGTGACCTCACATGCATGAGCAAGGTAACTCCACTGGTGGTGACTAACATTCTGCTGACACTGGCAAACGTCTTCTGGCTGCAGGAAAGGAAAAGGACACAATTCCTCAACAAAATGAACCTCTTAAGAAGGTTAACTTAACAGGCTGACTTGATCCTTTGTAAGTAGTTCAGGAAATTCAGCTTCTGAACAAGGTATACAAAAAACAGCTCTGAAGGAAGGAGGAAAAGAAAGGCAACAACACAGACCACAGGACAATACTGTGCCCAAAATTTCTTCAAGGGAAAAGCAGAAGTGAAACAACACCTATGGGTATTCAAAGTTGAGATTAATACACTATAATCGGATTAATTCCGGTACAAAAGGCAAACATCTGCATTTCTCATGTGACAAAATGAGGGCTCTGCCTTACCGCACAGCTACAGAATCACAGGGCAGCTGGGGTCAGCAGGGACCTCAGGGTTCAAACTTCAAATCCCATTCTCAGAAGGCTTTCTGCTCAGGTTCACCAATTGTTCAGACAAAGCTGCTGGAAATATCAGTTAAAGCTCAAATACTGCTGATGTTCGGAAGAGTGGGACAATGGGGACACAACAAGCTAATCTGGCAGCAACTGTATAATTTGACTTGTTCCCCAGTGTAATGTGATGGAAAGCACAGCAATGACAGCAGAGCAGCAAAGTCCTGGGCTGCAGCAAGTGAGGACTTACTCACACGCAACAGCTATGGGCACAGAAAGGAATGAAAGAATCTGCTTACATTTGAAAGGCCTCAGGTACACAGAGGTCTCCAGCGAGATACCCTTACCTCCACTGCCAACCCTTAAATGAGGTCTGGGAAGGGCTGGATCCTGGCTCCAACCCTTCTGGTCACACAGATGCACTGCATGCAGCTGAGCTCCCCCGGGTTGGCCCTGCCTTCCCACCAGGTGCTCAATCACCGATTCAAGCTGTGACTTAGTATTTCAGCTGCACCCAGGAAGAGTTACTTTACTTCAAGCTACAGCAGTTAAATGTATTTTTTATTATTTTAAGCAAGACTTCATAATCAAGAAAACCTCAGGCCACTTCGCTTTTAGAAGAAGACCTAAACTGTGCCAGAGTTTTGACCTGGCCACATCCCTGCTACTTGAATTCATCTACACAGATGATACCAAAAGGGTAAGCCTAAAAGATTAGCAAACCTTTGTGAGCTTTAGCTGAACTGACGCAGGCAATGAAACTGAAAGTACCAAGGATTAGAAACGCCAAGAAAGGGCCAACAAAATCCTAGTGACTACTTGAACCCACATTGACCCCACAGTCATAACACTACGCTACAGTGATCCCTCTCTTGCTGACAGCTCTGAGAGACGACAACAGATCACGCTAAACGCAGCCTGACAGCCCCAGCTATCTTTCTTAAATAAGTTATTTGGGCTTGTTCCTAGCATTAAGAAATTCACAAAGCTTTTTTAAGATGAGGAGCAATGCATAAGGAGAGAAAAAGACATCAGTCCTGTCTTCAAGTTTCTCTGCAAACACGACCAAACTACCAACGAAATCATGCCTACCAATACCTGCAAACTTCAATGCCAAAATATATTGAAAGTGTTATGTTTAAAAAACAAGCTTCCAATCCTCCCGTTTTCTTCTACCCATTCAGCTAAACCAGCAAGTTGTCTTAAAATAGATGCAATATTTTCCAGTCTTCAAACAGAGAAATGCCATATCCAGCGTGGATTTCTTAAGACAGTAATAGGACTTCACCTTCAGGCAGTCACTCCCACTAGCAGCATTCTGGAACCAACTAAAACACCATTTGCAAAAGCTAGATGACAACAAGCGAACATAAACCAAGTTATGGCAAATATGACTAAAAATATAAAGCTTTTCTATCAACTTCTTTCCTGTAAGTTGGAAACCATACAGCCTTTAAAACAAAGATTCAAAGTGGCCAATACTGTATTCAATAGGTAAAAGAGGAAAGTCAGAAGAGAGAAACAGACTAAAGTAACACGCTCAGTATTGTCAATGTCCTTCAGTGTCCTTCAGGTTTATTTTAATTTTTCTTGTGGAAGAA
This sequence comes from Coturnix japonica, assembly GCF_054131305.1. Classification (NCBI taxonomy): domain Eukaryota; kingdom Metazoa; phylum Chordata; class Aves; order Galliformes; family Phasianidae; genus Coturnix; species Coturnix japonica. Next base: position 83,365,477 of record NC_140666.1, on the reverse strand, counting down.
CATGACATTAGGAAAGGTCAGAAACTGGAGGAATCCTACATAGCATATCCAAACTCTTATTGATTGCTATGATTCATCTCTTTTCTCCTCTAAGATATTTGACCAATAATTGTTTTATTTACAAGAACTGAAGGTGCCTCTTATGGAGAAAATAACAGCATTTCAAGTGCTAGCAGTCAATTCTTCAGCTCACCTCTAGAGCTCAAGCAGGAGCACGCACAGATATAAAGGAGTGAGACCTGCCCAGGTTCACAGCCAACCACCAGCACAAGAGAACAGCAGCTCTCCCAGGTGGCAAGCAATACCAAAAGCTACCTGCACGAGCTACAACCTCTTAGCTCCAGAAGCATCTTTTTCATTCTTGATGAAGGAAGCAGGCTGGCTACACTAGGCCAATGTATTATTGTACAAACATTATTTTCTTATATTAGGGACAAATTGAAACAATTTCAATTGCAACTTCATGACTGGTCTAAGGAACACAGAGGCAGGACCTCTTCTGCCTTACTAGAACTCTTCACACTGTCCCATGTGACACTATTAACAAACTAGAGAAACAATCCAGATAGAAATAAAAGTCTGCTTAAGTACTTGTGTATATACTGTATGCTATTAAAGTCTGAGTATGTTTCACATTCTGCCATGGGTCTGGCTCCGTGCAATTTAAGAAAATAATTAAGTGTTGTTACAGTCCACTTGGATTGCATTAAGGCATGAAAAATGCTTTCCAAAGCAGGAATAGAATTTACATTACAATAAACTGACTCCATTTTACAGATGAACTGTAATGACTTGCTGTTGTCAATTGAAAGAAATCCCCATTTCTCCAGAATCTTCCTCCCCCATTCCAACATACCAGGCTGGCTGCCAGTCAGCTCCTGCACCTCAAACCTGTTCAGTCAACAAATCTAACTGGGGAAAAAAAATACAAGCTAAGGTGCAGGATCAAGAGTGGAAATGAGGTCAGTTCAGTTCTCAAAAAACCCTGAACCATTTTCTTACAGGATGAGTCAGGTCAGCAAGGGTTCCAACAAACACCATATGCAAAGCTGGGGAAGCAATGGGAACACTGAAGAGCTCAGTCATCAGCTGGCAAGCTCAGGTCTAACCAAAATTGAACAAGAAAGCAGTACTCAAGAAAAATAGGTTCTAATGAATGAGCACTTCAAAGCAGGATCAACTAATTGCCACAGATCACAAACTGAATAGAAGTCAATGTCACAACGCTGATAAAACCAAGATCACACACAACCACTATAGAAGTGCATTCCAGCCCCCATGGCTCTCCCTCCAGCCTAGTCACAGCACTGGCCATCAAGCTCTGTACGCCATCTACATCTCAAAATGAAAAAAGAAAAGCAAAAAGGAACAAGAATAAAAGGCTTCCAAAGATACAGCTTATAAATGTACTAAAGCAATCATAGCTCACTCAGGACAAAACTAAATAAAAATAAACACTACCACCAACAACTTTCCAATATGTAAAGAGTTAAAGACAAATTCTTCCATACTCCTTCAGGCTCATTAAAGAAGTTGAATTAACCTTCAGGAAAAAGTGATTGGCATTTGGAGTTGGAAAGGACCCAACTACAAAGGAAGAGCAATAGATTGCCCAAAGAAGTGGTGAAAACCATTTCTGACAAGTTTGAGAACTTGATTATGTAAATTGATGCCCAGTCCAGACCTGATTTACTAGATCTACATTCTGCTACAATACTGAAATAGCGAATCCTTTTAGATGTGTTAGTGTGGTTTTAACATCTATTTAATAATATAGTTTTTACAGAAGGAAGAAAAGGCAATCACAGCCCTCAGACATCACAAGATTCAGCCTTTTCAGGGCCTGGCTTATAAGAATAAGTTGGGGAGTCTGCATTTTTGGAAACACGTCGAGCCTGCTGGACAATGGCCTGAGAATCCTGCTGTAATTGATCCTGCTTTGAGCACAGGGGATGCATCGCACAGTCTGCATAGGTCCCTTCCAGCCTCATCCCTTCTGCAATTCTCTGATGCTTGCTCAGAGCCCAATTGTAAATCTATTTACAATTACAACGTACAAAAAGCTTTGATATAATAGCATCATCAAAGCAGGGCAATTCTGCACAGACATAAAAGAAAAAATTCACATAATTGATTACTTGATACCATTACGCTATTCTGTACCAATCCTTTAAAGACACTGAAGTAACAAAGAAGGTTTCACACAGTGTCACCAATTTAATAAGGCATTACAGGAAGAAAAAATTAAACTGCAGTTGTACATTTAAAATAGCATTCCCCTATGAAAACAAATCACGAGGAGTTTGCAGTTCAGCTGTCTCTTAAGGCAATAAAGACTGCACATTACTCTCCGGCCCAGCTAGGTTGGCTCATAAATTAAACAGGGTCAGGCTGTTCAGCAGCAGATTAGAAGAAACCCAGATGTTTCCAGGAAGGCCATAGCAGTGGCGATGCACTTGGCCATGCTCTTCACCAACCTGACCTGAACCCATGTCCCAGCATGACATCAGATTAGTCTGTTGCTGAATGTGCAACTCATATGATTCATTGGTTACCAAATCCTGGGACAACTGTGATCAGAAGGCAGGAAACCAGGCCTCAAAAAGGCCAATTCTTAAGCTTTTCTCCCCCGTTTATTTAATAGTATTATAATTTGACCACCATACACAACGAATTCCCACATAATTTCCACTGGATGCAGTATTTACTTTTCAGCCTGAACTGCAGTGAACCTACAAAAGCTGCTGGGGATTTTCTTTCCAAGAGAGATACGCTAGGATACAAGGGGTCTAAAACAGTAAGGTTCTAAATACAAAAGGCCTAAAACATGCTAATTATTTTCCCTAAGAATCTGCCATTGTGCTTGAATGGGCCCATAGAGAAGAAGGGCCCAGAAAGCACCTGGATACTTGATTTTTTTGTTTGTTTGCTATATTCATTCCATCAAGCTATCATCAGAAATGTATAAAGCTCATTTCAAAACTAGGAGGCTGCAGAGGGTGCTCCAACACTGCTTACAGCCAATTTCTATTCGATCCCCATATTCCTCAGTATGTCTCTCATCAATTTTTCAGACCTAATTAGAATTTGGAAATAATGCCCTCAAAATACTTTTGAAGGCAGATTAAGATCAGACTTCCCCAAATCCCTGTAAAGAACCCACAGAGAAAAGTGACAGGAATCATAGTACTTAATTTATCCTCAACAAGAGGTATTCTGGGTGAGGAAAAACATCTCTGAGGACAGCATCATGTCACCTTCTTGTAGCACCTGATATATCAAGGACTTGATTGTTCTACATGAATCTAATAGACTGGACAGTGGGGAAAGGGGACACAAAGACAGAAACATAATGCAGTATCATAACCCAATGTGCTTAAGGAAATCTCTTCCCATGTCCCTTAAGAAAACATCCTCCTTAGAAGAAAATGTCTGCGGCTTTGAGAGTAGCTTCTCAGAAATAGCAAAACTCTCCACTGTTTGGGTCACCAAACCACAGGATAAAGCACACAGTGCAGAATGAAGTAACCTGTGAAGATGGTACTCTGCACTTGATGGGAGAGAGTAAAAAATATGGCCTCCGCATACCCCATATATTACATTTGTATTTAGCACTGCAAAGTTTGACTTGCCAGCAATCAAAACGAAGATAAACTTCTTTCAGCCAAAATTATTGTACTTCTCCCCATCCTTACAGTTCTGCTAATCCTTATTCCAGTAAGAGCAAAGTGAAAAATATTACATTATCTGACAATACTGCCATTAAATATATTAATAGTGAATCAACTGATGAAAGTTAAATAGAGGAGAGACTTTTAAAGACTTGGAAATTAATTAAAAATGTTGAATGTGGCTGATTCATCCCTTTACTGGCTCCAAGCTCCAAATTAGCGAGTCCTAAGTTTGACAATTCCTATAACGAACTTGAAACAGAAAACAGATATGCCAAACAGACAATACAGCATTAACTGGATACCTCAGTACCTTCACAATTCCTGTTTAAAAGCACAGCCATCTCAAAGCATCAAGCAGTTCAACTATGCAAAAACGCCATCCTTTCATAGCTCACTGCTTCTGTAGCTTTGCTTTGTGTCTTTGTCACCGCAGTATTACCTACATTAACATTAATACCAGGTCTGTACCTTAATGTCACCTAAAAATAACTTGAGGTGGGCCCGTGTTTTGCACTAAAAACTGAATCACAAGTCCAACTCTTTTAGTTCCACGTGACTTCACCTTGGTTTCAGAGTGCTCCCTTACTACACAAGTCACCACCTTCCATGCAAGAGAAACAGCAATAGAACGGGTGATATTTGAACTAGCAACATCAGTATATCTTTCTTCAGATTACAGATTTCGTTCTACCACTACCTGTTGTGAATTCAAGATGTAAATCATAAAGACTGAAGACACAAAGTCATGGTCTGTACAAGGTAATACAAAGAGCCTGTTGCCACAAAAAAAGAGGTGATCCTGCTGCTCCTCGAGCAGTAAAAGAAAGGAGTCAAACAGCATATAGTAGCAGAGTTATGTTACCAGACTTGTGATATGGAGTAGCTATAAACTGACTCATATTCTGGCACGAGTTTGCAGCAAAGAGGTTCAAAGTTTGAGTTTAATCATTACTGACAATGTTTCATCCAATGCTGCAAAACCTCTGCATCTCAGAACTGCCTCTTAAATGCTGGCATCTAATTCATACCTTATTATACAGTGTTGATAGCATCATTTGGTTGGTTGCCTGCTTTTTTTTTTGCCTCCACAAACCAAGCAAGATGTAACATCTTTCAGTAAGATACCCCACCTCAATGAGAAGTACTTTGCACTTCAGACTGCTGGATAGCTATTGAATAGGCAGACACTCTTCCCCAACCACAAATAACCCAGGGGGTTTACCACCAGGGGGAGATGGGGATGACAAAACAGAGCTGACTGAAGGCACTGGTAGTGAGGCGCCAGTCTGAATGTGCCTAATTAACAGTAGAACATCACCGTTACCTGTCTCCCATACGTTCTCATTTGTAAGCAGGAGCTGGGCAGTGAATCTTAGCATATGGTGACAGTAAGCTGTGCTCCAGACTTTGAATAGCAAAGTACATACAATCTGGTTCTCAGTTTCAGCTGTAAACCATGGCAGCACTGCAATCTTGAAAGGAAAAGTAACATCATATAAAGCTGTGGACAGGAGTAATGATGGATAAGGAATAAAATAATTAAACCCCACAATTTTTTTCTGACTGCTGTGGCTATTAACTTATATTTGGGGAAACTAAACCTTCATGCCTTTTGAAAGCTAGAAAAAAATAATCCTGTTTGGTGTTATAAGAACAAACAGAAGACACACGAGTTGTGGGTCACTCATGACATGGAAGCACAGAGAGAAAGAAAAGCAAAATAAGCCAGAATCACCCTCATGGTACTGCATCACTTGGCCTGCCCTGTAACACAGCTCTGGGCTTCAATTGAAGCTGTGCTTGGCTTTCTTATGCTGAAAGCAATGCTCCCAGCAGCAAGGTCATCTAGTGACTCTTCAGGAACACTCATCAAGAAATATTTGCAGTAATTTGACAGGGTTTATTCTTTTGAAAAAGCATGCATTAATATTTAGTGGGTAAATGTTTTCTCTAATTCAGAAGCTTTTAAAATACTGATCGAGTCAGGTGAACTCAAATAACCATCAGCTCTGCTTCAGGTAGGAAGCAAACAACTAGACAGCAGTTCACTTGTATTTGCTAACATCATAATAACAGATTACCTACACAAGAACATAAGAGATCTCACCCAGGGCACCACATGTCCCTACAGGACCTACACACGTAACCCCACAACCAGCATGTTCCATCTTGAACACACACCAGTCACCACCAAGGGACTGACTACTATTTTCACGTCATCTCTTATGCCTCTAAAATCCAAGGCAAAAGTAATCATGGGAGTAAGATGAGATCTGCTTTATAGCTCTTTATTCTCCTCCTTCTACGTTCTTTTAACTCCATCTTATTCTCATAATCCACCTTGCAACACAGAATGACATCACTTCAATTGCGTCAAGGTACTTCTATATGGCTGTCAACTAAATGAGGTACACTCATCCATCTCTATAAAAACACTTCACAAAAGCATTAAATAACACATTCAGAAGTGCATGTACTCTATCTTCCTGAATCTTGAAGATTAAATAAAAGCAGGTGGTTCTTGCAGGGAATCTGGAAGGCTTTAAAGAAAGCAGTCTGAAATGTTCTAATGCTCCTACTGTACAAATAAGAACTCCAGCAGCTGGAAACAGGAAGGTGAAATGCCTACCAACAGGTCTGTGCTTATAAAAGGAGAATCAGGCAATGAGGCACTGATATGATCCTCTCATCACTCCTAAAAAGACTTGTAAGATAACAAACATCCAAAAGCCAAGTTCAGACAAACATACAAGAACCCTTTCATGCTCAGCTCTATAACATTGCTCAAGTTTCTTCTCAAAACCAATCGGACTGTTCATAATATCTGACGAACTTCAGAATTTCAGGTAAATTTTCCTACATTAGAAGGTTTACAGAGGAAGGTGAAAATTAGAAGAACACCATGTAGAAATGCAGAACACCCTGAACATCTGGTTAGTTCATCTACAACCACCTGTAATTCTCAGAGATCAAAGTGATGGCTGGAATGGCAGGAATTAACACATTCCAGCATAAACATCGTGCCAATTTATTTTCACCTATGCCCCATCCGAAAATATAAAGCACACAACTGGAAAGAGAACATCACCTTCTTTTTCCCACCCTTAAATTTTATCTCAGGTGTTTTTATTCCAAGCACTTTCTTCCACCACCCCACCTTCATCTCTCCCCCTCAACATCCTTTGCCCAATAGCCCCCCTTTCATTCATTCACCCAGCCAGGAGTACATGGAAGTGACACAATGCTCACTGTTATGTTATTCATTCTGAACAGCTATCAAGTGTATAAGGTCCTGTGAAAGTAAAAGAAGGATGATCCTGTAGCCTATAAAGACAGGGCAAAGCAGGGGCAGTCTTCACATGACATTCTCAGAGGTCAGTCTCGCTGCACAATACTATACATAATCAGAGTCTCACTCTAGAATCCTATTTCCCTCTATAACCCAGTTCCTGTCAATTAGTTCTTCAGGGCATTCTGACCTTAAATGATATCAGAAGCATTAACACTCTAAGGAGGAAAATATAGTGAATGTAGAGGAACAGGAATAAGCAGAGCCACCATCAAGAGGATTGGGAACATCATGAATTCCCAGGCTGGGCCCATGGAGGTAATACAAAACTGTTACTAACTATTGGGGAGACAAGAAGAAAATTCCCATAGGCTGCAGAGAACAGACATATAAACTGAATGGAGCAAGCCTGATCCACATCAAATATATAATAAGAGACAGGCTCTCCAGTTTTAGCAGCAAGGCACACTGAGACAAGAAGGCTGGACCCTACTTTGCCCAAACATACAAAGCTCACCTTTTCCTGTATCCTAAACCTACAGCTCTATACAGTGTATCAGAACCTGGGTCACTTAACCTGCTTTACAACATCAGGCAGCTGAGGCTGCTTCAGCAAAGGAAAAACCAAGCTCTGTTACACAGCAATGTCTGCTGCATGCAGGCTGAGTGCTCTGCTTTGTTGACTTGGGATAGCTCTGGCTGAGGGAACTAAATAGCTGCAGCTTGCCTGAAGGGCAGTAGTTCACTTCCAGAATACAAGCATGAGGCCATTAAGCCAGTTATCCCCAGCTGGTAATTTTAGCTACAAAGTATTTGCATATTTTGTACCTTGAAAATGCAAACAAAGACTCATGAGGATGGGTAAGACAGACTCCAATGTAGCAACACCTTCCAGTGAAACAATCAAGCTTGAGAAACTTGCTTTGTCAGATGCACTCCGAAGGCAGGTCAGTTTTCAGACATGAGCCAAACATACCAACTCAGGCTTCAATTCATTTATTTTTAACATGGTTATTTTAAAATAGCTTCACTGAATACATTTTTTAAACGAACGTTGCTTGCAAAACTACCAGCACAGGAGACAGTAACTACTAAAATAACTAAATAAAGCGTGTCAAAGGTGTTTTCATTGCTAGCTTCTTCCAGTTAGCTCAGGAATAAAGAATTCTTTGGGCACTCTAAAATACTTGAGCTTAAGGACTATGGCTCAATGCTGTTTCTTTTCTTTTTTTTTTTTTTCTTTGTATCATCATTCTTCTAAATAACATGGAAGAACATATTGTATTCTAAGTATATATATATAAATGGAAAAGAATTTTTCTCTACAATCTGCTACCGCCACATCAATGCAATCCAAGATGAAGAGCAGAATGGAATCTGCAGGACAAGGAGCACATCGGGTCACACTGATGGACACCTGAAAACACACACGTCACTAGAATGAGGTTCACTTTAAGCACTCATTGCTAGTAGTCATTGTGGCAGCCAGAAGTATAAATGGACTGAAAAATGATTAGATACTAAGGAAGAATGTTCCCAAGCTATTGGATTATAAGGGCACAATCTGTAGCTCAGCACACAACTAAGATGCAGACTACCATAAGCTGAAAAGAAATAAAAGCCCAGGGGACGTATCACTTTCCATTCATCTCGTCTTTTCCCCCAAGGCATCTGTTACAGGACACTGAGAGCCACCAGACATGACACCAGGCTAGATGGACCTTCAGTCTGATAGACTGTAACCCTGCCCACATCAGCCCACATAAGAAGAGTCATTTTGCGAGGTGTATGCATTTCTCTCATATCAAAGTAATCATAGAATCAGCAAGGTTAGAAAAGACCTCCAAGATCACTCAGTCCAACCACCAATATTCCCTCACTAAACCATGACCCTCGGTACAACATCTAAGTGTTGCTTGAACACTTCCATGGACAGTGAATCCACCACCTCCCTAGGCAGCCCACTCCACTACCTGGCCACTCTTTCAGAGAAGAAATTATTCCTAATGCACAACCTCAATCTCCTCTGACACAACTTGAGGCCATTCCCTCCGGTCCCAATCTCAATCCCCTCATTCAGGTTATCAATAAAGCTGGGTTTGACTCTATTCACCACCAAGTAACTAAGTACAGACAAACAAATCTCTTGCAGACAACTGCAACAGTTTACCTACTTGACTTTCTCAGATACAGGTAAACCAAGGCTAAGAAATAATATGACTTGCAATTATTTTAAGTTAGCTACTGAGCTGCAGAACAAACAGCAAAAAATTATTAGTTTCCACACCGGAATTCAAACCACTAGATGGTGCTTTGAAAATGAAGCTGTTCAGCACACAGAACTGTGAAGCCAGAATAACATATGCTGATTTATTGGTTGCCTTCCACAGGATTCCTATCAATACTGCTGATCGCTGCAGTTCAATAGCTGCAGCCTCTGATCAGACAGTAGTAACAAGAAGAATTAAGCAGGTAATTGAGCGAGATCAAAGAGCTGATTTAAAAACAGTGAGCATCTCCAGCGCTGTTTCCCCAGATAGTACAGATTCCTGATCCTTCCAGGTTTGGAAGCCATTAGATGTTAATATACACGTGGCATTAAGTACCAGATTTTGATCACAAACAGCGTGGTGCAGAAACTTGGATTATCATACAGCACCAAATTTGTGCTACTAATCATATTTCTTTCTTTCACTCTTCCTTCAGGTTCTCCTAAGACACTTTTCCTCAAGTCACTCTGGTTCTCTCCCATGAGCAGTAAATATTTCACTTCTAAGATGTACAAGTCACAGCTAAAACAAAATGCTGCTTTCCAACTATTACTCTGTAAACTGCTCCTACCTCTTCCATTCATTCACTCAAAACCTGTCTCAATAATTGCATGGCTACCTCAGCAGCTTCATCTTTTTTATGATGGGCTGAAATGGTGAGAAATGAAAACACAGCTTAAAATAACCCTTCCTACATCTCATTCTACTGAATCAACTTTAAAAGTGTTCTTCACAGTGTGTTAAGCACATCCTTGAGACTAATTTTTACTGTCTTCTCTTCCTCCATAGTTCATATTTCTATTCATCTTCTATATAGAACTTTTTCTTCCCTTCAGAAATCCCTAACATCTTTCCTCCTCCTTCCAAAAAGAAAAATCAATGCTGCCTATTTTTCCTAATATTTATTTCCTATTTCTAAAGTAACTCTGAGAATGCTCCCTAAGCAAGACAACATTCTTAAATGCAACTTTTAAAGCCCAGTACTTACCTGCTCTTAAACAAACAAACAACAAAGCAAACAGCACCACCACCACCACCTTATCCCTGCACAAGGCTGAAGCTCCCAGAAGGTATTTGATTACCTATTTTTTATTGCCACTGGGTCTCCCTTTTCTACGTTAGGCAATGCCTGATGCATGTTCTTCTTTGCACAGCGTCTTCTTCTTAAGTCACCCCAAGCAGAAGGGCTGCTAAAAAACAGCATCAGGCCCCCAGGCTCTTGCCAGCCTGGTGAACACCTGAGTGGGACAAAGCATGCATGAAACAAGGCACTTGCTACCTATAAGCATGAGCTTTGTGCTGAGAACGTAAGGAATTCTTGAACATTTATCACAAGATGTGCCTACTATCACATAGGAAAAGAAGACGAGAGCAAAAAACATAAATAAATAAAACAGGGTGGTGAATGAACAACTGAAATGAAAAAAAGAAATTGAAATCTCAAGAAAAACATATTTCTTGGCTCTTATTGCCCCAAAAGAATAACACAAAAAGTGAGCATCAAAGATGCTGCAGTCTTATACTAAGCAATTAAAATATCTTTAAGTCTTGCTTGGAAACACATTTTCCCCCCTATTCAAATACAGAACAGTTCTTTAAAAATGCTGATAAATCAGAGCTCCGCTCAACACTGACCCCGGTAACAAGTTACCTGCTCTTAGCTCCAGCTATTCTCCAGCCTCAAACAGCAACATTCCTAGGAGTTGCTCTGAATACTTTGGTTATCAAAAGCATTTCATAACTGCACAAAAGCAGCCTGTTCCCATCCTTCTGTGGGATGCTCACATCTGCCTGGGAGCAGGCTCTGACCTAGCACCTGTGGAATGTTCCGACAGCAAAAGGCACAGGATAAGGAGTGACAGGAAATGTTTCTATTCTATCTGTGCTTGTATTCAAACATTTGGATTTAGGAGTCGCCCTTTTTCTCGGAGCAGCAGCTGTGCCAAGGAGGCAGTGGGGTGCCTGCAGCATCCCCAGGCAGTCACAGCACACAGCGTCAGCCCTGAGCTGCTTCCAGTCACTGCTCTGCACCTTCTCCTGGTTCAGAAGTGAACACTAAGTCCTTTCCAAAAGCTCACCACGTTGTTTCCTGTTTGTGGCCCGCAGATTCATCTCACAGAAAGCACTCAGAAATTAGATTGCAACCTACGTAGCACAGGAGTTGGAAAACAAAGCCTCATCTCTCTGCTCTGCCTCTATGATCTCAGCTGAGAGCAGCCTCCTACCAGCTGCGTGCATCATGTCGCTCTTATTTGTTTCACTCTTTGTTTACCTCAACCATCAGCATTAGAGCCGGTTTATTAAATCTGGGTGTCCAGCCATACCTGGAGAGTTAGAACGGGGTGAGACAGCAGGAGAATAACGATGCAGGACAGTCATGCCCCAGCATTAGCCAGGACTTTGCACTTCCCTACACTCACATTTCCTCTCACATCCTCGCTACATTCAAACAGATGCAGCAGTTTCAATGTCAGTGTGTGTCCCGATGCAGGTCCCTGCCTCTTACAGCAACTTGACAATTACACTGATAGCTTTGTAATGACATCCTGCTAAGCAATACCTGCTCTGTTTCATTTCTTAGTCTCCCCTATGTAAAAATATTATTTGAAACAGTTTACACAAATACTTTTGGGATATTGGACTATCAAGTAGTTTTCCCTGGGATCAATTCAGAGCATTTACTGAGCTCTCTGGATGGACTGTGCTGTGAATGCACTGTGCTCTGAGCTCGTCACCTCCTGCTCCTTCCCAATCCCATTCCTCCACTGCCTTTGAAGTTCCCTCTGGATGCCACCAAACAACAAACAACCAGCAATATATGCTGCCATGCAGAAGTCTATTACATGATACCAGCATCTGGAAAGCCTCAAGAGAAGCAGTTTCCTACACATGCAATTGCAGTATCTAACTGATAAAACATACCTGGCACCTGCAGTGCCTAACAAGATTATAATTAAGCAACATCAGTAAAGTCAGACTTGCTTATAAGCTCCCTCCAAGAACTGGAAGTCTCTATACAAGAACTCCTCCATCTCAAACACTACCAAAACACGCCAAGGTTTGAAACATGTCATTGTTATTCATTTAACTACGTTATCCATAAGAATTCAATAGGCAAACAAGGAAAACAAAAACAAGGCTATTTCTGAAAACCACACTATGACACTGAACCACTCTGAACACGAGATTCAAGGCAGCACTTACTGCTCTCAAAACCAACCAGGACCATTTCCAAACAAAGTCTCAGCAGACCACAACTCTGCTTGCACCTCAAGCAGCTCCCTGGAGCAGAATCACAGAATCACAGAATGAGCCAGGTTGGAAGGGACCTCAAGGATCATGTAGTTCCAACCCCCCTGCCTGGCAGGGCCACCAAACATACACCTTTACTACATCAGGTTGCCCAGGGCCCCATCCAACCTGGTCTTGAACACCTCCAAGGACGGGGCATCCACAACCTCCCTGGGCAGCCTGTTCCAGGGCCTAACCACTCTCCTAGTGAAGAACTTCCCCCTAACACCCAACCTAAATCTTCCCTCTTTTAACTTAAAACCATTTCCCCGTGTCCTGCTATTGTCAGCCCTTTCCAAGAGTTTACTCCCCTCCTGGGTGTAAGTTCCCTTCAGGTATTGAAAGGCTGCAATGAGGTCACCGCGCAACCTTCTCTTCTCCAGGCTGAACAAGCCCAACTCCCTCAGCCTGTCCTCATAGGGGAGGTGCTCCAGCCCCCTGATCATCTTCCTGTCCCTCCTCTGGACCCTTTCCAAAATCTCCATGTCTTTTTTGTACTGAGGGCTCCACACCTGGACACAGTACAACAGATGGGGCCTCACAAGAGCCGAGTAGAGAGGGACAATCACCTCCCTATCCCTGCTGACCACCCCTCTCCTGATGGAGCCCAGGATCCCATTTGCTTTCCGGATCAGGAAGGCCCTGCTGCTGCCTGCAGTGCAATGAGATGACAGTGCGAGGTGGGGCCAGCAGCACACAACGGGGTGGGAAGATCCCCAGCACGGCTCAGCCCCATAGAAATAAAGGCATATATTGCCCAGTGCACACACTGGGTACTGAGAGCACCGAGCCCAGCAAGGTACTGCATAGCGCTAAGCAAGTCTTACCATAAAGAGCCAAAATCTCTATTAGAAAGATGATTTACATGAGATCATTCTCCATTATTAAGGTGAAACCCGATCCATTCGGATCCAGAAATCGCGCCCCAAAGCCGCACTTGCAATTCCCCGCACACTTCATTCAGTCACTCAAAGTTCGCCGATAAAAACCCAACAAGTCTTCCAACCTTTCCTGCCATCACTTCACTCCATCCCTCCTCTATTTCCACCTCGTATCTCCGTCACATCACCGCGTCCAACACGCACTGACCGGCTCTTCCTGCCCGCCCCGCCGCCACCAGCTCCGCAGCCTCAGCTCAACTTTTCCCTTTATTTTTCGGGAAAAGGGTGACGGGGCCGATGCTGAGCGCTGCGATGCGGACGGCTGGCGGTGACAGGACAAAATTGAACCGAGCGCTCCATAAGGTGAATCGCCGAGGGGCTGCGGGGCTGCGGGGCTGCTCACAGCCGAGCCCGGCGCCAGGTGCCCGCACAGCGCTCAGCCCCCAGCGACCCCCGGACCCACCCCGTCCCCCCTGACCTCCCCCGCCGCTCACCTTGGGTTTGTAGAGCCACTTTCGGAACCTGTTCATCATCCCCGCTGCCGCTCGGAGCGCGCCGCCCGCCGGCTGCGGCCACAGGGGCCCCGTGGGCTGCTCGTGGAGCGGGGCGAGTCCTGCTGTTCTCCACAAGGCTGCTCCTCCCGGCCCGGCCGAACGAAGGCTGCGCTCCGCCGCCTCAGCGCAGCGACCGGCCGCCGGCACCGGCAGCACGGAGCGCTCGGCGCCTCAATGCCCGCCCCCAAAACATTGCGCGCATTGCCCGCCCGCACAACAGCAGCGCCCGCTCTGCGCATGCGCGGGGGCTGGGCCACGCTGCCACTCAGCACCGCCCACTGACACCTTGACCAATCAGAGCGCGGCTGGGGGCGGCCTGCAGAGCGCTCGCCCCGCCTACTGAACCGCTCATTTGCGTAACACGAGGAGGGGTGCGGGACTACATCCTCCAGCGTGCCGCGCGGCGAACCGGAGGTGGCATGCGGAGCGCGTCGGCGCGGGGGATGCCGGGATTTGTAGTCTTCTTCCTATGAGCGATGCTGAGCGTGTTGCGCTCAGGACGCCGAGCCTGTTTGTCACAGCTGAGCTTGTCTGAGCGCGTAGCGTTCACTGCTAGGCCTAATGATCAGCGCGAGAGCAGAGCGCAGCCTAACTGCGTTGCTCAGCAACGGCGGCAAACAATGTCCGCCATCTTTCCTCCTGCCGGGTAGTTCTTCACGGCACTGAGGAGCTGCGGGTGGGACCGTGGAGGTGTGAGGGGCTGTAATGGCGGGGTGTGAGGGGGGACCTCATTGCAGCCTTTCAATACATGAAGGGAACTTACTCCCAGGAGGGGAGTAAACTCTTGGAAAGGGCTGACAATAGCAGGACACGGGGAAATGGTTTTAAGTTAAAAGAGGGAAGATTTAGGTTGGATGTTAGGGGGAAGTTCTTCACTAGGAGAGTGGTTAGGCCCTGGAACAGGCTGCCCAGGGAGGTTGTGGATGCCCCGTCCTTGGAGGTGTTCAAGGCCAGGTTGGACGGGGCCCTGGGCAACCTGATCTAGTAAAGGTGTATGTTTGGTGGCCCTGCCAGGCAGGGGGGTTGGAACTACATGATCCTTGAGGTCCCTTCCAACCCGGGTCATTCTGTGATTCTGTGATCCTGAGCTATTTGCAAAATAAAAAATATGTAATTATCTCTTGTATTTTATTGACATTTCTACAGTTTTCTTATTTCTTCCAGTTGTGAATAACTGTGATTTTTGAAAGCTTGACCTAAATGTTCTCTTGTACATGACTTCAGTGTGTTTCCTCTATGAGCCTATCAACATACATTATGCTACAACTGAAGAAGGCATGAAAAATTAATCATCTTCTATATTTATAGGATTCTCCATGGTGAAGATGGCCAGCCACGGGAAACATATTACGATAATAATCCAACAGCTTAACAAATTTAACCCAGAAAATCAGAACATGGACGATTTCTTGGAGGAATCAGCCAAGATGCTGCAGGTACATTGAGTTTCAGCTCATTTTACACAGTTTGCAACTTTTTAGTGAATTGTTTTAAATATGAAGTTATCAGTTTTCTAACATGCTCTTGTAGCTTTCCTAGACTTTTCTTACAGTATTGACATTTTTCATTCATTATTTTAAGCCCAAATTTCTTGTAGTTATCACCAGAAAAGAGGCAAGTAAAAAGATCAGGAGAGTTGAGTAACTGCTTGGGTAGCAGCTAAAGATGGGGGAACAATGTCCTAAAATGAACCTGACAGTTACAGGGAAAGTTCCATTTCTAAACTGTTTTATAATTTTCTTTCTCCTTTTCTCCTTCCAAATGAAAGTTCCTGTCAGCACCAGGAAGCACAGTTTAGAATATGACTCACAGGATCAAGTATTCTTGCTTTGAGGACATAAGTGATTGTCACAGCAGTGGGATGGAAGGCAAATGGCAGTAAACTGACTACCTCGTTTTGATCTAATACTGCAAGTAACCAGACCAAGATTTGCCAATCGGTAGCTACACTGCCTGAAGTAGTTCCCGTCCTTTACTTTTACATGCTCTGTCATCTTTTCCCATCTCTTTGTCCTTAGTGACACCCTGACTTCAGCTGATGCAGCCAGTGGATTGAATCAGCTTTAAAAAATCATGAAGACATTGGTACTATTAGCCTATTGTTGCCTGTATGTGCTGTGTACTAACAAACTACATTGACAGAACTGATTCTGTACTGCTGTGTAGCTCGATTACTCATTTCCACTTCTGGCAATGAAGTCTAACGTGCTGCTATTCCATGTAATTAATTTCTTTTGTATTCATTCTGCATAAGTGACTACAGGGATATAAAACTTCAGAGGTCTCATATGGAGACCACAGGTAGAGGTGTTGAATCCATTCACATTTCTTGACCATTTGCTTTCTTAAACAGTTTCCAGTTAGGCACCTATTTTCTGCCTCTTGCACTGTACTGGCATAACTCTTTATGCATTCATGTGTTGAATTACATCAGGGAACTAATCCAGTTTGAAAATAATCATTTTTCACTGAGCAAAGACTGGGTAAATTCAGCTAAATTCACTGCTGCCAAAATAAATACTTGTAAAAATTAATATTCAGAGCATCGCTCTTCTCAGCCCAGGAGAGGTGACATAAAGACAAAGAAGCAGTAACTCCATTAGAAAATCGTGGATGTTAGGCTTCTTATTAAACTCTTTCAGATGGAGGAGAAAACAGAGCATAGCTGATGTCAGTGATAAGGCAAAAACCTTTCTCTGGGATAGCTTAAAACATTCTATATCAGCTCACTTGCTACATTATATTTTTGCTGGGAATTTATCCAACAAAATAAAATCTTTTTATACGGAATTCAGCTTTAGTAAATATTTCTGAACCAAACAGGTGATTATGATTTCTCATGGAAAATTCATTTGACTTCTTTCTGTGAAATAGAAAATTTCATAATAGGTTTGTGATCCCCAAAATATTGCGGTGTTTTTGTACATATGATCTCCAGGCTTGGCCACTTACCACTTAGGATTAATGACTTCAGTAGGAACTTCCTCTAATTAGAATCCTGACTAAGGCCATCACTTCAAACCGCACACAGTTAGAGCCTTTATGACTCATGGTAGGAGCATTACACTTTGCAAACCTAACATTGTGAACTACAGGCCAGACAAAAATCATCAGATTTCAAAAGTACTAATCCATATGATGACAAGACACAGCCCTTTATTCAGTTAAGTGGGTATCAAGTGAATCAGACTTGACTTCTCAACAAGTTACTACTTTCTACTCTATTAGACTTTTTTATTTGATTGAATAGAATAGGACTTGAGGAAATGGCTGCAAGTTGTACCAGAAGAGGTTTAGATTAGACATAAGAAGGAACTTTTTCTCGCAGAGAGTGGTCAGGCATTGGAATAGCTGCCCAGGGAGGTGGTGGAGTCACCATCCCTGACAGTGTTCAAGAGGCATCTGGATGAGGAGCTCTGAGAGATGGTTTAGTGGCCTGTGGTAGCAACGGTAATGGGAGAACAGTTGGACTAGGTGATCTTATAGCTCCTTTCCAACCTTGTGATCCTATGATTCTATGAAATAGTTTTCCATCTCCTGGGAGAATAATATTTTCTTTCAGAATGAAGTAGGTTTGAGGAGCAATGTAGAGCTCATAGTAGCTGAAGTTAATCTAGTTCCAGCACCTCAGGGTGCACAGGTGTCATCCAAACCAGCCTTGAGCACCTCCAGGGATGGGTCATCAACAGCTTCTCTGGTCAACCTATTGCAATGTTTTACCACTCTCTGAATAAAAAATTTCCTTCTGGCATCTAATCTAACTCTCCCTTTTTTTTTAGTTTAAAGCCATTCCTCCATATATATATATATATATATATATATATAAAACACTGTGTACTTTTCATTCATAAGGTGAATATGTTCTAAATAAATTTCTCAGGTTAGAAAACCAAAGTTTTGAGAGAGATCATAATGTCTCCAAGGCCACTCAGGAAGCAAGAGAGAAAGGTCTGTTCCAGTCTCATTTCCCTCTTGCAGCTCCTAATTCGTGTTTCTGTGAACAAGTGGAGTAAGGGACCTCACTCATTATTAGCCTTCTGTTTTTAGAGTAAAACAAATGAAAGCACTTGGTTTCTTCTTATTAGAATGTTATGATAAAAGTTAGTCTAGAGGAAATTCTGAGTTCATTTCCATATATTTTATTTCTGCATCATATTAATTTTATGCCATGAAAAGAATTTACGTTGATTGTTCCCAGTATATTCCCACATGTGATTTTCTTCCAGGAAAGAAATTACACTTTGACTTGCAATTTGGCTATTTACAATCTTTGTGTTTATTGCACTGTATGTTATAATGCTTGGAACATAATATTGGACTTGTTTTTCACTGGGAATATTTTGAAGAACGTGGGTTCCTTCGTTACGTGATGTGTGATTCCTAGTTGCAGCAGGCCAGCCTTCACCTTTGATCTCAAAGAGTCTGTTATGGCCTTAAAAACTCATAAAAACAAATAGTAAGTACATATAAATGCTCTTGTTCCAGTGTTGTGACCTCGCTGATATTAAAACAGAGTTCAATTTGAATTGCCTGGAAAACACATTTACTTAATTATTTAAATCTATCTTGATTCTTTAAATCATGGATACTCACATTCAAAACTACATGTTTATTTCTGTTATTCCTTGTTTGAATGCAAACACTGCTTCTCTTTATCTTCTTAAATGCTTTTTAATACTCTTCCCATCAGATTGATGCCCTCCAGATAATAGCTCCATTTTTGTTTATTAAAGCCCCTTCTTTTTATTAAATATCTTCAATTAAATCTATTAAAAATGATCCGCATCCATAGAGATCCTTCATCAAGTGTATTTTACATAAGGACAGATTTTATAGGGCTTTCAGTAAAAATGGACTGCTTCCATTCATTTTGAAGGGAAAAAAGTTTTGCATCAAACTGAATCATCCCAGGCAGTTTTTCTTCCAACTGACAGTTAGAATCAAGATTTTGCTCTGATAACAAGAGGCATGCTCTAGTACAGAAAATATCATGCAATGTTTGTGCCTTTCTCTATGTAAATACTTTGTTTTCAGTGGAATTATTTGCTTTAATTAGAATTGCAATATCAGGCCCATCATATGACCATTACAAACCCCACCTACTGAAAAGCTTACTTCTGTAAAATCAGAATAGCCACTCCATATTCACTGTTCTGCTCCTTTATTCCTCTGACATGGATAGCAAGAGGAACCTGTTTTTGAGCTTTCCATTTGCAAGAACATGGTGTAATTTGGCATTACTCTTCATCGTTCTCATTTGTGTTGGTTCAGCCTGTATGTCTCACACATGCCCACTCAACTGTGAGTAAAATCTCCAAATGTCAAATGTCATTGGTTTATTTTTTGAGAGGAAAATAATTTAATGGAAGATTATTTTGATAAATGTGGTGGAAAAAAGTCCTACTAAATTGAATGGATCTTGTTTGTATTATCAGTTACTGATACAGATGCATGTTATGATCTTTCTAAGAAAAGGATGGCATCTGATTTTTCTGCAACATCCTGCTCATGTAATTTAATAAGTACAAGGGAAAATAGCCTTAACTGTACCTCTTTGAGATGATCGGCAGTGTTACGTGAAAATACTAGCTGGTGTCTGCAACATAGACTGTAAATAGTAGAAGCAATGTATTCTCCTATTTGTATCCTAATATCCTAGGACGTTTTTTCCCTATTGAAATGGCTAGAAGAATTTTCACTTACTGCAGGGTTGAAAGAGGGACTCAGTTTTGGCTGATCCAAATCCCAGTAAAGTCAGTAGGGATATTTTCTTTCATTTTCATGGCATTTTGATTAGACCCCTTGAGAGGACTAGCACTGATATCTGAAGTGCTGTAAATTAATCAGACAGCATCTGCAAAACATGCATATTCTGCCTAGAAGTAGGCAAGATCAGTACATGCTATTACACAGTTCTCTCAGGAGGTGAAAGCTATTTTATCTTTTCATCAAATATTATCTTCTTCCTTAAATGTTTGTTTCACCTTAAAATAAATCCTTATCCCGAGGAGTCTCAAGCATGGCATGGCTGATGTTCCTTCCCTTCCTTCTCTCCAGAAAGAAGAACTTTTCTTTCTTTCCTTACCAATCCTTTTCTGACCTCCCCTAAACAGCTCATATTTATTATCATGCACCCACACTGGAAAGGCTTGTTTTCTGCAGGTACTTCTCCATTTAATTCATGATATTTCTTGTACTAACAAATTTTGAAAGCTGTTTGTGTTCACAGATCCTATGCTTGAGCTTTCTTACACATTCTCTTCTGCTCTCGAGGCAACTTGACCTGTTCCCAGCCACAGCTAAGTGTCAAGGAGCAGGGAAAATATGCCCCCAGAAGCAGACTAAGGGCATTAGGAGTCTCTCAAAAGGCAGAGATAATGCCAGTCAGCACATACTCCTAATATGAGTCAGTCAATCTCATGCACAGCCAGGATCCTTCTTTTTCAACTTAAACACTGGGGAATCAGGAAAACTGAAATTCAATGTCATACAGAGAATGTGTTCAGATATTTTTTATGAGAATGACATTGTGGACACACATTACAAAGTATTACTTACATCCAGTACAGACATTACTCAACACTGTGATATATAGGCTTCCAAACATTAAAGAAATAGAACTATCCAGTATTCATCTACTATAAGCTTACTGTGCTTTACACAACAAAACAGATAATAATAAACTAATATTTGAGATAGAGAGGTTGTTTCTGGCAGCATATTGCTCAAGGTTTATTGTCTTTGATAAATTTCAGTGAGTGCAATAAAAAGATGATAGCTGCATGTTATTTTCACCTGTAAATTATCTGGCCCTTCTCATGCTGGAGTACTCACGAGAGATGCTTGCAAAGCTAACCAACTAGTAACTGAGGGGAAAGCAGTTGAAGGGTAATTGAGAAGGTAAAAGCATGGCCTGATGAACAGTAGAAAGACAAAAATTGTAGCATTAATGGATTTTTTTCCTGTTGCTACCAATAAGTTTGTGTTATCTGGGGAAAATCTCTTACCAAATCTGTACTGCAGTTCCTAGATTTACAAAATCTTTCCCAAAAAGGAATCTCTTTAACAGATGTGATTGATGTCTGTGATGTGACAGCCCTCTGAGCTGGTCAATGTTTGTGTTTTTCAGTTACCTCAAAACGGTCGTACTTCTTTTTATACACAACTAACGTTTGATTTCCAGAAAACATTAATCATTATCAATTTTGTGTCTCTATAGACTCTTAATGTGGCAGAAGATAAATTTGTATTGGAAACACTAGCTGGATGCATAGAATACAAATCCTTGCTGGATGTAGTAGTCAATGCCTTTTTTGCTCGCGATGGGAGATACTGTCTGATTTCTGAGCGTAATCTCTATATAGGTAAGCTTTCCTCAAAACAGCAAATATGTTTAATACAGATCTTTAAAAAACATTATTTTATTAGTTCAGGTCTTATTATTGCATTTGAAGTGTTGTCATTGTGCTCAGTGCAGTATGAAATACAGGATCGTTTCCAATAGCCCAGTGTTGTAATGTCTAAATCCTGAAATTGTTATTTAGTTTGGGTTCTCACAGGTAACAGCTGGATATTTACCTGAGAAAACTCAGTAGAGTATGCCTAAAGATTAGGTTAATTGTAATGTACAGGCTGGAAATAACATCACTGATTAGAAGTATCTTGAGAGCTCATTGTTTTCTTTATTGTTTTCTATGCAATTCAATACCCTTGCCATTCAGACATGAAGCTGTATAATAGAGCTCTGTCTGTTGAGGAGTACAGCATGTCTCGCAGTATAAGAAGCCATTGCTTCCATCCATATTAGTTTCTACATCATCAGTCATCACACTATAGATAGACTTATGTCTTATCTCCATATGTTAGCTCATTTTCAATTACCTTACACTAATTACTAGATCAAAATCAGTTATAATGCAACTGTATCTGATAGAATGAGGTAGTTAGCTATGTTATTTCAGGCATTGAGAAGTATTAAAAAGTTATCTTTTACGTATTTTTACGCTATGCATGTATTTAATACAGACACATTTATGCTGAGTTATGAAGTTCCTAAAAGAACTGGAATAATGAATTGCACTGGCATTGGTTCTCTGAGTCTTTTGGGGGTACTTTGTAATGTCCAGACTATTTCATTCAAAATGATTGAAAATATTAAAACACAGCTAACAGAAGCACATCTACATTTTATGTTTTAAAGGTTATTTCATTTTTACTTTAATTCTGGCTGCTTCTGTCACAGTCCCAGGAAAGACTTGCAAGTCTAAATCAAGTAACAACCTAAAGGGAACGTCAGGGACAAAATTCATAGAAGATTGAGTTTATTCTAAATGGTAATGCTTCATTGTCTCCGTTTCTCCAAAGCCTTGTTTTTCAGTGTCTGGATCACGTAAATTATACCTTTAAGCTGAGTGTTGCTATAATTGGATTGTCAGGACTGGTCCACTCAAAAGCCTCCATTAATCATAGACAAAGGGGAGATCCCAGAAGATATTCCCTTATCAACAAGTTGAGAGTCTAAGGTCATTGGCTTATATTTTTTTAAGCGGCTTGTGATTCCCTTTGCCAAGCTGCATTGACACTTAAATGATCAAAGCTGCTTATAAAGGCTGTTGCTATGTGTGAGCAGATTTGAATTTAATAAAGCTTGTAGGAGATAAATGTATATTCTACTAAGACTGCTTAAATATGTTGCTATGCTAAAGCACAAGATTGAAGCCTAATGATACACTGAGTTGGTTGCAGCATATTGGTTAGAATTTATTGGTATGGTGGCAACTAAAATACTGCAGTGCGAGTGAAGTCTTATTGATGCAAGTGAATATGGTGAAATAAAAGCTGATACAGGAGCTTGTGAACTTTGCAGGCCCATTGAAATCTCAAAGAACTGATTCCTCCTGTATCAAACTGCACACATGCCATGAGAGAATTAGATTTGGACTTCTCAGAGAATCCCACAATTCAAAAGTTTGCTTGAATTATAATTTAGAATGAAAACAAAAAATGCAATATCTACGCAAAATAAATACGCACTTGCAAATAAAAGGGAAATGAAAGACTAGAATGTTTATGTTTAAAATTTTTGTTTTGTACAGTAAACTATGGTTTGGGAATAACTATCCTCTAAAAATATTAAAAACAGAATATGTTGAAAAATCCACTATCAGAACTTTTGTTTAGTCTCTTTTCCTTTAAATTTTGCCAGAATGACCTTTCTTATACTGAAAATGTTCGCTGCATCGCAAGAGAGCTGTTTATAACAATTTAATTCTTTCAGCAACTTTTCAGTCGTGCCTCTCCGGAGCCATTTGACTCCTGATATCCCTGCCTTATTGCCAGATTGACAGGGAGTTTCACTGATTATGAAAACAATATGCATATACTTGGTGTACTGGATGGTACAACTGCCCAAAGAAATGGGATGCCCTTATCACTGGCCTCCCATTCTCACCCCCATGAGTTAGAACAAACTTTTAGCCACCATCCGGCAAACAGATAATAAACCTGTTTCAGGTTAAAATCCACAATCTGATTCACCTTGGCTGTGTGTATGATGTACTTGCCTGAGAGAAGAAATGCCAGCAAGGAGAGAATGGGAACAAGCATTTAGAGGCTGGCAGAGCTGCTTATTTTAGCAATGAGGATGACATAATGAAATGTCTGCAAAATCAAGGCAAGATCTTAGAAGATTCCAAATTCTGCACTAGCACATCTCCCAGCTTTGCAGATATTTGCAGGTACCAGGAGGACCCCTATCTTGGATACTTTTTGCATAGCTACTCTTGTTTTACATTTTCAGTGTAAGTGGGTAACTGTTACAATTTTTGTATTAAATTGTATATTAATTCTTCATAAAGCTGTAAATTTATGCTAGCTTAGATCTAACTCAAAAAGAACATAACTGATTTATATGAACCATAACATAGTCACAATGCAAATAATAAGCATAAGGTGAGTATTGTAACTTTCCTTTTACAATTTCTCACTGTCAAGCACTATATTGCCCAGTTAGAAAAGCAA
Source organism: Coturnix japonica (assembly GCF_054131305.1). Taxonomy (NCBI): domain Eukaryota; kingdom Metazoa; phylum Chordata; class Aves; order Galliformes; family Phasianidae; genus Coturnix; species Coturnix japonica. The sequence goes on along the minus strand of NC_140666.1, from coordinate 83,341,498 downwards.
CATTGATGAGTTATATATGATTAAAGTCCTAGAGGATGCTGAGTAGTGGATATATCAGACTTCCCTGTTGCATTTTAAATATGTTTCTCTTTTGACAGTTATTTGCTATTTGGCGACTTTTCAACTAGAAGAGCTTGGTCTTCAGCACTTCAGCAGAATTGTGAAATCTCTAGACACTGTAAAAATGCATAAGGTAATAAAAGTACAATTTTTTCTTCACTAATTAGTGTTTTCTTCATTGTAATCGGTTAATCAGATAATTTCAACTTTCAGAATAATTTAAATTGAGAAATTAGTTTTCAGTTTAAATTCAGCAATTAAATGGAAATTATTATTCTGTTATCCTTGAAATCTTGAGTTTCTGTACTTAGGCAGCAACTACCTCATATTCAGTCACAGATTTTTTATCATCTGAGGAAGTAGAATAATCCCATGATCTACAGTTCACATGATTTACAGTTGTCATTCTGGCTCACTCTTGGATCTGCTTGCATTCCATCTTTAACTTCAGGCAGTAGATAAAGTTTTTGCCATGCACGATGAATCTCTTAATGCCAATTTGTATTCTGTTTTTCCCTGAGCAACCCACTGCCACTTTGATGATTAATCCTACTGCCTTTCTAATGCTTTTCCCCTTTTCCAGAGCTTCTAGTTTGGAGTTATGCATGTACCAATTACATCATTACAAAATATATACAACTGACAATTGCATTGCTGCCAAATAGAAAGCATGGCAACAAAATTCTGCCTGCCTTTTTCTCCCTACTCATCAGTTTGGGTTTCTCTCCTCTACTTGTTTGCTAGTTCTCATGAAAGTTATAAAAGTGTAAATATCTTTTGCTTCTCTTTAAAAATGTTTGAAAGTGCTGACTATCTTAAAAGCTGTGCTTTAATGCCAGGGAGAAGGATAAACTGGTTGGCAATGCTTTCTCATAAGCCCTGCTTTCTTGGGAAAATAAGCTAAAAATTAGATTACTCGTGACATACTTGTGTTAAATGTGATAATCTGGGTGTTGCAAAGCACATACAAACACCATGTTTGAATAACAAATAACATAGCCTTCTATTTACATGTGAGATCTGGGGGATAGCCAAATTTTAATCATTAATACTCAAAAGGTGATGTTTCTCTTTTTTCTGTACATCGAATGTTCATGTGGATTGCTGTGTCTTTTCCATGAGCACAGCTGTTTTGTATTATACAGGGAGAAAGAAGGTTAAGTTGTCTGCATAACGCTTTTAGGAACACTCTGGTCACTTTGCTTTCATGGGTTTACCATGGATTGTTTTTATTAATTACATTAAGAGAACAAAATGATATATTTCATTAACTGTTAGGAAAACAAACAAACAAGCAAACAAAGAATTACCTTAATCTGATAGACAGACAAATCACTCTGACTAAAATGCTCTCCCTGCCTGTTCTTTAGTAAACATCTTAGAAACAAGCCGCTTGATTGGATGCATCTTGAGCTCATTCAGCTAGCAACACAATCTTCCTACTGCATTCCAGTTATCTCTTGTTGATTCTGTTCACCAAGATGTATGCAGAGTCAGTACCGTGATGATTTATTTCAGACAGTTTTTCCTTTCTTGTCTGGAATAATTTTTGTCTGGTAGTGAAGTGCTACATCTGCGATGATCTGCACCTACCACATTTTTTTTCTCCTGTAGATGAAACTTTGTTTGCTTAAGTATTTGATCAGATCCTAATCACCATGGTACCTAGGTTTTCCTTTCTTGCATTAGAAGAGGTCCTTTGTCTGCAAAGTGAAACTAGATTATATTAATGCACCTGCAGTAGAGGATTTAGAAGCAGCATTTGGTCCCCCAGCAACTGAGACAATAAACAGCCGGAAGCAGATTTACAGCCTTAGCAACAGCCTGAAGTTGTCAGCAATTTGGGATTCTCCATCAGGATGCTGACCTGTACATATCGCCTGATGACTGTTGTGCCTCTGTTCAGTTGAGGTAGAGGATAATTATTCACACATATTTACTTAGAAAAGATATGTTTCAGTTAAAAGAGAAATGTTTCTGCATATCACCGGCTGACTGGAATTTTCTTAATCATGCAGATAAACCGTACACAAATCAGTAGCTTTCATGAAATTAAAGGCACTATGTTTATGAATGAGATCTACTGGTGTGAGTAAACCTTCTTAGAGCACTGCATGACACAATCCATTTGAATGAAATTCAGTTTCCCTATGACTGGTGCCTGTTCAAGTAGTTTCCAGGCAGAATAATAATACTACCTTGTTCACACACATTCATCTGCTTGAATAGAAAATTATAAGATCGCATACTATATCATTAAGAGTACATACAAGAATTCTATGTGGTTGTATACTTACAGGATGATAAGATAAAACCCAGTTTTATAACCTCAGCAGGACTGTTCTTGAATAACTTAGTTATACATTGCTAACTCAAGCCTATTTTCACGCTTAATTATTCATACATTTTAGTATTTTATTTTTGTGATTCTATTTTGGGTCTGTATGGTAGAGGAAGGACACCGTTGAAATAAAAATTAGAAGTAAAGATTTATAATTTCATACTTGCCTTGTGAAAAATGCATTCCCTGTAGCATTTAAGAATATGTTTCATTCTGTTCTGTTCTGGTTGTTACCAATGGCACTGAAGTCATTTGCAAGGAACTTCTGAGATCTGCAAGTAAAATTACTGAATAAGAAGTGTATATTATTATTTCTGTTACGGTGAGATAGGAACAGTAGATAAAGATCAGTAAGAGGTAGAATAAGATCATCCTCCTTGAGGGTATAAGGACAGAAGTCCAAGCTGGGTCAAACGGTGGCAGAAGGACCTGAGACCATTCTAGGACACTTTTCTGCATGTATTTAACTCAGGATTCTCAAAATGGAGTTGTCCATTTCTTAGTAGGAAAGCTTACACATGATTCTACTTCGAGTGAAGAATAAGAAGGAAAGAATCAACAGGAAGAGTGGACAGGAAGGTCCTTGATTGCCCTTGCTAGTACAGCAGATAGCAGTATAGATAGCTGTGTGCCAATATAATCTCATTCTCCGGTAGATCTGTATAGAACGAAATCTACTGAAATGGATCTACTATTTCTTGCAGTTACTTCCTTGACTCAAGAATCAAAAGCTTGTGTCATGAATGTAAATGACTATGAATGTGAAGATGCTTTCAAATGAGGAAATGTCCCAATTTAAAATTTCCTTTCTAGAAATAATTCCACTGGGTAAAAATATAGTAAGAGAATATTAGTAGGACATGTTGAAATTCTCATAAGCAAGAATTAATTCAGCCCATGAGTACAAATGCATTACTACAGCCAAAGGAGGTTAAAGTAGTAAAAATGGGTACAATTTCTCACATAATTCCACCACTTTCAGAGAAGAAATGAATGAGCTCAATCTTGCTCATTGAGTTCTTAAACTCTTGGGCTACGAACATCAAGGACAGAGGAGTAAGCAGAGTAATGCTGTTATCCAAATGACTGGCTGGTGTCTTCACTAAGGAGACAAATACTGATAACAAATGAACAGAAATCTGAGGACTTTAGACTGTATTTTGCTGCTCTAAAAGGAAAGAACTATGATATTGGGGTTGCCACCTGCTCACATGTGACCAAAGACAAGACAGAAATGTAAGGGATTTTTCCTAGTAATTCAGCTCACAAACGGAAGTTTCTATTGTTAAGGAACAAAATTTTCTGTTGTTTCATGGGTCTGATTCTGCCCAGATTTGCTGTCTGTAATGTGAATTATCAAAGGCAAGACTGCAACCTAGAAACAGAACCAATGTCTGGCAATCCCCGCATTATCACTGGTATTCCCTGCATTACCTGGATAACTGTTCCAGGACAGCATTCAAGGTCTTTTCCCACATGATTCATTTTGGGCATATCCTTACAGCATCTCTCTGAGGATTGTGACTAAAACACAGAAGTCTAAAATGCACATCACAATATGTGTGTCTGATTACACAGTTAACCATTCTCTTTGCCTCATAGGAATACATCATAGCAACTGCCCAGAACAGAATTATCCATTTGTCCTAACACGGTGTGAAATGTTAATGATGAGTACACAAGTGGAGTTGCAGAAATCACCAAATATATGCTTTTATTAGTTTCATCTGCCTTGGAGAGGTTGCTGCAAGTACTTTGTAGAAGATTATTAAAGCAAATATTTAGAAGACCTAGACAGAAAAGATCAGCCAGGGAAAGCTCAGATAACAATAATTCAGAGGCTTAGTTTCATGTGACAACATAATAGAAAACTGATTGAAGGCTCTGAGGATGGAGTAGGCTGTAAAAGAATACTGAGGACACGAACAAGGAATAGGAGTTTGAACTAATGAAAGTCAATGAAAGAAAACTGGAGGGTTTATAAAACACCACTTGCAGTATTTCCACAGCAGCTTCTTTTGTAAACACTCTGAATACTCAAAAACTTGAAATTAACTTATCGCTGTGATACTCGGGTCCCTTCCACTACAGGATGTTCTATGATTCTATGATTACCAGTAATTCTTTCATTTCCAGGAGTGAAAAAGTTGAGGTTCAAATTAGAAATGTGTATGTCCATAGCACATGCTGAATCTGAGTGCCATTTTTCAAGAGGGTTTCAAGAGACTGTTTGAAGTTCAAATGTTGTTATTTCTCAAACACTTAGAGCAGTATGATGTATGTGTGCCAAATTGAAGCTTCCTAGTTTAATGGGAATTTGCCCATTAATTGTATTGCAATAGGAAATGAAACCACATTTACAGCAGCTACTGTAGTTCTCATCAGTTCTCCCTGCAGAGTTCCCAGGGAATTGAAAGGATCCAAAGTAATTCAGGTGCACTGCCAGGTCTGAAGTATTTTGGGGCACCATGGCTCATCCAGCTACAAATAATCAGGAATTGGCTGCACGTATATTGGACTTCAAAACTCCATTGTTTAATGAAACTAAAATCAGTGTATGGGAGTAGCAATTACTTTATTTTTCATGAAAACTTTTGTTATACAACGTTTGAATCAGCTTAAAGATGCATCAAAACATTTCCATGTTGTAGCCACTACATTTTTTTTAGGCCATTAAAGTATTTTAGTATCTATTAATGTTTCATTAAATAGTGCTGAAGATCATGAAGCTTTCCTAGCAGAACTTAGGACATAAAAATATCAAGCAGATATAGTTATAATACAGGGTAAAATAAAACCAAGTACTTCAGCAGTGTCTGTAAACAAATCACATTTGGTTGGTTGGTTGGTTTGTTTGTTTGTTTTTTGTAGTTTTATGTACCTCGTACCTTTAATAACCATACTAAAAATAAATCACTTGTTACTAGTTTCTTAGATTCTTCTTCAATGACTTGTATTTGAACACGTGGATAAAAGATGAATGGAGTCAGCTGTATGATTCACTATATGTAAAGGAGAACTGGATCGATCCATTGCTGAGGTAAGCAGTCAGTACTTAAGTAACCTGTGGTCGCCTCAAGAGTTTAAATGCAATACAGAAACCTTCTGATAAAAATTCAATTTGCTTTTAAAGTGTTTTTCCCAATGAAGTCACTGAGAACCCTTCTTGTCTTCATGAGACCATAGTAATAATCCCTTTTAGTTACCCAGCGGCAAGGTTCTCTCATAGAGAAGTCCTTGCACAGCCATTCTAAGTTTGTTTCTTATTGCCCATGAATAGATCAAACATTGCACAGGTTTGTGTTCTTTCAGGGAGTGAGTCCAGTCTCAGAAGTCACTTTGACATCTGTATGACATTAAGAATGTGAAAAAGAGCTTAGCTTTGTGCTCAGATTTGTTTAAGCAGACAGTTGTAAAACCCCTTCTGAACAAATCAGATAAGTATGTAAGCAAGTATTTTTAAATTATTATTCATTTACACAGTTGCAGCATCACTTAGTGGTTTAAATGCTTGAAGGGGACAGGTGTGTCCACACCCTTTACTAAGCTGGAACATTTACACAAGGAGGAAGAGTGCCTGTATTTCAGTTACTCAGCAATTTGTGCAACTTTTTAACTCTTGTTTTCACCCAGGACAGATAAATTAAAGCTAACATGGGTACACTTGGGTGGCTGCAATCGCATTTCCTCCTCACTGCAATAGAGGTTACCTTGAATGATGGCAAAGGCTGTTAGACAGGACTGTTACAAGCAATGCCAGCTGAAAACAATTTGTGTCTAGTTCTACAGTATCAATCACTAGAATTAACCCTGTAATACCCTACAGAATATGTGAAATTAGCAAGTGTAGTACTACAGATTGGTCATACAGTCAAAAATCCAAACACAGACAAATCAAAATCATCTCAGCTGCCCTACAGGCACCAACTTGTTTTGAGGGTTCGTACATCTTTCTATTTGTTTTTTGGTTTTTGTTTTTAATTTGACCTGCATTTGCTGTGAGATTGATCTTCTCGTACTCTGTCAGATGATGACAACAGTAATACTTAGACGACTGTCAGTCCATAGTCTCTTCATCTGGATGTACTCTGCTTCTGAAAACCAATTTGCTGTTTCTTAGCCAGATCCTGCTGCAAAATAAGCTGGCAGCACAGTTGCTTATTCAGAAGAAACTTTGGCTATTTTATTTCTGGAGTAGCATCTACCAAGAGGTGAAATAACACAATCCAACTATATCATAAGAAGAAATTAATGGGTTTATAGGAAGTTAACAATGGTGCAAAGTGTTAAAGAATTCACACAAGCACCAACTGCAAATGCTGTATTGTAAGTTTGTACGATAGAAAGAAAAAGGAAAATCTAAATGAAATCTAAAAATCTTATTTTTATTTGAAGGTGGCAGCCTAAAGTACAGCAACTGATAGAACAACTTGAGGATAAGTTGAGTAATCGTACTACCAAAGTCAAAGTATCAACGGTCACTCAGCCAAAGGAATTTAATTTGACTGTTCCCAAGCCACGAGCCATTCTTGTACCTCTGCCAATACCAATGCCGGAAAAATGCCCCCCTGTGAGTTTGTTATGCTTTGTGAGATACTGTGATTTGTGTGTTGTTGTGCACAAAGTGGCAGCAAGTGATTTAATAGTCTCTTTCAAAATAATCGTAGAAAATCTAAAGCCTCTGACAGACAAACAAGAATTCATTTTCAATATTATCGAAAGTCAGATTTCTATAAAAATAACTAATTCTTCTGCAGCTCCTTCTTGAGAGTGGAATTTTATTTCTTGCTATTTGTATCAATGTTGAATCTCTAAATTTTCTTCCTTCTGCTTAAACTTGTTGCTCATGTACAAATGAACTGACTTTGTCCTTGAAATGGTAAGCTTTTCTTTTCAAGATTCTGGTTCAGTCACACTGGTACAAATCAGAGACGTGCAATTGGTTTTACGTTACATTGCTGGGGTAAAGCAAACAGGATTTGGGATCGAGTTGCTCTGACTAACTTAATAAAGACTCCAAATTCATCTATATTTAAATGCAGTGGGAAGTGCGCTTGGAAGTCATTGTTTTGAGTATTGTCAGCCACCTCCCATTAGCACTTCAGATTTTGAATAATGCATATGTTGAATGCTCTTAGATACCATTTACATCTTAGGACAGCAGAGCAACTTAATGGTAGTGTGTTATACAGTTAATGGAATTTTACATTGGAACAACTTAATACTGGGCTCTGAAAAACTGCATTTAATAACTACTTAATCGGTATAGGAATGAGTCACATTGCTGTCATTTTAGTACCTTTATGCTGCGCAGCTGTTCTTAGAATAAAATTGCTTTAATGCAGATTAATTTACTGACATTCATTTTTGTTGTTAGGGTTATACAAAATTTGGATTACATTCTGGCCAAGTCTGCAAATGCAATAGGTTGTGTGAATGTAAAACCATTAGCACAGTAGTGACATATGATGTGCCCATCCCTTTGCCTATCTCAGCAAATAAAGCTTCACTTTGATTTGCCACAGTACTAACAGCATCACCATCTTAGATTGTGAACATTCAGCTGAGACTGAACAGGCAGACTGGATGGCAAGAAAGATGTAGGAAAGTGAGAGCAGTACATAGTTTTGGACACTGTGGTGGAGAGTTGTATGTTTTTAAGAGGAATGCTAACATATAGAACAAACAATATACTTGCCTTCATGATCTTGTTATGTATTAAAACAGATCTTTTTATAGAATAAGCATTGCTTACAACAGTAACTTAAAAAAAAAATAGAATTCTGGTCACTACCAAAGTTCAGACCGCTTATTCATCATTCTGTACAATATTTTCCTCTCACACTTCTTCCTGAAGCTTATATTCTGGCATTGTGACACTGCCTCATCTAATATAAGGACTTTCTACTTGGGTACATATTTTGGGAGTGACTAAACAAAACTGAACAGTTTCTTAGAAATCATTTGGCATTCTCTGGATATCTGCTTCTCTGCACCTTTAAGGCACTAAATAGCCCATGTTGGGTCTGGAGTTTATCCAGAGCTGCTGTCTCAGGGCCCCATCAGAAAGCCTGTACTTCTGCTTCTTTGTGCACGGTGTCAGCTCAGTGAGTATGTCATGCCATTTTGTTCTTTCTTAAAATTCCCATGTTGTCTGCTCCTGAAATAAACCCCTTTTAGAAACATATCCAGAAACCGTGGCTGAACCTGACCCCAGGCTAGAGGGGAAAGGCAAGCTTGGTGTCTATCAGCCCCCTTTTTTTATACAAAGAATTAAGTAGGTACAGTTTGGCCTTTCTAGTCTAACTATTGCTGGAATTTACAATTTGCCTACAGTGATATATTCATCTTCTTCTGACAACTGCAAGTTGTTTATTATTAGGAAGGATAATTGCTGTGTTGTCTATCCGTCTGCCTGATTGGTAATCATAACCATGGTATGTGCGGGCTAAATTACAAGGCTAGGATCATTTCTGAAACAGCTGATTGAGAAGTCTTCTCCTTTAATTACTTGGAATAAGCAAAGCACTTTCTGTGCAGAGATCTTCAGCTTACACTGGCAGATGACTGCAGTTTTGCAGGTAAAGCACATGACTGGGAAGAGTGAAATAAACTGATACTCACTGCCTGTGCAACCCTTTGCAAATCCTTTGGGCTTTAATTTCTCCATCCATAAAAGCATAATAAAAAAACTGTAGATATTGCCGGGAAATACTTTCAGTTCTACTTCACTTAAAAAGCTCACAAAGATATTGAGCAGTCTCACCCATGCATTTAATTGCTGGCCTTTTCTATCTGGGCATTTGTTTTGCCTGTAGATAATGATGTCAGGTAGCAAAGGCAATGGAAAGTACATCAGTGCCATGAGTTTTTCAAAGCGTGGCTCTTAATATAGTCCGATAAAACCAGATGGGATGCCCCCATTCCCATTACAGATTTTTTCCCATTAATTCTTGAATTAATTCTTAAACCTCTATTGGAGGTAGAACATTTTTAGCAAGATAAATATTTAAGCAGATGTCCTGTAAGCTGGTAGACTATCTCACCCACACAGGAAGGAGACATTCAGTCTTTTTCCAGATTCTGCCTAAGCAAATACTGAAATCCCTGAGAAGCTTCAGCTGAGATGAAAACCATGCAGCTCCCATTTCCCCTTTCTGCCTAGTTTTCTGCTCAGCCATAGGACAGTCAGACTATGCATTTTTCACTTTATCTGTAGCGTTTCCTGACATGTGGATTCTTTCCCAAATTTCTGATTAAAGCTGAGTCCTCTACCTCCAAACATTTAAGCTATATCTCCAATGATATCATTTTACAAAAGTACATCCTGGCAGTCTCAGTAGACCAAAGCAAAGGCTTGTTTTGCCCAGTGCGTAAGTGACCAAATACAGATGTGTAGGAAGAGCACAGGCAGGAGCCAAGCTTAGTTGCTGCTTTCTCCAACAACCTTCTCAGTTTCCAAACATTTCAGCACAAAGAGTTTCTGCAGTTCCTGGCCATTTAATAACCTGTGAAATATGTATCTTTACTAAACTTTGGCCATACCCTGTGCCAAAGAACCTCACCATTTAACTTCGTGAAAGTGCCTTATTGGGCTGTCAGTGCTACAAAGCTCAAGTTTATAAGATGCCAAATAAAACCTTTCCATTTCTAGCAACTGCTCTTCCCCCTTCATAGTGCTTATGGTGTTTATTATTTCTTTAGCCTTTCTTGTACTTGTTTCAGATTTTTCTTTTTTTCTTGTCCCTTGTCCAGGTCTTGTCTTATACTGGACAGGCCTGAAAAGCTTGAGTGGTCCCAGCTAATTGGAATTTGTCCATGGCTTCTGTGTGGGCAATAATAGAAAATAAACATTTTTTTATCAATAACTACAGCTGATTTATAGTGAAGGTGAATGCAGTGTTGTCATTGCAAGACTGCATCAGTTTGAATGTTTTATATCCCATATTGTGGATATTGTTGCTTTTTTTTTTTTAGGTTCCTCCAAGCACCTACAAGCCTCCAAAGGAAAAACAGCAACTAGAGAAAATCAAAACAAAAAATCGCCAAAGAGCAGAAGTAAGTCTGTTATGTACCTGTTATGTTCTTTTCTTTCTTCTAATCATTTGTTCTGCTATTTGTGCCAGTTTTCACAAGTCAGTGAACTCTATCTGAAACATTTTTGCTTTTGCAGCTAATAACTTCTGGCTCTTTCCCTGGAGTCATGAAGTTTGTATTCTCTAATATGTTCTATCACCCTTTATTTTAATATTAATTGTCTGAGTGTAGGTCCACCTTTTATTCACAGAATAGGAATTACATGATAGATTATGCATATAACTAGAAAAGGCAGTAGAAACAATTCTCCTCACGAGCTAGAAATTGTCTCTTTTACTTCTACAGTACATGTGGGTATTTAACACATTCACTTAATAATCGAGACTTGAAATATGAAATATGTTCTGACTTGAAATATGAAATATGTTCTGTACTTTTATTTGCCTTCTGTAGTAACTGATAAATAACCACATAATTACTCAGAATTTTAAAATATCAGTAGATTCTGACTTCTTTTTCACACAGATTTAGTGCTCTTTCCTTCAGTGGACTGAGAGAGTGGGAAGTCATCGTGATTTGTAAAGAAGCAGAGTACATGGTCTGTGTGTTAAAAGAGCAGGAGAAGGGAGGGTCTGATAAGGGCCCTCATAGAAAGAGACAGATCTAGATATTTGAATTGGTACATGATCTGTGTGTTAAGAGGGCAAGAGAAGGGAGGGCCTGTTTAAGTGCCTCCACAGAAAGAAATAGATCTAGCTATTTGAATTGCTCCAATCTTAGTTATGAAACCTGTTCACTAGGTTAGCTCCTATTATGGTTAAAGAAGATTACTGTCTTCTTCTCTTTGGAAGGGAATTAATTAAATGTCAGTTCCCACTTCTTTCTTCTGCCCACACTGCAATCACCATATCCAATCCAATCACAGTATAAGCTGGATAAAACATGTGCTATTTAACTTGTTTTTATCTGCACTCTCCCACCTCCATTCTGAAAATGCCTTACTCTAACTTTTAGTAGCTAGTACTCATACAAAACCATTTATCGCTCTTCTGGGCTCTCATGACGTCTTTGTGAAAGGGGAATTGGATCTTGTTCCTAAACTATAGTGAAAGCTATAACGTGTGATAAGTTCTAGGGGGATAAACTTTGCATTCCTTTTGCTGACCCATCAGATTACCAGTGTTTGGTATTTTATTGTCAAACAGTACTGCATTATTTTTTATCCTCTTATTATTTCCTGTGGAGAAAGCACACATTTATTTGTCTGTGTGCTTATTTGCACGTACGAACTTCCTGGAAAAATTGTGGAGGAAAATCAAGATATCACAGTGCCTATATTGTCAAAACTCTATGACAACTATAAAATCACTCAAATACTAGCCACATTCTTCGGTGGAGAAAATGCATGAATACAAGGAACAAAAGAAAACTACCACAGAAATTATAGCTGCAATAACAGCAGTTTTTGTTGCCTGTGGAACATTATAAAAGGAATCCAAAGCATTCACAAAGGTCACTTCGCTAGGCTCTTCGCTAAACAAGCTGGAATATTGGGTTCTGAAAGAAAATGCCATTTGTTTTGTAGCATTTTTGTAATAGCTACAGCTGTAAGTACAAAGTCGGACCAGCTGTGAAAAATGGGATGAGAGCACTGGTAACCATATGCTAGATGGTTATAAAAGCACTGATACTATGGACAGCTGCCCACAAGAAAGCCATTGGAAAATCTAGTCTGTTTCACAGGTTTGATTAGAGATTACAATTAAAAGAAATATCTAAAAGCAAGAAATGTGAATGCTTGTACTTATCCCCTCCATGTTTGAAATGACAGCTGGAATTGCAGTTATGGATATGCCTATTGGAACAGTCCTTGGTGCTCAGATCTCCTGATCATAGTCTTCTCATTCAACAGAAAAACCACGTCTCCTATTCACTGGAAACAAATTAGTATATGGTCTGTGCTGCAGGGTTTTTTTCAGACAGAAAATTAACAGAGACTATGAATGTACCATACTCCTTCAGCTGATTGCTTTTATCCTAGGATCTGCTTCTGAAAACAAACACTAACCAGTTCAGGTGTGCAGCCACGAGACCTGAAAAATCAGAGGTATGCTACAAAAAACTTTATTGCTTAAATATCTCCAAGTATGAAGATGAAAATAACAGAGTTGTATAAATAGATCTCAAAATACTGGAAAATTTTTGTTTACTTAAGGCTGGGAATTATGTGTTGTCACTTAAAATTTTGTTGTCAGTTCACATCTTCATTATTGTTTTCAGATTGTACAACAAACATACTGACATTTGCCTCTTTGCATTTATAATGTACAACCCCCTTTTGTTCTGGTCCTGCTATTTTATTCTCATGATTCTGAGACACTGAAACCTCCCATGATACTACTCCAACAAGTCTCCAAACCGCCAATGTTATTCTAAACTTATATATTATTTTTGCATTAATTTTTAAGACCACAGATCAGTCAAGCTGAGGCAGTAACACTTCGTTTTCATATCAAATTCTTGCTTTGGTTGATTTCTAATTTACACCTCTGTCACAAAGTATTTACATAATATATTCATCACATCTGCATATTCTATTCACTGTATTCATCCTTACGATGTGTAGATGCTTTTGTGTCAGTATCACCCTAAAATGAAATTAATGACCTTCACTATAATTTGACTACTTTAATGATTCCATGAAATATCCTCTGACACCACGTCTTGTCTTCCCAGTATCTATTTCAGTTAAGTGCTGAATATATTCATGGTTGACAGTTAGAATTCAATAGGCAAATGAAATGTTGTTGTTACTTCTTTAGCATTATTTTAGTTGATAAAGGTTATAGAAATAAAATAATAATATTTGTCATAAGTTTTTATTTGGATCTACATTTGTACAGTCATTTGATATAAAATATTCCCGCTGTACTGAGTGTACATAACAAGTTTTAAATGTAGAACAATAAAATATAGATCCTGTGATCATATTTGTTACTCTAGATGAGTCCTCAGGAATGATTTTCAGTACAAAGCTAACATTGTTTGCTGAGTATTTAAAAATATCTCTCTGAGATAAAATAAATGTGATTTTAGTTTGAACTGCAGAACACACAGGACAGTATGAGGAGCACGCCAGCATTCCAGACTCAGAAGATCCAAAGCAAGGTGAGTAATGTTTCAGATCCCATTGCTACATATGTTTGGAATTTTTTGAGTGAAAAACACAGTTTTTTTGCTGATGTCTAATGTAATCTTTGGTTTTAAGTCATATTCTGTGGCCAGAATGGGATGGGTTAGATTTGTGGTTTATAAGTTTAGGCCTGTGGGCCTTTAACAATTCACAAGGAAATGGTCAGGGACCAAACAGAGAGTGGCTGCTCCAGGACAGATGCCAAACTAGAAGCCAAGGGTGATAAAAGCACAGGCAGTACCCACACCATCCAGGAGGTAGGTTATCGTATCTGCCTAGGGCAAGGCAAGGCTTGTGCTGGTAGTGACAGGCTCTGCTGACTGCCAATCACCGTTATACAAAGCAATCACACGTGAGGTCTGGGATGCACCTAAGAAGACCAGTCAAGAAACAGTGCTACATTAATGCAGATACATGCTGGAAGTCCAGTAAGGACAGCCACATACCGAACTGGAGAGACGAGGAGCCAAATTACCTCCAACATGACAGGAAACCCCCCACTGAGCTTAAGTGGGGATCCTAGTGGGCAAAGGATCTGAGTGGAAGTGCTGGGTGGGGCTGGTCACATCAATTATAGCCTGTTAGTTCCCTCAGAACACTAGCAAGTAAGTTGTCTGTAGCATGAAACCATATTTCTTTAATCGTGTTTTCAATTCCAGTCAGAGAAAATTATATATAAAATGCTGAGTATTAAGAATAGCCCACAGGGAGAAAATAAGTGTGAACTAATGATTTAAGAACTCAGCGCAGGGACAGAAGAATCTTATGTCTATGAATCACTGTTTCAAAATGAGACCCTCAAGAATGATGAGCACTGACTCTGGATAATGACTGCCTGATACATAATATACAGTCCATCTGGTTATTTATCTTCTACCCTTTATACACATACTCAGGTCATAAAATCCACTAAACTACATGTTTCTCTACTAGGATTTGCAAGGCTCAGAGTATTGTAAATACAGAAAATTTGTTCCACTCTTGGTTGTACAATACATGAAAACTCACATTGCTGTCTCTTCGGTAGTTATGCTACAGATAATCTTCAGTCTTTCATCATTCAATCAGTGACCTTTCATTTAAATTCATGTCCAGAATAGCTTAATGTAGAAGTTGTGCTTGTGCTCAAAACCTTGTGAGCAAATCTACCTACTTTTTAAAACTGTATTTAGATACAGTTCTTACAGACTTTGAGAAGTCTGGTTCCCTTCTCAAAGAACTGAGCTTCTGGTGAACATGTCTAAGGAATATCTGGCACCTACCACACACTGAAGTTATCTTTAATAACAGTATCAGCTACTCAACCTGCTTACTAACAATCTAAGACCATATAAATTATGGGAAAACAGTCACATCCCAAATCATTTTGCCTTCAAAAGAAAAAAAGTCAGTAAACAACTCACAGGCAACCCAAACATCTGACCTGTGATTATGTGAACTTGGTTCTGGACTATGTGTATTCCACTTTCTTTTCTCTTAATTTAAAAGATTGAAACTTAAGTGCCAACTCAGGAGAGTCAAGCCATCTGCCTAAGTTGCGTAATGAAATATGTGGATCTGGCATCTTACTCTATTGATATGGGATATTTCTAACAGCTTCCAGTGTCTTCTCTGGAAGCAAGATCAGCTTTATCTCATCTAAATATATTTGCCATAAAAGTTAGTTAGATGGTATTCAAGAGGCTGCTCTAACTTTTGAGACAGGCATATTGTTACTGACTTTCAAAATGCTTTTATTCCTTTCGTCTTCCTATCTGTGAAAGGTTTGTCCATTATGTGTTATAAAGGGTATAATCTATCCTCAAATGAATGACATCACATAATGTTTTAACCAACTATTATGTTTTTTTTCCTCTTTTCAGAACATTCACCGTATGTTAAATACATTTTTTCAGTTCTATCATTCACACTTATTGTGTGCACCAACAATTATTTCTGATTACTGTTACAAAATCTCTATTCATCTTTTTCACTACAAGGGTGAGACCGTAGAAATGTATCATCACTCTGTCTCAATTTGCTGCTTGCTCATATCTGGCCTTGTTCTTTCTGTATGTATTGGTTTTGGAGAGCTGCAGTGTGTTTATTAGTGGGTCGTAGTGACTGCAGTCTTTTTCCATGAGACTTTAATTGGTCTACATTTTGCCAGGTTTATTCCATTTTGTCATCTTAAAAAAGGGAAAGTATCTCATAACAGAAGGGGGATGAGAAAAATTCAAGAATTCCTTGATACCACAAGAAACAGAAGAATCTTTGCAGTTATTTTACTTATGCCTGTTTTACATAACTTGGAAGTTCTAGTAATTTTGACTATGTGGGCTTCATTCATACTTCTGTTTAACAATGTGAGATTCTAAGCTAAAATTAATTTCATAATCAGACTTAACTCAGTTTTCTAGCCACACTTTACTTAGTAAATATAGAACTTGAAATCTGTCTGTGCAGTTTATTGCCAAATATATGGAAATTTCTGCATCTGTCAGAGAAAATGTCTACTCTGCACCAGTATAGGGTATAATACAGGCTGGAGGGTGAATGTGAAGAGGAAATGTCAGTGTAAGGGCTGATAAGTGGACCAAAAGGAAGGATATCATCAGGCATTGAGAAGAGTAAGTATAGAGAGTCCAACAAAATTGCATTCTTGTCCCAAATTCTTTTAGCTATCATCATTTTACCCATAAGTAAGCAAGCAGTTAATTTTTTGCCGTTAAAATGTGCCATCTGTGAGGAAAACTTGGTAATTCTACTTAATGAATATCCAGGTGATAGCATACATTCATTATCGTCAACCTGCCTAATTAATATCAATTATAAAATATCAATTTTCCAGTTAACTTACACATTCCAGGAGACTGCAGTACATACAATATTTGCAGTATATAGCTTGAGTGATTCTGTGCATCTGTTTGTCAGCTTCTCATTAAGCTGTTAATTCGGAGTTTAAATACATGTTTGGGCATTAAGCAAAGAATTTTTTTCTGGAGTTAGGTCAAATGTGTCACGACTAAGCTTTGTTTTCTGTAGGAACGATCCCAGTTCTTATCCTGTCTGCCCTGCTTTGCCTTGGTTCTGATCACATCTAATTATATGCATTTGCAAAGGTGCTATATTTTGTCATCTGAGCAGTCTACATATGCATGGAGTATTTTTAACTGGCAAAGAGATTGTTCCCTTCTTCATGCAGTATTTAGAGATTGTCTGGGGGTTTAGTCCTAAGGCAATACACTGAAGAACTACAGAGCAACCACAGGATCTGGTCCAAGTTGTAATGTGAAGACTGACTCACTGAGAACTTTGCTTCCAGGATCTAGAAAATAAATATGGCAATGGGTAATGCTACTTGTTTTAGGAATATTTTGAAGTTAAAATAGTGATTATTTGGGGGGGGGGAGGGAAAAAACAAGAAAGAAAAAAAAAAGAACTTTTGAGAACTTCATGTAAGCGATACTTCTTGTGTTTTATTTTGATGTTTTTGGCTAATTTACCCTCTCTCAGAGGCAGGAATTCAAAATATTTTATTCTGGAAGCAGTTTACTTCCTTTGTCCAAAGCAGATGGAATCCATGCACACCATGAACTCGAGCACTGAACGAATGCAAGGAAGTGAACACATTCTAAGGGATTTGACATGGTCCAAGAGTGATTACAAATTTATAATCCACTTGGGGGACTTTGCTGATTTCTTAAGCAGCTTGAGTGGTTTATGAACAGCGTGCAATTTCATTGTGAATGTCAGATTAATGCTAGATGAATACTTTAAACAAAATTTATGATGTCTTGGGTCGATTTATTTAACCCATGGAAATGTTTTTATATTCTGTTTTATGGTTTACATTACTAACGATGGTATATACATTCCCTCTACTGACAGATCCACAATTTACCTATTAAATTAAATGCAGCAGCTATTTTAAGAGAGGGTGCCCTCTATCAGCGAAAAATGGAACAGGAGCTCCAGAGGTATGACCAAGCATCTTCCTCAGATTGTTTTCACACCTATTGATAAAGAATAATAGTAGTGTTCATTTGTAAAGTCCATTAAAGATCGATTGTTACATTTGTTCCAATTCTTCAGAATATATAATGACACAAATGCACTTCTACCTTTGTGTTCATTATAAAAGGAGCATATGTATTAAGCTTATATATTAAACATTTCATATACCTTCTTTTTTTTGAAGGGGGGTGGAACTTGGGGGAGGTTGGGGAGGGAGGCGGGACTGCATGCAAAGTTGATAGTTGAATCTGTTTATCTGTGTAAAGAAATACCTGTTCCTTGCTGTCACAGTAAGGTGTATGGGAGGACTAAAACCATGCTGGTCCACAGGCTGGATGAGCAGGAGTGTGGGTGACAGCAAGGCGTGCAAGGGCAGTGTCCTCACTGAGAAGCCACTCAGTCCCGTAGTACCTTGGCAAGGCAGCAGAGCGGGTCCGATGAGGGGAAGCAGGGTCAGCCAGCAATCCAATGATTGCTAGGCAAGACTATAAGGACAAGTCAGGCCAAGGCCAAGCCCAGAGACAAGTCAACAAGATGGGGTTAGCAGGTACAAGGCTGGACACAGACATACCTGCAACATGGCCAAGAACAAAGGTTTCTACCATGAGTTTAAATGCAGCTTCCAGGAAGAAGCTCCACAGATACAATTTTCTCAGCAGTTTTTCACACAGCTCTTCTCTCTGCAGTCAGATCCAGTGGTGCACAGCTGCACCATAACGCAGCTGTGTTTGAATACAGGCAACTCAATCCTAGGGGTGGGGAATAAGATCTTGCAGGTCCATTTTGTGCACACAGAGCTCTGACGTAAGGAAGCCTGACTATGCAGCACAGATTTTCAGCTGATGTTAATTGGGCTTCTGAATGTCCACTGCAGACTGTATTCTGTAACTAGAAATACAGAACATTTTCGGTAATAATTTCAACTAAGATAAAACCTGTAACATTGTCAACTTTATTCAATATTTTTACTAATCCACCTGACTTAGCAAGGTAAGGACTAAATACTGCTGTTATTCCTGGAATGACTGTCTAAAGTTGAATTTAGCTTTTGTATGAAATTTTGATAGATGGATCAGAATTTCAGCAGTAAGATTTTACACATCACTCAGGTTGTGCTACCACCTATTATTAACAGCTGTGTATGTATACTGAAATTTTCTCATACAACTATACACAACACAGTTCACTTTATCTGGCAGAATTTTATTGCACTCTGCAAAGGAATAATGTTCCCCTTAACATTATTTTTTATTCATGAGATGTAATGTTCAGCTGCATTTAACACAAAGCAAATACATATATATGCATTAGGGAGCAACAGTGAGGCACCGTGCACTGCATTTTTTGTCTGTGCCCAAACTCTTGGCTCATTCAGTTCTTTGCTGCTGGACTTTGAGAGTCCTGCTGCAGGGCTTTGCTTTTCTCTCCTGGCTATCCATAAAAAATAAGGATGTGGTTTTACTTAATATCTGAATACTTCCTCTCCTCGTTACAACAGTGTTATAGGATTATTTAATTGGTGAAATACGAAACAGGAACAGAAATAAGAGAAGTTTTTATTTCTCTACAGTAAAGTTGGCAAGAAAACTGCCAAAGAGAAAACTTATTTGTTCTCTCTGCCTCTAAGCAAAATAATTCTCTGAGAAAATTTACGTACCTTTGGCCTGATTCTCCTTGCTCCTTATAAGAATGTACTTGTAAATAAAGTTAGCCCTCTCTTTGGGCTTTACTGTGCTGACAACATCCACATCCATGTTTTCATACACTTTCTTACTGCCCTTTTTCCCCAGGTTTTCTACCTAGTAGGACCTCTTGAACTGGAATTAAAATACATCTGTTTGGTGACTTCACAGTGACTACCTTTTCTCTCTGCAGGGATCATGCACTCCATGTCACAAAAACCCTCTAGAAATGTTTAACAAACCAAAGCAGGGCCGGAGAGCCAGAGTGTGATGTACTCTTCCCTCACTCTTGCAGAATTGAAAATCTGCTACGAGGGACTGGAGATGCATCTGAATTCTTGGAATGGCAAAAGCAAATGCGTGGAAAAGATTTGGAAGAGCAGCAGGCTGAACTAGAGTGCAGAAGGCTTCGAGGGAAACTGAGTTATGAAGAGGCAGTTTTAGCTCATCAGAATGTAATTCAAGAAAATAAGAAGAAAGGTGATTTAATGCGAGAAGAGGTAATACAGCTTTGTTCAAATTTTGCCTGCATTCAATTACTGCAAAATTTACCATAGATGATGCCTATTACAAGTAATTATAAAAGTTCTGTACAGTGTCTTTACTCACTGGAGTCTGTAAACAATGCTATAACTTCCAGACACTGCAATGTTTATACATTTAAGTAGTTTTTACAAGTGTTTGATTTGATTGATAGCACTTTTGAATTCAATTGAATATAAACTGAAAGTAAAGCATCCTTCCCAATATTCATGTCATTATTAATTTTCTTTTTGCTCAGACACTGAGATATTAGGCACCGTTCGCAATGAAATCACCAATATGTGACTAATCTAATTATCTTGTTAAAGTGAGAGCTGTGAATATAAACAAATTTGCTTCCTTAAGCAGATATAATTCAATTTATTTCATATTATCCGACATGGCTGTATGTCTCCTGGGGAAAATTCAGATAGGAACCCTCTTTAGATCAACAGATATGGAAAATAGAATAGAATAGAATGCCAAAAAGTACCTTTTCATATATTTTCCAACATGACAAATCACATTTTCCCCAAAACACTGCTAAATCTTCTTTCTTTTTTTCCCAAAATCACTTTTTTTTCTGGTGCTTTTCTTATAAACTAAGCAAATGCTCAAGGAATAATCAAGTACTATAGAATTAATAGTTTGAAGAGTGACTATCACAGGCCAGTATCCACTGTTCTTCTTTTCTATTGACTTGGCTTGTTGCTATGCCCTGTGGGCTGACCACTACTTTTCTCTTGGTCACCTCTCACAGATGTCAGTAGTGACTCAGCAATTTAGGATAGACCCACACGGATTTTCAATAAGGGCATCATAAAAGGGAAATGTGCCTAATGGGGTCCTTTTCTGTCCTTAAAAATACACGTTTCAGCTACTTTGGCATTATGCATTATGTTTATCTGAACAGACTATCAAGCAACAATCTGAACCCTAACATGTACAACTGAATGGAGTGTGGTTGCTTTCGGCCATTCAAAAATGATTGTAGCCATTCTATTAATCTCAGTTTCAGGGATGATATAGTCCAATGAATGCAGTTATCTTTGCACTATTTCAGTTATTTGAAGCTCTCATATTATTGGTTATCAGAAATTTTATTAACATGTTTTTTGGGATTTAGAAAGCAGAACTGATGCATGAGTATGCAGAGAGATGTCTACATGAACGGAAAGAAATGAGAGAGCTGGTGGAAAAGGTCGTGGAAGGACACAAGAATGCAAAGCAAGCAAAACTAAAGCTTCAGAAGTACAAACAGCAGATAGGTATTTATATATTGCCAGAAAAAAATAGATACAATGCCAAATGTCCCCAGATTACTTTCTTTTAGAGGGGCAGATACAATTTTTCTGAAAGAAAGAGAAAGCTGTGGGAAATATCCAGGATATAAATTCCCATAAATGTAAGAATATGAATTTTAGGACTAAGTTGGTAGCGGGTAGATCAGAAATTCTAATTTACTGCTTGTGGGAATTAAACTTTGTCTAAAAGGGGAGAATACAATGCTAATGCTCTGCAACTGGTTTCTCTTCCATCTAAAAGCAGCATACTTGAATGGCTGTACTTTTTGTCAAATCAATTTAGGAAGCTCAGATTCCTGTGATTCATGCCATTAAGAGAGGATTTGCCTAGCAACCTTTCTGAAAGAATCATAGCTCAAGATTATTGTCTTCTTTAGAGAAGACAGTCTGGAGGAGATAATTGTAGCTGAAGGAAAGAAAAGACATCTGCCAGAAGAACAGTACCACAAAGGAGAAGGATTAGCACAAGACAGACCAGAAGAGAAATTGTGTTATGCATCCTCCACAATTCTTAAATAAAATTCCTAGTTAATACATCAGTGAATGAAATCCAGGCAGAAGGCTGGACATATTCCAAAGCAATACCATGTTAACAAATGTTAACATATGTCAGTAAATGTTAACAGTGTACAAATGGGCTCCCTTAAATTGTGCATATTTTGGTGAGCAGAATACTTTTTACTGCTTAGCTACCTCTACAATTGTACTGAGCACGGCAGAAAGTGTTAGCCAATCTGAAATGGCGCAGCAAAGCCTACCAACCTCTGTGCGTCACTGATTTCTAGGATATGTACAGCTTCATAAACTACAAGTGTTTGATGTTGTACAATACCCTTTTATTTAAAAATGAAACACTATACATTAATTAGAACAGAAATTAAGTAGAAATAATTCAAATTGTCTACTTTATGTATGTATACAATATGCTTCTATGCTTAATAGAATGATAGATAGTGGAGGTGGGAAGCACCCATTTGGTTCTTTAATTGTTCCCCACACCAATGACAGATTGCTCCTTCAAGTACATCTAGGTATGCATTATTATCATTATTCACAATCACATATGAGTTCTCCTCCAGATAGACTACTTGTTAAAATATGCCACCAGCTAACAGAGATGAGTTCTTTCAGTGCAGGAAGTTGCTGAAGAAAATCGAGAACTACTTCGTCAGGCTTTAGAAGAAGAGGAAGAGAAACTTAAGAAAAGATATGAATTAATTCAACAAATACGAGCCATTGAATCTTTACCAATCCTTAAACACAAGTTTGTTGACTTAACTGAGGTAAGCTCACAGGAAAAAACTACTGTTTTTACATTAATGTGTACTGTATGTGTTTCACACACTCAGGGGAACTGTGTACTGAGTGGAGATTCATGGTGTTAAGCACAAAGTGACCCCATGAGACAAAGATTAGATCTGAAACTTTCACAAATTTTATGAAATGAAAATTTTACCATGGAGAATATTCTGATGATAAGTGAGAACTTACTTACAGCTTCTGATAGCAAGTGAAATCATAGGCCCTTTGAATTTCCTTTGAATTCTGCTGCCAGCATCTGGCTTTCCAGACGTCTTTCAAAATCAACTGATTACAACATGTGCCATCCACCTTCACAAAGTCACAGAGTAATACAAAGTGACCTCACCAATTTTAAATGTGATCAATTCTGGTTTTTTTTACCTGGATTCAGTCACAAGATGTGGGCTGCAAAGTCGTAAGACATAGTCTGCAAAGACAGAACAGTTCAAAGTAGTTGTGTGTGGAAATGTCATTGCTTTTTTAATCACAGCAAATTCTATACAATGGTGCAGGCACTCACTGAGGAAAATGAAGGTGACCAGATTGCCAGTACTTTCTTACTTTTGAATGTGGTTAATTTCATTGCCATGTACGTGGCTGCCAACTTGACACAGAACTTCCACTGGTAGTTTACACTGTTTGTAACTAAGTACAGAATGTGGCTTTAATATAAATTTCCCATCTAGCTCTTCTCAAAAGACAAAGTAGGAAAACACAATAGGTTTCAAGGCATGTGATAAAAACGTAACTGAAATCAGGCTTATGCTATATCTGTGGTGACTAAAGTGTAAGGTTGCTGAAAGTGGGATGGCCATACAGGTCATATTGCATGTGCAAGAGAGCCAACCTGAACGATATCTCAGCTTATTTCATGTGTACCCACTATTAACAATGGTTCTCAGAGTAATTTAGGATTCTTTTGGTGATGTCTTGCCCTATTTTTTATTTCTACAAAAGGCTTTTATAGGCTATGTGACATTAAGTATGTATTCATAAAATTTGTACTACTCAAAACTGTTGAAGTACCCAGTTCTTCCCTTGATGGCACTTCAGTTTCTCTAATAGCAGCATTACCTACTGTACAAGTATAGAACTATTTTTCTTCTAGGAATCTTTTCACTGTCTTCACTGAATATTTTTGAAATGCGCATGCTCAAAGTATTCATCCCTACCATTCCATGCTTCACTTTCCTAAATCTTTTTGGTGTCTGCTTACCATGCCCACATACAACCACTGTTATATATGCCCTGTTGCAAAACAGTTTCCTTTCACCTCCCATGAGTACAGTTCAGCAGTTACTGAGTAGCTTCAATTACACTCAAGGTATTACAGTACTTGCCATTTACAATTTCACTCAGGACTGAAATCTCAGAAATAATTATTTACTTTTTCATTTAGTTATGGTGATACATATTTATGAAGAAGATGCAAAGAGAAGATTGTTTAATTGAATTATTCTATCACTCTTCTTATGATGCTGCTTGTGATCAGTGTCTAGGTCATGTTTGGTAAACATGAGAAGTGTGGAAGCAGAAACCACTGAGCCAAAATTCAAGAGTCAAACTTTGGGTAAAAAGCAGTGAGGTGTTGATTTCTTCCTACTGACCCAGCTTTTGAAGCTTTAGAAAGAGAGGCTGTGTGAACCAAAAGTACAGGAGAGACTCTTGGAAATGCTGGAGGATTCTGCAGGTTCCTGCCCAGGACTCATTCACCATCACTGATGAGTTTGTATCATTTGGCTCTCCAGTCTAACTCAATAATAAGCTCTCTTAAGCACAGCTGTAGCAGCACATAGTTCAGTCTGTTTCTCTGCCATACTTGGTGTCTTGCAGCCAAACTCACAATCTGAGTGTGTGTCTATAACAGAACATTCTTCTCTCTTCCTGGTGGTTGATTTTTTTCCCTTCCCATTCATGTTCTGTTTTGTGAAAGGCAAGTTGTATTCTGTCAACAAGCAACTCAGTATTCAATACAAGGGATTGTTTTTCTGCTGAAAAGTGTTGTTTGAAAACACATCAGCTCTTGAACTGAATAATTTCTCTCCATTAAAATGACTGTAATGAGTTTTACTTGCATATATTTATCATTACTACTTATGTTCAATCTTAGAAATAACATTCAGAGAAGTGGTTGTTCATTTGTTTTGCCTGTCTCATATTCAGCCTTTCTGAACTTTGTCATTCATTTTCTGTGGAACTAATTAGATCAAGGTCTTTGTAACCAAAATCTTAACCAGTCTTTCACTCTTAATATTATACAACCATATAAAAAGAGTCTGGTAAGCATCTTGACTTCCTGCATCCATGTCTTCCATTATAACACATGTTATGTTTGTGCTTATTCTATATGTCAATATTTTTTCATGAAAGGTTTTGAGAGCCTTGTGTTTTTACACATACAGAAGATAATCTCTACACTTTAAAACCAGCTTGCAAATAGCAGTTAGGCTAGAGTCATAATAGCAGTTAGGCTAGAGTCATAATAGCAGTTAGGTTAGAGTCATCCCTGTCTTTTTTGAAGCTCAAAAATATTCAGCATAATTTGGAACACAATCAGAATACTCTGACTGTACTCATCTTCTCTCTCCTTGCCATTTACAGTGTTATTTAAATCTATACTTCTTATTTCCTAGACTGGCGGCCATGGTTTAATTTGTGAAATGTCAATAGTGGAACTACGTGAACGCCTTGCTCTACTTAAAGAAGTACAGAAAGCAGCAGAGGAAGAGAAGAGAGACCAGATAATTCAAGATAAACAAGCTAAGGAACAACTTCTTCTAGATAAACTGGACCAGATTTCAGTTTTCAGAGCAGAACTTGGACGAGCAGCTGCATTAAAGTCAGTATGAAACAGCATATATAAGACACTTAATACATTGAAACTTTGTTAATACTTTGCTAGTTCCATGAAAGCAAGTCAAGAGCAAAATTCTGCCCTTTTATACAGCAATGTAGCTTTTGTCAAAGATTACGCTGGGAACAAGATTTCTTTTTACTTCTGAAAATAATTTGCATCAAATTTAACAAATCTTTTTCAACAATTTGAATTCA
This sequence comes from Coturnix japonica, assembly GCF_054131305.1. Classification (NCBI taxonomy): domain Eukaryota; kingdom Metazoa; phylum Chordata; class Aves; order Galliformes; family Phasianidae; genus Coturnix; species Coturnix japonica. The sequence goes on along the minus strand of NC_140666.1, from coordinate 83,316,010 downwards.
TGGTTGATGACCTTGTGCTCAGCTGGTATTGAGAGTACTGCACCAGGTTTCAGAGCCAAAACTCTGTACTGAGTAAGAAGCAATTCTGCTCTTTTTCAGTCAATCAGAACCCATTTGATTTTATTATAATCATTCTTACTTGCTACTTGAAGTGGTTCCTCATTGTCATCTAAATCAATATATTAGGCCTATAGTTTTCTTCTCTGAACTTCATTTGTTATGTGAAAGGGCAGGCATTATTTTAGAAGATACTTGAAGAAGGAGATTTTCTGATAATAATAATAAATTATAAATTAAATATACTATAGCTGTAGATCAAAGAGAAGAATCTTTGCTTACAGGCTCTCTGATCAAATTTTGTATTCATTATGCATATTTATTATTAATTTTCATATTTATTATTCATTGTAATAAAAGATCCATAACCATTGTGGATGGTTACATATACAGAAGACAGATCCCATCCACAAGGAATGTAAAATCTAAGTTTAAAATATTTACAAATAAATCTGGGCAAGAGGAAAGCCTGTGTGAGTGTGTGAAATATGGACCATCTCTTGCTCTTATGCCATTTTTACTGCATCTTGCTCTGCTTGCAAACTCTGATTGGTTGTTTTTGCAAGTTTTCTTTCACCTTTTTTCTTTTGTGTCTTTGATAGTTTACTTCTTGTCTTGCCCTATTTATTTTGCAAATAGATGTTCAGGCTGCCATTCTGAAGACATATTCTATCAGGCTAAAGCGTTGCATCTTTAGACATGTTTTAGATTTGTGTTTATCACTTGGATACAGAAGGTGGCTTCTTAGGAGTTCAATTCATGTTATTGATTTATCTTCCAGATCTAAATCTCAATTACAGTAGTAGTAAGGCAGTATTGATTTATTCATTTAACTAGTTTTCACTGGTCCCAGCTCTGATTTGGTTTGTAGCTGATAGTTAATCTCCAAAGAGTAAGGTTATACTGTGTTAGTACTTAAGAACTTGTTTTAATGAGGTTAGTGAATCAATAACTGCAGCTCCAGTGGATTGACTGCATAGATCAGTGACCTTGTCTTCTGTGTCATCTATGGAGAGAAGACTGAAGGACCTGCAATAGACTTTGAGCTGGAGACAAATTCCCATCTCTAAGCATTTAGTGTTATGTGAAATCCTGTGGGAGCAATTCAAGTCACTGCTTACCACTAGAGATTCAAACCAGGCATTAAGAACTTGTATACTACATAAAATCTATTTCTCTAGTAAGTATTCTAAAAATCATCTGTTATGGTAGATACACAGTGTGTACATACCACATAGAGCTGGGTTTCTTTAAAATGGGCTCTTTTGTATTAATTCAGAGCTAAAACCTTTCTAATCCTGAAATAAACTATGCTGGAATGTGAAGTTAACATGGATTTGTCCTGACATATTTGAGAGGTTATTTAGAACAGATGACCATTCCAATGATGGTAAAATGCAAATAAAATTAAACACCGAATTTGCAAGTTTCTATTCAGAATCATGATAAGGAATACAGAAATATACTTTATTTTAATGGAGTCCCATTTGTTCTCCAAATGAAGGAAGTATACATTTTCAGTATCCATTTAACAAGGCATTTCTTTTCACACCTCCCAGGCACTCTAGGTCACAACTTGGGAGCATTAATTTTTAAGAGGCATCATCAAAGTATACTAGAAATGTTGTTCTTCAGGAATGTCTTTAATACTTGATCACGTAGAATGCAAATCTGTGGTGGTATTTCTGTTAATACACAGCATGCTGGTATATTTACATAAGCTAGACTTTTTGCTGCAGCTTTCATTATTCTCTAAACAAACTATAGGCTTTGTGCATTAAACCTATTTACAGGTCTAGACTCCCAGAATATTTATCAAGTCATTGTGATTAATTGCCTGATTTGTATTGATACACTACACAGGAGATATAAAGATCACATTATGCTTACAGAATTAAATCATAATTATAGGCATAGAATAGCAAATCTTACTAGTGGTGTTCATAAGATACCACTGTGCATCAACGAAAACTCACATATTATACCTGTGACCATATGATGTTGAAAGCTCTTACTAATCAGCCAAAGTGTGATGGCTAAGCTTTGCTAAACAAATCTGCTTTAATTAGTGTCAGCTGGAGTTTAATTGGGTCCCTACCAAGCAAGTTCCTTTCAGTATCATTTACAGACATACATCAAGACAAAAGAAGCACGCTGGGCTAGTGTATAATGAATTATATTAAACAAAATAGGAAATGGAACATGAAAAATCACAGAAACATCAGCCTTAATAGATTGAAAGCCGTTACATCCATCACAGCAGTAGCTTTACGAGTGCTTGCAGAACATTTAAGAATCAGTTCAGCGTATATGCAGGGCTTCCCTTTAATTGCAAGAATTTCACAGTGTTTGAAAATTAGCACTGGTCTGGTGAGACCTCACCTGGAGTATTGTGTTTGAATGTGGAGCCCTCAGTATAGGATAGACATGGAGCTGTTGGAGGACATCCAGAAGAGGGCCACAAAAATGATCCAAGGGATGGAACACCTCTCCTGTGAGGACAGGATGAGAGCTGGAGCTGTTCAGACTGGGCAAGAGAGCCTCTTCTCCAGCTGAGGTGACCTAGCAGTGGCCATTCAGTATCTAAAGGGGAGCTGCAAGAAAGAAGGGGACAGACTCTTTAGCAGTGTCTGTGGTAATAGAACAAAGGGAAATGCTTTCAGGCTTAAAGAAGGTAGATTTAGGTTAGACAAAAGGGAAAAGTCTTTTACAATGGGGGTTGTGAGGCACTGGCACAGGTTGCCCGGAAAGTTGGTTGATGCCCCAACCCTGGAGACTTTCAAGGCCAGGCTGGACCAGGCCCTGGGCAACGTGATGTAGCTGTGCATGTCCCTGCTCACTGCAGGGCAGTTGGACTAGATGGCCTTTAAAAGTCCCTTCCAACTCTAAGGATTCTATGATTCTAAGATTGTAAGTAAACCATAAATTCTATATATGCTTTCCAAAAATTATCACATAATTTTATGTTATATCTAGAGAGGGTTCTTCTAGCCATAGACTATCCCATTCTGAGTGATTATCAACTTGCTTCCTTAGGAGATATGTGATACAGAGAGAGAGAAGTTATATGAGGATTCTCTGTCTCATGTCCTACAAGTTCTTCACTGGCCATCACAGAAAAACAGAACTTGAAAAATCCCTTTTTTCTTCCCTCTCTAAGTTTCCATTAGAATGTGGTGTGGCATCTGAAAATTTATGGGACTAGATGCTTTTTGGAAGTTCATGCATGGCTGACACATGACTTCATGTAGAGGAGGACTGAATGTTTGTCTGATAATAACCAACTATTTAGGATGTCAATTCAGAAGCAGCTACTGCTTCTTCATGATGTTAAACCTCTTGTTGTTTTTCTTGTAGTGGTATTTACAAGCATCTGGATTTGTATGTAATGAGAGGTTTTGTTGCTTATTCCCACTGACAATATTTAATCACTGACTATTTACATAAAACCTTACTGTTATATTCTCTTAGATCCCCTGGAATGCGGTGCCTCATTGCAATGCAAATAGAAATAACCCGTGTTCTCAATTAGATCATATGATAGCACATAATTTTTAGACTTACAGAACTGTATTAAAAATTAAGCTCACTGTTGCAGTGTGTGATTGTATTAAAGAGGGGACAGAAGTGTTATCCCAAATAGACAACATGACACAAACTGAGAAGCTCAGGAAGAGTCGCAGGAAATCAACTGGAAATGAGAAACCAAGCAAAACTGTGCCCTCTTTTAAGAGTTCACAGTCACATTTAGGAGTGTGGCATGGATCAAATCTCCTGTGCGTCCAAGCTGTGAGAATTTGGGTAATGTAGTCTAGAATGGCTGCCCTGAAGAATACCTGCTACTATGAGGAATTTCCTCTTAGCAAAGATGAAGTTAACAAGACAGACAAAAATATTTCTCTCAAGATGAAAAGAGTGTTTGGATCACTGGAATCTCAACACAGACACTTCTGAAGGCAAACTGGTGGTTTTAGCCTCAGAAGGAAAATCCCTTCTCCTTTTTCTAACTCCTTGAGAATCACAGCATCACAGAAAAGTTAAGGTTGGGAAGGACCTCTGGAAGTCATGAGAAGAGCATGATTTATGATGAAAACACCATGGAATAAGACCTGAGAGATGGGGGAGAAATTCTGTTGTAAAACATTTCCAAAGTACAACCTGTCCCTGAAATTGGACCTGGCACTCACGGAATAAGAGTTCAACAGTGACTAACAAGGCCCCAGTGCACTCTGCTCTTGATTATTCCAAATCCTGTTCTGATTTCCAATAATAGCAGTTGTAATGTTGTACTACTGGAATGTAAAAGGACCTTGCAGAAAACTATCCTTGCCAGCTGAGAGAGGACATCAGATCTAACCCGGTGATATATTAGATAATGATCAATATTCCTTGGTAGATTTGATGCTTACTTTAGCACTGGATTTGGACAGAGAATCACAACTGGTCATGACGTAGTACTGCAGCATGATAGTACCCAGTCGAGTTCAAGGGTATTGTTGAGGGAATGAGAAGGTTGGATGTAAAGTAAGTCACGGTATAAGGTGATGCAAATTACATGAAAAAGAAATTGTGAGTACATTGCACCAGCTGAATGAAAGCAAGCAAAACCAGACAAAAATGTAAACTCCAATAGACAAAAAAAGTTGTTATAATAGAAGGAAAAAATATAAATAAATAAAAGACTATCCCATAGCCACTCTCCTATGCCTTACACATACGCTACATGTGGTACTATCAATTTTTCCTCTCCTAAAACCTCTAATTTTAATACATCACCACCCCATAGATTCTGAATTTGGACATTCAGATTATGCAGAAACAAATATCTTGCATTTGTCAAAGAATACAGCAACTGAGATGAATACTAAAGACCGTGTTAAGAAAACTCCACAAGCAAAAAGTTGCAGTGTTAACACAAGTTTTGCATGTTTTTTTTTTTTCTAAAGAATGTCATGTCAGGCTTGAAATATTGTCAGATATTGTCATCATGGAATCCCATGGGAAGAAATGATTCTGTACTGTTTAGTAATACTGTTCTCTAAACAAGAAGCAAGCTGTGAATACCACATCTATTGAGCTATGTGATTTAAACCTGTTTTCAGCCAGCCTGGTTCCCAGAAGCAAAAGCAAATTCTTTATCATCCGAGTAATATATAATCAGATGGATTTATTCCATAGGTTGATATTACTTCACATTCTCATGGCTTCTTTTTCATTTGGCAGGCAAGAAGAAAAGAAAAAGAAGTCCCAGTCTAGTGAAAGGCAAATGAAAGATGAACGCGTTTTAAATCTGCAGAGAAAAATTGCAGAGAAAGCAATGGAGCGTAAAAAGCAAGCAGGACTCTTAAAGATTACCCCCCGGAAAGCCAGCACTGCATCAAGAAAGGTCTGGGAGTACATAAGGAAAAGATCTCTGCAGTAGAGTTTTGCTGTACAGCCAGCACTGGCAAGGGTGGCAGAAGCCATACTAGAGGGACAGTAGCAAGTTCCCACTTCCTGCATAGGCACAGTGTCCTCACACCATGGCCTTGACCTCACCTCCTTGCCTTACGTTTGGCTGCCACAGACTGGGGTCCATCCACACAGTACCCACCTTTCTGCTTATGTCACCACACAATGAAACGGCATCTGACCCCTGTCCCTAACTCTGTCTCACCCTCCTAACAGGCACGTCCCACTACATCAAACTGGGATGCTCACCCCTTCCCGCACCCAAGGCAGGTTTCAGCTTATCATTCCTTTGATAAGGGAATGATACCTGACCTTTCCTCCACATGATCCAACAACATCAAATGAAAGCATCGATAGGCTGTAGGCTTAATGCTGGTAACAGTGGTTGTGTTTCCTTGGCAAGCACCTGAAACAAGTGTTGAGAACTGCCGCTACTGCCACCCCTGCCACTGTAGTGAACAGTCATGATGGGGTCATATTTTAAAAGCTGTACCAGCCCAGTAAGAAATTAGAACTACATCTCCCAATCCACTAAAATAATAAATCTTTACTTGTTCTGTGGGAAAGACGAAGCTGAATTCAGTGAAGGGGAAAATTATATTTTTCAAATGCACATATTTTACAAACTGAAATAGTGCAGTCTTTCAGAGCACCAATGTTTGCAGTCCTCAGTATCCCCATTTCAAACCACTGCATGTATAAGTGCATGCTTACATAGAGCGCTAGGTCTGTTCCTTCTTAGCAAAGAGAATACTGAAGGCCTATTTGAAGAAAGCATTTCCTATGTTGGGATGGCTTTCTGAACAGGCTTTGAACGTATACTTAATCACTTTGCTGAATGGGGTCCAGTATAAAGTAGAGGCAATAAATGCAGACTTCAAAGGCAAGCAGCTATATAATTACAAATGAGAGACATTTATAAAGTAAACAAATTGCAAATTCTGACTTTTTACTACTGATGTGGGTCTGTATGAGTGCTCTTGTGTTGCATAAAAGTGGGGAAAGGAACAACAAAACAAGGCTTGTTTGCTTGTTTTGAAGTTAGATTTTGCAGTTTATTATTGTTTTTTAGCAAAGCTTTGCACAGTTACCCTCCTAAGATGTCACAGTATCTTTGTTTAGGGTCTGCTCAGTTGTTAAGGCATCTGTAAGACAGGAAAGAAAAAAAGAACACAACAGGAGAACCTTCAGGTTACTCTGAATTACTTAGAAGTTTTGGTGCGTCTTCCATCAGTGCTGCCCAACCCTGCATGACCCTGCCCAAATCTTATTACAGGGAAGTAGCTCAGTGTTTGTCAGATATGCCCAGCAGCACCTTTGTTCTAGTTGAACTGCATAGTGCTGTAAATGGTGGAAATATAATATAATATAATAATATATATATATATATATATATAAAACTACTATTAATTAAAATTTTTTTAAAAATTACTATTTTCAGTGAAAAATTAGATGAAGAAGTAGCTGTTTTCTGTTGTTTCTGAGCTTTTTTGGGAATACTCCCTTGTGAACTAGCTTGTAAATCAGCTGACAGCAGAGTGTGATAGATTCTGTTCATTTGTGGCTTCAAGGATAACTTGATTGCAGAGAAAGAACACGAGGTAGTGGCATGGGAGCAAGCCATCCCAATAGTTTGCTATCGACCTCACATTCTGTGTAGTGTTACAGCTGTGTACTTCATCATAAACTGAGCAACCCAATTGAGTTCCTTTCCATTCATCACGCCCAAACTGTTGATGTTTCCCAGTCGTGTTCGCTGTGTTGCCAGCCAAACTGTCAAATAAAAGTTAAGTGTATCCTCTAAACAAAACCATCCTATTCTCAGCAGTCTGATCCTCTGCGTGTCATCTCTACAGGACTCCTTGCAGTGGAACCGTTGGAAAGAACTGGAAGAGAGTCGGGGAAGGCGGTTCAAGTCTCTTCAATACGGTTTAATGGCCAGAGAAACAGCCGAGAAAATGGCTGCGTACGTGGCAGCAAAAAGCGGAGCCACATCCTGTATCCTGCGCTCCGAAGTAAAATAAAGTGCACTTGGAACAAACCCAGGCCTGCTGGAAATCTCCCAGAGCAACTGTGTATCACAAGGTTGAATTTTAATCTTTATTTGATCTGTACCATTTTAGTAGCAAAATTTGGGTCATTCAGACATGGTAGAATGGAAACGTGTTAATTTTTTATACTGGAATTTTAATTTTGTAGCTGTAATGTTACATTTTCTTCCTATTAGAATGAAAAGCTGTAAGAAACCGAGATGGCCAGTGTCTGGGTAAGAACACTGAGATCCATATTACTGCTGTCACTGTGCCATGAGTTGCTGTGTTCATTTTCCTGAAGAATAAAAATGGGGGCGGAAAAAAAGCAGTACTTGTTTACATCAGCATTTTTTCAGCAGGGATGTTCGGCCCAGGTTCCTAGCGCATCTCCTGACGTGACAGTAACTGCGTTACAAGATCACCAGCTTCAATACTGGTTTTAGAGGGTGCAAGGAAATCATTTGGAAGGTTGAGATGACACAGCAGCCCACAGGCTGCATTCAGCACCCCAAGAGACCAGCCCTCTGTTTGCAGTCTGCTCAGTGTTTAAACAGCGGTAGGAGCACATAGCACTGCTGGGTCTCTTTAGCTTCTTTTCTCTTTTCTGCTTCCAGAAGACAGAATTCTGCTACTCACCTCCAAGATCATTTGCCCTCTATGACAATTTCTATACTGTGTAAAACAGCCCTTAAATCATGAGACTTATTCTAGGCACCTGGCCAAGGAGGATATAAATCTGCATTAGAATCTGCAGAGCAGTGAGACGACGTAATGTATTTCTATTTGAACGTGATGCCAGTTACTAAGTGTTTAATTAAGGCTATGGCAAATATTTAAATGGAAGGAAAACGCCGCTGACATTGGAGCCGTGCAGCTGCTGTTAATGCTCTCCCAGCATTACATTCTCCCTTGTTTCTGGTGGAATTCTTTGTTGCCATCTAGCTGCCGAGATCATTTCCACATCCTTCCAGCTGAACTACAGCTCCCGGCGGGCACGGGCCGGGATGGAGGCGGGGCCGTGATGGATCCACCCCCCGTGACGTGCGGCCGCCATTCCCCGCACCGCCGGTGCAGCCAATGGAGGAAGGGCGGGGGAGCGCCGCGCTGCGCCGTTATCGCTCCGACGGCGGAAGGTGAGCGGGGCCGGGCGGGTCGTGCCGCTGAGCAGAGCCGGGATCAGGGTGAGGGGGGGCGGGTGAAGGCCGCGTTAAGCTGGGGCGGCTGCAGGCCGTGGTGGGGGCAGGGCGGCCGGGTCCGGGCCGGAGTGGGCCTGTGTGTGCGGAGCGGTGCGGCCTTGTCCGCGGATCGGGAGCTTCGTTCCCTCCCAGCCGAGCCTGAGGCCTCGGGCCCGGCCTCCCAGTGCTGCATGAGCTGCTGCCGCCCGACGATGGGAGCGGGGCCCTGCGCCGTGACACGGCGCTGCGGGGCGGCTCCTCCCGAACCGGGCCGCGTCCGTCCGTGTGTCTGGGCCTTGTTGAACGCGAGCTGCGGCCTAACGACAGGAAAACCCTGCGAGGGAGCTGCATAGAGCTCGTGTAATGAGCCGACAGCGTCGGGTTTGGTTGGCGTTACAAAGTGGGTCAGGCGGCCAAATGGCAGCTCGGGCTGCGTTCCCGTGGCTGTGCCTTGTGGTCTCATGGTCAGTGTGTGCGTGGTGCCCGGGCTGCAGCTGGGCCGGGGGGCTTGGCTGCTTCTCCTCATGCCGAGCTCCTGGGGCACTGCGAGGCCGAGATGGGGAGATGGAATCCATTGGTGTCTGCTATTGGTGAACTTTGTGTATTGCATCCGGAGGAAAAGCAGGGCTGGCTCTGAAGACACCCGAGACACACGGCTGAGGTTCGCAGTGTCCTCTGGCTCAGCCCTGATAGAGCTGGATGTCCAGGCAGCTTTTGGAGCACCACCCTGCCCAAAAGGACCTGGGGGTAACGGAGGATGGAGAGCTGGACATGAGTCAGACATGAATAAAGATTTAGATAAGATATAGGGAAGAAGGGTTTTTTTGCTGCCTGGTGGGAAGGGGAGCTCTCAGTCTCCAGATTATGCCTCTGGGCCTGGCCCTGAGCACCACTGCGAGGAGAACCACAGAGCTTATTTTTTTCTATGGGCTGTTGTGAGTGCACTGAGAGGGCTTAATAAGAGAGGAGGTGAGGAAGCACATTTGAAGGCGCAACCTGTCCCGCTCTGACAAATCCTCATTCTAGAATCTGGAACTGATTATGTTACAGACATAATAGATGACTTTGTTAATGGCTGCAGCTGGAGCTTTGGATGCTTCTGGTTTGGGGTTGTGCCCCCCAGTGCCTGCTCGTGCTGTTGGCTGCTGGTTGAGCAGTGTGTGCTGGAGGGGATCTCACAGCCCTTATGGGTTGATGTGGGTGTCTGGGCCTGTGAGTGGTCCTGGGGCTTTGAAAGCCTTTAGGTGCTAATCAGTGAAAAGGTGCCTAAACGAGCAGGATTTGTAGCTGTTAATTCTATTCTTATGTAATGGTAACTTGATCTGCGTTGTACCAAAGAAAGTAAGCTTGGCTTCATTTTTCCTCCTCTTTGTGGTATGGATAGTTACCACTGGGGGAAGCTTCCTGAGTAAGCCAGGAACCTACTGTAGAAATCTGCAGCCACACAGAAGAGGTTTGTTCTTATACAGACAGAAACATTGCCAGGTCAGGAGGCGTCATCCACAGCAGTAACAAGCTCCAGCAGTCTGCTTTCCCTCAGTGGATGCTGCTGGATTTTCCCTCTATGGGTTTTACAGCAGTGGGCTCCCCATGGATATCCATCCTCAGCTTTCCTCTTGAAAGAAGCTCCCAGAGAAGTTCAGATTTAAACCCTTAGCAGACTAGAATGGGGCAGGAGCGTTGGGGTTTTGTGTAGGTTCTGTATTAAGCATAGATACATCAGGTTGCCGTGAGAGACTCCAATGAAAACAGTTCCAGCTGTTGGTAATTTTAAAGCTTGTATGAAGATGAATTCCTTGTGATCCTCAGGTATGTATGTCGGTATTCTCCAGCCTTTTATTCTCAAAGTATTTTTCCAGCTCTATATCAGAGGAGAGCTGAGGAAGTTGTAGCTTGGCTTTCTGGGTTAAGCTGAGAGGTGGGGAGAAAGCTTCATTCATTGGGAGGTGAAATCTCAACCTGTAAGCAGTAGGATGAGGTGCACACACTGCACCTGGATACAGAATGGAATGGGACTGAGAAGGGTTGTGTGGCTGAGTTCTGTTTGCAGGGAGCATCTTTTGGGTTTCCTGCATTGAGTACAGGCAGTGAAGTGTGTGAGTCAGAGTCGGTTCAGCAGTGCTCAGGTGTGTGCCCGTGTTTGTATCCAGAAGTGTTAGGAACTCACTGGGTTGCAGTTGTGCAGACATGGGGCTGTTCAATGAGCCACAGCTGGCACCTTTCATAGCCAGAGCTGTGAGCAGAGAGCTCAGCCCTGCAGGGACAGTGGGGCTGGGTCATCCAGCAGCTGGCTGCCTGCTGAGCAGGGCTCGACCCCTGCCATTGTGAACAGTGGTGTTTCTTGGAGCCTTTCTACACAGCCATGTCTGTTCTCCACTTGCCTTAGGTTCATTTTGAGCTGCTTAGCTCCCACATTTTGTCTGGCTGTGGTTTGGAGAATAGAGGACTGCTTATCTGTAATTTTTGTTCTCTAAGGATGGCTTCTTACAGCATGAATCCTGGTTATTTCTGCCCCCACACAAACATTACCTTCAAATAATAGGTTGTTTTTTCAGATAAAGCTTAATTGGGACTCCTTATATCTTTCTGGTTTGCTGCTAAACACCAGAGTAAGTCAGTTTAACTAAGAAACAAGTGAGCCTTAGTGAGGCTTCAGGCCCTGCTTGAGGGGTCCATAGCTCTGATACTAAACTTGTGGGACTTCCATTCCAGCTCTGGTCAGAAGCTCGTGGCTCAGAACCGACATCCTTAAGTTCGGGTGTGTGTGAGAGAACAAGAATTACAGATAGGTAATCTTCTCTCTTCTTTTCTTATAGGTTTGGAAGAACGTCATTCTAAGATACTGAGAAATCTGGACTTTTTAACAGTGTACTGCCTAAAGAAATATAAGGAATTGAGAATTGTAGCTTCCTTGCGTTTAATTTTATGGTATTTATACCTCTTATTTTTTCTGTAACTCTGTATCAAGAAACACCATGAGTACAGTAAGTATTTTACTGATCAATGCAAAAGTGATTCTTAAAATATATTTATCTTATTTATATAAATCTTGGTAACAGTTTACTGTAAATACGCTGCAGCACTAATTTGCCATTTAACTTCATGTTCTGTGATACTCAGAAGTTTCTCATCTGTAGGTGCTATAGCAGCGTTTCAGAAATAACTCAGAGCATGAGTGAAAACTGATGGCATTGATTGGCTGGAAGTTAATACCTGGTGTCATTGTGAGCTCATCTTCCCATGTAGACCTTCAGAATGTAGCGTGGCTTTTTCTTTTGTGATTCAGCTGGTGGGAGACCTGGCATGAAGTCTGCTCCTTGATGAGATCAGTTCAGATAGGAGTCATTTACCGCTGTTATATTTATGCTACAGGCTTCTAGCGGTGTGTTTTGTTTACCTTGATGTTGGAAAGGTGGGGGCTGCATTAGTATTACTCCTAAAGAACGTACTAAGGCTTTCTTCTCTCTTAGACTCCAAGAAAGCGCCGTGGAGGATCAGCTAACTCTAGGCAAGCTCAGAAACGAAGCAGACTGATAGCTTCTACCACAGAGATGGCTTCAGAAGGAGAGCCAATAGAACTGGAAGAAAGTGGTAAGCTTTCTTTTGAACTATATAAGAAAACAGGCTGCTCCTGGAGTGCTGGGAATCCACGTAATGTGTTTTTGCCAGTTTCAAGGCCCTTTGAAGGGGAGTGAAAGCTACTTATTTAACAAAGGACATAGTATGGAAGCAGTGAACAGCAGCAAGCCTACTGACAGCTGTTTAAGATTGTTACTGGGGTGCAATTGCTAATAGGTGAATTAGGTAAGAAAGGTGCATGTGTGTTGCTCGCACATCCAGTTATCTGGTCCGATGCACTCGGGGTTACTGCAGCTGCCACTTCAGATAACAGCAAACTAAATTTGGAAACTTGCAAGTAAATAAATGGCTTCTTGTGGTTTTGCTATGTATTTGGCTTTTGAAAGTTATATGAGATATGATACTGGAACACTTACAGCGCAGGACTGGAAAAGAAATATCCTGTTTGATTCATGTTTTAAAGTGTGATAAACGTTCTCCTATATTAGATGAATGTGTTGCTGTGCACCTCTCACAAGATACTGATATATCAGAAAGCACATGAGGTCAGTTAGTTGTGCACTGCAACTTGCAGAAGCTGTTAATACTGTATATATAGACCGCTGACAGCAAAGTTTGAATGAAAAGTTGAGTATGTTACCAAAGAGAAGAGGGATGGGCAGTGTTGTATGATACCTCAGCCTGTTATACACTGTTATACACTGATGGGTAACTTTACTCCTGTGAGCTCTGATTTGTGTTCTAACATTATGTTTTTAAGCTGGTGAAGAAGTAGTAGATCTCACGTGTGAATCTTCTGATCCTGTAGTAGTTGATCTAACTCACAATGATTCTGTTGTGGTAAGTAGTGACATGCTTATCTAAATGCTGTAGTCAAATGAGTTCTGTGTTCTTGCTGCTGATAGAGTCTAAGGATGAGCTGAAAGTTGGCTTTTCAGTACATGCATTCCTTTGAAATGTGTATTGACCTACATTAGGAGATTTGTGCAATACAAGCAAATGGATACACTCCCTGCAGAAGTAAATTTACTCTGTACAACACTGGGCCTCGGGTCATAGCTTACCAGAGCCTTAGTTTTTCAGAAGACAGGCTTCTTAGTTTGTCTTCTGGCATCTCAGTAAGTAGCCTATGTTAAAGGGTTAAAGTGTGGCTCTTATTTAGCATTTCACAGCTCACATCCAATTCCAGATGGACCTATTAATGTGTCTGCATCTGTGACTACCACCTGCAGGTGATGAGCACAGTCTGTTGTAGCTTGTTGCTCCCAGTCTTGGGGTTATATTACCCATCATGGGTCATGTAAGTAAATGCCATTTAAAGCTGAAGGTGTGTTGAATATTTCAAAGAAAAAGGCTGATGATTTAAACAGAAAATCAAAGAAGTAGCAGTAAGTCTTCAGCATGACAAATAGGAAGTGTTCAGGCATCTACAAGTTGCCTGAGCAACTAGGAGCTAGTTAAACTTTATAGCAAGTCTTTGAAAATTCACTTTTTGGTTACGGTTGTTATTAAAGCTTGAGCAGTATTTGATCCAGGCTGCAGTGTAGTTAATAACGCTGGTTTTGGGATGCCACTGCTGCCTTGCAGAGCCAAAAACAAGCAGCGGGAATAACAGTTTGTTGCTGAGCAAGTACAAGGGGAATGCTGCAATCCTTATAGCATGGTTTGCGTTGCCCTGGCTTTGGTTCCGCTGAATGTAACAGCGGGTTGGTTTTCTGTTCATTTTTCAGCAGTTAGTGTTATTTGAAGTGTTCATGGATAACACACCTGTACCTCTATTCTGGGGGGAGGAGGAGATAAAGCTGCCTCCAGCCTCAATCAAGTTGGGGTACTGAAACTGGGGAGCAGAGAGGAGATTAAGATGGTTCCTAAGCTGCCTCCATTTCCTTCCCTTAGCAGCAAAACCCAAAGTAATCGCTTAATAAACGAGTCACTTCTCTGAAACTATTTTAACATTTTGTTAATCAAGATGACATTGTGGTATCCTAAAATTCTTACTTTGCCTTGTTGTTGGTTTCATAGCTATTCGGGTGCTTGTACATAAAACTTCAGTGCATGCTACAGTTTAACTTTATTTTTCTTTTCCCTCCCATGCTGTGTGTGTTGGTTCATCGTTGAAGATCATTGAAGGTGAGTTTCCATTTTACAAGCATCAAGGAATTGTCCTGAACTTTTCCTTTCCCAACAAACATAAGCAGCATGGGTTGAAACTGCTTTCATGGAAAGACAGAGAGCAGTGCTGTAGTACCTGGCCAGCACCTCAGGGAATGGATTCAATCTATGTTTCAGAGTCTCTGTGAAAGCTGATGTGAAGTATCTGAAATAAAAGCCACTGGATGTTCTTAGAATACATTTTTCTTCTCCAGTGCAGAAGTTCCATAAGCATGAAGTCATCAGTCACTTGGGTTAGCCTTTGTAGCAGTGGAATATCTGCTTTGAGTAAGACCTTGTTCAAAGGCCTTATTAACCTGTGTTGCACAGGAGGAAATGAGGTAGAAAGATATCAAAGGTCGTGCTGCTTTCATTATGTAGTCTGACACTCCTCAAATGTAGCACTGATCAGTGCTAACAAGTTGGGTGTTTTCTGCCTCAGGTCTAATTGTAGACAAGGTATAACAAAACTAATCCTTTGTACCTTTCAGACCTTATTCTGATTACAATACCCGAGGTCTGTTAATAAGCTGTTGTCTCGCTCCAATTTAGGAGTGAGGCAAAGGTTCTTTTGATATGTTATGCCCGGCGTGAGATTAAGAAGAAGAGCATTCAAATGTTGATCCGACCAGTTTATTGGAAATGATAGACAATTGAGGGGATGGGGAAGGGAGAGTGACGAATGCCAAAAGCGTAGGGGAGAGCAGCAGCGGAGTAGCAGGCCGCAGATCGATGAAACGCAGAGAAGATGGTCAGAGTAGCGAGGTCTCAGGAAGTGGAGTCTTGGGCAGCGAGGTCCCTCGGAGCAGAGTCTCGAGCAGCAATCCCAGAAGAGATAATAGGCAGCAGTAGGACAACGGTGGAGGAATCTGAGGTCAGATACCTAGATGCCCACAAAACCGTGGTTTGTCCGTGCCCTTTTTATCCTTCTTTCCAGCCTTCTAGAGATTTCGGGACGGCTCGGGTCAGTGTCTTGTGACTTCCTCAGAGATGTCAATCTTCCTTGAGATGGGCCAACACGAAAGACCACTTAAGGGCCATCAGTCCTCAGAGATGGCCATCTTCCTTGAGATAGGCCTACACAAAAGACCACTTAAGGGCCATTGATCAGTATCTTATCTCCCTTTTGTAGCTCCCGGACTTGTCCATCTCCTAAACAAAGGGATTTCTCAAACCTTGGTTCCTGTGTATTTCAGACAAAGGGAGTCCAGGAACCTTGGCCAGGACTTGCCTGAACTTGACCATTTCAGCAAACT
This sequence comes from Coturnix japonica, assembly GCF_054131305.1. Taxonomy (NCBI): domain Eukaryota; kingdom Metazoa; phylum Chordata; class Aves; order Galliformes; family Phasianidae; genus Coturnix; species Coturnix japonica. Next base: position 83,300,308 of record NC_140666.1, on the reverse strand, counting down.
TTGAGACAGTACTGTAAAAAGCATGGCCTCTTACAGCTGTTAGCTGCTTACCTAGAATGTAATCCATTTGGGGCTATAAAGGAAGGAAGTGGAAAAAAACAACAAAACAAAATCCCCACATGCAATAGAGATTATAGCTCAATAATTGTGCAAGGACTTCTAAATGTTGTGGCTATTTATGTAATCATTATTAAGGCTCCATGGTTGGTGTTCGTGATGGAGCTGCAAAGAAATAATTCTTGTGTGCAGTTTCTGATGGTGAAAAAGCCAACAGCGGTTCTATAACCTCTGGGTTTTATGGGCTCAGTGATTTTGTTCTGTTCTGGTATGACTGAGAAACAAAAGCAACTACGTCATTTAAATGTGCCACTTAAGCGACTCTTCTGTCACTTGTGAAAAATGACTTGACTTTATTACCAGAATAATGACCTGAGGTGTGTGTGTGTTTGTCCATATGGTCAGTAATCCCCTGAAGCAGCAACTGGCTGCTGGCAATGATATCGGTGCTCTAAGCAGTTTAGGTAATTGTGGGGGATGGTGCTCCCTTCTAATCTCAAGCTTTATACAGGTCTGAACAAAGTGCTCGCTGTTACCAAACCTTTTTGCCCTGCCACCTCACTGTGCTCCTCGGAAACTTGAGTCTTCTCTACCCCCTTTTATTTATTTTAAACAATCAAATGGTTGTTGTTGTGTTTGTTGTTTTTTTTTTTTAATTCTTCAAGGTAGTAAAAGTGTTGTAGAATTCACTGTATGTATTTTTAAGGTATATCTAAATAAATAAATTACAGAGAATCGACAGCGGAGGAGAAATCTCAGACTAAGAGGCCAGCGGCAGTCAGACAGCTGTGTGCTTAGTAGCGATGATGAAGATGAAACGAGAGATAATGATGTGTATGTCACAGATAAAGTGTCTCGAGAGCTGGGACCACTGGAGGATGAAACTGCAAGCTCCAAGTATGTATGTCTATGGCCTAACAAACATTGAGTTGTGTTCTGCGCACACAGGGCTGATTCGGATCATTATGGTCTGGTTTATCTTTGAAATCATAACTTAGTTTCCACTTCGAATTCACAGATTGAGACATGATTGCATTGTAGAGAAATGTGGTATATTTGAAAATATGCTTTTGGGAAACAAAAAAGCAGATTCTACTAAGGGCTGTAACATAGGCTTTTGTTGACAGTAGTGCAGTGTGCTTAGGCCATACTGTTCAGGCTGTATTATCACTGACTGTCTCTGACAAGGAAATAGATTAAACCAAACTGCATCTGAAGTGCAGTGGATGATAAACTAAAGAAAATAAATCTGTTTTTCTTTGCATTATATATATTTCCTAAGCACCTCCTGCATACTTAAAATAGAATCAAACTTCTCAACTGACTGAGAGCAGTTACTGAGGAGGGACGGCTGTTCTTATCTCTGACAATCTTGAATAGAGTATCCCTGGCTGACCCTGTGGCATGAGGTACTGGATCTGAGCCAAGTGAATGGCATTTACAGCACAGCTGATCTGCCTGCTGTAGTTACCAGGGAGTGAAGGATAAGAAGTTAGCAAGATGCTGATAATTTCCAGGCTGAAGAGCAGTGGTGGGAGATTTTGTTTTGAATTTTAAGTGGTCTATCACACTGACAAGGAGAAGTCAGTGTAATAATGAGGATGTGCTAACTCACCTTCTTTGCATCCCAGTGTCTGCAGGCATTTATATGTGACCTTAAAGCTCAGATGTTGTTAATCCTTTTTTTGGGTACCTTCAACTCAGATCCAGCTGTGCAGCCCAGCTGTCCTATGAGTTAAGACATGCATTGTGATTTAAAAAACCAAACTCACAAATGTCTGGATGCTGGCAGTAACTTCTTTCTTCTAACACTCAGAGGCATTTTAAGGTGGACTCCGTAACAGCCTCTTTGAGCACGTTTTGGGAAGCAGCACATCACGCTGATCCTACCTTGTTGGTGGGCTGTGAGCCCTTTAGTTTACTAGAGGACAGTATGGGAGAGAACTTGGATACAGGAACATTGGTTTTCGGGTTATTAAATGTGCGATGTGAAGTTCCTTGTAGCATATGAGAGCAGTGCTCTTTGTTGTTGAATTTACAAACTTGTTACTTTGGGCCTGTTTTTGGTTAATGTAAAAATGGAACGTTTAGTTGCCTCAAGCTCATACTTCTCTGTTAGAGATGGACCTCCTTGCTCTTGCTCTGTGTAGACAAGGCTAAGACAGCTCAGTGATGTAACTTCTATCATTGTCATGAAGGTGAGGTTATAGTTTCACACCATACATGGCTCTGGCAGACTACAGAGTTGAGTTAGTCTTGCTCATGTGAAGGTTATCATCAGTTGTAATTAGTTATTGAGTTGGTATTATAGCCTCAATTTGAGTAGTAAAAAATGGAGAAATTAATGGAATTTAATTATGTATGTGAAACTAGGGATGGACTTCAGTATTACTTGCTGCTTGAATTAACGATTATGGGATGAAGGATATCTCAAGCTTCTTATCCTTGTTGTCATTAATGAATTATATAAACTGTTGCTTAACACGGGAGATGATGGCAGGATTACAGAACTGCAGGGGTCGGAAGGGGCTTCTAGAGATCACCTGAGCCAACCTCCTGCTGGAACAGGCTCCCTGCGGTAGCATAGATCAGCATCCAGAGAGATCTTTAATACCTCCAGAGGAGACTCTACAACCTCTTTGTGCAACCTGTTCCCAGTGCTCTGTCACTATCACTGTGAAAGATGTTCTTCGCATGCACAGTAAAGCCAAGAGTTTATGGTGTAGAGTTCCTGAAGCTGCTTACTGTGAAACTTACAGTATCATGACGGCTTCCCTTTGCCCAAGAACCCTGAACATAGAGTGGTGTAGCTTGTATTGGTGGAGTTGTGACTTTGTAGAGCTCTTAGTCCAGTTTTGGCCATGAATTGATAAAACATGCGGTCAGTAGTTGTGACATTGAAGTCATTTACTTGCAAAGTAGCCTCTAAATTTTACCTCTGAAGTGTATACCTCTAAAATGTTATCCTAGATGTAGCATTTGGATTATATCAAGAAAACTCCTTGTTAGGTAAGGGTAAATTAATGAAGACAAAACTGGAAAAGTTCTTACTTGTTTGTTTTCTGGTTGCAGCAGAAGCAACTTCTGTAAGGTTGTGATTACTGTGCTAAGACTATAGGCCTAAAATATAGTGTTTACACATAAAATGTAAGTGCTTTTCTGGAAGACATCTCATTCTTAAAGAAATAAAACAAAGAAAACTCCCACACATACAAAAAACCCACAACAAAATCAACAATGACAGCACTGTAGGTCTTTGTTCTCCATGAGATCATTAACTGGTGTGTCTTGGGCAGCGAATTCAGAGACATGGAAACAGTTGCAGTGTAAAAAGAGAGCCAGTCCGAAAATATGCCCTATGTAATCATTCATTTTATAAGGAGGGAGTTTGTGGTACATCTATGTTGCTGGGTTGGGACATCACTTAACTGGGATATGGGATGTGTTAATTTAACAGCCTGTTTCATTTCTGGAATGAATGGTAACAAAACCACGTAGCTGTCCTTTAGTAACAGAACTGATACGGTCTCTTGAAGCTGAGCATTGCTGTGTGTGCTGCATGGTGTATAGGCTGCTGAAGGATGAATGGAAACCAAGAAGCTGCTTCCCTTTGGTGACAGAGACCCAAACTGTTTATTGAATGCAACAAATGGATGTAATTAAAGATATGTGGGGATCTTCAGATGAAACGTCATGACTTGTCAATGCGGTCAGATGATGGTGTGACATTTTATGTTTCAGTAACTCTCAGTGTACCATTAAATTGATGTATGTGTGTTTTGTTTTATTCCCTTTACCACAAGGCCTTCTGGTACTGTTAGCTGCCCAATTTGCATGGATGGCTACTCGGAGGTAAGGATCCACATTGTCATTTGTCTTTCTTAGAGGGCAAATGGGAAGAAGGCGAACTGCACAACTCCTTTGGGATGTATGAGACAGTACAGATAGCTGGCTTGAAGTGCAGGCTTGGGTTCTAAGGTAAAACTAGGGAGTAGCGTAGGCAGAGGGAGAAATAGGTGATGAGGAGACACTGAGAGTTAGGCTTGTTATTACAGCAGTGATGTGTTGCCTGTGGGCACCAAAGTGGTGTTTGGTGCCAGCAGACCAGCAGAGCTGAATTCCTTGTTTGCCTGCTGTAGGGATCCTGCTTTAGCAGGGGGTTGGACTCGGTGATCTGCGGAGGTCCCTTCCAAGCCCTGCAGCTCTGAAACGCCTGTTGTGGTTTCTTTTCTTCCAGATTGTGCAGAGTGGACGACTCATTGTGTCAACCAAGTGCGGCCACGTCTTCTGTAGTCAGTGCCTCCGCGACTCTCTTAGGAACGCCAACTCCTGCCCAACCTGTAGGAAAAAGCTCACTCATAGACAATACCATCCGATTTATATATGAGTACTTACGTTTCTCAGGACAGATTCAACTGGATTTTGGGGAATAATGTCATGTTTTCAATGCTCTGAAGATTTGAGGAGCTGCAGGTTGTGCACACGTCCAAATAAAACTGATTTTTTTGAGAATAACTCAAGGAAATAACTTTCCTTCTACTTTTTTAATGCGTGAATAAGAGGGGTTTGAATATTTTGTTATTTCTTCTTCTTGAGATTATTCCCACCATCGCGTACCGATATGGGATAGTTACCTTCCAAAGTACAGATGAACAGTTTGCCGTTCCATTGCGCTTTGATTTTTCTCCTAACAGATGCTCGTTGTGTATTTCTTTCTGCTAAATCGCCTTTGCCCGAGTAGAATAAGTTCTGTAAGAATGGATCGTTTCATCATTAACTGAATTGTCATCTGGGGGCAACACAGTCAATTAACCTGCTGTTAACCAGCAATCAGGTGGGTTTTTAAGCAGACAGCTTGAAGGTGTAGATGTTGTTATGGACTCCATGAGATCTGTGGCCCAGTCATCAGCGCATGCACCGTGCGGAGACCGCCAGGGATTCCTGTGTGTGAACCACAACGCTGCGTTTGGTTTCCAATGTGATGAGATGCTCTCCTGGGTTTACTGCAGTTCTATGGAGCTCTGTGGCTGAGGAGCAGGTAGTGTCCTCTAGGCTTCCTAGTGATGAATGAGAAGCAAATTGTATGCTTTGCTCTCGGCAGCTGAATACCAAACTACCCAGGTAGATCTTCTTACTGTATCGAGTGTACCCAATGCAATGCTTCACATTCACTGCGCTCACTTCATTGCTCTCTTCAATTGCTGTACTGACACACCTGACTGGTTTTAGCCTGATGCGTAGGATTAACATTTAAATAATTGTAATGCTACAAATTGAGAGGGACGAATAACTTTATTGAATCTCCTTGCTCTAAAGGCCATGCATCCTTTGTGGGCGTGATGCTGAGAGACGTCAGGAGCCTGTCTTGGGGGGAGCTCTGTGTTTAACAGGGCAGGAAGGCGCAGGTTTAGGCACTATTGTCTGGTCACCTCTTTTTTTGTTCCAGAACAGAGTTAAAAATGTCTGCCTTAAACCAGTGGAAATCTGCAGGCTGATGTTGGATTCCAGATGAGCTGATGCAAACAGGATAATAACCGAGATCATTAAAATCGGTGTGGTGTGCTCCACGTGTGCTGTAGCTGCATCTGAGAAGGCTGAAGTTTGGTATGTAAAATAAATCCCAAGTGAGACTGTCAGGTGCCCGAAGTGTTGATTATGAAAAACCTTAGCAGTAGTATTGAGGGCTCTGGGCACCGTGCGGCTGTAGGATGCATTCAGTTAGCAATGGCTCTGATGCTTCTTTGCTGACTTGTCCTAGGGATCAGTAGGAAGCCTTTAATTAAAGCAGCTCTTTTAATTAGCCATCTCAAGTTCTCTATTGAAGATTGCATCCCAAGAGCCACGTTTCTTATTAGGATGTTGAGGGGCGTTACTGGGTGTAATAAAGCATCCCAAACTGCTGGGTAAAGGCCAGCTGCACAACAGCAATACCTTCCTATGTGTTCTGGGGAAGCTTGGCTTTGGTTCTGTTACCAGCACAATGCAGGTCCTGCACTGTGGCAATACTGTAATACCAGGAGGTTACACATCTCTCCTTCCTATGGACCCAAAAGTGAAGGAACACAGCAGCCTTATAGGGTGGGTAGCACAGCGAGGGCTGGAAGTTCTGCTCCAAAAAAGTTGAAATGATGCAACAGTCCTAAAGGTGACTTAAAATATGAATGAAGAGAAGAAGCAGCCCAACATTAAACTGTGAAAATATTTAAAGGTCGTGAAGGGGGAAGAACTTGAGGGCAGTTTTCACTGGGTGGCTGCTGCGTCAGGAGGGTGGTACCGAGGGGATGTAATGGATCACCTCCAGCTGGGGCTGCAACACATCCATGTGGCTGCCATAGTTACAAGCTGGAGCCTAACATGACTTAGCACAGCTCCCTCCGTGTAAATACCACTGAACAGTTTGTGCTTCGGTAGCCCTGATTGGAACCTAGAAACCCAAACAGTGAAATATTTAACAAGAAGGGGTTTTTTTTAGCTTCTGTGTACCCTGTGAAGTGCCACAGGTCTGTGCTTCTTAAACATTGAGTTCTCAGTACGTGGACAAATGCTAACTTGCATTTTCCTTGTTTAGTTAAATGGAAAAGGAAACCCCGATATATTTGCGTTCCGGTGATGTTTCACGTTGGCAAGAGCCAATAGATAATATAAAGACTTTTTCCATTCTGTAAATGTATGTCTCGTTGTATATAGTTCAATTTCTCCTGTATTTAATTGTATTCATGTCTGTATGTCACATCTATGTTGGACTCTGCTGGTAAACAAACAGCTCTTTCAACAGGTGGAAATAAAAACGAATTTGCTCAATGAGGTGTTATTCCTTTTAATGGCCAGTGATGGTTCCAAGCATTCTGAAGGGCTGCTGTGTGTTGGCAGAGCTGCTGGTGCTTCAGCTTAGGTCCAAAGCTTGGGATCTAGACTTAGGGTCTGGGCTCAGCTCTTTCTTGTTGGTGCCACCTGGCAGCTGAGGGGATGGGGTGGGTCGGGGATTGGGAGCTTAAGGCTGAGCTTAGTGAGATGGAGAGCGGCGGTGGAGGGACTGCACATCTGGATAGGAAGAGGCCAGCAATGCTCCCTTCTTCATTAATTTTACATGGCAATCCAACCCGTTTCACATGGCTGTACAGCAGACTGATGGATCATTTCAGGTCTGGGTATGATTAATTAAAAAGAAACGTGGCTCCTGAAAGCTGCGTCATGTATCTGCCCTCATCTGCCTGTTCCAAGCCCTGTGTGTGCTGTGAGTGATTATAAGCCAATAACAGCAAATGTGTTGCAGAATTTCAGCGTGCTGGAGGCAGACTGAGCTGGCAGATGAGTGCACAACCTGCCTGTATCCACCACGTGCTGCTGACTGATGCTGTCCCCTAATGCAGATGCATATTGTGCCCTCTGGATGTACCATGAGATGCTGAGTGCACACCTCCATCCACACAGCGCCTTCCTCCCGTAACATGAGCCTCAGTGGGAGGCACCAACTGCATTTGTATCCATTGCATTAGAGGACGGCGCTAAATGCGGATTAAATGATTAATTTGGTTGTTTACAATGGAGCTGCAGTGCTTATTCCCAGGTGCAAAGGCTCGAGCTGCATTAGGAAACACCATCTCACAAAATAAATGCCCTAATTTGTCTCTTTCTCTTATCGCTCTTTAAGAAATAATCGCCAACAGATCTTTTCTGCCTGCTCTGCCCCGTCTCCTTGCAAACAATGGCCCGTCCAAGGGCATCTCCCAGCTACAGCTGCTGCTACCTGCAAGGGAATATGTAGCAGCCTTCACCCCGGGATCACCTTGGAAACGGCAGAGCAGCTTCCTGCAGTGTCCAGAGGAGAGCTGGGTGTTGTGCAGGGCAACAAGGAGGCCCTGCTCCAGACTGTGCTGCCTGCTTGGACACAACACCCAGGCTCAGGCTGATTCCTCACATCCAACCTTGACTGCTCAGCCGTAGGTATGATGGGGTGAGTATTACCTGCAGGTTCTGGGGCTGGGAAGTAGGTTTAAGTCTCGTATAGATACCAGGGATGGAGATTGTTTTGTCTGTTCACTGGGGATTTATTCAAGAGCCGTGCTATTGATGTGGCCTTGAGGAGTAATGGGAAGGGATTGCACGTGGTAACCAGAATGAAGTGAAAAGCATTAATTAGTGTAATTATTTGGTGGAGCAGAACTCTTTTGTCAGAACCAGCTGAGTCCATTGGGAAGATGATAACCCTGTTTGTATTGTTTTGTTTTTATTTATAGGATCAGGGCAGTGGGCACCAGGAACATCCCTGGTGCTGCGAGGCCAACTTCCCCCACTGCGATGTCAATGGGGAAATAGGAGAAAGCAGGCATTGGAGTTGCCATAGTGACTCTGAGGTTGGGCTGGTGGAAAAGGTTACAGGGACCCGGGTGCATCCAAAGGGCTCATTTTAAGCAAACACTTCCATTTTTCTGCACTATTTTTCTTCTCTTGTGCAGATACATGAATGACCTCATGTGCATTGTGTGGGGCATTTGGAGACCGCCTTCTGTGCTGAACTGTGGGCCACACAACAAGCATTTAAGAACACACCTAGGGTGAAATCAAGCAGTGGTGACTCATTGAGATATAGACAGGCAATGTCCTGCTGATGCCCCGTCCCTGGAGGTGCTCAAGGCTGGTTGGATGGGCCCTGGGCAGCCTGATGTGGTGGGAGGTATCCAGCCCATGGCAGGGGTTGGGGCTGGGTGGGCTGTGAGGTCCTTCCACCTGAAACCACTCTGTGATTCTATTGAGTAGGAAGCACTGCAGCATTCTATTGAGTGGGAAGTCCATTGGCTCCCTGCAGCAGTCTTTGAAGTGCAGCATCTCACCCTGCAACAAGAAGCTGTACAGTAACCGGTGCATTGCCTTTTGTAAGGCTTGAACAGTCAAATCACTACGGGTTGGTAAATGGTAGAACATGAGCATTTATTAAAGTCTATAAGGTGCTGTTTTAGTGTTTTACTGCCACTTAAAGAGGAAAAAAAAAAGCTCTTGAACTGATTTAATAAAGGCTTGAAGGATGATGCTTCAGCAAACCATCCCAAATGCTGTCACAAGGCAGTGGGGATACATCTGTTTGCTGCAGGAATCCTGAGCCATCTTTACTCGTGATAACAAAGCAACAAGTACAGCTTTTAAAGCGCTGTCAATATCAGATAGCAGTTCTTAAGTTGTTTTACAGAGGTTTGATTTGTGCTTCATTTATTTCCCACCGTATGATCCCTCTGACTCCTTACATGCTGCTGCTGCTGTGTTTTGCAGGAGAGAACCATCATTTAGTTGGGCTGAAGCGGCTTTTTGACAGAGCAACCTGCTCTGTAGATAATGAGCCTTTCCAGTCGTCCATGATTTACTGTGAAAACCAAACGCTGGATAAAGTGCTGGAGAGACTCAGAAGGAAGACCTGCAGTGTTTGGATTTCCATGGTATACAAGGGAACCCGAGGCCAAGGAGGTGAAATAAATGTAAAAGAGGAAACCCAGGCCCTGCGTGCCCTGAACCAGAGCAGCAGCAGCAAGTGCTGTTGGGTGGATAACCTGGGTTAGATTGATTTCTAACCTCAGCACCTCTCACACAGCCTTGCTGAAGTGCATGATGTACTGTGGGGTGTTTTATGTACCATTTACTTACAGGCGTGTCATGAAATCTCCCTTCTTTGTCCCAGCCTGGCTCGAATTTTGTCACAAAGAAATAAAAGAATTCTGATCATACGCCCATCTTTCATCCGACACAACAGCAAGGTCATATCTTTAATTTTGAATGGGTTGACTAAAAGCACTTCATTAGCCAGAAGGGAGAGCTGTTATATGGCCTGGAGGAGCTGAAATGGGATGGAACACTTATGGCATGAAATGAGCATTTATAAAGGTATCATAACCAAACACAGCTCCTGTCTGCTTACCTCAGTTTCATCTGGCAAGAACTGGGATGGCTGGCCAGCAGTTCTTGCTTCTTATTACAGATAAGAAACTGAAAGTTGCCTTTGTGAGGCTGCCCTGCGGACATCAAAGATAATAGCTGTACATGCCTGTAGGGTGATATATATGGGGAATCTCTGTGCCTGTCAAGCAGAATTGAGAGCAATCATTGATCTAAAGTTGTTCTTAGCAGGTCACTGAGACAAAGTGATTGCATAGGTGTTGGAATGCTACGCTGTTATGGAAATCAGCTGGACCAGCTTACCTCTTTTTTAGTGCTTTAGCTGGTATATTCTGCATCCAAGACCTTCATTCTAAACACAGGATGTGTCTACTGAATAGTGTTGGATTGTTCACATTACTGTTCTGACAGAAGCAAGAGCAGTAAAACTTTGTTTGGGACCTTTGCCCTATACTGTCCTGTAGACAAGCATCACAGTTTGGTGATAGGTGTCTGCACACTGCCTGGGGTGTGAGGAACACAAGCTCATGGGCTTTTGCTTGAGTTCTTCTCCATGGCTCTACTCAGACTTGGGATGGAAATAAAGGCTGGCTCACTGTGGAAGAACTGAGAAAGGGAGAGGCAGAAAACAAGAACCTGAAACAGCCCATGACCATTGGCTTCTGCCAGCCTGAGGTTGGAACGTGTTCCATGTGCATATAGAGTCATGGGCTTCCTGAAGGCAGCAGTAGGTATCACTCCTGGTGTGGCTGTCCCTCTGCCTGGACTCACACTATGGACACTGCCATTCCTGTTAGCCAGGCAATGCCACATCCACCAAAGTCCAAGCTGCAGGAGCTGCTGATACTTTAGCAAGGAGAGTCATTTGCTTCCCAGTTAATCTTTTCCAAAGAATCATAGAATGGCTTGGGTTGGAAGGGACCCCAAGGATCACCAAGTTCCAACAGGCAGGGCCACCAACCTCCAGATCTGGTACCAGAGCAGGCTGCCTGGGGCACCATCTATGACAATATGTTCTTTGTTACCCACTATTTTTAAGGCTATCCAGAGAGCTTCTGGAACTTATTTGGGGATATCCTCGTAATAAATGAAATGTTAAGAAACAGTCAGAAAAACTGGGTTTTCCAAGGAATAAATCCTATGAGTGCAGCATCCTAAGGCCTAAGTTCTCGACCTCCTTTTGTCTGACTAGGATTGAGAAAGATGATCTCGGGGACTGTTCATTCCCTGCTGTCATGCTGGGAAGACACAGTCCCATCCAGTGCTCCCTCTCTTCCATCATTAGAGAAAGGTGGGGAGAGCACAGAAAACCCTCGTTCACATACTCTGGGTCCAACTGCTCTATGAATGACAATTAAAATTCAGGAATTTAATCACTCAGAGGCAGCAACAGTTCAGAGAAGACACAAAGAGAGACAAGAAAATCCCACCCCTTTTCTCTGCTGGATTTCTCCAGCACAGAGTGGAAACCTGGATGATCAGTGCACTCTGTTGAGCATTCTCATGTTATGAAGAGATCTACTACAACACCCACAGCCCCCCTGTATCACATCGCAGTGGTACGGAAAAGTCAATTCTTCGGGACATTTTGAGATAACAGATGATAGAAGAGCGATGAGATATTGTGGTTTTTTTCCCCCCATGTAGTGGAAGATTCAAAAGCCAAAGAAGGAGCAAGATAAGTTGTAAGAAAGGTTCACAAGCTGCGCCATTCATTCAGATAACATTAAAAAGCCCCAGATCAATGAGTGCTAGAGCAGAATGTGCTTCTCTCAGCAAAACTTGCAATGAAATTAGACATCTACTTTACGTGGTAATGGCTGCCAGGAAGCAGGCTCTGATCTTTCTGCTGTCATATTCTTGCTTGAAACTGATGGATGTATTCAGCATCTCCTAAAAGGCAAAAAGAAAGGGGAAGTAGATGTACATAAGTCCCTTCCAACCCAAACCATTCTATGACTCCAGGATTTAAAGGTTTAGAAGTTGGGTTGTCAAAGCTGCTCCACTTCATCCCGAGCTGCTGCAGGCTCTGCTGGGGGGCAGGTTATTGTTTGAGATATTGTTTTCCATGGCAGATCCTCTGAAATAAGCCCCTCTGCGAGACCTCTGTGTTCACAGCTTTACCAAACCAGTGAAAACTGTGCAGGAAAAAAAAGCCAATAACCATAAAATGTCATAAAGCTAATGAAATAAAGGTTCGTTATACAGCAGGTGAGGCAGCTTCTATTCCGCTCTAACTTTCTCTGCTTTAGATAAAGTTTATATCAGCTGCAACATCTGGCTGTGAAACAAGCTCCAGAGGAGGAGAGGTGAAACTGAATGTGGTCATCTGAAGAGCAGCCCGCAGTCCTTTGCTTTACGTGTAGGCCTGCTTGTGTCATTGCACCATGCAACCCAAAGCTCCCTCAATGATAGATCAACAACCTGATCCCAAGAAGGCTTTGGGAAGGAGCCAGTGCCTTGGCCCCCATGAAGGTCATCCAGGAATGTGATTTCAATGTCCCCTGCATGCAGAAGGAACTCAGACGTTCCTGTGCTCATCAGAACATACGCTGATGAGATGGCACTCATTGCTGTGGTGCTGCTTTGTAATCATGGTGCTGTTGCTGTGAGACCACAGGCAGAGCTCTTCTATGAGCCCTCAGTGGCTCCCAAACGCTTTCGCAGGCAGCACTGGGATGTGAGTTCAATGTGTCGACCTTGGAGAGGGGCTCTCACCATAATGAGGATCTTCGTGGTCAGGCAGTGTCTGCACGTCATAACATCCAGCTGCTTTTCCCTACTGTGTAAGTTCACAGTTCCCTATGCCCATACACGTGCATGCTCACTCTCTCACAGAGAAGGCTTTTAGAGGATGAAATTGCCGTTAAAATGACAGATTGTTGGACAGCAAAGACAAATTAATGCTCGCTGCAGAATAATTATGTTGACAAATTCCTTGAGTTGTATAAAATCGGTTTGAATGCAAAGCCCCAGGGCCTCTGTACAGAAAGCGAGGACCCAAAAGTGATGTTTGGAAGTGTAAATATAACAATAGTTTGGTGAATGGCAGCAGTTAAAGATGAAGGATGAAGGATGGCTTTGCATCTTGTCAGGGCTGCCATGCAGGTGAGCTGCTCCTTTGGTCTTCAGTGTATTACTAGCGTTAATATTAAGTAGCCTTCACAGAATTGAGAATGAATTGCATGATTAAGAACCTCTTGAAATCAAAGAAACTGTGAATTTTAACCTCCCTGACACAGAGATTGCTTCTCCAAGAGCAGTAACAGCCGGCAGATGGCTTATTTGTTAACTGTAGTTACAACAACTGCTCAGTACTGCATTAGTTTCAGCTGGGATGGAATTGTTTTCTTTGGAGTGCCCGGGATGATGCCCTGTTTTGAGTTTAGGAGAAAAACTATGCTGATAACACACCACTGTTTATAGCTGCTGCTAAGCAGTGTTGTACACAGCTAAGACCATCCACAGCAATGGGCTCAAGGAGCTGAGGGGGACAGAATTAAGGCAACTGACTTATATTGGCCAAAGGGATATTCCATACCATAGGACATCACATAGAAGGAGCGTTAAAGGGGGCCGGGAGTTCATCTTTCTCTCTTCCACTGTTTGGGGGCCTGGCCAGGCATCGGTCAGAAGGTGGAGAGCAATTGCTTGTGCATCACTTGTTATAAACATTCCTATATACATATGTATGTGTCATAATTGTTATCATTTTCTCTATCTTAGTCAATGATTTTATCTCAATCCACAGTTCTACTATTTTTCCACAGTTCTCCCCTCCATCCCACTGCAAACTGGGGAGTGAACAAATGACCGTGTGCTGCATAGACACCTGCCAGGTTAAACTACAACAAGTAATACAGATACCTTGGATCTCAGATGTATATGCAAGACAAGACCAGCACAAATATTCCAGCCAGAAAGTAAAACCATATTGAGTTTCCCCAGCCATTGTGAAGGCAGAACTTAAAGGTAACTGTGACCAGTAGGGCTGTCCTCACAGATCTTTATTAGCCTTATGCTTCACAGATAGAACTGTAAAACCACTGCAATACAGCTGGTTCAGAGGCAGCCTAAGCTGATTTGGCTGCTGTGATTTGGGTTGAGTGATTTAACTATAATAGTTCCTCATCACAATGCTTTATATCTGTAACACAGGGGATAGAGACGCTGACAGCTGGGACCATGTGAAGGTGTCAATCTGAAGGGAAGATAAAGCTGGCTGTATGTAGGTGTGAAATAAGCCATGTCAGCCTTTCAAATCACAGATACGCACCCTGAGAATAACGCTGTGGATTGAGACGTTGAGAAGTCAAATTTGAGTTCATATTACGGGGCCTAGAATCCATTCATTCATGGCAAAAGGCCACACACAACTGTGTGAGTGTTGTGTGACCCTACAGCTGGTCATCAGTTGTGTGTGCTGAGTGTGTCTGTGGATCATAGAGTGGTCTGGGTTGAAAAAGACCCACCATGATCATGACCATGACCATACCTGCAAAGCTCCTTCGTGTGTATCAGGGCAAACTGAACTCCTTCAGCACAGACACAGGTTATCTCTGGAGCTGCTGGTGCCTCTGGTAGGTTGTGTTGTTTTGGGTTGTGTTGTGTTGTGTGTGTTGTGTTGTGTTGTGTGTTGTGTTGTGTGTGTTGTGTTGTGTGTTGTGTTGTGTGTGTTGTGTTGTGTTGGGTTGTTGTGTTGGGTTGTGTTGCATTGTGTTGTGTTGTGTGTGTTGCATTGTGTTGTGTTGTGTGTATTGTGTGTGTTGTATTGTGTTGCATTGTGTTGTGTTGCATTGTGTTGTGTTGCATTGTGTTGTGTTGTGTGTGTTGTATTGTGTAGCATTGTGTTGTGTTGGGTTGGGTTGAGTTGTGTTGTGTTGTGTGTGTTGTGTTGTGTTGCGTTGTGCTCTGTTGGGTTGTGTTGTATTGTGTTGTGTTGTGTTGCGTTGTATTGGGTTGTGTTGTGTTGTGTGCGCATTGTGTTGTGTGTGTTGTGTTGTGTTGAGTTGTGTTGGGTTGTGTGTGTTGTGTTGTGTGTGTTGTATTGTGTTGCATTGTGTTGTATTGTGTAGTGTTGTGTTGTGTTGGCCAAGCTCTGCCTCCAGCCGCCATGTGGCACCTCCATTTTACCAGCAGTGCTCGTTGCCTCCTCACTCCCCGCTCCCACATCCCGCTCCATGGGCCAACAAAGCTCGGCTCCCGCACAGCTCTATATTACAAGGAGCTGCTGGTTGTGCCGCCTCAATCCGGCTTTGAGACTCTTTAGTGCCCGATGGCAGCATGAGGGGCCGCCATTCCCCGCGTTCCCCGCGGCCTCGGCCCGTGTCTCCTCAGGTGCCGGCGGCCTCTCGCGTCTCAGTCTCTGTGGGAGCGCCCGGCGGCCGCGGCCCCTTTAAGACGCGGGGCTGCGCGTCACGTGGTGCTGGCCGTGGCGCTGCCGCGCGGCGCTGTAGTCCCCCGCCCGGGGTGGCACCGTCGGCCGGCGGGGCGAACGGCGGCGGGCGGGACTACCGCTCCCAGGAGGCCTCGCGGCGGCGGCTGACGTCAACGGCCGCGCCCAGCGGGGTCCCGCGATGCACGCCGGGAGCTGTAGTCTCCCGTCTGAAGCGTCCAGCGGCAGCGGGGCGCAAGAGAACTACGATTCCCGGCGCGCCCCGCGGGGCGGGTCACCGTCAGCGCGAGGGGGAGCCCCCCGACGTAAGGGGGGATCACTTTCCCCTTGTGTCCGCCATATTGGACGGTAACTCCGCTCACGGCGCTGGGGCCGAGCGGTTCGTGCTGCCGTGACACTCGGTGCGCCCCGCTCCGCTCCAAGGCTCCGGGCCGCCCCGCCCGCAGCCGGCAGCTCCCCGCGCCCCTTCCCCTCCTTCTCCTCCTCCTTCTCCTCCTTCTCCTTCCCCCGCTCCCTCCTCCCCGCCCGGGTGTCAGCGCGATGAGTCCGGCCGACGCCAAACGCGGAGCCAAGCGCCGGAAGAACAAGCGGGGCGGCGGCCTCGGCAGCAGCGGCGGCCCCGGACCCAGCGGGGGAGGCGGCGCAGGAGGACTCGGCAAGGCCGGGAACGCGGCGGGAGCGGCGCCTCTGCGGGCTGCGAGCCAGGCGGCCACCGGCAACCAGAGCGCGGGGGGCGGCATCATCAGTGCCACGGGCGGAGCGGGCGGCGGGGCGGCGGCGGGACACGGAGAGGTGAGGGAGGGCTGGGGGCGGGGGGGGCTGCAGCGCCATCCGACATCTCCTCGCTGCCCTTCGCCGGGCCCGGGGGTGGGGGGAGCTGGGGAGAGGCCCCTCGGGGCCGTGGGGATGGGAGAGGCCCCGGCTCCTCGGCCTTTGTGGGGGAAGGGCGGCGCGGAGCCCTGCTGAGAGCAACCGGCTGCGGGGTCCGCGCCTCAGGCCCCACCTTCATCGAGGAGCTGATGGACGAGCCTCGGGGCAGCGGAAATCGGGGGGGAGAGGGACGGGAGAGTGGGGCTGAGCCGGGCCGGCAGTTGGCAGCTCGGGTGGGCGTTGGGCTGCATGGGAGGTTGGACCGGGGCCTCCAAATCGTGTAGATCTGGTCCGTTATTCCTTAAGATGGTGACACTCATTAGGAGCAGAGCGTGGGGTGTCATTGGTTCTTTTTTCCCCCCCAAGAAATCTCTCAAGGATTAAACCTTTAGAAAGGCGTCCGATGGCTCAAGTGATGAAAGAGTAAATAAGTTGATATGTCTTTCCCTTAGAAGGGTTACCTCGGGTTTTTCTGTTGTCCACACAAAGGTTGCATTGAGGTTTTCTATTGACAAAAGGATTTCCTGCTGACAGCATCTTCAGCCGGCCATGTGTGTCATGCAGCCTGATCTGCTTCCTCTCTTGCCCTCACAAACTTGTACGCATGAGGGGGAAGGAGAAATGGCTTTTGTGCTATGGGGGGGTTGAGATGCCGTCATGCAACAAATGCTCATTATATATATATATATACATATACATATATATATATATATATATATATATAAGGCTTTCAATGTAATATTTGGCCCTGCTAGGCAAGGGGGTTGGAACTACATGATCCTTGAGGTCCCTTCCAACCCGGGTGATTCTGTGATTCTGTAATATTTTGCCCATCTATTTTGGTAGGTCAATGAGCAATTTGGTAATTGGAGGTGAGCATATTTTGTTCTTTAAATCTTTTTGTGCCATCATATTTTGGTTATCTGGGGCTCACAGTGGTTCAGAGGAACCATCTATGAGTTCTAATCTGGTGCTTATTTCCAAGTGTCGTTACCATTTGTGATGGTCCCACTTGTACGACTTGGGGTTGGACTCGATGATCTGTAGAGGTCCCTTCCAACCCCTACAATTCTGTGATTCTATGACTTATTCAGAACATTGTGCACGATGGTGAAGAGGTGTGGAAGTTATTTGTGACTTTACAAATTGTCACTGAGCAGTGTTTGTGGTAAAGCCTCTTGCTTCACCATCTCCTCTTGGGAGATACATCTTCCTCTTTGGTGTCTTGGAATCCAGGTTTATTCTGGCACAGGTTCCTAGGTGTCACTGGGATAAACATGATAACACCAAAGGAAACAAGCAGTGGAGTGATGCGCAGAGCAGCACGTGGATGTGATTCAAAGCAAAGGCTCCACTATCCGTGAGGTTTTGATCTCCTTGTGTCTCATGGTTACGATGCCATCCAGGACTTTGGTTGTCAACTAATTGTACTCGATCAGATCTGATGACATTTGCATTAAAAGCCAGCAGCACCTCTAGGTTTTCTACTTTGTGTTTCTTCTTCACTTTGGACCAAGTAGTTCTTAAGAAGATTTCTTAGTCTTCAGGGTTCTTTGATTGAAGAGTGTAAGTTGTGCTTCCCAAATTAAATGCGGTATTTCAGCATTCAATTTCTGGAAAAATACTTTTGTCTATTCCTTATATTAATCCATTATTCATACTCTTCCAAGTACGTGCAACGTTATTTTGAAAACATTTGTGACTTTGTCCTAGTTTTTAAGGTCTCAGATGTGCGTATGATTTCATCAAGTGTTTCTGCCTTGTTAGCATGGTAGGAGTGATCCCGAAGGCTGGTGGATGTCAAAGAAACCATTTAGTTAAGCCAGAATAAAGCTGTGGCAAAGATCTTATTTGATCGAACAGTGAACATTATGGCCTCAAGTTGCGCCAGGGCAAGTTTAGGTTGGATATTAGGAAGAACTTCTTGACAGAAAGGGTAGTTATGTACAGGAATAGGCTCCCCAGGGAGGTGGTTGAATCGCCATCCCTGGTTGTGTATAAGAGCTGTTTGGATGTGGTGCTCAGGGATATGATTTAGCAGTTGTTAGAGTTAGGGTACTATGGTTAGGCTGCAATTGGACTTGATGATCTTTGAGGTCTTTTCCAACCTGGGTAATTCTATGATTCAAATTGGTATATAATGGAGATAGGTAAATCCCAATCCTCAGTTTCCAAAGGGTAAATGCCTGTGCTTAGAGGTGCACCTTTAAAATTGGCACAGAAGTTGCCAATGCTTAACATTTAAATGACAGTTTTGTTTCAGATGCGAGTTCTCAAATTGCCATTAACTTGTTGCTTATTTGAAAATGTGATATCCTTAATGGTTAATAATTCGCTAATTAAGGGTACATGGTCAAAACAAGAGTGTGTTCTGTGAACGAAGGACTGGCATATGTTGCTTCTGGATGAAGTTGAGAAGGAAAACTGTGTGTTTTAGATGACTGATCGCTTCTAAATTAGGTGCAATGTTTGTTTTGGCTGGATGGAAAGTAAGCAAGGCTCTAATAGCTGTGAAGTAGTAACCAGACTTGCTTTACTTGCATCTTACGCAGCACATTGTAAAGTTCCTGTTAGTGGGCAAGAAAATCAGCAGTCAGTTCTCTGCTGGACCCACGTATTTGGGAATATAAGTACAATTATATAAAACACTGAAAAACAAAAAAGGAGAGGGGATTTTTGTATTTTCTGCAGTGTTTCTAGTTGTTCATGTGCTTTTCTGTTTCATCTTGCATCACTTCCATGAGCTGATATGGATATTCTGGATATTGTAGGCATGTTCTTCTATTAAGTTGCATTAAATGCTTCTCCCAAGATTTATCTAAACTATAGAATGAAAGAAGAGGTTTAAGAAATGATCCTGTATGTGTTCTGTGTTCCTCTCTATCCATAATTGTTTAGAATTAAGTATACATTGTATATCTTTTATAGAATGGCTTTATTTATGGTTGAAACTAAAGTGCATGCTCTAGAATTGACGTTCTAGGTGAGACTGTTGTAGCCAAGTAATATATTTTAATTGAGCCTCTTATACATCGTCTTTGGAGTATTATTTTTAAGACTGGAGGCCTAATTGTGTGTTAGAATATGTGCTAAGTCTTGCTCTGAGCTTCAGGTGGGTGACACCTAATGGAACCTTACTGTTAGCTACCTTGCCCCGTGCACGTGCTTAAGAGCATCAGAATTCACCCACTGCAGCGTTAGCAAATGTTTTAGAATGACTGAAATGAAAGTTGAATGAATGTTTCATTGCCTGTGTTTCGTCTTACAGAACTGATCACAGAAGCGTTAGGAAGAGTCAGGTATCCTACAAGTGATGGTCATTTGTGATCAGAAAATGAAATATTCTGAACTTTGATATGTGTATTTAAAGGGAAAGGCTATACTGTCTGTTTTGAGTTGTTTTCAATTCAATAATATGCTGCATTGGGCCTTCTTAATTTCTTCCATTTTTGGGTATTGGTTGGATTATTCATGCTGTAAGGAGCACTGGGCTGTCTTAACCCAAGTGCTGCCGTGGGCAGGTGGGCTGTACTTGATGTGTTGGGATAATAGGGATGAAGGGCTGCTGTCCATGGCTGCCCTGCAGTGGTGGGATCTGCTGCAGCCCCGATTGTCTTGTATTCAGCTGAATAATTCAGAAGCCATTTGACCATTTTCTTCCTTCCTTTTCTCAAAGTATTGTTTATATCTGTCAAGTGTAGCAATGATTAAATCTTGCATTTGAGAGCTGGCTTAATTTTCATAACCTATTTTGCTGGACTTTTCTTACAGATACAGTTTCTTAAATAGATACACTATTCATAGCGGACTGTACATCGCCGCTCTATGGAGCAGGTTTGCTCATCAGCTTTGTAGTTGAGTGCTCCAGTTGATTGCATTTCACAGATATCCGTGCTTGATTTGTTGTTTGAGGTTTTCCCTTTTCTCTCTTTCCCCTTCAGTGATTCAAACATTCAAAAGAAAAGATATATCTCTAAAGGTGAGCTTTCTCATGAGCTCAAAGTTGATTGAATAGCCAGCTTTTGTACTTTTGTGTAGCCCCAAAAAAAGGCAAATGTGTCTTGATCAATTTTTATTGAGGATCAGATAGATTAGATAGCTCTAATAAGTAATGTTGTAACTTCAGGTTGAGGAAGTAGGTATTTTTATCAACTCAAAATACTTATTTTATGAAATAAAATCTTTGGACAGTCCAGGAGCACATTTATTTCTCTAAATGCAATTCACTCTTTATTTTAAATGGAGGTGCAATCTCTACCTTGAAGAGCTTATGCTCTGCTTGCTCCTTAATAAAAGGAGATATAAGAGAGCAGATGAAAGTATTAGGATTGGTTTTAGGTGGCATGCTTGAGTTAACTTGCTAATTTAGAAGGGGAATCTATTGTGACTAAAAGTTTGAAGTGTTCTACTTAGATTCATTTGAAACAAGCTTAATGGTTGCATAACATTCGCATTAATAGCTCTTTCTTAGCGTCTTCTCATGATCAGTTAAGGCATTTTTCTGCTAATAGATGTGAGGCCACAGGCATATCCCTATTACTGTTTGTTCAGATCGTGTAATGCTGCTCCTGGGAAGTGTGTGCCTGCGTGTACTCGTGACCTTGACGTATTTCCAATCCCCGATGGCTGTTTCTCCCCCACCTCCTGCACCTGCTGCATCGTGATCAATTGATAACGAGAATAATTGGTTGTGAGCTGTGAAACGAAATGTGGGGAAAGTGTGTCCAAAACAAATTGCATCTGGGCAATTTTAGTGGTGTCGAATCAGTACTAGTGAAGTGTCCTACTATGGCTTTGTTATGAAGGCAATGGATTTCTTTTCATTGCTGCATTGGTTACAAAGTGGTTGAGAGATGAAAAAGATATTTTTGACTATTAAAGTAGTAATAATAATAACTCCGTTCCCTTCCCAACTTCTGCTTCCTGACTGTAAATGAAACCTTGTTGATTTAGAGCTTGATTAACATGAAAAGTTCCTCTTGAAATGTGTGCATATTGGTGACAGTATTCAGGATTCAGGCTGCTCTTCCCTTTCTATTATTGATCCAAAATAGTACCTGATGTTTCATTTTTTGTGTTTAATCTCGTATTTTCTTTGTTACTGCATTTATCCTTTTGTAGTGGTGTCCCACCATGAGGGGAGTCCTCAGATCCCTTTTTGTTTCCAGTTCACGTATGGAAGGGATTCCTCTTCTTCCCTGACATCGTTGAGTGCATGTGGAGTTTGTTTGGTGGTACTTGGTGCCTAAATGGGTAACATTCACTCCCTGATGTGTTTGAAGTTATTAGGAGAAATAACTAGAAATCATCTTGCATTGCTTAGGATATACAGGGCTTCTTGTGTGTTCCAGGCAGGGTTCTGGGATTTATGTGGATCCTGGTAATCAGAGAAGATGTAGTATTTGTTGGGGCTTCTTCAGTGTTGGGAAAAGAGGCTATTAGTCATCTTTTATTTGAGTTTTGAAAGCCGTTCCTATGCTTTCCTTTCTTGTGGTAATTTTTTACTTTAATGGTGACCAAGGTAGCTTTGAACGGATCTGTTTAGAGGCGCATTCTATATGTGAGAGCTTTGTAGGATAATTAAAATAAGGAAATATTTGAGTTAAATAGATAGATGAATGCTGCGGTCCCTGTTAATGACTTAATCTACAAGTTTCTTGTGCTGCAAATGAAGAGTTCAGCTGGGAAATGACACTTATGATGCTGCCCTTAATGTTATTATGGGAACTGCCAAAAATGAGGCTTGTCAGGGAATGCAGTAAAATAAATACACCATTATTTTTTTGATGTGAGAGTTATTTAATTTTATATTGTTAAGATTCAAGGCAGCCTATGACATTATTGACCTTCACCTCATAGCCGTGTGAGCAAATAAACCAGAAATAGCATGAAAGCTATGTCTGAGCAGCATAGTAATTCTCCCATAGTATATTTTCTCAGGGCAAATAATTTGCTATATAGGATATACAGCTACTCTAGTGGTACAGAGCTTAGTCTGAGCACCACCTTAGTGAGTGGATTGCAGGGAAACAAATGACTGGGTCTGCCTGTGAGCTGTTTGGGGCTGTGGAACTGGAACTGTCTGTGTTTGACCGGTGATAGTGTTGGAGAGAGACTTCCTTGGAGTGTGAGTTTTAGCTTTGTTCTTATATGATTAACTGAACTTCTTTTGTACAAGCTACGTAACATAGGAAAAGTGTAGTTCTCTCCATTCTAATAATTATAAGGGACACTTGAGCACCTGAGAGAGAAGCAATTCTGAATCATACTGTGGAAGAACCATCTCTCTCTGCTCTTTGCTATAGAAATCCCTAGGGGAATTTGGTACAAGCTGGGTGCCCAGAGTTGGAGAGGGTGGAAATCTCTGTAGTAGACTGTATTTGTCCTTTGCCTCTTTATATATGACTTTCTCATTAAAAATAAAATAGAATTAGAGCCCAGAAGGGTTTAGATCTTGCTCTCATCTTAACCTTGGTCAATTCTTAAAACTGAAAAAAAAAAGGAAAAACCCAATCTTCATTCAATTTTAGGAAGTAAGAAAGGATCGACTAGTTCACATTTCTTGGAAGAAAAGCTCTGAGTATAAAGCCCTATGAAACATATTATGTGTGTTCTCTTCTGAAACCCTAAGGAAGAAATCAAGTTGGCCGTGGATGCTTCAGTAGATGTGTAGTGTTATCACATTGGCACTTCATGAAGTAGATCCTCTTGCACAGTGCATTTTGGCTGTAGTCATCCTTGAATGCATCCGTTTATTGAACTGCTGTGTAGTAGGTTTGTCAAGTGTGTGCTTCTGAAGGAGCTTCAGAAAGGTGAGACCCCAGTCGCCAGGTAAGTCTTTGAAGATTTCTGTGACACTGTATTTTGGAGTCTGGAGCTTTGGCTGTCATAGGTCTAGAGCAGGTTCATCAGCAGTGGCATCTGGCTTTCAGGACTGTGGCTGGGGAGATGGATTGCTGCTACCGCAGGAAGGCTGGGAGCCTGCGCTGTAAAGGGAGCGAGCGCTGGTTGCTGGGGGTGCATGTGGATGGCAGTGGCTTTTTGAGAAAGCGGATGGATATTTTTTAACTGATTTGGCAGCAGTTCAGTGGTCTGTGAGCCGTGAACAGATGGAGGATGTGATCAGCTGTTGGGGCAGTGTTTGCTGCTCTAAATAGCTCTTGCTTGTCTTCTCCAGGGAAAAGGTACCAGGCTGGTTAGGTGTGCCCGGTTGGCAGCCCAGGGGACTTTGCTGTTCTAGATGTAAATCTTGAGATATCCATCTTTATTTTTCTAGGTGCTAATTATGCCTATGCCATCAAAAGTGTTGGTTAAATGATGCCTTGCAGCGCAATGTCAGCGTTTGCCTGTAAGTCAGTTGTTGCTCATTTTGGAAATTAGAGTTTCTCTGCTTAAAAATTAAAGCAGAATCAAACAATTTAGAGACAGTGGTTGGTTCATTTTGTTCTGTGTGTATGCTGAAAAAGTAAGTTTCCTGAATACTGTATAAAATCCTGCATCACTAGCATATGTAACTCTACTGATCAGTATTGGTTTACTAAGCACTAGTTGATATATTCCCCATAGTAAATAAATACAGTAGTTGTCCTGTGAGTTTGTAAAGGGCTCCATGGACCCATACCAAATGTGTAGCTTCTTAATTAGGAATGTAAACATTAGCAACTTAAGTCTACACTGGGGCTTTTAGCACTTAGACTTCTGTGGACAGCAGTGAAATAATTGAGATGTTTTTATTTACTTATCTTTTTCCTCTGCCCCTTAACGTCTGCTCACTCACCTTCTTTAGGAAATCTGCAGGCATAGTAGAGGTAACCATTGAAACTATTCCCTAAGCGGAGTATTGGAGATTGAAGGATAGAGTAGTAGGCATGTTTCTCCACAGAAGCCTTAGGATGCTGACCATGGTGGGAATCCCATTTAGTTAATAATACTCAGCTTTTGGAGAGAAAAACAGACGTGGCGCTTTGTGTAAGGACCATCCATCTCATGGGGTGGCTTTTATATGGAGTTGACCATCTGAGGTAAGAAATGATCTGGATTTGTGGTAGTAATGTGCCTTTCAGGTGGACTTGGCACAGGTATGCAATAGCATGGCTGTCCAGCTGGTGTGGAGTAGCCCTGAATGATCTTGTACCACCATTACCACCACTAACAACTGGGAGTTGTGAATCTGGGTATATATAAAAAGACCAAGTCCTGACCAAGACCCAGAAACAGCATCTTGATGCAGTTTGTGTGCAGGAAAATACTCCCATCTCAGGGATTGGAGTTGGGTTTTGTTGGCATGCTGCTTGTCCCCATCTGTCAGAAGAAATGGGTGGCAATTACAGGTCTGGTAAGTTAAAGGAAGTACAAGTCTGTTCTGTGGTTAGTGAATGAGGAAGGAAAGAATAAGACTAAAATGGTAATCCTTTTCCTCCCGTGTGCCATGGGAGAAGAGTTCATTTGGATGAGGAGAAAGAACTGCAAAAGAGCAAACATTATTGATGTTGCATGAAAAGAAGCTTAGCCTTTTGAGATACGTGAATGAGCTGAGGAACGAAGGACTCTCAGACATCAGCTGGGCATGTCTGTATGTAACCTGCTTCTGTTGAACTTGACTAATAAGGTTTTTTTAATGTATCACTAATGACAAACACTCAAAACCTGTGAAGGACACGACCAAAACTGAATTATATTGGCATTGTAAAGCGGCACAAAGGCCATCCATTGTATCCCAGTTATGGAAGAAGTCTATTAATGCAAGCTGCTAGTCTTTAAAATATGCTTTCCTTTTTTTTTTTAATTAAAACATACCTTGTTTGTAGCACTGGAATTTGTTGGAGAGGGCATTAAAAATAATGTACGTGTAATGTTTTGCAGAGCACTGGGAGGCTTTACCTTGACTCCTGTTCTGCATGAAGCTTTGTACTGTCAGGCTGTCGGTGGCAGCTCCTCACAAACAAAAGAAGCGGCTTTAGGCAGAGGTGCCAGACTTGAATGTGCGCTGCCACCCGCTTCTTGTCTTTGATGCTTCTTTCAAAGAGCAATAGCTCACACAGCTGCGTGTTGGTGCCGTTGGAGTCGCTGTGCTGACTGTGGTCACTGCAAACTTTTTGCTTTCTTCTGTATTTTGTGACTAAAGTAGTTTTGCTTTTCAACTACGGTTTTTCTTGCTGCATACAGAAATGGCAGCTCTCAGGGCAGATCTCTTTCAAGGCTATGAAGGTGGTGCTACGGCTGCGTTGTACCTTCAGCTATTTCTTAATATTATGTGGTAGCTGTTTATTTATTTATTGTTTAATTTCTTTTTCTCCCCTTGGCCCAGGTACAGCGAACTAACAGGAATGGTGTGGTTTGAGAAATACTCAGAATTAATGGTGTTACCATAGCAAACTTTGGTTTGGATGTGACATAAAAAGTTAGAGAACCTCTTTCAAGTTCCATAACCTTATCAGAGAAGCACCCATTAATTGACTGCTTCACACTTGTAGGGAGTGTCCCACAAAGGAGAATGTGAGACACTGCATTTGGATAGTCCTGATGTTGATGTGAGCCCAGAGGCTTTCACGGACAGATGTGTGGGTGAGAATGCATGTGTGCTCATATGTGTGCATGTAGGTATCCCAGCTCTTTTAATCGCGGCGTTCTTGAATGTGGGTTGGTGATGTTTCTCTCACAGTGTAGGTGTGAACCGATCTTTGTGTGCATGCAAATATTTTTGGGTTAGGAGAACATGTAGCATATGTGAGTGTTTAGGCTGCTCACAAGTCATAAGTAAATGTCTGAAGATGTTTTCTTTTAACACTGAGTTGCACAGTGAAGCCAGTCATTGGGGAGCACAGGTTTGCCTGAAAAAGCAGATTTGAGCCACAGTACAATTTTGCCAGCCTTTAGTATTTAATTGGTGTGGAGTTAATGACCAAAAGATTTCTTAATTGCAGTAATGCTTCCAGGCTGCTTATCTTCAATAAGCCGCTACCACAACAGATGGCAGGTTAGTGGTTTAGCTGAGGTTGACTGGAAGTTTTTCACCACTTGATTAGCCATAAGTTATGTATGTGACTATAGAAAGTAAGAATCTTCATTGGAGCAGATATCAGATGCATTTCCTGGTGTTGTGTTTTATTTTATTTTATTATTTTTTTAATCATTAAGTAGGCAGTTGGCTGAATATGAGCCAGCAGTGTGCCCAGGCAACCAAAAGAGCCAATGGCGTCCTGGCTTGTATCAGGAATGGTGTGGTGAGCAGGACTAGGGAAGTCATCCTGCCCTTGTACTCTGCATTGGTGAGGCCTCACCTTGAGTTCTGTGATCAGTTTTGGGCACCTCAGCACAGGAAAGACATGGAGGTACGGGAGCAGGGCCAGAGAAGGGAAATGAGGCTTGTGAAGGGCTTGGAGAATCAACCCTATGAGGAGAGGCTGAGGAAGCGGGGGCTGATTAGTCTGGGGAAAAAGGAGGCTGAGGGGAGACCTTATTGTCCTCTTCCAGTACCTGAAAGGTGCTTACAGTGAGAGCAGGGCAAGTCTCTTCTCACTCGTGACAAGTGACAGGATGAGGGGAAATGGCCTCAAGTTGCACTAAGGTAAGTTTAGATTGGATGTTAGGAAGCACTTCTTTACAGAAAGGGTAGTTGAACACTGGAATAGGCTCCCCAGGGAGGTGGTTGAATCGCCATCCCTGGGTGTGTTTAAGAGCCGTTTGGATGTGGTGCTCAGGGATATGATTTAGCAGTTGTTAGAGTTAGGGTACTATGGTTGGGCTGCAATTGGACTTGATGATCTTTGAGGTCTTTTCCAACCTGGGTAATTCTATGATTCTAAGTGATGGAATGATTTTACACTATCAGAAGGAACGGAACTTCACAGTATTGTCTGTGTGATCATCTGTACTTCATCTTTGCTTCTTATTACTGGCTATTCCCGTGATTCATCTCCACTTGCTGTGATTCTGTGCTCCTTGCCATGGGCTGTTGGGGCTTGTACCACTGTGTGCTGTGATTTGAGGCAGCTTGGAGCAGCGGGCTGGGGCTGACGGGGCTTTTTGTTACTGCAGCGCTGGCTGAGAGGCTGAAACCTAGAAGGAAGAGTGGACAAACTAAAGCTTTCATGCTGTATAGGTACACATCGCTTAAAACAAACAAACAAAACCCCAACAACTTACATTTTCTATGTAAAAAGGTAATGTTTTTTTCTGTCCTGGAAGCTGCTGTACTTGAAGGCTTTTCTCCCCTAGCTTGAATTTTGAAACATTTAAGTAGGAGAGGCAGGAACTTTGTACTGAGGAGCATTGCATTATAATGAAGTTAAATATTAATTACTATCTGATGTTTTAGGAAGGGCTGTTGCTGGCCACCCAACATACTGGTTTTGAGAGTTACGGGGCAAATCGTGACCTTAATAATGATATATTTAAAATACTATGTCAGTTGCATTTCTTTAAACTGGACTTGAATATGTTTTATAATGAAAGTGAAGAGCAATAATCTTCTGTAGATGTTTCAAGTTATTTCAGGCTTATGTTTTCATTTATTTCATTTATTTTCACTTTACACTATTGCTTATAGCTGTTCCACATCCATGCTTTACCTTTTGAACTTCATGCTAAAGGCTTTGCTGCTGGTCAGGAGTAGCTGCTTGCTCTGACAGTGCGTTGCTACAATCTTACCAAAATACATATCTTCAGTGTAACTGGTAATAAAGATAGTGTTGCTGAATAGTTGGGTGGTTGGTTGGTGTGTGCAGGTCTTGGAGGCTTTCTTGCTAAGGAGCCCTTTAGAATCTGATGTTTTATACTTGCAAGGTATTTGTGTATTGCCACAGCATTCCCTAGAAATTCCTTTTTCATAATCCAAGCTTATTAGACTCTCAGTGGGAGCTCATGCTGCTGGATAGTTTTTTGGTTCCTTTTGCACTTTAAATACTATCTTCCTGTTTCATACCAGGGCTGAATGTGATGTTCCAGAATCTATCTGAGCTGTGAGATCTTAATTTCAAGTTTCATTCCTTCTTATCTCATTCATTTCTCCCTCTCCTGGCCAATGGAGACAGTACTGGTTACACTTGTCAGCTGTTTGCCTATCTGTTCTCATAATGACCCTATTGATGGAGACACCGCAGCCTCACCATGCAGCTTATTTTTGTCCTGAAATGCTTTACTGTTAGTTTTCTACTGTACGATCTGACTCTCTTGCTGCAATTCAAGCACTTCATTACTCGTTCTGTTTGAGAACTGACTGTTCCTGCATGCAGTAAGCTGGGTGTCCCTGCTTCCTTCCAGCCTCCCTGACAGGTAATACTGTATGGATGTCATACTTGTTCTCTTGTAGAGTTTCACCACGCTGTTCATGTCTGCCTTGAACTGCGCACAGGATGAGTTGCAGTTCTCCACCTAAGACCTTCTGGAGCAGTATTAGGTGGAAGGATTATGTCATGTGTCACATAAGCTATATGTCCCATTGTAGCATTAGCCTTTTTTCAGGTCTGACCTTGCTGACTCTCATGTATGTGTTGCCTGTATCTGTTTGGAAATTCACAGCAGTTCTATCCAGATCTTGATTTTTGTCAATTAAACAGTTTCCTGAGTAAGGCTGTCAAAAACTGGATTAATCAAGTAAATCAGGACACGTTTTTTTCCCTCTTGTAAGTCTGTCATGGAAAAAAGACGTACTGATTTGACAGTGCTTTTGACAAAACCAGAGTGGTGCTCCTCTTCTCATTATCATCAAAGTGTTTAACAGTAATAGGTTCAGTTACTTACTTGACTTTTCTGGGAACTGAAGCAAGGCAGAGTTGTTCCCCGGGTGCTTGTCCTTCTTATTCCTTCTTTTTATTTATTTATTTATTTAAGTAGTTTGTTCGCTTTAAAGAAAGGGTCTTCATTCACCTTAATCTTAACTTCTGGTACTTTGGGCATCCTCTGAGTTTTTGAAGATGATCAATTTCAGGATGACTTGAAGGGCTTCCTGAGCTTCTTAACTAATGTTATCAGATAAAGCCAACTTGAGGAGGAAAAAAAGCAAAAACAAGACCAAAAACCCACAAAATATGGCTGTTCCCAATGATAGGCTGACTCTGAGTGGGTATTTTTCCTCTTTTGTTGGTACTGATTGTGCGAGTCATGTGCTTGTAGCTCATCTCTGTAGTGAGGACCTATTCTTCCTATATACGTTATTTCCTCTTCAGTAATGGATAGATTCCTTCTCATTATTACTAATGTACTCAGTGTAGCAGCCTCAAACTGAGAATTATTTCATTTTGTGCCTTCAGCCTTTTTGATTTGTCCCCTCCATTCTCTTGCTCTTGCTACGCGTGTTATTCATTTTCTCTGTGCTTTTTCTGAGTCATTATTCTCTTGCTCTGTTTTCTGTTCTCTTCTTGTGCTTGGTTGTCTTGACTTTGTGTCTTTTATGCCATTTGAGACTTAGTTCTTCCTTGCCTTAGACTTCTCTTCTCTGAGTTCTTATTTAATGATGTTAAATCTGTCTCAGTTTGTCTCTTGCTGTTCTTTTTTCCTTTCCCTCTTCAATAACCGTTGACTTTATTGTTGCTTCTAATGAAACTGTCTCTCAGTGTTTACTGTCAGCCACTTCTTTCTTGCTGTCTGCAGCTATGGGAGTCTGTTGCTGTATATGTTTTAAAACAAAAAGTCAGCAAGTTCTTCAATTCCTGGTGGACTTCTGTGTTCTGTTTCCAGCAGATGCTTAAGTTCTTAATTCCTTGTGAGAAGAGCTCCTGTGATGTACTTCACTCTGCCTTGTGTCCAGAAGAGGTATCACCCACACATGCACTGTTTTGGGTGGTGTGTTATAAGCTTGCAGCTTTGTAGTACCCACGTGCTTTGTCATATTTATTTTAGCTATAAAGCCTAATACACCTGCACTTTTGGAATTAGTTTGTTTGGTGTTTGTTTCTTCTGTGAACTGATTGTATCCTCTTTCTGTCAGCCTTCCAGCTGGAATTTGGGGCAGTAGATCATAGTCTTGACCATGTCTGAAGAATCCCATCTCCTTTTCTCATCACACAGTAGTGTGCACATTGGTAATACACTGGTGGGTTGGTTGCTTGTTTCACATCGACTTGATGTGAATAATTACATTCTTCTTTCATTTTTTATTGGGTTTCCATTGCTTATCTTGAAACACTTGTGTAAAGAAGTAATTTTTTTACTGAGGCTGGGAAACAGGACAGGCTTCTTTTATGTCTTAATTCCTTGAAATCTTACTTATTCTTGCTTTTCAGCCTGTGGAGCCTCATCATAGGATCAGAGTAAGCAGTTTCTTTCTGGTGCTGTGACCAAACACATGGGATTTGGGTTGTCTGCATGATTAATTATTGTCATGTCTGAGTTGTGATATGAAGGGCTGGTTGGGATCTTTCAGCTTCAACCTCTACTTTCTTCAGGGCTGTATAACTGCTGCTCACGTGTTCCTGTTCTGTGTTAAGTGTGATCAATTCCTGCATGAAAAAGCAATCAGGAGCAGTAGCTGATGTGATGAGAGAACACTGAACAGACCCTGTGAAGAAAATACCTATCTGCTTGTAGGTTGGACGTGGTGTACATAGTTTCTGCTTCTCTTAGGAGCTGCTGCAGTGAGTTACTCGGGGCTGAAGGAGGGCAGAGAACAGCTAGAAGAATGGAAGGTGAAGCACACCAAACGTTATGTTTCAGTAGCGTGTTTCATTTGGCTATGAGAAAATTAATAAATAGTACGATGTATGAATGTACAGTGGACAGCTTGAGCTGGGCAATTTTGGGAAAATGAGGTGCAAAGACATAGTGTGATATGGATGGTAGCTCATCTTGCAGTTCATTAGCTCTGTGTTCTAAGTAAGGCCTCTAACTGGTTGTTATAATTCCCGTGTTAACACTTAGTTGCTGTGTGTTCTGTAATTCTGATGATTGTTGTTAGGTCTGGCTATTATACCAGGGCTCTGCATCTTACTGATGCTCATCTTGCAGAATTAAAGGCACCTAGACCCAGCAAACTTTCTCTGCCTTAATTGTCTGCTCCTGTCCAAACACAGTGTGTGCCACTTACCTCACAGCTTCATTTCTTTGCTGTGGTTGAGAAGAAATGTAACTGGTCTTAAATATTGTATTTCGTTAGACCTTCTGAAAATGCTGTTCCTTACATAGGGCTTTCCTTCATGTCTCAGGAGATCTTACTGTCAAGAGTATGGTTAACTCTTTATCAGTGTGCCTGATCTTCAAAGATGAATTTGGCTACAAAGGAAGGAAGGATTGTTATGTGGAGCGTGTGCTTCTCATGAAGTTTGGAGGTGTGCAATTGAAACAAATTCTTCTTTCCCTTTTTATCCAAAAAAGCCTGAGTTTTGGTGGCTGCACAGCTAGGGAGTACAGACCTGAATCTCCTTCACTCAAGTCTAAGGTTCTCTGCTGTTAAATTCTGTATTCTGTATTCCTGCTGCCATTTCACTTGTAAACTAGGGAACTGCATTTAATGCTTACAGTGAACTCTTAAAGTATAGCTAGTTATTGTATTTTAATGAGTAAAAGACACAATTCTCTTCCTCCCATCATGACTTTGTGTTAAATTTGACTTTATCATACTTCATCCTTCTAGTAGTCAATACTTTTGCAATACTTTAGATAGTGAGTGAGCATTTTTGAGGGCTGTGAAGCAGCACTGATACTCTCCAGTGTCTCAAACAAGCAGCATGGTGCATCTTAGAATCGTGTTTCCCTTTAGCAGCCTTTGGGATGAGCTCAAACCACTAGTATAGGCAAGTCCTTTTGCTCATTCACTTCCAAATCTTGGTAGAGAATTTATCTCAGAGGGAGTGTTTGTTAGCAAATACAGCAGGAGATGCTTTTGATGCCCTGAACTCTTCTGAGTTCTTTAATGTTTCTTTAAGATGAGAAATGTTTAGATTTGGAGGGAGCTGGTGACTGAAAAGCTCTGACAGTTGGAAGTGTGAAGTATAAGAGATGATGGGGAGAACTTAAGATGGAAGAAAGACAAAGTTATCAGTGCAAATCGTAAAGTGTGGGCATACACATTCATAGCACTAAAAAAATAAAAACAAAAAAGTTATTTCTAATACTTGCTTTTCAATTTCCATGCAGTATCCCAGATGGATGTAATACAGAATTTGGAGAAGATAATGGTATTAATTGCTGCTGGCTTTAATTGAATGAATGTTCTTATTCAGCCAAGTAATTGATAGCACACAGACATACTGTAGTTTCTTGGCTGTGTAGCTTAAGAGCTGAGAGCCTCGTACTGCCATTTGTTGGGTTTTGTTGGAAAATACTTTTGTTGTTGTTGTTTTTAGTTAGGAAGAGAACTAAGATATAATCACAAACTGGATGAGCACAAACTTATGTCGTGGTTTGTGGCCTCCTGGTTTGTATGGCATTTCTACTGCAAAACACAGGGTTTGGATTCTTCCTGTCACTGCAAAGGAGCAGTGAACATGCAGACGTCTCATCATTTTGTTAAAGCAAGCTGTAGTATTTCTACGCTAAACTCCATTTTCACTTGTTCTCTCTCATTAAAATTAAGCATAGATTTTTATGACCAAGATTAATGTTTTGTTTTTGTTCCGAAAGTGAGGTTTTTCTTCTATTTGTGATGCTGTGGGAAAATGGCTCACGGGCTGAGGCTGTCCAATTGCACGGAGTGACGCTGTTGTTTAAAAAGGGAAACTTGACAGTTGGATAAAACTACTTACTGTTGTCCCCCAAGGGCAATATCTTTCATCTGCTGCAGTACAGTAGGAATTTCACTATGGTAGATGATGCGGATTTTGCTAGTACGTGTTTATGGTTTTAAACGTGGTGTCAATTCTCATTCTGAGACTTGAAGCTCTCTTATGAGCTGAGGCGGATGGCTTTGGGCTCAAAGGAAGGGGAAGACAAGATCAGACCTGCAAGCAAGAGGTGTTTCTCATTGCATCCAGGACCTCTTGCTTTCCCCACTGAAAGGCAATTAACCATTAACCACGGGAGGCTTCGGGCAGCACTGCTCACTATACCATTAATAGCTGTTGCTTGGAAGCCTGCGTCCTCCTCTGGGAAGGGCATGTGCCAGGCTGCAGGGACGGGAAGGCTGTGTCTTGTCTAGAGCTTTTATCTTTTTGTCCTGGGAAGCTGTTGGTTAGTAATTACCATTACAGCTGTAAATGTGTATGTGCCTGGTGGGTTCAGGGAGCTGTGGCAGCTCTGTGAACTTGTGTTTCTGTTGCCTTGGAAGAATACATGAAACTTTATCAGTGAAGTTTCTGAAGAGCACAACGTCTGGGATTTAATAAAAAGAGTAATAGGAAGCTTTCAGGTGATACAGGATGGATGGTTCTAATGCAAGTGTGGCCATGTATCATGTAACCTACCTAGGCAGATAGACCTTTGTGGTTGCAGCGCTGAAGGCACCTATATGCAGATGGATGCACAGACTTTAGTTTATTACAATAACTCCACTAAGTAGCCTGGGCCTTGAGTCTATGACTCTTAATAGTATCCAGTAGAGGAGCTGGGTGGCTATTTTGTATCTTGTTTATGCTAGGTCATGTCTATTGAGAAAGCCTCCAAGCAGGAATGAATTCAGGAAGATCCTTGGCCTTTGTTACACAAATTTCATGTGGTAGGCAGGGCTCAAATATTTTAGTACAACTTATGTAGGCTTGCTTGTATTGGTGGAATTCAACTTAGACTGTCTGCAGATTTAGGCAGCACTTCAAGTAGGATCTGGATACTTGATTCTGCAATGCAGCTGCATATTTAGTTTTTGTGGTGTTTGTTTTTTCCTTAGGACAGTATTTAATAATGATTAGTTATCACATCAGGCTTAAGAAAAGGATAAGGTTATTGCTTTGCTTGACGTGAGAATGGATAATACCCATCTGTAAGTTTCAGAGAGTTAATAGTTCAAGTCTGCATCACTGAAATTAGTTTCCAAGAAATACGTTTTTCCTTGTTTAATAAATGAAAACAAATGTATAATGTTCCTATAATTTCCAGCTTAAAAATTAAATGCTTGCTGGTCATGGTATTATAAAAATCTGATCTATATTCAAGTACCTTAGCTCTTTTCTGTGCGTGCTAACATTTTCCTATGGTTGGCACTATAACTCATGAACTCTATTTCCTATCAAGTGCTCATTTCCTGAAGGATGTAATTCAGGTTGATTCAGCTGGAAGAGAAATTGAGAGTACAGGAGGAAGGACTCTAAAATATAGCCATGGCTCCTTTAAAGCTCGTTACAGGATAGGGATATCAGCATCCTTTTGAAAGCAGAGCTTTAAAGCTGCCTGTTGTAGATACTGTTTAAGAGGAGGAGGGGAAAAAGGAAATTGCCAACCCTTTCCTAAAATACTTCCAGTATTCTTGCAGTGTAGCTCATGTCACTTAAGATGACTGTGTTTCTGAGCATTTTGTCAAGGTTTGGTGGGTTTGTGAGTTTAAGAGGCTCCTAAGTGTTCAGTCTGTTCTGATTACTGTGTTAGGATAGAAATATTATATCTCCACTCTAAAGACCTGAAGGGAAAAAAAATGCATCTGTATAATAAACAATTCTGTGTACGTTCACAGGAAGTGTTTTTCAGAGGACCTACATTCTTAAAGAACTTAAAGTTACACGTGTTTTTTTTTTTAAGCTATTCTGCTTTGTTCAATGCTTTATTTCCTTCCTGCTGTATTTCTGAGCTTGTTTTTCTTCTGCGTCTCTAAGTCATCTTAAAAGCAAAACAGAACTTTGATTACGTGTCCTTTTTACAGTGATTTTTTTTTTTAACCTATGTATTTGATCTGTTAGTTGCTAACAGTACATGGCATTGAAAAAATAAATGCCTTTAATGTTCCCAAGCTGTAAATCTTTATGCTGTAGGTTGAACAATGTGATTGTATACAGGTTGGCCTCCACCCGCCTCCATCCCAGGCTGCCTGGGTAACTAAGGGCTGTGTTTTAGCAGGAGGAAGGAGAGGGTGATCATTTTGGTTTTGGGTCGCCTTGCAAGGATGAGACATGGACAGCCTCCCCACCAAACCGACCTCTGCATTAACTCTTGTGCTAAGCCAGAGGGTTTGGTCTCTCTGAACAAATCCGGTGTATACCTAATAATTAAATTTTCTTTTCTTAATATTTTCTCTCTCTAGGCAGAACCTCTGCAGCAATAAATGCTTCAACTGGAAAAAGTATTTCCTTTGTAATTATGTCAGCTTGTTGAAAAGTCTCTTGAAATCTTTCACCTAATGTTGAACATCCTAAGGAACCACTATTGGAAAAGAAGCACAAGTTGCATCTGGCATCTTGGGGGTGGGAGAAGGACCATGTTGTAGGGGTTTTTTACTCATTCATGTTTCACGATCGATGTGTGAGGTAGTTCAAGTTTTCTACATGTAGCTGCCTCACCTTATCAGTTTGTTTGACCTCATTTATCACTCACACATATTTATTTTAGATGTATTCTTTACAAAGCCATGGAGTTAATACTGTTTACATAAATCCATGTGACAGGGTTTTAGTAATAGGACTTGTCAAAGGGAAGCCTTCAAAGAACCTGTCTTGCAAGTTAGTCCAATTCTGTAATTTTAATGGATAGACGAAGCTCTGCAAGTCCATGTTACTGCATCAGCTAAACAAAAATTGCGATAGAAGTATCACCAAACAGAAGTCTTGTAGAGTTGAGAGTGTATGAGTAATGTGGGTCATGAATATTAGTGAGGAAATTATGAACAAAAATACCTGTTATATTGGCTAAAAAGAAGTTCACCTGGGATTACACAAACTTTGTTTTGGTGGTAGCATAATTTTAACTGGATTGAAGCCACTTTTCTTATAGATGTTTTTAATGGAGCTGCTTGGATAGTGAGTACCTGATTTTGGGGTGTCAGGTGTATCTCAGACACTGAATAGATTTGCTTTAATATCTTATTCCTAACATGTTGAAATGATAGCATGCTTTACCTTTCAGAGAGTGAAATGAGTGACCTACTTGGCAACAGCCTTGTTAGCTTCTGGAACTGAGTGTTTGGTTTTGTAATTGAGAGCAGTACTCGAGCTGCTCAGCGTTTTTCTGTCTTCTTCTTGTCTTTACAGACAAAACAAGTGCAGATTCTCTCAAGTTAAATGAATCATCTTTTTGTGATGCCAACATTGTCTCTCTTCTTCCTTCCCCATTACAGCTGATTTCCCATGCTTGGTGCTCGGCTGCATAATTCCCAGTGGCTGAACAGGATACAGGGATGGTGCTGCAGCTGGCTGCTGTGCTTTGCAGTCTCAAGACGTCCAGCCTGCCGCAGCCACCTGTCTGCACACAACATCTTAAATCAGCGCTAGTGCTGCTGGTTGTCATGGCTGGATGATGCATCTCTCAGCTAATGTGCTCTTCTGCCACAAACCTCGTTTTGATTCCCCTTGTTCCTCAAATGTGACCTCGAGGGGTTTGTGCCGTTCCCTTGTGCTGCTCCTTGTGCTGCCAAGTGGAGATTTGGCCTTTTCTGCTTGAGATCAGTATGGTGAAATGAAATGCTTGAGCTCTCTGACACGCTGTGATATTAATGATTTCTGTTAAGTACCATAGCTGTTAAATGTAAATGTGCTGTATGTTGGGCTCTAGCATAGATACGGATTAACTGGACACATTAGCTGTATTGATGTGGAGGGCTTTCTGCCATCTGGAACCGGTGCCAGGTTTCTCACTAATGCGCTTGGCAGCTGTTCAACTTCTGGCAATTTCTGTTTCTCCCACTACTTAATTAGTTCAGAGCTACGAGGTAGTTTATCTATATTTATCTATATTTGAGGTTCGGTGTTTCAAATCTTGGGGTATATCAAGAGTCACCAAAGCCTTACAGCATTCCTTGGAATGCCTCCTTCTCAGGCTTCATTAATTGAGGTGGGTTCATTGTAGAATTGCAAGCAGTCCAGTAGCTGTTGAAGGAATGTGAAGGGGCTGATGTGTCTCACTGACTGATTTATGGTAACGTTTACCTTAATTGGGAAGTTTTCCCATCTCAACAGTTTGGGCTGTGCTAGAATAAAGCTCGGAGAGGATCAGGTGGGAGGCTGAGTTTGTGCTCTAAATACCACGCGTGGTAAAATGGATTAGTTGTCTGCACAATTAATTGTTGATATAGATACTCAAATTTAGATTATCACCACCTTGTCTGTTCTTTCTCTAGTTTCTATTTGTAACTCTGAAATCCTTAGTAGGAACAAAGATTGTTTTTTGTGGGAAGCCTTCCCAGCATTCCCTCTCGGTGCCTTTCAGCTGGTGACTCCTGCAGCTCCTCAGTAATCACTTCCTCTGCCCCCTGCAATGCTGAGGCTCCTTGGCAAGCCAGCGTGTGTGAACAAGTACAAGTGTCACTAAAATGTGTAATTATCACGTTCACCTCAGGTGTTATAGGAGCAGTTTCCAAAGCAAAACGCTGCTACTTCTAAATCAGTGTCAGACTCAGTGATATTTTGTTCTTTTACCCCTATGATGACCAAAACTGTTTGCAGGAGCTTATTTGTATACAACTTGCCCCCCTAAAAATGAAGCTCAGGGTAGTTTCGCTTCTGTGTCATGTTAAACCACAGTTATGCTTGTAGGTAGGAACCTCCAAGCTCTTCACTGTTGCCAGTCACATATTTATACCAATTTACAAGCTGTTCCTTAAAAGCTCTTTGGAATTAAATCCAGAAGGATTTCTTTTTGTCTAAAGCAATAATAATTAACTCTAGCTTCCTGAGTTTCATGAGCATTGCTGTGCTAATAAACCTCGAGGTGTGTTATGCATTGCTGATTACTTTCATGCTCGTTAATTTTACATTCACCTTGCTCTAGTGCTAGGAAGACTATTTAATCCTCCTATTTTGGTATGATTTCTTGGAAGGGCTTGACCTCTCACTGAAAAATCTCTAGTTATTTAACAAAGGAAAGCAAAATGAAAAGAGAAAGAAGTGTAGATATGTGCTTTCTGTTACAAAAACTGTGCAGTCAAGAGCCTCTTTGGGGTGGGAGTTGCATGACTGTGGGCAGGGAGTGGTGGTCACCTCCAGGGAGGTGTATTGATGGTTTACTCTGTGTGTGTTTATGTGTGTGCATGTGTGTATTATAACAACCTCGAAGATACTGTGGCACTCATGGAAAGCGTAGGTTCAGGTGTTTCAACAAATGCAACTGTTGAGCTCCCTATAAAAATACAGGAATGCACTGAAGTGGTACAGAGCACCTTTGTTACGTTAGGGCACAGAGAATGAAATGTAACATTAATCTGTGCTCAGTGCCATCTCTGTCTCTGGTCTGTGTCATTCCTAATGCACTTGACAAAGTCAATGCTGTGTTTCCTATCTTTTTTTTCTTTAGGAGAAATTTGATTAAATGCTGCATTTGGAACAGGCTGCCCGGACACGTGATAGAGTCACTGTCCCTGGAGGTGTTCAAGAAACATATAGATGTGGTACTGAGGGATGTGGTCTGGTGGATGTGGTGATGGGTTGATGTTTGGGATAGGTTATCTTATTGATCTTTCCCAACCTTAATGGTTATGTGTTTATGTGATTTTATTTATTTATTTATTTATTTTTACAGCATCACATTGCTGTTGAACTGCCGATGAGCTGAATTTAATTTATTATTTCCTCTGTTCTTCTTTTCCTGAGTTTTCATGTGACTTTGCATCTCTTTTTTTTCATGGAGCATGACATAACCAGTCTTCCACTCCAGGGAAGCCTGGGGTGCGTTTCCAGTGCAGTAATTTACCCCTCAGCTCTGGCTTTGATTGCAACATGAGGTTACAGCAGATTATGACAGACTTGGAGTGTGTGCACTCTAATTGCTCAACCAGTTCGTCAAGGTCAATCAGGTGAGCTCAGAGTGTTGGCCGTGACTGGGATTCTCACTTTCTTTGTACACTTTGGTACAAATTATCCTGTGTCAAATAGTCTGCCTGTTTTCCAGAAAATTCAGGTTTTAAAGAGGTGTCTTATTGTGGCAGCAAATTGCAAGAAAGAGTTTTGTTTTTTGTTTTTTTTTTTCCCCATTATAAACAACATCTATAGAAAGGACAGAAAGATATTTCTTTTTTTCCAATTACTGTACAGTGAAGAGTAGGTGTGCACAGTTCCCCTTTTCCTGATCCATGTCTGCTTTCTTTCTGGCATTGACCTGTGCGAAATAGCTTTTTGAAACAAGTTTTACAACAGCTAACATGGATATCCAGGTCTGATATATATATAGGTGTGTATGTATACATAAATATACTCATATATATATTTTTAAAGAGTTTTTTGGTATACAGATGTGACAGTTGTCTAGCTTGTCTCTTTAAGTTTATACACCCTGAATTGTATCTGTCAGCATACGGCTCAGTAACCAGGTCCTGTAAGGTCCTTCTGCCATCCTGCAGTGTCTTGAGTAATGCAAAGAATTTGATGTTATTGGTTAACTTGGTCAGTTAGGGACTTTCTTGCTACAGACTTAGGACAAGGGAAATTTCCATGGTTTACTTTGGGAATTTAATAGTTTTTAAAAGTTTATCTTTTGCTCCTTTTGGTGGTAGTGAAACAGGAAACACACTCTTTCATATTCTAGTTATTAGTGCAACTGTTAGATCATTAGACTTCTTTAGGACTCCAGGTTGAATGTCACCTGCTCTTGTTGGCTAGTTTGTGTATGTCCCATTGCCCCCACCCCTCTGAACTGTGCCTTGCATGGAGGCAGCTCTTCCATTCTTCATCAAGATCTTCCATTCTTCATCAAGGCTTTCCCTGGGAGAATCTTTCAGCCCCTCCATAGTGAACATGAGGACCACGCTCAGTGTTTCTTGCCAAGAGCTTAGCTTGTTTTGGCATTTCTTTATGCATCTGTTGTTTGTTTACTTTAACCTTATAGTTCCTACCAGGTTCCCTACTCCCCGTTATTACTCATGTACCTTGAAAAAGGTGATGGTTGTAGCTCCCACATTTCTTTCCTCATTTCTTTAACTTCTGGGTGAGAGTATCTCATTGTATGGTTTTCTGTCTGTTTTAAGCTTGCTATTGTTTCAGCCCCATCTGGACTTCTATGAGATTCTTCTAATATTTCCTCTTAATATGCAATCCAGCCATCTCCTTCTCTCCCGTCATGTCATTGTTCCCTTCCTCCCCATTCCAAAGTCTTTGCTATGGATATTCTTGTATTTTATCTGTTTCACATAATGTCATAAATCTCCTCATTGCTTACAGGCATTTTACTCTTGATGATTCCATTTGTTTCATCTTGTGAGGTTTAAAAAAACAAACAAACAAAAACAACAACAACAAAACCCACTCTTGCTTTAAATTCCTTGGTTTTCATTCCTCTTCCAGATATTGTTACTAAATTTGGGGAGTTTTATACTAATATTTTGAATCTATTAATGCACGGTACCTAAGATCAAGAGACCCAATGATACTAACAGAAGAAAAGGCAACTCGTTCCATGAAGCAAGCACTCCTGACACCCAATATTGTCTTGACATTTACTGGATATTGGAAACATCCCACTATTTTTCTCTTGTCTTTTCCTAACATTTCTGGGTGCTCTTATGGTCACTGAGCACCAACATGTTTAAATAGTACAGCTGGTGGTTTTTTGTATGATCTCAGTCTTGAGTGTAGAGAATGTAAATGGATCTTCTTAATGAAAAAGTGGGGATTTGGGACAAATTTGTTTACCAGGATTTTCTCAGAAAAAAAAGTTTTTAGTGCTTAATTCTAAGTTTTGAGCTGGTTTCTGTGTTTTTATAGGCATATATATCC
Organism: Coturnix japonica; assembly: GCF_054131305.1. NCBI lineage: Eukaryota > Metazoa > Chordata > Aves > Galliformes > Phasianidae > Coturnix > Coturnix japonica. The sequence continues at coordinate 83,259,391 of NC_140666.1, read as the reverse complement.
CACTGACAAAATATATATATATATATATTATACATATATACATATATATACACACTCTTCAAAGTTTGAGTGTAATACATTAGTTGTGTTGTTTCCTATTTGTATGTTTCCTAGCAATTATTTGAAGTTTGTGTTTTATCTTCTATTATGCTTTTGAAATCCTGGCTGAAGATGGTGGCTTTCCAGAAATCTAACTGGCTTATGAAGCAACTGGTCACTGATCCTGTGGATGAATGAAATTGAAGGATGCTACTTTGTGTTGTGGGAGACTTCGTTTTGAGTTCTGGGTTTGATAGCAGGGTTACAGTATTGTCTGATGTGTCCATGTGTTACCGAAGGTGCGGAGATTTCCAAGTTAAACAGGGGAGTTGCTGTAGCTGCCTTGGAAGGAGTGTTAAAAATAGTATCAGACTGTACTAGGTAGAAAAATGGAGAGCAAAAGGAAATTACCAAAGGTAGGAGAAGCAAAATGGAGGCAGGAGTTAAATTATGTCTGAAATTTGGGAGATGAAGCAGTGCTTACAGAGGGGTGATGGGAGGTGAAGAAAATTGACTGCCTGTCCCCCTCCCTCCCTTTTTTCAATCAGACACCTTTACATTTCTCTTCACATCAGTGTGGTCTGGGGCCCTTTGCCATCAGCACAACTTCAGTTTGCATGCTGTCTTAACTTTGCTCTTGTTCTAGTGTCCTCAGATAATACTCTATGGAAACACTCATGGCTTTTGAAAGGCACTTCATCACTATCTGGTGCAGAAGAGATCTGAGAGATTTCTCTATGAATTATAACTGGTGTAGGAGGAAAGCTGCGGTGCAAAAGCTGGAAGCATTTCAGTGGCTTCCTATGGAAGTCTTTCTGGTTAACATAGCGTATGTTTCTAAGCAGTATTGTATTCAGCTTTCTAAAGGAAGGAATCTTTGGTAATTGTCCCAATTTACAATAGAAGCTTAAAAGCAGAAAGCAAACAACCAAATACAGAGAGGAACAAAGTTGTTTTGCTTGTGTCTTAGTTTTTCCTGTATCAGTTCTTTCTGATCAGAGTTACGCTGTTAATAAAACAGCTGTGCTGCAATAGATTGAAATACGTAACTTTTGAATCTGTAGGATTTTATTACAAAAAAGTTATCCGTGTCTACAGTCAATCACTGAAATTTCAGAAGCTGTTCTATTAGCCCTCAGATTTGGGAATGGATTTTTTTTTTTAATTTTATTTTTAATTTTTAATGCTGTTTTTAGGATAAAACTTGATTATTGTAACCATTTTGCTATTATTTTTTTTTGTTCCAGGTTTCGCTAAATGGTACCCAGTTTACAGATGGTTCTGTTGGATCAGAGTTCACAGGCGTTTCTCAGGTAAGTACAGACAGATTTTGTGGGTCCGTGTGGTAGCACAGTGATATTAATGGAAGAGAGAATTACAGTGACATGCAGAGGAAAAGCCCTGAAAATGTTCTGTTTGCATTGAGGACTTTGCTAACTGAAGTCAGTTTGTGATCACTTCACGGTTCAAGCTTTAAAAAGCAGTGGAAGTAAAGTTTTATTGTTATAATAAGCTTGAAATTGGACATGGGTGTGAAAAAAGCTATGCAGTTTTATGGTAATAAAGCTATTCTTGGAAATAAATCTAAATACATAGCAGAGGCAGTTATTTCTGTTCCAGCTTGTCCTACTTCCAACTTTCCTTTATGAATGTTACATCTGAACATGTTTCAGAGAGAGAAAGCGAGACTGGGTGTTTTTTCTTTTTAAGCTTGACTGGTGAAAAAGTCTCTTGCTTTGCTTATAAATGTACCCTTAACTCTGATGATGCTGAGGAGAAACACAAAATGTATGAATGACTGAAAACCAAGATAATGGGAAAGTTGATTACTGTTGTAATGTTCACCATTGTTCACCACATTCGTAATGTGTTAAATACAAAATGGCAATTCGTAGCTTGCCTTTAGCATGACAAAGCTATTACAGGAGTTGGTCATCTATGTGATATAGATTTTTGTCTTGGTGTCATTTCCAGGGAGGTGGTTGAGTCACCATTTGGATGTGGTGCTCAGGGACATGATTAAGCGGAGGGTTGTTAGATTTAGGGTAGTATGGTTATGTTGTGGTTGGGATTGGTGATCTTTAAGGTCTTTTCCAACCTGAGCAATTCTGTGATTTGTAATTCTATGCTTCTAGCTATCAATTTGTTAGAAGGAAACTGCTTAGTGAGAGCACTTGGACATGTGACCGCCCCACTTTTCATTCTTAGTAGTTGACTACATCTCGGTTTAGGAACTAGTTCTGTTTGGAACTTAAAATCTTTCTTTGAAGCTCTTGGTTGTGAATATCAGCCCAGTTGAGAGACTCTATTAGGATTTTACAGAGTCAGTGAGTTAGCAGCCATTGAGATGGTTGTTCCTGCTCAATTTGCTGTTGTGTGTTTTTGTTTGTTTAATGATACAGATAAAACTTGCATAACTGATGCTGCAGCTACAAGAAGTCTTTGTAGTGTCTGGGGTCTGTTTACCCTGAACCTTACCTTAGTGGAAGTGTCCGGCTGCCTTCATTTCTGGATGTTTGCATTGCTGTCCTCTACTTTTCCTCCTCATTGAAAGGTGTTTTGCTGCTGATGTTTGTAAGATTTTGCCTTCAGAAGCTGTAAACTCATCTTCGTCATATCCACAGAAATTTAATCTGGCTTCAGAAATGTATTTTAAGAAGGAAACTTTCAGACAGAGGCCTCAGCAGCTCACTGTGCTTTCTGTGCGGGGTTTAGGCATCAGTGTAAGATCTGCAATGCAGTCAAGAGGAACGTTTAACTTCAGAAATCTTTTTGTGCTTGTAGAGTCTGTAAGGGGGTGGCCCCAGACCTCCAGGAGGCAGAGCAAGTCTTTCCTCTTCAAATCTGAAAACCTGCATTAACACCTGGCAAAGTTGTGTTTTTGATTTAGTGCTCAAGTGTGAGTTCTTGGAATGTCACTGAGGGAGGAGTTTAGCTGTTCTAATTAAATCTGTTAAATTAAGATTATCTTCAGGTTCTGAAAGGAGAGGTATTAGGAAAGATTATTTAAATGTGGGGTTTTTTTGGTCTAGAATTTAGTCTTTCTTTCCATATTGCTGAGTTAATTTTATAACTGCAAACAACTTAAAAATTAAGCTCAATAATGCTGTGCTGTTTCTCTTCAGGTGTCAGCAACAGAGAATGGAATTTACTTACTGTTAAGACAAGGGCAATCAGTTGTGTTATAGCTTACTTAGTTCTTTGCTCTGGAGAACTTGTTTCACCCATGTTTGTTCAGTACAGGCTCACAGGATCATAGTGTTGAATTTAGAGTAGTATAAATGCTTGAATGCTTTCTTTAAAATGTCCCTTTCCTTTGAGAGAGATAACAACTATTTTCCAGTGTCTAAAAGGGGCCTACAAAAAAGCTTTTGTCAGGTAGAATAGTGATAGGACAAGGGGTAGCAACTTCAAGAGGAAGGGTATGTTTAGATATAATACTAAACTATTATGTGTGGCGTTGTTTGACTTGCTCTGCTTGACGTGTTTTAGAACACCATTCTTGATGAATAATCATTATCTCATGAACCATAATTTCATGCACAGTAGCATCTTGGAAGAGAAAGTAAATTTTTGGTTGCCTCTGTCCTCAGAAGTTTATTTGATTCAATAGTTGATTCTAAGGCCTCATTGATTGGTTTTGTTAAAGTAAAGCTAAGCTTTTCTTTTGCAACAAGCTTAGCTAAAAGTATCTTTCTTTCAACAAGTATTTCAAAAGGGAGGTGACACTGACCTTCAGGGTTGTTATTTTCCTTTCCAGTTCTGAGAATGACAACAGTAAAAGAAATCATCCTTTTTTATTTTTACTTAAAAGATTTTTTCCTCTTAGGTTGAATTGTTTTGGAAAGGAAAGCTGTATCCCTGGAAGAATTGCTTCTTAGATTGAATTTATTCATAATCACAATTGTTTGCCAGGCTGATGTTAAGACTGCAGTATTTGATCTTAGGACAATCCAAATATTCACCATTGAATGACGAGCTTTACTTTGAGAATATCAGAATGTTTTTTTCAGGTGTGTGTTCTGTGAATAATCACTTCTCCCACCTACCATTTATTTGTAGACACCATTTACCTTTGGCTTGGGCCAAAGGGCACCATATTCAACTGGCGAGCATTGTCTTCTTTGTAGAAGTGAACGAAAAGATAGTTCGCTTTCAGAGAGCGGAATAAAAAACTCTAGCAAAACAGCACTTTCCACATCTCCAAAAGCAAACAATATGCTGCATCTTCCACTGTGGGTGTGTCCAGACTGTAGACGGACAGTCGAAAAGGAGGAGAGGCATGCTACAATAGAGCAATCTCTTGTGGTAAGTTGAAGTACTTCAATAGAATAAGACGTGCTATGAGATGCTGAGTGCTACTTTGTGCTTTGGAACTACTTCAGCTTCAAGTGCAGAGAGTTTTAGTTAATCTTGAGGTTTTTTCTGTGAGCTAAATGAAACAGGTGTGTTGTTCCATGAGTTCAAAAACTGGGTGGGGGGTTTCAAGCCTGAGATTCAGATGTCTGAACAGAGAAGTTTCTTGTGCTGATGTTATTGTTTTTTTCCTTAAGAAAGAAGGACAGCTTTTTATAGTGTGAATGTACCATGCTTTAATACCCAGTGTAAATATTTCAAGCTGTGCTTTTTATTTAGTTTTTTTAATTTAAGTGCCAAAATATATTTTCAGATGAGAATTCAACCTCACAACGAGTAGTCTTTTCATGACAAAGATACAAAACATGAGTAGTTGTGTCCAGCAAATCCCATTGGAGCTGAACTATAATACTACATCAAAAAAACAAATCTTCACATATGATTTGGGGAGCCTTAAATTTCTGATAAAAAAAGGCACATACAGATTTTATTTCAGTAAACAAACCAGTGTGAAATAAGATTGTTTTTGTATAGCATATGCAGTTAAACTCATATTAATGTATGAGTTCCTATGGGTTATAATATAGAAGATTTAAGAGTGTATAACGTGCTTACAGCTGAAGTTTGCTTGTTTTCTTACTGTTAACAAGGCTTAGGGAAATTAATCCAAAAAGATTATATCAAAGGGAATTATATTGATTTCTTAGATGGTATCATATTCTAAAGATGCCAAAGAACAGCTGGACTGAAGCACGTTATTGTTATATTGAGTAAAAAGATCTGACACATTTCACTGTAACTGAGCTCAAATAGAAAAGAAATCATCCTGCATGTGTGAGCAAGGCAGAACTTGTAAAAATCTTGTTCAGTTAAATATAGTCCAGATAAGATCAAAGTGGATGGTATCTGGCAAGAGGAATTTTTAAAAGCAAAATGTCCTCCAATTCCAACAACTTTAAAAGAATGGATTAAATGGCAAGTCACATTTGGAAAAAACAGCGAGGGGAAAAAAAAAGCTCAGAAACCTGTTCAGTCACTGCGAGCCAGAGTGTGAGTGGCTTGCTGCAGATGTTCTTGTGTTCAGGATGCTGTTGCTGTCGTTACCTTGATGTCCTGATGCTTGATTTGCCTCAGCACCATCCGCAGTAGCTGCTCATGCTGTTGGTGGTGGATGTGTACGAGTTTGTTTTAATATCTGTCTTCATCCTGCTCCAGGATCTGGGGTGAAGTACAGAAATCCATTCAGTCCTGCTCCTGATCTGTGAGAGGTTTCTGCCAGGCATCACAGACTGCTGGTGGCAACCTGGGGAGGGTGCAGGAGGGGCAGCGTGGTTCAGTGGGTGGAGCTCAATAGAGGAACAGAAACTGGAGACTGAAATACCAACGGCCTCTGGAGAGAACTGTGTGATTTGTTAGCAGTGAGCAGCACTGCACACAGGAGATTGCAAGCTGCTGTTACAGGGAACTGATGCTAACATCCATTACGGTCAAGTAGTAAGTCTTGCTGTTATATACAAGGAGATTTTATGCTTTCTCTGGAATGGGTTATTAAACTACACGAGTCAAACATACTGTCAAATAAGAAACTAAAGAGATATTACTAGTTTACGTGGTTAATCGTGGATGATGCAACCCTTCTTTTAGCTTAGTTCATTGTTTATGCTGGAATGCATAAAAGTGATAATTATAACCAACGCACTTCAGTTATTGGAAATGAAACTATTTACACTGCTGTCTTTCTCAGTCCATCTTGTGCATTTATTGGGCTTTTCAAAGACAAATCCTTTGTGGCCAGTTGAGTCTTCTCCCAGAATATATTCAGCACTAAGGACTGCCATGTCATTTGCCTGTGTATTAATATTTCACACTTGGATCTTGCAAACCAAAGTTGCTACCAGTTTTGTTTTTGTTTTTTTTCCTTTCAGAGCCAAGACTTCCTTTTGCACATGCCTCTTGGAAACAGTGGATCACAGCAGGAATCTGTAGGAGGAGGAAGGATAACTGTTGGTGCGCAGACAGTGCCTGCTGCCGATCTTAACAATTCCTCTCCTTCAGACATAGCATGCAACTGTGAGGCCTGTAATGAGCGCAGGTAAGGACTGAATTCAGGCTTAGAATAATGCCTGTACTCAGACTATCAGCAGTCTTGTCACTTATTTGTCAACATATGCTTAAACTACTTAAATGGGGTTATCTATCAGTAGCAGTAACTTAAGCATGGCAGCTTTTATTCAGTTTTTTACTTTATTTTCTGCATGTACTCTTTAGGTGTTATTAGACATGATTTTCCTGAGAAGAGTCTTTGGCATAGTGGGAATCAATACACCTGTGTGATGTACAAATTGAGAGGGTTTTTTTTTTCCTCATTGTTTGCAGAGAAATTTCAGCAGAGACTGAACGTGAATCTCAGCAGCTTCAAAATTACTGGTCAGAAGTAAGATACATGGTTCGATGTATATATCGCCAAGCTGGGACCCCTTTGGCAGATGACCAAGACCAATCATTGGTACCAGATAAAGAAGGAATGAAAGAGCTGGTGGATAGGTACAGCACTTCAAAAAACTACTTATTAATTACTAAGAGATGTTTTTTTTAAATGAGTTCTATGTTATTTAGTGCATTTCTTTTTTACCAGAATTTTGTTTACCAGCTGTAAGACTGATGGCTTAGAATGATTCCCTCTCCACTAGAATGGAAAGTTGTCAGCTGTATTCCATGCAGGATTTTAAAGTGCTGGATTGAGTGTGTGAAATATGTGATAAATATTTGTATGCATTTGCAGTAGGGATATTAGTGCATAATTATGAAAAGATCCCAAAAACCTTAATCCTCAGAAGATATTGAGGTGATTACTACTAACAATAAGATGCTGTTAGGCTTGAATTTCCCCCACATGAAGAACCTTACCTTGCTGAACTAGCTTGGTGATTGCATTTTATAGTAATTGTAGCAGATAGAAGTTAGAGAACGAAAAATTTGGACATTGATCTTTAGGTAAGGCAGATAGTGAGAAGTTTGTTTTCATTTCAGAAGTTGAAAGTGCTTCTTTTTCTAGGTGTAAGTCAATGATGTGCTTTTGAATTCTTTGGTTGTTGGTTTGTTTTTTTCCTTAGGAGAACAGTGTGGCTGTCTCTCAAGTGCTCCAGCATGTTCAGTTCATTTTCTGTCCACTTTAGTGTGTGGTCAAAGATTCTCTTATTGGTTCTATACTTACTTAATTTGCAAAGGTCTGACTGGACTAAGAAATGGTAGTTCTTAAAGCAGAATTTTGACTTGAGGCAATGCTGGTAAAGTAGAGAAACTTCTGAAAGATTCTGATCTAGTACAGCTCTTTGTGACTATTTCTGAATGAGTCAGTAAATAATTGAATAAGCTTCTTGTGCTTCTGCTGTAAAAACTTGAGTGCTCAGTTTTGAAAGTGAGTTGTGTTACTGTAGAGTAATACAGTATGCCTTCCTGCTAGTCACACTTGGTTTATTTAAACTAAGTGATCAAAATATGCAATATAGCTTTTGAAATCAAAGGTTCTTAAATTGTAGTGTAGTGTCTGTGTAATTAATTAAAACTGAGCATAGCTATAGTTTTCCTTAATGGAAAAACATTGAAAACTGTAGCACGTACTGTGTTGCTTTCGTATGTACATAGGTGCCTTCCTCTAGAACTGTTTGTCACTATTGAGAAACATGATTAAAATACAAAAGGCAAGAAAAGAATAAAAGAAAAAAAGAAAACTTTCATTACTACTATGATGATTTTTGTCCTTTGCAGGAAGTCCTGGCCCTCTCAAAAGCTGTGCCTATAGCATTGCAATATCTGCAATGCTTCTTACTGTATGACTGAAGGAATGCATAGAGGGCAGTGTATTGCTGGAGTTTTTATGTTAGTCTTCTTCCTTAGGACAGACAGCTCCCAAGTTCTGGTCTCTACACTGGATTCAAAACAAAACTAGACTAAAATCACCCATCCCTTCTAACGATTGCAGCTTATGTACTAAGTGGTACCATAAGTCATGTTCTGTGAAGGATGTTATTTATGACCCTGTGAATCCTGTACGTCTCTCTGTGAAGTAACATAGCTTTAATAAAAGTGTAAAAACTGTTTTTGTTCAGAAGATCTGCATCTTAGGGTACAACAAACTCAATGAAAATGAGTTTAATGAGTGTCTTAAATATGTGGTGATTGTATGAGTTGTCTCCTTCAGTTGAATTTAACAATAGAAGAGTCACACAAAGCAGTCACTGTTGAGTCCTGTCTGGCTAGTATGTGTTTAGGCAAATGCTGAGTGCCTAATGTGTCAAGCTTCTCTAATGGCTTGAGGTAAAGGAATGTCCTATATACATAAATTGAGTTCGGATCTGGCTGTACTAAATGGGACATTTATTAAGGCTGTATGGTAGAATATTAAGAAGTTGTAATGTATGTTTGTAAAGCTGTATGCCAAATATGCCAAATAAGTACGGGTTTTTAGCACACAACTAGAAGTGAAGCACTGAGGTCCCAGATTTATTTGTTCTTCAGGTGCAAATGTCCTTTCCTAGTCCTAAAGCTACATAGGAATTGAGTTCCATAGCCTAGAGTTAGGAAACTGGGCTGTGTTCTCCCAAACCCAAGGTAGTTCTGTAAACCCTGGTCATTGTTTCTTTTTTGTAATAATAATGATGATAACCACTAAATATTTTTAAAATAGTGAAAATTGTTGATTAGATATGTTTTAAATCACAAATATTCTAAAACTACAGGCTTTGTGAAAGAGATCCATATCAGCTTTACCAACGGTTGGAGCAGCAAGCTAGAGAATATGTACTTGAAATGAAGGTTCGTCTGCTCAGACACTTGTCACTGGGATCTAAAGTTGCATCAACATTAGCAATACAAGGGCCACCGCAGGCACATCAGTTCATCTCACTCCTACTTGAAGAATACAGTGCTCTCTGTCAGGCTGCGTGCACAATCAGCGCCTTCCTAGTTACTCTGGTAAGACTGAAAAACAACCTGGTAGGAGTGATGCTAACTGAGCTGTTTCTGGGTTCTTTAAGAAGTCATCTTTGATTTGTGAAACATGAGGTCTGTGTGCAGCTATCTGTATTGGCAGCTAGAAAATGAGCAGTAGCCTTAAATCATCTGTTCTTGTTTAACTGTCAATGATGTGTAATTAATAAACAAATGTTACTGTTTATAAATAACGTTGGTCCTTAAACCTTTTCCTGTACATCTATTTCCAATAGCTGTGTTCAGTACTTCCTTTTTCTTGTAAGTGGTGACATTTTTTATTGCCAATTAGATAAAAGTGATTGACTGGGAATCTCAAGAAAGCAAAAGTGTAGCAAGTAACAAATTGTCACAGATGAGAAAGATGAGATGGAGAGGAACTTGAGCCTCAGTTCTGAGGAGGGACTGTTGTGAAATGGAATTGACCAAAGCAGGAAGATGTTTCTGTGTAGAAAAACAGGCTTTTTCCTGTTGTCAATGGCCTGTATTTGTTATTCGCTGTACTGTGTTTCCCAACTTTAACACTTCGATGGAGATATGTGGTCATTGCCATTTCCTGTTAATTGGTACTTTTTAAGTCATCAAATCTATGTGCTGTAGGGAAAGTAACTCTTAAAGCTGAATGGCATGGGAACTTAAGAATTTTCAGCTACAAAGTGAGTGGATTACAGTAAAAAGGTTTGTTTTATCACGATAGATTCACCGCTAATGAATCCAGTAGTGCCAGAATTATAGAGCTGATCAGCAAATAGTCTTCTCATATTTTTTCCCCAGTGCTTATTATCAGTCAGTATTCAAGAAAACTTGGCAGTTATGGAAAGTGGGATCAAGTCTTCAAGACAGAAAATGCCCATCCTCTCCAATGTCACCCTTTTCTGACAAAATTCAATATAATTCAAAAGAAAAAAAAAAATTCTGAAAAGCATTTTATAGTAGCTGTGAGTATTTTGAAGACGGAGTATTCAAACTGATACGGTGCGAGTCTTTTGTGCAACTGGGAGGCAAAACCAACAATATTTCTAACTAATAGCTACTCAAGGAAGAACCTCAAACTTCTCAATTCTTTTTTTAATCTTGATAGTCTGGTATTTAGATCTTGTATAAATACATTTTAATTTTTTTAACCACCACACTAAACAAAATGTTGAAATTCTGAAGCACTCTTGTATTTCTGGCTACTCAAGGCTATAGTACATGGGCCTTGCTTGCTGATCTGATAGAACAGTTGCATTTAACTTTGCTGTATGAGGGAGTCCTGCGATAGGAAAAACTGTTACTCCTATGTATGTATGGAAGAACTTAACTTGAAAGAAAAAATTTTCCTGTCTTTGGTAGAGAACTCTCTACTTGACTTATGTCTGTTTTAAATGAAAATTACAGCTTGTCATCAAATGTCTGTTACTGGATAGGTGAAAATAAATGAGAAACAGTAACTGATTCATGAAATAAGTCTTACAGTGCAGGAAAGAATGGAAGCTTTCAACAGCACAGTCTGTTTTTGTTTTTGGTTTTTTTTCCCAATCCATGACAATTTAGAAAAGATATGAAACTATGTCTATCTGAATCATTAATTGTTAAAGAACTGTTCCATATTTTGAATATTAAAATGGAGTAATTTCTCAACTGGATAATGCAGCCTGTTGGTTGATGAGTTTAATAAAATATATGTATCCAGACCTGAAAAAAGCATTTATTTTGTGTTCTATGATCTGAGCTTATTTGTGGTTGTTATTCATTGTAGGAAAATGAACACTTGAAGAAATTTCAGGTGACGTGGGAATTGCACAACAAGCATCTGTTTGAAAATCTGGTATTTTCTGAGCCACTCCTGCAGAATAGCTTGCCAACATTAGTGTCACAGCTAAGGTAAAGATTTAAACTTCACTTTTGTAATTTAAAGGAGAAAGCAAAATCTATCTTTGCAACCACCACTTAAAAATACAAAAACAAAAAAACCCCCAATAACCAGCAACAACAAAACAAGTCTGCTGCTTGTCCAGTTTGATAGGTAAAAAGTCTTGTTGATCTGTTTGCAATTGAGCAACCTGCTGTCATGACTTGCTTGTCAGAAGAATTACTACCCTAATCTCCTTACTTGTAGGTTATCTAGCAAAATGTCAGTGTCCTGTTAAAATGCTGATGAATTGTAATGTCCTCACTTGTCATAAGGCACTGGTACTGTTTCCATTTCTCTACAGGTGAAAAGATGGCTAGAAGAAAACACAAAACAAAAAAAACACCCTTGCTTTGTGCTTGTAGATTGGATGGTATATTGCATTTCCCAGGGCTTTAAAATATATACTTTGTCAGGATGGTTCTGTTTGTGTTTTGTGTACCTGGAAGTGCTTGTTTTGTCCAGAAGAAGTATTATTAATGTAAATAAATATTCTTATTCCTCTTGAGTTCTGAATCTTTATGAAGATTAACTTCATAAAGTACAGCCACACATTGCTCATGTTGACCTCTCAGACTTGTTTCTGATCAAGCTGTTACTACACTCTGTATATTTGTCCCAAGTTTTGGGTATTTTTTTCCAAGCTACAAGGACAATTTGATTTAGTGTATCAATTGCAAGAAATATTGCTTGTTGCAAGTGAAGGAACTTCTGAGTTAGGCTTTTGTTAGCATTTATTAGAAAGGAAAGCAGGAAAACTTAATTGTCACTGGACTCAGTACTGGGTTACTACCAAGACCCTGTTTTTCAAGCAGGTAATTCTGTCACTCTGTTAAACAACATGTTGTTCAATTGCAAGCTTTCCCTTTGATCTCTTTGATCTGTGCTTGGCTTTCCAGTACTATTTTCAGTGACGCTGTCCTCAGGCATCTTGCACGTTTTCTGCCAAGGCTTCTCTGCACTTCTTGATCCTTTAGTTTCTGGTTTATTGAGGCTGTTGATACTTCCTTTACCTATGGAGATCGGTCTTATGTGAAACTTAGAGTCATTTAACAGAAGTGCTGGGATTGCTTGCATCTACCTGTTCTCAAACGCGTTTGGAATTCAAATCGAAGCAACAGAAGTTGTGTCTTTGCTGAGCTTCACTGTAGTGACAACCATCGTCAAGTTTTAAAGACAGAGTCCTCTTCCTTCCGGAATTCCTTTCTGGATATGTCTGTGCTCTCTGTGTAGTGTTAAGGGTGTTTCAGTTAAGAAACAATGGTTTTGCCAAGATTGGTTATCAAAGGCCTTTTATTGAAAAGAGACGTTCAGCATAGACTTGTCCTATTCCATGATTTCTGTCCTGTTTCTTCTGTAAGCATGGACTATAGCTGTTACTTTTCGTATATCACGTGTTTTTTCACTTATAAGCTTTTTAAGGCCGAAGTCTTTCCTAATAAGTAAGTAAATGAATCTGTTATCAAATCATTGCCTTAAGCACATCGTTCTATTTAACTGCAAAGCAGTAGAAAAGTCTTTGAAGAATTTGTAGGAGCATTATGTCGTCTGCAGTTTCTACAAAAAGGCATTTTGGACTTCATGTATTTTCTCAGCAGAAACCTATTCCTAATATGAATCTGAAGGGTCAGCACCTGTTTTCTCTCAAACTTATTGATGTACAGGTAGTCTTACTCCTTGTTTAGGATACAAAACAGACTTTATTTTTTGGCTGAAGTTCAGGTTCCAGGTTGGGCAGAACCTTTCACTTCTTCCCACCCCGCACAAAATAACAAATGGCAATAAAGTTGTCTGGAATGGATGTTTTTCTGGTGGTAATCCTTACTGACATAACCCTTTTCAGTTTTGCCTTAATGTGGTTAGAAAGTCTTTCTTTGAAGCGATAGATAAGGTGCTGCCAGAGTTCCATGTCAGAAGACATTGGCTTCCTTGCTTTGTTCTTCTCCAAATGTGAAGTAGTTTTGTTTTGGCATCTTGGCTTCATTTACATTTTGAACATTCACCCCTTTCTCTCATCCCTTAGCTAAAGGGATATCACTACATCGTTTGTACATCTATGACTTTTGAACAAGACTTGGAATTATCCTGGTTTCTCCTTAATTACCCACTAAGAATAATGTTGAGAAGCTTTGGTCTTTACCAATTCATAGGTCGTTACAGTTCAGTGTGCTTTAGCCTTATCCCTAAGAGAATTTTGACTTCTTGCTTTTGTAGTCAAGATTTAGGGAGCTTGCTTATTTACTTGAGTCATTGTGATGATGTGCTTTACAGAAAATACGTTTTTAAAAAAAAAATGAATAAAATAATTATGAAAGCCTATTGGAAGTATTGCAAAGGACATGAAGTCTTATTCCTGTTCCTGGGACCCTTCTTGGGGACAACCATCAGTGAATGCCATAAGAGCATTTTGAAGTTGATGTTGCAGCTCAAGTGATAGTAGGTTACTGCATGCAACCAAATTATCCCTCAAGTCATTCCACAGTCTTTTCCCTCTACTGGACCTCCAGTTTGTCTAGTAATGCTTTTCTCATTGATCATGAGATTTCAGTTTAACAAGCTTCTGGCTTTATTTTTACAATCTAACTATTCAATAAATAGTTAACAGGTGTATTTAGGATTTGTAAGGATAAATATATCAAGCATCAAAATTTGAATAAATATTGCTCAGAAGGGTTGACATCTGGTTACCTGTGGGAAAGAGGCTCCAGAAAGGTTGCACTTCCCACATTCTTTCTATTATTGGTTATGGAACACTGGAACAATTGGCTATTTTTTGAAAAATGACTAAAAATATTCATTTTGAGATACAAGCAGCTATGTGGGCCTATGTGTATCAATAATTGCACTTCAGCACTTTACAGGCTGGTAGAACTATGTGAGATTGTTTTTGTGTTTTTTGTTTGTTTTTTTTTACCAGTCCAATATCTCATGTTTAACAAGTGCTCCTTGATCTTGTAGGCTTGGAACAACACATGATTCCTGTAGTGAAGATATGTATAGTACCTTGCTACAAAGGTATCATCAACTGGAACAGGAAATGGGGCAAGTTGCTGAAGCATGGCTTGAATGCCAGAAAAGAATAGATGATTATGTTGATGAACAGGTAAGAACTGTGTAAACAGTTTCATGACTAATTATGTTGGGAGTGGCACATGGAAGGCTGTGCCTCTGGTGATGAGTTTCTTTGGCATTGCTTTCCAGAGCTTTGAAGCTGCAAAATGTAACCTTTTTAGTGATGTCAGTCTTCTGAAATAGAGAAGAACTCTAATATGCCAAAATGGGACAGTAATTTTACAGAAATGCCATCAAATTATTGAAGCAAGTTGTTATGCTGTGGTTTGGAGGTAGTCTTGGGATGTTTTTGAATGACTTTAGACTATAAAACACTTGTAGTGCATGAATACGAACATTTCTTCGTTAGTTGTTACTGGGGGAGAAAAATCCCTGAACACTAGGCTTCAAAAATAATTTCATTGAGTGAAATGAATAGGAAGAGGTGGCTTTAGAACGACTTGTATTTATACATGTTTTGTAGTGTGACAGTGACCTTTGTACAGCTTTCAAACGCAGAACTTGTACATCTCATTTCACAAGTATTTGAAACATCTGTAGTTACCTGCTTCTTAATTGTGAATTTTCACAGCTGAGTATTCTTTGTCTATGCTGTGTTATAGGACATGGTGTATTGATTTGTATACTATCAGGGGCTTGCTTTCAGAAAAGTTTGCTGTTTATTTGGAAAAGTGTTTTACGTTTTCCTGAAGTTACTCACTTTTTGTCCCTAGTTCAAACAACTCGAGTAACTGAAGATGGAGTTTTATAGACATATTTGTATCTTAGTTTTATAAGCATTTCAAGTATGGAGATCTAATTTAAGTCTTATTAATGCTATGCTCCTCTTAAGAATAGTAAGATGTTTTCAAGTGTTATGGTAACACTGTAAATACCCTTCAGAGGCTCTTCTGTGTGATGAAGACTTAAGTAAATTTTTACCAGTAATTTCAGTGCATTCAAGATGGAGATAGGGCGTAACTAAGTTTATTTTTGGAGATTGTTCTATTTTTAGGGTCTGCATCACTGAGCTATCGGTTACAAAGTTTTCTCGTGGTCATGCTGCTTTTGCGCACCTAAATAATAGATGGCAGCTCTATCTCAGTGAAATTTCACTTCTTGTGTTACTACAGTGCATTTTCCCTGTGGTATCAGGGTGCTCTGGCTGTTATTGCTGCTTCTCCAGTAAGAAAGGGAACCCAGTTCAGTTCTCATCATGTTGGGACTCAAATATGAATACATCAAAATTTGGTTATTTACACATAGGCAATAATTGTCACAGTTTCTCCTTAGAACCTTTGTTGATGTTGTCTGTGGTGGTTATTATACTTTCTTAATCAAAATTGTGTAATTCAGTTTGACCATCTTACCTGAATTTGCAGTGATATTTTTGTCAAGTAGAAATCAGAGAGACCAGCTATTATGGAAACTGTTGATCTTAATTGTGAATGCATGTTCATTATTTGATGCTTCTTGGCTCTACAAAACAGTTAAGTTCTATTGCTGGTGTATCGAAGGTTAGAACATGCAGATCAGCACAGATAAATGATCCTTCTTTGTCTTTGGAAATATACCTCAATGTTTAGACAGGGCATCAGTGGAGATAATACAGATCTCTCCTACAGTGTTTTGATGCTTGTTCTATATGAATAATGCAATTTCTTAAAAGACTTTGCAAGACAGCTTTGTCTCACACACACTTGTAGTACTAATACACTCCTCTTTCATGGATGTACACTGTAAAAAACTCAAGCAAATCATTTGTTCATATCAGCAGCTTTATTAGTGTCTAGCTCAGGTCTGAGGAAGATGTTCAAAGTATCTGAAATACAGGAGTTTAGATAAATGTAGTCTGTATTTCCAGGTCCTGGTATTTTCCTTACCAAATTTAGATTGTATTTGACTTGAGAAGTCTGAAATATATTTGGATCATTACCATAAGTAATGGCTAGATGTGTACTTTGTGGGCATTTCCATTTCCATAATATTACTGGCTCCCACAGAACGAAGGAATTCAGAGCTGCCTTTGCGCAGCACCTTAAGAGCATACAGTTTCTTGCTCAGTTCTCTGTTGAGTTTGTTGGAGTCCTGGTGGATGCTTCCAAACGTGTGAAAGCATCAGCGTTTCTTGTAGGAGATTTATTGTTATATGTCAGTTCTGACCAAACTTGGTTTTGTTTTATGATTAAATCTGTTACAGATGGAAAAATTACTTGTTCACCTGCCTGTCTCACTTAAGTTTGTCTGATTGATCTCAAACACTCGTTAGCCTTTAAATAAACAGGGCAGAAGGAAGAAGCATGGTGGTGGACGTGGTTTTTTTTCCCACTGGGCAGCATTGCTGGCATATTCATTGCAGATGTGCCAGATTGAAATGTATATTTTTCTTTTTGATATGTCTGAATTTATATCTCCCACTTCCCAAAAGATTTCTTGGACATGAATCATGTGGTTTGTGTTGAAGCTGCTTTTGTCTACTGAAATAACAAATATTCATGAGGAGAGGGGAAAAATGATGGTACAAGTGATACCCTGCTATTCATGGAATTAATAAGATACTTGCAGACAGGGCTATAGGGAAGACTGCTAAGCTGGAAGTAGGAAAACATTAATTTCAGCTCCTTCTTCCATTAATACTTAAGAGTACAAAGAGTTGAACTGTACTGTTTTCCTTGTCAGTTTCTTGGCAGGCTTGATTGAGTATGCAGCTCCCAGTTAATGCACTGGCTGTTTGAAGCAAGTGTAGGTACATGTCTTTAATGGTAACATATCTGGGCATTGAAAGCTATGAGTTCTATTGGCTTTGAATGTAGCTGAAAGGTGCTTAGATGGTGACAGTACAACCAAGATGAAATCTCTCCCTTCTGGTCTCAGACTCTGCAGTAATTAGTAGTGTGTCTAAGAAATGGTACCAGTGGTTCAAGCATGTTTTATACATGCTGTTCTGTTTAAAAAGGCACATGCATGAACATAATTAACTCTTTGTTGTTTGTGGGTTTTTTTTGCTATTACTGTAGCCTCTCCGTACCAAGGGAAATCAAAATTCACGGCAGTAATTAGAACTGCATGCTGCTGATTGTGGTACAAATTGATTAGGTGAAACTCTGCCACTTAATGCTGTTTCATATTCCCAGTTTTAGAATTTCAGTTTCCCTGGTTAAATAATGATAGTAGCGATGGCTCAAATTAATATTCTGGCATACAACTTCAGTTCAAGTATGAGTTTGGGGAGGCATATTTCTGAAGAATAAAGGAAGATTGCAGTGGTGTAGCCTACAGAACTCTGATTGCTTTTTGTTTTAACAAATCTTTATGAATGAGGTTGGTATATTCTAGTGCTGGAATTCCCTTTAGTAACAAAACAAATGGGAAAAAAAATGTATAAGATAACCTAAATAATTGCTTTCACTCAGCAATGAACTTGTGCTCTTCAAAAGGTGCAGTGTACAACAAGAGAAGCTTTGTTCTTGTGTTTTGCTCTGTTAAAGTTCATGGAAATTGTTGGGTTTGTCAGTAAGTTTGTTCGCTAAATTGAGAAAAGTTGTTTCTGTACAAAAAGTTTTGGACTCTGTGCATTTACAGTGTGATTCGAGACCTAGTAATTATAAAATAGTGTTCCAGCTTTAAATAAATCACAGGTATGAAATACATTGAGATAAAAGGAGTGGTGTTAGTTGAGGTCACTACTACTTATGTTTACTCTTCTAATTTTATGCACTCATAGGTTGGATGGTTAGTTCTACATGTGGTACATGGGTTGGCACTGAGCCTGTGTTGAGGCCTTGCCAAAACTTGTCGCTACATTTTAGTGGATTTCAGTGGATTTGAGTTGTGGAAGATTTAATGCCAAGCACGACTTATGAAAAGTACTGTGAAAATACTTAATTTTTGGAGGGGAAGAAGCAAATACACACAAATCCTGAAGGAGTAATAGTGGAAAAATCTGTCTTGAAGTGTAAATGAATAAAAATTATTTATTTAACCAATTCAAATAGTAGGATTAGCAAATAAAACAAGTGTCATATTGACTGAGGATGCGAGTACATTAGAAATGATACAGGTAAGTTACATTTCGCAAAACTCTGGTAGAACAACTGACTGTAAGTGTATGATTTCTGTGATTAAACCACTCAGTTTTCCTTCAATTTTGTTTTAGATGGCAATGAAAACAAAACAACGCATGCTAAAGGAAGACTGGGAGTTTTTTAAACAGAGACGTTTTATTGAAGAGCAGGTAGGACTTTTTTTAAACCATGTGAAGTAATACTAATGCTCCATGTGTATTTTCAGAATGCAAATGTTTGAGTGCAGTATATTGTACTAGTTCTATATGATCTAATTGTGTGACTGTGCCAGGCTTTAAACTTGATCAGTTAAAATACAAAGTGAGATCCAAGTTGAGTACATACGCTTAGTTACAAAAAGGTAAAAACATAAGCACTGTGGTGTTAGCGCTGAGCATGCAGTATTAAAATTCTTGATGCTGCAGAAGGGGAATTCTCTGTGCCTCCAATCCAAAACAGCCAGTACATTGAATGTGGAGCTGCCTTGATGTACGTGATAGGGGAGTATTATGTTTGAGAATGTATCAAATTCTCCTGTGTATGCAGAGCTGCAGATTGAGAGAAACAGCAGCAGGGCAAGATGATTGCATCTATTCAGACTTTGGAGCTGGGAACCCTGGAGATGGCTCTTAAATCTGTTCTGGTGGTAAAGCTTGAGCAGAGCTACCTGCTTGATTTTAAGCTGTATCCAGGGAGGCGCCAGCAGTACTTCCCAGTATCTGCTGTTTGAGACACACTCTATTCTCTAGCCTGAAAGTGTTCAAGTATGTATTATTCTTTCTATAAGAGTACAGAGTGGCTAGGCTAAAGCCAAAGTTGGATCTCTGTTCATGTACAACTGTATGGAAAGAAGTGCTAATCATGAATTAGAGTGTATTATTATATGTTTTAATAAACTTGAGCTTAAATTGCTCAAAACAGCCATCAGTACTTTTTTCTATATGAAACATAAGTATTTATTAGCTGCAACTTTAGAGCGTCTGTTGAACAGAGCTCCTTAGAGGACTTGAGAAAGAATCCTCTTTTTGCTTGATCCTAGTTGGGCTTAAGCGAGCTGTAAGCAAATGGCTGCTTAGGTAAGGGTCAGGTCTGAAGCTTAGGCACATCCTTGTTTAACCTAAAGTTTGTAGGTATGTAATGAAATAAAGTGCTTTTCAGGATTAGGCCTCTGCCAGTTGGTGGTTATGTGGATTTTCTTTTTTTTCACTATTGTGGTGAAATCTTGTTGTGGGCAGCTACGACTTTGCTTGAATTTATCTAGTTGTGGCTACACATTAGTCCTATTTTGTTTTATTTTTTGCAAGATAAGGATAAGTTTGCGTTCTTTCATCATTTGTCATCGGTGTCCTTTTGTGCATACCATGGAACAAGATGAGAACTGCTCAAGCTCAGTATGTGTCAGCAGAAATACCATGCAGGATGCATTTACAAATGACTAAGGGAGGTGGACGTGACTACTTTACTTTTTCATAGAAAAAACACAGTTTCTTTGAAGTTTGTCAAAAGTGTGTTGTTTATAACTTGGAATCTTTTAACTTGTGATCAAAAAACTGCTTTGATTAAAACTTTCTTTTAAAATATCTTGCCCAAAGAACCTTTTTTGATTGTGCCATTTGTTAATCTGATGTGCCATTGAATTGTTAACGAGAAGACTTGCACTACTAAAACAATGCCTTTATAATTTACTTCAGCTTAATAACAAGAAAGCACTAGCTGGGGAGAACAACTTCACAGATACAATGAGGCACATGCTGTCATCACGTTTGAGCATGCCTGACTGTCCCAACTGTAATTATAGAAGAAGGTGAGCAGATGTTTTTAACTTGAAATCATAATAAATCATTCATTTCTTGTGTTAGAGGAAAAAAAAGGAAGCATTATTGCAAGAAAGAGTCTGGTTGCTTCAAATGAATGCTTCTTGAAGGTCATAAAAGTCTGTAATCTTAATTCTTGAACAGATGTACTTGTGATGACTGCAGCCTTTCACACATTTTGACGTGTGGCATCATGGATTCTCCTATAACGGATGATATCCACATTAACCAGTTACCACTGCAAATTGACTCTGCTCCTGATTATCTATCTGAGATCCGCCCACCTAGTATGTCTTCAGCAAGTTCAGGATCGGGTTCCAGCTCACCTATAACAATTCAGCAGCATCCAAGGCTGATCCTCGCAGACAATGGCTCTGCACCAACTTTGTAAGTTCTCAGTTTAAAAACTTTGGAACAGTGAATTGAACTTGAGAAGGCAAGTTATGCAGGCTGACCATTGTTAGATAATGCTGTTTTTTACATCAGGAAATTATCAGAAATTAAGTTAATCCTGATATTGAATTCAGAAGAAGCACAGATGAATGGGGTGCTTCTGATGAATATGATTTCACTAAGTTCAGTTTCCTGTTGTATCCACTGTGATGTATGACTTGCACTTCCATAACAGGACTAGAGTTTCTGTATCAATTTGTGGCATGTTTGAGAACAGGTTATGTGGCAATGCAGATTGCTACATAAGCCACATGTTTTGCTATTTCTATAAACTCTCATGAGCTTTGATGCTTAAATTGAAACAAAGAATGCAGAATTCAGAAAATAATCAAGTTGAGTCCAAGTATATACTATAAGTAGTCTATATATATAGATAGATATTTTTTTAAGGGAAATATCACTGCTTCTTGAGGGAGAGACATTCCTTGTACTGGACCTAAGCCTGCTTGTTTTCTTTCCTCATTGCACATTTCAAGCATGACTTACGGTGCCATCACTTAAACTTTGGTGAAGTGTCTCATAGAATACAAACAGATGTGGTGCTCAGTGTGAGAGCTCTTTCTTAAGAGCTTTGGATTGCTGTGAACTAAACAATATTTGTACATGAACTAAAGGATATTTGTAGCATTTCCCTAGAATGGGTACTAAAACGTGCATGTTCTAGCTGTCTGTAATAGGGGAGAGAAGGCTTCTGTTAACTGAAGGAAGGTTAGCAGGAAATTGCTTAGGTGAGGGATCATTTAGGAACTAATTACAGTAGAGAAATTCAAGATTTACTTTGACATGTTCAGTGTTGATTACTTACAGTTACTTCTTTGACATATTGTGTATATATTACATTTTTTATGCCACTTCACGCTCTCTTTAAGCAAAATCATTGGCAGAAGTATTTTTCATCAAATTAAAGGTCATCTGTATCCTGTAATTATAAAGACAGTAGATCTCTTGGTCACAAGGCAATGATGGAATAATATTTTACACAGAAATAGAAGATAATCTTATTTCAGTACCAATTAGCTGTTCAGGCATGAAGCCACTGTATTTAGTAGGATTGTACAGAGATTACTTGACATTTATTTGAAAAATAAGGCCAGTTGACTGAAAAGAAAATAGTTGAATTCCTAATTGGGGTTTTTTATACAAGTGATGTTCTAAACTTTATTTCATTTTGGTGACTGCTTTCATGATAACTGAGGTTACCGAGCACAGGGATTTATCTAAGCTTCTTTTCCTCTCAGTGGTAGTGATGATGAAGATGTTGCTCCATTATCAGCAAAGTTTGCTGATATCTATCCATTGAATAATTACGATGATGCAGAAGTGGTAGCCAACATGAATGGAATTCACAGTGAGCTAAATGGCGGAGATGAAAACATGGCACTGAAGGATGAGGTACGGCACTTAAATTGTCTTCTTTTTTCTGGCGTTTGGATCTTGCTGCTGAAGAAGAGCTTGTCCTTCACTCCTGTGTTAATGAGTTGATGTTATACAGTCTCCTCAGGTGAGCAGTACTAGCAGCAGTTCCTCAGAAGCAGACGATGAAGAAGCGGATGGGGAGAGTAGTGGTGAGCCACCAGGGACTCAAAAGGAGGAAATGTCTCTAGGAAAAAGGGCATTAAGGAAAGATGAAGCGAAAATGGATAGTCCACCACCTTCTTACCCTAGTCAACAGGTATGGTAACCTATGAAGAAAAAAATGCAACCTTTTAGTAACATCAGGAATTTGACTGCTTGATTGATAATGCGTTTATGTCTTAAACCTGAATTATATCTTCAACTTTGAATATATTGAGTTATCAGTAGGTAGCTGTGATATCTAAAATATGTTTCTGTTGATTAAACATTGTCCTAGGTAATATCCTTCTTTTTTCACAACCTTAAACACATTAGTTATATTGAAGATGTATTCAGTAAAAGTGTTTTCTATCTTTGTGCTTATATGAATGAAAAACAGATACTAAGAAATGTGTATTGGAGGTTTGAACGTGGTCTTTGTTAAATGTTGGTATTATGTGAAACTGCTGTTGAGGGGGTTACAATGACAGCATGTAGTTAATGGGCACTTTTTAATGTTACATCTGAGGACTAATTTGCCTTGTTGAAACCCTGTGTAGTAGCCTGTTGTATAGATAATGTGTGTAGGTTTTTGGTTTTTTGTTGGTTTTTTGTGTGTGTGTGTGTTTGCATGTTTGGTTTTTTTGTTTGTTTGTTTGTTTGTTTTTAAGATAGTTGCACTCTCCTTCTGTAAGTTCACTAAAACACACAGGGAACCTCACCCAGAGTATCTGCTCAGCAGGGGTCTGGTTTAACAGCTGAGCAAATAGCTCCATGACCATCAAAGTAATTCATCTGATGCACTTGTCTTTGTGTATCTTTCAATCTGAGTTATCCTCAGCTGTAACATGGGTTTACCACTTTGAGAGAGGAAGTACCACTCACTCTTATTGTACAATAGGTTCTACAGCAATTGAAATCTTAGAGTGGTTTGGCCCTCCCCCTCCATTTTGCCCTGATGAGTCCACATCTAAAGTGCTGTGTCCAGTTTTGGGCTCCCCAGTGCCAAAAAGACAGATCTTTTAAGAGTCCAGCAGAGGGCCGCAAAGGTGATTTAAGGTCTCTTCCAACCCCAGAAATTCTGTGATTAGGTGATAGTCAGGTGGGAGCTCCTGAGCAAAAGAGAGAAAATCCCTTCCCTTGACTTAGTGGCCATGCTCTGCCTAAGTCCTAGGACTTCTTCCAACTTTGTCAGCTGATCAGCCCTTACCTCTGCTGTTCTGTGTACTGTTTTTCCATATACTTTGATATAAACATCCAATTCCACTGTACAAATGGAACTGATCTATCAACTATCTAATGTTATCAAGGTTTCCTATTCCTGTCTGCCCTTGGTAATTTGATACAAATTTTCTTATTGCCACTGATAGTAGGTGTTCAAAATCTGGTATCAAAATGTGTTAATCTTGAGAGCGTTCGATATTTAACTAAGATAAAGATGCTCCATTAGTGCTTTTAATGTTTTTTCATAATGAAGGAATTCTGTGGATGCTCTGAATTTATTAATACATGTATTCAAAAGTAAATCGTATTTATGTTTATTAAGAAAAAAGGATCTAGGGAACTGATTGTATTGTCAAGTATATTGATTTTATTTTGCACTTACAGGCTGACCAAGGTCCAAATGCTTGTGAATGTCATGTTTGCAAACAAGAAGCTTCAGGTCTAACAGCCTCTGCACTTGCAACTGGACGCCTGCCTGCTGGCCATCAGTTTATGAATCCTGAAAAACCTGCACATCCTGCACTTCATCTTTATCCTCATATCCATGGACATATACCATTGCATACAATTCCCCACCTTCCTCGTCCACTTATCCATCCCACCTTGTATACAGCTTCCCCCTTTACACACAGTAAGGTAAGTCTGCCAAGGTAGATGTGTCCTGATCCTAGAAAATTACTGAATGCTGGTATAAATTAGCAGGTGACCAAGTATCTGTAAAACTGTAAATGTTGCTTTTTAAACTGTGGTCTGTTTGGACTCTGACAGGAGTTCTATTAGAGGGAATAGCTAAGTGTAAGGAATAGGGCATAGTCAGAACTGGAGAAAGGCTCATGCAGCAGAGCTAAGAGTAGCTTTGCATCAAGAAGACTGATACTTTCCTTGCTTTCATTAGAAAGAATTTAGAGTCAAATGGGTCTTGAATGGTGGGAAGAGTAATAAGACTTTCATCTCTATAATAGGACTAATTAAATCTTCATTTAATATATATTGGAGGTCAAAATTTAATATTCCATTTTGGCAATAATGTTCTGAGATTTTTAGTTCAAAATGCAAGTACTTTTTTTCGTTTTTATTTTTAGACAGGCATTAGGAGCCTTTCAAATGGTTTTTGTGCTTTGAGAGAACTTGGTTTTTTGCAGGCTCTGCAAAATTCTTTTCACTCAGAGCAAATGAAAAAGAAGGAGGTACAGAGCAAGGAGAAAGACCTGCTGTCTCTTTTTTGGAAGTATGAATCAAAAATTAGGAATTGATATCGATGTGGTGCCATTTCACATATTTCATTCAGCTGAACGATGGGCCCTGCTTAAAGGGGTTACTGTGATGCATTCCTCTCACCTTCCTTTTTTTGATCCAGAGATCTTGTTGGAAGAAGAGAAGATAAGCTCACCGTGATAACCATTAATTAATTCTTAGCACTGCTATTAGCATTAACTTTGTTTGTCCTGTCTTATTGTTGTCTTTTCCTTCTCTGTTGCGTTGTATTGACATTTCTTAACAGCCTACAGCCTTTCTTCTGAAATCCCAAATTTTACCACCTTCTGCCATCCTTCCTGCACTCATCCCCATCCCTTTGTAGCAGTCTACTCGGGCTGTTGTCCGTGTGATACTCATATCTCTGCTGTCATTCTTTTGAAAAGATCTTTGCATGGTAAAAACATCTGCAGTGTATTTTTGAGGCTACACCAGCAGCTCCATATGGAATGGCAAGCTGCTAGCACCGAGTGGCTTTGTTATACTGACCTGATCTAGTAGTTCTGGCACAGCACCTGAACGAGCTGGGCTCTGTGTGTTTTTGTTGTGTTGGAGCTAGAAAGACATATGTGGAAGCTGAAGATCTGGGGAACTTTTGTATTTGAACAGCCAGATTAATTCAGCTTAGCTTGTAGTAAAGGAACTAATAAACTCTGCCAGATCAGGGCTTGGTTCTTTATATCATGGATAGGATGTTCTGTCCCTGTGATGTTTCTTTTGTACCCGCATGTGCAAGTTTTCTTTTATGGAGGATGCTTGAGCTGCTTTGACCTTCCAGATCAGTCAGATAATGAAAATGTCTGGATTAAAAAAACAAGAGCGACTGGGTATATGATGAGTTTTCTTCAATGTGTTTAGGTATTAGTGTCTGAAGTGTTACTGAACTCAGCTTTTAATATTGGTCTACATCTGTGTAATGTTTCATTGCATTAAATGTAGTGCAGAAACAGGACAGAATCACTTCCCTTTGGCTTTTTGAAATGTAATTGAACGTAATGCTTGCATTGCTTGAGGTCTCTGAACCCTGAGCAACAACTTGCCTGTATAAGACAGGAAGAAGCATTTCTTTTGTTTTAGTTGATTTCAGTTGCTTTTCCATTGCCTGTGGAATTTTAAGTCCGGAATCTGTTAATACTTTAGATGAGAAGAGCAGACAAATATAACCAAGTTGAAATGATGCTTTCAGATAACAGCGTTTTATTTGTTTTTCTACTGTGCTTGTTTCCAATTCTGAAGTGTTAGTAATCCCTTTATCACAGCTGTTTTATGTAGTAATGGTTGTTATGTCACAGAGGATTGTTTTTAGAAGCTTGGGCTTTGGAAGGTAATATTTCCTATTAAGTTTTAGGTTGACATAAATACTTTTTTAGATGAAAAATGAGGATCCACCTATATACATTAGCCCAAATGTTTTTGGAGAATACTTCATTTTGTATTCATCTGTTATCAAAATCTGAGAGAAATGTTTATGATTATAAAATACACGATTGTACATAAAATCTGTGTAATACATTATCTGCTTTTAAAAGTCAACGGAGAGATCTTTTTATCATTCTGGGAAATAACATTTATTACCCTCAGCTTTTTATAATGCCTTTCACAATTGAAACAATTTATGATTTGAATGTTGCTGTTGGAGTGACTGTGTAAGCAAACAGAATATCAATGAGGAAAATACTCTCTATTTTTGTAGGCATTACCACCGGCTCCAGTTCAGAATCATTCAAACAAGCATCAAGTATTCAATGCATCTCTCCAAGATCATATTTATCCAAGCTGTTTTGGGAGCACTCCAGATTGGAATAGCTCTAAATTTATAAGTCTCTGGGGGTCAGAGATGATGAATGACAAGAACTGGAATCCTGCTACGTTTTTGCCTGATACAATTCCTGGTGAGGTTTTGTTATTGCTTGACACTGACTAGTTAAAATACTTAATGTCATGCAGTGGAATGTGGCACTTATTTCCAGGAATGATAGGTTTCATCATCATGTTCTTAATGAGATGGGATTCTGGCAGGGATTTGCTGCCATTTCTACTTGAGTGGGACTGAAAATTGGAAAATAAATTCTTGCATCTTGGGAATAGGACTCTGAAGGCAAAAGGATAGCATAATGTTTTTCATATGTGCTCATTGTAGAAGTATTTTCATCTTAGAATGCTTTAGGATGCAAAGGAATTGGAATTCAGGGGGAACTTATGTTGCTTTTAATCTGTCACAAAGATCTGCTTATTTTCTACGGGACTGCAAGAGCACTGGTAATGTGGTACTGCATTCTCCTCCTTACCTTGCACAGAGATAAACCTTGTCAGACCAATAGAGGCATTCACCTAGGACGAGATTAATGTAAGCCAGGAAGCCTTTGGAGATATTAATGGTTGAAGTTAAATAGAAGAGGTTAATAAATAGAGAAATAAGGTCTGATCACGGAGGTGTTCCCATGGTTAGCTGGAATTATCAGTAATTAAAGATTTATCACATCACATTAGGAGAATGTGCCACTTCTTCACATGTTGCAATTGTTGCATGGCTAATCTGGACTTCAGATATTGAAGTTCACATACTTAGTATGGCATCATAGAATCATCGAATTACTCAGGTTGGAAAAGACCTTAAAGATCATCAAGTCCAACTGCAACCTGACCGTAATACCCTATTAACAACCCTCAGCTACATTGTATCTCCAGCACTACATCCAAACGGCTCTTGAACGTGTCCAGGGATGGTGATTCAACCACCTCCCTGGGGAGAAATAAAGTATCCAATTTCTATTCTTCAAGAATAAACGTATATAGATCGGTAGCATATTTGCTACTTATTAACACATGTAGCAGGATTCTTAGAGCTGTAACTTTAAGGTTATTGACTTCTTTTTTGAGACTTAGTAACGCATTTTGTTACAGATGTATTCAGGGCAAGAAATTGTTTGCTGGGGAATCACTTTGCTGGTCTGATCCAGCCTTTGTGAACAAGATGCTTGTTGATCTTGTAATATCACATCTAAATTATTACATGCTTAATTCTGAGTGCCATAAAAACAATTCTATAGTTCTGTTGTACTTAATTATTCTGTGCACTTCAATTGAAGGGAATGATATATTAACGCCAGCACTCTCAGAAATAAGACCCGAAGCACTTCCTACCACGTCTAGCAATGAAGGATCAGCAGTTACTGATGGCAAAGAGAAGAAAAATGCTGCAAAGAAGAAATGTCTGTACAATTTCCAGGATGCCTTTATGGAAGCTAACAAAGTTGTCATGGCAACCTCTTCTGCTACTTCTTCTGTCTCCTGCACAGCTACTACAGTGCAGTCAAGCAGCAACCAATTCAAAGTATCATCTAAGAGACCTTCATCAATAGGTAAGGATGTAATTCACACACTTCTTAGTCACTGACTCCAGTGCTTACAGCTAATCAAAGTTTTATATGTGTTTGTTGTAGTTTGTATTATCTTAATTGGTGTTCTTAATACTCCTGAGTATTATACTTCCCTAGCTAGAAGAAATTTTTAAAGCATCTTAATTATTAGGGTTAGGGACTCCCAGTAGGCAGATCAGGAAATACTTCATAGTTTTTAGTGACTCTGAGAAAGTCTGCCATTTTGAATGACTGTTAGGGTAATTAATTGGAGACTTAATTTCTTTCAATTGTAACCAGTTTCTTTTTTCCCTCCAAATTTAGGTGAAGTGTTCCACAATATTAGTAAAGAGGACCATAGACATTCTGCACCAGTTGCACCACGAAATAGTCCTACCAGTTTAGCATCGCTTCCTTCACTGTCTCCTGCTGCACTGTCTCCAGCTTCTACACCCCATCTTCCAAACCTTGCTGCTCCTTCTTTTCCCAAAACTGCTGCAACAGCTCCTGGGTTTGTGGATCCCCATTCAGGTCTTTGTCCTACTACGGTTGTACCTCCTACTTCCACCACAGACAGCTCTGTAAGTGCCCCACCAAGTGTCTGCAGGTAAGTCTGGCGCTTGGGTGATAGAATCAGTGAAGCATTGATTTCTACAGAGTTGTATCTGTTGTTCCATAGCACGTGCTGTCTCACTGTTCTGCTTAGCCAGAAAGTTTGAGGTAGTGAGCAGTTACCTATTGTTGTATGTTTTGTTTTTCCTCTAATTAGAATACTGAATTTGAACTTTTTTTTTCTCTGTTTTGATTACTAATTTTTGATAAAACATCTTTTCTGGGGGAGCTGGAAGAGTGAGTTTCTTGCTTCAGAAAGAAGGTGTGCATATGTTTTGTAGATATGAAAGGTTATGATATTTTCACCTTGCTAATGTATGAACAAAGAAGTAATAACACTAGATAAGATCTTCCTTTAAATTGAATACTTCTTTACAGTTTGAGCAACATCACATCTGCAGGCTACTGATCTATTGGGTCACCTAATGAGTTTTTCATAAATCTCTTTACAATCAATGATATTTTTCTTTCTGCTTGGTTTTGAGCATCTCCATTTGAAAGCTTCTGTATGAAGGCCTTAGAATTTGATACATCACTGGTTATTGACATCCCAGTTTGAGAGTCATTGTTTCTGGTAGATGTACACATAACTGTATGCTTTTCTGTTTTTCTTTTTTCTTTCAAATATTTCCATTATTATCTAGAAGTTGTGTTATTTTTTTACCAACTTCTACTTAATTTTACACAGTGATCCTGATTGCGAAGGCCATCGCTGCGAGAACAGTAACACTTATGATCATCAACAGTACGATGGAGAGGAGAGCCAAGATGAAGACAGCTGTTCAGAGCATAGCTCAAGTACCTCAACATCCACAAACCAGAAGGAAGGAAAATACTGTGACTGTTGTTACTGTGAGTTCTTCGGCCACGGCGGAGTAAGTTTCAATAATATCCAATTCATTTTCACAAGTGAAATGCTCAAAGCTATTTAAAGGTGCTACATCAAAGTTTTTCTTAACTTAAAATTATATTTCATTGCTGGCCTTATTTTATCTTTATGTGTGTAGTGTGCTGTTAATAATCAGGTCACAAATGAGATTTGAGTCTCTGGCACTTTTTTTGTATTTGAAGTAAAAGTTCTGCTCATTGGGCATGTATTTGGTTGGAATCTACTTCATCTTAAAGTCTGAAGTAAATTAAAAGGCCCTGCCCTATGGCTGAAAGGGGCAAAGGGGGGATCCCATTTCTTGCTGCATGTTCGCACCGTGCTCGTGTTTCATCTGTTTTTGACAGCTGTCCAATCGAACAGTAAGCTGTTTGATGTGCCAAAGTGGCAGAATAGAATGCTACAGGATTTTATAGAAGTTAATAATCTTTGTTTTGCTGGTGTAGTGAGTTGAAGTAGTGTTGCCTCAGATAGATGGGCAGGCATACTTCCATGCAGGGTAATCAACCCAGGGGCCCATGTACCTCAAACTCTGAAAGAGGCTTGATGGAAATTGAAAACAGTAGCAGATGTCTGCTCTTCTAAATCTCCAAATGAAGTACACCAATCACAGGGAAAATACCAAAGTCTCTTCTTGCGCTGCTAAAGGCCTTTGTCTTCTCACTTGTGTACTCCTCTGTAAAATTAGTCATTCTTCCAGTTGGAAAATAGAGTTCACAAGCTAGCAACAAGCTTGATAGGTCTGTTGCCTGTTACATACACCTTCAGGTACGCCTACAAACAACATGGAATTCGGTGTTCTGGTTTGAACTTCTAGTTTTTTTTGAGGTCTCTACAGTTTCAAAATCTTGAGAGCGTTAGGTCAGTGGAACTTTTATATTTAGTCACTAGATATTTCTCTGGTGTCCTTCAGCCACCAGCTGCACCTACCAGTAGAAATTATGCAGAGATGCGAGAAAAACTTCGTTTACGTCTGACCAAAAGGAAGGAGGAGCAGCCCAAGAAACCAGATCAGATCTCTGAAAGGGAAAGTGTTGTTGACCATCGAAAGGTGGAAGACTTGCTGCAGTTCATAAACAGCTCTGAAACCAAACCAGTTAGCAGTTCTCGGGCAGCCAAGCGAGCAAGACATAAGCAACGAAAGGTAAGATAAAAGAGGGTGTTTATCCTAAAACCTCATATATTTGAATCCGTAAGCATGTTTTGTGCTCACCTGGTAAGAATACCACTATGTGCTGACTTAATAATAATGGCTTAATTGTTTTCTTTGTCATTTGTGATGGTCTGTTTGCTTAAGTGAAACTTACTTACCTTTTCTGATGCTGCCTTAGAAGTTTCTTAGACTAGGAAGATTTCTCACTACGTTGCTATTATGTTCGTAGTTTCAAGTCATCTTTATGTGGGAATTTCCCACACAATTATTTTTAATTTTCAGAAATAAAAATCTAGCTGCTGTATTAAATGGGCATTGAAGTAGTGCAGGAAATTATAAAGTTAGTGTTTCTTTATTGGAATGATGACCTACTGATGACAGTAGGAGGCCAAAAAACATGTGATTGATACTTTCTTGAATGCGGAGAAGTCAGGTTTTATATTTGTAGTATGATTGCATTGGGCACCTTGGAAGGGGTTCATGATGACATGAAGGACCGAAGGACCATCCTTAGTCCAAGTAAAGTGCAAAGCTGCAAAGAGTGGGGAGTAAGAAAGAAAATAGATCACTTTGTAAAACAAACAAACAGGAAAAACCTTTTGAGTTTAACAAGGAAATTATTTTCTAAAAACAACATTTGCTGAGTTAACAGAAGAAAATGATTTTTCTAAGGTGAACAAGAAGAAAGATTGCTTTTCTTGTTGCAATTTAGTTATCAACCTTAAGTGTGAAGTTTAAACTGTAATGAGATTCATTGCTGAAAGTTATGTATTCTGATAATCACGTTATATGACTTCATGGGAAATATTTTGTATTTGTGGATTAGTTTCTGGCACTATGTCTGCATGCTATAATGCTTCCACAGGTTCTGAGACATAAGAGGGAGATGGGGCGTTTTTTATGACTTGTATAACTCTAAAAGGAATCTGCTATAGATGCTTTTAAATATGTGAAAAGAGTTTATGAATATGATTGTTGTCAGCGTACAGCTTTTGTTTTGCTTGTCATGCAAGATAAATGTTGCACAGAGCTTCAGGTACTTGCAGTGACAGTTGGTAGAAGTCTTTTATATCTTTATTTTACGTGGTAACAGTACAAGGTACAGGTAACAAAATGTCACCATCCTTACTGTTCTTGACAGCTCTTTACGCACCTCTGATATACTTGGTGTTTTGTTTTGAGTTGCTTTTAATGACTACTTCTCCTAATGTTAATAAACACTGAGAGTAGCTGCTGGCATATATAGCAAGAGAATAGATAAGTGATGCAATATACGACACAAGCTTTGGTTACCTCAGTAATACACAAATAGAGCAGAGAATCAAGTGGGAAATTTCATTTTCAATGGGTTTTTGTGATTATAGAAATCTTTGGTGTGAAGTTAAGCCTAACAGTAGCAAAGAGAAGATGAACAGTTGGTATTGACATCAGATGTGTTAAGGAAACATAGAAATTCCAAAAGGATTTTAATGTACTTTAAAAGGCAGTTTGTTTTTAAACAGTTATTTACTTCCTGCTGCATGCTTGTGGATCAAATAAATTGGTTATGCTAACATTCTGAGACTTAAAGTGTTCACATAGAAAACTAGTGATGATAGCTAGCACTCATATCCAAAATCTGTGTCACTTTCAGTAATCTACTTGTTATTTTGTAGCTTGAAGAAAAGGCTCGACTTGAAGCGGAAGCCAGGGAAAGGGAGCATCACCAGTTGCTTGAAGAGCAGAGGCGGCGAGAGGAGGAAGAGGAAGAGAGGCTGAAACAAGAGCTACAGCGGCTTCAGGAACTTCAGCAGTTGAGGGCTGTAAAGAAAAAGAAGAAAGAGCGAACAAATAAGGACTGTCAGAAGGTGGACGTGCTTACTCAAAACTGCCAGGCAGCAAAGGAATCTGTCCCAAATGCACCCGAAGACATTCAGAATGGTACACTTGAGCAATCAGAAAAGATAGAAACCTCCTCTGGTTCGCTGTCAAGACACGTGAATCACACAGAGCAGAGGCCGCTTTCCGAGACAGGCTGTGAATCATCCAATGCTGTGAACACTAGAGACTCAAAACTGCTTTATCAGAAAGAGGGGAGTGTAAAGCAGCATGAACCCCTCTCTTTTCTGCTTGATATTATGCATCAACATAAAGAAGGAAACAACAAACAGAAACTAAAGCAAATAAACAAGCCGTGTGCTGATCAAGTTAAAAAGCCAGTTGAATCTTGCAAAGCAGCTGAGATTCAGACTAAAACCAGAAACCAAATAGAATCCAAAGCAAAAGCAGCAGAACTCCCAGTGCTTGCAGAACCTAAAAAAGAAGAGAAGAAATTAAACAACAACAACAAAAAACAGTTGAACCACATAAAGGAAGAGAAAGCACCCATCACAAGCGAATCCCCTTCACCAAGTGAGCAGCAGCAGAATAATAAGCTAATACTTGCAGATTCTCCTCAACCAAAAGGCAAGAACAAGAAAAACAAGAAGAAAAAAGGGGACAAAGTCAACAATTCCATTGGTAAGAAAAATGAAGTTACTTGTTTGTTTTCTTTTTTTGCTGTTACTACTTAAGTGCAGAAGTTTAAAATCTTTCTTTAGTCAATCTGGAAATGTAAAACAAATGCAACAACAAAAACCCAGAGAAATTGGTGTCAGGGAAAACTCTGAAGTCACTGTAACTTCAGTTTGTTTGTAATGGTGCTCACTGGTGATGCACAATCTGAAGATAGCATTTTCCTTTTAGGATATGTGTATGTGCTTCAAGTGAAAAGATGTAGAAGGCTTTAAAGCCTCAGTAAGGTAGTGTATGCCACTGTTTTTGTAGGGTTTTGTCTGTTAGCAGCATGCTCAATTCCATTATGAATTTGTGTAAAAGCAGGGATGTTCCTCATATAGAACTGAATCTAGTCTAAAATTGGTTTTAACCTTTGCACAAGGGGAATTATTGGATTCTGTTGTCAAAGAATAATAATACATATTCATTTCTTAGTGGTAATAATTATTTTCGTATACTATTTACATCAACAGTAAACTAATTCACTACTTGTTTTTATTTGCCAGTGTGAAAACTTAGTGGAAAGTTGTTTAATTAAATATATTGAGTGTTTTCTCCATGTGACTATCAGTTTGTGCTAGGAAATAGATTTTATACACCTGATAATAATAATAATGACAATAAAAACATAGAATTTTGAGTTCACCCAAACAAGTTGCAGTGACATAATTTTCTTGCCATTATGTTTTTTTGTTTTCTTTTCCTGAAAACAGCTGAGGCTAATATCAAAGCTGATGAACACATGCACTGTTAGCTGATTTGCTTTGGCAGCATGTTAGTCTATCTGCTGCTTTGGGCCACTGGTCTGTTCCCGAGTGCTTTTGGTCTTTCCTGGGGCTGGTGGCTGGGGCAGCTTTGTGGTACAGAAATGTCTGCTCAGAGCACCCAGCTGAGCAGCAGCAGTGCATAAGTGCTAGAATGACTTAACACTGCAGTTCATGCTGCTGTGCTGCCTGGTAATCATATAACAGCTCAATCCTCCAGTGGCAATCTGCACCAGTGTGCAGCATTGAACGTTTTTCTCCTGTACTGTAGTTCTTCTGAATACCATATCGTTGTGAGGTTTTTGGGTTGTGTTTGTTTTTTTTTTAATTCTTTGTAAAATGTTAATTTACAGAGAGCAGCATACTCCAGTCATTTAACTAAGACAGAACTCCAATCTTTTCTGCATAGGGGTGGGTGGTGTACTGTAAGAGGAATTTAGGTCACTTCTTGCACCTCTTCCTCTCTTTGTGTATGTATATACACACAGATACATGCTTTTTCTGCTATCAAAACAAGCCTATTTAACAATTT
This sequence comes from Coturnix japonica, assembly GCF_054131305.1. Lineage (NCBI taxonomy): Eukaryota > Metazoa > Chordata > Aves > Galliformes > Phasianidae > Coturnix > Coturnix japonica. The sequence continues at coordinate 83,224,858 of NC_140666.1, read as the reverse complement.
CTGAAAGCTATTGTTCAAACATAGGAAATGTAGGAATACAAGTCTGATTTTATATAGAGGTAATTGTGCTACTCCCTGGATTTGGGCTGGGTAGCCACTGGGAGTAGTTCTGAATTTAGATATAAAAGAAAGATGGTGAGACTTAGAGGAAAGAATTCTCAATTTGGTTTCTGCTGCAAATTACATTCTCTGAAGTTTTTATGATAGAAAGTTCAAGAAAAAGAAGTGCTGGGACAGTGTAGTATACCAGTAGCTGTAATAGCTGACGCTCTATTTTGATTGTGTTAAAACATCAGAAGAATGTTTGAAGAAGAATCCTAATTGCAAATAGCATGACTTGCACAAGCAACCTGTAATGTCCCAGAAGGGGTTCTGCAGTTCTATAAAACCAGAATTCTTTAAGTCTTTTCTTTAGAAATACAATTTCTTTCTAAAGCTGCCTTTATAGTAGCAAGGCCATCAAAGTTCAGGCAGTCAAGCATGATTCATTTCCTACCTGATTCATCACGCCTCTTCATATAATTCAATGTTTCTCATGTGTATTCCAGGCTCTTGGCATCGTTTGCAATCTACGTGATCAGTAAATTCACTGTTGGTTTGTGTCTTCCTTGTTTCCAATGTAATTCCTTTAAAGATTAAGCAGAGATAATAGCATGAGGATTTAAGAACTCATTTTCAATTACAAATCTGTATTAATTCAGCCTGAATATGAATTATCACTGGTCTGCAAAGCTCAGACAGCTCTCAAAAAACCCATATTTAATCCAGCTTCTTCCTTTTTCCTCTCTCCTTCCCCCGTGGAATCTAATGTAGTGTAATCCTTTTCCCTTTGTAGATGATGTTTTCCTACCCAAAGATATTGATCTAGACAGTGTGGAAATGGATGAAACAGAGCGAGAAGTGGAGTATTTTAAAAGGTAAAGTGCTGTAATTCCTGCGTGTAAAGCTGTTGTGGTTCTTCCACTACAATTAGTCACCAAACCCTAGGATCATCTTGCTACAGTTCGGTTTTTTTAACGTAAAGATGATAAATGCTCTGTAAGGTGCTACTTATTGAACAACCAACTTTTACATTTCAGATGCTGTTTTTCAAAAGGTTCTTTCATGAGTTTTCTTACATGTTTATGGGAGCTCCTTGGAATTTTATACTGCATATAAAACAGAGATAGCCCAACTGCAAATATTAGTTTCTATTAATGATAAGGGAGGATGCCTATACTAGCGCAGTGACAATAACAATAGAGTGAACTGGTACTTGAGACTGTTCTTTTCATTTTAGTTGCTTTTGGAGTTTATGCATCAGATAAATCAACTTTCTACAGTTGAATTCTTTAGAATTAATGGTTGTTTCACAACACAACTAAAGCCATTGATTTTAAAGAGTTGGGCTTTTTGTTTTTAAAATCAGGCTTTCCGTATGGATATCAAATGTTTTCTGAACTTAGATACTTTTGATAGTCCGTGTGCCTGGGAAGTAATATGAATCAGAATCTTACAAGGGACAGCTGCCTCTCTATACTGAGTATTATTTCTGTACGACATTCATATGTTATTTTATACCAGTGTTACAGTGTTTTAAAGTCAAAATATCCAGAAATACATATTCACTACTCTCGAATGACTGATTTGTGCCAGCTAACAGATTTTGTTGTTTAGATTGCAAGTTAGGTTTTATAGTTGCAACGTGACATATATTAAATAGTGCTAGTGTAGGAATGTGTTCTTTATATGTGAAAGTGTGGCTGAAATTCACACAAGATTTTGCCATACGTGATTCCAGATGAATGGTTATAAAACAGTAGTTATGACTTTTAGACAATTCAATGATACAATCTATTTAACTTTCATCTGTTAGGGAGTTTGTATAACTACAGTTTTCATGCATACCAATTTTCATGTTTAGAAGAGATGCCTGAAATGCCCCTATAAATGCTGTTCTAGGCAAACAGCATGGAGAGACCTTTAATATATATCATTTAATAATTACCAGTATAATCAACAGCAAGCTAGCAACACTGCTAGTTCTCCATGGCAGTAAGCTGCACAGGAATTTGTCTCTCTACTGATTCTGTTAATTTGTCATCCTTTCTCCTTGCTTTGGAGCAGAGCAACAGATAACATCATTACACCCGGACTTCAGAATTAGTTTTGCGAACTGCTTCTAACTTTGGCATGGAAAGAACAAAAGAAATCTGCTTTCTGACTGTCCACCATACCCTTCCTATTTCTCTCCTTCTGTTTGCTCCCTGTATTTGGTTTTCAGTTCTTGGAGAAACCATGTAGCCTTCCATATAGGGAACTCCTATGCAAAGGAGTTACCTTGATGCTGTCATGGATCTTTTAGCCCAAACAAGCTACACCCTCAATAAAAAGGACCTGAGCATGAATTAACAGTCCCTGAAACGCCTGTTTCTTAGTGCATGCCAGCCTTTTCCAAAAGTTCTTCCCTATGTGTGCATTGCACCCAGTGAATGCTACTAAGTGGATTTTTTGTGCTGAAGATTCTTTTTCTAGTATGTGGACTATTTATCTGCTGTATTACAAACATCCTTTCTTCAAATGTCCATTTCAAATGCCTCTTTGCTGTAGTCAGACTGGCATGAGGACAGAGGAGTGCTCTATGCCCTTGGTGCTTGTGCTTTATGAATTACCTACTATTCATTGTTATTGTTGCAAGGGTTATGGTAAATCCAGTCATGTCAGTTGTGGTTTTTGGTTAATACTCAGCAAGCATCTGTGCTGATAAATACGCAGTATTCTTTGTTTCTTCTTCCAGCTGCTCTTGCCAACACTGTAGTGTTTAAAATAACTGGTTTCTGATCTACGTGGGTAATGAGCAAATCACTTTTTTTTAATATAATTTTTTTAAGAAGTTTTGCCTTTCTGAGGGGGAGCTGCCCTTGAAAAAAGGGATGCCATCACTTTTAGGTTTCTTTCTTTTTCTTTTCTTTTTTTCCTTTTTTTTGAAGTATATTGGTTTCACTTTATCACTTTTTTTTTTCCTTTTTTCTTCCAGATTCTGCTTGGATTCTGCCAGACAGACAAGGCAGAGACTTTCCATCAACTGGTCCAATTTTAGCTTGAAAAAAACCACCTTTGCTGCACATTGAAATGACACAATACGGGGAGGGAATCCTGCAGGAATCAATGAACGACGACTCCACTTACCTGTCCTGCTGTGCTGAGAGCTTATCTGGTCTTGAGCCAGTGCTGCCTTGCCTTGTCCCCAGTGCTGTGTGGATCTGCACTGAACCCTTTGGCCTGATAATTCTTGCGGACTGAAAAATTGCCACTTTCTACCTGAATTTGTTAGCTTGTGTGCTTGTAGTCTGTGAGTGAGACTTACTTGATTGTAGCTGTATGCCGTTGGAGATGAAACAATAGCTCTTTTCCATCTCCTTCTGAATGCCTTGGCCTCAGAGACTTTAAATTGCTTAGGCTCGGGTGGAGGCCAAAATACTAGTTTGCATCATCTGCAGTGGCTCCTGTCACTTCTGCATCTAGCTATGTTTTGTCATTCTGACTCCTGACAAAGGAATGGACCTAGTCAGTTGTGCTTTCATCTGCTCCAAAATTCTCCTGACATGACTTCATGAAAAAGAGGCTCTTACGGGACAAGTATTTCCTCAGTTCTTTCACAATCTACTGTTTAAGAGTGTACAAGTTACGCTATTTGTGTTTTGATTTTTTTTTCCTGACTTGTAGCCAGCTTGTGTAAGAATACTTGCAGAATGAGAAAATTTAAAAAAAAAAAAAGAACAGTACTCACACTATTGAATCTGTTATAGAGTGTATAATTGTATTAACACTGAAGCCTAACTGGCTACTTTTTTAACATATTGTTAAGTAATATTAAAATCATGTCTTTCTTTTTGAAAGATGGAATACATTAGTATGGCAGAAGACTCGTGTCTTGCTTTTTTCTACTTGGGTGGGGTGAGGGAAGCAACAAATGTACTTGGTTAGAGAGTGGTGTTCTAAACTAAATCCAACCTTCTGTCAGGATCGGTCAGTGAGAGCTACTTGTTCCTCTAGGAATGCTTGTTTTCCACCTCACACGATGGGAAAAGCTGTCTGCTAGTGCAGCAAAGATTCCTGCTGAAAGCTGGAGTTGTTTGTGAATTCTGTGAATTACTATAATGCTTCTATTTTAATAGATGCTTTGAGAAACAAGGTAATACAAATACTTCCGATGTAATAGTAGTAGGTAGGCTCAATGTTACTATTGTGTAAGTAATTGGGATTGGAACTACATGATCCTTGAGGTCCCTTCCAACCCGGGTCATTCTGTGATTCTGTGTAAGTAACACTTTAGTGGTGTTTTACAGGTTGCATAGTGTTTTAGTCATGATCTGTGTAAAGATAATGCACTTAGAAACGTTTTTGTGATACCCTACTATTTAGAATAGAGCTACGTTTCATTTGGATGACCGTATTCACCCAGGTTATAAGGCCAGTCTTCCATTGTTATTTTCCTTACATAAAATTTATTTTCTTTACAGAAAATAAAACTTCCATTCAATGTATATTTGAAAGGACAATGCAGTTTCAAAGCCCACTGGTTTTCTTCTCCAGAACCATTCCCATCCTTTTTTTATTCTTCTATTTGCTAACGTGTTTTGTGATCCAACTGCTGGGCTTGAGACTGCTTTGCAAGAAGACACAGGGCAACTGCGCTTGGCTTGAGACTTAAGAACATTGAATGAATTGTTCCTTCTGCTTCCCCTTTAAGGCCAGTATGTAGCAGGAGGGTTGGCTTGGCTACAAACCACTGAGATACCTACAGTTTCATATCCCTCTTCTACCAGTCCTGGAGTTCCCATCCCATTGTGCTGCTCGTCCAGAATATAGTTGCTCAGTTTACATTCAGCCACTGTAGGTAAATGAGATTTCAGTTTTCCTCATATAGGGGAGGGGATGATACAATACCTATTATCAAATTACTGACCTGGAGCTTAAAGGGGAAAACTTTTCTGTTACTCTTCAGGTTCAAGTTGAAAAGGAAAACAATAGCATAGCCTCATTTTTTATTTTTTTTTTTAATGGAATATCATAACATATAATGGAGTAACTTAACATTTTGATTTACCTGTGCTGGAGGAATAGCATCTCAAACCTAAAAGCTAATATCTGTGTCATTGAGCTTTTGCTGTCTGCGAATACTGTTCAAAATACCTGCATCAGTTGCTGGAGAAGAGCGAGCTTTGCTGTTTCTTGGGGCCATTGAGACTTGCATCTGTTGCAGCCTGAATTAAGTCTGTTACATAACAGTGTAGAGGCTTTTAATATGGCACAGTGGCTGTGAGAAATGCTATTAGTACACCTGAGCTGGATGTCATGGGAATATTTGCAGGGTTTCTCAGTTCTGAACTATAACACAAGGTGGCAGTGTATGTCATCACTTGGACCTTCTATGTCTGATCTAAAATCGAGGCACAGAGTGGAAAAATGAGTTGATGTCATGTGACCAAACAATGGTGCAGATTCCATTTTCTCTAGATTAGGGAAGCTTTGAGGAATATGGAGTTATTTTCAATGGTGCTGGAAAACTTATAGTTTCTGCTGACACGCTGGGGAAAAAAAAGTAGACTTTATTCTTCGTTAACAAAGATGTTATGAGTGATACATGACTATGATGTGCTTTTCTTTATGTTGAAATCCTCAAATAGGAGAACAGAAGGATTCTTTGGGAAGTCCTAGGGAATATGTGTCTGCATTCATTATCTTTCTCAAATATACTTGCCTGAGGCTTCATCACGTGTTATCAATAAAACTGATGTGATTGCATGCAGTGCACAAAAGGCACGAAGAACAAATCTGAATGGATCCGTTGTTGTTGCACCTTGATGAGAACTTAAAGGCAAGTCTTGTTTTTCTCAGTTCTTAATTAAGTGAAGATAAGCGCAGAGCAGTCTGGGAGGCATGAGATTTAGAAGTAATAAACTCAATTATATGAGTTATGTGGCCTTGGGCAAATGAGTTAATTACTGCCACTTTGCTTGTTGAAAGGTTTTAATAAGGATTTGCTGAATTATGAGCATGTTTCGCTAGTGCCCAAGTAGTGATGTGAAATCTGCTGAAATGCAACACTAAAGCTTCTTGGACACAAAAACGCTTTGTGACTTCAGATGTGTTAAATCCAGACGCAGTACATTCAGGTATAACTTGCAGTGGAAGAGACCTCTATAAATATATGATAATCGAGTAAATTTCTTACTGTTGCTCTTTTCTCGGGCAACTGTTGTTTGGAGGAAGATGTTTTCTCTCTTTTCTGTTTTTCCAACTGAACCAAGAAATAACACCAGACCTCTCGCATTGTTTCTATTCTTCACATTTGTTTATTCAGTTTCAGCTTTGCTGCAGCTTTTAGCTGTATTGTGGGGCCTCCTCCAGCTCAATGCTTAGAGATATTGAAGTAAGTACCTGTTGATGCACTCTGAATCTACATAAGGTGAAAAATGCATCAGGTAAAGCTTTATATTTCTGTAACTGTACTGTCCAGAAGAAATGATATTGTTCTGCTTACAGAGATGGTAGTTACAATTGGGATTTTCAAGTGGATAGTGTCCAATTTCTGTCCTGTGGTTTATGGAAATTGTAAAACGAAAAGAGAGAAGGTGGATATTAATCATCTACTGAGTTTTCCACAGTGATTTATTTATATATATTTTTTTGTAAACCTTCTACTAGTCTGAATGTATTTTTTTATCAGAAATATGTAATAATATTATGTCATTAGCTATACTTTATGCAGAGTCACCAGGAGAGCAGTTGATACGAAATCTGGGTCTGTAACTTAGATGTTCATTCCAGTACATCTGTGTGACTGAAGTACAGCAGGTCCACAAATCTGCATAGATGCAAAATAGCACGAGGTGCTACTTGACAGTTCTTCTCTGGAAATCCTAAGAAGACTAACTTCACGTGACAGGCCCTAATAGCCAGAAAGTGATCGTTTTGAGTATGTTAATGGCAAAGAAGGTGTAGGAAGTTAACATTTTTGCTTATGTCCAGCTTGTCCTTATTATAAAAGGAAGCAGTAGGCAGATGTAGTACCTGTAGAGGAAAAAGGAGTGCATAGTATTACACAGTAAAATTAATAAAATACTATAGCAATAAACTCATATGTGATTATCTGTAACCTACATGATGTGAACTAGCATGCATTCCACATGAAGTATGTCACAGCTTACACAAGTCTGATTTTTCTGAGGGAAAGATGTCTGGACATGCTTTCCAATTTTGGTTTCCTTTGAGCAGGCAGTTGACTCACGTTAGTACAACTGTTTGGGATGGTAGTATTATGCATGTAAGCAGCATGATGTTGTCTAAGGGTGCTTTTTACTTATGACTAAAGTACAGGATTTAAATCCAGGGCTCTGGAGAATGACAAGCTGGGAAGCTGAACTCATCAGACCAAATAAGTGTATTGCTGCCTGCTGTTGCTCCAACAGATTGCATGCTGCAAACCACTCATCTGCATCAACTTACTGAAGAATGATTCTTTGTAAACTGGCAGTACCTGGTCAGCAAAGCCCTCTTCTTCCAAGAAAAGAGAAAAGTGGGGGGAATCAAGTCACTTAGAATCATGTGTTTGGATATATAAGTCTTATTTCACACACTCTGTATTCAGGACATTTTGCAGCTCTTTTGTCCATTTGCTACAGTGCAGTGGATACTACAATGCAGCTAAGAGCAATTAAGTTGAGGTTTTCTATGGATTTTCTTTTGGTCTTGTTTTCGCAGGATCAGATTCACAGAAAGGCTGAGAGTAGCTTGGGTCTCTGGTCCAACTCCTGCCTCCAGCAGGGCCACCCAGAGCAGGGTGCCCAAGGTCACGTGCCCAGGCAGCTCATGAAGCTTTTCCAGAAGGGGACCCCACAAACTCTGTGGGTCCTTGTGCCAGCTCTCCACTACCTGCATAATAAAGAAGCATTTCCTGGTGATCAGATAGATCCTTCTCTGCTCCAGTTTATTCCCTCTGCCTGTTGTCCTGGCACTGGGCACAACTGAGAAGAGCCTTCTTCTGTCATTCCTTCAGGTATTTATAGGCACTCATAAGTTAAGAGCAAATAAGAAATAGCTGATTTCTAAGAGAAACAGCTCCTCTTGGACTAACGTTAACAGACTAATGGGGAATGGTAAACTTCAGCATTTCATCACCTTATTCACTGACATGTGTTGATTATATCAGGGTGTAAGTTCTTTGCTCTAATGAGTGAGACCAGTACTCTGCAGTCCTGTTGACTGCAAAAGGTGTGATTGCTCGAACTGTTACTTGAAAGTGGGAGTAGTGGTAGTACTGGTAGTAGTGGTACTCCTGCCTTCCTTTGCTCTGTAATGCAATGTCATATTTTCAATTTCTTAATTGAGTTTACTCTTACTTTCTGTAGCAGCCAGCAGATTAAGTTTTTGCCTCCCAGTTAGCAAGTGAACAAACTCTTCTGTTCACAAAGCATAATGGAAACACATCTTATGTCCAGCTTCTACTTGCATCTTTCTTTGTCATCCATCTTACAAGCTTTAAAAGGTAATCTTCCTTTCTGAGACTCTGAGGGCCTATCTGAAAAGTCCATTTAAAGAACTGATGAGCCTTTTCAATAATGTAACTGGGTTGCACGTTACTTGCCCAGGCCATTTGTGGTCTACAATGAAACTGTTTCAGTCAGTCATTCTCCCAGCTGCCTTTGAGCCTGTGTCATTTACATTGATCATACTTTACATATTTCACCAGGCGGGGAAAATTTCTGAATGCTTTTCTGTAGAAAAGCTTATTTATTCTTTCAATACCATGAGTTACGTTCCTTGAGTGGAGAGGTATCTTCACTGTGTAAAATGGAGCATTGACTGTGCGTTTTTAAAAGTAAAATAAACCAGGGAGTACCTGTTGTTTCTGTGTAATCCTGTGATAAGCTGGCCTAATGTTTCTAAGTATATATACAGAGTGGGTGAGAACAGAATAAAGGCAGAAGGCTTAAGCCTGTTATATAATATGTTGCTCCTTATCTGAGCTATGCCAGGTGTTAAACTCTTTATAGCAATTTGTCAAGCAACCTGCAAGAAGTAGTTTTGAATACATCATTTACCTGCTTATGACTGGATTTTACTGCTCTGTAAACTGATAAAAAACATTATTGGTAGTTGTGCACTGGTGAAAGGATTAACATAATGTACATGTGAAGTTGCAAGAAGTTTCAGATGCTACTGAAATTCTCTGATGAGCTGCAGCTGGGGTTGTAATGCTACACAGGGAGATAAGAAAGTGAGAATTAAGCAGGTCAGTGGACTGATTGAGTGGTGTGAGAAATAATTCTCAAGCAACACCAGAAGTGTTACTCTCTTACAAAACATTTCTTAATTTCAGTTCAAAGACCAACAGTTGAGATCATTATAGTAATGGCTTTCCTGGAATCCTTTTTTAACCCCTCTTGACCATTGGGCAATCAAAATGTACCACAGCTGAGTTACTAGAGAGAGGCTGGCATCTTATTTGGTCTGAATTTGCAGTCTCCTGCTTTTGTTACTGGTAGCTGGTGTGTTGTGTTTTTGGTTTTGTTTTGTTTTTTTTCTCCACGTACTATGCTTGTGCAATAGGAAGTCATGTCTGCATGTTTTGGAAGATCTTAGGCATAGAAACTGAGGGGGTCTTGGATGGATTAGGTCTAGGCAGAGATGTCTTTGTTCAAGATACTGCCAAAATCTGCGTGGTGATGCATGCAAGTAGACTGAACACAGAAGTCTTAGAATGAAGTCGTTACCCATATGTAGGTATGTTTGTCTCTCAATGTCAGTCTTTTAAATTATGTGGTGTAGGGGTTGGCCTGCTTGCCAATTCCCTTTTCTCATACCAGCAATATGTGAGCATGTAAAGGTATGAGACTGTGGGAGCTGGAGCCCCAATACAGTCTTAGGTGATAATCTCTAGTCTTGGGAGGTTCTGCTTGTGCTCAGTTTCTTGTTTAAACAAACAAAAACACTTATGTATTCAAACCAGGAGATTCTCATCAACACCTTAGATTCTCTTGATGTTCTCCATAGTATTTAACTTCTGGCAATACAGGTTCACCCAAACAAAAGTAGCCCAATGAGGAAACAGTGCAGCTGGCTGAGAAATTGTGGAAGTGATAGTGTTTTGAAATGACTGAGGAGGAGAAAAGCAAAAGCCTGATGCTTTTTGGTCTGGTCTGGAATGCCTTCTATGTGTTATATTGCAGGAGATAGTGCAACATAAATGAGAAAAGTTACCTGTTTCAATTAGGTGTATGAAAATGGATGTCCTGTTTCAGGCCTGTTACACCATTTAAAGCTAACATTGTTTGAAATGTCTCGAGTTTAGACATTGCACAGAGATGTTGACTTCAGATCCTACTTCCTCTTAATATTTTTCTGCTTGTGGTAACATTATCTTGTGGGCCTAAACTTTATAAAACCCATTATTTCATGGCTGTGCTCAACAAATGTGTGCTGCTCAACTTCATTTTATCTCCTCGGGGAACCAGAATGAGGTAGCTGTGAGTAAATGAAGAAGGGGAAAAAAGATAATTTAAAGATATTTCTAAAATACGTGCTAAAGGGTGTTGTTTTGTTTTTTTTTCCATCATGAATTCTTTAGTAGTTCCTTTTTTGTTGTTTGTTTGTGTTTTTGCATTGTAACTTAATTTGTAAAGAATGTGGAAGTTTTACAGTTTGAGTGCAAGTTTTTCTGGCTTTACAGCCTTTTGGAAAAGCCACATTGCTCTGTTATAGGACTCATTTCATCCACTTACTTTCTGAAATGGCTTTTGCTTCAACCTGCTGACAGTATTTCTCATTCACTGTTACCCTTGTGTTTCAGTAACAACTCACCACACTGAGACTTGATCTTTCATTATGATAATTACTAATGAATAGTTGGGTTGTATTTAAAACATAGAGGCCTGCGGCAATGGCTGGATTTACATGTCTGACTTATGTTGTGAAAGCTTGTGCAGGGTCTGGATTTAAAATTTTTAAAAGAAAAGAAAAAGGTGATTTTGCACATTGTGAAGCATTTGAGCTTTTGGCTTCACGGTGTTCTGTGTACCGAATGTTCTGTTCTTTTGTGCAACTTAAACCACCACATCCCAACAGTTGTTCCTTCTTGCTTTTAACAGACCTTGTGACTGAGGTTCTCTGAAAATACTTATGAAGAAATGGGGTTGTGTAAGCAGTAATGTGCTGTGGAGGCTTTGTGGCAGTCGAACTTAGGGATTAGTACAACATCTTCTAGTTTCTTTGGTTAAACTCTTATCTCACTTATGCGTGTAAGGCTGCAATTATGCCATAGCGCTTCTTATCGTCTGTGGACAGATGCTTGGCTAAAACCAGATGAAGCAACCTCTACCATAGTCAGACCATGCTGTGAGTAAGTTTGATAGGGTCAAAATGAAGTAAAATTCCTAGCTGCTCTCCACGTGGTTGCAGATGAGATAAAGGGAAGAGGGTCTGGTGCTTTTTCAGCTCTTCATTCCAAGCACAGTAATGGTATTTTGTATGTGGAGAAGACAGTCAGTGAGGCACGTAGGTGCTGTTGATTTCCTGGCCTTCTTTCATCTCATAAAGGTTTTGATAAAGCAGGAAGTGTGTAACTCAAAGCAGTGACCAGGCAGTAATACAGACCCTTAGTGCTTTGTTCTTCTGTGCACCTTTCCCTTCCTGCTCCTGGTTTTAGTAATTTTGTCTTTTGCCACATCAAGGAATCAGGTTGATTTAGTTGCAGTTTTTCCTGTCACCACATTTCCTTGAGGGAGTGGGAGCTGTGAAGGGATGTGAAAACTACATGTGACTGTTCTACACAGAAAGATGTTTTAATCATCATTAAATAGCTCTCTTGTGTCTCTGAAGGATGCTTGGTCCCTAGAGCACAGAATGGAGGTGTGGTGGGGAGATTTTCGTCTGAAAGGTCTCATGCAGAATTTTAGCAGCAACTGTTAACTGAGGTGATAGGAGCACTGAAAGCTCATTAATGGTGTGGGTTGTGTTCTGGGCTCAGTACTGCAGGGACTTAACTGCTACAAAATCACCACCCTATGTACAAAGAAGTTATGACTTAGATCTTGAATACCTCGGAAGCAGTTTTGCTGTGGTATAGATGTGATTTCAAGCAGTGATTGTCTGCTGTGCACAGTGACAATGATATCTACCCACTAGAAATGAATTTCCAAGAAAGCACGTGACTTATTTTACTCACCTTACTTTCTCTAATAGAGAGAAACTAAGAACTTTCATTAGAAGCAGTAAGTTTTGTATTGAGTGAGGATTCTTGTTTCATAGCAGATGTACTCATTTGCATGGAGTGGGCTAATTTCAGATGATCAGCTCAGAATGGATTCATCTAATGCGGCTACTAAATCTTGCCATTTCCCTCTGAGATGTGTAGAGAATTGAAATCACCTGTGGCTGTGCTAACGTGAGGGAAGGTGACAAGGAATATGCAAATACTTTGGCAAGTGTATTTAGGCCTCCTGGTCTGGAGGGAGTAGAATGAAAAGTTGCCTTTTCAAGCTTTTTATTGAGAATCCAAAGTGAAATGTGATGCTTTATTTACTGTTTTTTTAAAAAGAAAATACGTTTTCCATTACCTTTGATTCTATGGAGTGTTTAGTTGAGGAAATAATTGTCCTTTTATCCAGCTGTACAAGACACTGGATACTAGATTTCTGTATGGAGAGTGCGATGCCTTTAAATGAAGAATTGCTGTAATCTGAACAGAAGATGCAAGTGTGTTGACTGGGGTTACCAGGATTGCAAAAGCTGCAAGTTTTTCAGGAATGATAAGACCCAGTGGGTAACCTGACATGTTCAGGTACCTTTTGATGAAGTAGCGATGCTCATGTCAGTGATCTTCCACTTGCCCATTGTGTAATCAAGGAAGTTTGGTTATGCTGTGGAAGCTTCATCTTTAAAATACACTCGGTCTGAATATCAGCTGTTGGAACCACAAGAGTAATTTCTGTGGATCCAATCCTTTTGGAATCTGGAGGTTATGTATTGTTCTTCCCCTAGGATGAGTTGCTGAAATACTTCTGCTCTGCATGCATTCTGACTGCATTCTTGCAGTCCCTAGTTGTAAGAGCCGCCCTGGAAAGGAAATGCTCTGCCCATAGTGAGAGTGGTGTGGCCTGTACAGAAGTTCATCTGCTCTGCAGCCAAGTGAGCTTCCTGTTTATGTTCACAGTCATCTTCTGCTGTCTGCCATTGGCAGCGGTTGATCATTTTTCATGAATAGAGATCAGCATTGGGACTATTTCAAACTTCATCCAGATTTTAAGTAACTTCCAATTTCTTTGTCCCTGTTATCCTGTGCACGGTGTCTCATTGCTCGTATCTCAAAGGGCAGATAAGACAGTAGATGAGCTCTTTGAGCAGAGCAGCTGTGCCCATTCAGTACCAGCAGGGCTGGGGCTGGCTGCTGGTGTTGCTTTCAGGCTGCATGGGAGGGTGGTCAGGGAAAGTCTGCACCCAGCGGAGGGTTTGGCTGCTGCTCATCAGGAAATGGGCATTTTACAGAGGTTTTGGCTTCCCTTTCAGATTTTGAACTTGACTCAATTCTGTATGATTCGGTTTGATTTGACAGTTCCAGGAGATGGACTTTGGCCATACACGACGCAAGATGCCAAGTCACCTCATCATTGCCTACTGCATTTGTATTCTAACCCAAATGCAAACGTGGAGCATGGGCTGCAATTTTCACAGTGGCTGTGAGCCCTGAAATCTGGTGGGGCAGTGAAGTGTAACATGTTACAGCCTGGGCATTCCTTATAGATGAAATCACAGAATCATAGAATATCCTGATTTGGAGAGGACCCAAAAGGGTCATGGAGTTCAGCTTCTGGCTCCACGCAGGACCAGACAAAATTCAAACCATATTTCTGAGAGTGGTATCCAAATACTCCGTGAGCCCTGGCAGGTTGAGGTCATACCTGCTGCCACCCTGGGCAGCTCTCTGGTGTGCTTCAAAGCTGCTGCATTACCTGGCACCAGGTGGTCACAAAGCTGGCGTCCATTTTGCTGAGGAAAAAAGTTATTTGGTTACAGGGGGCAATTTTAACTCTGAATGCTGCTTGTGTTCGTGTCCATATTGCAAGCCAACAAAAATCAGATGGTCTCTTCAATCAGAGACTGAAACCAATCCCAGACTGAAAATAATCCCAGAATAGGAGCACAGGATAGGATTTTTCCGGTCAGGAAGGACTTGTGGAAGTCTCTAATGCAACTGTTCAAAGCAGAGTTAGCTTTGAGAACAGATCAGTTTATCTAGATGTTTACTCAGTTTGACTTTAAACTGTTTAGGGTGGAGTCTGTAACTTCCACTTGCAGCCTGTTTAATGACTTATTAGTTGTAATAAATGGGCATTTTACCAATTCTTGCTCATTATTTGGCTGTAGCTCGTTTCTTCACGTCATTAAGTTTTCTTCTGTTTATATTTAATTTACAAAAAAAAAAAAAAGAGGAGAGGAGAGGAGAGGAGAGGAGAGGAGAGGAGAGGAGAGGAGAGGAGAGGAGAGGAGAGGAGAGGAGAGGAGAGGAGAGGAGAGGAGAGGAGAGGAGAGGAGAGGAGAGGAGAGGAGAGGAGAGGAGAGGAGAGGAGAGGAGAGGAGAGGAGAGGAGAGGAGAGGAGAGGAGAGGAGAGGAGAGGAGAGGAGAGGAGAGGAGAGGAGAGGAGAGGAGAGGAGAGGAAGGTTCTGGGCATGTATTACCTCTTGCTGTTAAAGGATTTGCAAATGAAGCAGTGCTCCCAATTCTCCATTTTGTTTGTTCTCTCCCCACTTTTTTTTTAATCTCCACTATCTTTACCTACTTATTTCTCCTTTTGTGGTTCCTCATCTATCGCTGTGATGGTGGTAGAGGAAGGACTGTTTTTCATGTATTCTGGGCTGTTGCTGGGGTTGTTTTAGTACCTTTTCAGTATCTTAAACCATTTGATGTTCCTCCCAGTAAGTTTATTATCACTGCAATTCCTGAGGAACTGAAGTTTGGAACAGTGAGATGAGAACAGGACACAGATCTCCTGTTTCTCAATCAGCAGCTGTTCTTGGCAATTTGTGTTCAGATAACTTACATCTACACTGGATGGTTGAGCTCCTGGTTTAGCTCAGTCTTGAGGCAGAGATTCTGTTCTTACAGGAGGTTACACTATGTGACAAAACAGTGTTGTAAGCTTTGTGGTAAGTGTTAGTTCTCGTCAGAGTAGTGTAGCAACTGGCATGCAGTGTGATATGTTTGTCAGTGTTGGTGTGGGCCGTTCTTTGTTGACACAGAATATTGTTCCACTTTGGGTACATGATGGTTGTTTCAGGCCTTTCCCTTTTTTGACCTACACAATCTGTGTGTTACATTAAGAAAATACTAAATAAATGGCATCGGGTTTTCCCTGGCTGAAATTAGTCGTTGACCTTAGGCGGCTATAAGCAACATTTACTAAAAGCCCCTGCTGATTTTCCTGGTGCACTGAAAGGTGCCTCTGAACAGCTTTTGGTGAGTTAGTGTTTGGAGGAGGAATGGAAGGGGTGGTGTGAATGCTGCAGTGCGGGCTGAGGGTTGTTTGAATGAGTGGACTTCCTGATTCAGAGGTAAAGAATGAATGGTCTCTCCTCATAGTTTCATTTTTATTATAAAAGGTACTTGAACAGCTCAGTGGTGTCTGCAGCCCTACGCAAGTGCTGCCTAGACAATCATTTCCATTGCAGAAAAAAGTCCAGCTGCCACACCAATGGGAAGTTGAGGCTTTCAGTTCATTAAAGCGAGCTTCTGTGAGTGCATGTACTCAGCTGAGAATGTTGCAGTGACAAGAAGGGTCTGAAAAAGACTTCAGCTTTAAAAGCTTCCACTGTCTCAAGACACACACTGCTGCAGCTCAGCTGCCTCCTGTTGTAGCATTGGGAGTAAGCGTGTAGCTGCTGCAGCTTTGCTTTATTACTTGAATCCGTAACATGTATATGGAGTCATCATGCTGATGGCTCAACTAAAGAGCCTGAGAGCTGATGAGATTCTCCCTGTATTTTTATTCATTTTCCTAGTTTTTGTCTGGTTTGTTCCCTTTGCTGAGCTGATTCCCCTGTGTTTGCAGGGTAGGTCCTTCAAACTGGTTATTGCTATGATGTAAAACTAATATGATGTAAGTGGTTTTGGAAGGCGGTCTTGTATGCTGCTTTCTTTTTTAAACCCTTTTGCGCTAATGGTTACTTTGGCATTACATCAAAATACTGCTGTTTTACAAGGCAGCAGCAGGATGCTGGTGACTTTTATAAGAAACCTTCTCCATGTTAAGAGTTGAATCCAAGCTTTAAAGGAGGAAGCTCTGTATTATTGAAAAAGTTAGCAAAAACAATGAATGAGACTTGAGTGTCTTTCACAGGAGAGTTGTTTTTCTCTTTTTGTCCTAAATGAATTAGTTATTTTACTGTATTGTTGAAGCTGTGCACGTGCTTGCCTTGACAACCATTGAATAGTCCACCCTTCAAATTCATCTCTCTCCAATTTAGAGAGATGTTTTAAAGTGCCTCTTTGTGTTAGACTCCATTGTGTTTTTACCTGAGATGCTGGTGTCTAGAGGCATAGTTCTATCTTCTGCCAATGTAATTTATATGGTAAGAACAGTGGGTGAGCTTAACCATTTCTAGTATGCATCAGTATGTTAGGTCTTCTGTCCTTCTGTGTAGGAGCTTTTCAGTTGTGTCACAGCTGTGTTTAAGGTGATGGACTGCCCTTACATTAGTACCTTAGTTTTTTCATTAGATTGCCGAAGAATTTGTGATGCCACCTGGGAAATTTATAACTGGAATGACTCAGATTGGAAAGGGCCTTTAGAGGTCACCACCTCCAGCCTCCTGTTGTCTTTTGGGATGCCTGGTTTGCTGAAATAGCCCCTAATCCATTCTTTTTTGGCTCTGGGTCATGCGTTGTTTACAGACTCAATATGCAATGAAGTCTGAGAGCAGACCTCCCCAGCAAGGTGAATATCTTATGTTTGTGGCCTTTTTCTGTGCTCCTTATGATTGCACCAACATTTTCCTTGCTACTGAGATGGCTTTTAATGCCTTCTGTGCCTGGTCTGTGTTTTAACTCCAATGAAACTTTCACTTTCCTGTCCCCTGTATGCTCAGAGACACTATGTAGACACTTCTGATCTAGATGCAGCTTTTATGGTATAGAGTGGCTTTGAGTATCTGTAGATTTATGTTGATCTGCCTCTTACGGTTTTGTCACTCTTTAAAACAGTTTGCAGATATGCTGAACCTCAGATGAAAAGCACATTCTTTCTTTCACCTACTTAATATTGTTGCATAGATGTACATGTGTGTTGTGTTTCTGTGATAACTTCAGCCTTCTGGCAGTTGTCTTCACTGCTTTTCTGTGTGATGGGTTGTGTCTGTCTGTCACGCAGTGGACTTGAGAATTAGTCCCCAGTAAGGAAGAACTAAAGAATTTTTTCTTCCTCTCTCCATTGTAGAGGAGCAGAATCAGATAGTGTCTGACCTGTCACTTCCTCCTCCTCTTCTCAGAAGCTGGAAGACTGCAGTTCCTGGCTCCCACATCCTCATCTCTACTCAGATATGTGCATCAACTATTGATCATTATAAGAAGTCCAGGGTTCTTCAGGTGAATTCCAGCACGGTTGTGATGGCTCCTAAACTGTGCCCTGACTATCTGAAGGGGAACTATCCTAGAACAGTTCTTGGGAGCTCAATGCACACTTCCCCTGAGCACTTCTCCATAGCTGTGGAAGTTACAGTGTACTCACTTGTTGTAGTATCTCAGTAGTGTCTCCTTTCTCTTTGAGGGATGCCTGTGCATGGTATGAGAGAATCTTCAAAAGAGAAACCAGCTGACCATAGTGGTTTATCCCTTCCTCTTCCATTCCTCAAACTTCTGCCCACTGTCAGATGGGATTTCTTTTGTAAAAGCTCCAGAGATGGGTCCATGTACTTTAATATATGTGCTCTTTATGGCACAGCACTTGTCTGTTGTTACACCTGTGTCTATGCTGTGTTCCCTGCACAGTTGTTGTCCGGGTGAGCTGCTATGATCAAATTGCTTGGGTTTGTGTTCTCCTTCACTGTCCCTGCCTATAGCCAGAATAACATGCCTTGCAATGCTTGGTTCTGGCAAAAACACCGGTTCAACTTGTCTTCAGCTGAAGGGCAGCGCAGTGTTCTACCAGAGACAGCAAGAGGGGGGATGGATCAAAGCATTGGCAAAGGATGAAGGATTTTTATTGTCATTTCTCTGCAGAATATCTCATGACTCCAGTCAGAGAATGCCTGCTGTAGCCATGTTTTTTCCCACAGCAATTTTGCCCCCAGCTGAGTCCATGCTATGGTTTTAGTGAGGCAAGGATCTCCTGGTAATGTAAATATGCAGCCATAGCATGTAAGCAAAGGAGTTGATTTGATGCTTTGCTGGAGAGAGTAACTTCTTAATTCTGAGTGTGTTTATACTTGTAACCCTAATAATCTTTCACGGTAGTTTATGCTACTTAAACAATTATGAAAAAAAAAACAGTGCTCTGATAAGATTATTTTACACCTGCTTAGCACTTTATATATAAACATTCCTGCGGAGGGCATGCATGACATTCGTAAGGTCAACTGGAAATAAACTGCAAAGTTAAATGACTTGCTGAAAGAGTCACTGAGTGTGGGTCATCTTACCTTGTCTGCCCCATATATAGAAATGCAAAACGTGAATATATTTGGAACTACTGCTGAAGAGGATCTGTCACTTGATTGAAAGACTGTAATGCTCAAAATATATCTAAGGAATGTGCAGGGTGGAAATGAAATGCACGGGGCTGGGAGCGTAGAGCTTTGTACCCATGTAGCACGTCTTTAAACAGTGAGAAGTCTTGGAGGGGAAGGGAGGGAGCACTGAGGAGCAAGACAAATGTGTAATGTTATGCTGGTACTTGGTGACCCTGCACATAGCAGGGGGTTGAAACTAGATGATCACTGTGATCCTTTTCAACCCAGGCCGTTCTATGATTCTGTGATATGATTATGCTTAAATATTCCATTCTGTTTTCTTTATGTTAGGTTGTCACCTGCTATAGAAAATGGCAGAGCTTTTTCACCTAATCTTACGATAGCAAAGGGTGAAATAATTTCTGTAGAATGGTATTTTGCCTTTGCCAGATGAAGGCCCAGTTTTGACCAACTGATATTTCTTCATTTTTAGTGTTTGATGCTGCTCTAGCTCTTGGGATCATAATTGGAAGTTTGTGTGGTGTCCAGCACTGCAAGTGTGGAGTATAAAGCTGGACTTCAGCCTAATGAATGCAGCTTTGTGTTTCCTCACTGCTAGAGAATGAATGTGAACAACCAGGCGAGGCAGAGGGTGAGTTCACTATCACTTGAGAGCCATTAATCTGATACAAATGCTTTCATTCTCCTAGCTGATCTCCTTTTGAAATGTTGCCCAGTTTTAAGTGTCAAGAGCAAATGAAGCGGATGAGCCGTACTGCTTCATACTTATGTTCCACAAGCTACATGTTTCTCAATTATAACTTCTTTGAATTGAAGCAAATATAGAGCACATTAACACAGTCAGCGTTGAGGCTAACCTCTGTTCTTGACCATGAGGTTTTCAAACCCTTGTGGTGAAGGCTAGTGATGCTCAGAGAGAATCCCACTAACAATTTCCACCCTCTTGTCCTCCCTGCTATGCAGAAGGCTTGCTTAAAATATCAGCATACCTCAACCACAGTCTGGTTGTGGTGGCTTAATCTTGCAGTAGTTCTGGCCAGCTTGGTAATTCCAGCTCACTCTTCATGTGTAGGTAGCTCTACTATCCTGGGGCATTTCCATGCAATGCTCCCAGGCTGACACAGGGTGTCTGTCTTTGTTCCTGTCTGGAAGGATTTGTATCTTTGGCTGCAGCCCCAGCTCCATGAAGCTGCTGATGAAATTCCCATTGACTTCAGCAGGGCTTGGCATTTCCCACTTGCCGCTTCCTTCATGCCTGTGTTTGTTCATCTCTGCTTTTGTGCTCAGCTCTCCTCTCTAGCCCTTCCTCCACCACTCATCTTAAAAGATGATAGAGGTGTGTAGAAATGGCATGCTCTACCATCTTCAGAAAGGTTATTTTGTGGTTTCCTGGAGAGTCTAAGCTTGTGTCTAGCTCACTTGTCAGACCTTTCTCTTTTTTTTTTTTCTTTTTTCTTATGAAACCTGTGTTGAAGGCCCAGCCTCGCAGGAAACCATCTTTTACCAAACCACAGCAACAGAATTGTCGCACAGAATTATCCCCCTCCCCAAAGCTGTCTGAAAGATCACATAAGTGGCACAGTTTCACAGCCCCGAGAATTTCACTGCTTTGCAATGGGAATGCACACACTGAATAGGAAATCCCAAGATGTTCCACTGCCTCTGCCTCAAAGAGCCAGCCTTCACTTAGCTTCATATCAATTCCTCTTAGGGTTTTTCATCTATGTGGGGGTGGGGGTGAGGGACATGACTTCTACCTACACGACAATTAGCTCAAATACAGGAGATCTCATCCAGGCTGTGCCTGTGCTTGAGGAGGTTGTACACTGGGGTCACAATGACCTTTGACTAGACTGAACTAGGACTGAGAATCAATTGGAACCTTTTTCAACTTGTTACTTGTTGCCTACCTGTCATGGTCCTTTTCTTCTTTTCAGTTCCTACTGTTTCAGCATCAGTACAGAATCAGGGTTTGGTACATTTGTACTATTAGTGTTGTTCCGGTTGGTGCCCAGTTTGGGGAGTTTACGCATTATCTGTAGTAATAAGTTGTTAGTTCAACTTGGTGGTACAAAGAATCACTTGAATGAGACCTAAGGGAGGTAACGTAGGTAACGCAAAATCAGAATTGAAGCTGGAGTGTGTGTTGAAAAGCCTGAGCGCTGCCTTGTCCAGCAGCTGGTGAGCATCTGAAGCTGTTCAAGTTTCATCTCACATCCAAGAATTTTTGCACTATTTACAACATCCTCACGAAACAAAACCAAATTTTGTGCATTGATTAAAAAGAAGAAAGTCTTGTTGATTAAAAGAAGAATCCATGGGTTTGTGTGACGCTGCATCCTGGAAGTGTCCTCCTGTGTGGTTCCTTTTGTTTAATTAGGTTGGCTCAGACTCCTCAGCTCCCAGGTTGCTGTTGTGTCCCTGTGCCTGCGGGTGGAAGCTCACCCATGTGCAATGACTGCACTGGGGTCCCCACACTTATCAGTCTCAAACCCTTTCCTTCAGTCAAGGAAAAGGACACAAAACTATCAATGATGACAGAGTGAAGAAGTTTAGGTGGTATTGTGTGTAATGGGATTGTCATTCTGGCCTTCTCTGCCTCATCCTTCCCCTTGAGTTTTTGTTTGCTGCTGTGTACGATTCTGTTTTGGACAGGTGGCTTGTGCCAGAGTCAAGAGGGGAATTGTTTAAAAGTATTACAAGCAGGTGGCTGGAGTGGGAGGTGGAAGCAATTATTATGGCCGAAAGGCATTTTGACACAGTGTGAATGGTCAGGTGTGGTCACTTCTCTTTTGTCCATGCACTGCTTCAACACTGTCCTGCCTCTCCAAAGCCTTTACACCACTGTGTGTCTCTGGGGCTCAGAAACACAGTCAGGAGCCTGGTTTGTAGTTCATGGATTAACTACTGAAAATAAAAGCAGCCACCATCGTTTGCAAGCACCTGGCATGGAGAGGAGAGGCTGTGGGACAAGCAGCATAAGGAACCTGTTCAGGATGGACGATGTGCCCCACATGGCTGTGAGATAAGGCAGAGCCCTGGTCGCATGACTACGAGATAACGTCTAGCACACAGCAGCTCTGACCGCAGGTAGACTGCAGCAGTTGGATGGGGAGACAAGGGGGAAAACCCAAAAGAATTTGAAAATCTACTTGAAAAAAAAACAACACAAAAAGTCATAGCCCTCTGGCTGCACATTAAGCTAGAAAAAGCTGCACACGTAACGTTCAAGTAACAAGCCATAAAAGAGGCCACACTGCAAGATGAAAGATTTTTTCTTGACGTGATGCACTAGTGATGAAAACTGCCAGAGGATGTCGCAGTCGATGACTTAAGGATGGAATTTCCACATTGCTCCTGAGTCCTCTTGGTTTTGCGGTGACGCCAGCCCTTAAGGGTTACTTTAACGCTGATGGTTTTGTAACAGCTTTTAGCATGCAGCCACTGCTTTTTGGTTTGGACATTAGCACTTTTATCTCAGGAGTGAATTCGTGTGACGTTTCCATGTTTCTGTTGAGGAGATGTGAGAAATCCTTTCCCATTCCTGTACGGTCAGAGGAGTCCAGGGAAAGAGAATGGCTTGGTTAGTTCTCTGAATGAATGCAAGTGCCCAGTGCTGTTATGTAGTCTGATGCATTTATGGATGCTCTTTGGAGTCCAAAGATGGATTTGATCTCATGGGAATGAGAGGCTGTAAATAACACTGTATGATTGCAGTTCCCAGTATTGGGGCTGTGATTTTGAATCTGGTTGTTCTCCGTGTAGAGGCAAGCAGAACTGCACTGGTAGGTAGCAGTATAGTAACAGAAAAAGTTGGCTTTTCTGCAAGAGATTAATGGGGCTGGTACTTTGCTTTAAACTGAATACTTGAAGATTTACTCCTCCTCTTCAGATGCAATAGGCCAGTGTGTTTAAAGTTACTTAAACAAGTCTGAGGAGGAGGAAGATTGTGTGTCTTCACCCTTAATCTCATGATTCCAGTTTCTGGTATTTTTCACTGAGACAAGCCACCTGAGGTGATTCTTATTGTCGCTTCTTGGAGGACTTGCTGAACTATTCATTAAAACATGAAATACATCCCACTTTAAGTAACTTAAACTTAACTTTAAGGACTCTTAACGCTTTTGTTTCATTCCTGGAATGGTTTGCAACCCATAGTCAAATACCAGATAAGACACGGTAAGTTTCTCTGTTGCATCAAGTTCTGTGACGTGACAAGTTTAAAAACGTGATGTTCTAGGAGAAGTTCGTAGCTGCCAGCAGGAATTGCTTCTGTCAGCCCAGGTTTTGTGATAAATTGATATGTTCTTGTGTGCGTGTGCCCTCTGGGTCAAGGTTGTTTGCAAAACTTGTTAGAATAAGTCGCAGAGAAACATATATCAGTCTTTCCTGTGCAGCTGTTATCCTTTGGCTCTGGTTAAAAAGCATGCTTCTCAGCTTCCTGTGCAGTGTCCTTAGGCTCTGCAGCACGCGGCGTGTGATGAAATCAGGGAATTTCAGCGAGCTCGAGGAGGAAGTGAATGTTCAGTTCTCCTGCATGGTCATGTTCAAAAGTACCCTGATAAAATGGGGGGGAGGGGGCAAGTTCAAATAACCCCATAAAATGTCTTTTGCTTGTGCAAGTAGGTGCAACGTCACTGAATTTTTATAAGTAATAAATCTCCAGCAGTGGCATTTTGTGGACTAAGTCCTAAGACAGTTATACTGTCTGCATGGGTTTTGAAGCAAATGCCATGGTCTAGAGCTGGCAGGTGGTTAACCAAAGGGAATTTCATTTTGCTATGGCAATAGGAAACCACAAAACATGCGTCTTCCTCCAGGTCATGCAGTGGGCATTCAGAGAAAAAAATCCTGCGGGTGGAGGATGTGGGGAAGATGCTAAAAATTCAGGTTTACGTTGCTCTGGTCTATTCAGAGAGACCACTCTCCAGGTGGGTGGAGCGTGATGTGTGACCACAGATATCTCAAATTGCTGTTCTTCAGCCAAATCAAGATGCGTTGCCAGGCTATACTTAACTCTACCTATTGTAAAGGGCATTTCTAAGTTCTTTCACCAAATGCTGTGTTCGCTGGCGTGTTTGTTGTAAGTCAATTGTAGTGTCTTGCTCAAAAAGGTCCCTCTTAAAAAAAGAAAAGAAATTATATAGAAAACTTGAGTTTTAGGCTGCTGTGTATTTGTGCTGGTGGTGTGCTGGGATCCACTCTGTCACTTTGTCTTTCAAATGGTTGTTGCTGTATGTGCACCAGCAGATTATTCATGGTTGTGAGAGTGACTTACGTGATCCACTAATCTGACTTTTGTTCAATCAGTTTTCTGGATATTCTGATCTTGTTAGAATGAGCAGAATTGAAGTTAATTACACAAATCCACAACCAGAGTCCTTGACCTTGCAGTAGGAATCTCCCGGAATCAAAAAGCAATATGGAGCTTGTTCACTCATGATTTAATAACTTAAGACATCAGTCGTCTCTTTTCCTACCTAAAAAGGTTAAACTGATTTAGTCTTTGTTTGGCAACCTTTCTGTATCTAACTAGTTCCCTTTTTGTATGTTTTATGTGTTGTATTTCATTTATTAGGATGTGTCCCAAGCTGTTCAGCTGGCAATGAGAAGTGGATTTATAACTTACCACAGTGTCTTTGGCTTCCCGCTCTGACCCTTTCCTGATAATTCCCCGCTCCACTTTGTATTGTACTAGTACCTTATCCCTGCCTTGATATATATCTTCATCAGGGAGCTTAGAACTCAGATCCTGAAATGGCAAAGGATGTAGCATTTCCTGGAATGGCTCAAGACAGATATTCTTCCTCTGAGTACTAGTTTAGACTTAGAGTGGAAGGAAATCCCAGTAGATGACAGTAGAAGCATGGATCTGGGATTTTTCTAAAGGTGATTTACTAAAGAGAGATGTATTTCTATTGTTA
The DNA here is from genome assembly GCF_054131305.1 of Coturnix japonica. Classification (NCBI taxonomy): domain Eukaryota; kingdom Metazoa; phylum Chordata; class Aves; order Galliformes; family Phasianidae; genus Coturnix; species Coturnix japonica. The sequence goes on along the minus strand of NC_140666.1, from coordinate 83,200,211 downwards.
GTATTACAAGTTACAGTATCCGTTGCCCTCAGACCCAGTATGTGCTCATTTTCAGCTTTTTCCTCTATCCCTTCCCAGTTTCTGAGCAATGGAGAGGAAAATCTTCCCTAAGATGTTACGTTCCTTTTCAGATTTGATAGGAGGGCACTTGAGTCATGCTCCAGAGTTCTGATAATCCGCCTGATTACAAAATTGCCTTTTTTCTTAGGAAAAAAAAAAAAAAGTTTTGATTTTAAGAAGAAAAGAGCTTAAAAGAAAACAGGAAGCTGATGCTGGCAGTCTAATCTGTGCTGCATGAGGAATCTGATTTCAAAAGCCGTCCTAAATGCAGGGTTAAGGGATGCAAACTGCCATGACTTTTTGCAGCCATTGAGGATTTCTGTCATTGGCTCGCACTACTCTCTTTTAGAGGAAGGTGAAAACATGAGACTTGGTCTGTTGGTGTTTTGTGTTTGTGTATTCTTGATCCTACAAGAAAAAGCTACTATAAAAATGTCAAAGTCCACCAAGAAACGCAGGCATCCAGCAGCGCTCTGGAAGCTAATAGCAGGAGGAAGTCACCAGTGCTATGGCTGAAGCTTTTCATGAATTTCTATAGAATCTTGATGAGTTCTAGAGAACGCTGGTCTTATTTCTGGAACTGTTCATTTTTTCTCTCTTTTAGAAATAACAGGCTAATAAAAGATAAAATAAATGAGACCTCAGTCTGCAGCGCTTGACTTGGATTTCTGAAGAACTCTGTCACCTTCCATGCACTCTGTTGTGTCTGTGGAGTCACACACTGGGGCTGAGGCAAATCCATGTCATGTTTCCTTCTATTTCACCTGTTTTTATTGATTGTTTTCTTGGATGATTTTTTCTGGCGTCCCTCCTGAACACTGCTAAGGCACGTGGAAAGCAAACATGACTGGTCAACATGGCTTCACTAATGGCAAATTGCACTTGACAGATTTGGTGGCCTTCTGTGACAGGGTTACAGCGTTGGGTAAGGGAAAGCTTGGGAGGCCAAAAGTATCCTGGGCTGCATCAAAAGAGGGGGTGGCCTCAAGGAAAGGGAGGGGATCATCCCCTTCTGCTTTGCCCTCATGAGACCCCATCTGCAGTTCTGTCTGGGGCCTCCAGCACAAGAAGGATATGGAGCTGTTTGAGTGGGTCTGAAGGAAGGCTAAAAAGATGATCAAAGGGCTGGAGCAGCTCTCCTGTGGAGACAGGTTGAGAGAGCTGAACTTGTTCAGTCTAGAAAAGAGAAGTCACGGGGAGTGTACTTTTTTTTTTTTTTTCCCACTTCTATTGTTTTGTGTTAGTCACCAGTGTTGATTAAAGCCTAATCCAAATTAGAGTTATTATGATGACTCCGCTGCCAGAGTGTCAAGAAGAAGGAAGGTGAAAACTGATAGGAGGGTGCTACAGCTGAACCCGACTCTGCATGTACAGCAGTTGTCCATATGTCTGTCTGCCCAAAGGTGGTGGTGCCTTGTGCGAGGGCCAAGAGAAAAGAAATGAAAGGCTCGGCCTAGGTTGGTGGAGAAGGGAAGAGGTGGCTGCAAAGAGGAGCAGAATAGCTGTCAGAAGGGATTCAGCCTCTTGAAATATGCATCAGAGGAAGGAGTTGGGTCTGCACAGCTGGTGGAAGAGCAACCTTCCCTGTCTTTTATTCAGTTCAGGCAAATAAGGAAGTTAATGTGCTGGAGGTCCTGAGCAGTGCGTGGTGATACAAAATGTTCCTCTGCATTTTATATGAGTTTGAGGAAGTGCAGCTTCCCAGCTCTTAGGCGGGCACTTTGCAGAATGTGGAACCAAGTCATCTCCAAATTGCAGTATTTAAGGAAGCAATTAAAACAGGGTTAGATATTTGAAATCACTGAAAATGCCAGGACTGGAGATACTTGTGAAGTTTTGTAGAGTTAGTTTCATCTTGGAGAAAGATGACCAAGAAGAACAAGAATATTTATTGAAACTTATGTGTTTAAGAGCTGTTTGGATGTGGTGCTCAGGGATGTGATTTAGCAGTTAGAGTTGGGGTACTATGGTTAGGCTGCGGTTGGACTTGATGATCTTCAAGGTCCTTTCCAACCTGGGTAATTCTATGATTAACCTCAGTTAAACTGTTGGCTCTGACTGAAGCCAAATGAAAGCTCATGTGCCTATCAGTGTTGATGAGTTCAGGACTGAACCAGAAGGCATCCCTGAGCTACCTGCTATAGCCACAGTACTGTCCTACAGTAGGAAAGGTTTATGCGCTGGCACCAGATGCTAACACGCATGTTTGCTGTCCCCAGACATGTGCTGTTGTGTTAACTTGCATATGTGGATTTGGACAGTGCATTGTGGGCAGTGCTGTGAGCCAAGCACATGAGGCAATACATGGCCTGGCTTCCTTCAGGTTCAATACTGGAGTGCTGCGTGATGCATGCTGTGTCTGAGAAGGGACAGGTAGCAGCGAGGAGCTGCTGTGCTTGGTGTCAAGTGAAATGGAGGGAGGGATTTCTGCGTCCCTGGGGGTGCCTGAGCTGGGCTTGAAGATGTTCCTACAGAGCACAGCAGGGCTGCCAGCTGGCACGGGGCTTCACAACCTTCCTGGAGGAGGGATGTAGATCCACAGCCCGAGCCTCAACAATGGCAGGAAAGAGAAAACTTTCCTGGGAAGACTGCAAGGACTTTTCTAATTGGGAAAACTGATGCAATTTGCTGGGCTGGAAGGAGACTGTGTAGCTTCCCTGCCTTCCACAAGGGTACAGCCTGGCTTTCCTCAGCCTTCTGACCTGTTGTCATAGCTTCTGATCCTTTCCTTAGAAACTCCCTTGTTCTTTTGTCTGTTTTCCCCACATTTTTCTTGATGTAGAGGTTTCAAAGCTCAGTGCAGCTGCACTTTGCTAATGCTATGCAGCACAGAGGGATTTCTTCATATCCAGCTGACAAAGCTCCTGTTTGTTTTCTTGCAGTTTGATGTCTGACTTATTTACAGCAATGTGTGACTCATTCCAGCCTCTGAGCCGCTCTGAGGAATTGCCCTGTTAATGATTCCTTGTCCTGTGTTTATGCAATTAACGAGTCCTGAAATCACCTAACACTGTATCGTCCTTGCTGAGTTGTCTGCATTTTTCAAACCAGCTGTCCAGAACCTGTTCTGATTTGTTAACTGTGTGCTTGCACCTTCTTTTAGCTTGAGGTCTGTATGTGAATGTTAATGTCTGACCTAGCTCCATTGGTGGCAATGGGAATATTTGTGTGTTTGACCCAGGACCAATCTTTAAGTCACCTAGATGATATATTCTTCAACTGATGGGTTTTTGCACACTTAGAGGTAATACTTTCCTCAGTTGACTTATGGAAAATGCCGTGTCAGAAAGGTATTGACACTCTCATTCCCATGATATTTGTTAACTATTCCCAGGAGCTGCTATCCTATAAAAGGAGGAAGCTCAGTTTGACCAGGCGTAGCAGCCAGCATGGATTTGTCAAGGATAAAGCACTTCCTTGCTGTCAGGTAGGTACTTGATTTCATATGCTTGCTCTTTTCTGGAGGTGAGGGATTTGAAGATAAACAATTATTTTCTTTGTTTTAAAGATGTTTGTCCTTTTTGATCTTCTGGAGTTTCTCTATCACTTCCCAAACAAGACCACTTATGAGAATTCAAAACATTTAACCAGCTTCTCACATGTGCTTTGCCGATGAATGGCAACATGTTAAGCTCAGCAGTTCAGTAACGTCAGTGCTGAGCAGCACCCTTCCTTCCTTCACTGTTAGTATCTGCACTTTAGATCTTGGATTGGAAAACAATAGCAGTTCTAGTTCCTGAGTTAGACAAGGATCAGCATCACCGGGTCACCTCAGTGCAGCTTAGGGAATAGAACTCATGCTGCAAGGCCATTCACAATGCACTTGCAAACTCATGTGAGAGTTTCCAGTGTGACTGCTTGGTCTTAGTCAATGCTGCTATTTCCTCACCTTGATGAACAAAGGAGTCACATCAAGGTCTTATTACCAAGGGGGGAATACTACAAAATCTCACAACAAGCGTAAGGGATTTTTGTTGTCGCCCACTAGTTTGCACATGATCTGGTGTGATTCATAGTCTGCACAAAGTGGGAGAGCAACGACAAAGCGAAGGACCCTTTTATAAAGATCATCCAATAGAGCAGTGAGGAAATCAGACACAACAAACAAGTGGAAATAGTTGCAGTACCCCCAGGTTTATCATAAAACCTTCACAAGCTGCAGAAAGTACAGAAGCTACAGACTGAGAAGTCTGTAAATCAGGAAGGAACGAGATTTATAGTGGGAACATTCTGTTGGGCTTTTACCTTGCTGTAACTCGGGCACCCAAGTTATGAGAGAGGTACCTGCCTTGGACCTGAAAGGCTTTCAGGGCTCTCTCTTTGAACTAGTGTGTTAGCCGGGGTTTCTCTTCCCTGCCCACCCCTGCCATCAATGGGCAGTGTCATCATGCTTACAAGCACTTGAAGTAGTGTTTGTCTTGGAAGCTATGCCAAAGAAGCCATGTTCTGATTGTTAAGCACTGATTACTTTCCTAACTGTGTAATCTTTGGGTTCTGTTCAGCTGAGGTTTTAGATATCTCTTTTGTATGTCCACACTACATGTATTTTATTGATTTGTAGATCTTGAATGTTGTGTGTGGCAGTTGAATAAACAAATCTCTCTCAGGATGAGTTCTGGGGAAAGGAGAGCAATAGGCCTGTTATTTATTGTTCTTAAAGCATAACAATTCACTGAAATCAGCAGGCGCTTCATTTTATTTAGTTTTGCAGTTCATTGTTGTGTGGATGTTTTTGCTTGAACACAGTCCAGGCAAATGAGGATGATGCAAACCAAGCTGGCTGCAGGCCTGGGTGACCTGCTATAGGTGTGGGGCTGGATTTAAACCATCTGCAGAGCTTCCTTCCAGCCTTCCTTCCTTTCTCCCAACCATTCAGTCAAATGTTAACTGCTTACTCTGAAGCCTCATAGCAGCGTTAACACCAGCTTGAAAACCAGCTGCTCCAAGATGCAGAAGAATCACCCTAAGTACACAAAACCAGCTTCTTATTTATGGGCATCCTTTTCTCTGGGTGCTGGGGGCATTATGTAACCCTTCAATTAGGGAAGAAACTTCCCTATTAGAAGTTACTGTCTCTTCTCTGAGTATTTGTTTTTAAACTATTGCAGCGAAAAAGAAATACTTGCAAATACTCTCAGAGCAAGTGAATCTTTGCAGGGGTTCACTCCAAAGCTGCCTGCAAGGAGGGGGAAAAAGCAGCACTCAGCCTGTGAGAACTGGTTTTACTGCTTAAGTATTTCTCAACCTTATTGCTGCACCGTGAGTGCAACAACTGATGTTGGTGCATGCAAGAGCACAGCGAAGGCAGAAGGGAGCGTGTCCCCATGCTGCTGCTGTTTTGCAACACTGCACTTTTGAAGTTCCTGGGCTGTGCTAAGAGGATGTGGTTATTCGGTTTTGCTGCCGTTTCAGGAAGGACGGAGCTCCAGTAAACTTTCCCTGAAAGAGTCACCTGGAAACCACAGAGATAAAACTACCTGAGAAGGGAGATGCCACCAGTGGGAGATGGGAACGTGGGACCAGATGAGCCCAAATCCTGAGCTCAGGAGAATGATGAGAGCGATGAAATGCCCCCTGCACGCGAGCACTGCACAGCACATGCTATTTTTGCCCTGAGTGGTTATTCTTAGGAGCTGAAGCCTTTGACATTCTGTGGGAGGGGACGCGTTGTGGTGTGAAGGGTATGTAAGTGCAACACAACAAAGCCCCAGGAGTTCACAAAATCAGTTGCCAGTCATTCTTGGGGTGGTGGTGGCTGCGCTAATCAATTTTTTCCACTGCACGCCGTGCCTTCCCAGGAGCTGCCACCGTGCAGCAAGTTTAGGGGATTCCACGTCTGGTTATCAAAGAATGGATCTTGTGTGGGAGGGGGAAGCCTGCCTGCACCCCACGCTGGCTCCTCATGTCAGCCACAGAGATTCATCTAAGAAGATGACTTAGTGTGCAGAGCTGCCTTTAAAGCACCGTGCTGTGGTCCCCCTGCCTTGTCTCCGTGTCACCTGCTTGTCTTCCTGTCTCTTTCAAGCAAACTTCACCGTATTCTCCTACTCAGACTGGCTCCACCCTATGAATTCAAGCCATTGCATTCCTCTTTCCCTCCTTCGTGGTGCCACGTTGTTTTCATTTTCATCCCATCACCTGCTTTTCAGGGGGCTGTTTTTCATGTGTGGCGTTAGGCCTCATCTCGCAGTTACAGGTAGTGAGTGCTGCAGCTTCCTGTCTGGGGATGCTGATGGCTGCTGCTCTTCTTGCTCTCTCAGGAGGCTGCAGCCCATCTTAGCAGAGTCTCTATGTGCTCTGGACTCTTGTACCTCTTCCCCTCAGGACACGCTCACCCAGCCAAGAGCATCCTGAACAAATGAGTGCTGGTAACTGGAGGGTTATTGTTCTAAGAGCAGTTAAGAGCTGTAGAGTAGGCCACTGAGGTTTGTTGGTTTATTTTAATTGAATTCTGTATTTGTAGTCAGTGAGGACTCCTGCAGCCGATAAATGAAAACTCTGAACAGCATTTGCACCTTGGTGTAGGCATATCTCGTACGTACACTTGTTTCTTATGATGTCCCTGCTCTGCAGAGTGCTGCAGCAAAGCACTGTCTTCCCAAACATCCCAGCTGCCTTGCTGAGGACAGGGGAACACATCCCTCACCCCAAGAATCATCCTAATTCATTCATTCACAGTGAAAATCTGTTTGATTCGGAGACCCAGGTAAAGGCTGTTTCTTGCAGGGAAGAGTTTGCCAACCCCAAAGCAGGGGATGTGTGTCCCTGGAGAGCTGTTCCCTGCATCCCAGGGTGATGTTGTGTTGTAAGGAAGGCTCTGGCTGAGTGGACTCCAGCACCTGCACTGCTGTCATCTTTTGGCTCTTGGGCTGCTCCATTGTGACATGGAGGTTAGAGGTGGTCTTGTGCTGTTAAGGAGCAGGTAAGAGGGGCTCAGCTGTGTCCCAAGGGAGGTGGAGGCCTTTCCCTATAGCATGACCTCGCTTTGTGAGCATCACCTTGCTCCTCTGAGCTGTGTTCCCAGCTGGCTGGTGCAGGTGGCTGCTGTGGGGTGAGCTGCAGCTGGCCCTGACTGGGGAGGGCTGTGGGGGCACACCTGGAGCCAGGCACGGGCTGGTCCCTCACCCATGAGGAGACCTAGTGGGGCCAACACAGGGCTCACCTCATAACACATGTACTCCACCTGTGAAAGCTGCCTATGATACGTGCATGTAGCCAAGGCAGTAAGGTGCCTCTTGGAGTGGGGAGGAGATGCTTTCTGTGTCACTGCAGATTTAGCAAAGAGATTGGATGCGTTGGTGTGGCACTGAGTGGGTGGGTGACAGCGTGAGCAGTCAGCACCGTCCTGTTCATCCTGGTCCCTGTGTTGGTGCTGGGAACTGAGCTGGGGAACAAGTGCCTTTAAGTTAATCATATGCTTCTAATGCTATGTTTTTGTTGTGTTGTTTTTTAGTGCCATCTAGAAATAAGCTTTCTCATAACCCCCCGCTGGTCCAGTGCTCGCTGTGCTGTGGTAACACCACAAGCCCCTGAGGGAGGTCAGCAGCCATTGCAGATACTGGACAACCAGCACTTGTCATGAAAGGTTCTTTCACCAATGGCTTCTCACCCGTAAATGTAAAAAGAGGTAAAAGTGGATGTAAGAATGAGAAGAGAGACCGCACTGAGCCACTTTGAACCTCGGTGCCTTGAACATCCACTGGAGGAGCAGCTTCAGAAGCTCTCCTAATCTTCCTGGAGCTGTGACACCCTCAGGCAGCACGTGCTTAGAAAGCTGCAGTGTGTGAGCTCAGCTGGGCACTGTCCTTAGCTGGGGATGTGAGGTGCCAGGTGAGAAGCCAGAGCACACAGCAGCAGTGAGAGCTGCTTAACCTGGTATCGCTCTGCTTTGCTGCTTTGACCTAATAACGTGCAGGTATTTCTCGTGCTTTAGATGTGTAGCTGAAACTCACAGGCTGGTTGCTACTGGAGCATGCTGTTAAGAAATTTTACTACAGCACACTTTGAATTCACATTGATTTTACAGAAAAAGAGTTTGAGACTTCTCTTTTTTTTTTCGAGTGAGAAGCTGCTGTTCTGAGCGCGATGCTGTGGCATGCTGCTTGGAATTTCCCTTGCTTTCTATATATACACATGCAGCAAAGCCACAGGAAATAGAAGTTTAAAAAAAACCCAGCCATAGAACATAGGTATCTTCTTGAACAAATGTTATTCTTGTCATTGGTTTTATCATTAGTGAGCACTTAATCGTCAGGCGTCACTTAAGGCTTGTTTTAAAAGATCAGATGCCCTATAAATCAGTTGAGGGGGAAATGCATGGCCTTGTAGTTGCTGAAAAATGAGAGGATTTCTAGGCTCTTGGTTCTGTAGTTCTGTGCTTGCTGTGCTACAGAAGGCAACTTTATTGTTGATCTTCTTTCTCTTGGGGCTTTTGGGGTGGGGACTCAGTGCTGAGGTTTCTCCCAGTTGTCTCTTCTGTGATTCAGTGAGTCACTCTTGCCTACAGTTGCTGTCATGATAATCTGCTGAGGGCCTATTTCTGCATGGCAACAGGCATAGTCTGGCGTTATAAGTAAACAGCATTTACTTTAAAATCCCATCCAAAATATGGCATCATAAAATCCAGCAGCCATGAAGACTTAACTAGCCAACACTCAGACTGAATCTGTGGTCTGAAATCGTCGTTAGTGAGAGAACTGCTCAGGAGCCCCGAGCCAGTCCTGGAGAGCAAAACTTGAGGAAGGTGATTCTGAAGAGGGAGCAATTCTAGGAGAAGGGATGGACTTAATCACGAAGGTAGTTGGGCAAATACACCCAGGCATCTCTGAATGTGTGATAGCACATTCATACAAGATGGTTTCCTGTCTCCTTCCAGACTCCACAGGCCTACAGGGGTACATCTGCCAGCCTTTCAGTACTGTTCTGCCTCTCGAGTGAGGGTGCTGCTCATCAGTGCCGAGAGACTGACAGCAATCAGAATGAGCCCATAACGGGGTTTGGTTACATTGGATGCCTTGGGCAACTGGTGCAGCAAATAAGGAACTGAGTCCCATGTGGTCATGCAGACTTCTTGCACGGTTTCAAGAGTCTGTGCAAATTTACAAGTGTGTTTTCAGTGAACACATGTCGTACAAATGGCTACTGAAAGGTCATACAGTTTATGCTGTTCGAGTTGCTTTCATTCCACGCGGTTCCTTTCTTACTCACGCACTGTCATTGCTTTCTTTTGGGAAAGAAGCTGCGTTGCTTTCACTGTTTGACCAATCAAGATACACACGACATGGAGAGCAACCCAAGTGGCAGAGAAAAAACTACATGAGGCCAAAGGAGCTTTTCTTAATGTATAAAGGTTTGTCTAATGAGATGCAAGGCAAGAGAAATTACCTATTGAGAGATTAGCTGTGTGCCACAGGAAGTTTAATCATATTTTTCTCAGCGTATATTCTGGGTGCTACATCTAATCTCAAAGACCTTAAAAGGCAATGTTTGAAATGGTCACCATAAAGAAGAAAAAAGAAAGAAAAATCTCTTCTACTTCTTCCAGCTGTTCTGTACAAATATAGACTGAGTGAATGCACAAATCCTCTTCAAGGAAGCAAAGCAGAAGATGGGGGTGGTGTTAAAGTAAGGTGGGTGGATTTCTTTGGTATATTTGTCTGTGCACCATCCAGCTCTGACCTACTGAGAAATACTGGAGCTGTGGCTGAGAAAAACCCTCCAGCCCCAGCGTGTAGACATTGTTATGTCTAATCCTTCTTCTTAAAACAACTTCCTCATACAGCTGAGGGATTATCTCCAGTGTAGACAGGACGTGAAGAAATTTAAGCTAGCAATGGCCTAGTCACAAATGTTGTGCAGCAGGGTAGGGCATTAAATTTACTCCCATGCATCTGAAATGTCATTTGTCTTCTAAAATGAGTGATTTTCAACATATTTGAATATAGTTTGAGATGCTGGTTATCGCTGCAGGAATGGAATAACTCATACCTGAAACCATGACATTTAGTTAGCCAATAAGGAGCAGACTCTTTTACACTTAAATACACTAAAAGATAGTTTTGACTACTAATACAGTAAAGTGACTGCACAATCATTTTTATTATAAAAAATACTTAAGTAAAATTGGAATACAGTCAATAATTACACAAATGTGTAAATTCTTTATGGCACAGAAAAAAAAAATAAATATCCCTGTACATTGTTTCTGTGCAAAGAGACAGGCTAGTGTTAGTCAATAACCAACCAGCCCTTCAATTCTTCCTTGACTTCTGATTGCAGTTGAAAATAAGGATTTTCCAGTTCAGCTTCAATCTCCAAGAAAATACTTTTACTTTAAATCCAGATAAAGTACAAGATTCCTCTTATCTTGTGCCAAACGGTTCCTTTCCCCATTCTTCAGCATGTGCTGTTTGGAAGAGAATGATGTTTTCAAGTTCAGTGACTCTTTTTCCACAAGCCTTCAGACTGTTGTGAACAATCAGACTCAAGAGTCAAACTGCAATTTAAAGGCAGTTACCACTACATCTTGTTTTCTTTAGTTCATAGTAGAGTTTGCATTACACTTGCTGCTTGCATTGCTTGCAATTGTTAATTTCTTCACGAAAACATTTTGCTTTTTCTTCAAGTCTTTTCATAGAGTCCATGAAAAGGTGAAATCAAATAAGAGGTAGATCCTGTTTGTCCTCCTAGTTCCTAAGAGATGTCCATTTAAATTATTCTGGTGTAGGACCATAGGAGATGGGCCACGTTTGACTGTCTATAGAGTAGTGATTGATTTATGTGCCTCATATCACATTGTCATTGACAACATTCTGTAACATGCTTGAGAAATTCATCGCTGAGTTCATCACTGAAAAACCTCATACAATGAGGACATCTAAGTTCACCCTGTGCCCTGCCCTCTGATCCTGAGTTTCCATTGTCTGCAGGTGGGGAAGTCTGTTCAGACTGTGAGGCTGTTCTTCTTGCACCTGGTTGGCCTGGGCTGCTGCCTCGTAGGTGTTCCACTTTTGTCTGTACATGCGTATGATTTTGGTTACCAGTGTGAACTCTGAAGCGACTACTTGTGTCTCTGGAGTCCTAGAAAGAGAAAGAAGAGCTCTTGAGGAAAAAATAAAACAAAATGAAATGAAGTAAAAGTCTATCTCCAAAATAATTTTATCACCTTAATCTGGAACGTGGCTTATGTCTTTACCTGACGATTTGGAAATAGGCAACATTTTTAAAGTTCTATTAAGAAAAAGCAGGCTTGTAGAAAACAGGGCAGAGCCAGCATGAGACTTTAAAGACACCACTGTTACAAAAGTCAATTTGCCCTCTCTTCCTTATAACAATTCACTATTACTGTGGTCAATGAAAAGAGGGAAAATGGGCTGGAAAGAGATATGTATGTAGTGGGATGAATTTCTACTACAACACAAAGCCATGAACCAATAGTTTGTGATGCTGCACTGAACTGAAAAGGTTTTAGAAGTACTAAGATTTCTTAATGTTTTCCTAAGAGTACATTGTAGATGAGATGTTCTCATTTGAAAAACTTGTTTTGCCTGTTTACCTTCTTGCTTTCTTGTCTTCTTGCTAGCTGGTGTTGCAGACATGAAATTTCCTGCTGAAGTTCTTGTATTTTACTCTGTGCTCGTTCCCTGTCTGATCTCTCTGACGTGAAATCATCTTTATAAACTAGGACCTGAAAAAGAATTATGTCAACATTTTAGTAAGAGTATGGCAGGTGAGATTAAATAGAATCATAGAATTACCAAGGTTGGAAAAGACCTAAAAGATCATCCAGTCCAACCATTCACCTATTAGCAATAGCTCCCAAATAGTTGGGGCTGAGACTCTGATTTGTAAGCATTTCTTTCCAGAATCTCAGACCATCTCTATCATATCCATGCTTTAAATGCAGCTGTATTTCTTTTTCAGATCTTACATATTGTAATATTTTGTCAAATACAGACATAAAAATACTGTAATGGCAGCAGAGCTGCTTGTAATCCTTTAGGGAGGGTTTCTTTTTCAAGTGTTATTAAGTAGCCCAGTGAGACAAGTGGCAAAAGGGAAACATTTGAGGTCTGGCTAAAAAGAAATTATTCCCAAATCTAGGGGAAAAAAAATAAATAAAAATAAGAAGTGAACCTGTTGCTCCAGCATTTGTATGCGCTCATTATCTCCTTCTCTGGCCTTCTTCACTTCTTCTAATTCTCTCCTTGATTTTTTGCACTCATTCATTTTTTCTTCCAGTAGCTTGTTCAGCCGGACTATCTCCTTCTGCATCAGCTCAGAATTGGTTTGTGCTGAAGCTACGCCGTGCTGCTGCTCCAGCTGCGACTTCAGCTCTTTCAGCTGCAAGTGGAGCCGCTTCACATACTCATCTCTACTAGCATCGTACTTTTGCCATTTTGCATTTAAGTCTTCCACCTGAAAGAGCACCCAGTAGCGTCACAACATGAAGATGCAAACTTCCAGGCCCTCATAGATTGTCTATACAGGCAGGACCCAAATTTCTCTATGTATCTAGTACATAGTACACTGTCTCAACCACCAACTACCAATGAGCTACTCCATGGGAGAGCAGAAGGTCATTAACCCATAAACTGGGTCTCCATAGACAGCTGTCCCCATCTGCCAAGTCACAGAGATGGTATTAAATCATATGGAATGCAAAGGGTTGGTAGTCACCCCTGAACTAGTGCCATTCTACTGGAGTGGAATATCAATGCAGGGAAGGAATAAGAAAGCCATTTCCTTCTGCATTGTATTTTTAATAACTAAAATAGATTTAAAATAACATAATAAGCTGTTCTTGGCCAAGAGAACAAAGACTGCCATGAAAGGACTAAAACCATTGTGGAATTGCATTAAATTGGCCTTTAAGTTTGGAACAGGTAGGCCTGGTTAACCCAAATACTGTCATTCAAAATAATCCAATTCTTACTTAATAAAAAATGAAGTACTCACGTGAGCTACTTTTTGTTTTAACATTCTGTTTTCCTCTTGCAGTTTGCAGATAAGGGCTTGAGGTGAAGTTTCATTGTCTAATACCTGTAACTTTCAGATAAAGAAAGCGTTATTAAGCTACGCTGTTGTACTGGAGGTCGTTTCTTTTATAAGTACTTGGTATCAGTAATACAAATATGTACATCTGCCTCCTTGCTCTCTATTTTCCTATATAAGAGGACAGTCTACAGCTTTTCATCTTAATAAGCACCATGTAATCAGGTTTGTTTGTTTTTAACTGCCTCAGTATTCCTTTTAAATGTCTGTGTGGTCTCATCATATCTCACTCAAAGCCTCCTGAAGCAACAAGGCCAGTAACACACACTTCACCTGCCAAAGGGTCTCCAGTGCTGACAGCAGCACTTGGCAGTTGACATGAAGTTATTGGAAACCACGTATTTGGAGTGGGGAAAATGCATGACAAGGGCACAAATGTGTCTTCATCTTGCTCTGCTCTTACTGTCAATTTTGGCTACTATGAGAAAGTAAGCGGCTTTTTAATAGTAATTTCTAAATCGACAAAAGGACACCAGTTTTTTTTTATACGGTTGTGACATCTGCTTTAAAAAACCCCAGTGTACGTGAGTAATACAGAGCACTTTTGTACAAAATTCCCTAGAATCAGCTAGTACTTGCCTCTGAAATTTCTCTTCAACAGGGAAGTCCCCGCTGGACAAGGTTAGCTGGTTATTACATACATCAAAGTCAATCAAGTTTCCTGTCTATCAATTATACCGTGTATGAGAATACTGGAAGTTTCAAGTCCCTTATGAAGTCTTTTCTTCTTATACCAACCCCACCTCTGTTTCTTACAGGTAGTTTTAGCACGACTAAGTTTCCTCTGGAAGTGCTCCTTGAGTGTTTAACAGAGTGGAAGTGACTTACACACGCACATATCACAAAATCATTGGTGCACAATCATCTGAAACACAGCTGCACCACTACATGATCAAAATCACCCAACAGAACAACACATGCTATGGAGTGCTACAGCATCTTACTCATCCTATCTGGTTTTAGAGGCAGCATCTCTAATTTTACTCACTTATAGTATTTTCATGAATTACTTCATCACTGCAACCCTCTGTGAGTTCTGGAAGAGTGGAACAACACTCTACCCTGCACTGAAAAGCTTCAACTAAGGTGACGATGTTGTGAGGCCACAACACTGTGTGGCAAAATCCAGGTGTTTGCAGCTCCTCCGCTCCCACCAGGGACGTTTCTACCCCTTCCCTACCATGAAGCAGTTTGTCAAACACACCGGCTGGAGAGAAACATCATCTCAGAGTGGGAGGGCAAAGGGGAACCCCAGAGCAAAAATAGGTAAGACATTTTGACCCGCTCTTTCCTAACCAACCTCCTGTAGCTCCATACTACGCGTGCAAAGCCACGTGCCATAGAGTTGTTAATAGAAACACTACTTGAAAAGAATTATTCCTTATTCTGTGATTTAGATGCTGTCAGCAGTCATCACGTATCAGCTTCAAAAACACAGCACCATCTAGTGATGCACACATTCTTCAGTCTCAGGATGGTATCTGCCTGCTGGACGTGCAGGGAAGAATTGCAATCAGTGAGTCAAATTATCTGAAGGCGTGTTTCTCACTGCTTCCCAATTATAACTATTGTATTATAACGAGTACCTCAGAAGCTAGTAGTACGTGCACAAAACATAGCAGCTGTAAAGATACCTGATTAGATCTTTCAGTAGCAATCTGGTCATCCGAATTCCCCTTCTCTTTTCTTTGCTTCTCTTCTAAACATTTTGCCAGATGTTGACACATTTCTGCTGTGGATGCTAATTTACGTTGAAGTTGGTGAGTTTCATCAGTCAGCGACCTGCACAGAACATCACTGGTGGCCTGAGCCTTCTCCCGCTCTGCCAAGCTCTTCTGAAGTCGTAAGATTTCTCTCTCCTTTTCGTATGGAGGCTGATTTATCATCTGCTCTATCTCTGCGTTTTTCTCCTCTAGCTGCTGATTCAACTTCTGCACCTCCTAAACGTAAGGGAGGAGGAAGTTATTTAAAGCGTAGTGAAGACAAAAGCCAAAGCATAAGATAGAACTTTAGATTGCAGCAGTTCCACATTGCTCCTATACTCCCTGCAAAGTACTTAAGGTAAAAATAGATCCATTCTATATAAATGCACAACCTTAGAACTGTTGTTGAATCAAGACTGTGGGTCATCCACATTGCAGCAAGTTGTTAGCATCAAACCTATGTTCTCTGAGAGGGAAGAAGGCAGCTTACAGACAGGTATGACCGCACTCAAGCAGCATGCACTCATACTATACCAGTCCTGACTCTGCCAAAAGCAGCCTGTGCCCAGCATCCTCAAAAAGCAAAGGATGCCAGTGAGTGGCAGATCTCTGCAGGACCAATGCTGCCCTGGGTGCCAGCACAGACATTGAGCAAGCAGTCAAGCTTGACTCGACCCCCCCCAGTCCTTTAGGAGCATCGAAGTCAGAGGAAGCACCGCCACCACATGGGGCAATGACTTCAGAAAGTGTCTTTTTGTCATTATTTTTAGTGGCAGTGATTTCAGCATTGTATTTCTAAAGAAGTAATTTTCAGTCTAACTTACAGAAATAGCACTCGTTCTTATTACTAACACATTCTTTCATATGGTGCTGAATTTCCCCTTTGCTACAGATTAAAGGTATTCAGCATCAGACTTTGGAACATATTTGGATCCCACTGGTCTGCAAGCGCCACTAAGATCAGCTCTTACTACAAATTTCCAGACCTGAACACATTTACATGTGTTGTAGGTGAGCGTCATATGTGGAAAACGTTTTGTACAAACATTAGGTCAAGAGAGGGCTTATGACAAAAACACTTGTTTCAATTTTAAGTACTGCTTCTTGGGTCGGAAATTCCTCCTTTATACGGCTTCATACAGAAAGAAAGGCTTAGAAATTCTTCAAGCATTCTTAGACTGAGCATGGGAAAGTCTTAGCGGCAGCTCCAGAAATAGGTCCTGGGGGTGGGAGGGGGCACAGCTCTGTGCTGCATCAGAAAAGGGATCCAATCTCCCCCTGTCTGCCTCGTCACTATGCAGAGTGCAAAGCTCCTAATGCTGAAGTGCTTTCACTGTCAACACAACGCCAGCCATTGCTTTCACAAAGATAATGGAGAAAGCGGCATTACCCATCATCTGTACTTCATTTGTACCAACTGTTGCTACTTCATCTGGTGCAAGGAGTTTATAGCATCTTCTGAGCTGGAGGGGAGCCTTAAAGGCCATCTGGTCCAACTGCCCTGCAACGCACAGACACCTCCAGCTCCACGAGGTGCTCAGAGCATCCTGCCTGTGTCCAGGGATGGCACTTCCAGCAAGGCTGGGCAACCCCACCACCACTATTGTACAAAGCTTTATTCTTTATACCTCATCTAAACCTCCCCTCTTTTAGTTTGAAACCATTTCCCCTTGTCCTATCCCAACAGATCCTGCTGAAGACTCGGTCCCCTTCCATCTTATACCCCCCCTTTAGATACTGAAGGGCCACTCTCAGCTCTCCCACAGAATGATCCGGGTTGGAAGGGACCTCAAGGATCATGTAGTTCCAGCCCCCCTGCCTGGCAGGGCCACCAAACATACACCTTTACTAGATCAGGTTGCCCAGGGCCCCGTCCAACCTGGCCTTGAACACCTCCAAGGACGGGGCATCCACAGCCTCCCTGGGCAGCCTGTTCCAGGGCCTAACCACTCTCCTAGTAGAGAACTTCCCCCTAACATCCAACCTAAATCTTCCCTCTTTCAACTTAAAACCATTTCCCCGTGTCCTGCTATTGTCAGCCCTTTCGAAGAGTTTACTCCCCTCCTGGGAGTAAGTTCCCTTCATGTATTGAAAGGCTGCAATGAGGTCACCCTGCAACCTTCTCTTCTCCAGGCTGAACAAACCCAACTCCCTCAGCCTGTCCTCATAGGGGAGGTGCTCCAGCCCCCTGATCATCTTCCTGTCCCTCCTCTGGACCCTTTCCAAAATCTCCATGTCTTTTTTGTACTGAGGGCTCCACACCTGGACACAGTACAACAGATGGGGCCTCACAAGAGCAGAGTAGAGAGGGACAATCACCTCCCTATCCCTGCTGACCACCCCTCTCCTGATGGAGCCCAGGGTCCCATTTGCTTTCCGGGCTGCCAGAGCGCACTGCTGGCTCATGTTGAGTCTTTCGTCCATCAGGACCCCCAGGTCCTTCTCTGCCGAGCTGCTCCCCGGAGCCTTCTGTTCTCCATGCTGAGCAGCCCCAGCCCTCAGCCTGTCCTCGAGTAAAGCAACACAGTAAAGCAGCTCCGCAGCTCCCCGCACTCCTCACCTTGTTCAGCGCCTCCACTCTGAGCCCCGAGAGCCGCTCGCTGTCCCTCAGCCGCTCCCGTTCCTGCTCCAGCTGCTCCAGCAAACTCTCCACCAGCGAACGTGCCGGCTCGGCCCCTTCCCCTCCAGCCCCCGGCTGTTGTTGCTGCTGCTGCCGGGCCAGGCTGCCCCGCAGCTCCCGCACCGTGGCTTCCTTGGCTGCGAGCTGCAGCTGAAGGTGCTTGAGCTGCTGCGCGGACTCGTGGTACAGGGTGCAGAGCGCGTTGTACCGGGGCACTTTGCTCTTCAGGCTCCTGTTCTCCCGGTGCAGCTTTTCCAGCGTTTCCTCCACCTGCCTGAATCGTGCCACCAACGGGTCGGTGCTGCCGGCCTCGCTCACCGAGCACATGGCGGGGGACGGGCTCTGCAGTATCCCGGCCAGGTGCATGGAACCCTCGGACACGGTCCGACGGCTGCTCGGCGCTTCGTTCTTCCGCCTCCCCCAGCGCAGGAAGAGCCGCCCGCCTTTAAAGCCGCGGGCCCCGCCCCGACGCCGCTTACGGAGCGGGGAAGCCCGCAGCGGGGCGACCTGCAGGCGGCAGCGGGCGGCAGAGCGGGGGAAGCCCGCGGTGCAGGGAGCCGGGATGGGACGGGATGGGAGCCGGGGGGAGGGAGAGGAGGAGAAAGAGGGGGGTTACGGCGCTGAGAGCCGCCGGGAGAGGGGCTGCCAGCGCAGCACCGCCCGACCTTGCGAAAGAGCCGCGCCAACCAGAGGAGCTGCGGGGATTTCCGGGCGCAGGAAGGGGACTTCCCTCACCATCATCACCATCACCTTCATCACCATCACCATCATCGCCATCACCATCATCACCATCACCCCCCTGAACACACCTTGGCCCGCGCCCACCCTGCGCACGGACAGCAGCGCATATTGGCATCAGTGGAGCCCTGAATACATGCGGGTTTTGTTTGCAATGCTCAATAAATGCACGTCTGTGCGCAGCGACATCGTTATTCAACAAGGCTCTGTAGGTGCGGATATGAGGGAGGGCAGAGCAATGTGTGAGCTGCGCTGGTAGCGGCCACCACGGAGACACCGTGAAGAATTGGTGTAAAATATGCAGGAGTCAGGACAGGAGGCGTGTAGAAGAGGTTAAGCTGTGGAGCCCAGGTGGTACTGGATTCATTTCAGCCCATTGTGAAGGCTGTGCTGATGCAAAAGAAACATTTTTCCCTGTGAGGACAATGAAGCTCCTACTTCATTGCATTCATTGCTTTCAAAGCATTGAAACTGCTTTGAGCAGTTAGGGATGTCCCAACATGAAGTATCGTCTGAGTCAATGGATCAGTGACAAAAAGAAAGCCATTATTCGGTTACCTCAATACGAAAACCGGATGCAGTAGAGTCATTAAGGTTGGGAAAGACCTCCATGATCACCTCGTCCAACTTCAGCCCATCCCCACCATCCCTCAGTGCTACATTGACCCTTTCCTTGAACTCCTCCAAGGTCGGTGACTCCACCACCTCCCCGCAGCCCGTTCCAATGCGTCACCGCTCTTTCCGAGAAGGAATTTTTCCTAACAACCAACTCAAAATCATCAGTTAGTTCTGCTATTTATAAAAGCACCAGTTGAACGTTATGGAAAGTTATAGAAGACCCCGTGTGATGGGAAATGGTGAAGTGCTTGTCAAAGAAGGTCTGCGGTACAATTGTTATCCCATCCTTTTGTAACACTGATACTCTGTGATTGCACACTGAAAAGTGCTGTGTGCAGGAATGCAGTTCTTGATCCTTTAATTGAAGACACGGTTGAGTCTATGAAAGGGTCTTTGAGCAAAGGCAGAGGAAAACACCACCGGCTTGGGGGAAATCTGCCCTGCGTAAATCCTGAGTGAGAAATGGATCCCTGATGTTCTTGGGAATGCCCTTGGGTGACTGTTCCCTTTTGTCATTTCTGAAATGTGGAGGAATTCTCGGGAATTCAGTGACTGGGAGCTGTGCCAGATGGTGAGTCAGACCCCGCCGTGTGCTGCTGGTGATACGGCTTTTCCTGGATTGCCTTCAGCTGGGCACGTTTGCTGATAAAGCAGCTGAGTGGATCAGCAGCTGAGTGGTGCCGTGTCGGTTCTCAGTTCGTTAAGTGCAGCGGTTTTGATTAGCAGGTAACTGTGTGAACAGCAGATGTGTGGCTCTGTGTGGCTTTGTGCAATGGAAATGCCTCTCTTTCCATGCCTCGCTCATCTCAGCTTGCAGTGTTCACTTCAACCCTTTCCCAGACTAAGATGTAGCAGTGCATCAAAACCGTATCAGTCAAATTTAACCTCACATAAATTAAAAGAAACGTTAACAGAAGTTATTTAAAATCATTTATTTTCATGTATCATAACCCACAATTACAATGTCTGCATATGAACAGAAGAGATGAGGTGCTCCCTAGGAACAAAAAGGAGATAAAGCAGATCGGGGGAAACTGGTAAGTGGGAAATGTGAACGGTGTGGCTAGATTGGGTGAAGTGTTTGTAGACATGGGAGGGGGCTCATTTTTATATGCCATTTTGAAACATGAGTTATTTGTAGTGTTGGTAAGAAATAGTTTATAAAAATCATAGCTGAAAAGATTAATTCCTCAGCTTCCTTTGCTGTTGACTTTTCAGGGCAACCAGGAGTAAAAAGCCATTGCTGGCTTATTGGCCCCAGTGACATCTCCTGGTATGTCTCCAAATACCCATCACTATATAAGATGCCCAACTCAGAGCCCTGCGTGTGTCTGACAGTCTGATTTTTGTGCTAAACGAAGACAGCGCTTCTACGTATGTGACTCATGGGTTAACACTAATCTGAAGCCGTGTTTACGGTTCTTCTGTAAACATCCTTTATATACATTACCGTGTTGGCTGTTCTGTGAATTCGCTGTTCTACATGTTTTACAGTTGGAATGGGAAACCTGAGAGGTTACTCTGGGGACGTTCAGTACTCCCAGGCTGGGTGATCTCACTGCTATTACGTACATATGTGGTTATTTCTCTGCTTTGGGTTTCTGGTACGGATTGCAACATTCTTCTTTCAGTCATGTTTTCAGTTTATACACATAGAATATTTGGTGTTGTTAGGAGAAATAGCGTGGTTTTCATTTATTTCTGGTGTAAGTTTTTCCATGTGTTTTATGTCCAATTTGAACTTTGGAGGATGCCAAAACCAGAATTGTTTTGCTGTTTAGGGCAAGTTCCCAAGACCCGTGTTCCTAATCACAGTGTAGCTGGAATAGCCAGAATGAGGAGCCATGAAGTGGGACAGATCTGAAGCAATCCACTTGCTTTTCACTAACTCTTGCCTTTGTTTGGACTTAGGCAGTTCAGCTTCATCTTTCTGGGTGGCAGTAGATAAGCAGGATATGCACTTCTGCATGTCTTATTTATGTCTTTGGATCAGTTTGATATCCAAGCAATAGTCTTTCTGCTTTGCTCTCTTACACTTTGGTGCTTTTAGATCTTTGCTGCATTTCACCTTTTGGTTCAGGTTTACCTGTCTTCTGATGGATATGACTTCTGCTCAGCAGTTGTTCTACTTCAGGCCCTGCTCTAGTTTCTTAGAAACATAGAATTCTTAGAGTTGGAAGGGACTTTTAAAGGCCATCTAGTCCAACTTCCCTGCAGTGAACAGGGACATGCACAGCTACACCAGGTTGCCCAGTTCTTGGTCCAGCCTGGCCTTGAAAGTCTCCAGAGATGGGGCATCAACCACATCACTATGAAACCTGTTCCAGTGCCTCACCACTCCCACTGTAAAAGACTTTTTCCTTTTATCCAACCTAAATCTACCCTCTTTAAGCTCAAAACCATTTCCCCTTGTTCTGTCACCACAGACCCTGCTAAAGAATGTGTCCCCTTCTTTCCTTTTGTTGTTTATTAAACTAAGGGGTTTGCCCATCATTTCTATTCCTGGTGAGGAGTGCTGACTTGTGTAGATCATAGGATGCTTTCTCTGAATTTTTGTGCTCTGCTGAATACTTTGGGCTTTGAGCTGATTCTTGTTACCTATCCTGAAGCTCCAGGTCTTTTTTAACACACAAAAAAAGAAAAGTAGGTGGGGTGGAAGAAAAGAAAGAAAGAAAAAAGAAATTAAAGAAAAAAGGTGTTTTATCCATGGCTAAATGCCAGTCATCGTATTGTAAGATTGGAAACAAAAGGTTGCAGGTGAAAATCTGATTCTGTGTGAATTTATCTGGTACATTAACACCACATTTTGAAGCTTCTGAGTGCAGGTTCTGTGCTATCTCTGATCCAGACCACTCATTCTAACTAGAACATCCGTTGATACATTTCTTATCTTCAGTTTTTCTGACCTAAAGAACAAACAGATCCCTTGGGTTTGATGAGATAAATGTTTGATTTACATGTTGTAAGTATTTGTTTTAAATGGATGACTGAGAATGGAATTTTCCCATAAGAAACCTCAAAAGAAATCATACTTGAGTAGATGGCTCTGTGTGAACAGATGAACAGAGATACTGGAGGCTTCTTAGGATGTCCTTGTACTAGATGGTACTGAAATAGTGACCAGAAATAGAAGTCTGAAGAAGGGCTGAGAGGCTTTAAGTGAATGGAGCAAGAATGTGGAAGTGCCCTTACTATGCCATGCGTTCTCCCCTCCCATACCATACCACTTCCACATGAATAACAGCATTTACCCAAATTCTCTTTAGATTCCTGCCTCTCACGACATTACCTGGTCTCCCCTCAGCCTCTTTTTTCCCCAGACTAAGAGCCCCAGTTCCTTCAGTCGCTAATTAATCTTAACTGTAGAAATATTGTCCATCACATTTTAAAGTAATTTTGACACTTCCTACTCTCAAAAAGTGTTCAAGGAGTGTGAACAGACAGCATGGCTGGGTAGGCTGTGTACCAGTACCTGTTCAGCCTCAGCACAATGAAGGTGCCCAATGTGGACATGCAGGTAAGTGTGGTTAGGGGAAATTAAAGCAGCAAACCACAAGAAACATCCTTCTTGAAAGTGGTATCTCCTTAAAATTGCCATTGCAATGTTTTTTGTGGGTGTCCTTCAGAGGTAAGGACTCAAATTTGCCGCTCAAGAGGAATAAATCTTGTTGGATATGAATAGCATGCTTTCTCTAGCTAATTATGTGTATGCAACGTGTTATGTTTGTTACAGAATTACTGTGTTTTAGAGCAGATGACTTGGGCAAAATTTGCCCTAAGCTTCAGAGGATGGTCTACAAGGAATTCAAGAGCTGTAATTCTCTTCTAAGTTCTTGATGGGAATGACTAGTATATTTAATGGGTAGGGAGGTCACCATCTAATGGATTGAGTTTGAGAATATAAATGGAGAACTACAGCACTAATTTCTAGCATCTCTTCCCCCGAGCTTACTGCCTGACTTTGAGTAAGTCTTTTCTTCTGTTATGCCTGTAGTCCATCGCATGTGCACCACCATTACTGTCACTTACATATAAAGCTACATTTCGTAGCAGTTCTATCTGAATTTCTGTAGCTATGGCGATGGCCATTAGTTGACCCAGGAGCTTTAAAAAGTGAAACATAATCTCTGTCATTTCTGATTTCCTGTGATCTATCCAGGAAGTGTCTCAGAATGAAAGAAAAGCTACAAATTTGCCAGATAATGAATCCAACTCTTTGTTCACGGTTCTTTCCTATAGGCAAAATTATAGGTTTCTTGTAAACTTAAAGGAAGTGAAGGGGTTCACTAATGTAATAACGAGAGCTTCCAAATGGTTGATCGGTGTTTGAGGAGTAAATTGGCCATTATTGGTTATCAGAGATACTGTGGGGCACTCTACAGTTGACCCTTTGGTCAGTGTGGATCAGCTGTGCTCACCATGTCCCATAGCAGCCTCATGCCCAGCCCCAACAGAGAAAGCCTTGATGCTGTACAAGCACTGCTCAGCAATAACTTAAACACCTGTGCATTATCTGTATTTCTTCAGTCATAAAGCTAAACCACAACACCACATGGGCTGTTAGGAAGAAAATCAGCTCCACCGCAGAGTTACTCCAAAAAGAGATGGTGAAGGACACTGCTGTTTTGGAGCATTTGAAGGCTTTTTCAAATTTCAATTAAAAGAAAGCAATGACAAGTGGCAGGACTAGGGGAAATGGCCTCAAGTTGCACCAGGGCAGGATTAGGTTGTATATTAGGAAGCACTTCTTTACAGAAAGGGTAGTTAAGTACTGGAATAGGCTCCTCGGGGGGGTGGTTGAATCGCCATCCCTGGATGTGTTTAAGAGCCGTTTGGATGTGGTGCTCAGGGATATGATTTAGCAAAGGGTTGTTAGAGTTAGGGTACTATGGTTAGGCTGTGGCTGGACTTGATGATATTCATGGTCTTTTCCAACCTGGGTAATTCTATGATTCTATGATTCTATGTCAGATAGTAGGGCCAGAGTTTCTGTGTGACTATTGTGATAGAAAAAATGGTGGTTAGGACAGAAAACAATTACTGTTTCCTCCCCATGTTCACTTATAGATTAATGCCAAGCTGTACTGGAAGGTTATACTTGAAGTAAAATGTTCAGTCCCTCCTTTTCCCATCTCTGGGAGCAATGTTTCCAACCTCAGCAAGCATCTCAAAAGTGTCTCCTGCAGATCAGTGTAGCTAAATGGAACCAGATTCTGTGAGAACAACACCTTCAAAATGTATTGGCATATCTCCACAACAGCTGCAGAATGTTTTTGCCACAGTTGAACCATGATGCTGTCATGCCAGAGGCTTTTCTGTAGCGATTCTGGCAGAGCATGTGGCATTTAAAGGGCTGTTTTCGTTAGGGTCATCCCTGTGTGTTTATTCCTATGTTTTGTGGAGCAGTGAGGTGCTGTTCCTGCAGGTCGTGCAGCCAGCAATGGCTAGCTTGTCTTTGGGCTGGCTAGTTGAATGAAATGCATTGTGAGATGTGGTGAAATGGGTAAGCAACAGTGTATTACTGCCATTAATTCAGAAGGGTGATGCTGGGTAACTTGAACAAATGTCTCCAATTTGAGTTTTGATTTCAAATCTGCTCGGGAGATATTCTTCATTTTCCCAGCACGTGCATCACTGTTTTGAAAGTGATATGATGTTGATGTTTGGGAAAGATAAGCTGAGCAGATGAGTGCATGCAGCAACTGGCATGGAAGTGAAGTGGGAAATACTCACGTCTCTTGTGTTACACACAAGTGTGTGCTTTGGCTCATGGTGGTGATCCAAATAATGCTGTAGGTGGTTAATACACAGGGGCCATCCTGCCATGGTCACAGAATGTACCATCATGTCCTACAGCCCTGGGGTGCTGAAGGTATCTGTTGTACCAAAGTATCCATGATAACGAAGGGGTTGCTTTGTGTCCTCTACGTTTGATCTCACAACCTGAGGCACGTAGCATTTTTCCAAGCAGGTGGTTTTGGACCTGTATCTGCTATGCTCACCATGTTCTCTTTCACAAGAGGTGTTTGTGTGTGTTGCACTGTCTTAGTGATAAGAGAAAGATGAAAATTTGCCTTATGTATGAAAATGATGATCCTGTGCTCACTGGGAGGATTGGCGACACTTACCTGGTATTTCTCTTTCTAGAAGCTGCTGTCAGGCATCACTAACTGTATGTTGGGAGGTCAGCATTTATACACTGACCTCCTGCCATGTGTGCAACCTCCCATAAGTGGTGCTCCCTCTGTAAAGAGCATCTCTACTTGGATGCGCTTAATTTTTCATATTAATCTATGAGTCATGCTGGTGTTTGGTTGAATGTCTTATCACAGTGTTCTACATGTGATAGTAAGGCTATATAAAGTCCGTGCAGTGAATTTGGGTGCATTGCTTCTTGGATGCTTACTGCGAAAATGAAGTATGACGCACTTGTCAGATGTGATGCTGGACTCCATTCAATTTGCAGCATTCTGAACCTTATTTTCAATTGTATTTGTGCCGTAGAACACTGAGCACTGGAGTCTGTGTGCCAGGCAAGAGAAGCAGAAGCTGTAAGAGGGCAGCCCAAGCCCTGAGGTTTCAGTGCACAAGAACATGTCACGTTCCTTGTTCTGGAGGTCCCCTGTTCAGCCCGTGATCTGTCAGGCAGGAAAGTGGCAGTCACAGCTGTGTTCATGACTTTCTAAAACGTTCTCATCATTGGAAGAACTTGGACTGAACCTGGGCATGACCACATCAGTGCCATTACAGGAAAACTGCAGACAAAATTTGGTGTAGTGAGACTGAAGCACGTACTGAGTCATAGGCTCTAGAATATCTTTAGGATGCTGTTTGTATGCCTTTCCCGTTTGCATGATGCTGCAAACCGAAAGAAGTGATTCCCCGGGCTGAGAATGACTCTGCAGTTGTGTGATCGCTTTCCTGAGCCAGATGGGTTTAAAAATAGCTCTGCTTACTCAGATGTAGCTGATGATTGAAGAAAAATGCTGCTCCGTGGTAAGGATGGAACACCGTGTGTTTGTTTCCCATAAGCAAAGCAAACAGAAAGCAAAGTGAAAAAGAATTAAGGAGAGAACTCACAGCTTGCTTTTGGCACTTGGGTTGGGTCCTTTGTGAGAACAAGCTCTCCAAATTCCTTTTGACCTGTTCAACTCCAATGGCTTTAATGGGCACTAATGTGCAGTGTACAGAAAATCCCATTGCCTTAATGTGTCATTCCCGTATAAATACAGATTTTCCCATAAAAGTTAATGACAAACCTTTTGAAAGAAATACTCTTCTGATGCAAATGTTTTGGATTCAAAGCTTTGTTAGAATCACATTTTAAGTATTACATAGAAATTACTGTGTCACCTTAGGAGCTGGTTTTATATGGTTGGCTGGCAGCTGTGTGCTTGCATAGACACACACGGTGTGTGTTGTACTGTGTGGTCCTTGCAAATATAGCACTAAAGTGGTACCTCGTGCTGTAGGAATCTGGATGAGGAGTCCAGTTCTGTCAAGAACACTCATGAATTTTTGGGGGGTTTCTCTGGAGCCGTAGTTAAGAATTGAAGTATTGATGACTGAGAATGCTAATAATCATCTGATTTTCTTTGGAACAGTTTCATAGCAAAGCATTGTGGATCATGTCCACAGTCCCCTACACCCCTTTCCTTCAGATGCTCCTTGAGTTGCTGCATTGAAAAGAAACTGAAATGGAAGTAAGTCTACTGTGTTTTAGCTTTTTTTTAAATCCCATTAACACTGAGATGATTCACAGAGAGGTCAGGAACCAGAGGCCATTTCTGCGTCCCTTGGACAGGACAGACCAAGCTGACTGGGTGCCGGGACATCACATCATGATCGGTTTCAAGATCTCTTTCTGGTTGTTTTTCTCTACAAATCGAAAGGGATGGGAAGATTATTGTAGTCAGCAGCAGGAAAATGACTTTGAGAAATCCTCAAACCGAACTTTTGGCCCACAGGATTTTATTATTTATAGGAGCTTTTCTGTGGTAGTTCTTGGTGAGAAAATCTCTGCTTGGACTTCAATAAATGAAACAAGCAGGTTCTGGAAATCTTGATCTCTATTGAGCTATCATCCTACTCAAAACAAAAACAAGTTACTTCTGTGTTAATACAGATTTATGAGTGCTGTAATACAAAGAGGTCCTAATCATATTTTACAGTAAGATTTGTAAACATTTCCCCATTAGCAATTGTTCCTTTTCTCTGTCTCACTTTTGTACTTTTTTGTGATCTAAATAGGGGACTCTGACATGTGTGGTTTTCAGTAAACTAAAAGGAAGTGCATGCAGTGAGCTTACCAGGCGTGTCACCTCAACTTGACTCGCCTCATTGTTGTAGAGGCTGAGCTTTCTCATTCAACATGAAGAGAAGAATCCTTATTGCCTAATTAATACATGTATTCAGTAGAGCCCGTTATAAAGTGTTGAATAAAGCAAAACATACATCTTAATTGGTCCAGTTACCAGGAAACTGCTACAATCTTCTTAAATACCAGTGTTAGTTCAAATTTGTGATTTATATGCAACGCTAAAGTCAAATGTTATCTATCTATTTGGCTCAATGAAATATATTGCAAATTGCTATTGTTTATAGCAATTATAGTGATGATATTCCTTAGCATTCTTCATCTGCTCATGAAACTGGTTACAAAAGATAAATAAGTGTAAGTCAGTTCTTAAGGTGTAACTCTGTTTAGTGGTAGTAAATCCTGGATGAAGAAAAATGAGGGGACAAATAGAACCACAAGCAGAGGAAATTGAGTAAAGTAAAATATAAAGCAGCCAAAATAGATAAGAGTGTTATTTAGATATAACATTCTGGAGGTTGCTGTTTTTCAGGACTAACATCATAAGTGGAATGCTCTGTGGTACCTATTAGTTGTAAAGATCCATAGCTATGCTTCATAAGCAAGTTCTGATAGTAGCACTCATATTCCTGTGCTGTCTCCATGTGTTTTCTGTAGAAAGCAGATAGATACTTGGTGATCTTGCAGGTCCTTTCCAACCTTGCGTGATTCTATGATTCTAAGATATGAATCAGAAATGTCGAGCCAGCTGAAGCTGGTGCACCAACAGGACAATATGTTCTTCTGGAAGTTCTGCCTGTCACCATTTTCCCATAATAAATGTTACACTTTATGCCCTGCCTCCCTCTTTCCTTTTATGTTACCAGTAAAGGCTACCCTGTTTTTAGTAATGCTCTTTACTGTAGCCAATGTATGGAAAACTTCCACTTTCCTTCTAGAGAGGATACGCTATGTACCAGAGATTCAGTTCTTCCTCTCCCCAGTTTTTCTTTCTCATCTCATTTCAAATAACCCCAACCTCTACTTCAGATCTGGTTAATTTAAACACAGCACAGGAAAGCCATTGAAAGTAGATTTATCGTTCATCAGAGTTGATAGTCAGCCTGTATCTGTTGTCTTTCCCCACAATCGCTCAGGTTTCTGTTTCTGTCCTGCACTCTCATGTTCAGCCACCTGCCACATTCCTTCTGTTATTACAGTGTTACCAAAACTGCTGCTGGATGTTAACATAGTTCTGATTTATTTAAAAGGAATTTCAAAAAGTCTCCATCTGAGAAATCAAACTGAGCTTATGGAAGGAGCTGAGAAGTGATGCTATCAAAAAAAAAACAACCTCATCTACCATCATCAGTTTCAGTAAACTGCTGATCTAAAGAACATCAGGCAGCAGAGGGGTGTGTTAACCTTGCAACTGTTGATCATCGTCATTTGTAAGAGTGAGATTTTCCATTAAACAGCCTTTAATGTATTGGCAATGGTGTGCTACACCAAGTCTCAGCATCTGTGCATCTGGATGCGATAGACTTGGTTTTCTGGTTCTTACATCTGAAAGGACAGCAGAGCCAGCAGGATCGGAGCTGATTTGCATCTTCTGCTCAGAAGCAATTTGTTCTTAACAACTTCACATAATCAGTGCTTTCTCTATGGTTTGAAGTGATTTTATGTGACTTTCTCATATACAAATACCACCTAATTAATTTGACTCAATACATGAAAAACGTCTTTAAATGATCAGATGTCAAGTGGAGAGCCAAAGTATAAAATGCTGAGCAGATCAGTTCTCCTTTTGCTTCTTTGTGGCTGAATGCTGTAATTAGACAGATTAACATTTCATCTCTCAATTTAATCCTGCCAGGAGAATTGAATTACCCCTCCAGCACCCTCCTATAGCTGGTAATTGGCCATGGACAGAGAGAGGAGTCACTGCGCACGGGTTTGTTCAGGGACTCTCAGATCTATCATGTGAGTCACCCACAGGAGAAACCCTGTTGGATAATGCTGCTTTTGTCCGTACACATTGGTGTGTATTTTGAATTTTGCTTTGTTTGCTTTTCCCACACATTCATCAGAACTGTGATTATAAAGAGATTATATTTTTTCTTTTTTTTCCTGACTTTTTATCATCACCCATATTTCATGCACAGTGAATTGGTTTTCTGGGGGCTGCCTTTGTCACCCAACGTAGATCCTCACCTGAAATGAATTCCTTCTAAGTTAGCAAAGTCACACCCTTGCCTCTGAAGTTTGTGTTTGAAACTGATGCATGGTTTTAGTCTACATTTACAAGTACCCAGGGCTGATCTTCATGGAACCTTTGCAGCTGTGCCAGTTTGACACTGCACTGTATTATTTGAACTGTCACATGATTGGGGTGAATGTGTGTGATAACACTGTGTGAATGATTCTCTGTGGTCTCAGCCGTGAGCTCCTCGTTCATGTAATCAGTGTGTGCTCATTTCTCAAGAACTCTGCAATTGGAAAGCCTGATTTGATTGTCAGAATAATTAGGTAATTGGAGCAGAAGCTTCGGGGCTTCTGGTTTAAGATTGCTTTGGAGAAAAGCCCTCTTCACAAAGATTTCCTTGCAGTATTTTGTGGTCCCCATAGCTTCTAAAACATCTGTGCTCTTAGCAGTATTCTCCAAATTCTCAGATGCTCTCATTCTTTAATCTATCTGCCTCACATCTTCATTCTGCTGACTTTGAAGTTTACTGATCTGACATTGAATTAGTCCTCTACTCTACCAGCATCATCCCTTCAAGTCTCCACCATTTTATCTGTTCTTTCAGCTGCTTCTTATCATCTGAAGTAAGGTATCAGAGCATGATGGAAATAACGCTGGTGCCTCCTCTTCAAGTCTTTGCCCTATTGTGAAACAACAGCAATAATTAATACAAAGAACTGATCTAATCGTTGTCTTTCCTGGGGAAAAAAAATGAAACAATAATTAAAAAATAATAATTAAAATATATATATATATGTTCCTTCTGTTCATGATTTTTCTCTTCTATTTCAACTGGGGTTTTGCCCTTCAGATAGGTCTGTGGAATCATGAAGTTACAGATAGACTTCCATTTATGTAGATGTGGCCCATTCAAAGTCATTTTGTGCTACTCAAAAGCATAATACTAATCTTATATATAAATAAGGGTTTCTGCAAGTTTATGAGGCTTTGGTATTTGTGCTGATACTTTTATACATACAAAATAACCCTCAGTTAACTGAAATGAAACAAATAACCATTGTGGTAGCAATAGTAGTGGGAGGGCAGTTGGAGTAGGTGATCTTGTAGGTCCTTTCCAACCTTGTGTTTCTATGATTCTAAAAGCTTAGGAGGGTTTTAAATTGAGAGATCCTCCAGTCCAACCCCTCTGCTAAAGCGGGTGCCCTGTGGCAGTTTTCAAAGGAAAGAGATCCATGTGGAGTAAACTCTTGGAAAGGGCTGACAATAGCAAGACAAGGGGAAATGGTTTTAAGTTAAAAGAGGGAAGATTTAGGTTGGATGCTAGGGGGAAGTTCTTCACTAGGAGAGTGGTTAGGCCCTGGAACAGGCTGCCCAGGGAGGTTGTGGATGCCCCGTCCTTGGAGGTGTTCAAGACCAGGTTGGACAGGGCCCTGGGCAACCTGATCTAGTAAAGGTGTATGTTTGGTGGCCCTGCCAGGCAGAGGGTTGGAACTACATGATCCTTGAGGTCCCTTCCAACCCGGGTCATTCTGTGATTCTGTGAGGTGCTGATCAGGCAGCTGCACCACAACCAAAAGCCCTTTACAGAGGGATTCCATTTGCCTCTTTGAATAGAACAAAACGTGGCCTATTCCCAACCAGTGTACCACACACAGTGCGTAAGTACTGCAAGGATGTGCTCATGAAGGCTGAAAGCCAAGCTGAACAGCATTTTACTTGGTACTTGTATACACGCACAAAGAGCATAGCCAGAGAATGAGGGACGAGCTGCTTTCCCACAGCTTTCTGCTGTGAAAGCTGTTTCCCACAGCGTCTGTTTGAGGCCATTTCACAACGTGAGGCTTTGGAGGTGATGCCCGTATTCACTTCGCCATTCCGGCTGATTCATACTGAATGAGAAAATAAAAAGGGGTTTTCAGGATGCCGAACTTTGAGTTCTCGAAGCCTTCGTTGCCCCCTAGTGACAGGCAGAGACAAGCTGCGGAGAGCAGGAGGGGTGCGGGGCACAGAAGGGGATAATAGAGAAAAGTGAAAAGCTTCTTCTTTAGCGTCATTAACTTCCTTGCTGATTAGGAAGGATGTCTATGGTTTGTCTATCAGCAGTAGGTGACAGCCACTGCTGCAATAGCTGGATGTTTGGAATATTCTTGCTGAAATAATAACAAAACAATAACGAAGTAATGGCTTCTACTCTACAAATGGGTTCCCTAAAGCTATCTTAAAATGCAGCGTATCAGATCTTGGAGGAGGCCTGAGAGCATCCTTACAGTATCTAAACGGGCTATAAGAAAGAGATTTAGACTGGATATAAGAAAAGCATTTTACGACCAGGGAAGCAGTGGAACTGATTGCCCAGAGAGGTGGTGGATGCTCCATCCCTGAAGACACTCAAGGTCAGGCAGGACAAGGCTCTGAGCACCTGATGGAGCTGTAGGTGTCCCTGCTCACTGCAGGGGACAAAAGCCAGATGACCTTTAAAGATCCCTTGCAGCTCAAACAATTCTGTGATTCTGTCTAAACACAGAATCATCATCTTTGTGATGACTGATGCAGGGGAGATGACGGCTGAGCCTGCTGTGCTTGAAATCCCCATGAACCCCTTCCTTCCTTCTAGAAACGCTTTGCAAATACCGCTTCACTGAAGCACCAATAGCAGCAAATGTGGATAAAAGTGATACACACAAAATGAGGCCAAAAATGCTTTTTTGCTGATTCAATGTAATTTGAGTTACTGAATCATTACCACCACTTTAGATGGTACTTTTATATCACACCTGCATCAGCACTGGGGCTGATACCGGGCTCAGTATGTGAGTCAGTATGAATCACAATCCCTAACCTACCTCACTCACTGTACTGATAAAAGTTTTAATCACTGACAAAGTTTAAATTGCTCTGTTTGAACTGAACTGACTGCCACAAAGGAGTCTGTATCAGTACACTACGTTCTCTTTTGAGCAACTGCAGATTTGCAGTGTGGTTGTAAGTGCTCAGGACAGAAACTCTAGACCTAACCACAGTGTATGTGCTTCTCAAGCCATCCTTCAGCCTGCTTTGTGCCAAGAACTTGAGAATCACAGAATGACCCGGGTTGGAAGGGACCTCAAGGATCATGTAGTTCCAACCCCCCTGCCTGGCAGGGCCACCAAACATACACCTTTACTAGATCAGGTTGCCCAGGGCCCCGTCCAACCTGGCCTTGAACACCTCCAAGGACGGGGCATCCACAACCTCCCTGGGCAGCCTGTTCCAGGGCCTAACCACTCTCCTAGTGAAGAAATTCCCCCTCCCCTTCTCCTTCCAGAGAACATCTGGAGAACAGTCTCCAGCATAAACACTGCTCAACCTACATTTGATTTGAGCTTCTCTGTAATGAGATTATGATTTTGCAGTTTTTATTTTGCATTATCATGGAATAGTTTTATTTTCGTTAGATATTCCTGCAGCATCCTTAGCTTCTGACTTTAAGCTGCATGTAAGCACTGATGTTTGCACTACGTTTTTAGGTGGTTGTGTCCAGTCCTTTAACCAGCAGTCACCATCCTTGCTCTTGTATGAGCAAAGACCTCTCTTCTCAGCGGCAGAGCCCTCAGGATGAGATATTCAGTTACTCATAACCCTGTTCTGCAGTTTGAATTCCTCCTTGAGCTGCGCATCACAGTCAAAAATTCTCATTTAAGAGCAAGGATTTTTTTTGTTACCTCTCTTAATCTTCAGGATATTTACTTTTACGTTATCGTTAAGTCAACTCACAGTAAAAAATTTTCAGTTCCTCATGAGTCATAACAATCATTACAGAGCTTCCCCTTTGACTGTCTGTTGATGTAATCGTCGCCACAATCCCTGCAGTTATGGTCTTCACTTCTTAGGACACAAACTGGAACACAGGAAGTTTTATCTAAATGTGAACAAAAATCTCTATATTTTGAGGGTAACAGAGCCCTGGAATAAGATGCCCAGTGGGGTTCTGGAGTCTCCTTCTCTGGAGATATTGATGAACATGCTTGGACTCTTTCCTGTGTAACCTACTGTAGGGAACCTGCTTTAGCAGAAGCATTGGACTGGAAGATCTCCAGAGGCCCTTTCCAACCCCTATGATTCTGTGATTCCTTGTATGGGCCTGTTTAATTACATGGTAGATTTCCAGCTGTCAGGAAGGTGACCTTTGGAATTATAGCCATCTAACAGAGGATTATCTCACAGCTGTCCTGAATGTTGGTCCAAAATTTATGTTGTTCTTATAATACAGATGAGAGCATGGGTTACAAAATGGCAGCTATCCATCACTCTAATATCAAGCTGTATGTTATAGTAGTCCATATATTGTATGTAGAGTAAAAAATAATAGTAATTCCACACAATCATGTGATTTTTCAGCATTATGAATGAGAATAATCTCTTCTACTGTATGGAGTAACTAAAACTCCTGCTCTTAGGGCAGTGTGTTTGGTGTTACTGCTTTGAACCTTACAGTGCAATAGATGCACTGGGGAGGATGGGATTTGCTTTCAGAAAAAAAACCAAAACAGAAATGCAACTTTCAGGCTTAGCATATCCTGATGGAATAAGAAACTCTGTAAAGTCCCTTGCCCATTTCCTTCTGCTTTAGTCACTCCTGAGTAAACTTCCCAGTTCTCAGTGGTCATATTTCTGGATGAATGTAAATATATATATAGTAGCAATGATTGTTGCAGTGAAGTATTCTTCATCATAGGAACTGTCTGCTCCCTAGCTGATTAAAGGGTACAATTGCGTGCAGCAGGTGTGGCTTGATTTACACATGTCCTTTTGCATTTTGCTGAACAGACCAGGGACAGAACCAGGAGAATAATTCAGGAGTCAGCCTCGTTTCAGCCTTTCTTTAAAGTAATCCAGTTTGCATAACATATAAACACAAAGCCATTCAGGAGCTTGACCCCAAAGGTAGAAGCTCTGATCTCTTAATTAGAAAGTGGAATATTTTGCATACGTCAGTTAAGTTTTCCATATCTCATTTTCCTGGTTTGTCAAGTAGAGAAAATAATAATTACCTTCTTCAATAGTTTTTAAGGGCCTCTTAAGGACTTTTAAACACTCAGACAAGAAAAAGTGCCATGTTGGCTCTCCCAGTAATTATGCAGCTTTGCTGTCTACAGCCCACAGGGCTCGAGTGCTCAGCATGAGCCATACTGACAAGGGTTTCCAACACATCATTAGGAGATATTACCATTTCTCAGGTCACAGTGCTGGCCTGTTGCTGGAGTTATGAGAACTGATGCTTTTACCACTTGCAGTTGTGCAACTTCCTTCTGGCTCCTCAGAATCTCCTTTCCAAGGAATTTCTTATGATGGCTATTAATGATTTGCTAAGCAACAGGCTCTGATGGTACTGTTTCACCTCCTTTTTGTTCTTCCTTTTTTACATTAACAAAATGATAGAAGCAGTTGAACCACATCTTCCTTTCCCCTGCAAGAGCAGTGTGAGTATCCATTGAAAGCCCCTGAATACTGATGTCATTTGTTGCTCCTCCAGGGGCTGGAGAAAGAGTCTTGGAGCTAAGGCCAACCCCACTGAGCCTGCAGAAGGAATCAAACAGGAGAGAAGGGCACCTGGGCTGCACAGGGAAGATAATGTATTGATTTTGTATCTCTTTGCTTCCTTACCTCAAAATATATCATAGAATAAAAATAAGGGGGGAGAAAATCTCTCTCAGGTTCACGTGTTCCCCTTATCTTGACCCTCTCAACCCCCACACAGCCCTGCAGCCCTGATCCCAGCAGGGACTGGCACACATGCTCTGTCTAATAAGAAGCAAGGACTAATGTTTGCATTCCTTAAGGCAATAATGATGAACAACTGGAAGCAAGGTGGGCTTGGGAATGCAGCAGCCATTGGGCAATGCAAGCCTCCATCTCCTCTTACAGGCTCTGGGAGAGGAAAATGAGATGTTGATGCTCTCAGAAACCTGTGCTCTGAGCTCTTGCAGTCCCAGCTGATGGGATTGAATCTAATTATTTACCTTAACCTAATCTAACTAGTTACCAGCTGTTAATTGGTAATCAGTTTGCTAATTGTCGGTTCAGCAAACCATGATGAGTTTTTAATTGGCTGGGGTGATAAATGGCACTTTAACCAAGCGATCCCATATTTTGGGACCCTAAGAAGCACCCTACAAGCAGCTCAGGGTAAGTGGGGAGGGGGTGGGCAGGCAGTGAGGAGGGAACGTGTGCCATAAGCAGGGGGAGAGGGTGGGAAATAATGATAAAACGCCTTAGGTCGGAAGGGACCTTACAGCCTGCACAGTTCCAACCCCACGCCGAGGGCTGGTTGACCCCCAGCAAACCAGGCTGCCCCACACCGGAATGGCTGTGAAGGAGGAGAGGCAGGCGGTAGCCAGGCGGCGCTGCTGCCTCGGGGAAAGCCAGCAGCTCGCATCCCTCCCAGAGACGGTGATGCTGGTGCTTCCCTTTACTCATCTGTATTTCAATGAGTGAAAGAGGCGCTTCTACTTACTTTAACTTGCTTTTATAGGATATAAGATCAGAAGAACGCTTTAAAATTTATTGCTTTTCTGATTGCTCTGCCACTTTCTAGCTCTTTCTGCAGAGTTCCAGGGCCTTCTGGACATACTGTTCTGCTCAGGGGTCAAAGTGGCAACAGCTATTGGCTCACAGTAAAACCATCTTGTGCCCAGTCTGCGTGATTAAAGACAACAACAGAGCTGACTTTCAGAGGCCATTTTGCTAAATCATTCTGGAGTAAGAGCTCCCTGCCTCTTTGAAGTCCGTGGGGCTTTTGATGTTGCCTTCATCAATGGTAGGATAAAGCCTTAACGCTGCCTAAGTATGGGATAGGGCCAACCTTTTTGTGAATCAGTGCAGCTATGAGTGAGTCAAACAGCTATTTGATGCATCATCTCCTCCTATGTAAGGGATACATTAAAGCAGATGTCATCCCAGGCACAAGCCTAGGAAATTCCTGAGGCAGAAGGCTCACAAGTTCACTGAATGCAGTCAGCTATCTCTTCTGTTCTTTGTGCCCCTTGGTACCTGTCTTCTTCTACAAGTAAGAGGTGCTGTGCATAGTATCCTTTCATCTCTTTGTGATAAGAGGTCCTTCCTGAGCCAGGGTGGTGGTCTGGAGGCTCAGCCTCCCCACTGCATGGTTGTGATGGCACAGAAGCCTCTGAGATCTGGGGGTTTATCATTCCACGGATGGGGGACTCAGGAGATGGACTTCATAAGCTGCTCTAAGAATAGAAGAGATGGTGGAATTGTTCAGAGTCACGGTCATTAACACAACAGACTTTGCTTATAATTTAGCTGTGATTGCTTTGGTAATGTTGTAAATTTGCATAATTAGTCTTTCATTACTCATGAGAAACATAACTAATATGCAGCAATCTTCTTTAGCCTGTAGCTTAAAAGCAGGATAGAGAAATAGCATAGAAAACAGTTCTTTGATGTTCACATCTCCCTGACTCCCTAGGATAGAATGATCCACACAGGCCTTTCTCTCACCTGTACTTGTCCCCCATTGTGACTGGAAAATTGCATTTCTATTCTTTTCTGAATCCCTGGGAAATACCGTTTTACTTTATAGGGTAAGCAGGTTGAAATTCTTAAATACAGCTCGTAAACTTAGTTTATCTGTCTGGCTATAGAGCTGCGTCTGAGATCTATAGTGAAGTATGTGATCTGCACAGACTGTGTGCAATTCTCACCCTTAAACTAGACCAGAAGGATGAAGAAGCTAACTATGTCTATGTCTATAGCTAGACTATGTCTAGTGATCTAGTAATGTCTAGCCCTTTTCATCACAGTACCTGCGAATGTGAAAGTGTGTTTGTTTTTTTTTCTTCCTGATGTTTAATACTGATGGCATTATTGGTTTGTATTGCCTTATAATAGATAGGAAGTAAAAAATCCTGATGCTCTCACAACTGCTCCCAGCCAGAAAACTGCCACTGCCGGTGCTTTTTCAGGACTGCTCTCCCTGCTCAGTGCTGTAACTTGCAAGCGGTGTCCTTTGAAGCCTGGCTTAATATCTGACCTGCTCTGTAGCTTTTTGTCATTGTTTAGTGAAAGGCCAAAATGAGAGGATCATCGTCGTAAACCCCCCCATTCAGTTTTATTAAGCAATTTTCTCAGTCTTAGCAGAATTATATGGCACACATTCATTAGTCCTTATAACAACTACTTTCTAGAGGAGGCACAATTACCCTCACAAGGGAGTAAAATCTCATTTAAATCGATCTTCATAACTTTTGGCCTTGTGCTCAAGATGTTACTGATGAAGTGTGCTCATGTGAGTGACAATGCTGCCAGGCTCATCTTCTAGCTAAGAAAATTACTTTGGAAAGCATTGAGACCGTGTTAAGCATGTTGCTAGTCTCAGTGCTTTATTTTTTACTTCTGATTTTTTTCTTGTTGAGCTTGAATGACTGCTAGCTAAATTGAAAGGATATTTTAAGAAATCTGACTGTCAAACATTTCCTGGAACTTTTTTTTCTTTCTTTTTTTCTTTTTTTTTTCTATTTTTCCCCTATAGATGTGTGCGTTTTGTTGGAATTTCTTTTTGGGTTCTTCTTGGAAACACTTTATAAATTCATTCAAGTCAGCCTTTCTCAGCTGCTGAATGGTGTATTTCATTGCAGTCACTGTGATGTGTCTGTGGTTGTGAATTCTGAATTAGTTGGAATTCACCATTTAACGTTAATTATCTTCACAAAACTGTTGTGAGTTCAGGTACCGGTGTGGTCTTCAAACTGGAGTTAGGATATTATGAAGCAGATATGAGATATCAGATGATGATCATTTTGGATTCATTCCTTAGGACTTATGTTTGCACGGTGTTTTGCATTTTCCACATCTGTTTTCTTTAATGAGGATGCTTTTATTTCCCTTTTCTGGAATTATTTCCCCATCAGAATTCCCCATAAGAATTATTTCCTAACCATCATCTGAGGAAGGGATCCTATTAGTTATATGATTATTAATTACCCAGCCCTGGTATATTTTGTCATATGTCAGGGATGAATATCTCCCCTGAATGTCCAATAACACAAGCAAAAACACAACGTTGTCATGCAGTTAAGGGCTGAATTACAATGAATTTGCATGCATACATCATTAAATTCATTAAAGTTTCTCAGCTCTCATAACCTTTGTATTTTTCTAAGTCATTTAATAAGTAATATCATGATTATTAAAAAGAAAAGAGAAATCATATTACTTAGAATTTGTTTGTATGTTGTCTCACCATAAAGTTTACTTTTATGAGTGTAAACTGAATAGCACAGGAGTCCTTTGGTGTTCATGGCCAGAGTCATATATGCTCATGCCCTCTGGCCTTGTAGCCTGGTTTAGGAAGGAAAGGTACTCCAGAGACTACAGAGTTTTCAGCTTATTAGAATCTAATGACCTATGCTAGTTTGAAATTAACATCCCATGTTGCTGCTGGTCAGACTTCTGCTGCAGGCTGCTGAAGTCCTTGGTCTTTGAAGTCCAGGTCCACAACTCTAGTTTTAACACCAATCATAATCCAGCCTATCAGCTCCTTTTGGACACCATTCAAAGTTTTTATGTCAGCCCTTCTTAACACAGGAATCCAGGGCTGGCAAGAAGCATGAAATTGAATTTAAGAAATATTGGATTTTGGATTACAAGGGTGGTTATGAATTGAGATAGGGCTAAAGCATGTCCTGGAAATAAACTGGCCACTCAATCTGACAGCCTGAACAAGGGCTGGGTCTGGGAATGGTTGAGGTAGCAAGCCAGTGGAAAGAGAGCTGGATTTAAGGTTTGGGTGATGGGTTGGGCATGGGGAAACAAGGCTGGGGGCTCTTTGATTTTGATGAAGCTGGAAGGGTTCAGTGTTTTAAAGTTAAGGGTCTTAAACCAAGAAGCACAAGTCAGTCGTAATTAAAGAAGATTTTATTCATTTGGAGCAGTTACGATCAATAATGCTGCTTAAAAGTATTAAATCAGTGTATTTATATTGTTGCATTGCTCTTCCTGAGCAAGCTGCTCCTGAACATCAGGGAGTATGAGGACACAGAGTGGCCAAGTTCAGGACACAGTGGATGTATGAGGCTGAGCCATCACTCAGAACACGCAGACAGCAGGAGGCTTCCTTAGTGGCCTGCGTGTAGTGACTGCAGCTGGTGAAACTCCAGCTGGGCCCTTATGTAAGGAAAAGTCAAAATGAGCATTTGGAGAAACAATGTGGGTCCTATTTCCACTACCAGAAGTTCAGTGTGCAAGGCGTTTATTTTTGTATGACACACAGGAACATTTTGAGACACAGCTCAGATGCTGCTTTCCAAAATAACACTTACTCTGAGCTGATTATAAGATTTTTTTATTGGAAAATGAGGAATTGTATTTCGTTCTCAGAAGTGAGATGTGACAGTTTTATTCCCTCAGGTAACCCATATCAGCTATCAACAAGGCTGAAACAGGTAGTGGAAAACCAACTTTCATTCTTTCAAGTGTTGTTCACAGCAATTCACTTTTCTCGAGATCAAAGAATGATATGCAGAGTACCACAGATAGCAGGAGGAGGTTAAAAACAATGTGAGCTCTTTGTCCTTCGATAAAATGAAAAGTAGTGACAAGGAATTTCATTATTTTTGAGACACAGAGAATAAAGGGATGAAAATACTCTCAACATGATAGGGAAACGTTAGGTTATCTCAAGATCTCAGTCCTTATTATCCTACTGCGAGCTTGCCCTGAATCATATCTCAAAGACAACCAAGATGCTGGGAAAAAGAACAACTTCTCCCCTAGTACTGGTGAGTGGTGTCAGACTAGAAGCCACAGACCGACACAGAAATTACTTACTTGAACTCTGGTGGATCAGAAAATCTATTATGGGATTCTCTGTTCTCTTTTGAGGTGCTTGATTGGTGCCTCTTGCCAATAGGAGAAGCTTCTTCCATGGGTGCAGGACACAGCAGAGTACTCCTGCCTTGTAGAAATGCTGGAAGATCATGAAGGAGCATACACAGAGCCCTGTTGGTGTTTCCATCTGTGATGGTGTTTTCCATCTGATGGTTTGTTACGCCTTCCTCAAGTATTTAACACTGAGTAGTGATAGAGAATTTAGTGGAGAATTCATCAGAGATGATCAAGGCATTCTCAGGTAACTCTATGTACAATTCCTTTGATTTTTATT
Source organism: Coturnix japonica (assembly GCF_054131305.1). Taxonomy (NCBI): domain Eukaryota; kingdom Metazoa; phylum Chordata; class Aves; order Galliformes; family Phasianidae; genus Coturnix; species Coturnix japonica. The sequence goes on along the minus strand of NC_140666.1, from coordinate 83,159,756 downwards.
ATGTTGTTGAAACGAATCAATGGTTCACTCGCATACTTATTTCCACGTACATCTTTCCAGGGCTGGGCCTAAGCGCAGTAAAATGCCATCCTGTTATTTTCAACACGAAACAAGCAGTTGAAAGCTTGCACGCTTGACTGAACTTCCTGATGCTCACACTGCTAACCAAGAACCGGGCTTCTGCTTTGTACGTCTCACTGATCTTCACATAAAACTGTGTCTACAGAGAAGAGGTGTAGGCGAAGCGGCTGAGGGAAGGAAGGAACACGAGTAGTTTTGTGTACAAAACATCCCTCCTACGCAAATGGTGCTCTGGGGGTGGCTGCTATTTTTAGACTCATTGAAAAACCACAGTCCAAAAATAATAAAAGAAGTGTTACTACAGATCGTAAATGTGAGACCAACGGGTCAAATCTGAGCTTTCGCTTCTTTATTATTTAATTTTTTTTAGAGTGGATGCGTGGGCTGAAAAGTTTGATTGAGTCACTTTGGAGAATGGAGAGAAGTACGGGAAACAAATGAGAATTGTTTTAGATGTTGATCTTCTGTTTCATAGTAACAATTGAATGGAACATATTAGTAAGGCTTACATACTGCACACCTACACTTCTGATTTTTTAAAGTGTTTGGTTGCTTCAGCCAAGGTGCCATAAGAGAACCCAGGGCTTCATTTCACTTTAATTGCCTGTTTAAAAATGTGATCAAACATGGCATGAATTTGTATGCAACAAGGACTATTTTTGAAGGAAAATTAGTACGTTGTAAGTTAAGGAGGGGAATTCTAGTCTGTTATACACTCTGCATTCATTCCCTATGAGGACACTTCTGCTCTTACCTGGAGAGCTCTTGCAGGAAATCAAGGAGGTGCCCAACCCTCTCTGCTCTCATTCTTGCTTACTCCACCATCATTCCAGATATCAACCAAAACAATGGACCAATGGAACCTACAAGTAAGACTAGAAAGTGCTGGTCTGAGTCTCTGGGCACAAGCATTCTTGTATAGCAAAAGATAAAACTGGAGGAAGAAAGGGTAAAATAAACTTGAATTAATAAAGGAAGATCATAGTTTAGATTCTTCTGACTCTCAAGAACTGCTCTTTGTTTTGTTTGGCCTTTCTATCTCCTTCATGACACAAAACCCTACAGCTGGAATTTCAGTTTTCCTTTGAAACAAGGTAGTGTTTCAGCTTTCCTAAGACTGAAAGCTTGGCTCCTACCAAGGCCATGATTGTGGAACTGGGTATTGACTCCAAGTAATTTTATGAGTTATGTCTCTAGTTTGGCTTTTCACTACAACGTTATGTGCTGGTGTGATTTCTTTGTTATTTTACAATTGTGTTCCTGTTGATAGTGGTGCCTATGCAGAAAGGCATAGATTGACTCTGCACCCTGAATCCTGCTGCTAGCAGAGCTCTGCTGGAAGCACTTCTCAACTAGTCCACATTTTGTTCTTCTGTATATTTGGCAATGGACTGAGTATATTTCCAACATCTCGTGGTTGTAAATAATTCCGGTCATTTCAGCAAATGCTGCCACTCATTAAATCTGGCTTCTCTGAACACCCAGCCTGTGAGGTCAGTGTAAGACTCCTTCATCCTGTGAGTGATGTGACGTTTTCAGTTACAGGCATTAGTCACACCCACTCACCAACATTTAGTTCTGAGTGGTTCTCTCCCACTCTTCCTCATTCTTTTACTCACATTTTCTGTCTTTTCATTTCCAGACAGATTTGATTTGGATACTACAGTTCCTGTGAGCTTTGAGGTGGATGCAACCCACCTGGAGGTTTGAAGGAAGTCTCAACTGGTGTTACTGCAGGCCAGGCTGCCGCCCATTGCACTGACAACTACTATGGGTGTCAAAGGTAGGGGTAGAAATATTTCTTAGTTTCTAGCAAAAAAGCTGCTGTCATGCACAGCACATGTATTTTTTTCTCAGCAAAGCAGCTGTATTATCTCTGATCTTATTAGAAAACACAGATTTACAACTTCATGCTTCAGAGGTGAGGAAATCTTCTGGCCTTAAAGAAGGTATCAAAATGTGTTGTATTTTGTGGTGTTTTCAACATACAGAAAGCTTTCAAAAGCTCCAAGGGCTGGACTATTTCTTCTTGTTAAAAATAACTCACTGTGCCTTATCTGTGAGCTTATCTTGTGGGTAAAACCAGAGATGCTGCATACAGAGGGCTCTCACAAAAATACCTCAAAGATAGATTTGGTTGATCAGTTTTCTCTAAACATTACCATACAGTCTGATCTCATTGAGAAAGCCTATAATTAACATGTAGTTCAATTCCGTATATACATTTGTACTGAGTGAGTTTCTCAATTTACAAATAGGCATAAAATGTAAGTTTCAGTGAATACCAATAATTTTGTAAACCTTAGGCAAGTACAAGTACAGAATTATGTATGGAGGTTGTGGTGAGTAGTGCTGGGCCAGAAATACAAGAGGGAAGTCTTCAGATGTTGCTGAAAGAAGTGTTGCTAGTGCTGCTTCCACTCCCAGCCTGCTCCTCCTGCCACCAGATGGGAAGCTTGGCATCCTACTGAGGCACGGCTGCTGGCAGGAATGGCACCTCTGTGCTCAAGTCTCTCTTGCACCTCTAGGGCAGTGCTGTTCACAGGCTTGTACAAAATATGCTTCAGAGTGGATTAGAAGTGCAGACATTTTGCAGAGACATATTGCATGTGAAGAGAATTCAAGAGCCTGGGGAAGAGACTGACTGTAATAGATAGCATCTTTTGTGGTTGTCTCTGAGACATGTGAAACATGAAGGGCAGCAGAGCTCCTGACCATGCAGGTCAAGGACCGCCAACAGAGTGGATACAGGAAGAGATTTGTAGTGTTGATTAACTATTTTTTTCATTTTTTCACAGTGTCTGCTCTGAAACCAAACGTCTGCAAGCCTTCTTTCCAGTGTTTTGTTTCCTGGTATTAGTGGTGATAATGTTTGTAGTGACACTATGGGAAATCCATGTTCGAATCTTTCTTTTGTGTCTGGGATGACACAGATCCCTGATGAATAGATGCCTGTGAGAGAGTGAGACATGGGGGATACCGGGACTGCAGTTTCTGCCTATAGGTTTCTCTATATATTGCATCGTATGGCACTGCATGTCTACTGTGCCATCCTCCTGGAGCAGGAGCCCCAGACTCTGAACTATCCTTCCTCCAATAAGAGGATTATCTATATATATATACACACAGTATACCTTATAAGGACTTGATTTGTGGCAGTGAATGCCTGCCATTATGGCACAGCAGATCTTTAATTAGCAATATCAGCACTGGCTCTCGGTGAACAAGTTGAAGTAATAAAGCAGTACGAGGAGAGTCATAGAGCTCAGTGTTGGCTCATTTAGCCTGTCTATTAGCTGGACTAATTAGCCCAGATGGAAAGCAATACTTAAGCAGTCACTCCACTGCTGCTTTCTGAGCCAGTTAATTCAGAGCCAGCTCTGATATTTCTACACAGTAGCACATCGTACTATGTAAATACATTCTGAATGCTGCAAAGCAAATGGCCTTGTAGGAACCTTACTTCTCACATAAGCCACTGCTAATTCTTAACTTCATATTTTGCTGGAGACCTCTCATGTGGAATCCATTAGTCAGAGAGACATAATTTTCCCCATGGTACCTACCAGTAGAGTTTGTGTTTCTTAGTTTAGGTTATCAGGGTCTTATGTTTTTTAATTATTTTTAATAAGAAAATTCAGCAATGCTGCTGTGAGATGTCTTGTATTTCAAAATACCAGCATAAATTTTATGTATGATTTCTACTATAGCTGTCAGTGATGACAAACATAGATTTCAGTGAAAAAAAGATAAAATAAATAGAACAGTGTACAAAGCAGACTAAGAAGTAAGAAAGGTATTTCCAAGCAAATTATCTTCATATGGACACAAAGCGTGGAGGGAAGAAAATAAAAAGCTGTTCATCAAAGCTATAATCAATTGCATATGGCTTGAGCAAGGATGACTAGTCATGAGTAATTCTCCTTTTGACATTTAGCTATCCTTTAGAAACAGAAAATACAGTTTAAAAACAGAGCCCTGGAGTGAAAATGCATGTGAATGCCTGGTGGAAATAATCAACTATGATTCTAAGATTCTTTTAAGTACACCTGATTTTGCTCCATGAAGAGCATTGGTGAACCTGGAGGCTACAGGAGGAGGTGGAACAGCTGAATCTCTACCACAGTCCTCTAGAGGAGGTGCAGCAGCGTCCATCTGCTGTCAGGGCAGAACGAATGCCTCTGCAGGAAACACACACTGTGTCCTTTCGTTTATCTGCCAAAGTTGTCTTACCTTCCTGAGAAGCGACTGCATTGACTAACAGAATGTTAAGCAGATGGAAGCATTAGAATCAGATATGGAGTTAAAAATGATGTGCTGGTGTCAAAGCCTTGTTTCCATGACATCTCATCCTGGTGTAGAGAAATGTCTAGGAATTGGTACCAAATTGTCCGAGAGATGATGATAAAATTAGATTTAGACAAATATATATTTCAGGGAAATTTCTCAGGTCCTCAGGTGCCACACAAACATAACAAATATTAGAGGGCAGATAAGAAAATGTGTGTTCAAGGAAGTTGCTCTGAGTTTTCAGTCAAAGGTGTAATTCTGTGCAAATGTTCATGCGAATGTCAGCACTCATCCAGAGTAGTGGATAAGCACTGATTAGATTTGTTTATGTGATAATTGGTGCTAGTGAAGAGTAGATTTTCCATTTGCCTTAGGCGTGCTTACCAGAAAGGCAACCAGTCTTAATCTGCTGATGTCAGCAGGACAGTATGCCTTCCTAGACAGTGTGCTGTCACTACTGCATACACTGCTCTGTATATGTACTAGTGCTCCACACAGCCCAGGTAAACTTCTTGGGTTCAGCTTTATTCAGGACACCATCTTTGTGTCATCTGCAGACAGTACTCATGGTTATCCATCCATGGAAACAGTCATATTAGTCCAGCATAAAGCTCTGCCAGAAACATTGGATGAAGAATCCTATGTAGACATCTTGGAATCTTTCAGCTTGTTCTAAATCCACGCACTGTTTGGGCTACTTCTATTTTATAGTGCCACACTTGGATCAGGATGTCTTGCTGTGTTGGTTCAACCGTCTCACAAATTATTTTACTTAAATATATCCATTGCTTTTATCACTTCAATTTAACATGTCAAGGAGAAATCTGGATTGTTGAAGACAACCATTTTTTGTGTGTGGCTTTTTTTCCCCATTAATCATACTGGTGGGTGCTGAATGCTTATCCTTCCATTTAATCCTTTATTTGTTTTTCCATGGTTTTGGGTTTTGTCTGAGACACACAAACAAATCTTCTGCTGCACTGTGATGTCCCCCTCTCCTCGCAGGTGTTCATTGCTTTTAATTTTGGCACAGCTATCAGACTTCCAGCTCTTTAACTTTGCTCTGGCTGCATTTGATATTCTTTATGTCAAAGTGAAATGTCAATAGACCAAAGTTACTCCATAGCCTCCTCTTCTTCCTGGATACTAATAGTGGGATGTTACAGTATTTATCCAAACAGATGCTTTTTACCATCTGACTTTTTTTTGCTAATTCATCATCTTCATGTGATATGGGTTCATCATATCTCTTCCTCCAAATATAAACTAAAACTCTCAAGTACTTCTGCATTTTCTGAAGTGTTATTAAGAGCTTTTTCATTTCCTTTGACTAATGGGCCTTCTACCATAGCTAATGTTTATCCTCTCTTCTCTTTTTTCTATCTTAACTTTACTTCCAATTTAATCTCTGAACAGTTTTCTATACTTTACAGCAGGGCCTGAGTCACTTGTGTCATAGGAGACGTGAATGCTTGGTAACTGCTGAAACTATCCACATCTCTGTGTCTGACTTTGGCTGTAGGGAAAACATTTCTGTTCAAGTTCACAGAACTTAATATGTTACAGATGCGTGTGAGTGAGCTGCCCATGGTGCAGCTGGGTGTGCTTATCTATCCCGTGACAAGCTGAAGATGTCTGCAGTGAGGAGGCCACTCAGCCCATTGTGCTCCAGAAAGCTTTGAGGTCAGGTGTAGGTTTGCATGAGCCTGCCAGACCTTGAGAACGTGACATTCATCTCAGTCTCTCTGACCACCATGGAGGATGCAGTGGAGGGGCCTTTTTCACAGGCCACAAGAAGTAAAACAGCCCAACCACATGAGGAAATGACTAGCACATCCTATCTTCGGTATAGTACCAGATCCTGGGCTTGATGAAGCTTTCCTGTATTGACTAAATTGATTCATAGCAGACAGGAAAGAAAAAGGAGCACACAGACATATGAAACTTCTCCGAGTTGCTCTAAGGTGAACACATTTGAGGTGCTCCACTCTGCAGTGCACAGGGCTGGTTCCTGTGTCGTATGTGGCAGCTCCAAGTGAAAGTCCAGAATACCTTAAGGCATCTCAAATGGCATAAAATGCAAACTTAACTGAATTAAATCCCCTGAGTGGGAGTCGGATTAATGCATCTTAATTTAGGTAGCTAAGTACAAGTATCTCATTTGCAAACAAGGCTTCCTTCATAACCAGTGGAACTTAATGCTCTCTAGTCATTTGATTAAGCATGGGTGGTGCATTTGGACAAGCTAGGTAGCAATTTGGGAATGCTGACCAGAGACAGAACACTGCTGCTTCAATGGAGGCACAGTGTAGCTAGGGAGGTACATGGGGCTTCTCAGCTGGGCTCTGGCTGCTGCTGGGATGCAGACCCCATGCCACAGCTCCTCTCCTGGAGCAGCATCACAGATATTGTAGGGCAGCTCGAATGATGTTAGCAATTTGATTGTGGGCAACGGGAAGCTGTAATCAAGCCCTAGAATGCCACTGGCTGCAAAAGTAAATCACTCAGCTAGTTCAGCAATATTAGCCATATAAATCTGGGAATCTTAATCCGGAGCTGAATCTCACCTGCTGGTTAGAATAACTGTTATTTCCAAGGCTAACATTGTACTTAGTTTGGCTCTAAAGCTAACATTTCTAAATTGTATATCAAAGTGTAGCTGGTGTAGGGAATAATTCAGGTGGTTTACTCCTCAACTATGCAGACATGCTGAAGGATCAGGTGTTCTGTAGCAGCAGATTTACAAGCAGTTTCCTGCCCTTTGTGGCACCATGACCTCAAGTTTTGTCTGAGTCAAGGAGAAAAGTGAGAATAGGGAGGGGGGAGTATCAGCACATCTAGCACTGTACATTCAGGGCCTGAGGTGAAGATGGCACATTAATATTGTGTAAGCAAGAAGCTGGAACACTATGATTTGCTCTTGTAACACAAATAACAGCTTCTGCCACCTCAGTTTTGCTGTCCCTTCTTCCTGATATAAAGTGATGTTAAGCAACAAAAGATACCACAATGACTTGTTCAGGCACCATTCTGTTCATATCAGAGACTGAATCTTCTGCTTCTGCAGACACAACAGATCTGGTCAGGTTTTCTCCACTTCCCTCGAGGAAATGTTTTCTGGCATCAGTGAGCTTTATGTGAGCTGAAACTAAGGAAAAAAGCCTCCCTTTTCTCAATGATTCAGGATGTCCCCAGAAAATTCTGCCCTGGTGCATGCATGGAAGAAGATTTAGCTTTGAGTGAGGATGAGAAACATAAGTGTATGTTTGGGAATTAGTGAGTGACTCGGATGTATTGCTTCTTTTGTGCGAAGGTCTTTGTGTGAAGCTGCTTTTCAAACAGTAAGAAAACAAGCTTTATAACACTTGTTGATGTAAAGATGAAGGAAAGTTCACATCATACTGAAAATATGTGATCGGATTTGCTTGGAAAAAAAACAAGCAAGTTTCCTTATCATTGTACCAGAAGTAGAAATGCTAGTAATAAAAAAATCTGTGGGGAACAAAATGAGAACTGATTGTGCTCAGTTTGAGATGAGAACAGCTCAGGCCCTTCAGATTTGGTCTTTGCAGGCAAACACGATTATATTCTGCACCATGTGCTGTTACCTTGTTTTACCAAAGGTTCTGTAGCCAAAATGTTTTGTAAAACTCTTTTCCTATAGACTTTGTTGTTCCAGTAACTATGTTTTGTGACTACTACTTCTTCTGAGCATTATTATGTCATTGATACACACAGCAATATTACAGTAGAGCTGCCCATTCAAAGAGCAGGCTGCTGCTTGTGCCTCCTATGTTTTGACTTCGTATTGTGAAGCTTCACAGCCCACAGTCCTTGTGTCAGCTGCATCCTGTAACTCTACAGCATTTCTTGTGCTCACTTCTAGTGATCCATCCCATATCATGTCCGGTTGTGCCTTAAGATTATGTGGGGCACGCACTACAGTTGTTGTTCAAATAATTTTATCTATCATACAGCGTTGTGATCATTTATGGATGATGACACTGTCTTCAAGCGATGAGTCATAGAAAATGCCAGCTCATGTGTCTTTTGTTTCTTCATTCCCAGCTCAAGACTCACATGATTTCATTAGGGCTGTCGCAGTTTGATGTGCAAACTTGCACTGAAAACATTGCATTTAAAATATATTCTTGAATCTAAAGGAGGATATTGGTGTTTGTAGTCATCTGCATGATGTCTGTCGCAGAGTGTGGGCTCTTCAGAGCAACCACACAGCACCAGACAGCTTCCCCAAGGAGACAACACTCCTTTGTTCATTTCTGGCCATGGTTTTTGCGTGTTAGTGGAATTCTTGGCACAGTTGTTGGACAGATGTCTTCAGCAGTCACAATCACAAGACTGTTTTGGGTCTTCTGGTTGTTAGGTTTGGTTTCTAAGGAGCTTTCTGCTCTCCTTCCATTGTCTGTGCCCTTTTGAGACATTAACTGTCCTCTCCATCACCTTTCTGCAGGGCGAGGCAATTTTCCACGTGCTCATACTTCTGAACAGAGATTGTTTTCATCCCAATAGCACTGATATATCACAACAGTTCAGTTACAATGCCCAGCGCGCAGCCATTGCAAATTTCAGACATTGGGATACTAAAATGACTCCTGCCAAAAAAAAACCACAACAAAACAACACAACAACAACCAAGAAACAAATCAGAGATGCTACCTCTGCAGTGTCTGTACTCTCTTCATCCAGGTCATATAGAAAGTGCAGAGCATGAGACCTAGAAAGAAGTGAGGGTTGTGCTGCTGTAGGTTTGCCCAGGCTCACTTGAAACCAGTCTAAGTGAGATCCTAGCTTTTCCAGCACCCTGATGCCAGGAGCCTAATCATTCAACCACCACATCTGCAATGCTTGTCTCTATCCCTTTTGCATTATGGAAACTAGCAGTGCACATAACTTCCAAGATGTGAGGCTTGCTGGATGTATGCTGTGGCATAATGCTCTTTTCTGCTTTGTTCTTGGTTCTCCTGCTAGTAAGTGCTGATGTTCTGTTTGCAGCTTGGCCCTGGCTAAGCACTGACCCACCAGCTTTTTGGAACCATTGCAGCCTAAGAGCTTATTCCTTTGGGGCAGTAATCAGGCAGGGCCAACCATTTTTTATACTAGGTTAGGAAGAGTTTTATGACTATTTACACAAAGTTTAGCCTTGCTCTGTTGCTCAGTACTATTAGGTTCTTCTTCACAGCCAGCACTTATCTTTACTACCCTAAACAACTTGATATCAGCACACTTTATTTTATTGCCTCCCTTCTCATAACAAGCTTTGTGTTAAGGGACTTTTATCATATCAAATATGGCTATATTGAAATGCTTTGTTTGCGTGCCAGTTCCCAAGGAAGGAAAACACCTTTCCACGGTGAAAACTCTGTGTTTAACTCCCACCTTCTTTTTCCTATCTTTTGACCTTTTTTTTTTGTCACTGGTGTTCAACTTCCTGAAAAGCTTTCGATGACTAAGCACACTGAGGGTGTTTTAGGAACACAAATAGCACCCATCACCCACAGAATCACAGAATGACCCGGGATGGAAGGGACCTCAAGGATCATGTAATTCCAACCCCCCTGCCTAGCAGGGACCCCCCTTCCACATACTTAATGGCTCCTTGGGGGAACACCAACAGATTCACTTGTGAGACATAATTTCTCATTTTAGAAGCTGCCCTGACTCCCCCTTAACACATAATTGTTATTGTCCCTTCTAATTGCTTTGGTATGGTTTTTATTAATGTACCCCAGGTCAGATGTCATGTCTACCAGCCAGTGGATCCCTGATTTTATCTTGGAACCATAAAAATTACAAAAATGTCATCACATTTATGAGGGTGGATAGTGATAGGACAAGGGGAATGGTCTTAAACTGAGACAGGGGAGTTTAGGTTAGATATTAGGAGGGAGTTTATCACACAGAGGGTGGTGACGCACTGGAACAGGTTGCCCAAGGGGGCTGTGGATGCCCCATCCCTGCAGGCATTCAAGGCCAGGCTGGATGTGACTCTGGGCAGCCTGGTCTGGTGGTTGGTGGCCCTGCACACAGCAGGGGGATGGAACTGGATGATCGTTGTGGTCCTCTTCAACCCAGGCCATTCTACGATTCTATGATTCTATGATTTATTACTTTTCATTTCCCAGATAAAATGCTGGCTTTAAGCACAAGGTCATACACTACAGTTGGAGCTATATTCTCTTAGAACTCTTGGCAGAATATAGTCTAGTTCTGGCAATTGACTGTTCATCTTGTTCATTTAACCTGTAGCCTTTTCTACCGATCCTTCAGTTTATCACAGATCTCTTACAGCTCTCCCAATGAAGACAGGATCTTGCATGGAAACTCTCCTAACTCTTTTAGAGAAATAGGATATTTATTCAGCTTTTCTGTAATGCTCTTCTGTGCTTTTATCTTCTCCGAGTGTACTTTAATCACACACTGACTGCTGATTCTCTGATATCCTTCCAGCTCTGCATGCATTTGGAAAAGGATTTGCTTTTGTTTTTTATAATTTCTGCAAGTTGCTCTTCAGCAATAATTCTGGCCTATTTCATTAGTGCTTTTAAGTGTGGGATTTTTTCTTTCTTTTTTTATTTAACATTATTATTATCTTCCTTTGGATATTTGTCAGTATTTTTAGGGATGCTGTAATAGATTCATGATCATTGCAGGACAGATAAGCAAGAAAACCTCTGCTACAGTTTTACTCAGTTTGAAAGGACAATTATAGGGAGGAGTATTGCCAGAAAGAAGCTCAGAGCAGCAGATGAGAGAGGCTTCATGCAGTCTAACAAAGATTTAAAGATAACTATGGGAGAACAGAGCAAACATAGCCCACATATGAAGGAAGATTTGAGAAGGAGCATAAGGATGCCAGCATAAGGAGCACTCAGTGTCTCGTTGTTACAGAGGAAAGCTGGAAGCTGCCCTGGTTTCCATCTACACCAGCAGCTTCTATTGTACCCTCCAGACAGAGGCAAGAATTCCACATTTCCTCACTCCAGAAAGATAAAGATTTTGAGGCTTTTGCAACCACCAACCTGAGGCTGCTCCTGTGTTAATTATGACTAAAATTAGCCTTATTTCTGAGAGACGCAGCTTTCCTATTCTTCTAATGATGACTGCATACCTAAACCTTCCTACATGATACTGAAACCTGTAGCCTCTAGGCTTTTTGGTGTTCATGCCTTTACAAGCATGTCTGGATGTGAACAGCTTGGAAAGGTTTTATGCATTCCTGTGCTGGGTTTAACGCCTTGCCCTTTGTTCTTCTGGGTAAGAACCTTCAGAGAAGGCTGTAGTTATATGAGTAGTACCTTCCTGCTGGAAACTTCACAACTGTGTAAGTTATTTTGCTTTGACAACATGAAAATAATGTTACTCACCACCAGCAGACTGGAATTGCTCTGATGGTTTCCATTGCTCTGCAGTTTTTGGTAAGAGGCTGGAAAGAGTGGGAGGATATCACGGTGTGGTGCACTCAAATCACAAATCACATGCTGAAGGTTTGGGATTCTCTGCCCCTGCAGCTACAGCTACGTTTCATTTATTCAGTTTTGAATGGGGGGTTGGAAAAAACAACGTTTATCTGAAGACAAATTCCACCGTCACTGTAAGTTTGGTATTTATTGTGATTTTTACTTACGTGCTCAAAGTGAAACTAATTAACAGATTTTGGATTGTAAGAAATATTCCTTTGGGACATAGGATGGAAACCAGTGGTTTCCACCTATCTTATCTGCAGATGGATTGGCAGATGGAGAGAAGTTCATAGTTTCTGCTAATGAGAACAAGCAAGTTTGGGAAAATGCCTTTTTCTGGCCTCAGTAATGGCCTCATCCTCCCTTAACAAGTACGACCATCCAGGCTGAAAACTACTTCTATCCAGTGTTGTTGTTTCCTCCAGAGGTCAGGTATGTGACACATTTCTTTCTCAAAATTATTATAAACCCATGTTACTCAAATGCTTTTCTTTTTTTTTTTCCCTGATATTTTGTGCAACTGCAAAACATGTTTGTCAAATAGACATCCCTGCCTTTCCCACGCCAAACCCAAATCATAGCTGCTTCAGCACAAAACACGCTGAAAGAACGTCAGGAGGCAGAAAGTCTGTTTTCCAAAGAGAGGAACAAAATAATTTGATTGCAAATGCAGTGCAGCAAATGTTGGCAACAGGAACGACCTCAGACAGATCACTTTCATCCTGTGCATCAGTGAGGCTGTTATACTGAAGAGAAGGAGGGACGTTATAGCTGTCAGCCAAATATGCTGCAGAAGTATTAGATTATTTCCTTAAAGCTTCAGCAGGAGATCATGGCTGAAATGGGCAAACTGCCTTCACAGACCCTGCTTTTTCTGGCATACTCCCTCCATGCATTAGGAATTATTCCGTCTCAGTGGGGATACAGTTGGGATCTGGAACAGATTATGTCGCTTAAGTTAATTACAGTATTTGTCAGCATTAGAAGGGAAAGAAAAAAACAGAACAAAACAAAACAAAACAAACCCCAGAGGCTTTATTTTTATCAAAGACTTGGTAAGAGTCCTATAAACATAACACAGAATATGGTTAAAGAAAATGTGCTCTTTTTTGTTCTCTTTAAATGTTTTTCACGTTTCTCTGACACTTCTAACTAATAAAGGTAAGTACCTTCTTCACACTGTGTTGTTATTTTGAGGTGTGCCTCTAGGGCAGAGCTATTGGGATCCTTGTACATCTCAGAGCAAATGTTATTATTTCTGTGTCGTTCACTTCCCCTGACAGGCCCCCATTAGGGCCCCTTGTGATACCGTCTCTGGAGCTGGACTCGTGATCGCAGTCTGCATTCCCAGCTTGGGACAGCAACTAGGAGCCACAGCAGCAAGCAAAGTTCAAACTGGTTGTGATGCTGGGGTACAGCGAGAGACTGCAAAACGTCTGAGCATACGCACTGCAGCACAGTATTACAATGCAGAGTATCTGGGTGGCTTCTATCATTAGAATCATTTTAACAGAATCACGCAGTTGTGAGCTAGTGAAGGCTCCAACTGTAAGTAATGAGTTCATCAGTTTGAGACAGCTGAGAAAGGGCGAGCTCATAAAATAATTACCATTTCCTGGTGTTACACAGCTGTGATTCTAAAAGGCATCAGGCACAGCCTTCCCAGGAGGAATAATGGAGTGTTCCTGTCCTCTCAGCTGGAATGCTGCCTGCCATTTACATCACACAGAGCTTTTCTGGTCCAAAAAGAAAATACAGCTGAGAAGTGAGATGGTGAAGGGCCTCATACTTTGTCACAGTGTGTATAAAGGCCTGTCAGTTTAGCTTGCAGCTTGGGGATGGGGAATGTTTTCCTTACTGAGGATCAAATAAACCCTTCCAACATATTTGGCAGGCCATGTGTTGACATGCTCTGCTACCTGGTAATAACACACGCTCTAATTTTAATCATAGGCTATACCATGTAAAATGAAATCACTGAGCATATCCAGCCAACAAAATAAGGTTCCCCACGCCTGCTTAGTGCTAAAGACCCCATCAGGGTCTCAATGCTAAACTGCATTTCCAAACCAGCTTTTGGTGTATCTGCTGTACTTCAAACACACAACTTTATTTCACAGACTGAGATCCATCTTTGCTCTCTTCAGCAGAGAGATGGAGTCTTCTGGCTACTTCATATTTCAAAACGTTATGAACGACAAAAAGAAATGCTAATAAATGGCATCCATGGGAAATACCGCACCGCTGTGTTTTCTGACCACAGAAACCATTTTAATGCCACTGTAAAGGTTAAAGGCTATAAAACCAACTTGAAATATTGGCTGAGTAAAGCTAACTGAATTCATACAAATCTGCAGGATTATGCCAAGAATGAGGTGTTAGATGGGGACGTTGCTTTATTAAGTGCTGTTTTTCGGTTCCATTCTTGTTAACACAGCTAAATGGAGTTAAAGCTGAGTGCTTTGCATCTCCCAGGGCTGCTGGCTGATTCAGGTGACTGGCAGGAGAGATGCTCTCACTTGAGTCCAACCCAGCTGCTGCTTCCCTGGAAGCCAAGCGTTGAGTCTACCCAGGGAGCTGTGTGCGCCCCGTCCCCAGAGCTCGGGGCCGGGTTGCATGGGGTCGGGATCGGGTTGGATGGGCTCTCGGCAGCGGCCGGAGCACCCAGCCCATTGCAGGGGTGGGACCGGGCGGGCTGCGAGGTCCTTCCAACCCAACCAGCTCCGCGTGGGTGGCGGCGGCCGGAGGAGGGCGGTGCGGTCCCGGCAGCTCCCACCAGCGGAGGGAGGGGAAAGGAGGAGAAAGGAGGATGCAGTGAGACCGGACCCGCCTCGGGGCGGCCCACGGCGTGCAGGTGAAGGAAGGGGCGGGCGCTGGGTGATGCGAGGGCTGCGGGGCTGGGTTTAGTCGGAGCGACCGCCCAGCTGAGCTGAGCTGCGGCCACGGCCGAGGTAAGTGCCCGGTCCTGGCTTCCCAGGACGGGTTCCCGAGGGTGAGACGGTGGAAGGGTTCTGGGGAAACATATCGCTGCTTCTCTTTGGGTGATAGAGCCGTGCTGCTTCTCGGCGCCTTTGGTGAGCGGCGTGCTGCGTTGTGAGCATCAGGATTAGGTTCTTAGCGTCTTCCCGATGAACAGCCGGCAAGGCTGCTTCGTGATGGAACGCAGGTTGCAGTGCGGCTTTAACGGCGATCTCTGCGATGTTACCATCTTCAGGCTCCTCCAGACCTGACGTGGTTCGTTCTGCCTTCTCTCTCTGGGGCTGTAGTTCCCATTCGGCTACAGGTGGTTGTGCGCATCGTGGGTTTTACTCCTTGTGTTTGTAAGGAGCAAGAAAAAACCGGCTGTGTTGATTTAACTTGTCCGCTTCTGTCCTGCAAACGGTCACCGCGAATCGATAACAGTTCAGATAGTGCCGCTGACCTGAATGAACTGTGGAAGTGGATCCATGATTCCCTTCTTTCCAACCTGTCTGCCTGGACCTTTGCTGCAGGTCCTGGTGATGCCAGCAGAGAACAAGTTGCAGTAGTGTTGAGCCTCATCCAGTTGCTGGCAGGGTGCTCTGAGCTTCATCTGACCCCATCTGACTGGTGGGTGCTGCTCAGTGCTCTGAGCCTCTCTGCCTGCCCTGGGCATGGGAGAACCTCAGGTTCCTTTGTGTTGCACTGCACCCTTATGTTTCCTACTGCGAAAAGCAAATCTCCACTTTCCCTCAGCTCTCAGTGGTTTATGGCTATGGGGAGAGGGAGAGAATGCAGTACATTAATGTCTGATGAATTACATACACCTTCTGTTTATTCCTGGTTCTGTTTGTGCAGGATGTGTATAGCTGGATCCTCTGCGGTTTGTTTCATTCAGATTTCTCCTCTGTATTACAGGCAAAAGTAAACTTGCTGCTTTGCTTTTAGGCACAACACATGCTCTTTCCCCCTTCCTGTTAGTGAATTTTGGAGCCATCTTGCTGTTGCAAGAGAGCTGATTAATAGGTGCCCCTTGCCAATATTCCATTACTGAGGAGTCAGTACTGGGTCAGCTTAGCGGTGGGTTAAATGCTGTTTCCTGTTTGCATGTTTTTTGTTTTAAAATCTCCTTCAACCTCTCCACAAACTATGACAAATTTATACTAAAAGGTCCAAAAAACAAAGAGCTTCTTTCTTTTTTTTTTTTAAGTTACGGAGAAGGAAGATACAGAGACTCCAGTTCTGGAGAAGACTTACAGTTTGCAAACTGCTCGGAATGAATACACAAAGATAAAGCCTTGCAGGCCTCGCGCCTCTGGCAGGGCTGTCCAAGCAAGAACATTCTGATCAGCTGCTGAACTGGAAGCTGCTGCAGGCAGAGGGACCATTGGAACTGGAGGCTTTTAAGAGCAGCCTGCAGTTGTATTTGTCTTGGTAGGAATCTTCAGGTTGGCCTGTAGAAAAAGAGGTAGTGAGAAAAATCTCCTGCTTCAGGTTGTTACTGAAGTAGACGTGTACTTTCCTTTGGTGGAAATCTGAGCATGGCAGCCACTTTGGTAGTGAGCAGTAAGTAGAAATGGAAACTCATTAAGGCCGCTAACGTAGCTCTTACAATGTTGAATGACAAATGATCAAATGTATAAATCAGAATGTGCGCATCCATTGGTTGTTTTAGCACTTGGAAAAGTGATTGTGACACTCAGAGTCTGGTAGTTGCATTGTGTGCCTTTCAGCCTGTAACTCTCAGACTGTTTACACGTGTATCGCTGTGCATTGCAGTGCAGTAAGATTGCAGTACTGGAGGGGTGTGAGTTGTGAGCCAACAGTGCTGACCTGCTGCTGGGGCATCTTCCAGGTGCCAGACAGTGGGTAACTCGCACCCTTGTTAAATCATCCAGCAGTTCCTTGTGCTGTTTGGAATGTGCAGCCCTGCAAGCACGACGTCAATTAGCTGCTGTTGGCTAAGCCCTGGTCTTGAAAGTGCTTGCAGATGTGAGTTAAGCCCCATTACTTGGAAAACTGTTCATCTGTATTGCTGTAGCATCGGGATCTTAGCTTGTGGCTGCTACCAGACCTTGCAGGAAGCTCAGCAGATCTGATGGATGGCCCTGTAAATAGAAGGGTGAGCTCATGGGATTAATCAGGGGATTTCCAGTCGCTTGCTCTGTTTAAGTTTGAACATATTGATACAATGATCCTGCCACAATGCCTATAGTCTTTCAATGGGGATTTCTGCGGTAGGACAGAGAACAACCTTTTAGATGTCTCTTCCCCTTGTGCATAGCTAAGCATTTTCCTGGCTCTTTGTAAGGTGAACTTACTCCATCAGAGTACTTCCTGATGGTATTGCTTTGTTTTTGAACCTGTGGTGCAATGGAGCAGTGTTGGGCAAGGAGATAGGAGCGTGGACTTGAAGAACTTGAGGCAGCAAGGGAGAGACAATGCGTTTTCATCAAGACAGTTCCAAAAGGAGCATGCATTTTTTTTTTACCTTGTTTTCATATATTAATATGTCATTGCCAGTCCCTATGAGATTTATGGAACACTGCTCACTTTCTTGTTATAAAGCACTTGTTTTATGTTGGTGTGTCTAAGAAGTTACACTTTCTGCAGTGCTTTGAGTAAAGAGCTAAAGGTAGTGAAGTTTTGGTCAGTTTTAGGTGTTGTTTTAAGACTTGAGGCATTAATTACCCTACTGAGAATTAGAAGGGTATGTATCGTGGTGTGTTTAGGGCAGGTAACTAAATGAGAGCACGTCACAGCATTCCCATCACGCTCCTTTTTAAGAGCAACATGCTTCTCCATGGTATTTCTTCAAGACATTTGAAGGGCTTTTTCCACTCTTACCTTTTATCTATGAGCTCCTATGTTGAATTTCACTCTTTTTTAAATTTGTTATTTGTAAAAAGAAATGTGGCAGTAGAATTCATGTTTCATTTAATGCATGCAGGAATCTGAAAACTGTTTTTCCTCTTTATAGAGATGAATTCTGAACAGGGCTAAGCAATAACTAGGGAAAAATGCAGAGCCATGGCTTCCTATGGAAACAAACCTAAGCATTGTTCTTCCTCTAACCCAGCATACCAGTATAACTGAATTAATCTATTTAATTACATGCCAGCTCATTTATAGTAACGACCCAGTTCTTATCTTTTTCCTAGGCATTATTGCAGTACTTACGTGTTATCTGAGCATCTCTGGCAGAATATTTCAATATTTGTTAAACGAGGGACTTCCCAATTCAAGCTAGATTTGTATCCTTACAGTATAGAGAGGTAAACTTGTGTGTGCATAGTTAAATGCCATCACTCTGCTGTAACTTATAATAATAACACATTGTGATTGTAGACTGTTTCCTTGTATATTTTACAAAGATGGAGTTTGGGGTTTTGTTCTTTGTAGTACGACTGTCTCTGCTGTGTATTGTAGTGTGTGTGCACTCAGGTAACTGTGGCAGTTCTTCATTCCTCATGGATTTAGATGAGTGGTTTAGGAACACCTGGAGAGCTGTACCTGCACACAGCTATTAGATCACGTTACAAAACTTTACAGTAGTGCACGCTGTCAGATTATGAACATTGTTGATTAATGATGTTAATTCATTTTAACTAAGCTTGGTGTACGTATATGAAACAAATGACTTTGTTTCAGCACATGCATGCACAAAAGACTTGCAGATATCACTATAAAACACTTAATTGGTATTCTTTCTTGTTTCAGTGCAGGGATATCTTGCAATCTCTGAACAGACGGGTTAGCAAGCATGTTTAACCAGGGCTTTTATTTCGTTATTTCATGCCCTTCGGCTTTGCTGTAATTGGACTACTAGGAGGAACTTGGATTCGTGCCCTTAATCATGAACTTACGTGTAAGGGCTCAGCAAACAGGCTCTGTCATTCCAGCTTGTTCCCTCAAAACATGAAGATGGAATTTCCAGCAGAACTCATAAAGAAGCAACAGCTGAGCAAAATTTTGCCTTCAATCTTTACCAGTTATTTTTAGTTGTGCTATGCAACAGTGCTGAATGCTGTTTGCGTATATGGAGCAGCACTGCAGTGATGCTGTAGAATTCGAGCGCTGTGTTGGTTTCAATATAACTGTCTGCGTTTAAAAAAATACCAAAACCAACAAACCGCGGACCGACCTGTTCTTCTTGAGAGTGGAGTCTGCTAAAAGACCCAGTTCTTAGCACTGGGATCACTGCTTTTATGTTACAACACATCTCTTGTCTTACAGCTACCTTGTAAGCTTCCTACACCCTGACTGAACACTGACCCCCTGCTCCTGTTAAGCGATTCATTCCAACTTGCAGTACAAAAACAAACCTGATGTTGGAATTTGAGTTATTTTCCTCATTCTTGATCCTGACTGTACTCGGAAAGAAAGTGCTTAGGTGCCAGTGTGCAGGTCTGGATCTGTTGTTGCCTTGGCAATCATTGTTTTCTCAGTGTTGGAGGAAGAGATGATGGGAAGTGCTGCAAGGCTTTTTGTGAAAGGCAATTTACGCATAACAGAGACATGATTAAAAGGAAAAGGTTCCTTAGGAGTATGTACCAGATCTGAACAAAGAGAGGAGGAAGGGTAGTAGAAGTAAGCACATTTTCTTGCCTAAGTTTAGCACTTGTATGGTCAATAAACAAAGTGTACTGGGTCATGGAGACATAGACTGCTTGTATGAGGGTTTCCCCATGAATACAAGAACTAGGTTGAGTTTAAGTGGCCTGTGCTCCGTTGTTGCTCTGTATAAATGCAGCTTTGCATTGCTTAGGTGAGCTGGAGCTGCCAGCACCCAAAGAGATGGCACAGCTCCTCTGCTTCAGCAGGTTGGAAAAAAGGTCGGGTCTAGCTTAGCTTGCAGTCTGCCTGTTTACATGAAAACAAGAACCCTTGGAGGAGGGAAATCCCACTTAGAGCATCAGTTTCCACTTTCATGCTCAGTTCTGCTCAGGATAAACAAGCTTTCTTCTCTCCAGTAGAATTTTCTGTGCTGAAATCAGTCAGCACAGTCAATTCTTACAGCACTGCAGGGCAGCATATCAGATTCTGCAGCAGATCCTAGTGAATGTTTGAGTGTTTTCATTTTCATTCTTCATATAATAACCTTCAGTAACAAGAAAGCAAAGAGTCGGAAGTAGGTTGTTGTGAGTGCCTCGGTGCTGCCTGCTGAAGCATGGCTCGTAAAACCAAAAGAGGAAAGAAAAAAGCAAGGTTAGGTAGGAAGTTTTTTTTCCCCATTCTATTTTTACCCTACTGTTACAGTAGCGATAGAAATTAATCATCATTCTGGAAACAGTCATTTTTATGCATATTTGCATATTTTCCTACTAAGTAAATGTCAGTCCATTGAGGAAGGAAAAAACAACGCAGAGCCCGTTTTGACTTTGCGTCTCATGAGCTGCGATTTATGGGGTTGTACAGTGCTGTAGCTACACAAGTAGGAACAAGATTTGATTCTCAATTTCTCCCCAGTGTCTGCTTGCAAATCTTACTCCAAACAAAAACATGTTTTACATGGTCCTTATTATATTTTATCTTGAAGTACTTTCTGAAACTTGAGATACTTCATAACGTTTTGACGTACAAAATGTCACCTCTAAGTCTTAGTTGCCCTTCGTTTCAGCTGAAGTTGCCTGTAAGTAAGTGCTGAGCTTAGCATCCAGACTAGAGCATAGTTAGCCTGAAGAGCTAGTTACCTACAAGCAGCACAGGCTTAAAATATTAGTCTTTAATCTTGTGACAACCCTACTAACGAGAGTAAATCATTACCCTAATGTTGCTTAATAGTAATTCTATTACAACATGTCCCAGAGTTGTTTTTCTCCTAGGTCAAGCTGGAGTTTGTTATACACTGTTAAGAAATGAAGTCTGGTCTGTCAGACACACTGTTTTGACCTAGGCTATGTGATGAACTCTATTTTTTTTCCTTATGTTAATAGAATTAACATAATTTTTTTTCTTATGTGGAACTGCACATTTCAGATACATGGATGTGTGTGAAAGCTGCTGCTCTTTTCTTTGTGTTGCGTGCCTTCCTGTATGCCTAGGAGGATGAATGTTCTTCTATTTTGGCACATTAATAATGCAGAGAAAGGTTTAGCATAGGGATAACTTGCCTGTAAGTCTAAAGGTCCTACTGACAGAGCAAAGGCTTCAAGTTTGCGAGATCAAGACTGATCTTATCTGTATACTTGACTCATCAAAATGAGGCGCTTTGAGCAGTGTTCAGGCAAAAGGGTGACCTGATTTGAACAGTTGCTCAGCATCTGTGACTGTTTAGTGCCTCTCTTTAATCAAACAGGCTTAAACATTTAAGCTTTACAAGTAATTCTTCAGTCAGTTAGTCAGTTTCCACTGTTTCCCAAGTACTGCACAGCTTTCGCTAAACAATTCTGTGAGCAGAGAGGGGTTTGTGTGTGCACTTTGCATGGGGAGCAGGCTTTCTGCTATGCAGGTGAGCATACCAGCTGTAAGAGTCTTTCATGGTCTTATTTCGTGCCTGAAGTGGGAAGTAGCGATGATAGTGATCAGTTGGACTGGATGATCTTAGAAGTCTTTTGCAACCTTGATGATTCTGTGGTAAGTGAATATACCCAATAGAAGAGTTACTAAAAAGGGGTTTTGGAGGAGCCCTAATACCTCTTGCAGAATGGGCAAAGAGGTCTTGCTATCAGTTAGTATTCCACTGCAAAGAGCAAACTATGTAGAAGAGTACTAATGGGATTTTAGGCAATAGAACTGTGGTCATGGATTTAGGAGAACCTATGCAAATAGCAGTCTGGCCCAACTTCATCCTGGTCCCAAACTTTTCCCATCAGTAACCTTGCATGGGTCTTCCTATTCAGGATTAAGTGAGCACAGCAGACTGCTGGGGTTATGCTAGTTAAGTACTTAATATGTGACTGTGTGGTGGGGGAGGGAGTGGGAGAAATGTGGAAGGGAAAGAGGAATACCTCAAATGTGCTTCTCGCATTAAGCTGGGAGAACAGAGGTAGAGAGTGGAACTGTTCTCCATCCACATATAGGGGAGATTGCTGCATTTATTAGTAGCTGTTGTGGGAATTGCTCACAGTGAAATTCTTTTTTCCCTCTGAGCTCAAAGCCTCAGTGAGTCATTTTGAAAAACTTTTTCCCCCCAGGAAAAAAATGCCTTATTTCTGTGCCTGGGCAAATATAACAGCTGTTGTGAAGGTGGTTGTAGTCCAGAAAGACACTGATCTGAGGTCTGAAGGGGCAAACTGAAGCATTATCAGAGAACTCATGGGTTTGCTGGATGCCACGTACTTTGCTTTGAGGTACAGATAACCTCTCCAATAATAATGGAAGTGGTGCTGATAAGACGCAATTCCGCAGTTCCAAATGTGCACAATCCTAAATGGCATCCAAGTGATTAAGTCCTAAAGATATCTGTTGTATTGGCACTGTGCTGACTGTGCCGCTGCTGCCAGTGCATTCCTGCCCAGCCCTGTGGCATCCTTTCTCCCACAGAGGAGTCCACGCCTCTGCCCCCTGCAGGCATTGCACCCCCAGCAAAATTGGGCTGGCAGGTGGCATGGGATTAGTGAGAATGCTGCTAATTCCTAAAGATGTACTAACGTCTGATCTAATGGATCTGCAACAATATCACGCTCCTTTTCTTAGCTTCCCACTGGTAAGTCATTATTAAGTTTTTCTTCCAGATTGGAAGATTTTACTCCAAGGGATATGGTGTGTGATGAAGATACCTTATCTCACTTTTTTTTGGAGGGAATGGCAAGCAGGAGGGGTTTACAGCAGCGTCTTTGCTACAAAATGTGGTGAGCAGAAGTCAAATTTTTGCTTGAAACTCTTCAGCTGGCAGCCCTAACCAATCCATTTCCTTCCTGGAATGTTCTTGTCCATTTTAGACAAGAAGGAAAATATTAATTAATGGGTGCATCTGTGCCACTTCAACCACTCTGGTCAATGTGCTGAGTCATTTGGCTTCCATGTCTAATTTCTTCTGTCATTTCTGTGGCCCTAAGAGGATACAAAGTGTATAGGTCAGCAGCCTGGGACCAGTTTGAGTGTGTACTTCAGTCACAGAACTTCCATTTATTCTCTGTACTTTTTAACTTGATGCTTATTTTTTTTCCCCACCCACTTAACCTGTGGATGCGCTCATTGTTTTTGATTGTGCCGTGCCAGTTACTGGTTCTCAGGTAGACTGCATGGTTGTCTTTTGTCTAGATTTAAATACAGACAAGTATTATTGTGTCTTGTGAACAACTTTATAATGTCTTTCATTAAAGAAGTGGTGTGCTGCTGAACATCAGATAAGTGGAACGCTCTGATGTTGTCTGGTGTTTTGTGGATGAAGGGGGGAAGGCTGGTCAGAGTAACACACTTCTCATATTTTTTAACACATCTAAAGCTGAGAGTTCTTAACATGGCTACAGGCATAAACGTATTTGTAATGCATATACGCCTTGCTAGTTGTTAAGTTCAATTTTTTGTAGGGTTTTGTGTGTCTGTTGGTTTCAGTGCTATGTAAAATGTCACAATATCATCATGTTTTAAACTGTGTGCAGAAGCAGCAAGTTTTGTTTCTATTCTTAAAGCTCAGCACCTGTAGATCTTCTGTGTTGGCATGCCAGTAACACAGGCAGCTGAATCAGTGCATCTGTGATCTGCACGGTCTGTGGCTTGGTTTGGGTCTAGGAGAGCTGCTGTTGTATTACTGCACAAGGAGACGTCAGGTTTGATTTGTTGGTTTGGAGCAAGACTAATCCCCTTTACCCCAATTCCTGAATTTCTTTTGTGCAAGTTTCAGTTCTTCGTTGTGTGCAGAAAGTGACTGTATGTCTCAAGAATAGCCAGGATGTGTTTAGCAGCAAGATACCCTATAAATATTGTAAAAGCTTCTGCTGGAGATACTTCATCATCCATATGTAAGCATAAACTTGAGTTCTGTGGGGCAGCAGAGCTTGCAAATGGAACAGCGCTGCACAGGCATGATCTCATGGTTACAGCTGAATTCAGTTTTTGTTCCAAAAGTGTGAACTGGCAGAAATTCTTGTTTTCAGTGCATTAAAAAAATAAATAAATTGCATTTACAAAAGTGATGGAACACAGTGTGACCTTGAGTCCTTGGTACTGCAATCCACGCTCATACCTGATTCAGTGCTTTGATTTAGTCTTCAGTGTTTGGAGGTGGGAGTGACAAAATTCTTTTGCCTTACAACATCCCTTAAGAGAAGTTTGATATCATGATTTAAAAGGGAATTGTCATTGAAATTGGAGAGGAACCTTTATTTCACGAACACTTGCTTGAGGTTTTGGGCACAATACTCATCTTCACACATTAACGAGCTGTTGGCAAATGTATTATTTATCCCCTTGTCTGCTTAGGCTTCAGAGCTCTTCTTGGCAGTGGGGACTGCATGAGCAATGTGGCCCAGCTGGACCTTCTTATTCTATAAATCACACATGCATGGTTATTAGCTTGTTTTAGGATTCTGTTTCCCAGTCAGAGTTTCCAAGTATGTAAAGAGATGCTTTGGTGCACTCTTAGTTGGAAACCAGTGCTATCTACTGTGCTGTGCAGCAATAAAACATAGAAAAAGGGTCTTTGTGGTTATACTTTGCCTTTAAATATTGTCACAGAGCCTCTTTTCAAACAAAACAAAAATAGAAAATGCTTGGTTTTGTTTCTGCAGGGTCTGGCAGAAGTTGAGCTTCCTCTTTGGTGCTGGTTGCAGCCTTTTGCCTGCAGAGATCTATTTCCTTATATTTACTGAATGCCACCAGAAGAGGGACACAGCTCCAAGGGCTGATAGATGACGTGACCAAATACTCTGCTTTACAGAGTGCATTATGGCTTACTGAGCATGTTCAATATTCACTTAGTAACTTGTTATTGGTGTCAGCGATAGAATTAATCTGTTTACTCGTTTCATTTTTTTTGCTGATAGGCATTCGAAAGGACTTGTTCAATAAGCTTGATGTGTTTGCATACATATCCGTGCTACATGATCTCTTTACTTGGTACCAGCAGTCCTGGATGTAGGTTTTGTTGAAGCGTTGAAGGCGTACAGCATACAGTGAACTGGTGGACGTTGGCTGTCTTGCCAAATTACATTAGTGTCAGAAATGGTAGAAAAGGGTGAATGGCAATGCAGGTCTCACAGGTTTTTTCTTCTTTTTCCCAGTCTTTGCGTTCTTTAAAATGATTTCAGTAAAATTCTAAGAAAAATGTATGTCTTTGCCAGCAGCAGACTTAACTTTCTATACTGAGATGTGTACAGGTTAAATAAGTGTACCTATCAAGTAGCATTATAATCACAGAATTGTAGGGGTTGGAAGGGACCTATAGAGATCATTGAGTCCAACCCCCCTGCCAAAGCAGGCTCCCTACACCACGTCACACAGGTAAATCTACAATGGACAGCTGACTTTCCCTTGTATGTTGCTGGAAGACTTTTGTTTTGGCATTCGATGTACTAAAGGCAGATTGGCTTCAATACTGAGAGGTATTTTGGAACATAAGCTGAATTTATTTTGGAGTCCCACAGTGCTTGCTAAATCTTTAGTTATAGAGTGCGTTGCTAATGGAGTTGTGTGTAAATCATTCCAAATGAGCCAAGGAAATAAAATCGTGTCCACTGTAACATCATAGAGAGGAAATGTTCTGCCAAGGAAATAAATAATTTGGGGAAACTCCCACTTTCAGAGTATATATTTTGGGGAAACTCCCTTTGCATCTGTCAGCAGCAGAACTGTGTGCAGGAATAGGACTTGGTCTGTTGCATTTGTACTTCCCAGTTGTGCTACAAGTGCTTGTGAAGGATAACATGTAATGATCAAATCAGTGTGTCACCGTCCTGTACATGCGCCAAGTTTATTGGGGTGAGGAAAGCTAATAGTTTACAATTTCATTTTAAAATTGATATTTTCTTCCTCTTTAAGTGTATTTTATACACACACACACACACAGAGTCTACAGTATCTACTAATATACAGTTCTGTGTAGGTAAACATATAGAAATGCATGTATCTGGTCTACTTATACTATATTATTATAACTTCTTCAGTTCTTCCCCTGTAAGCAGAATGAGGAAATGATAGCAGAAGTTTTAAAAGCTGTCACTTATCTGGCATGGAAAGTGCATTTCTGGAAATCCAGGCTTCACTTCTTCCCTTTGTTGCTGATAATGATTATTATTGTTGTTATGCTGCAGGTTGCCTGGCAGAAGTAATTCTGATGCGTGGTTATTCACATTTTCACAGGGCTGCCCTACCTAGCAGATGAACTATTCAGGTGAGTAGCTGAAGCCAGCTCTTTTCCAGTATGGAGTTGTAGAGTATCCTGCTAACAAATGTGTTCTCTCTCAACACACTGGATGTTTTCCCACTGTGATCTAAAAGCTTGGTCTAAACTTGTTTGGTTAAATCACTAAAATAATAAAGCTTATAATAATCTGCTCCTTATTCAAGCTGGTTCGCCAGTAGAACAAAATATGGTTGTCTTTCCTACCGTACTATACTACAGACTTTTACCATAGAGATAACATATGAACTCTTATGGAACTCTGAGTGGAACCTGACCACTAGGATGGCTACTTGCTCTGGTGGAAGAGAAGCGAGTTTTGTGCTTTTCTTTTGTTCTTCTTGTTGGTTTGTTAATTTTTCTGCCTTGTCTCTTGCTCAGTCTGCTTCTATCTGTGGTCCATTCTTGCAGTTTCCTGTAAATTGGTCAGTAAGAGGAAGCTCTCTCGCTGAAGATAGTTCAACACCTCAGCTGAACCAGTGCATTAATACCAGTGAGGTTACTGTAGCATGAGAGACACTTTTTATTCTCTTGCTTTCGGTAAACTTGGCGTAGACGTGGTTACTTTTGACTGCAAGCAAGAGCTGTTATTAACATTGGTGGGGATGACTGACTGTCATTCACAAGCAGTGGTCCTAATGGAGTGAAAACCAAATGTAAAGTTGCTTTTGATGCTTCGGTTCTTCCTCCATGAGATCTGATAATGTCAGAGAGATGAAGCAACTGCTTTTCGTTGAAATTCACCCTGAGCTGGGTTGGTGCAAGGCCTCACTGATGTTGTGGGGACAAATAAAGGTCAGTAGTCTGAAAACCATATGCCAGCATTCCTTGCAAAACTGAATTTTGCACTGTGGAGGAGGACTCTTCTGTGACAGGCATGTTAATCAAAACCCATTACAATTTTGCGTCTATTGAGGCTCTGTATTTGTAGTTTTGAAACGCAACCCTTCTGATTAATGTTTGGTCTAGAAAGCTAGGCTGAATTTTCATTCTACTACATGAATGATCATCTGTGAAACATGCAAGCGCTCTTTGGTGGTTTTGGTGTGTGCTTGTTCCTCACTACAACACCAGCTTGTGCCTGAGCACATGTGAAGTGGCCTCTGTTCTGATGGTATTCATTCTCTAAGACCATCTGGACAGTGTTAGAAATCACCAGAAAAATCGAAAGGGGATCTTGGAAGTAGAAATGAAAAACTGTGAGTGCGTATATGAAGAGGGCAGCATCAGAAAGATTGGAATGGAAAAAGTAGTACGTTGGGAGCATACTGAATGTATGCAATATTAATTAAAAATGAGACTGCAGAGCCCAGAGAGCATTGTGTTATGGCTGCAAACTTTGGAAGGGTAAAACCAAGGCTGAAGTGTGTCAGGCTGATGTTTGGAATGGATGTTCTGCAGTGTTACATCTACTTAAGTGCTGTCTCTTTTGATCATAGCTTTTTTTTTTAATGAGGTGGAGATACAGGCTGAAGGATAGTAATGCAAGTTTAGGAGAGTATGCCAGATAGCAGAGAGCAATTATAACATAGCAGAGAACAGGGAGAAGAAGGACTGCTTTAAAACACTGTTAATTCTTAATATCAACTGTCTATTTCAATTTAATGGTGCATGGGATGAATTAATTTCATGGAATCACACAATCACCAAGGTTGGAAAAGACCTCCAACATCATCCAGTCCAACCGTCCACCTGCCACCAATATTTCCTCACTAAACCATGTCCCTCAGTATGATACCTAAATGTGTCTTGAACGCCTCTATATACTCAGTCACATTTCTGGGCAGCCTGTTCAGGCACCTGACCACTCTTTCTGAGAAGAAACTTTTACTAATGTCCAACTTGAATCTCCTCTATCACAACATGAGGCCATTCCCTCTGGTCCTATCACTAACTACACAGGAGAGGAGCCAACTCTCACCTCACCACAGCCTCCCTTCAGGGTGCTATTGAGAGCAATAAGGTCTCCCCTGAGCTTCTTCTTCTCCAGACTGAACAATCCCTATCCTCTCGGCCATTCTCCATAAAACTCGTGCTCCAGATCTCACATACATTCCTTGCCCTTCTCCAGAACTGCTCCAGAGCCTGAGCACACTGTAAGGGAGAGGGGCTACCTTCTTTTTCTCCCATGGGAAAGCAGTTGGTGGGAAGGTGAAGAAGAGGCAAGAGAGCGCTAGAAAATCCCCCACAGTGTGTCTCACAGAGGCTTGAGGTAACACACAGTTTGATTTACAGCCTCTGTGGGATATTGGGAAATCTGACAAAGACAGAGCTGCCCACTGACTCTGGGGGGAAACAGGAAGTAACAAAGGAAACAAGTCATTGCCTAGGCGTCCCTTTTGGCCACGCTGCAGTGCAGATGTACAAGCAGTCGGGGCGCAGCTCCTCCTTTGTGTGTACAGTAGTTATCGCTGCCGCTCTCAGCCTTTCCATACACAAAAAGGAGGGGAGCACAGCGATGTTCCTGTCATGCCTGAGAGGGGCTATCAGCTGCTAATGGCTTTGTCCTCACAAAGGAAACTAACATACAGTGAAAGTGTCAGCAGGAAAGCTATGTGTCGACTGGGCACGATGTCAAGGTGAGTGCGTGTATTTCTGTCATCTGTCCTCTTTTAGGTAGAGAGCAGATTATAACTAAGAGAAGAAAGCTGAATTTCTCGAGGAAAAATGCTTTTTACTGCTACATCTTATGCAGAAAATGGCCAAGGATTGGAGGGGGAAAAACAAAGAGAGAGTTGGTTGGAAACGCTCACCTGATAAGAAAAGCAAGTTGAACGGGGTGAACTTATAACATGCACCTCAGTCAGGCTTAGTTCTCTATTCCCTTTGTCCTTTGGATTTATTTCTTCTCAGTGTTTGTGCTACGCTTCATTCTTTTGAGCAACTATTGTGAAAGGGGCTGTTGGGAGTGTTAAGAAATGCGATGTGTAACTCAGAAAAGGGGGAGAAATGTGGCAGAGTATTTCAGAAATACTGGGAATATTTATTAAATAATGGAAATGAGACCTGGATTTTTTGCAGAAAGCAGTTGTACAGATGGTTGGTATGTAGGTGGTTGAACTGGAGAACTCGTTTGTGCTCAGCATTGCAGAGGGCACAGGAGGAAAACTTTTGTTATGTTTTTCTGTATGTGCTGCCTTAGTTCTGGTTCAGCCTTTTGTGAATGCTTAAACTTCAGTCACCTGCGTTATACCAGGAATGCGTTCATTGCTGTAAGTTACACGCACAGTGAGAAGGAAATCCACATCCTGCTATGCTGGGTTTTACTTTCAAAACAGTATTTAAAGATTGGATGTTATGAGATGTTATGGCATTAAAATGTTTCTGAGACATGATTTGCATTGAGACTCTTGTGACAAACCCAGAACAGATTTAATTTTTACTGCAGTTCAGGATACTTGTTTAGTTTTCAGCATGACCAAAGGGCCTCCAGTACCGTCCATAAATATTATTATAACAAGTGAGAACTTTTAAGACAACTTTTGGCAGCTGTAGCATCAGCAATGAGGTTAATGTGTCTTTAGGCTTATACACTACAAGGCGTGGGGATGATCACGTCTGCTGTATGTTCTGCTGAGGTTCAGCAAGGAACAAGGACTCCTGGCTCTTCTAGGATGCAGTCCTTAGTTGAATCAGCCTGTATCAATTTAATTGGGCTGAATGCCAATAGTTCGTAAAGCCAAAAGGGATAAGCACTCCTTCATAATCTGTTCCAGATGTGTTATGTGGCTGAAGGAGTTCATTCTGATAGTATTTGAGAAAGGTGTATTCATGGGATAGGCTTGGACTGACTTTACTGATACTTCCAGGGTACATTGTGGACTGGCTTGGTTTGCCAAAGTCTGGAAGACCGGTTTGCATGTATGAATTAATTACAGTATTGATTGTATCGTGCTCAATAGTGTTAGCTGCACTGCTCTGTCTCAGCTCTGTTGAGTGATGAAGCAAGTCCTATTAGCTGCTGTTTCAGTGTCTCCCACTATGCTTTAAAGTCTTGTCTCCCACGGAGGCGTAGAGTTGCCGTGGGGGTCATCTGAGAAAGGAAGTGGTGCAAGGCCTTTTGCTGCTGTCATCCTCTGCTGGCTCAGATGGTTCATTTCAATAGTGTTTCAGGGAAGAGAAGGCTGATTTACGAGGCACTTGTGCTGGGTGTGGAACTTGATGGAGAAAATTTATAAACATGTACCTAGTCCCTTGATGACAAGAACGGGAGGAATAAAGTATGTGGTTTTTACTAGAAGATTGCACGAAAGAATTAGCACAGGTATTGTTACCTGGTATCTTGTAACAGAGGGCTGCCATCAGAGAGGGAGGGTGGCCTGGCTCTGGTGGCTCTTAGTGGGTCTCTCCTGTTATCTTCCTTGTCTGCTCAGTGGAAGAGGCTTTGCTTATGTACCTTGGGATGAAAATACGTAAGGGGGTCTTTGGCTTGTAGGGCAAGAATATAACAGTATTAAAAAGGCATCTGGGAAATATCTTTTCATTCTTAATGATCACGGAGCTAATAGGCTCTACAGTGACTTTGGTGCTTGCTGTTGACCATACCTGGTAATGGAGCATTGATCTGTTCCTCACATAATAGACTGGAAAAAAAAACCAAAAAAGAAACAAAACATTTAGGAGGAATATCAAAAGTAGAAAGATCTATTTTAGGGAGCTAAAGACAACTATATTATGGATGCTAACACCAGGAAAACCTTCAAGAGCATCAGTTCTTCTTTCATCCCACCCCTAAAATAAAGATCCCGGGGATATTTTGTTTTGACAGCTTTCTCCCAGCAGCAGGATGCAGAGCAGCAGTTAGTGTCCTTCTAGGATTGTTTTGTACGCTCAAAATAAAACAAAATAAAAACCAATCTGCTTGGGAATAGATTCAAAGTGTTGCTTTAAGAGAGCTATTTCAAATGTTTCAATCTGGAATACCAGATTATACACACATACCCTGTGTGTCAGGAACTGCAGCCCCAGCCTACATATGAGAATAGGAAGTGGGAAAAGTTACAGTGGAATCCAGAAAATACCCATAGTTAAACTGAAGGGAAAGCTCTGTGTTTTAGGTGGAATATGTACTTGCCTGCAGGGAGTTCAGCCACACCTCCTTGATTCGCTCAGGTGGATGGGGAAGTTTGAGGGTTTGCTTTCAGAACTGTTTTATTGTAAATCTGCAAAGATAAGGAATGATCCTTGAGAAGAGGAAGCAGAACCTGATACTTTGTTGTCCTTCCTTTTGGTTAAGTCCTGTACTGTCTGCGCTGTAGAACTGGATTCTTTACCCGCTTGTTTCTCTGTTCCCATGCAATGTTTTTGTTGTCTTCCAGCTATTGTGGCTTTCCAGCAGCTATCCATGTTTAAGGCTGCCATGACCTAGGCAAATACTTGTGCTTTCTGTATTTACCCAGGGAGGGATACCCTTGTCCCCAGTGTTTGCTGTTGCCTTCCTAGAATCTCAGCTTGTGGTTGTTTTGGATCACCTCCCTGAGGTACTTAACTCTGCCTCTTCTGAAATGTTTTCAATCTAAGTCAGTCTAACACTGAGATTATTGCTTAATTCCAGTGGGGAAGTGCTGAAGTCCTTTCTTTTGCTCTTTGCTATTTAAAAACAAACCCGTGATGATCTTCAAACCATTGGCTGGCACTGAGACTAACGCTAGAGTCAGATGAAGGAATCTGAGACCAGGGTATATCTGGCTGAATAAGAAGTTGCAACTTTTGCTTCATCTCTTTTTCTGAATTTAATTAGAAACAGACTGAAATCATTTAATCGTAAATTAGTTTCAAATGTTTGAATGTCGATGTACTAGCTCTTAAGTAATGAAATTTGCCCAAGACTTGCCTTTGTGTTCCTCGTTTCAAGGAAATAATGACTCTTAGTACTGCAGTGTAGCTTGGCATTAGTAGCCTGCTGGTTGATGCCCTGTTACCCTCTGACTCTTCTGCAAGATGTGGAGAAATTATTTGAAGATTTCATTTTCTGTTTTGGTTTTAGATTTAATACTTTTTACTATTTTAGTAATTCTCAAGTTCTTAAATATTATAGG
Organism: Coturnix japonica; assembly: GCF_054131305.1. Taxonomy (NCBI): domain Eukaryota; kingdom Metazoa; phylum Chordata; class Aves; order Galliformes; family Phasianidae; genus Coturnix; species Coturnix japonica. The sequence continues at coordinate 83,127,624 of NC_140666.1, read as the reverse complement.
TCCATTTCTTGGACCTGTGTAAGGTGGTGGCAGTAACAGTGGGAACTGCGTAGGTATTTGGTGGAACATGGCATTAATAACGGATGTATGAGTGAAGACATCCTGCAGCAATCTGAGATGGATTTGATTTGCATTGTCATGTATGATGTTCAGTATAAGATTACACCCTGATGCTAGTAGTTAGAATAAAACATACAAATGTGGGAAGCATGTTATTAATCACTGCATGTGGTTGATCTGACCGTTGGTTCCCTTGCTGTACAGAAAACTACACTCAGTGCCCATGTGTGGTATGAAGCTTTAGAGAAGAAACTGATTTTCTTTCTAGTCTTGGTGTTATCATCTGAGACAGGTTTAAGATATAAATAGCCAAATAACATTTATTAAGCACTCTTCAATTTCTTTGACCGCTGTCAGTCACATTTGAGAACTGTATAAAAATAAATCGGGACTTTCTGCGCTGTGTTTTTTATACCTCACAAACTTCCTGGAACCTATGAGCACGCGTCTGTCCTGCATACTTGGCTGCTGAACCATGTTAGTTGTTTGGAAAACTTGGTTAAGGAAACAAGCTTTGTTTCTCAGTCCTCATTTCCTGAAGTAAAATCTAACTTTGAAACTGCTCTTAATTAATTATTCTAAATTGCAGGAAGATGGCCTCAGAGGAACAAGTCTGGCCAGTCCCAATGAAGGCAATTGGAGCACAAAACCTTTTGACGATGCCTGGAGGAGTGACCAAATCGGGCTATCTTCATAAAAAGGGAGGCACTCAGCTGCAGATCTTAAAGTGTAAGTTCAGTGGAGTTTAATTTGTATTCTAGTTATTTCCAATGCCTGTTTACAACTAAGCTGTGTTTATACAACTAAGGGCAAAGATTACTGTCTTTGATAAAGGCGAAAGGAGAGTTGGCACTTAGTTTGAAAGAAAGAAGCACTTTATTACCAGCTTTATGCATGTATATTCTGTCACCTTTAAGAAGAAAGGAGGAGATATGTTCACCCCAAATTGTAATATGTTGATCTAAATAGCTATTTGTAGCCCATGTTTGTATTCCTCTTACCTTGTTTCAGGCTGTACTCTTATGTTAACTTGTTCCTCCAGAGAAAGGTGGAGGTCAGGCTTGCAGTCTGGGGTTTCTTTTGAAGAGCTTCATGTGACTGGTCAGCAGCCAGCTGCCACTCCTCTGCTTTGTGCCCTTCTATAAGGATTAATTAAATCCACTTGGCATCCTAACTTGCATACAGCTATTATTCTAGAATTGAGGAACGTGCTGCCTTTGGATTTGTATCTTACTTGCTTTTTTTCTTTATCAGGGCCACTGAGATTTGTTATTATCCATGAGGGATGCATTTACTACTTCAAGACCAGCACATCTGCATCTCCACAGGGTGCATTTTCTTTGAATGGTTACAACAGGTGAGTGCCAGAACTTAATGCTTTAAGCCCTTGTACTTAATGGGGGTAGGAGCTGCCTTTCATTTTGAGTAGTTAATTCAGCAATGTTTGTTGTTTTGGTCAAGCACTGGTCTCACATTCCAAGAGACAAATTCCTTTCAAATTGTGTGTGTGATTCCAGTGCTGTGCAAGCGTATACCCTTCGTTGTTTGTAATTGCTCTGCATTGGGTTTGTGTTTGTTCCTTATTTAATGTGGACTTTGCACACACAGAGATGTATTCCTTTGGGCAAAGTAAAGTTCCTGATTCAGTAACACTCGGCGTCAAAATTGAATCAATTACAGGAGTAATAAAATGAGAACATACATGTGCAAAATATCTGACTCTTTACACTAGGCATTATAAATTTTAACGTTTGCTTTTTAAGTTGAAGACAAAAATAAATGGCTTTCAAGTCCATCAGAATCTCTCTGAGTGCGCATGTACTGAGCCTACAGACTGCACTCAGCATTAACCTCAGGAAATTGGTGTTGAATATGATGCTAAGAAAAGACAAGGAAGATGTAGAATGTAGAGAAATGAGCTGTTGTTGGTCCTAACCGCTGCAGTTTATTGTGTTCGTAAATGTGCTTGTTGTTCCTGCACTGCATAATGCTCTCAGACCTTTAGGATAAGGAAATCTCTCTCATTGTGGTGGGAAGGTCTTTTAACTGGCTGCCACAGCAGGGTATCTGCTAGGAATGCTGCTATAATATGGCCATGATACCAGCTTCTGTAATCATGATATTATGAAAAATGCTATGGATTTTGTAATTCGTGGGAACTCTTATTGCTTTTTACTTAACTGCGTATCTGCAACCACCCTGGTTGTAGAAATGGGACCTGCTCATAGTTAATGTTATGCACAGACAGAAGCACTGCTGAATAAAAGCTTCAAGTGAAAGAAATTTTCACTTGTTAGACTGGGCAGTTCCATAAGAGTACATGCAAGCAAGTTACTCTAAGGCTCCCCTGGACTTCTGTCTTTCGGATTTCATTCAGTAGCCTTTATATTTCAAGAGTGGACGGCACATGAGACAGTGCTGAATGTTCTGGTGGCTCAGGATGTGGGAATCATTGTCATCCCTCCCAGACATACAATGGTTATTTTCCATAGTAACATCTCTATTGGTCTTAAATTAGCAGATGAAGTAACTTACGGTTCCTTTTGCTGCTTTGTTTCAGGACAGATTAAAAGAACCAAACCACTATAACTTACAATTTAAAATTAGCAAAGCATTGCTTTGCTTCAATGAAGAAGAGTTACAATTGCCCATGTTAGTGTTTTGGTGAGGTGTTGTTGCTGATCTTGGGGATTATTTCCATCCAGGTAGAGCAGGCTGGTAAAACTGCTTTCTGAGCTGTGACTTGTACAGCAGAATTAACTTCACAGATGAAGGGATTTCTGTATATTGGTTCTTCTGTTTCCCAGGGTTATGCGGGCAGCTGAGGAGACGACATCAAGCAACGTGTTTCCTTTCAAGTTAGTTCACATTAGCAAGAAGCACAGGACGTGGTTTTTTTCTGCTTCTTCTGAAGATGAAAGAAAGGTATTTTCTACTTCAAGGGACATCATATTACAAATGAAGAAACTGGATCTTGGGCTTCCCCAAAATCTACGTGAGCTGGTCATGCAGCTGTAACCAAAGTCTGTACATCTGGTTCTTTGGACTCTTCTGAAATAATGCCTGAAGTTTTACAATTAGTAATTTGTTGTAGTATAGGGAATGGTTAAAAGTGGCATCATAGATGTTACAGTTCTTCGTATTCCTGGTTTTTAGCCAGGGAATTAATATTTGTATGGTGAACTTCTGATTAAGTATGAAAACTTGTTCAGTGAAATCTCCTACCCGTACACAGTCTATGAGCAGGTACCTGGATTTAGGAGTAACAGCTGGAAATTCACTAATCAAAAGTTGAATATTTTAATACATTCCTGTAGGATTTTCAATAGTCAAAACATTTTGACTAGCAAGTCCTTTCAAGATTTATATAAAGGTGTGGATAAATGTTATTTCACTTACACAGTCGCTCTGGTCTTACAGGAGAAAGATACTGTGCATCTCTGTGTGATGATGTAAAGATTAATGTGTTGAATGTTGTGGATCTATTTATTTAGAATTGGATGCTATCCCTGAGGAGGGAAATCGATCACTATCATGATAAGAAAGAAACAGTAACAGAATTCAGGTATGAGACATTAATCTCTTCATTTGCCTTTTCCCCCTCTTCTCTTTAGCTCTCAATAATGTTGTTCTTGGCTCTTTGCACCTACAAGTTATTTCCTGCTAAGTAATAACAGCTGCAATAGGCTCCAAGAATGAAGGGCCCACCTAAAAGATAGATTGAAGGACAAACAAATCATTTTACAAAGAGAAATTAAGTTGTCAGTTTTGTGTAAAACAGAGAAAAATATTAACAGCAGCAACTGATTTAGCTATTGATGGAGGAATAGATTGCTTCTGCTTTTCCAGCATTACTTTCCAGTGCTGCAGTCTTGCTAACAGATGTCTTTATTGGTCCAAGCCCTCTAACACAGTGATGCAAACAGGACTTGCTTTTCTTTTGCAGTGACTCTGGTTCTGATGCAGACAGTTTCTATGGCTCAGTAGAACGTCCCATTGATATCAAGTATTCTCATCATTCAGCAGATAATGAAGGTGAGAATTTTTAGACATAGATAAATGCTTTTATTTTTAATCTTGTTTTCCTTCTGGATTCTGCAGGAACTATTCCAGTAGTTCGAGCAGACTGTATGATCTAGGTTGCAACTAAGAACTAAAAATGGTTATTTTTATGAGGTACATAGAGTTGTTGTAGTTTGAAGTCAGAAACAGTCTGTGTTGTAAAACTGTTACTAAAAAATAAGTGGTAACTAAAGAAATTCAGGCCTGGCCAGGAGGTGTCTGACAATGTGATCTTAATATCACCCCTAATAATGCAACTTTAAATTGCTTAGTACAAACAAGAACTCCTCCCAGTTCAGGAAGATCTTGCTTTGGACAAATGAATGGCCTTAGTGGGACGTGTTGGATAACATTCTTCAATGACTTTCAAACTGAGTAACTTTTTAAAGTAAGGCTCGAGGAGTCTCATTCTTAGCATTCTTCTTATTTTAATTCAGTTTGATAACTTGCTGTAACAATTCTGGCTGTGTTTAGTTTTTAGATAGAAACGGGGATTTTACAGAAAGCCTGTCAGATTGAGATTCACAGTGCATTTCAAGCAGCTAACTTCTTAGTCAAGAAACACAGTACGGTCCAACATGAGAAGACTTGCTTCATGATCCAGCAGTTCCTTTAGTAGGCATTTTCTGCCCTTTCAGGTTTCTCAGGGTAGGGTTGATTGGAGCCAGAGCTCTGATTTCCTGACGGGAAATTCCTGACTGTTTTTCCTGACTAGGACAAAAGATAAAATAAGGGAGTTTGTAGGAAATCCGTTTGAATTGTTGCAAAGCAGAGGAAAACACTCATCAGCATTTTGTATAGGATTGCAGTTTAGAACATTGGTGTTTATGGGAGAGAAGGGTTGTATACAATATGAATTATGTTTGGAGAGGCCTGGGAGCCTAAATAAGGATAATTATTATAACAGTTAACTGATTTTTATCAGCTTAACCTTAGCATTTTCCCCAGCCCCCACTGAATCTCTTTCTCTAAGGAAGTAGTACATATTGTCCTTAAGGCTCGTATCATAGTCAGTGATGAAAAATTACTGCCCAGAGGCAGCGTGCTTTTCATGTCTTGATTATTTTGACTTGGAGACAATACTGAAGTCATTTGTTGTGGCGTGTTTTGTTCCCAGAGCAAGGCAACATAATTCGTAATGTTTTGAAGGTGATGGGGCTTTCTTAGGCACCTAAACTGCAAGGTCATAAAACTGTGTTTCTGTGGCAGGGTTGCTTTTGGGTTGTTGAGTTTTTATTTTTCCAGCTTGTTCATTAAGTATATCAGATTGTAGTTGTGCCTCTGTAACCCATCTGAATTGTTCTGAGGATGGCGTTGCCACTACAAAGTGTCACACCAGAAGGTGCATTTGAATTTCAAAGATGGAGACAAACAAGCATGCTGTGTTCTTCATTCACTGTTGTAAGCAATGGCTTTCTTGGTTGATGTCAAAATGTAAGAAAATGCATGCTGTGAATAGCAGAGAGGTGGTTATCTGAGACTGACACGTGGATTTTTACTTGCAGATTATGACCAGGAGGAAGATGATGAGTCCTACTTGCAACCAGATACTTCTGACATAGTGAAAGATGGTATGTGATTGCCTCTATTCCCTCCAGAAAATGCTGGCAATGAAGATCAGTTTGTGTAGGATGTCAGATCGCTGTTTCTCCTTAATCATACCTTAAGCACTTCAGGTGGCAAATTAACCAATGAAAGGCATAGGTATCAAATCTTGAGAGGCATTTAGGGTGAAAAGAACCTAGTAACAGAAGTAACAGTTTCTGGAGGGTCTGCTGCCCTGAAGGACCTGTATGTGGTCACCAGTCTGGAGGGAGGGGGTAATGCTTTTTCAGTAGTCTTTTTCCCTTTATTTCCAACATTGGGTATTTTCTTTGTGCAGATATGGTCCTGCCCCCAGCCTACCCACCGCCACCGGTCCCTCATGTCCGAAAAGCTGCCTACTCAGAGTCAAGGTCACATTCCTTTAGTGGAAAAACTGCTGGGTCAGCACCACCACCACCACCTCCAAAAAGGAGCTTACCTGAGATCAAGTCAGATGATTTCTTCGGTGTGAGAGAGCCCCAGTTACAATGCCGAGCTGAACCTAACCTAAAGATTCAGTCTTCCAGCCGAAGACCAAGCGAACAGCCACCTCCTGTACCCCCATTACCTCTTTTCAAGAAGCCTTTTTGTGTCAAAGAACCTTCCTCACTGCCTCCGGAACCTCTCCCTCTATCTCACGTTCTCACTACTCCAGAAGGATGCGAGAAGCTAAAATCCTTAAACCTTTCACCACGGACTCCTCCTCCACTGCCGAGCAATAAACCCAAGTTGTCCCAGATAACTGAAAAAACAGTAGAAACCAAAGTGCCAAGAGAACATGGTAAACCGGGACTGTTTGTGCCACCAGTGCTTCCAAAGCCACCCGTGCCAGGCCACCAGCATCCTGTACCTAAACCTAGACCAGAGAAGCCTCCATGTCCCCAGTTACAGTAAGTGTGAAAATACGTCCCAGTATCAAATAAACCTTTATGTCAGAAAGTCAGTGAACCTCAAAAAATGATTTTAGACCTCTATGGAGACAGGAAATGGTTAAGATCAGCTTTATGAAGGGAGGTGCAACTAGCTGTGCTGTTTAGGCAGCTGGAAATGTTTTTGTCTGCTGGATTGTGCAGCTTTAGAGAAGGAATGAAAAACTCTTTAAATGCCGTACAAGGAAGAGAGATTGATTGATTCATGGAAGTGAGTCCATCCACCAAGATGTTTGGGCACATGATACGTGAGGAGAGGCTGAGAGATTTGGGTTAGTTCAGCCTTTAGTTTCCATCCTTGGCGATACTCAACCAGACACAGCTGCCTGGGCTGTTTGGACCTGCTGTGTGCAGGAGCGTGGGCTAAATCATCTACAGCCGTCCCTTTCAAGCTACATTGTTCTGTGATTCTTGAGCTGATAAGTCCTTATGTTCCAGTTTTATTACCATTTCAGTGCTTGGTATATTTGTTCCGTTTTCATTGGAGTTGTCCTTCAGTTTTTGTTCTGTTTCTGCCAGGAGATCACCACCAGATGGGCAGAGTTTTAGAAGCTTCTCATTTGAAAAACCAGCGCTGCCCTCCAAGCCAAATCAAGTGAATGATGATTCTGATGATGACTATGAAAAAGTAAGAACAAACAGATGATATATTTTTTTTAAAAGACCATTTTTCCTGCTTTCTCTATGGGAGAGCTCTGAGACGTGTCTGGGGGCGGGAGGGGAGAAGGGGGCGGGGGAGAAAAGAACCTTCTGAACATGCAGCTCTTTGTGATTTGTAGATTTAAGGAATGCCTTTATTAATTCTGGATTGTAGTCATTGGTATACAGGAGGAAGAAATGTCAAGTTCAGATTAAAACATTATTAACAAATTCAGATATCAGCAGCTGTAGCTTGTTTGGATACCATGTTAGTATTTTGTATTTTCATTGTCCTTCATGGTCACTTAATTTCTTTGTATTTTCCTACAGGTTGAGTTGCCTACTTCAATATTTCTTAATACCTCTGAATCCTTAGAAGTTGAAAGGTAGATGTGGCTTTCAAGTTACTTAAAATCCTATAAGTATCTGTGTTGAACAGTAGTTTAAAATCATTTTGAGATATATAATTTCTGTTTAAAAGCATGGGGATATATTTGAATCACTTGAATGTGGAAATTGCTTTCCAGCAGAGATAGTTCAGTGCTTGTGTATCAGTTGAGAAAACATAGTACTTACAAAATGATCCTACCCCCTAAGGAAATGATTGTTCTGCCAGGATGCTAAGGGGACAGAAAGCCAAATCTTCTGTGACACATCACTGATTGATATGCTAGAACAGTAAAATTCTGTCCAATGTGATGTAATATAAATTATTACAACTGAAACAGATTTGTAATAAAGAATTGGCAGCAGTGTGCCCTTGTGGCCAAAAAGGGTAGGGTTATCCTGGGGTGCATTAAGAAGAGCGTGGCCAGCAGGTTGAGGGAGGTGATGGTCTGCTCCTACTCTGCCCTGCTGAGTCCACATCTGGAGTGCTGTGTCCAGTTCTGGGCTCCCCAGTTGAAGAAGATGCTTTCCTGTGCAACCTACTTTAGTAAGGTGGGGGTGACTGGACTAGATGATCTCCAGTGGTCCCTTCCTGTTCCTATAATTCTGTGAATACAAGAAGCTACATGTTAATGTTTCCTGGATCAGATAAGTAACATATGTAAATATTGCACTGTTTTTATTTTAGGATATTTAAAGCTACTAGCCCAAAGGGACAGCCACAGAATGGATTATACTGCATTAGGAACTCATCTACTAAGGCTGGAAAGGTAACTTGCAATTGCAGAATCTACCCCTACAAAAACCTTCTGGATTTAGAGATGCTGTATTTTTACATGTTAAAAGTACTTAGATCTTCTTGCTTACTGTTAAGTACTGAAACAATTGCTATTATATCTTCAGTGATTTTTTAATAGGCCAGTCAGCTGGTTGTAAATAATTCCTTAATTATACATTGACTTTGAGCTTATCAGTGTAAACTGATTTTTGTTGCACTTTTCATTGTTAAGGTATTAGTTGTATGGGATCAATCTGCAGAAAAAGTGAGAAACTACAGAATATTTGAAAAGGTGAGTGGCTCTCCTGTATATGAAGCTTTTGTATATGTTTACATCTGTATGATATTGTATACATATAATGTGCAAGTATATGCATATGTATCACAGTTAACAAGTCAAACTTACCCCAGCCCTAAAAGTAAATGTAAGCTGCTTTACAGGTATTTGTTCCAGATTGAGAATTTAAGTGATCAGATCTGGGCTTTTTGATTGCTGTACTGTACAAAAGACAAAGTGGCTGTCAAATGTCCAAATCTAAATATCAGCCCCAGTTCCATTCTAGGGGAAGGACTATGAAGCTCTTGAGTTTAATTTGGACTTATTTGTCTAAGTGAGAAGCTTGCAAAGCAGCAGCTTGATGGAAAGATCCTAGTTCTGATAGTGTGTTTTACTTCTTGTTGTCAGTGTTCGTTGGGTGTTTTTTTTCTTTTCTCATTAAACATTGAGTAGGAAATATTGCTGCCAGTGACTGTGTATGTTTCTGTTCTACCACAGGACTGTAAATTCTACCTGGATGCAGACATCATGTTTCTGAACATGGGGAGTTTGGTTGAATACTACAGCACTCATGTCCTACCTAGTCACGGCAGCCTGATTCTTCAGTGTCCTTATGGGTACTCTAAACCAAGGTGACAGGGCCGGCATAATTCACTGACACTGAGGAAAAATGGGTTCTCTGCTGTCTTGGAATTAAATGTGGACTTCTGCCACTGTTGGATTTCCCGCTGTTTGCACACAGAACCTGAGTTTATTTCAACCATTTGTTCTCATGTGAACTATGCCTACACTTAATGAACTCTTGGTAAAGTTTTAAGATGCAGATCAGTGGATTTTGTGCCTTTCTCTCCGAAAGATCTGAACAGACCGTACTGTGAAGGCCATCTGCAACAACTGCACCTTCTTATGAAACTGCTGCTATTGCTCATCTCCTTGGAATGTGGAGGAGAACCACGTCCACATGATCAAAAAAGTGTTGTGAATACAACCAACAGAGAAGAGGGAAACTTCTGAGAATACATCAGAATTGTGACAGGGAATACTAATATTCTGACTTGGAGGTTTTTACACCTTAAGTCAGGGCTGGTGCTGAACTTGTATAACTTGTACAGCTGATGTGTAAATAATGAAGTCTTTTGTGCAGATAACTTGGTTTACTACAGGTAAAGACGATTGAGAATTTCATGTTTTCTAAGTCATTTGATACATAAATATAATTTGTGATTACAGTGTCCACAGTAATCAGCACTGGGGTACTATCCAACGGGTAGGGTTATGGCGTCATATGAATTACTTAAGAACACTTCAGGGAGGTCTAGGGTAATGCTGATTTGGTTTTAATGGGAGTCCTATTCCTTATTTCAGAACCAGAAGGCTTTTAAAACACAAGAAAAAGCTGTAATTATTGTGATGTTACAATTATTCTATACAATGTTGTGGTCACTTTGTGAGGATCGGGCTGTCAGCCAGTTGCACTCTCTTCTGTTCCAGTGCAGAGCATCTTGTTCTAGTCTACTTTTTGTAGAACTCTACTAATTTTTTCATTATTAAAATCTCTCTTGGATCAAAGCAAATGCAAGCAAGATAAAATTAATTTTTAATGTACTGTCAGCACTATCAATTGTAGGTGTTTGCAGGGTGCTTGTTATGTTTGTTCCCTATTATCATGGGGACGGGTGTTCTAAACACAAGGGCCTGGTGGTTCTGAATTTGCCCTACTCCTGAATTTTTGTAAAGAGAAGGATATTCTGCTGACTTTGGTTAATTCAGAAGTACTGTCAAATTATTATATTTAATCATGCTCGTGAGGCTTAATAAAGAAAGAATAATTTGCTGTAACTCTTGAAACAGGACAAGCTATCTGGTTTCTATCAGATTGAATCCTTAAATTCCTCTTTTCTGCTACCTTTACGAAGGTTATGCATGTCAGGTTTAGTCTTATTAAGTGGTCACAGCTTTAAAAACATTAAAATGTTACAGAATAAGAATTTCGTTTTATGAAAATCATAAAATAGGATTTAATCCCTAAGGGATTTTTCTTAATAAGCTGTAATTATAGGACCTCACATAGGGCCAGAAGTTCTTGCCTTAATTCCTACATTTTGCCTGAGACCGATAAGCACAATAACAATCATTTGCTTTCTGATCCCACTATAATAAACGTTTTTTGTGAGCATAAATTAAAGAATGTGCAGTACTTAAATTTCAGATTCTGTTGAATATCAGATATATCACATTTGTAATTCATTTTACTTTAAGTATCCCCATGGTTCACTGATGTGATTTGCTCCACAAAGAAAGCTCACTCAACAGAGCACTCATAAAAGTGTTGGATTTTAGACATATGCACCTGTATTTTAGGCAAGCTCTCGTTTCCTTACAGTATTTATATGTACTGTTTACAAGTTATTTTTCTCTCTGTAGGAATAACTGACTCATACTGTCATGACATTCATACTTACAATATACTATGGGGCCAAATTCAGGTATTAATTCTGTTATTTTTGTTTGCAGTTATACACTTGTGAGCTGTAAAAATACTCATGTAATCCAGTACATATAAACCATAACACTGTCTTTACCTGTATAGGGCTTGCAAATATGTAAATGTTAATGTTAATTTTCTTTTTTTTTTTTAATACAAATGTACATATTTCTGAAGTGGATAAACTTCCAATGCCAACTCACCTATTTTGTGCAGTCTCACTTGAACTTGCTGAGTATGTGCTTTAATGCTTTAAGTGTAATTGTGGTAAGTAGAGCTCTTCTAACTTCACAATTAGAAGAATTAGGTTTCAGCCCTCTTGAATATGATTTTTTTGTAAGCAATCGTGTCAAAAATTTGGCATTCGGGCCATCAGATAACATGGCAGGAGGTAAAAATTATCCATTTTCTATTTAATTCAAGGGTTCTTGAGTGAGAATTGAGGACTGAAGCATTCATTTTATCTATGGACACAAAACACAAGTGCAGCCATAATTAAAAAGTACCTCAGAGGAACAGGAATGTGCTGTGCAAGAGAGCCAAGTCTCCAAAGGACTTCTTCAGCAGCTTCAAGGGAGAGGCCCTTTGCATTTCCCAGCACCAAACAGCCCTTCTGTTCAGCAGTGTTGGCGTAACCCAGCAGCAGGTTTCTCTGATGCCTCCTGAAGGCAAGTAGGAGGGGGGCAGGTGGGACACGCTATGCAGTTCTTCCAGGATAAAATTCTGCACTTTCTGACCAAATTTCCATGCAAGCTTTGTATTTGTAGGGGGGAAATTCTTCTAGGGAAGAAAAACAAAGAAAAAAATGAATGGTTCTGGAAATACAGGTTTTAAGAAGGGGCTGTCAGTCAATAGGGTGCAATAATGGAATAATAAGAGTGCTAAAAGGGAATCTGGTATCGAGCTTTTATGTGCAAGTGAGTGCTATGTGCTGCTGCTTTTTGTCAGCTGTCCCCCCAGAAATGAACAGTTTGCAAAGGAATGTAAGTAATGAGAACATTGGTGCCCTCTGTTCTGTCGTGCTTTGGAAAATGGGAAGTAACGCAGATTTCTGAAGCTTTGATGGTGATTAGTTTGAATTTGGTGACATCTGCTGGTCAGCCATTTCCATGCAGGGCTCTACGCAACAGCAGCATCAACGTGGAACGTGTACAGATGTCATCTGGGTGGACATCATTCTTAAGTGACTTTGGATAGGAGCCAGTTTAAAGCCTAACTCTGCGTGAAGAGCTGATGAGCTGCGTCTTTGAAGGCGGAAGCATCTTTTGGCTCATGTTTCTTACAGAAGTAGCAACACTGTTTAGCAAAACTAGTCATCAGAATGTATTTTAATATATATAAACAGGAATATAAAATTCAGACATCTGAGCACTACCCAAATACCTGACATTGTGAGGCATGAAGGTGTTGTTCTGAACTTGAAATACTTCACCTCGCTGAAGAATCTGATGTTGTAATAGTTTCCATCTTACTAAGAAGTCAGTATCTTGAAACATTTTCTTCTAGCAAGAGAAGCACTCTCCATGACTGTGATTACAGCCTCTTAAGAGAACTCTGAGCTCTCATATTGAAAACAAACAAATAGTAAATGCTACTGAAACCCTTACAGAGCAGAAAGAATTTGAGTTAACTTTAAATTGGGCAAACTTGGCTCAGCAAGCTTAGTAAGTCTTGTAACATAGTCAACCCTCAAATCGGGTCACCCGGGACTTCCATTCCTGTGTCTTAAAATACAGGATGGTCATTACTGTTGGTTGTCTGTACCTCATTTCATACAACTGCTAATTACTGGGAAACATTTAACCCAGCCTCTCAGGTTCATGGCACACATGGCCATAATTGTCATATAAGAATTGGTTTTAATGTAATTTTACTTCTGCATAATGCTAAGGAAGTTGTTTTGTACAGGAATGACAGTAGTAATTGCTTGCAAGCCTAGATCTCTGGAAATGGATGGGGGAAATGAATGGAGACCCATCTGAGCCTTCTTTGGGTCAGTGCTTTGCTTTTTGCCAGTATCACATGAATTCCTTTTGGCCCTACCCTTGATCCATCTGGTTCTTGTACTGGGAGGCAGTACAACGTACTTCAGTAATGACCTTGAACATTATTTTTTTTGCACAGCTGGAGTCCTGCAGTTATACTGAAGGCCACTGATGTGAAAAGTACATCACAGAAATAGGGTCTATTCAATGTGAACAGGGTTTTCTTACAGGACAGCTAAGGAAAGTTGTTCCAGGTGCAGCCTCACAGGCTGTTGGGGATTCAGTGATTACACTGTGCTTTCATTTCTGCTGTGCTGGCGTTCACACCTACTTATTTCTCAAAGTAATTGGCAGCTATGCCTTAACCATGGGGTGCTGCTGGAAATTTGCCTTTTTAAGAATTAAATATGATTTACAAGTCTTCAAAATGTGCTGTTCTAACATTTGAAAGCTTCCCCCAAGATTAATTTACTCCAGTATGTAGTCATAATTAATACAAAATACTTTTTTTTCCCCCCATGTTTCTCAGCCCTCTTCATTGCTTTGAACTTGCCCCTGTATCTTCTTTCTTCCTTTCTTTGCTGTATTTGCCGTGCTCTGTCTTTGAAGTCCCAGCTCTTCAAAAGGTAAAACTTCTGGCTGTGGCACTTTTTCTTCAGTTACTACCGACCTCCATAAGCAGTGTTGCATTATTAAGAGAAAGCCAGTTTCTTGCTTTCTTTTTGTCCTTCCTTTCATTTCTAGTCACAAGATCCCACCTTTGTTTCTGTGCCATTGCTGACTTTCATGCAGCTCAGGAACCTGCCCAGGCTAAAAACTGAATTGGCACCATTAATGCTGTCACGCATCAGATTCAGCAGCTGTTTGAGTCAGCTGATTCAGCAGGAAGCTGATCTTGCCCCTTTACGCCCCAGTTCTTCCATCAGAGTAGTTCGATGAAATGATATATTCTTTGGCCCTAGAACTATGCAAAGAGGTTGGAAAGGGAGAGCAGGAATGGTGACCTTGGGCAGGTCACAGGGTAATACAGCAGCAAAAGAGAAGGTTAAAGAACAACACCTTTTTAATGGTTTTGAGTGTTTCACCATCAGATCGAACAGTGGCAGTTGATAAAACTCAGCCTCTGCTCAGCCCAGACAGCTGGTGGCACAGCTCCCTGTACTTACAAACACTTTAAGCCAGCACTGCCAGCAAAACGAATGATCCTCCCTTCCCTAGTCAATGCTTCTGACCTCAACATCACCATCCCTGTTGGCTCTAATGCTCTCACAGCCTTTATGTGTTAGAGAGGTGAAGAAGGAGCCGAGCTGAAGTGGAACTGACGCTCATGGTGCCACGGCCGCTCCGCCCACACACGGCCTAGGCCGCCGCCTCCCCTCCCACACCTCCCGCCCCGCGTCCTCCTCCAACCAACGGCGGTGCCGGTTGCTCGCCGCTCTCTCTCCCTCCAATGTTCGTCTCGCTTGTTGCCCTGCAGCCCGGGGAAGCCGCACCCAGCCAGGCGGGGGCTGTGCGGGGGGTGGGCGGAGCGCGGCGCTGGGGCCAGCGGCGGAGGCGACGGGTTCGGCGGAGCGTTGTCCGCAGCGGCCCCGGCTTTTCTCGTCCCGTCGCTCCGGTACCCGCCGCTTGTTTCTCATCTGCCCTCGGGTGAGCGCGGCCGGGACGGGCGGGAGGTTGTGGGGGCGGGGGGGGGAACGTGAGGGGCGCAGCCGTTAACGGACTACGGAGGGCGGGGGTGCGGCCGTTGGCGGCGGCGGAGGAGTCGGGCGGGCAACGCGGGGCTGAGAGGGGCAGGAGGAGGAGGAGGAAAGCGGGTCATGGAGCGGGTCATGGAGCGGGTCCTGCGGCCTCGGGAGGGGCGTCTAGAGCCTGGATGGTGCCCAGGGCCTCTGCGGGGCCCCGCAGTGTTTGGGGCGTTCTAAAGGTTGGATCTTAGGCTGCGTTGGTTTTAGGTGAAACCAGGAAAAAACAAACATCCACGGTTGTGTTGAGACGGGTTGTGAAGAGGCTGGGTGGTATCTACGAGATGAGCCGGGCGCCGATGTTGTTTTCCTCTCTGCTTTCTGGAAGGTTGCTGTAGATCGTTAGTGTTATGTACTGTCTGTGTTGCTGGAGGGGAACGTTTTCTTGCATGGTGATATGGATCTATAAGGGGCTTCACGGAACACTCCTACCTTCTGTTGGTGGGTTCTCGAATCATCATGCTGCAACGACTGCCAGATATTTCTGTATGCCTTGCAGAAAGCTACAGGTATCTCTGAGCACGAACCATAGAATCCTTAGAGCTGGAAGGGACCTCTGAGGGCCGTTTCATCCCACTGCTCTGCACTGAGCAGGGACACTGCAGCTATAGCGGGTACCCCAGGGCCTCATCCAGCCTGGCCTTGAAAGTCTCCAGGGACAGAGAATAAACCACATCCCTACGCAACCTGTGCCAGAGCCTGACCACTTCCATGTAAAAGACTTTTATATCCCATCTGAATCTCCCCTCTTTGAGCTTAGAGACCGTTTACATCTTGGGGCTTTGCAATGTGTCCAAGCGTGTTGGGACTCAGCAGTTCTTAACTGGCATGAGTATTATTCTTGCTAATAGAATAAGGATTTAAAATTAAAGGAATACAAATTTTGCTTTCTATCTCCTTTGTCAATTTGATTGATGTAAGAGCTGCGTGTCTCAGTTTTAGAGCTGTATTCTGTCCCCGTTTGTTATTTATTATACAACAACGGACTGGCTCCTCATTCTGCAGCAGGTGGCTTTACATTCAACAAGCCCATCTGATGTGATCGAACAAAAATAGGCTGCAGTGAACATAACGTCTTATGGAGTTTGTGTCAGAATTTAGACCTTGGAGGTGTTCAAGACCAGGTTGGACGGGGCCCTGGGCAACCTGATCTAGTAAAGGTGTATGTTTGGTGGCCCTGCCAGGCCGAGGCATTGGAACTACATGATCCTTGAGGTCCCTTCCAACCCGGGTCATTCAGTGATTCTGTGTTTTCTCAGAGTTTGCAGGAACCGAAAGTTTTTAACATCTGTGCATGTGAATGCTTCCATGTTTAGGTATCTTGTAGTGTTGCTGGCTTCCTGTGAGGTTCCGTGTGGGATATAATTCTTCAGCCAAAACCAGCAGCGCTGCCTGAATGTTTGTTTCTTGATGTTGGTGAATAACAAGTGGTGGGGGAAACCTGAACATCACGCTTCATCTGAAACAAGCGTTTTTCCCAACCAGCACGTTGTGCCAATGAGTTCTTTAGAGCATGGTTTGCTAATGCAGTAATGAAGAAGGTCATTTACTGAATCTCTTGTTTTCTGTGACAGTTTTTTCAGTGTCTCCAGCAGAAAATGACTCATCTTTGTTCTCGTTCTTTGAAATTCACCGCTGGTGTTGAATGATACTTTGTAGCTACAGAATCGAGTCGCTTGGTGAGAATATATGGCCAAACCCATTGGGGTACTGAGAGACTTACATGGCACGAAGCTGCTTCTGCCCCGTTTGAGTCTGGTTTTGAAGGGTGGCTTCCCAGCATGGAGTGCTTTTAACAAGTCTCCTTTACCAGCATTCTGTGAAATATCATGGCAGAAAAAAGCTGGATTTCAAAGGGGGCATTTTTGTTAAGAGATAAAGTGTAATAATGCGAGGTTTCAAATGAGGAGAAGCACATTCAAGGTGCTGGTTGCTAGAAAGCATCCAACTTCTATGTGACAAGTGCCTTCTACACCTGGAGAGGTCAGGCAATAAGCCTTGTACCTCGTGCTTTTTGGAGTTTGAAGGAGTTTTTGTCATCATTTAAGAACTGTCAGTGGTGAAGATGGATCCATTTATCAATCCCAGCATCTGTCCAATGACTGACTCCTGCTTGGAAATGAATGAAAATGAAAACTTGTCTATGCCTTTATGAAAGAGCACATCAAACGAGTGTTGCCGTGGTGTTCTCATGTGCCGTGTGTCCTCGCTGCATGGCAAACTAAAAATAATGCTAAGTTTCTAATTTCAATGGCTTTTCGACACTTTTAGAGTTCTTGGTGCTTCATATTTAAAAGCTGATAGAGGAGATATGAGTGCAGAACTGCTGGTTCTGCTTGCATCAGTCAGAGCGTGTCATTGTCAGCCCAGGAGTCGCAGTGTGATCAGTAGCTGCAGAAGTTGTAGGGGCTGAGGTGGGAAACACCATTTGTAGAGTTACTGTTGGCTCAAATCAGGTTTAGCTGAGGTAACGTCATTTGTCACAAGGGCTCTGGATTAGCGGTTCCGACCCAGGCCCTGAGTATCATTCAGGTATTTTAAAATCTATCTGCTCAGCATTTCATTGCAAACTGGATTTTGGTGCAGAGCTGGATTTGAGCAGCTGCTGCCAGTTGGGCCGGCTCAGCCGTCCGTGTGCTTGCAGGCTTTGGAGGGTTGGCTCTTTGACCATTAAGAAACTGAAGATGTTGCCGTTGAAGGTGTGGCTAAAGAGGACAAGAACTGTTTGAGCACCTGCTCGAGTTCCTCCTTGCAGCCTCGCTTCCTATGTTGTGTTTTGAGACATGATCTCTTCCTGCTCTGTTGGGTGCAGTTACTGTTCTCTGGTGGATCCGCCTTTCAACGTCCGACCAGTTGTGTTCGCAGGCGAGACTTCAAAGCATCTTTCACTGTTGGCTCAGTAATTTCCCTAAAGATTAATTAAAAATCAAAATACACGAGGAAAAGCACATTTTAGGTCACTTTTATAACTGGGGAACAGCTCTTCAAAACTGAGATTTAGCGTTTCCATGCTCTTTGGGTGGGTCAAACATTGCTTTCAATTTCTAATTGATAAATGCATTATGTTTCTTTCTTTGCCTAATTACCATCTTTGACACCACGTGTTGTGTATGGTTTTCTGATCTTGACTCATGAAATGTTTAATTAAAAAAAAAAAAAAAGGAATAAAATATTTTAAGAGTTGAGAGATTTTCTTCCATATACCTGCATGAATCGCTGAGAAGACAACGTGGAAAACACAAGTAGAAAATGAGTAGTTAATCAGTAGCTTTTTATGGCATCTTTGATACTTTCTCATCAGTGGAGTAGATAAATATTGAATCACGGTACTTACCCATTCACACGCTAAAGATAAGGGGAAAAATTAGATTAACTAAGCTCTTTTTCATTGGAGACAACAAGCATTTGAAAACAACTTTAGGGTAAGAAACTGTCATTCACTTAGTTGTGGAAACTTAGTTTACCTTAGATTTGCTTTCTTTTTCAATCTGTGTGTCAGATTTCTGTGGTGCTATCTGTGCTCTTTATCTCAGTTGTGGTTCAGATCTTACAAGGCCTGATACACAATTTCACCTTTGTTCTAGTTAATGAACTTTTGCCAGATGGAATGAGCGAGTGTTCGGGCAGCCCTGGGCACATGAAGGTTGTCTGCTTTCTGTTCTTTTCTGCTTGGTTGGTTTGGGTTTTTTGGTTTGTGTGTTTTTAAGGTGACTTAGTGCTGTGCATTAAATGATCGTCCCAGCATTCTCACCATGAAGGTGAAAGGTACAGAGTACTCGGCGACTTTAGTTCTCTGCTAATGGATGATATGGTTTCTTTAATTGTCACTGTGAAGTGCTGCTGAAAGTTCATAGAGTATGTTTGCATGCAAAACATCCATTCCATGTAAAATTAAGGGAAATAGGGCATCGCTGATGTTGTGCATTAACGCAATGTACTTGGTTGTGGTTTTTTTTCTTCCAGAAGATCTTTTCTAGCACAGCTTTGCTTATTAATTTTGAATGAGCACAGCTTAAATATTTCTAAAGCACAGGGGCTTAGTTCCTCACATTGTCACTTCAGCTCCTGAATGCACTGCTGCCTTCAGCTCACTTTAAGCACTGAAGCAGTTACTTCAGGCACACTGGGTTTCTCCTGTGAGTGTGGTGAGCTGAGCCGCACACTTGTGCCCCACAGATCTCAGAATCACAGGGGCTGGAAGGGGCCTCAACAGATCAAGTCCAACTCCTTTGCTAAAGTAGGAACCCTATATTAGGTCACACAGGTAGGTGTGCAGCTGGGTCTTGAGTGTCTCCGTAGGAAGAGACTCCACCAGCTCTCTGGGCAACCCGTTCCAGTGCTCTGCCACCCTTAGCATAAAGAAGTTCTTCTGTGTGTTAGTACAGAACTTCCCAAGTTCAAGTCTTAGGCTGTTACTCCCTGTCCTATTGCTACACACTTCTGAGAAGAGCCTGGCCTCATCTGTTTGCCTCCCACCTCCATTGAGGTATTTATAAACATTTATCAGATTCCCCCTTACTCATCTTTTCCCCAGGCTGAACAGATCCAGGTTACTCAGTCTTTCTTCATTCAGAAGAATATAGAACTATAGAGTGGCCTGAGTTGAAACAGACCTCAAAGTTCAACTAGTTTCAACCCCCTTGCCGTGGGCTGTGTTGCCAGCCACTAGACGGGGCTGCTCAGAGCCACATCTTGCCTTGATGCTCCAGTCCCTTTACCATCTTTGTGGCTCTGTGCTGGACTCCTTCTAGGAGATCCCTACCTTTTTTTGCACTGGGGAGCCCAACACTGCATACAGCATTCCAGATGTGTCCTTACCAGGGCAGAGTAGCGTGGGAGATCACCTCCCTTGACCTGCTGCCCACATTGTTTTTAATACACCCCAGGATACCATTAACCTTCACAAGGGTGCAGTGCTGGCTCATGGTCAGCCTGTTGTCCATCAGGGCACCCAGGTCCATCCTTCTCTACAGAGCTCCTGTCACACAGGTCATCCCCTGTACTGATGCATACAGTTATTCCTCCTTGGGTGCAAGACTTTACACTTGTTCCAGTTAAACCTCACCAGGTTCCTCTTTACTCAACTCTCGTGTCTGTCCAGGTTTCGCAGAATGGAAGCAGAGCCTTCAGGTGCATCAGCCAATCCTCCCAGCTTTGTATCCTCAGGAAACTTACTGAGAGTGGACTCTGTCCTTTCATCCAGGTCACTGATGAAGATGTTGAACAAGACCAGACCCAGCACCAACACCTGGTGAACGCTGCTAGTTACAGTCTTCCAAGCAGACTCTGCACTGCTGATGAGCACCCTCTGAGCTCAGCCAGTTCTCGATCCACCTCGCTGTCCACCTCACTGTCCCTCATTTTCTATGTTTCAGCTGATGGGTGTTTCTTTATTTCTGTCATCTTTTGTAGGTTACAGAAGATTTTCATCATTTTTGGGTAAAATTCTAAACAACAAAGGAATTGCTTTATTTTTTAACCATGACTTTGAGTTTCCAAGTGATTTGAACAGGTTCACTAGAAGGCATCAAATTCTATCTTGACTCCAGACCAATTCTTTTTAATATAAATTTTCTGCACTACTATATACATATAGCATATATATGACATATATGTTTCTCCACCCCTTCTTGAGCTTAAAGTAGAACTTAAGAGACAGTGAGATTTCAAAGGTGTTTCGTGGTACTTCTGGTTATAACTGAAGCATTTAGTTTTTGTGAAGAATAATGATCTCAGATGTTTGTGTGGATCTCAACTCTACCTGTGAAATAAATCTTTTCTTTCCATGTATGTGAGGATAGGTGAAAAGTTGGTTTATTTTGGCAGCAGTAAATTTAGAGAGCTTTCCCAAGGGAAGTGAATGTCATTTCGGAGATCAAGTGCAAAATGTTCTGGTGCTTTTTGGATGTTGGACTTGATGACCTTAGAGTACTTTTCTAACCTTAAAGCTTCTATTAAACTGTGTGTTGCCATTCTGTAGATCTAGTAGCATACGTGATGTGAGTGGAAAGACAGATTAGTATAGATACATATTTAATCTAGTGCTAAGTCATTATATCTTTTATACATCAAGAGACAGTGGGCTTGTTTGCCTTGGTGGCAGAGGACCCTCCTGGTCTCTCTGCTTCTGCTGCCTGAATGCAGATGGCTGCTGCTGTGCTTTTCCCACGCTGCTTTCCATCTCCTTGAGAACCTGTATTAATCCTGACACTGCTGAGTTATGTGGGTCATCTTAACTGAGCTTCTTCCCTCTCTCCTGGAAGGAAAGGATTTGTGATTATAGCACTGAGGTACCAGTTTGGCAACTGAGATTTCCACTCCTACATCTGCCACAGGCTTTATTGTTGATCTCTAATGGAGATGGACAGTGCAACCCCAGTTAAGGTACCTCTACCTTATTGTAGGACAGTATCCTTCTAGTAGCTTCCAGTTTCCCCTCACTGCAACAACCTGGACTGGAGCCAGGAGCAGAGAACTGTTAGCAGCACAAATGAGAGGAAGATAGTGTCTCAGATTGTCCTCTGGCATGCCTGGCAACTGGAAAATAAAGGGTATTTTGGCAGCTGCTCAATGAAAGCCAGAAGTGGTGAACAGAAGGTTGGGAAGCGTGGTTAAAATCTGAATGTCAGCCAGAAAAGCTGGACTCTAGGCAGTCTTGCAAATTGTGAGGGCAGCCTTATTAATGTAACATTCTGGCTGGTGGAAAAGTTGCCTGGGGCAGAGTCTTTATGGGTCAGTACGTGCCACTGAAGTGGAGAGACAGCTCTGTGGGCCACAAGCACAGCTCCCAGGGTCAAAAAGAAACCTTTGTAGCTGCATTCTTACGTGGTTTGGATGCCTTTCTAATGGGAGTGGGCTAGTGAAATGGAATAGCTGGTCTCCCAGAAAGACAGATCGGTTTCTTTCTCATCCTTTCTTTTGGTCATTAATGTACTTCTTTATTGACGTTGGAATAGTGTCCATCACTAATTACTTATATAAGCATTGATTAGTCACCCAAAATATGGAGAATGCTAAAAATTGCGTAAAGAAAGGAGATGAGAGTAATTAGTTACCTATAAACACAAATCCAGGGTATCCTAATGTCAACATTTTAAAGAGCTTATTTCTGCATTCCCAGGTTTACAGGGCATTAAGTCATTACTGTAGTCACAGATGTTGTTGAGATATATAGGGGACTTACTGAAGCAATGTATTTGGAACTTCATGGCACCACCATGCCTTAGAGGGACATGGCATCGCTCACTTCCAGTATTGCAGTTACTGGAGGCACTTTGTTAAGAATGAGGCAGATTTTTAATGCATCCTGTCCTTTGTGGGCCTTTAATTAGTGATAGAAGCCCTCTTTGTTCAACAGAGTCATTCAGGATATTGTGACTTCTGATCCATCAGGTCCTGGTTTGAAGGTGTGTTCTAATAATCAGATATTAACAGCAGAAGGAATAAGCAAGGTTGTTCAATCTGAATTTATTTGTGACTTCTTGTTCTACAATTTTGACTTGTTTAACTTGTCTTTAATCTGATATGTCAAACGTTAATGAATGAGATAAATTTAGAGTAATTTCATTTGACTGATGCTAAATCTATTCTAGCAAAGATCTGATGAACTGTGTGTGTAATCTGGTAATCCCTTCCCTCCACCCTCCCCTGTTGCTATAGTAATCCTAAATTTGAACCTTATTGCTGCACTTCTCATTTAAACTGAGCTTAGTGATTGCTGCAGTGCAGTGTGTTCTCAAGCAAATATTGATAATGAAGGGTGTTTTATTTAGATTTAGTATCAGAGGTAAAAGAGAAATTAACCATCCTTTACTTGTTTTCTTTTGTTGTGGCTCTGGGGAGACCTCATGGCATTAATGTTTTCCTTCATGTTACAGGCAGGCATCTTTGGGGGGTGGGCAAACAAATAAAGACCCAACTAAACCAACCAAGAGCAACAGCAACAAAACAATAAAGAAAAAGGTAAGCCCCAAAAACCCAAACCCATCTCTCAAGGTCTCAGAAAGCTGTTAATAATTGTAGTTAGAGGAGGGAACGCTCATAGTGCAAAGGCTAGAACTTGATTTAGCATCCAAATGTTCTTGCAATTCCAGTTCTGCAGCAATGCTCAGGGCTCATTAGATGAGGTGCTTTCAGCCACTTTTGGTATGGCTGGACTTCTGGTGCAGCAAAACGTGCAGATAATTCTGGTAACTGAATGAAATAGTTGTTCTCTTACCAAATATTGCTTTTTATTATACGGAAGTATGACTTCTTTTCCCAGTGGAAATGCAAGAGCTAATGAGCTTAATAGCAAATTGAATAAGAACATGAGGACTAAGCAGAACACTGAAAAAGACTGATCTGTCTTATCAGGAAGCACGGAGACAATGAAAGAAGGCTAAAAAGAATTTAAATATGGGTGAAAAACTACATGGAAGGTTTCCCCGTCTCTAGAAATGGGGCATCTGCCACCTCTCTGGGCAACCTGTTCCAGGGCTTCTCTACCCTTAAAAAAAGCCAAAACAAAGAAACCTTCTTCCTAATATCCCATCTAAACCTCCCCTTAGTTTGAAACCATTTCCCCTTATCTTATCACAACAGACCCCACTAAGGATTCTGTTCCCTTCTTTCTTACAGCCCCCCTTTACGTACTGAAGGGCTGCTCTTAGATCTCCTTGGAGTTTAATATAGTTCTGCTGGAAAACTACAGTGATGTCTGTGTAAAAAATCACTTATGATGTTGTCAGGATTTGCTAAGTATGGATTGAACTGGATGACCAGAAGAAAACGTATTGAATGTATGTTGGTAGTGGGGTGTGTCCAGGATCAGGTCCAGGTCTTCGTTTTTTCATTAATTGATTTATTCCTACCATTGCCATTAGATGCTACCAATACAGAAGGTTTTGCCCAGAGGGAATTGAGGCCTTGGAATATGAGTAGTAGAGAGTGTCACCTAAATTCTTCTCAAACATCATTGAGGGTAGAAAAATGAGGATTTAGAATGGAAGAGGCTCCTATTCCTAGAGTGACTGAGGGAATCGAGAATTATCTGCATGAGGGTACCTAAAAACATGTCTTTTTTGAACCTGTAAAACAGAGCACGAAGAAGTTATTCTCCATAAAAATGAGTGAAATAGCACAGGTGGGTAAAATGAGCTTCTTAAGCTGAAGGTATGAGAACAAATGGGTACAAACTGTCCAAGAATAAACCAAGTCTGGAAATTAGAAAAGATGGTTCCTAAGCAACAGAGGCAGAAAAGCCTGAAGCATCCTTCCCTTAGGAGTAGTGGCATACAACTGTCTTTAAGATGGAGCTAGTTAGCTTATGTAAGGGGAGGAGGGGGTGGAATGTGTAGTTTTCCACAGTGCCTGGGGGTCTGAATATTCCTCTGGTTCCATGGTTCCTGTCCTGTCAGTCTTTGCAACCTTTCCTTGACCAGAGACTGTAGGTGCATTGAAGAGCTGTTTCTTGGGCTGACAGAATGCTTGCATTCTGATGTATGTAAATGCTTTTATCAAGGGATAAAAAAATGCATAGGCAAGTAGGAGGCTTTAAACTGTTTTATGTAACGCAGTACGTTGTATCTCATGAGGTGGATGTATGTTATGATATTCATATTTTCAGTATAAACCCTGAAGTTAACACAGTATAAATGGGTTGGATGTTAGGGGGAAGTTCTTCACTAGGAGAGTGGTGAGGTCCTGGAACAGGCTGCCAAGGGAGGTTGTGGATGCCCCGTCCCTGGAGGTGTTCAAGGCCAGGTTGGACGGGGCCCTGGGCAACCTGATCTAGTAAAGGTGTATGTTTGGTGGCCCTGCCAGGCACAGGGACTGGAGCTTCATGATCCTTGAGGTCCCTTCCAACCCGGGTCATTCTGTGATTCTGTGAAATGGACTTTATAAAGAGCCCTGAGGTGGTGAAACCTTGTATGTATATTGAGAGATATTGTGCTGCTGTTCCTGTGGATTGCCAGTGTTTGAATGAAGACTGTCCACGTCATAAACTAGTGTGTCTCCTGAATTTGTGCACAATATAAGATTGGTGGTTTTGCAGAAGACTTGCAAAGAAAAGGCTTGTGCTGCCTTCTCCCGGCTTAACAGAATGAATCTGATCTACAGGCTGGGGAATTAACGGTGCCCGAGGTCACAATATCTTTAGAAGTTGTGCAGTTATTATGACATGCTAAATCACGTTTAATTCCTGCTGAGGTATTTCAGACCCAGGGGAGAACTTGTAAACGCTCGCAGATGCCAGTGTTTTGCTTGTATCAATAGTGTGCATTATTGGATGGGAACAGAAACAGAGGTAGAAATACAGCATCTGCTTTATATTCTTCTATTCTAAATATTTTCTGTAAATGTTTTTGTATAAAGCTTCATTTTTGGAAGGAAGTTCAGGCATGGAAAGTAGTTTGGTAGGGCAGGATAGAAACGTGGTGGTGTTTGAAAGGTTCCTTCCGGACTGTGCTTAATGTGTGTTATTGAGTTCCCTTCAGCTGTCAGTTGAATTTCCTGTTAATTTTAGGTAGCAGTAATTTCCAGAGCAGTGTCCAGCAAGTGACCTGTCCGTGTGCTTCTGGTGGGATGTTGTTGTTATTCATAAACTCGATGTATTTTCATGTTTTATGAACAAATAGATAAAACTGAGTACTATTTCTTAGCCATAACGTCAAGGGCTTAAGTGGTACTTTGCACACATTTAAACTGTTGCCAACTTACGTTCCAGAAATGGAGCTTGATGGGAAAAGAGCTTGACAGCCTGTATTTCAGAAATAAATGCTATTTGAAAGGTAACCATGTGTGTGGTATTGTTTGCCATTCTGTGACCATTGTTAAAATTACATTGAACCTCCTTTTTATGATGAAGTTGTTCATCCTTGTCGTTTACTGTTAAATGTATGTGAACTACAGGCAGCATCAGTACAAAAGGAAAAAGGTCCAGTGTAAGGCTACAACTGTTTGGCAATCATATCCAATGAGTAGGTGACTCAGCAGATACACTGCAGCTATTTCAGCAAGGAAAAGGCATTGCTGCTTTGAAAGAACATGGGTGACAAATGAGCGCTAAGAAGGCTGTAGAAGTTGAATGTCTTGACGTTTTGTTCTTAAAGTATGTTTTAGCTCATGTAGGATTAGAGATTCTTACGTGCATGGGACATGTTTGTAATGTATGGGGTGCAGTGGCAAATAGTGGACAAATACAAATCAGGAGAGGTTGGTTTAGTTCAGGGAAGAGAGATGAGAAAAATAAATTGAAATAGAATTAAAAAATAAAGTGATACCATAAGGGCAGGAACAGCCTTAAAAGTCTGGGTTACGTTACAGAGAGGATTTTCACTAGGATTTTTACACAGAACATACCTCAGACACACTGCTCTTGTTAAGTCATACGCTCTATTTGCCCATGGGACTTACAGCATCATGATGTTACAGTCAAGAGTTTAACTCGGTGTAAAGATTGCACTCCTTGTATCAGTCATATGAGGAACATTATAATGTGTGTAATTGTTTCACAGTCGAAAGTAGAACATCAAATCTCTGCAGATGTGTTTGTTAGTGATGCTGTTCTTCAAACTGTGCAGCATTGTCCATATTTATGGGAACGTTTGAAAAGTTAAGCCACTACTTTGGCTATTTGACATCATCTGTCCACTCAGGCAAACACCAAAACTTAATCTATAAGACCCCAAATGGAGTTTACTCTGGCAGCTACAGAAACCATCTCTTCCTCGTGAAGTCAGTGCATCTGGAAGTAGTAGTGGGCAGATGGCTGAGTAAGTGATTAACTTAATACTTGAACACTAGAATTGACAGGCTTTTGTTTAGTTATTAACAAACCCAAAATAAGTCTGAAGCAAGTAACTTCCGAAGGTAGCTGAAGTTAAACGGCCTGTGCAAAGTGCATCCCTTGCAGGGAAGGCTTCTGGGAGAGATGTGATAGTACATACTGGGGTCTTGATACAGACAGAAAGGTAACAGTTTAACGTTAAAATGGCATAGTAAGTATAATTTATTGCATGTCTCTATAGACAGTAACACGATAATTCAGGGTCATTGTCTGACTCCCAGCAGTTACGACGTGACTCTTTATCTTTGATGTTCAGTAATTTAACTTAGATTTCTATTTCTAAGATGAAAAGCACAACGCTGGCTAGTGTGATTTTTAGAACACAGTGGATTCGAGAAGTGTTTGGGCAGTGCTCTCAAACACAGAGTTTGAATCCTGGGCAAATATGCTCTGCTGCCTTGCTGTGATGTTGAGGCCTTCCTCAGATGGGTACTTGTGTGTTCGGGAGTGGTTCTATCAAGGCTGCCTGTCCCACAAGGTCTCAGGGCACTCAATGTACATGCAGCCAGCTCAGGCTCTTGGATGAGGGCAGCCTTCATGGATGGACCCAGTGCATACAGCAGAGTGAAGTACGAGCCATTCTTTCAGTTTACCAGCTTATGTGGGAGGGGCTCCATTACAGTAACTGAGCAAGTATCAGGCTTGCTTTTGTCCTTCACTTGTCTTCCTGCTGTGACTTGTTTTTCCATGTGCTGTCTGTTCTCCTTCATTGGGTTGATTAATGCAACCCTCTGGAGATTAAAGTGGTCCTTGTTAAGGAACAAATAAATAGTCCCAGTAAAAGTGAGTGGTCGGGCTTCCTGAAATGAGGAAGTCTGGTCTTCTGTAGGTGCCTGTGCTTCTGCAGGGAACTTAGCTAAAGTGGGCGTAAGCACTGTTAGTGTGATTTGCAGTGACTGAAGAAATGGGATTGCTGCACTTCTCCCCAATATGAATCTGAAGCCCCAAAGTGCAAAGCAAACACTTTCTCATTTTCTTTTTCACTTGATAGCGATAGTCTCAGGTGGAAGGCCCGAGTTTGCATAATGTTGGTCTGTGAAGCCGTATTTGCTTGTGCAATAGTTGTCTGACAAGGGAGATGGCATCATCAGGAGGGCTGTTTCTTCGCGGTGTTTCATCTCTTGCCATGTGGGTGTGCTTGACCCCTGAGGTTTACCCAGAAGTAGGAAACACGGCCGCATAACTTTGGAGTTGGGAACATGTTCACACTCCCCGAGGTAAAAGAAAAACAGAAAAGAGATGCTCCTAAAATAGAATGCATTGGGGCATTTTGACATGCTGTTTCCTCGTATGGAACAGATGACAATCTAATGCAGGAAAATCAGTTCCAGTAACATTTTTATGCATAGTTCATGTCTTTCATCTTTAGATTAAAGCTAAGGGTGCTCCAACAGAGCGAAAACAACACGCTCTTGGATTTGGGAACTGCGGAATGTGATGAACTTTGTCTTGCAGACACTTGTAAGACCTCTTTGAAGATGGCATTAATGGCCTTCATATAGGACGTGTGTACTAGACAGTGCTCAGAAATGTTCAGTGTAGGGTTGAAGATGAGCAGTGCAAGCCATGTTATATAGCGATGCCTGCGCATTTATGTGAAGTACTTAGAAATGCCTGATTCACCACCTCCTAAAGGTGTTCTGAATTTAAAGAAGCTTGGCTGTTAGCTGACTTGGAAATAGGATGATGATGCATCCGAAAGGTTTGCATTTGGATCAGTTTTCATTTGAATGTGCAGTGAAAATCTCACAGGGAATATTTACGTCAAAATTCATATTAAGGTTTGTGTTCTCCAGGTTCCCTACGTGGGTTAGAAGGATACAGCAAGATACTTAGTTTCTTGAGGATAAATTTTCAAGCGTGTCAGATTGTATCACATTGATGTGTATTTTATAGTAACTGAAACAAAGATGCTTCTTTCCTTCTGAGTGTAGGCTTCTAACATTCTGTCCAATTCTGCTGCATCAAAAAACTGATTTGGTATTGGATCTTATTAGGATCTCTGTCCTTTCCTCCCTCTCCCATCAAAACTAGGAAGCAGTTTAAAACCACTGGGGAGTGCCACCTCCAAAAGCCTCAGGTAAACATGAATGACACACTCATGAAAAATTCAGAATGTCTACCATCATCACCTGCCTGATCTAAGCCTGCATGAAATCTCCAGTCTCTGTATAGCATCAACCTCATTTATGTACCCTAATTCTCTCTTATAGCCCCGTCTGGTAGCACGCCCATCAGCAATGCTTGTGCTGCTTCTGTGTCGGGCCTGCTGGTTCCAGCATCATGTCAGCGTGCTCTCTAATCGCTGCAGCAATTCCTGAGTCACCTGCATTCTCTGCCAGAAAGTAATGCCTGAGGTTCATATGTCGAGTTTCTGGGCATATTCAGGCAGTTCCTTCTCAAAGATCTCAACCTGCCAGTCTCATGATGTAGGACTGCTTTTTCTTGGGGGCATTAGTTGCAGGATCTCAGTATCTTCAGAGGTACATTGAGCATGAGCTCAGGCCTGCTGCTTCTTGCTGGCTCCCAGCTCTGTTACCAGGTGGTGGTATGCTGGAACTTGGCCTCTTGGTTCTTTGTGTGATTTCATGAACTGCCAGAGCAGCTCCACTAATGGCCTATAACTTCCTTAATGTTATGTTTTTTGTGTTTGTTTTTTTTTTTTCTAGTGTTCATGACTTAATTGTAAGTTGCAATTAATGTTACCAGAACAACAGATGTATTATAGCAAATGGGATTTCTTAGCGTAAGATAATAGATGTTGTTTTGACAGGCTAACATTAGTGATGATGCTCTTTGCTGTAATGAGTAGGGACTGTGCTAATACTTGGTCTCAGCCTAGAAAGAAAAACTGATATGCTTATGGGATTTCAGCTTGGCCTTGCTTTAATAAGAGCCTCTTGTCTCTAAATCAGGATATAAGAGATTATATAAGACCTGTCAGTGAGGTTTAATAATTTCTGATGAATGAAGAAGTTGAACTTAAAATGTTTTTGATTTTTCAGTCCTTTTTGAGGCACCTTATAATAAGCCTCCAAGTTCAGTGTGTCTGTACAGTCAGAATTAACTGTAAAACTATCTACTGGCTCGTGTGCTTGATTTTTATAAGGTAAGTCCTGGCTGTGCTAAGTCTAGGGCTGTCTATGTGTAAATGAGGGAAGTGACTACCTGTTGTTTTCTATCCCATAGATAAGATACAAAATGTAATCTAATTTTTCTGTTGAAAGCGATCATTGCAAAACAGTTCAAGAAGTTAAATGCCGCTCTGTTCGTTGCCTGCACAGTTCTCAAATCTCATTCCTCACTATTCAGACTCTGCAAAAATAACTGGATTCTGCCCAAAAAGGGGCCATGTAGCCTGCACTGCTGCATTTCAGTCAATCCTTTATATACCATATATATATATCCATCATATACCTAATGATTCAGACACTGTGATTTATTGTCTTTTTAAAATGTCAGGGAAGTCCTTATGTCCCTGTTCAAAAATGGGTTTTGATTTTCTTTGTCCTCCAGAAGAGCTTTTGGAAAACACAGGTTCTGGATGGCGTCAACAGTGGTGGATGTTCACAGTCACTCAATGTTTTAAAGCAAGATTGTTTTCGTATGCATAATAACATTGGGTGTGTTGGTGGTGCTTTTTGGTTGGAATTGTCTTTTCCCGGGACACTGATCTGACACACCCATTTGTTTCCAACAAACACATTAAAGTAGACTATCATGTCTGATTTTGGGATGTCCAGGAAGGTACTCTTCCTCAATCTTTGGTCTTTGCACCAGCCCGTTGTTATTTAGGGAACCTGCACCTTGTACAGTCATGCATTCAAGTAAGTGCAAGAACCTCCTGCCTCTGCTTTGTGGTTCTTCCTAAAGCTGCTTATGAGCTTCTTGGTTCTCATGCAGTGCTGCAGCCTCTGTTCTGCAGTGGGGAATGGCCCTCACTGCTCCTCTTCACCTGGTATGTTAGAAGAACCCCCAAGTTATTGATGGACAGTAGTAAAACCTTGTCCTCTGTTAATAACTGTTATTATTATCAAGTTCATTTTGAGACCACAGTTTGTTTATGATTCAGACACTCATTTTGGTTTGTCTCAGGCTTTCTAAATATCCATTGCATAAAACTGTGGCCCTGCCCTTAGAAGAGCTGGGGCTCACATTTGCCCCATGCTCAGAAATGTGTGGGCGCTGGTTTGCTGGTGAGTTCAGCACGAGGCCTGGGCAGTGCATGTGGGTTCACAGCAACCTAAAAATAACAGGACTTGGGTTAAACCTCTTTATCTGTGTGGGCTTGTGACCCTGATTGCAATAAATATACACTAGCTTTCTGGTGTTACCACCATCCATGAATACTAATAGTGGCAAAAAATACTTAATTTAATATTGCATTGACCACAGATGCTTTGACAAATTAGAAGATGAAAAATGAAAATCAATGACAACTATTCCTCTGTAGTACTGAGGAGCTCGTGTAGCTGAGCCTGTATGACATCAGTGACAACATGTAACGCAGCAGTTAAGCAGGGCTGGGAAAAACACTTTCCACCACTGCTTTCTGTTCAACAAACTGGCTTAGGGAGGCCTTGTTTCTACTACAGCCACTTTTGTTCTACAGGCTGTTCAACTTCATCCAGCTTTAAAAATAAAAAGGGGGAAACAAAGTGAAATGAACCCAGGGAATTCTCTGAGCTAAACAGCCAAATGCATCTGAGCAGCCAGTGAGACAAGTGAAGGTATTCAGGAACGTGCATCCTTTTGGTCACTGAGATTGGTTAGGTAAGATGAACCTGAATTATTCTGATGGCAGGTTTGCACTTCATTACAAACAGATAGAGATGCTCTACCTGATCTTA
Organism: Coturnix japonica; assembly: GCF_054131305.1. Classification (NCBI taxonomy): domain Eukaryota; kingdom Metazoa; phylum Chordata; class Aves; order Galliformes; family Phasianidae; genus Coturnix; species Coturnix japonica. Next base: position 83,096,016 of record NC_140666.1, on the reverse strand, counting down.
CGGAAAGTTTGTCCTAATCACAGGTTAGATCAGTGTGACCTGAGCAGAAGAGAAGGATTAAGGAGGATTTTTGGTAGTCTTCTGTCTGACATTCAGTTTCCAGCTGTCACCAACCTACCCTCAGGATAACGTGCTGTGTGAATGAACAAGCGGCACTAGAAGTGCTTTGGAAGCTGCAAATAACACAAGCACATTGTGCATGTAGGAACATTCTTTTTTCTCCAAAGCCTAAGTAAGAGAGCAGATACAGAGATTTCAGAAGCAGACGGAACTCTCATCTCAGCACAGACACAGTAAAACATATTCTGGAAGCTGGATTAAAGCTTGTGTTTTGAAAAGATTCATGAAGCAAAGACACAGGATTCCAGTGTCTGTGGGTAGGAAACTTCCATCTTGATTCAAGACTAAATGTGTCTGACACTTGTTCTCCAGCATGAAATTTGTCCATGTTTTTCTTGGCAGGACTGAAAGGCGGTTGCAGCCCTGTGAGCAGCTCGTCTTTCTTCATACCCAGACAGGTGGAGCTGCTCTTCCTGCTGAAGGTAGTTCTTTACCTTCTGCTTCACTGCTGTATCCATTGCACTTCTGTAGTATTTCATGCCTTTCTTGAAGTGTGCATATAACCAGAGTTTATATCTTAATAGCATTTTTGTTTCAAGGTTAGATAAACTAATTTTGCTCCTTGATATTCTTTTATTTGGCGATCACAGTAGACTGTCTGGTCACAGCACCGTGTTTGCACCTCCTGGTAGGGATTTATGGTTGCTCCAGAATTCAGATCTTGAGTTTTGTGGTATTATATCATTAATTTGGTAATTCTGAGGTTTTCACTTGAGAAGCTTCTTAAATTGGCACTCATGTTTTCAAAACAGAATTGCATGCAGAGCAGCTTCTTGTGGTATTTGACAGGTTTTATTTGGCAGTGGGAGCTGATTTGATGGCTCCTTAAGTCCAGGTTCAGTGAGCAGCAAATTCTGTGTCAGTTCCAATGCAGGAAGAGATAAAAGAAATGCGTCTGGAAAGCTGTGCTATGACTCTGAACCTCAATCCTGAAGCCTGTGTTGTTCACTGAACTGTAAGGGGTTATTCTGGGGACAACCAAAGTCTTCAGAAGCAGCCGCCTGTGACCCAGGTGCTGCCCTGGTTCAAGGTGTTTACATTATGTAGAGTTTTTCTGTTACGTGAGCAGTATAGCTTCTTATGTTATCATGGAGTCGTGGAAGGGACTTTTTGAGGTCATGTGGCCTCACTCCCCTGCATTGAACAGGGACATCCACAGCGAGATCAGTTGCCCAGGGCCATATTGATCCTGTTTTCTGCTGTCTCTGTCTTTAGTCATCCATGAATTTATGTGCCGAACCTTTCCAAAAATGCAATATCAGAATCACTTGGAACAAGTCACACTGAGTTACTGAATCCAAGAAGTGAGAGCAAAGTAATTTTTCTGCTGCAAAGACATTTTTGGTCATGTAAGCTTAAAAAAATACCAACAAACTGCTTAGCAAAAAGTTAAGATTGGGAAGAAAGAATGAGGAAAAAATGACATGTTTACTGCCATGGATACTAAGGCACGATATTATCCATCCGAAATACAACACTTCCAGAGAGATAAACACACAGTTGGTTTTCTCTGTGTTTTGAGGATCCTGTATTTGACTGGCAGTACCTCTGGTGCTGAGTGGGATGGTGGAGCCTTCATTCAATACGACATAAAGGAGTGTTTGTGCTCATGAAATGGTCTCTTCCTGCCCCAAGACAAAGAGCAGTGGAAATTTGGAAGATGCACGAGCCAGGAACATTTGGTAAAGAAAATAATTTGGTTATTCACGATGCAAAGTACATTGTCTGTTAAGAGGTACGGGCATGATTTACTTTCTTTGTTCTTACACTTCCTAAGGTAGCGCCAGCTTTTCCTCTTCAAAGTTCAGTAGGAAACATTTGGAATGGAAAGAGCAAATCCAATGTCATTGGTGCCAAAATGTTCTCACTGAACATGATGGAAACTTTAGTGCAAACAATAAATCATTTACTTTTGTAAATAATTTTTCAGGGAGCAAGATGAACAAATTTTATTCTCAAGTAAATGAAAATTGTTAGTACAGAAAACATCAGGATATTGGGTGAAGTAGTGATAGCATAAGCTTGTGAACAGCTCTTCACACAGATGCTGATGGACTCTTGCTGTCTGTAGGTGGGTGTTCAGACTCCTGGCTGTTCCCCTGCTGCCTGGTGTTGATGCTGTCAGTGTGGCACAGCTGCTCGGTGACCTCGAGTAACACACTGCCTGCATGGCACCCCTGCCTTCCTGGCTCCCTTCTGTCCCTTCCTGGCATTCCTTCTCTGTGCCCCAGCTTTGCACAGCTCCCTGACTCCATTTGTTCCCTCTTTCAGGAATTTCTTGTCAAACCTTTTTTTCCATGGCATAGTTCTGCCTGGTTCTGGGCTCCCCATTTTAGGAAAGACAGGGAACTTCTTAAGGATTTCCAGCAGGAGGCCACAGAGATGGTGAGGGACCTGGAGCTGGCACCTTCATGAGACCTGGGGATGTTCATCCTGGAGAAGGGAAGGCTGAGAAGGGATTTTGTCATTACTTAACTGTCAGACAGGCAAGTGAATGGGACCAGGCTCATTTCAGCAATGTGCAACAGCAGGACAAGGGGCAATGGGTGTGAACTGAAACATGAGAATTTCCATCTGAACACAAAGAAAAACTTCTTTAAGGGTGACAGAGCACTGGAACAGGCTGCACAGAGGGACTGCGGAGCCTCCTCCTCTTGGGATGTTCAGGACCCTCCAGGACAGTTTCATGTACAACCTGCTTTAGCAGAGGTTGGACTGGGGGATCTCAGAGGTCCCTTCCAACCCCTCCAATTCTGTGATTTCTGGCATGAGAGGAGAGAACTTGTTAGAGGAACAATCAGAAACAAGTGGGTGCAAAGCAGATTACTACGTCGCTGTTCTCCTATGTTCAGCCTTTTGTTGCCAGTGACTGGAACTGTAATGGTGGCTCTGGGCCGAGAAGAGTTCTGACTCACTTGCAAGCTGGACACAAGCACCCAATAAGAGTGTTTTGCTTACAGAGCATTTTGCACAGGGGATTTGTAAGCTACCAGGACAAGAACAAGTTCTATGATTCTAAGTTTTTGGAGTTTGATATGATCTTTGATATGACTCGATTTTACAAGATTTTGAATCAGACAACTCTAAACTTAATAATAAAAATAAATGAATGGGTCTGTTTTTGTTGTTTGTTTCAGGAGGAGATTGGAGTGGGTTTCTTTTTGCTTCTCAGTGTTTTTATTCTCAGTTGGCCTCTGCAGGCTGAAAGCTGCATTGATGTGAAGAGGTGTGGTCGGCCCTTCGGTGGCAGCGAGCCCTTAGATTAGATCAAGTCCTGTCTGGTTGCAGCCTCAGCAAAAATACTTTTCCTCTGAATGCCGAGGAGCAAAAATAACTCATTACAAGTTAGTGCTATTGCTATTTGTGACAGGAAAAATAAAGTCATAACTGAAAAGAAAAAAGATAACAGAAAAAGCACAGCCTCTCCCCAGCAACAAAAAGCCACCCTACCTTTAAGTGATTGCAGTGTTCCTCCAAGAAATGCAGATAGCTGGTTCTTGGCTGACAGCTTCTTGTGAGCCATTACAGAGCTCAAGGTTCCTATAATATTTATGATGGTGCTACAAGCTAAGAAACACTGAACCTGTAAAGTCTGAGATAATCTATCTCATCTTCCAACTATTATAGGAGTTCAGTATTAAAATTTTAAATGTGTTTATTGACTGCATTGGAATCTCCTCCCAGACGCACTGTGGTTTTGGTAATCTGTGTATGTTTTTAGTTTTGAGGTGTTGTTGTGCCCTTGAGTTACTGCAGACTCTTAATGGCTGTTGCTCTCTCAACGTGTGTAGAATTATCAAACTGAAAGTGCATCATCTGCTCCTTCTTACGTAGTGCTGGGGAACAGGAGCTGTTGAAAACACTGACGTTTTTCTTCTTTCTGCATGTTAACAGGAACAGTTTTGTGCTATTCCTCTTCTAAACCTTGCTTCTTTTGTTTGAGTTTAACCTCCTGGCCCTTCCTCTTCGGTGAATGGAGGCGAAACCCTCTCTGTAGTATTAATTTTAAATAAAAAGGAAGTAATCCTAAGTATTAATAATTATTTCAGGATGTTTTTGACAGCAGTGTTTTTTGTCTGTAAATGATCTATAAGTTGTATAGGGCTGCTTTCCTGATGGTCATTTCCTGACCATAGCTGTGCACGCAGCATCCAGTGAGTCCCATATGCTGAGAACTGGCTTGATGGCTCTCATTTGATGCAGTGTCTTTGAAGAAATGTATAGCTTTAATATATGCAATAAATGGATTTAATTGCTTCAGTGACTGTAGGCTGTGATTTGTGTTTCATGGCTTTGCCCGTAGTGATGGATGCTGTTCATTGTGGTAGTCTATCATAGAATCATGCAGTGGTTTGGTTTGGAGGGACCTCACAGCCCACCTAGTCCCCAGCCCTGCCATGGTCTGGCTGCCCAGGGCCCATCCAACCTGGCCTTGAGCACCTCCAGGGACGGGGCATCCACAGCTCTGTGTTGGAAAGTTCCTGCTCGCAGAGGAAGGATTTCTGTGCACTGAGCTTCCAGCCGTGGCTTTCAGTTAAGGGTGTGGTGTCACTGACACACTTGTGCCAAAAACAACGAGCGTGGCAAAAAGTCCATTGCAGCTTATCTGACTTCCCCGTCTGCTCAGCTTAACTGTTCTGATTCCTTTTATTTTGTCTCTGCAGACGTTGCTGAAGGTCTCACTGCAGAGTCCATCTTGCCTTTCGTTTAAAGGGCTTTTGAGGAAATTAATGGATAAATTTCAGAGGCTTTTGTGAAATGTTGTTAAGTGCATCAGTTTCTAATTCAAAAAGTGTTACCTTTCTCGTCAGTAGCTAACACTGAAATCGGCAATTGCTGTTATATTAAAAGGGATTATTTTAAGACTGTGTAGGGATGGGGGGGATGCTAGTAATTGTGGATATCTGTAAGACTGAGCTATGAACTGGATATTTAACCTCTGGCATAAAAGGACTGCCTGGAGATGAATGCTGAATTTCCTGTTAAATTATTACATTCCAGATCCTTCTCAAACTCCAGCTCAGAGCAGGAATAACACAAGCTCAGTGCAGTGCTGCAGTCCCATTTGGGGATTGCCTTTGTGAGGCTGCTGGGAGCAGCATGGAGCAAGGAGTGCAGATGTGCCATGTGCTGGGCAGTGTTGGGGGTGGTCAGGACTGCAAAACACCTGCTTGGGTCTGCGGGCTGTTGTTTTACAAGCCAGAAAGAGACACAGGCATTAATAGAGCTCAGAAAAGAGGCTGTAAAATCGGGTAGTAGGTTTTGAGTGATTTGTTTGCTGCTTTTTGGAATGGCAGGCAGACCTGTCTTCTAATGTAAGAATTAGAAAGGATGAGATCTGCTGATTCTGATGTCTCAAAGTAGATGATTTTCTTCACAGCGCTGATTTTGTTCGGCATGTTTTGCATTTCAAAATAACTTCTTCTGTGTGCATCCACATCTGAGGTGGTTTAGCTAATAAATATGCAGGTAAATGCCTAATGTAGTTTGCAAGCAAAAGCAAGACAGGAAGCTAAGGAAATTTTTAAATTGAGGTTTGTGTCAATATTTACCAGCTCTAATGTGCAGAAGGAGAATCGTTATTTAGATGAAGATACGTACAATCTCTTCCACTGCATCACAGAAAGAATTGCAGTAACTTGCAATATCAGCAGATTCCGATGGTACAAATCCTTACAAAACTGAAGGTGTGTAATGAAATGAACAGCTGAGTTTTTCCTGCCTGTTTGAGCCCCTGGTCTCTGAATCACTCTAACTGAAATGAGTCTGATCTCAGTGGAGCAGGGAGCTGGAGGCTGCTGCTGAATTTCCTTTATCTGTTCCTATACCTGCAGGAAAAGAGCTGCAGGTTCGCTTGGCACATTTATTGGTGAAGCTGCTAAATACAATGAGGGTATGGGATTTCAACGTGGCATATTTTACATGTAATGTACATCACTGCAGCTTGCCAAACAAGTTTTGAGAAGTACAGTTTGCATTGGTGACATTTTGCTTATCGTGTGTGATGTGCAAAGAAAATTATCTTCTCTGAAAAGGTTGAATTTAATACGTGATCGGGAATGAGAGATCCACGGCTGAAGGTGTTGCAGGGGCTGCTTTATCAGACTTGAAAGGCTTCATGAAATCTTGCAAAAAAAGATTTTTGAATGAAGATTGTAACGTGCTTTGAAAACTGGAATAATGGTACACAAAGGGGTTCTTGTGAGTGAAGATCATCTTGTGTGGATGAGCAGTGCTGGCTGTTTTCAGGCTTTCTGGTGGATACCTGCAGTTGTACATCACATGTAAAGCAGAAGTGAGCTCTGGCCAGGGGGCTCATTTCATTGACTTAAACGTCTGAAATTTAAAGTTATTGTGACTGTAGGCATTGTGTTGTCACAGTGTTCTCTGTGACAGGATTTGAAAGGCATTTGTGCTTCAGAAAGCAACACTGCAGTCAGCTTTAGGAGCTGGATGTGGGAGTTCTCATGGTGGTTTTGTGTAGCACGTATCCACATAGTACGTTCAACCTTGAGTGTCTATTAGCCTACCTTTCTAGTCACATCTCTTAAGACCATTTTTCTTTAAGTTATTGCTATCCTACTGCAGAAACAGGGCTTTTGAGTTTGGGAGGCCATGATAACAGTAGGTGAATTTGAACTTTTTCTCTGAAACAAGAAACACTTACTAAGTTCTTCATTTTTTCCTTGTTTTATTCATGCATCTTCTTTGTCCTGTTCAGGTTCCATAAAGCCATACTATGAATGGTGATTCTGGTGCGGCGGTGGTGACTTCGCCACCTCTAACAACAGCCCCTCATAAAGAGAGATATTTCGATCGAGTTGATGAAAATAATCCAGATTACTTGAGAGAGAGAAATATGGCACCTGACCTTCGCCAGGATTTTAACATGATGGAACAGAAGAAAAGAGTCTCCATGATTCTTCAAAGCCCGGTAAGAAAAGAAAATGCTCCATCTTTGAAGTGATGAATTTATTATCTCTCTATTGTTTGAACTTCCTTCTAAAGTTAGTAGCCCATTTTTTCTCACATTACCTGGTTGAAGTTTAACACTTGCTCATGAAGAAGCCTCTCAGACTTCATTTCAGGATTCTGTATGTTATCCATCAGCATTCTTTTCATATAATCTTTGTATTTATATTAAAACATCTTTTTAAATTGTTTTGTATTTTAACATTCATTTAAGTACTGAAATCAAGTAACTCTTCAAACAGTAGCTTATGCAGCTCTGTTCTGTGTTCAGTTTTTTGTCATCTGACATTTGGAATATTACTGTACATCTTTTCCAGAACAGGTGCACAATTAGAAGTATTGAATGGTTTGAGGATTATTATAGATATTTCCCTCATGGAGGAAGTACATACAACGTTTTCATTTAGGTGTTATAAAGAAGCTGTATGAAAAGCTGAAGTTGGTGTGTATGTGCTTTACATTATGCAATGTCCTGTTGGCAGGCTTTTTGTGAAGAATTGGAGTCTATGATCCAGGAGCAATTTAAGAAGGGGAAGAATCCAACAGGATTATTGGCTTTACAGCAGATTGCAGATTTTATGACAACAAATGTGCCAAATGTCTACCCAGCAGCACCACAAGGAGGAATGGCTGCGTTAAACATGAGTGAGTGCACATTAATGTAGAATGGTTGAATTCTCTTGTCTGAAAAGCTTAAAATGAAGACAGTGTGAATGCTGTGAATTTCATTTTGTTCTGTGAAGTTCAGATACTACCTTGCCCTCTCATTATAATTAGACCTATAGTAACTGTAATGCTTTACTGTAATCCTCCTCTATTTAGCTTGCATTTATTATTTCTTAATTACACCTTACTAGGTGTATAATTCTTCTTTCCAGGTATAAAAACCTGTATGTCTCAAGAAGTGGAATATTTGGGGTTACAATTCTCTGTTATCAATGAATAGTTATATTATATGAGATTGATGGGAGGGATTTTACTAAAGAGCTTACCGTCACCTTAACCCCAGTGAACATTAAGGAAGCTGGCTCTAGCGAAGATCTTGTCAGAGATCTTAATTATACTGATTAAATATGCATTATGACACGATAGTAATTAAATCTTGCTCTCCATTTCTAAGGCTAATATGTTGGTATTAACTAGCAAGAAAAAACATTCTAACTGCGATGGCTGCTATTGTGTTCTAGCTAACACAAACACAACTGCCTTGTGCTTTCTTCTCTTCTCAGGCCTTGGCATGGTGACACCAGTGAATGATCTCAGGGGGTCTGATTCCATCGCTTACGAAAAAGGGGAGAAGTTATTACGATGTAAATTGGCGGCTTTCTACAGATTAGCAGATCTCTTTGGCTGGTCTCAGCTTATTTACAATCATATAACAGTGAGTATTGAATCAACAGAGAACTGAACCAATTGTTTTAGAATACAAGTGAATTGATTCCCTCCCTCATCTGTCATCTTCTCTTTGTGTGGAAGAAGAGCAAAGTGGTATTGAAAGCAGAATAATAGTGAAGAGATTAGTCATTGCTTCTTAAGAATGAGAGCTGAAATGGCTTGGATGTCAGCTACCATAGTATGAATAGACTTAAGAGAGTGTATGTGAAAAATCTTACAAGGAAATTTAAGGTTCTTAAAAGGCTGAATCTTTTAGTATCTTAAATGGTTTGAGTAATTGTATGCATTATTCTGCAAGGTAATGTCTTCATTTTCTAAGTGCTAAGCCATCTTTTCACCGGTAATACTATGCAGTGTTACTGTAAATTCTCTACTGACTTCTTTGTAAAGGAAACCGTAGTATTTCAGAACATGAGTGGACTGTTGAGCTTCGTGTTGCATGCCAACAGTTCTCTTTGTAACTGAGTAATCGCTGGCATCCTCAATAAGAATGACAAGGAGGTCAAATCAAGGAGGTTTTATGTGCCAGAAGGATGATCAACACGAGTCTCATGAGTGAAGTCACAGCTGTGGTGTGCAATTCAGTCGATTGTTTTCCTAACAGAGCTGGATTGTTGTAGGGTTTTGTTCCACGTAGTAGAGGTGGTCCATTATGTATTTTTGGTTTTTAATTGCAATCTGAATGAAATATGGTAATTTAATTATTTCTGCTTTTTGAGATTTCAAGGTACATTGCTTATGAACTGATGAATATAATAAATGATATGAGTAGGCGCAGGATCAGGCAATGCTGATTAGACCATTTGGTTCTTTTACTGAGGGAACGTATCCAACATAGTGGTTCTTGTAAACAGCTCTGTGCCACCCCCTGATTTTTCATACGTGACGTGAGAATTGTTTTTTTAAAAGGAATATTAATGCTGTAAAAGAATAGCAGGGAAGGAGCTTTAGAGATGGCTTTCTAGTGTCATATTTAGCCCTGGGGATATTTGAGTTTAGACACAAAGTTAAGTGTAATGAGGAGCTGTGTGCCTAGAGGCGTAAGTAAGGCCATGTAGTTGGGGAATAATGCATCTAATGCATCGAGTTTGTTTTCTTTTACAGAGGAGAAGGAGGGAAAGTACAGAGAGCTTAGATAATTAGGTTAGATAATGCGTTAGCAGTTCAGTTGGAAGATAGGGCATTTGGAGTATGAGATGTTGGAAATATTTTGGCTGTATTTTGCTTTTGAAGGGCAGAGCAGTGTTAGAAAGTTTTCGGTTAATCATGTCACCGGCAATCACAAGTGATAGTTGACTTTCTTATACAGATTCCTCCAGTGAATAGCAACCTGAAAGGTGACTAAGAGATATAATTTACCTTGAGAAGTCGATGTGGAACAAGGTTGTTGTGTTTACAGAATAGTCTCGTCTTTGTTCTGTATGCCTATATATTAAGTGGTACTGTGGAGGCAAGGTGCTCTTTAGAATGTGGCAGATGTTATCACTTGATGCAAAGCTGGATTTTGACTCCAGGTTGTTTTTTTATTGTGAATGGATGCTCTCATTTCTAGGTGATTGCACTGAAGTTAAAAGCCAGTAGTATACTTTGTGGAAAATACAATGAAAAGGTGAAAACAGCCTTCTGTTAGGGATGTCACTGTGCAAGACGGAGGAGAAAGGCTTTATGAGCATATGAGAGAGCTGATTGCAGTACCTCTGCTCCTCTGGATCCTTATCAATCTGTCTGTGTGTTCAGTCTGGTGCAGTCCTGGTGCAGAATTACAGAGTTACCAAGAGCTTTCATGTCAAGTAAAAGGATTTGTAATAAACCTGGGTGCCTCCAGGGTTAGGTAGAATTTGACATTACAGGTTTACTGCAGGTGCTTCATTCACTTGGTCTTGGTTTGCTTTGAGGGCATGAGTTGTTTATTGGATCGGATCCTGAAGTAAGATGGTTTGGGAGATGCTGCCCTTTGTTTATGGTATGTTCTAGCTTTCTCATTAGCTTTTTGTGCATTTTAATAATACCTGTTTTTTGTTTTGCATAATTAAGTAGAAGATTTTCTAGATCATTTGGAATTCTGTAGTGGAGAATTATTTTGGTGATTCATAAAAGTACAGGTTATCTTGGACTAGCTGGTGCAGTTCAAGGCTCGTGTGCACCTAATCAGCTGGTTATTAAGGAAGGCAGATTTGTACCACAAACTTTCAGGACACTGATCAACTACTTATTAAGAAAAGTTATTTTCCTGCAGTAGAAAGTAAGTATCCATTTAATACTGAGAGCAGTAGAAGACCTGAGTGAGCAAAAAATAGGTGCATCTTAAGGCAGTGGAACATCTGTGTGTTGGATGAAATTACCCGCAGAGCTTCCTTCAGACTTCAACTGCTCTGTGAAAAATGTGAAGAAAAAAATGTTGACACGTAGCAAAGTGGGAAACTTCATGAAGTTGTATTTGAACATTTGTTTTAAAAGATCTCCATGGGCTCTGAGAAACACGCTTCTGGCCTGATCTCTGAAATGAGCATAAAAGCGGTTTTGTTATCAGAAGTTATTTCTTTTAACTTCTTTTAACTAAATCTCCATTTTAACTTTCCATTGAGAAACCTAAATTACCTGTCCAGTACTTTTCATTGTACAGTGGTGAAATGAGATCAGCATTGTTTTTGTATAATGAACTCAATTATCTCACATGGCACCCCAGGATCAGTGGTGAAACCCAGAGCAGCATCAAGAAATTTTAAATCTGCGGGCTAAATTCTTACACGTTCTTACATTTTCTTTTATACTTTCTATTTTACTGGAGTGTAAATACAGTTGAAGTATAAATTCATTCTCAAAAAAACCCACAAAACCACCAATGCTTTTCTGCATTTATCACATCATCCCTTTTATCTATGGTTATTTAGTTGTCTTTTTTTACAGCATGTAAGGAATTAGCAATGTTCCACCCATCTGAACAGCTGGCATGTACCTACCATCCAATTCTGTTCAACATGGTGTCAGCATGTTGGCCATCTGTCACAGCATACGTGGAAGTTGTATTGTGTATGCTGTAGTCATACTTGCTCGTTCCATACTCAGGAATTGAAAGTAACTTTCATGTGCTGTATGCTTTATTAAATAGTCTTAATAACTTGCTATTACTCTTCTTTTTTTCCCTAGGCCAGAGTAAATTCTGAGCAGGAACACTTCCTCATTGTACCTTTTGGACTTCTTTACAGTGAAGTTACTGCCTCCAGTCTGGTAAGCAGTGCTAATTTTTCACAGTTGTAAAATACAAATAGTTGAATATTTTCTCTCTTTTTCATTCTTTTTAAGAATTTAAATTCTGTACTAGAAAATACTTAAAAAATTATTTTTATTTACATGTTTACAATTGCTTTATTAAACATGGTTGTCTTTAGTACAGCAGAGGTGACTCTAAGATGGATTTATTTCCACATGTTCACCAACAGATGTCTTCCAGCTGGTCTTGCTGTTCGCAGGGACCAGACACCTTTTTGCTCAGGGACTTGATCTAGTGGAGGGTTGTTAGTCAGGGTTGCATGGTTGGGTTGTGGTTGGACCCGATGATCTTTAAGGTCTTTTCCAACCTGAGAGATTCTGTGATAAGCTGACTACATCATACCCTTGAAAGGCACTGGCTGCTGAGTCAGGATTGTTAAGGGAAACAACATATATTTGGGACATAAGTGCCAGGTTCAGCTTCAAGATACTCTGTCAGATGCTTAATTCAGTTGATGTAATTTAATCTTTAACAAGAAGCTGAGACTGGAGATAAACAGTCTTTTTGAGTTTTAATGGTAGTAGTTGAAGACACTACACTCTTAACTGTTAGCTCATGGGTAGGGTAGCCTTCTGTAAGCATTTGTCTTAAGTTTACAGTGCTGCTGTAAGGAAAGGCAATGAGAAAAGTAAGACCTACCCTTTCTCGTTAGTTCAGATCTTTTAGAAGAGATTAAGGAACACGTACTGGCTTTTGTGTTGTTGGGTGGGTTGGTTTTTTTATTTTTATTTTTTTCCTCTGCTTCCTTTTATCTTTAGAGCAGAAGTGTAATTATTTGTCAAAACAGAATAACAGAAGAAATATATATTTTTAAAGTTCCAGAGGTGGATTCTGAGTTAAGTCAGATTTCTGTCAGCATTTGACTTATGAAACAAATTGTTTTCATTTCTAGGTTAAAATCAATATTCAGGGAGATGTAGTTGACCGTGGAAGCACTAACTTGGGAGTAAACCAAGCTGGATTTACTTTGCACTCTGCAATTTATGCAGCTCGGCCTGATGTGAAATGCATTGTTCATATTCATACTCCAGCAGGGGCAGCGGTAAGCACATTGTTTAGTTTCTGGTGTCTGTGATACATTTCCCTCCCTGCATGCAAATGCATAAATATGTTGGTCTCCTCTTAATCATAGTTTGGCTTCCTTTATGGCATCTATAGTGGTCTAATACTTCCATATCTACCTGTATTTATGTATGTATCAGTGGTTTTCCTGATATGTATATACTTAATTTTTCTTTTCCTCTTGAAGCAAGTTAAGTGGGTTGTTTCGATATTTCCCAGGTTTCTGCAATGAAGTGTGGTCTGTTGCCAATTTCACCTGAAGCTCTTTCTCTAGGGGAAGTAGCTTATCATGACTACCATGGTATCTTAGTGGATGATGAAGAAAAGGTGGTTATTCAGAAAAACTTGGGGCCTAAAAGCAAGGTCAGTAATTACAGCTGAAATTAAATGAAGTGTGTGGGGGAAGGGGAGTATGTTATTTAATCAGAATCCGTATATAATTCACTGGAAATACTTGCATCGTTTTTGTTAATCTTCTTTGCAATGACTCTCTAGGTCCTTATTCTAAGAAACCACGGCTTAGTATCAGTTGGAGAGACTGTTGAGGAGGCTTTCTACTACATTCATAACCTAGTGCTTGCCTGTGAGATTCAAGTAAGAATTTTAGTGTTTATATAATACTACAGTCTTCTATATTGACCTTCAACCAAATTAACAGTTGTGCATTTTACTGGTTAAGCTATTGATCTGAACGAA